>NC_045802.1:64088024-65288024 GCF_009873245.2 Balaenoptera musculus | reverse complement strand
GAATGAAGGAAGCTAAGATCCCAGAATCCGGATGGAGAAACTATAGGTGAGGGGCAAAGTACCTCCCTGGGAGAGAGAAATCCAGATTATTCAAAGGGATATAAAGGTGCTGTCTTTTGTTCTGCCTTGTATGTATCTTCAAATCTTGAATCTTTAGGGAGAGAGAACATTTTGAAGAAAGCACCAGGATACCTTTCCTAAAGGCCGGATCAGAGAGTAGGTAATAAAGGGGGAGAGTTGATGTTCTTCATACTAGATACGTGTATCTTTCACTCTTCCGCTCGGAATAGCTTCCTTTTGGGAACTGACACTCCCCGCTCCTGGCAGTTTTGTACCACTGATGCGTTTCTCCATCACAGCTCCTTTTGCTTCCACCTCCACCAGAAGGACCCATCAGAAGGACCCATCAGAAACATGACCCAAGCTAAGTAGGTCCATCACATTCTCTCTCACAGGAATTTGAATCTTGAGCAGAATTTCAAAGGGCTCAAGGTAGATGGGGCCGAATTTTCTTTGTGGCAGTGAGATTGCCCTGAGTTACGTAGAACCCTGGTCTGGGGTTACCCCATGGTTGAGTTACATAGAACCCTGGAGCTCAGCTGGTTACTGTCTTTCATGAGGGCTGATTGTTCACTTTCTCCTTTGATATTATGAGCTATCCAATATCCTGTCAATAACCCCATCCCTTTCAGTTAACAGAATCATTTTCTGTTGCTGACAAGCGGAGAAACTTAACTAATATGGAAATTGGTGCCTGAGAACAAGCACTCTTGGGAAAATGTGGCATGTTTGGAATTACTTATTTGGCTAATATGAGGTAAAAGAATCTGAGACTCCCAGTAACATTCACTGGAACAGTCTGTCCACTAAGGTTGGGGCTAAGTAGTGGTTGCCACTGATCAATTTAAAGGGATGAAGAATGCTGGACAACTAGGCATACTGAACTTTTTTCATCTTATGTATAACTTAAAACAAGAGAAAAAGATCAAATCTCCAAACTTCACCTTGGCAATATTCCAGTTCTTTCTGTGACTTTGATGAAAAGAATCAATTTTTTATCTAAAGCTGTAAGACTGTGGACACACAAAACCAAACCCAGAAACGGATTTTGTGAGTTGGGTTCACAGTTGTCCTAAGTCTTTTCCTATGAAGGTTGGAGAACTGATCAGAAGACAGTGGACCCTGACAAATGGAAAGGGCAACATCTAAGAGGATACATAAGACTGAATGCAGTGGTTCTCAAAGCGGGGTCCCCAGACTAGTGGCATCAACTGGGAACTTGTTAGAAACGCAAAATTTCTAGCTTCAGCCCAGACCTACTAAATCAGAAACTCTAGGAGTGGGTACAGCTCTCTGTGTTCTGTCTTCCAGCAGACTCTGATGAAAGTCTGAGAGCAATTGAGGTGGAGGATTTGAAGTCCTCAAACCAGCCTGAAATAACTCTTCACTCTGCTTTCTTTGGCCAAGGAAGCTTTACCACCTCTGTAGGTGAGAACTGATAGTCCCCTCTCAGGAGCCAAGCCACACTATTGCTATGGCAACTAGAATACAAATTTAGCATGGCCTGGGGGGTGGGGAGCACGGGTGAGACAATCCCGAACATTGGTATGGAAGAGTTAGAAACCTAGACATTGGAGGAACTTGCTAATGTATATCTCCCCCAAATTGGGAGAATGTGTGTGGGAATAGATATTTTTTAATAAATTTATTTATTTTATTTATTTATTTTTGTCTGTGTTGGGTCTTCGTTGCTGTGTGCAGGCTTTCTCTAGTTGCAGTGAGCGGGGGCTACTCTTAATTGCGGTGCGTGGGCTTCTCATTGCGGTGGCTTCTCTTGTTGTGGAGCACAGGCTCTAGGTGTGCAGGCTTCAGTAGTTGTGGAACGTGGGCTCAGTAGTGGTGGCTCACGGGCTCTAGAGCGCAGGCTCAGTAGTTGTAGTGCACGGGCTTAGTTGCTCCGCGGCATGTGGGATCTTCCCGGACCAGGGCTCGAACCCGTGTCCCCTGCATTGGCAGGCGGATTCTTAACCACTGCGCCACCAGGGAAGTCCTGTGGGAATAGATTTTGAGGTTTCTAGATCAAGGAGCACGGTCTCTATTTTGGATCAGGATGAATGTATAGGTAGATATGGACCCTTCCCAGAGGTTGTGTATGCAGTGTATGACAAGTTGGGGGAAAGACTTCAACGTAAATGTTCACTGAACTTTGTCCCACAATCCATTACATTCTTAAAGTCAGAAATCCCTTAACAAGTAGAGGAAGGAATTCAAAGACTTCAGGAAAAGGGAATAAAGGATTGGATAGTTTATGCTCATCTAGTCCAGGCACCTCCTCACCACACCTTTGATATAAATGTTTACTTTAATAATAAAAAGGGTATCAGTAATGGTTTTACTGTAGGAAGTCGAAGCCACTCTAGGTAGTTAAAGCTGCAAGGTATTTGCACCCAATTAGATACTTGCAAGATCATGCAAAGGGCTAGAGCAGTGTGGGGTGGGGAGAGGCAGCGCTGGGACTGTTAAGCTCAGGAGTTTGATCCTCTGATAAAAAAGGCAGTGCAGTCACTGCTGTTTCAACAGACACTTGACATGTTGAAAGTGATGAGACATGGAATTCAGCTGCCACCTTTACCCATTGACACTCTGATGCTCATGACCTTGCTTGCCAGCAAAAATTACAGCAGGAAAATCTCTTCTGTCTCTTTTCTGTCGTTCAAATCATTCAAGAGTGTGTCTTGGACTTCCCTGGTGGCACAGTGGTTAGGAATCCGCCTGCCAGTGCAGGGGACACAGGTTCGAGCCCTGGTCCAGGAAGATCCCACATGCCGCGGAGCGACTAATCCCGTGCGCCACAACTACTGAGCCTGCGCTCTGGAGCTCCTGAGCCACAACTACTGAGCCCGCGTGCCACAACTATTGAAGCCCGTACGCCTAGAGCCCGTGCTCCGGAACAAAGAGAAGCCACCGCAATGAGAAGCCCGCGCACCATAATGAAAAGCAGCCCCCGCTCGCCGCAACTAGAGAAAGCCCTCACGCAGCAACAAAGACCCAAAGCAGCCAAAAATAAATAAATAAATTTATTACCAAAAAAAAAAAAAAAAGAGTGTCTAATTGGCAGAAACCAATTTGCTTCCAGAATATGAGCTGGAAAGGAGTCTGGTTAGCACGGTTTTTAGCTTCCTAGCTTCTGCAGAGCAGGAAGACACATTAAAGGAAGAGGGCTTGAAAGCGTAGTGAACTAAAATTCTGTATCCATCTCCTAAGGGAAGTGACTGCTCTTTACAAAAAGCCCTCTCTCGACTTGGGACGCTGGGTGCAAGAGCTGCCATTGAAATGGACTCCCAGATCTCAGGGGGGACGGGAGGAGCTCAAGATGCTTGGGCCCATGTAGAGGCTGTGAACTACCAGAGGTAAAGCCAGCTTGGTAATCCTACCATGGTCATATCAATCAGATTCTGATAAAAAATAGTCTGACTCTCCCCCATAAATTAATCAGGGGCTCCAAAGTGTGGCATTTCATCAAACCACAAGTTCTTATCTGGTTTGTAGGGCCCCTCCCATCCTACTACAAACACCAGGACTGAGCCACCTTCCATGAGAGTTAGGTTTAGGTTTTTGTTTTTGTTTTTGAACCCATCTTCCAGACCCTAGTCAGTTCTAGGCAACAAGTAAATGGTTCAATTGAATTGTAAATTGAAACTGTCATCAAGTCATTTTCTCTACTTAAGCCACCACGGAACAATCAAAGAAAGGGAGGTTCTGGTACTGGTTGCGGTGTAGTTTCAAAATATGGCCTCAAAATCTTTGATGCGTCCTGCCTTCAAAAGGCAAACCTGATTCCCCTCCCTTTGGGTATCGGTCAAACTTAGGGACTCACTTCTAACGAGCAAATTTCCCTCTAAGCCCCATTTTCACTGCATCCCACAAATTTTAATAAGTTGTATTATTATTTAGTTCCAAATATTTTAAAATTTCTCTTGAGAGTTCTTCTCTGACCCATGTATTATATAGAAGTGTGTTGGTTAATCTCCAAATATTTGGGGATTTTCCAGCTATCTTTCTGCTACTGATTTCTAGTTTAATTTTGCTGTGGTCTGAGAACATATGTTGTATGATTTCTATTCTTTTACATTTGTTAAGGTGTGTTTGATGGCCCAGAATGCAGTCTATCTTTCTGAACGTTCCATGCAAGTTTGAGAAGAACGTGTATTCTCCTGTTGTTGGATGGAGTATTCTATAACTGCCAATTAGATCAGGTTGATTGATAGTACTATTTGGGTCAATTTTGTCCTAACTGATCTATTAATTGTTGAAGAGGGATGTTGAAGTGTCCAAGTATAATTGTGGATTTGTCTATTTCTCTTTCCAGTTCTGTTTTGCCTCATTTATTTTCAAACTCCTTTCTTGAGTACATACATGTTAAGGATTATGTCTTCTTGGAACATTGACCCCTTCAACATTATACAGTATTCCTCTTAATCCCTAATCATTTTCCTTGTTCTGAGGTCTGCTTTGTCTGAAACTAATACAGCTGCTCCAGATTTCCTTTGATCAGTGATGTATCTTTTTCTATCCCTTTTAAACAATCTAAGTCTTTATATTTGAAGTGAGTTTCTTATATGTAACATACTGTTGGGTCTAATTTTTTTAATCCACTCTGACAATCTTTTAATTGGTTTATTCAGACGATTCACATCTAAAATGGTTATTGATATAATTGGGCTAATAGCGTCCATGTTTGTAACTGTTTTCTATTCATTCTTCTTCCTTCCTTTCTTTCTTTCTTTTCTTTTCTTTTCACCCTCTTTTCCTGCCTTTTCTGGTTTTAATGGAGCAGTTTATAACATTCCATTTATCTCCTCTCTTAACATATTAATCATACTCCTCTTTTTAATTTTTTAATGGTTGCCCTAGAGTTTGCAATATACATTTACAACCGCCTGCCAGCAGCATCCTATTTTAAGTTACTCAAAGGAAGCTGAGGCTGCAAAGCCAGGTTTGAATTTAGAATTCTTGGACTCAGTCAAGCTCCCAGGCAGCAACTCTTCTCTTTTGTATCCTGGCACCATCCCGACCAGAGAGAGGCCTTGTGTGCCTTAGGGTTATATTTTCCAATCCATGTACCTGTGCTATTTAGTACTTCTAAATAGTCTGCTGACTGCGGCCACCCCATGTGCCTAACCATAAGCAATACAGTCCGTCTTTGAGAAGACAGACTTGGAGAAGCAGCCCATAGAGGCTCTGAAAGTTGGCGTGGATGGTTTGTGCAGGAAGTTCCAAGGTTCTATGAAGTATGGTCTAGAATGGGAGAGCACAGGCTATGGGAGGACCAGGTCCATTAGCTTCTTGGGCTTTTCTAAAGGGCCAGGCGAGGGTGGAAGCCCTCTTGCCTTAAAAGGTAGTATGGACCCTGCCACTCATCTGACTCATCTTTACACAATTTGTGCTTGCTACTCAATTTTTCAAAAGTAAATAATATACTGTCTATATAATATGTAAACAATATAATGTGTAAACTGTAAGGAAAAGGGAATGATTTAACCCAAAAGTTAGGACAACTGTTAAGTAGGAGGATGGAAAGGGATATGATTGGAGAGGTACAAAGAGGAGTTTCCAAAATGCCAGGAATGTTTTAAACTGGGGGGTGGGTATACAAGTGTTCATTTGATTATTCTTTAAACTGTACATATATATCTTACACACTTTTCTGCATACTATATATGATATTATAACTAAAAGACATTAGGCAGGTGATCAAAAACGAAGGGCAGAAACAACATGTATTGTCTGATTTAATACCTTTTAATTACTTTGATTCAAAGTCCACTTTGAATATCTAATCTTTGTTTTACTCCTATAAGACCTAGTAATGTTTAATAATAAATAGATACCATGCTAAGCACCATCCCCAACTGCCTGCCTCAATGTAATTTTTATTTTGTCACACTTGCTGTTTTCAAACAGAAGTGAAGACAAAAATTTGAAATAAATTCAGATATAGCATTTTAATTTACTAACTACACAAAATGATCAATAGTAACCAATATTTCTATTTTCCTTTTTTAGGATCATTTTTGTCTTCAAAAAGCACATATTTATTTGAGCACTTAGTATGTGCTCAGTGTGCTAGAACACGTCAGGTTCTCATAGTCTGATGCAGGAGACAGATACCTAAATAATTTAAAATTTTTTAATTATTTAATTACCACAGCAACACCCTGCTCAGCTGTGATAACTGGTATAAGAGGTTTGAAAGGATCAAGAATGTGTGATTGCTGCTATGCCATGCCAAGGTCAACTGGTTCATCTTATTTCTTCCAATTCTGCATATGTGATCCGTAATATACTGAAAGTTGGGAATGGGCATACTGGTAACACAAATGGTGTATTATCAAATAATGTTAATTAAGCAATTATCCTCTAAGGCATGCACACACACACCAGAAAGGGCTACAGAGTATATAGATTTTGCAAAGCAGTGGCCATGTCTCCCACACACTGCCTGAAATTTCTATCTAGAAATCTTTAGCCATACTACTTTAGAGCATTTTTATGGGATCCTGGATCTTTCAAATTTAAGCATTAAATTGAAATTGGACAAATTTTAAAAAACCTGTTAAGGTTGTCCTAGGTCTTATGATTTTAAGTAAAAACTAAAACAAGAAAGGAATTCAACATAAATACTTTCTGAGCTATTACTATTTTTGATGCCTTGTGCTAAATAAAGTAGCCGATAAAGTTAATTCAGTCAAAGAGAAACACAAGGAAAGGCATTTTACAGTAACACGTTGTCATCCAACAAAAATTCTGAAGTTATTCCTTTCTAAGTGAAGAACAATTTTGCTACAACAGATAGTAAGATTTTGCAAAAGATGCACTCAAATTTCTCAATCTGGGTCAACCTCCTGGTTGTTAAAATATGTGCATACTTTCTGGATTACGCATTATTTAAAATTATGGAATTTTGCCCCATTGTTAGACCGTGTGTTCCAATTTTAGGTTAAATAACAGTCACCTTACTCTTGACCCCGGACGTCCCCTCTCCCCCACCGACAAACTTTCTGCCAACAGAGATCCACGCCTTTCGTCCTAAAATGGGCATAACCAAAAGAGATGCGGAATCTAGATGGGTTTAAATCCTTGTGTGCTTCGGCACATGGTCTTTAATCCTGTTTTCCCTGTCACTCAAGTGCAAGGCTGCATGAGATAGCCCTACAAGATCTCTTGCATCTGCAGACTTCTGCGATTAAAATGCATCTCTTCTTACAAGGAATAAACAAAAAGCCCCTGCCTCTATGGGAAGTTAGCTAGCTGGGGGTTAGGCTAACCGCAGGGTAGGAGTGAATCTGGTTTGTCTTTGAAAGGTCTTCCTGGGGCTAGCATCCCACGCCAGCAACAGAGCGCGCCCAGGCACCACGTGTCTGCACCAACAGTGGGATTGGCGGAGCGCATTTTCGCGCGGCGGTCTAGACGCTCACGGTCCCGCCCAGCTGCCGGAGGAGCTGGGAGGCAGAGAGAAGAGGCCGGAGGGAGATCGCAGAGGGGAGGGGGCGGGAGGGGGGGGGGGGGTATCCCGAGGCGCCCGTGGCCGGGAATCTGGGAGGGCCCGGAGAGGCGCCAGGTGGCCAGCCTCGCCACAACTTTCCCAGAACAGACAGGCCTCATCCTGCGTCCTGGAAGAAGGAGCTGGCCCGCCGCTTCCCGCCCGGCTGCTCCTCGGCCTCCACGGGCCCGCCCGCGCCAGCAGCGCCCCCGGAGCCTGCGTCCCCAGCCTCGGCCCTGTCCGCCTGCAGCGCCCGGCGCCCGCCCTGGAGCGCGCAGCTGGGGTGAGTCGAGGTCAGGGGTGCGCCAGGCGCCCAGGGGAGGCCGGGGCCTCTGGGTGCCCGCGAAGCCGGGCCCTCCTTCCTCTTTTCCCGCTGCGAGCCGAGGCGCTGCAGACCCCGCTGGCCTGGCTGCCGCAGCCCCCCACTCCCCCGTTTGCTTGCCTTCTAAGGGGCGGCGCCGAGGCCCCACTGGAGCCCGCGTTCTGGAGCCCGCGTTCCCCGGCCTTTGTCTTTGTGGGTTCGGCGGGTCGTCCCCATGGTGCACCCGGGGCGGGAGGCGCTGCGCCCGGCTGGCGGCCCTGCAGAGGGAACGGGAAAGCGAGCCCCCTTCTTTCCTGTTCCGGCCATCTTGCGACTCAGTCGGGGGGCGAGGGTGGCCAACGGCGCGGCGCTCGGGGCCGGAGTGGTGGCGGCGAACGGAGATGGGCGCCTCGAGCCCTGCGCGCCTCCTCCCCCGAATGCAGTGGGAGCGCGCGGATAGACCCCTAAGTTTCAAGGGTTTGGACCCAGAGCCTGGGGGCACAGGAAATATGAGGGACAGGGGCCGGGAGCTGACGTTTCCTAATTCATTCGGATCATTCTTTTTTTTTTTTTTAATTAATTTATTTATTTTTGTCTGGGTCTTTGTTGCTGCCCCTGGGCTTTCTCTAGTTGGCGGCCCGCGGGGGCTAGTCTTCCTTGTGGTGCGGTGGCTTCACTTTTTTTTTTTTTTTAACATGTCATCTTTTTTTTTTTTTAATAGCTACTTTATTTATTTATTTATTTTTAGCTGTGTTGGGTCTTCGTTTCGTGCTAGGGCTTTCTCTAGTTGCGGCAAGCGGGGGCCACTCTTCATCGCAGCGGTGGCTTCTCTTGTTGCAGAGCACGGGCTCTAGGCACTCAGGCTCCAGTAGTTGCAGCACGTGGGCTCAGTAGTTGTGGCTCACGGGCTCTAGAGCACAGGCTCAGTAGTTGTGGCGCACGGGCTTAGTTGCTCCGCGGCATGTGGGATCTTCCCGGACTAGGGATCGAACTTGTGTCTGCTGCATTGGCAGGCGGATTCTTAACCACTGAGCCACAGGGGAAGCTCCTCATTCGGATCATTTTTTATCCACATGTCCTTTTGGCAAATTCTTAACGCGCCTCTCCGTGCCTGATCTATGCCAGGTGCTGGGGATATAACGGTGAGCAAGAGAGACTACGGCCCTTGTTCCCGCTGATCCTGCAGCCCAGTGGATGGAGTCCAGGGTACATAGACCTGCCAGGTCGGTATCCTGACGTCTATTTAACAGACTGGGAAACTGAAGCCTAGGGCTGCCGTAACTTGTAGGTCAGGCAGCAAGCAAATGGAAGAATCAGACTTTGAAGCTAGATCTTTAAGACTGTCATGCTGGCTGTAGTTAATCGATAATAGCTCTTTTTCTTTCAAAATCCCGTTCAAAATTATTTGGATGCACGGCTTCTATGAAGTCTTATGAAGTGTATGCCTAGTTTCTGGATGCTTTCCTGTGGGCTTATTTCTAGTTCTCAGTGTCTAGAAAGGGCTAGAAATGTTTGACATTACAAGTTTGCTTCCAGTTACTCTGAACTGTATTTTCGTTTCTTCTGTTCTTTGGCTGTTAGGAGAGACAAAAATTTTCCTGATGGTTGGTCCAAGCAGGGATTCCCCGGTGGACTGAGGAATGGCTGGCTTTTCCTCAGTTCATCCATCTCTATGGTAACCACAGGCAGCTCCCAGAAGACCTCGAGAATGAGAGGCCTGAGGCCTACGAGTTGCTGCTAGAAATAGTTTAGCCTCTCCAGAAAACAGAATGCAGCTGCCACACAAGTTTGTAAGGTAAATACCAGGGCCCTGTAAAGTTCCCCCTCCACATAATTGTCTTTATCTTCACATTTTGAAAAACGTATCCTTTTGGAAAGACAAGTAAGGTATTACATATTTGGGGAAGTTCTTTGGGTTGAAATTCTATCCGAATGTTATATCTAGGTGGGCAACCCAGAACGGAAGAAAGACTCCATTTAAAAAAGTATCTTGGATGTAAGAAATTTAGGAAGCCTTCCATCGAATATAATTAACTACACTACAAATTTAATTTTTAAAACAACTTTATTGAAGTATAATGTACAAAATGCACCGTTAATTTTCAGTGTACCATTCAGTGAGTTTTGAAAAATGTATATGCCCGGGTAATCAACAAGACAATCAAAATAGAGAACATTTTTTATTATACCCCAAAGTGTCTTCGTGCCCTTTTGCAGCTAGGCCCCCCTCCATCCCATTTAATTTTACATAGATTTGTTGCTTCACGTTTTCCGAGTTGTGCGTGAAAGAGGAGGATGAATGGTTCTGTCTAATCTCAAAAACCTAAGGCGAGGATCAGAGGCTGGCAGCTAGGATGTGGCTCCCCACGCCTTAGAGACTTGCAAGGTGGTGCCCGGCGAGCCGGCGCTCAGGAAGTGTGCCCTCTCGAGGTGGACCGGTGTGTCCTCGGCTGGCCCACGACGAGTTCTTCTTTGGTCCTGCAGGGCCCTGGGCGCACGCTAACCGCGCGCTGGCCGACTCGCACTTTGCTCCAGGTCCACGCCCGGGGCGCTGCCATAACAACGGCCCGGACGCCCAGGCCTTAGGCCGCCGCCGCCCGGGACCCGGCCTTCTCCCGCTCCGAGGGGTGGGGCGGCGGCGGCCCGGGAGGCGATCCGGGCCTGGGAGACGGGACTGCCCCCTCCTCCGATGCCGGCAGAGGCGGCGGATTTGCTTCCAAGCATGGTAAGAGGCGGCAAGCCGGGGATGCCTGCCTGCCGATTGCCGGGCTGGGGCGGCGGGGACTCCACAGAACTCGCAGCCCCCTCCGCCTCCCCCATTCTCTCTCCTTCCCGCAGCCCTTTCAGAAGCACGTCTACTACCCGCTCGCCAACAGCCTGGAGAGACCCGCCTCCGCCGCCGCCGCCGCCGCCGCGGCGGGCGGGGCCGCCATGGCCTGCGGCCCCCCCAGCGCGGCTTCGGGGCCCCTGCCCTTCTTCCAGTTCCGCCCGCGGCTGGAGAGCGTCGACTGGCGGCGGCTGAGCGCCATCGACGTGGACAAGGTGGCGGGCGCCGTGGACGTGCTCACGCTGCAGGAGAACATCATGAACATCACCTTCTGCAAGCTGGAGGACGAGAAGTGCCCGCACTGCCAGTCGGGGGTGGACCCGGTGCTGCTGAAGCTCATCCGCCTGGCGCAGCTCACCATCGAGTACCTGCTGCACTCGCAGGAGTTCCTCACCTCGCAGCTGCACGACCTGGAGGAGCGGCTGCGCCTGAGCCTGGCCGAGAGCGAGCAGAGCAAGAAGCTCCTCACCAAGCAGGCCGGCGAGATCAAGTTACTCAAGGAAGAGTGTAAACGCAGGAAAAAGTTGATCTCCACCCAGCAGCTGATGATTGAGGCCAAGGCCAGCTATTACCAGGTGGGAAGCTGCCTTGTGATGATCCAATAAAACCCTCAATTCCTACTGGCTGGGATATTGAGAGTCCTTTCCTATTGCACCGACTTTTTTTTTTTTTTTTTGATTTGTACTCTAAATTAGAAGAAACAGCATATATTTAAGCGAAAGAGTAATTTTAACCAACAGGTAACATGGTTCAATACCTTGTGTAGACTAACATAGGGTTAATAATTAAGTAACGTTGTCTGCAGTGCTTTATTGAATTATCTAAAAGCTGGTTGTTTAAGAAACTGTTTCTTCCTCCTAATCGGTGTAATGAAAAATAAACCAGGTACAAATTGCTGTTGAGCTCGGGCCCCAAATGATATGGAATGCTTAAATTTGTGGATTTTTTTCCTCATTTTTAAATTTTGAAATATTTTTAAATTTACAGAAAGATTACAAGATCAGTGCAAAAACTTCCTTACACCAATTATTAACATTTGCCACATTGGCTTTATTTTCTCTGTCTCTATATCATACTATTACTTTTGAACCATTTGGCAGTGAGTTGCAGACTCCTAAATATTTCAATGTGTATATTTCCTAAGCAGGAGAATACTTGCTGATATAACAATACTATTTTAAAAATTTTAAAATTTTGCCTTTTTGTTCTTAATCTCCCAACTGTTAGGGGTTAGACATTGAACCCAAGATAAATATTGTAATTTTTGTGTGTAACAGAAATCAGCATATTTATCTTTTTTATTGGTTACGTGGAAGAAGCAAAGAATGTTTGATGAAGATATCAAAGTAAGCAATAGACTGACAAGATTGATTTCACACCCCTACATTCCAGTCATTTTGGCTAAATAGGACTTAAAAGGCCTCAGTGGATTTAGGTAATGGTGGAGCCAAAGCAGGAGTGAGTGTGGAGAACTGGGTGTAGGGCTCAGAAAACAGTGAGGTTAATAGTGCTTAGGACTGACCCAACAGGAGCCTTGAGAGAAGTGTACTTAAACTAGGTGAACAGTTGGGAAAGAATGCTGTTAGAAAGTCTTAATGTTTAGCCTTGGGTATACAACCTTTAGGTATAGTCATCCAATAATACCTGATGTCGCTAATTGCCTATTTGTTTCATAAATGCTATTTAAAAACTAAATATTTATAAATAGTGCTGAGATGGCTCTTTAAATGTATTTATCGTAAAATGGATAGAATAGGTTCTGTTTAAAACATTAAAAAAAGTTTACCTGGCTTTGGTATTATTCAGTGAAACAATAAAACCTGTAACATAAAAATTTTATGTTTATAAACTTTTTTTCGTTCTTTTGGTTATCATAAAAATAGCTGTTTGTAAGTAAAGATTTTCAAATGTGAATGATAATATGAGGATAAAAAAGTAATGGTTCACTTTTATCAAATGAGTGACACCCGCCAACTCTTGGCCACTCAGACTCTCTGAATGGCGGTGGTAGCTGTATGGTGTGCCCAGGTGTGGCCAAGAAGAGGTAGGAATGACCACACCACCTTTTCCTACTTAGTGTAGTACACGTATACTCTGCCCTCTATTAAGTGACTTGCCATTGTCTCTTTATGGAGTTCTTGAGCAGTGAGAGCCTTTAGGGTAACAACTCCGGAGTTAGACTACCTGGGTTTGAATTCCACCTATTCCTCTGTGCAAGTCTTTTAACTTCTAAACCTCAGTTTCCTCATCTGGAAAATGAGAATACTAGTAGTAGGGTTGCTCTGAGAATCCCGTGAGATAATGCATGTATAGCATGAGGAAAGCTCAGTAAATAGCATCCAACAAGTGGATGTTGATTTCTGCAGTGGCTTCCCTGTAGTGAGCTGTGGCTACCTGTGACCTATCTCTTTATGAATCCTCAGACCAGAAGGCCAGAGGTCACAGTGCTGAGATGCTGTGAGAATCAGTTTCAGGGAGGGGTAGTCAAAAACTGCTGCTAAGAATAGTTGGCATGTAAGCTAGCAGGGATTCCACAGTGTTATAATCTTTGTTACAGATTCATAAGCTAGGGATATTTGGCCGATAGTAAAATTTATGGGAAGTCAATTGATTTTGTTTAAATAGTTATTTGACTTTAGTCTGCGGTGTGAATTTTTATTTAAATAGAAACTCCCAACAGCCAGGGAAGTTTGATGGCCATGTGTAAAGGCCAGTGTGTACCAGTGATCTGGCTATCAAATTATTTTTAAAACTTTAAAAATTAAAAAATTCCAGTGGATTATAATAGGACTTAGACTCTAAGAAGACCTTCCATTTTCACAGCTGGAAGACTCAGATTCCTCCCCACCCTTCAGCAACACAGATAGATTTTGGAATCTGTCAGTGAATTTCTGTCCCTTGTTCCAATTATTGAGCCCCTTGGTGTTGGAGATGAGTGTTGGGGAGGAAAAAAAATCATGCATTTTGCTGTCAGAGAGACATGGGTCAAACTGTGCAACCAATAAGGTTGCAGCTTAACTTTCCTGAGCTTTGATTTCTTCATGGATAAAGTGGTTGCCATGGAAATTTAAAAAGATAGTGATGTGACAGGGCCTAGCTCTTAGTGGGCATAGTGAAAATCTTTATCTCCTATTCTCCGTCGTTGTCTTTGAGAGGTCTTAAAAAACATCTGGAGGAATCAGAAACCTCCATCCTACTCATTTAGGTAAAGGAATCCTGAGTTCTTGTGTTAATTCCATTACACTAAGTATTTTTAAATTTTTAATGATTTTGGATAGAAGTGGTATTAGGACATTTACATGTTTTACATAGCATACAACCTACATGTAGTCAACATTCTGAAACCAAGTACACTGAACATAATTTGACATATTATATCCCTGGGGTTGTCATGGAAAGAGTATCAGATTCCTTTCTATGAATAGTTCATAGTACCTAATTTTTCTTAATTCATTATGTCACTTTCTGTCCTAAAGATGCTTTAAGGGAACTCCTTTGAAATAGAAGTTTATATCATTCATCTGTATATCAAACATATTTATCATATATTTAAAACTATTTTTTTAAGAAAATGCAAAGGGTTATATAGGATAAAGTTTTTAAAGCATTTTTTAAAGTTTTGTAATTATCTTATTAATGGAGAAATTTGATTCTAGGTGACATAGAATTCCTTCCCACCTTCTTACCCTGAAAGGGAACTTTATTATTTCTAAGGCAGAATCTTTGTGCAATAAGTAGGATTTCTGAACCTCCTGCTATTTTTCATTGTAAAGAATGATCTGACTTTTATTAAGTTTCTAATTACTGTAAGATCTATTATAAAGTATGTTTTAATCCCAGTGATGGTAGATCAGATAGTTTTGCATTTGGGGCCTGATAGACCAGTTGTTTCGGGTATCACTAATCCATTCATTTTTTAAAAACTGACTAGTATTCCATGGTGTACATGAATCAGAGTCTGTTAACCTTTTACTTTTGTAGGATATCTTGCCTGGAACCCGTATCTGGCTATTATGAATAATGCTGCTATAAACATTCACTTGCAGGTTTTTGTGTGAACTTAAGTTTTTTCTTTTAGAGCAATTTTAGGTTCATTGAGGGGAAGGTACAAAAAGTTTCCATATATCTCCTGCCCCTACACATGCATAGTTTCCCCCATTATCAACAGACCTAAGTATTTCATTTTGGGGGATGCTAATGTAAATGTTATTACGTTTTTAATTTCAGATTCCACTTGTTCATTACTGGTATATAGGAAAGCAGTTGACTTTTGTATATTAACCTCGTATCCTGCAACTTTGCTATACGTGCTTATTAGTTCCAGGATTTTTTTGTCAATTCTTTTGGAGTTTTTACATAGACGATCATGTCATCTGCAAACAAAGACAGTTCTGTGTCTTCCTTCCCATCTGTATATCTTTTAATTTTTTTCTTGCCTTATTACATTAGCGAGGACTTAAAGTGCAATGTTGAAAAGCACACTCAAGGGCAGTGGTTTGCCCTGTGTCCTCCCCTCTCTTACAGATCCAAGAAGAGTTGTGGATTTTTCAGTCTGTTCAGCTTTTTCCTTGTTGTTAGGATGGAGTGGCGATTTTCACGCTCCTTACATGCAGATCCAGAAACCAGAAGCCTATTAACTTTGTTTTGGTATTTTTGTCATAGAAGTTTTTCATGTTGATGTAGTCAAAATGTCAGTCTTTTCTTTTTGGAGTATGAGCCCCTTCTTACCCTGAGCTCATGAGTCTTCTGTATTATTGCAATAGTTAAAATACATATTTTCTATTTTGAGAAATTAAAAGTTACACTTCCATGTTTCCTCTTCCTTTCCTTTCTCCAGTGCTGTGTGTAGCCCAAGAGCCACACTTACACCCGAGCCAGTGTGGGCAGTCCCTAAACTGTTGTGAGGAAACAAGAACAGTCCTCATGAGCAGAGAAGTCGTAAAAGATGCTGTAAAGATCCTCTGAAATGTAATGCTGAGAAATATGCCATAATGTTAATTTTCTGGGAAGTTAGAACCTAAAGTTTTCTGATGCAATTATACTGATTAAGAGTAAGGCAAAAGCTGGATAGGAGAACTTGTAAATAGCACAATAGAGATGAAACAGCAAAATCCAGACTGAGAGTAACTCTGCAGGACAAATGTTCAATTTCTTCAACAAAAGAATTATAAGGAAAAGGAGCTTGGAGGCTCAGCCTATAGACAAAAACAGAATTAAGAGACAAAACAACCAGTTGCAGGATATGACCTTATTTGGATCCTGATTCACAACAAACTGCAAAAATGTTTTCTAAGACAATGTGTGAAATATTGGGGAAAAAAATAAACAAATGGTTGGATATTTGTTGATAATTAAGAAATTAATTTTCACATTTTAAAAGCTGGGATAATAATATTATGATTGTGTTAAAAGAATATCCTTTTGGAGATAGATTCTGAAATACTGACAAATATATACAGTATCCAGGATTTACTTCAGAGTAATCCAAGGGGGAGGATATAGATGAAACAAGTTGAATTTTTTGCTTAAAAATTGTGTTAAAGTAGAGAATAGAGATATTGGTAGGATTGATTTTTTTTCCCCAGTAAATTCATTTTAGGAGGCCAAATATTTCTAAGCATGTGCTCAGTGATTTTTTAATGCTGGTCTCTGGGGATAAAGCTATGAATAAGAGAGAAAAGAGTTCATGCTCTCAGGAAGCTGACATTCTAGAACCTAGAGGGATTAGGCAGGAGACAATAAGCAAGTGAAGTAAATAAACCTGAAAATATTAACTGGTGAGATGTACAATGATGAAAACAAGACAGTGTGATGGGACAGTGCCTGTCAGGAGGCTCATCCAGGAGGATTTGCTGAGGACACGCAGCTCAGCCCCAGCGTGGAAGATGCTCCGTAAATGACATCTTGAATGTCGAGAAGGAGCCAGTCATGGGAAGGTCTTGGGAAGATCCGGGCAGGGGACCAGCCAATGCAAAGGGTCTGAAGCTGGCTTGCTTGAGGGACAGGAAGAGGCTGGTATGACTGGAGTGTCATGAACAAGTTGATGCTGGTGGGCTGTGAACCACCAGTCTTAACGGGGGCAGCATCAGGGGTTCCAGAAACCGCCAAGATGGGCTACTTTAACTGTCAAGAGATGGCTTTCACTGTCCTGTGTTCAGTTCGGGAAGAACACCCTGGTTTTGTATGTCTTTTTAGTTATGCTTTCAGTATCACTTGCCAGGGTGGGAACTTTTGGGGGGAAAGCCCGCAAGAGATAGTGCTTCAGGTACCCAAATTTTAATTCAAATTAGGTGGAAGGGCACTTGTTACAGACACCTGGATTTGTCGCTCTCTCCTTTTCAGTGCCGTTTTTGCGACAAGGCCTTTATGAACCAAGCTTTTCTACAAAGTCATATTCAGCGCCGCCACCCCGAAGATTCTCATCTTGGTAAGTCGTGAGCGCTACTTCAAAGATCTGTTTTCTTTCTGGTACCTTTTTCTTTTTTCAGTGAGACATGGTCCAAAGCATCTCTCAATCCTTTTAAAAGAAAGTGTCATAGTCCTTGTTCACTCATTTAGTAAATATTGATCCCTTGCTATGTGCCATGCACCGCCTTAGGGGTCGGGGATACAGTCATAAGCAAGACAGACCCTGTCTGGCTCTCTTACACCCTAATGGGAGGGACGGAGGATTCACATTTAAACAAATGAATGAGTGATTCTTTTCAAATGGTGGCAAGTGCAATGAAGAACATAAAGTAGGAGAATGGGATGGAGAGTGACTCCTAGTGACTCCTCATGAAGGAGGCGCTATTTGATCAGAAACCAGAATGATGCTGGGGTCCCAGCCTGCGGGAAATCTGGGAAATGTATATCCCAGGCAAGGGGAACTCGCATTGTGAGGGTGTGTGAGGAAGAGGCAGGACACGGCGTGTTTGGGGAACAGATAGAAGGTTGGTGGAGCAGGGTAAGCAAGGTAGTGGTGGGTTAGGAAGGGACTAGGTCACATAGGGCCTTGAACGCCCTGGGTGGGCATGTGGGTGATTTAATAAGCGTAAGGGAAGCCACTGGAGGATTTTAAGTTGCGGGGACATGATCTAATTTGTACCTTAAAATGACCCCTCTAGCTGCAGTTGGGGAACAGACTGTAGGGGCAGAGGTGGAGGCAGCTGGGAGGGTGAGGAGGCTGCATGAGTAGCCCAGGTGAGAGAAGGTGGCAGCTGGACCAGGACGGTACCAGGGAAGGTGGGAGAAGTGGAGATGGAGAAGATTTATTCTGGACGCAGAGCAGAGGCCACAGAGATGTGACTCAACGTGAGATCAAGAGATGAAGTGAAGATGATCCTGGGCTTTTGTCCTATACCTTTGGGTGAATGGCTGTCATGTTTACTGAGGGACAGACCAGGAGTGGAGCAGATTGAGGGAGGAAGGAGAATGGAGAATTTGTGTTGGCCGCGGGTACAATTAAGTCACACGTACAGTTGCCATGCAAGTGGAGATGCTGGAGGTCTGGAGGTCAAAGTGAAGGCCCAGGCTGGAGATAAAACCTGGGAGTCGTTAGCAGAACTGGGCTGGATGAGATCACTTAGAGAAGAGAAGACTGCTAGGGCCAGCCCCACACTAGGAGCTCAGGAGGAACAGCTGAGGAGAGTGAGACATCACAGTGATGGAGGCAGGAGGGAAGCTGGGAAGTATGTTGTCATGGAAATCAAGGGGCATGAGTATTTCAAGAAGGAGACAGTTACACCGAATGATCTTGAGGCACGGGAGTAAGAGGAAGACCTAGAATTGACCATTATTGTCACAGTGACTGTTGGTGACCTTGACATGGCTTCAGTGAATTATTGGGGATGAAAGCTGGATTGGAGTGAGCTGGGAATCAGGCAAGGAAGTGGTCATGTCCATTACAGACATTTATGTCAGTAACGTTTGCTGGGACAGGAGGCAGTGCCTGGAGGGAAATATGAGACCAAGGGAAAATTTTTGTCTTGTTTGAGGTGGGAGATACTAAGATGTGTTTGGGTGCCAGTGTGAATTAACCAGTGTATAGAGGAGTAAATTGAAGAAGCAGGAGATGGGAGGCTTACCATGGAACCAGGTTTCCTACTAATTTAAATGTTCTCAGGAGCAAAGAATGCAAGGTCTGTTTCTCCATGAGCAGATCAAAGCATTCTGCTGATTGCCACAGTAACCCACAGAAGTTCTCGTTACAATCTTAAATGTTCTCGGTATCTAGACGTGTGTACTTCTAGCTTGTTACTCAGTGCCTACTTTCCCCTCCCTTTTGGGCCAGTTTGTTTCCATTCCTGCCTATTTCAGACAAATAGATTTATATAGGAAACAGCTAAACTTTGTATAAACAATATGAACAGCATAAAATTCCACTTATAAGCCGTGGACCGCTGATACAATTTAGCAATGTATTGGAGAAATTGGGAAGATTAAGTATTTTAATTAACCTACCATTCTTCAGTGTGAAACTGACCTTCTTTCTCTTCTGTTTCAGTATCTTATTCTATCTCATACTCGTTTCAGAGAGTATTTCAGACTCTGAAATGAGTATTATTTCTTCAGGTCATCTTTGAGATTCTGACTTTCTACCTTGGTTTCCATACCTTTCATGTCTACACTCACAGACACATGTATATCCATTCAGTCATGTGTACATCTGCATGTAAGTACATGTACATAAGTATTCTTCCCTTCACTTGTTGCTCCCTTTAACAACTTCTCAGTAGTTCGTTTTTGCCCCATGGATGGGTTATGGCCCAAGTGTGCATTTTGAATGCCAGCCTCTGCTTATCTTAGCACTGATGAGGCTCTCAGGAGAGTTCGGTGGGAGCCAGAAGGACGGTGACCATAGAGATTTCAATACTGTGGTACCTATTGCTTCCCTTCTCCGACTGAGACAGGCATCTTGAAGAAGAGCCCAGGATTATTCCTTGTCACCATTTTTGCTCCCTGAATGGGCTCTCACCCTATCTATGTAGGATAATCCAACCTCAATCTAGTGGCTGAAAGAATCTGCTAAAAATAATTCAGCGCTCAATAATATGAAGGACTGAAAATAAATATTGAATAGTAGAGAGTAAAAGTTGGCTCATGCGGCATGAAAAAAGTAATAGCCCAAGTAAAAGCAGTTTCCCTTGTCTTTGTCTTATCAAGAGGATGTACCCCAAAAGTTTTCAGATAGGTTTTCTGAGAGATGGTATTTTAACGAGGTGTTTCTGTTGCAGCAGAGTATAAGACAAGGGCACAGACTGACAAGCTCCAGAATGAGATCGACATGTTGAAGGGGCAGCTGCAGCTCACCAAGTCTCAGCTAGAGGCTGCACAGCATGCCCATGCAATCAGATTCTCTAAGGTATGTAAGTTCAGAAACAGGTATATGTTGGGAAGGATTGGGGTTAATTCCTTTTAAATGTTTGGTAGAATTCACTAGTGAAACCGTCTGGTCCTGAGCTTTTCTTTTTTGGGAGTGTTTTGATTACTGATTCAATCTCCTTACTCGTTATTCATCTGTTCAGGTTTTCTCTTTCTTCATGATTCAATCTTGGGAGGTTGTACGTCTCTAGGAATTTATTTCTTCTAGATTGTCCAGTTTGTTGGCATGTAATTGTTCGTAGTAGGCTATCATGGTCCTTTGTAATTCTGTAGTATCAGTTGTAATGTCTCCTCTTTCATTTATAATTTTATTTATTTGAGTCCTCTTTCTTTTCTTTGTTAGTCTAGCTAAAGGTTTGTCAATTTTGTTTATCTTTTCAAAAAATCAACTGTTAGTTTTTTTAATCTTTTCTATTGTCTTCTTATCCTGTATTTCATTTATTTCTGCTCTAACCTTTATCATTTCCTTCCTTCTGCTAACTTGGGACTTAATTTGTTCTTTTTTTCTGGTTCTCTGAGGTACAATGTTAGGTTGCTTATTTGAGATCTTTTTTCTTCATGTAGGCGTTTATAGCTATAAACTTTCCTTTTAGAGCAGCTTTTAATACATCCCATAAGTTTCGGTATGTTGTGTTTCCATTTTATTTGTCTCAAGATGTTTTTGATTCCCCTTTTGATTTTTCCTTTGATCCATTAGTCATTCAGGAGTGTGTTGTTTAATTTCCAGTTATTTGTGAATTTCAATTTTTCCTTCTGTTACTGTTTTCTAGTTTCATAACATTGTGGTCAGAAAAAATACTTGATATAAAGTCAGTCTTCCTGAATTTGTTAATACTTGTTTTATGACCTAATATATGATCTATCCTGGAGAATATTCTGTATGTACTTGAGATGGATGTGTATTCTGCTGTTATTGGATAGGATGTTCTGCATATCTCTTCTAGGTCCATTTCTTCTGTAGTGTTCTTCAACTCCTGTGTTTCCTTATTGATTTTCTGTCTGGATGACCCATTGTTGAGAGTGGGGTATTAAAATCCCCCTACTATTATTGTATTGTTGTTTATTTCTCCTTCTCGTTCTGTTGGTATTTGCTTTATATATTTTAGGTGCTCCAATGCTTCATGCATATATATTTACAACTGTTATAGTTTCTTGATGAAGTGACCTCTTTATCATTATGTAATGACCTTTTTTTGTCACTTGAGAACTTCCTTTTTTAATGTAGGTGCTTACAGTTATAAAGTTCCGTCTGAGCACTGAATTGTCTGCTTCCCTTTTTTGGTATGTTTTGCTTTAATTTTTATTCATCCTAAAGTATTTTTGAATTTCCCTAGTGAGGTTTTCTTTGACCCATTGGCTGTTTAAGAGTATATTGTTTAATTTTCATACATTTGTGAATTTTCCCGTTTTCCTTTTGTTAGTGATTTCTGGCCTCATTCGCTTGTGGTTGGAGGAGATACTTTGCATGATATCAACCTTTTAAAATTGAAAATCATTTTAAGGCCTAACATATAGTCTATCCTGGTGAATCTTCCATGTGCATTTAACAAGAATGTATATTCTGCTGTTGTTGGGTGCAGTGTTCTGTATGTTTGTTAGGTGGAGTTTATTTGTAGTGTAGTTCTGGTCCCCAATTAGGTGAAAGAAAAAAACACAACAGAAGGTCATCCAGAAATCAAAGGCTGATCGGACCAGACCTTGAATTTAGCTTATATAAAAATGTATTTGTGTTTATTAAGGGTGAGATGGGGCCACTCTACCCAAATTGGTATGGTATCAAGAAAGGTTCTTCTCAGTAGACCTTTAAAGTATGTTTACATTTTACATATGATTGTATGCCTACTCTACAAGTTCACAGATCATAGAACTTTTGAGACTTTGGGCCTCTGTGTTTGTGCTTTAAGGAATGTAAGGACAAAAGGATGCTGTGTGCTGCCTTTGGTTTAGAAAAATCATTGTGCACAGACCTGCCATTATATGCAGTGTTTTTGCAACCAAAACAAAACAAACAGAAGAAGCCTAACTGAAATTTGCAAGTCTAGCTGACCCATTTGAGGTGAAGCTATGTCCATTTATTTAAATTTCTGCATACTTGCTTCATACCAGAGCTTTTAAAACCATGTATTAAATCAATTTCAGGAATATGAAATGCAGAAAACAAAAGAGGAAGAATTTCTGAAGTTATTCGATAGATGGAAAGAAGAAGAAAAGGAGAAACTAGTTGATGAAATGGAAAAAGTCAAGGAAATGTTTATGAAGGAGTTTAAAGAACTAACTTCTAAGAATTCAGCATTAGAATATGTAAGTATTGGGAGTTCCCTGGTGTTCCAGTGGTTAGGACTCTGAGCTTCCACTGCTGGGGGCACAGGTTTGATCGCTGGTTGGGGAACTAAGATCCCACAAGCCACGTGGTGCGACCCGAAAATACCCACAAAAAAACGTTGAGAATATGTAAGTATTAAACCTCGGAGTCTTCATAGCATTGTTAGAGTTGTGGCCTTGAGAGGTGGCATTAGAGTGGCAATGTGGCCCGTGGATCCAGAAGTTCCTTTGTTGTGCCGTGGCCCAGACACCCCTCCTCCCTGAGAGCCTTGGGAGCTCGGGGCATACGGAAGAGAGAGCAAATCAGAAAAGTCGTTTCCTTGAGAGTGGGAGCTTTGACCCCAAACCCCAGTGCAGAACACTTGGTACATTTTAGCTGGATCAGAGAAGAAGTTCCCTCTTTCTTAGCTGGTTAGGTTTAGAGAGCGTAAAACAATAAATCCCTCCCTGAGTTTTAGAGCTTTCCAAAGTTCCAAAGGAACTTTCCAGAAAGACTGACGCAGATCGCCAATGTGGGAGAAGGAAGCTGACCCCGAAAGACAGAGGGAGAGCCTTTGCCATGACCCTTCCTCGCCCCAGGCCTAGCTGGTGAGGAGGACAGGGGTTTGAGTGAGCTAGATGTCGCTAATTGCAACCTCCACTTCCCTGTGGGAGCAGCCGTGGTCACAGTAAAGCAAAGGAGGCAAGGGAAGTGTCTGGAGCTCCCTCTAGGGGCCAACATGGTTATAAACTAAAATAGAGGGATAGTTTTGGAATACTGCTAAGATCCTTCTCTAAAACAGCCTGAACCCTCTCACAGGGATGGGCAAACTATGACCTGTGACCCAGACCTGACAAACCACCTGATTTTGTATGGCTCTCAAGCTAAGAAAGCTTTTTACACTTTTAAGTGGTTGAAAAAAGTCAAAAGAAGAAATATTTCACGACACATGAAAATCATATGAAGTTTACCTTTCAGTGTCCACAAGTGAAGGTTTTTTGGAACACAGCTGTACTCTTTGCTCCACGCTTTGTCTATGGAGCTTTTGTGCTGGAGCCATGGAGTTGAGTGGTTATGACCCAAGATCTTATGTGTCTCCCAGAGTCAAATACTATCCGGCTTTTTACAGAAAAAGTTTGCCAGCCGCTGTCATATCTTTACAAAGCAAATGTGGCACGAGGTTAACAATTGGTGAAGGGGAAATGGGTGTTCATTATACTGTTCTTTTAACTTTTTCATAAGTTGTAATTTGCAAATAAAAAGTTGAGGGGAAATTAACTTGGGCTGGCTCATTGTGTCTTTTCTATAGGGCTTTCTTCAGTCACCTCCCTGTTGGTTCAACTATCCCCTATCACCTCGCTTGGTCCTAAGCGTCAGAACCTGTGGGCAGTAGTAATTCTTCTACCACCCCTACTCCAGGGGCTTCTCCTGAACTCAGACCCTTGGCATCTTCTCAAAGTGGGATGTTGTATTACCCACAGTAGTGGATTCTGATAGTAACCAATTTAAGACTGGCTTTTTATGTCTTCTCCATCAAGGCCACACTCATTTTTTCTTTCCTTGTGATAAAGCTGCCAGTATGGCTCTTTTGCCTGAGATTCCCTCCATGGTTATCCCTGCCCCCAGGATCATTGTGGAATTGGACTTTTCCCCACCTAGGACTTTTTTACCATTCACATATATACATATATATATTTTTTAATAAATAAATTTATTTATTTATCTCTAGTTGCGGTGAGCGGGGGCTACTCTTCATTGTGGTGCTCGGGCTTTTCATTGTGGTGGCTTCTCTTGTTGCGGAGCACGGGCTTTAGATGCGCGGGCTTCAGTAGTTGTGGCT
Source organism: Balaenoptera musculus (assembly GCF_009873245.2). Taxonomy (NCBI): domain Eukaryota; kingdom Metazoa; phylum Chordata; class Mammalia; order Artiodactyla; family Balaenopteridae; genus Balaenoptera; species Balaenoptera musculus. The sequence continues at coordinate 65,263,848 of NC_045802.1, read as the reverse complement.
CGCGGGCTCTAGAGCGCAGGCTCAGTAGTTGTGGCGCACAGGCTTAGTTGCTCCGCAGCATGTGGGATCTTCCTGGACCAGGGCTCGAACCCGTGTCCCCTGCATTGGCAGGCGGATTCTTAACCACTGCGTCACTAGTTTAAAATGGCTTTTTTGAGATATTTACATATCATACAATTCACCCACTTAAACTGTACAGTTCAGTGGTTTTTACTATGTTCACGGAGTTATGCAACCATCGTCACAGTCATTTTAGAACATTTCATCACCCAAAGAAGAAGCCTTGTACCCATTGGCACTCCCTCCCACCCCTGGCAACCACAGCTCTACTTTCTGTCTCAATGCATCTGCCTGTTCTGGACATTTCATATAAATTGAATCATATAAAATGTGATCTTTTGTGAGTGGCTTCTTTTCACTTAGTATAATGTTTTCAAGATTCATCCACGTTGTAGTATGTATCAATATTTTTTTTTTATTGCCGAATGATATTTCATTGTATGGATACGCCATATTTTATTTATCCATTATTCGATGGACATTTGGGTTGTTTGCCCATTTTGGCTATAGAGGGTTTTAAAAATTATTATTAATAATCGACTTTATTTTTTAGAATAGTTTTAGGTTTACTGAGCAAGTAGTACAGAAAGTTCCATATAAACACCCCTCTCCTACCCCATACACAGTTTTCCACATTACTAACGTCTTAGATTAGTATCATACATTTGTTACAATTAATGAGCCAATACTGGTACATTAGTATTAACTAAAGTCCATACTTCATTCAGATTTCTTTAGCTTTTACCTAACATCCTTTTTCTGCTCCAGGGTCCTATCCAGGACACCTAAGTACATTTAGTTGTCTTGTTTCCTTAGGCTCAGACTTTTTTTTGATGACCTTGACAGTTTTAAGGTGTACTTTTCAGGTATATTGTAGGATGCCCCTCTGTTGGAATTTACCTGATATTCTTCTCATGGTTAGACAGGGTTTATGGGTTTTGGGGAAGAAGTCCTCAGAGATAAAATACAATTTTCATCACGTCATTTCAAGGGTACATACCATCTACATGGTTTATGACTGTTGATGTTGACCTTGATCACCTGGCTGAGGTAGTGTTTGTCAGGTTTCTCCCCACCTCACTGCCCCCCATTCCATACTGTGCTCTTTGAAAGGAATTGTGCAGCCCAGACTTAAGCAGTGGGGGACAATGCTCCCCCATCCTTTTGTTTTTGAAGTTAACATATTACCTTCTGAGGGTATTTAGTGCCAGTAACTTTGGGAATAACCTACAAGCAAAGGGTAAAATTAAAACCTTATGTCCCTAGTGGTCCCTGGATGATGCTGGCCTCCTCACTAAATCATCCTGAGAATCAACTGTACCCAGTTCCTCTGTTTCTGGCACTGTTGCCTGCCCATTAAAGTTTTAAAGATCGATTGTCTAAGATTAGAAAGTTTAGGTTTTCCTTTCCCTTTCTCACCCAGTGCACGTTCTTTTGTTGGAAGTAATGGAACGGGAAAACCACTGGGAATGAGAAGCAGGAGAAGCACGATGAACGTCCAGGAGGATAGTCAGGTGCTCCCCAATTTTGTTCTCTGTGTCGGTCGTATAAAAGTATGAACATCTGTACCAGTGATTTTGAATTTTATTTTATAGCAATTGTCAGAAATCCAGAAGTCCAATATGCAGATCAAGTCTAACATAGGCACATTAAAAGATGCACATGAGTTTAAAGAAGAACGTCCTCAGCATCCCCAGGATTTCCAAAATGTGATGCAACTTCTTGATAGTCAGGTATGTAAAAGTGGGTGATTACTGCAGTAGAGGCCTGATCTTTCTTGGTGAGGTAATTTACAGTAAGCACCATCTACAAAAAAGTGCCTCTGTTTCAGTGACGATGAAGGTGACTAATTCTTTTTTCCTTATCTCCCAACACATGTGTAATTCATAATAGGTGTTCATTAGATACTTACTGATTGACTAATAGACGTGGATACAGAACAGTTGGCAAAGTTGTTTAATTTTTCCTTGAATAATATCTATTTGAATTGGTTCATATTGCCTTAGTAGTTATTTTTCATATTTCAGATGTAGACCCACTTTCAAAAGGCATAGAAAGACATATTGAAGCCCTGACTTATTTTAGAGCTTAAATATATGGCTGCGTTGGCAAACTGATGGTCTTTTACATTTATCAAATAAATTACAATCATTTGGAAGTGAACCTTAGTAATCAGTACAGCCTTCGTCCTGGCTATTTTGGTCACACTGATTTAGGGGAACTTTCTTTTTTTTTTTTTTAGCCAGGAAACATAGAGATTAAAGCTTATGAATGCAGGATTTTTTCAAAAAACAATATTATGTCATTTTAAAAGGTAAATGTGGTTTTTTTTTGTTTGTTTGGTTTTTTTGTGTTTTTTTTATAAATTTATTTTTATTTATTTATTTTTGGCTGCACTGGGTCTTCGTTGCTGTGTGCGGGCTTTCTCTAGTTGTGGCGAGCAGGGGCTGCTCAGCAGTTGTGGCGCAGGGGCTTAGTTGCTCCACGGCATGTGGGATCTTCCCAGGCCAGGGCTCGAACCCGTGTCCCCCGCATTGGCAGGCAGATTCCTAACCACTGCGCCACCAGGGAAGTCCCTGTAAATGTGTTTTTGAACATGGACTACTGCCACTGCTTCCTGTCTTGCCTCCCTCCCCTAAATCTGCCTTTTGTGTTATAGCCAGGGTGATCATGCCACCGTCCTGTCTAAAATCCTTCAATGGCTCCCCCTCTTTCACAGAACAAAGTCTAGGACCCTTAACCAGCATTCAGAGTCCCTGGGCATCTGGTCCTGCCATCTCCCACCATTCTTGCCTTTACCTTGACTCTCCAGTAGCCCCAAAGAGCTCCTGGTTCCCGGGATGAGGCAATCTGAGTTCTGCTTTTGCTTTTGCAGCTTTCTTTGTCATGCACCTCCCAGTTTTCAGGCCCTGACACTTATTCAGCTGGGATGGCATCTCTTCTGGAGAGTTCTCCTGGAGTTCTGGGTTATTGCACCGCCACAGTCCTCCAAGCTGGACCTGATCACGTGCATGTTATGTGGGAACCCTCCATTGTATGTCCACTGTTCTTCCGGGCAGGGCAAGCAGGGCCTGTCTCTTAATTCTCTCCCAGCCTGCCAGCGGCTGCCCAGCGAGGTGCCTGGTATGCGGTAGGGGACCAGGAATTGGGTCCTGAACTGAACTGTTGGCATTTGCTCCCAGCAGGCTGCTGTCTCACTCGTTGAAGGACCCAGTTATGAAATCCTCAGGTCCCACCTAAATTTCTCTTGTCTCCTTCCTGTGAGCTCTAACAGTTCAGAACCTATGGACCCAGAAACCTTGATGTTTCCTTTTAGCTTCGGAGGTTAACAAGCTAGCGCCTGTTTTTTTAAATTAAGTTTTATTGGAACACAGCCGTACTATTATGTATCGTCTATGACTGTTCATTTACATATTACTTATGGCTGTTCTCCTGCTTCTAGTAGTAGTGACTGAGTCATCTGGCCCCCAGAGTCTAATATATTTTCTGTTAGCCCCTTAACAGAAAATGTTTGCTGAACCTTGCCTCAGAGTATAAGATTAAAACCAAGTGCAAGTGTGTTTAAATGTTTTTGACTGTATTTATTTATTTTTTTAAATGCCTGCTAAAATTTTACCAAATAGATAGTTGGGTTTCATAGGTACTCACTAAAAAGGAAGCTTCCATTTTGAGTAGATGTCATTGTTAGAGTTATACTAAATTACTCTTGTTTTACTAATTTTATAGGAAAGCAAATGGACAGCTCGAGTTCAGGCTCTTCATCAAGAACACAAGAAAGAGAAGAGCCGGGTAAGATTAAGAAATCAACGACCTATAAAAAGTGGGTCTTTCTGAAAAGAATATTTGCTTTTCTCTATAATAAAGGTAATATTTATCCACTTAAGACATTTGTGGAGACATGTATAACAAAAATTAAAATTACTCATAATTCCAATACCATAGAAAACCAGTGTTACTGCTTTGTTATAATTTCTTTCAGTCTTTTTTCTATGCTGTAAATGTTGCGTTTCTATAAGTATAGAAACCCATGCATAAAATATGTCTCACAAATTTTGAATTTTGCTTTATATCTATAACTTTATACATTTTTCATTGAATATATCATAAACAGTTTCCTATGTTTTAAAATATTCTTCAAAATCATGATTTTTTTAATAGCGCCGTGATGATCTTATGGCTGTAACATCAGTTATTTAATCATTTCTCCATTGTTGAATACATGTTTCTAATTTTTAAACATTACAGAGTGGCAGTCTAAATAAGTTTTGAATACAGGCATACCTTATTTTATTGCACTTTGCAGATAATTGCGTTTTTTACAAATTGAAGGTTTGTGGCAACCCTGCATTGTCAGATGATGCATTTTTTAGCAATAAAGGTTTTTTTTTTTAATTTTTATTTATTTTATTTTTGGCTGTGTTGGATCTTTGTTGCTGCGCGTGGGCTTTTCACTGGTTGCGGTGAGCGGGGGCTACTCTTTGTTGCGGTGCGTGGGCTTCTCATTGAGGTGGCTTCTCTTGTTGAGCACGGGCTCTAGGCACATGGGCTTCAGTAGTTGTGGCACACGGGCTCAGTAGTTGTGGCTCGCAGGCTCTAGAGTGTAGGCTCAGTAGTTGTTGTGCATGGGCTTAGTTGCTCCGCGACATGTGGGATCTTCCCGGACCAGGGCTCAAACCCGTGTCCCCTGTATTGGCAGGTGGATTCTTAACTACTGAGCCACCAGGGAAACCTGCAATAAAGTATTTTAAATTAAGATATATACATTGTTTTTTAAAGACATAACGCTGTCGCACGCTTAATAGACCACAGTGCAGTGTAATCATAACTTTTGTATGCACTAGGAAACCAAAAAATTCACGTGACTCGCTTTATTGCTGTGATCTGGAACTGAACACACAGTATCTCTGAGGTCTGCCTATAAAAAGAAGGATTGTTCACATTAAAGTCGTTTTAATGAAAACAAAAATGAATTGTAACACCTATTCCTTTTCCGCTGAGTACATCAGAAATTTAAGTGTTAAAATGCTTTTACAATAGTGCAAAAAATGTAAAGTAGATTTATTTGAGATTTTAAGACAGGAAAACATCTGTTTATTTTGTCACTTTAAATTGTGTGTGTTTTGTATCCCCTTTTGGGCAAACAACATGGACTGGGTGGCTTATAAACAACAGAAATGGGCTTCCCTGGTGGTGCAGTGGTTGGGAATCTGCCTGCCAACGCAGGGGACACGGGTTCGAGCCCTGGTCTGGGAAGATCCCACATGCCGCGGAGCAACTAGGCCCGTGAGCCACAATTACTGAGCCTGCGCGTCTGGAGCCTGTGCTCCGCAACAAGAGAGGCCGCGATAGTGAGAGGCCCGCGCACCGCGATGAAGACTGGCCCCCGCTCGCCACAACTAGAGAAAGCCCTCGCACAGAAACGAAGACCCAACACAGCCAAAAATTAATTAATTAATTAAACAACAGAAATTTATTTCTCATAGCTCTGGTGCTCCAGGAATCGGACAGAGAGAGCTTGTTAACGGGGAGTAGTGGCTGGGCTGTGTGTAGATATAACGCCCATGTTTCTTTCTGCAGTCTAAGCCACCCTTCTGAGCTCCAGACGAAATAGCCAGCTTTGTACTTGACATCTCCACTGCTTCTTAAATGTAACATGTGTAAAGTGAAGTTCTTGGATTTGTTCCCAGAGGTGTGTTTCTTTTGGTTGGTGGCATACCAGCCCACTCAGATGCACTCCCTCAACCCCCAGTTCCAGGCTATTGGCAGGTCCTGCCGAGTGTCTCATATCCACGTTCTTCTGGACATTTCTGTTGCTTCCATCCTCCACTGAGCCCCCACCATTTCTAAAAGGGCCCAGTAACTGGTGTCCCCATTCCAACCTTTTCCTCTTGTGATCTGCTCTCTGCGGAGCAACCAGAATAATGTGGCTGTCGGCCAGCACTGCAGCCTCATCCTGATGCCCTCTCTCTGAACCTCCTCTTTTTAGCTACGGTGGCCTTCTGGTAATTTGTAGAACATGTGGCCTTTTTCTCCTTTTACACATGGTTTTCGCTGCTGGGCGGTCCTTCCACTTGTTTTTATTTATTTTATTTTATTTTTTATACAGCAAGTTCTTATTAGTCATCAATTTTATACACATCAGTGTATACATGTCAATCCCAATCGCCCAATTCATCCCGCCCTCCCACCCCTCTGCCGCTTTCCCCCCTTGGTGTCCATACGTTCGTTCTCTACACCTGTGTCTCAATTTCTGCTCCGCAAACCGGTTCATCTGTACCATTTTTCCAGGTTCCACATATATGCGTTAATATACGATATTTGTTTTCCTCTTTCTAACTTACTTCACTCTGTATGACAGTCTCTAGATCCATCCACGTCTCAACAAATGACCCAATTTCATTCCTTTTTAGGGTTGAGTCATATTCCATTGTATATATGTACCACATCGTTATCCATTCGTCTGTCGATGGGCATTTAGGTTGCTTCCATGACCTGGCTATTGTAAACAGTGCTGCAATGAACATTGGGGTGCATGTGTCTTTTTGAATTATGGTTTTCTCTGGGTATATGCCCAGTAGTGGGATTGCTGGATCATATGGTAATTCTATTTTTAGTTTTTTAAGGAACCTCCATACTATTTACACTTGTTTTTTATGTGGCTGTCTCCTTCCCCTCTGATTTGGTTTTCTCTGCTGTGTAGCAAATTACCACAGATTTATTATCTCACAGTTTCCATGGGATAGGAGTCCAGGCACGGCTTGGCTGGGTTCTCTGCTCGGGGTCTCGCAACCTGCATTCAAGGTGTCAGCTGAGCTGTGGTCTCCTCTGGGGCTCTGGGGCCCCTCCCAAGCCCATTCAGATGATCGGCGATGTGCAGTTCCTTACGGTTAGCTGTGGGAGTGAGACCCTCAGCTCCGCAGTTCACAGGCTGGCTGTGACTTCTTCAAGGCCAGTAGGAGAGCATCTCTCCTGCCTTCATTCTCCTCCTTCAAGAGACCTGAAGTCACCCCAAGACCACTCCATCCAGGGAGGTGGTCCCCTCCCTTTATTATCCTCATCGCCTCACAAGTGTAGCTCTCAACACTGTTTTCGATAGTTTGTTTACTTGTTTATTGTCTGTCTCTTCGACCAGATCACTAGCCCTGTGAGGGAAGGGCTCTGTTTACTCCTCCGTTGTATTCTCAGCGTCCGATAATGTGTCTAAAATGTGGTTGGTGCTTATTAAATATTCGCTGAATGAATGCAGAAGGTCGATAGGTGGCCAACAAGGGGATCGCACAGCCTTTTTGTGTGTGGATGGGGAGATGCTGACTGTACACTTCAGAAGAACAGGGTGGAAAGAGCTGTGTGTCGGTGTGACGTGACATTTGAACCAGGTCCTCTTAACCTCAGGGCCTGCTTGTCTGCCTCGCCGCCTTGCTCACCTTTCATGCTTTAGGCACTTAGCCAGGTGAGGAGGGGAACAGCCAGTGACAACTTAGAGGAGTTGCTTTTCTGTGAGAATGTTGACTCTTCCCTTCGAGATGCTCTAAGGCAGTAGTTCCTAACCAGGGGCATCCTTCAGAATGACCCGAGGCTCTTCCAAAATACAGGTGTCCAGCTCTACCCACCGAAGGTCTGATTCAGTAGGTAAGTCTGGGACATGCAGAGTTTGGAAAAAACAACAAGAAGAACACCACCAAACCCCAGACGATTGTGTTTTGGATCCATGGTTTGAACCACGGCTCTTACAATTTGAAGTTCTATTTTTATTCTTCAGGGTATTCTTAGAGCATTGGGGTTTAGGGACAGAATTCAGGCTTCCTTATTAATAGGGGGTGATTTTAGTCCTCGTTCCTTTAAGCCTCTTGTGTTCCAGGCAACTGTGGGAATTTAAGTCGCCTTCTGGCTGGAATACAGTATACAGTGTAAGTTGTAGAGGTTTACACTTGGCCACTGTGGGTGGTGATAGAGAGGAAGACCGACTGCCAGTGGTCTGGAGGAAGGAGAGGCCTGACCTGGTTCTGTGTGAGTGAGGTGCCTCACCCCATGTGCTGGGAGCGTGGAGTTTTTGTGCCACCGCCAGGCTACGCTGCTCCCTTGTCTGTTGGTTTTGCTTGTTCAGAAGCTGCTTGCTTCTTCCTTCATTTCTCTTAAACCCTAACAGAGAGGCAGATTCAATAAGATTTAGTAATCTGTGCCTGAGACCAAACTATTAATTATTCCACATGATTGGTGCCTCCTGTTCCTACAATGCACATATTGTATTTCTCTGTTTAAGGGAAGTTGCGTTTGCCAACTTTTTATTGCTTTACCTAGATTCTTGGCAGTCTTTTTTTGGTTTTGTTTTTAAATAACATTGGTAGGAGTTCAAAGGGAACCACAGATAAATGATGGCATGCCCTTTTCCACCCAACAGAAGACTCTTAGAGCTTGGGAGGTTGTAGAATGGTCATGCAGTGAAAGGAGAGGAGGATGGGGTAATGTGGGTGGTAGAGAAAAAGTGTAAAACTTGAAATGGTAGGAGGTCACAAGAAATGAGTTCCAGGCCAACAAGCCTTTTGAAATAATTTCTGGCTATCTCTTTCTTGGACTATCACATTTTCTGGTCAATTCTCAATTCCAGTATCAAAATGATGCCATCCCTTAGTTTTTCGTACGTACCCTTTCTGCTTGGGCCCTGCAGTGAGCCCCCATATTGTTGATTCTCAGCCTCCACCCAGAGCCTTGTACATTTTTATTGGCTTTTCCTTCTGTTTTCCAACTCCAGATTTCCCAAACTGCTTTTGGGGGTACTCTTCCAGTAGTCTGTAAAAATGTGGGGAAGGTTCCTGACAGTATCCTCCCGGGGGGGAGATTCTTAGCATCCACTGGGGATATGTAGGGTTCTTTTTAGTCCTTACTCAGGAAACCCTTTTAACTTGGTTCAACCTATTGTTTGTCCGGCCTCATGTGAGCACAGAGCGCTTCAGAGGGAAGACCCTGCAGTGTATGGATTGAGAGCATTAACTTTTTGTTGTTATTTTATTGTTTTTCTGTTCAGTGTAAATGGATTATTTTTAGAGTAATTTTACATTCACAGCAACGTTGAGGAAAAAATACACAGCGTTCCCAAATACCCACTGCCCACCCCGTATGCACAGCCTCCGCCATTATCAACATCCTGCACCAGAGTGGTACATTGGTTACAATTGATGAACCTACACTGACATGTCATTATCCCCCAAAGTCCACAGTTTACGTTAGGGTTCCCTCTTGAGTTGTACATTCTGTGGATTTTGACAAATGTATAGTGACATGCATCCATCATTATGGTCTCATACAGAATACTTGCACTGACCTAAAAATCCTCTGTGCCCTGCCTAGTCATCCCTTCCTCCCTACCCTCAACCCCTGATTCTTTTTACTGGCTCCATAATTTTGCCTTTTTCAGAATGTCATATAGTTGGAATCATACAGTATGTAGCCTTTTCAGATTGGCTTCTTTCACTCAACAGTAGGCATTTAAGATTCCTCCAAGTCTTTTCATGGTTTGGTAGTTCATTTCTTTATAATGTTGAATAACATTTCATTGTTAGTATGGACCACAGCTTATTTATCTCTTCACCTACTGAAGGACACCTTGGTTGCTTCCAGGTTTTGGCAATTATGAATAAAGCTGCTATAAACATCCGAGTGCAGTTTTCGTGTGGACATAGGTTTTTGGCTCCTTTGGGTAAATGCCAAGGAGTACAGTTGCTGGATCGTTTGGTAAGAGTATGTTTAGTTTTGTAGGAAACTGCCAAACTGTCTTCCAAATGGCTGTACCGTTTTGCATTCCCACCAGCAGTGGATGAGAGTTCTTGCTACTCCACATCCTCGTCAGCATTTGATATTGGCAAGCTCTGGATTTTGGCCATTCTGATAGGTACATTTTTGTTACTTTTTGATTTGGCGATTTCTTTCTTTCTTTCTTTTTTTTAATTTATTTTATTTTTATTTATTTTTGGCTGTGTTGGGTCTTCGTTGCTGCACGCGGGCTTTCTCTAGTTGCGGCGAGCAGGGGCTACTCTTCGATGCGGTGCACGGGCTTCTCACTGCGGTGGCTTCTCTTGTTGCGGAACACGGGCTCTAGGTGCACGAGCTTCAGTAGTTGTGGCTCGCAGGCTCTAGAGCACAAGCTCAGTAGTTTTGGCACACGGGCTTAGTGTGCCTGGTCCTGGGATCTTCCCGGACCAGGGCTCCAACTCGTGTCCCCTGCATTGGCAGGTGGATTCTCAACCACTGCACCACCAGGGAAGCCCGCAAGTACAATTCATTAATACGTTTCATGACATAGACACTAAGTTTGAAAGCATTGACTGTGAAGACAGGAAAGTTCAAGTCTGGGCTCTTCCCCCTCAAGTTGTCTGCGTTTGGGTCAGCTACTTACCTCTCTAGACTTGAGTTTCCCCATCTGAACAACGAGGTCAAAACTTGGATCCATGAGGCTGTGGTGTGGATTCAACAAGATGAAGTGCTTAACGCAGCCTCTACACGTGTTGAGTGTCTGTTAAAAAAAACCTCGCCGGTTAGGAGATGCTGCTCCAGGCACTCTGTGTGCTCCTCTCAGGCACAGTTACCCCCCTTTATTTGACCTGCACGTCCCTGTCTCTGTTTCCAGGCCGTAGGCTTGGAATGTCCTTAGTGCCATTTACCAAGGGTTTTTTCTCTTCTGTTTAAGCAACTTCCAAAGTTGCTTTAAGAATGTTTCCTTAAATTATTGAAAACAAATTCTTCTTGAATTCTTGTCCAGTATTTGATCTTCCCTGAGGTTAAGTCTCAAAAGATGAATCTGTGCCTCTTTGGATCTGTCTGTTATCTGCTTCTCTTCCTTCTGTCCCCTCCCTCCCTCCCCCCTCCCCCTCCCTCTCCCTCCCTCCCCCTCCCCTCCCTTCCTCCCCCTCCCTCCCTCCCCTCCCCCTCCCCCTCCCCCTCCCTCCCCCTCCCTCCCCTCCCTCCCCTCCCTCCCCCCTCCCTCCCTCCCTCCCTCCCTTCCTCTTTTCCTCTACCCCCAACCCCCTCCACCTCCCATTTCTCAGTAAATATTTATTGAGAACCTGCTAAGAGCCAGAGACCGTGCTAGTTGCTGGGCATATAAAATAATTCAGGTGGGCTCTCTGCCCCAGGGAGTGCACTTTCCAGCTGGGATGATGCATGTGGATGTGTGAGAACAGTACTGTGTGGGGTTGGAGCTGCTCTGAGGGAGAAGCCTTGATCCTTATCCTTGCTCGTCCCTGTGTGATTTCATGTAACGGCTCAGGTTCCTTCCACTGTTCACATCATCAGTGTTGGCTTTCTTGGGCCATGAGCTCCCTGGGAACAGAGATGAAGCCCTTTGTATAGCCAGGGCCTTCATACACAGTGATCAGAGAGTTATTCAGTGTGTAGATAACATAGGTCAGCAAGAAGGTATGGCATGTATATACAAACTGCCAAAAGAAGGAATTTACATGCAGTTTGCAGATGAATGCCTTTCTTCATTGGTTTTTCCAGCTCCTGTCACATATAGAGAAACTTCGAACCTCAATGATAGATGATCTAAATGCAAGTAATGTATTCTACAAGAAAAGGATAGAAGAGCTAGGGCAGAGGCTCCAGGAGCAGAATGAGCTGATCATCACTCAGAGACAACAGGTATTTTGGAGTGTATATTGGCTCCGTTTTTATGTAAACAGTGCAGTTTATCTAAGAACATGTGTTTTTATTTTAGAGCACTTGTAAGTTGGATAAGATAAAGAAGATAGAATATTTTTTTCCCTGTGGTTGTTTGTATAAGTAAATAAAATAATTTTTAAAGGTATCTTAAAATACCGTAGAGCAATCAGATTTATTCAATTAGAATTCAGAATAAATGTGAAGATAGCTAAAATTTCTTTTGGTAATTCCTTACCAAAAGAAGCAGCTGAATCCAAATGCTGCTTTTATAAAACGTTTGCCTCCATGTCATTAAAGTCCACATGTCCTGTGTCTTTGGAGGATTTAGTGAAAAGGTTCATTTACTGAGTATGGTATCTGTCCATTATCCAGTATGTCCCTGTCTAGTTCAAACATGGATCACTGAAAGACTGTTCTTCTTTGCAGATTAAAGAGTTTACCAGTAAACCATTAAACAGTGTCAGTGAACCCAGAGGTAAGTGGACCAGGATTCCAGCGCTGGAGGCAAGGCGGGCCTCCCTAACCGTGTGCTGGACTTCAGAAGAATGTTGGGCCGCGATGGTTCATGAGTGCTAAGATGTGCTAAGTTGTGCTAACCACAACCCAGAGAGTTGAAGAATTTGAAATACCTAAACTGTCATAGAATGGTCTCGTATCCTTTTTATCAGAATATCGTTATGCACCTAATACATGCTTAGTAACTGTACCTCTGGATGGGTGTGCAATAAGATGCCTTATGATTAGAAGTACAGAGTCTGGGGGCAGACCGGGTTCAACTCCCATCTCTGGCACTATGTAGCTTTGTGAGCCTCTGCCCCGGTTTCCTCTGCTCTAAAGCTGGAATATTAGTAGTAATTACATCATAGGCTTGTTACAAGGATGAAATGGGAGAACAGGTATAAAGAGCACCTGTTAAACACTCATGAGTGTTGGCTATCGTTATTAATATTAAACTCTTTAATTATCCTAAAGTGCTGTAGAGGCTTGCTGCATGATTCTGCATGGTGGTAGGCTGGGGTTAAGGGTTTGTTCTAAGTATAGTGGGGGGATATACAACCTACTGATGGTAGCACTGATAGCCATTCGTCTCCGTATCATTCAAGAGCTAGTCTAGAAGGGGGGCTGGGAGCCAGGAGCGCAGGGTTTCCCAACACAGCGTAAAGCTTGCCTTTTGCCTGGTTTTCTCCCGAGTGATCCCAGTCTTGGTTCCTGTACATCTCAGGTTATTAAGGCATCTTTGTTTACTTGAGGGATGCCAACTGGGGATTGATAATGGGTGTATGAGCTGGGTTTCCTCCCTGTTTCTGGGGGCCACGGGAGATACGGGCATATCTCGGAAATATTGCAGGTTCAGTTCCAGACCACTGCAATAAAGCCAATAATCACAATAAAGTGAGTCACAAATTTTTTTGGTTTCCCAGTGCGTAATAAAAGTTATGTTTATGCTATACTGTAGTCTATTAAGTGTACAATAGCATTATGTCTAAAAAAACATACACATACCTTTATTAAAAACTACTGTATTGCTAAAAATGCCAACCATCACCTGACAACGCAGGGTTGCCACAAACCTTCAATTGGTAAAAAATGCAGCATCTTCGAAATACAATAAAGTGCAGTAAAATGAGGTATGCCTGTACATTGACCTACACACTTGTTTCCCTCGTTTTGAGATAAAGGTTTGGGAAGGGTGGTGGTTCCCTATAACTTCTCCTGGAATAGTAAGAGTTCAGGTAGTGAGGAATAACTGTATAATTACTTAGACAGCATACATATTTGAAAAATAATTTTAGAAAAAAGTTAGCTTTAAACGATGTATGTTAAACATCTTTTTTGGGTGAGTCGCTATATGTTGGTAAATTTCATTTATTTTTTGGGGGGGGGAAATATTAGAATATGCACTAGCAAAATATAACCCATAGCTTGTGATTTTTGTTATTAATTTTTTTTTTTTGTTATTTCAGGGAATCCTTTAACCTGGCAAACTTTTGAATCTAAGCCAACTACCCCAACTGTACCTAGTAAGTTTCTATAATAGGCTCAGGGTTCTAAAGATATTTTTAAAGTGCTAAACCCATACATAACTTCTACTTACTATTTTTAGAGACATTTCTTTGAACATCAGTGTGTTTGGAGATTATATAATGATCTATTTTGGTTCCCAGATTTGAGCTAGTTCTAAAACCCAATATTGTAAATATCCGTGTGATTTTGTGGTGATTTGGGTTAGCCATACCTATTACCTTACTATTACCTTATTACCTTACCTATTACCTTATTCGCCTAATAAAGGAACAACTAAAAGTTCTTCGGCATTGCTGCAGTTTGTACTCTTGGATTTCCCAAGGTCATACACTGTGACCACATGACTGTGTGTGGTGGCCGCCACATTTTGGCATCACTGAGACCCTGTGCTGCAGGGTTTGACACGATGGTCCCACCAGTCACTCACTTGAAGTCAGCTCAGCACAGCTGTCTTCCGGAGCTGTCAGGATTTGGCCAGAATCTAAAAAGACATAATCTGTGCAGTTCAAAATGGACAGATTGTTTTCTTAATAATAAATAGTTGAAATATTTTTGTTTCCATTCAAGAAAGCGTGTGTACAGGATCTGAATAACGGGGGAGAGGGCCTGCACTGAGGCCGGGCCCTGAGCAACCATTCATACGGGCCCAGGACTTGTGATGATGAAAGGACATTGATGAACGTGTTTGGGAATTTGGCACAATTGACTGGAAAGGGCTAATTGTTTTAACTGCTCAGCTGCTTCTTGAGGCCTCTTGGTGTTGCTTCTGGAAGCTGAAGAGGTTGAGAGGTGCTCAGGAGGAGAGGGTAGTTTAAGTGCCAGGAGTAGAGCTGAGGGGAGAACAGAAGCATTTCAGAGAAGTATGGAAATTTAAAAGACACTCAATTATTAGTTTATATTTTAATTATACTTAGCACAATATTGGAACAATAATGTGTTCCAATAAAACTTTATTTACAAAAACAGGTAGGGGCTGGTATGTCCCACAGGCTGTAGTTTACCAAACCTGGATCTAGATTAGCAAGTTGCAAATGGGTTTGAAGGCCATATTTCCAGAATTGTTAGCAGTTTACCCACAGTTAGGAGTTGAACACTTTCACACTAGCCATTGTAAAGACAAAATTGTACGCCTATAGGGTAGCTGAAGTTTGTGGCCAGTATTTTTTAGAATAAGATTAGAATTAAAGATCTATTCTAATAAGCTAGGGAAAGAGTCAGTAAACTAATAGATAAATAAATAAATCGTTGAGAGAGGAACCTCAGATAGGAATTGTCAAATATTGGAAGAGAGGCTGTAGAATCTAATTTTCTGAGATATTTGAAGTACAGGGTGTTCAGTCTTGCTTGAATCAGGTATACTCCTCTCTGAAGGCTGTGGCTGAATTAATGCCTTCTCACGGTGTCTTCCAGCCCAGTGATTGGGGTAGTTTTTTTAACTGGTTTATTGTACATGAATATTCATAGCAGCATTATTCATAATAGCTAAAAAGTGGAAACAACCCACATGTCCATCAACTAATGAACAGATAAATAAAACGTTATCTGTCCGTACAATGGAACGTTATTTGGCCATAAAAATACATGCTGATGCTGACATATGCTACAACGTGGATGAACCTTGAAAACATGATGCTGAGTTAAAGAAGCCGATTACAGAGGACCACATATTTAATTGTATGATTCCACTTATATGAAAGGACCAGAATAGGCAAATCCATAGAGACAGAAAGTAGATCAGTGGTTGCCAGGGGCTGGGGGGAGGGAGAGATGGGGCTAATAGATAACGGGTGTTTTTGGGAGGTGTACATGTGGTGAGAATGTTCAAGAATTAGATAGTGGTTACGGTTGTACAACTCTGTGACTGTATTTTTTTTTATTTAATTGAAGTATAGTTAACTTACAATGTGTTTAATTTCTGCTGTACAGCAAAGTTACTCAGTTATACATAAATATTCTTTTTCATATTCTTTTCCATTATGGATTATCACAGGGTATAGGATATAGTTCCCTGTGCTATACAGTAGGACCTTGTTGTTTATCCATCCTATATATAATAGTTTGCCTCTTTGACTATGTTAAAACCCACTGAATTGTATATTTTAAGAGGGTGAATTATATTTCAATAAGGCTGTTATTTAGAAATTGGTTTAGGTTAGTTGGTAATATCTTTGTCTTTTGTCCCTCCATCGTCTGTATGTATCTTGACTAATTTGACGAATATTTGGTTATCATCATGTTCAGGTGCTGACGCTATAATTACAGAATGCTGTGAGCTTTTTCTTTTTATGCTTTTTCAGTGAATGCCCCAGCCCCACAGACTTTGGATGCCAAGTCAAGTCTAACAATGGCACATGGTAAGTTTCAGCAAAGCCTCAGCGTTTTATGTACAGTTTCCGCCCTGAGTTAGGTAACTTATTAACTGAAAGTGCTTCTGTGTGGGGTAATTATGCAAACAAAACATTTTGGTGAATGCAAAACAGTTAATAAAACTGCAGTCTTCCTATGTAATGTTACTGTGAACTGATCATACCCACCAGTCATAAAGTATAAAATGTATCTATTGCTGGGCTCACAGGTACAGATTTTAACTCTGGGTAGTACTTGGATCATTTATGATATTTGGGGGAAAGTAGTAGGTATTGGGTAAGTGGATGACTTTCTACTAGACCAGCCAACCAGCACATGCCACAGGGCATATGTGACTGTTTTTATAACTTTCAATGTGGCAGCAAGTCACCTTTTTTAAACAAACAGTTTCAGTGATTGGTTGGAAAAAAACTAGAAAAGACATGTGATGGAAACTAAAAGAAAAAAGTAGGAACCACTGAATGAAACTGCTGCCAGGATCCAGTTCTTGGACCAGGCCACAGACTGATAATTGTTATTAACATGATCCAGTAGACAGGGTGAATATTTATAGACATGTTTTATTTTTATACAACTAAGGTGCTAACAGTTTTTATAGTATCTTTTTAATATATTGTTTTCCTATGGTCTGCTGTATATTAAATGAATTAAGATGGGAGGGGGACCACCTTTTTCCTGTCTTACCTACAAATGCTTCTGGAATCTAATGATTACTTCATTCCACTTTTCTTTTTACCCTTTTAGTTAGGACTTAAATCCATGGTCAGTCGAGTTGGACTTTTTTGTCTTCATAAATATTTCGGTCCATATATCATGGCCTTTTGTAATTATCCTTTTTACTCATTGACTGACTCATGAAGTGTTTATTGCCCCTTATTTATTTCCTAAGATCATTTCAGGTGGATCGGTTCCCTTTGGCATGTGTTTATAATACGTAATGCATAAATTCTTCACATATTGGATGTTATTATTTACAAGTGTTTAGAACATGCAGGGTTTTTTCCTTTGAGCCAGTAACAGAGATAAAATGTATGTTTGACCTATAGAAACTTTCTTTAATATTGAATATATGAGAAAATTATCTCTGGCAATTATTGTCTATTCATTTTATTTATGTCAGGTCTAAAGTCTCTCTGTTGCCTCCTTTTTTAAGGTTGATTTTTTTTTCCACTCTTTTTTAGATTCTGTTCCCATATAGGTCCATTACAGAGTACTGAATAGAGTTCCCTGTGCTGTTCGGTAGTAGGGTTGATTTTCATAAGGCATTACTGGCTACTTCTTTTTTGTACCTCAACACGTGTTTTAGTTTCTTTTGTTTCCCACCTTGTTCTCGTTAGCCTCCTATCTGGCATTACACGAGGGCCATATTTTCTTTTTTTTTTTTTTTAATTAATTTATTTCTTTTTGGCTGTGTTGGGTCTTCGTTTCTGTGCGAGGGCTTTCTCTAGTTGCAGCAAGTGGGGGGCCACTCTTCATCGCGGTGCACGGGCCTCTCCCGTTGCGGAGCACAGGCTCCAGACGCGCAGGCTCAGTAGTTGTGGCTCACGGGCCCAGTTGCTCCGCGGCATGTGGGATCTTCCCAGACCAGGGCTCGAACCCGTGTCCCCTGCATTGGCAGGCAGATTCTCAACCACTGCGCCACCAGGGAAGCCCCATATTTTCTTCGTTTTATATTTTTGGTACCCGATAAAGGCCGCACACAGTAGGCGTGCAATGCTGCCTGGGGCTGATTCCAGGGTCCTGACAAATCTGTCAGTCCTAGAGCACTGCGTTCTGTCTGGACCCTGGCCTGAATCAGCCATGCCCCCTTGCTGGCATCTGCTGGGATTGAAATGCTCGTTTTAAATGCCAGCCAGACCTGGCACGAGGCCCACAGCCCTTGGATTGGGATCAAAGCTGGTTTGTGAGCATCTCAATGGGCAGGAGCAGAGGAGGAGGTTTGGCGGTGGCCCACTGCCTGGCCACCCCCAGCTGTGGCAGCTTCCCCAGGTGCTGGGGGGCAGGGGCACAGGGAGCATTGGTCACGTATCGCACAGCATTAATTAGCCCAACTTCCTCTCTGTCTTTCCTTTTGTTCTAGCTCAAAGCCTGATGAGGTCCTTTACCATGAAAAATCTCATGATTACTCACCGGCTGAGGTTGGGTTCCCTGAGACGCAGACTCTGGGCTGGAGGTTTGCGGGTGCTATTTGGTCAGCGCTCTCAGACAACACCTGTGAGAGAAGCAGGGTTGGGCGTTAAAGGGGTGTTGATCCCAGATGCAGCTGTAGCGGAGGCCTCAGCAGGTCTGACCGGGGGCTTTGGAGCTGGGATGGGCACTTTGGAATTTTCCTGGATTGAGGCCATCAGTTATAAGACATGGGTTGCCCCAGGGAGGGGGCACGCTCCTTTCAGCTGAGACAAAGCAAAAAGTAGGAGCAAAAGGTGGCAGGAAAGCACTGGATGTGAATTATTGGTGCAGACGAATTGTTTGGCTGAGCATAGAGTATGCAAAAGAGATTTGAGGGACAGGCTTGTTAAGGTTGTTCATGGCAACCACTGAGTACTGGGCTGAAGCTGTTTGGGTCGTCCTTGTGGCATTTTGTAGCTGCTGAATGTTCTGAGGCTGAGCATGGCAGGATTGGAGAGCTGGGCTGCAGGAAGCTTAGCCTGACCGATGTGTTCAAAGAACCTGAGCTGGGAGATCAGTTGGGTATGTTAGAAATAGTCTAAGAGATTCCTCACCTAGGAATCGGGTTGTGGTGATGAAACAGAAGGAAGTGGACGTAACAGCTGTTCCGTGGGATTGGTGGAAAGGCTGTGCAAGTGATTGGGGGCCGAAGGTGAGAGAAGGCTCAGAACATGATGAGCTCAGGTACTGGGTGGACGGTGGTGCCATTCAGAAAATTCCGGAAGACAAACCCAGCAGCACCAGTAGGGAATCACTGGGGCTTCGTGGCCAAGAGCCTGGAGTTTGGAAGTAGACAGTCTGGATTCACGGTTGACTCATGAAGCTGTAGGGGCCTAGGTTTCCTTACCTGCCAAATGGGGAGAAGAGTCTTGGCTACTTCAGTGGGTTGCAATAAGCGCAGAATGAAGCAAGGCCTTTGGAGCAAAAGCCACTGAGCAAGCACTGGCTAACCGTTAGCTTCTAGGGTAGGGGTGATGAAGTCCAACAAAGTCAGCCAGTGGAGAGAGGGCTTGGTGAAGGTCTGAGAGTTTTTCTTCTGGAGGTAATGGTGGGAGACCGACATAAGGATTTTTCTGGAGGCCTTTGGCAAGTTCGGAGGGGAGACTCAAGCCTCCAAGAGTTTCAGCTCTCACCCTGGAGCTCTCAGCTCAGGGCAGGAACTGGAGGCTGGACCTGTGGCTTATAAAGCATGAGAATGGCAGGCCTCCCCTCCCAGTCTGGGACATCAGTCTGCTTTGGGAGCTGGGGTCTGGTCAACCTCACTTCCTCAGCCTTTATTATTATAGGAGCCCAGGTTTGGGAACCTGCCCCTCCTCTGCCCTCTGCGTCGCTGCAGGAAATGTCAGATTTTGACACTTAATCTTGACTCAAGAGCGATAAGTCATAGGATTATCCCTGTAATATAATGATAATAAAATGCGTATGATGATTTTGTAAAATTTTATAAAACTTTTCCTCATAACTTTATTCTTGTCATTTTCATAAAGTACAATAAAATATAAACCATGTGAATTAAAAAAATGAGATTAACTTAATCCTCCTAAAACCTGTTTTCAGCAGTTCAAACTAGTAGAATAGTCTGTTTGTATAACTTTATTTTTTAAATTTTTAAATTTTTTATTGAGGTATAGTTGACATATAACATATTAATTTCAGGTGTACAGTATAATGATTTGACATTTGTATCTGCTGCAAAATGATCACCGCAATAAGTCTAGTTAACAGCCATTGCCACACATACATAGGTACACATTTTTTTTCTTTATTTGTATAACTTTAAAATCTTGATGCTGAACAACAAATATGAAAGCACCTTTTTGATGTTCAGCAGTTGTGTTACATGGATGGAATTACATGCCCCTTTGCGGGACCATGTTTACATTTCAAAATTAAAGTGGACTCCTATTTACTAATAGGCTGTGTTCCGAAAGTTCATTTGAAAGTAGTTTAAAATGCATTTCTCCCATACAGTCAATGTCAGATATGTTGAGTAGATTGCTGAACAAGCTGTAAGAGCCTATTTTTAAACACCTAAATATAATACATATTTATTTGTATATTCCTATTATATGTATATGTGTGTGTATGTGTATATTTGTATATGCCTAAAATAGAGTATCAGAAACACCCTTTAGTAAATTAAAAGCCAGACCTTCTAAGTAGGAGGTAGTAAATCCGAGGTAATACGTGCAAAGCTCTTAGATCTGTGCCTGGCAGCCCGGTGAGCACTCAGGAATTGTTGCTATTACTACCCTCCCCAGTCGCCCACCCTGGGGTCTGGTGGCAGGATGAAATGACCCCCGTTTTGTGGGAGCAGGTGGAGAGCTTTCTGGGCAGGTGCCCCATGTCAGTCTCCAAGCTGAAGATGAGGGGCCCAGGCACCTCCTAAGTCAGACTTTTGGTTGCATTTCATTCTGTGCCTAATGCCTGACTGCTGTGGTTAGTTAGACCTTCAGCCAAGACCTGACCTTCTCCATGAAGGAGCTTTCCCTCTGTTGATCGGATGGGGTTTGCTTTATCCGTGCTGCCTGCGGGTTTCCTTGTGTGGGCACAGTGACGTTTCCCTGGGAAGTCACCCGGAAGCCTCATCTCCGCCGGCCACTGTTCTGGGGTGGGTTTGGGAAAAGCCCTTCTTCGTTTCTCATCTCCTCAGCTTCACCCTGCTGACTCTCTGGGAGCAGAACTAGGTCTTGAAACGTGGTTTAGGGACACGAAGGTGTATAAGAATGGGTCTTAGTCTGCTGCTGACCCCAGGATACCTCTCCTTGCCCTTTTACCATTCTGGTCCTTCCACTTGAAGACCCTGGGGCTGGCAAGAAGTGGGAATCCCAGGGCCCTAGGAATTTTTTGTTTTTATCTTTGGAAATTGAATATTTTCAATAATTTTCTATCTAGCCACCTGGTCAAGATACAAGGAAAATATTTTTAGGGATAAGTGAAGAAGATCTTTTGCAGTTGTGTTCTTGTGCCTTAAAAAAGTCATGTCTGGCACTAAGTTGATGAGCAATAAATTTTAACTTTATTATTTAAAATGTAATTTCCTGACAGTGGAGTTAACAGAAAATACGTAGCAAGGGAAGATACTATGGAAAAGCGGCCAGCTTTAACTGGTTGCCTTAATATTTTCTTCCCAGTAAATTCTTGCTATTTTCGGCATGGTTAAAATACTGTGGAACTATATCTTTCAAAATTGTTTGAAAGGAACTAATTTTACTTTGCTGTCGTCCTATTTGTACTATTCTTATTTTTCCTCATTAATAGAACAGGCATTCTCATCGCACATACTGGAACCAATAGAAGAACTTTCAGAGGAAGAAAAAGGTAACAAAGAGCTTGATCAGGGTTTATATCTGCATCAACCACATTTAGATGCTAAACCCCAAGCCTTGGAAGTATGATTCAGTGGTTTTTATCGTAGTGTATCAAAATTAGGGAAGACATTTAGGTTTGGATTACATTTTCAATCCACATGTAGTATTCTGTCATCTTGTTCCCCTAATGTACTGTTATATTTTTCCCCCGCTTTACTGTTTCTTAGTATATGAATAAGAAATTTCCTGTGTCAGTGAACTTGAAAAAATATTTTAAGCCTTTATGTCAATGCAGAGATTTTTTGATCAGATGACAAGTCGACACAGTTGTGTGGCAGATTATACAAAAATATTCGTATCACAGTAGTTATTTCTCATGCCCTGAATCTATGAAATGAATAGGTGAAGTGCCCATTTCAAAAATTGCTTTTAATAGCAAGGAAGGCATAATGTCTAAGCTCTGAATGTGGAATATTTACATGCAGAATATCTTAATGGCAGAATTTGGGAGCTGTTACAGGTTTGGGGAGATAATTAAAATTATTACTGCTTCCTCATTTTATTTGGTAGTAATAATAAAACTTATTTTCTATCAACTAATCTTTGAAGCTTATGAATATTTATTTACATTATTAAGAATATTTTCTAATGCTAGATTTATCCTAAAACAATTATGTTTGAATCAGTTTATCATAATTTTCTCCTTAGTAATAATAATGCTTTACCATATTTCACTTCTTTAGGAGAAAGCAAATTGTTAATATTTACATGGGCTCTGGTTTTGTCATTTTTGTTAGGAAGAGAAGTAAAAGTATATGTTCTAATATGTAAATTCTTGATATTTGTTATAACTTCTTATGTGTTCTCTAGACTTTTTTCCAATTTTTTTGTTTGTTTGTACAAGGCTACAAATTGAGAAGGGACTACATCAGGCATATCTATAACATCTACATGATGTGTATTTTCATTTTACTTGCATGTAACCTGCTTTCTCTCTCCTACATAAGTATCATTTACTGATGTCTGGAACACAAAATCCCTTGTGCTCAGAAGAATCTATGAAATGTGTCAGGAGGTTCATAGATAGGGTCCAAAATTTTGAAACTGGAATCTCAAGTCATATAGTTCACACTCATTTAAAAACGAGTCAGCTGGTTTCCAAGAGGAATCCTGATTTGTCCATCATCCCCATTTCAGTTCCAGGTTTCACCCACTGCATATTCTGCCTGTGTGTTTCTTTTAGAATTCTACCTAGACAATGTTAAGGCATGAGTTAGGGATCGTTGACAGCAAACACCATCATCGGCTGTTGCCACATTTAGGGAGCTGAGTTGGGAAAGAAAATAATCTTTGCCACCCTCCACGTGTTCAGACACAGCTCTGGTGAGGGATGGGAAAGTGCTGAGGACCGCTGAGAATAGCCGAGTCCCAGCGCGCTGTCACAGAAACCGGCGACCCCATCTTTCTAGTGCCTCCTTGGAGCCAGCATGCTGGCAGCAGATTAATTGCCATCAATAAATTCCTCAGCTTGTACAAACATTTGCAGACAAATGCCTGTGCAGATAAATCTTAGCAATGGTTTGCAAACACAGTACAACTTTTTACCAAGAAGTAACTCATATGAAACTATTTCTTCATCCTTACTTTCTGACAGTTGTGTCGAGGCTGACTTGATCTTGCTGTTCTGTAGGATGTTAGAATGTGAGGGCCAGGAGGGATCTTAGGGGCTATTTTATTTTTCAGAAATTTGAAATATGGGGGGATTAGGAGCTTGCTCCAGGTCGTCGAGTTTAATTAGTGACAGTGCTGGAACTAAAGTCCACGTTTTCTGTTTTCCGTAGTTTAATGCAAAGAACAAAGAGATGGAGGAAGGCAAACTGGTCCAGCCTTTGCAGGACTGGCTGGGTAGCCTTTGGGGAAGTCTCTTTACCTCTGGCTTTAGAGTCCTCGTGTGAATAATGAGGAGATTGAGTACTAGATGATCAAGTCCCCTCCAACTCAGAAATTCTGTTGTGTTTTGCTTCGTTTTGCTTTTTGTGCGTTTGTTTGTTTTGTTTTTTTACTACTTGCTTTGTGCTACAATTATTTGCTTACCATAAATGGTGTAAGTCTGATGTAACTGATCACACGTGTGGGCTGTCGTGCGTTAGTCTGGCCATCTGCTTGGGCATGCTTTAAAATTTTTAATTAGAGGAAGTGCTGATCTCTAGAATATTTTGTCTTGTTGATCTTGGTGAGCAATACGTGCTTTATATAAAATCTTCAGCTCTGATTGTCTTTCAAGTAATTCATTTCACCTTTACATAAAAACTTTATTATTATTTTTTCTCCACTCTCCACTCTACCTTCTTTCTCTCACTTCTGTCGGCCAGCCCCAGCCTTGTAAGAGTTCTTCCTATCAAGGGTTTTCTAATTATTCACAAATGGCTTTCCAAAGCTAGCACAAACATGTAAAGGGAATTTGAGGACAGAGGGAAATGTTTAATCTTCCGTCATTTGGGGGAACTTGGACGTCAAAATGAACTTGTCTTCAGGGGTTAAGGGTGAACCCAGACCAATCAGCAAATGAATTCAGTTACTGCCATCAAAAGCCTTGCAACTCTTCTAGACCGGCCAGTCCATCTGGGCATCACTTGACCCCTGCATGTGGCCCCATAACCCAGAGCCTCTCTTCAAGCTGTGCTTCTGTGTCATTCCTTATATCTGAGATGCTGGCCAAAGAATTTTCTTTGCCTAATTGGGGTGGGAGGTGCATCTCTTTCAATGGTAGCTCCATGACTTCCAGGTTCTCTCCTGGTACCTCCTTTTACTTTTAGCCCCAGACAGTTGCCGACTTGATGGCCAACCAGCAACCAAAGCCAGTGACAGCTGTGACTGCAGCTAAGCCCTCTAGATTCTGATGGATTCAGTTCCTAGGACAGAAGTGTTTTTTCTGTGTGTGTGGTTTCAGAATAGTGGAAAAACATTGGTGGGAAAACAACAGCATGAATGCTGACAATATAAAGCTTAAGATTACTTCCGATTTTTATTCATATAGAATCACATAAAATTTCATAATTTTGATTTAGCAAGCCACTGAAGCAAAGTATAGAAAAGCATCATCATGCAGGATTTTCCCTCCTATTTAATGTACAAATAGTAATTTGACCAATTTTGCCTTCAACAAAACTGTTAATTAATGAACAGAAATATTCTTTACTACTGGACTTGACTAGTATTTAGAAAACATCTTAACCAAAAGGCAAACCATTCTGCAAATCCACATGCCATCAGAACCTAAAAATTCCATCTGCTGAGGTGGGTAAGACCATGGAACAATGAAGTATCTGTGAGGACCCGCCTGCAGCCCCAGACCTAGGCAGTGGCATTTGGTGCCCCCTTCTTTGGGTGAAATTCTTTCGTTAGGAGAATAGACTTCCAAATGATAATAGTACCATTGTCACATTCTCCCAGATCTGCCTTTGGATGTTCACTAAGGGTCTCAACTGCCCAGCACTGAGTCTGTTTCCTTGAGCCTTCAGTTTCCATTGACATAAGGACTCAGTTCTTCAAGGTCATTGTAATCATGCCCCTTTCTCCAAACCCTCTTAAACTAGACATTTTTTGGTAGGGAATAAAAGGAATAAGGAAGGAAACATTAGGAGAATCTGGCCTGTTATTTTTCTTTGTTTTTAATCATAGGTTGTTTTTAGCAAAATATACTTTTCCTAAGACTTTTTAAAATTTCGTTTTCATTTTGGTAAGTATTTTGAGAGGGATAATAATCTTCACGTTTTGAAATTTTATGTGAACTTAACCTCCACTAAATTTATTATATAAAAACTTAATTATTTAAAAGACATAGGGACATAGGGCTTTTTCTTCATTAAATGATACCTAAATTCTAACTGCATTTAGGAGTAATGAATTCTTGAGGAAGTAGTAAAAATAATTTTAGGATAAAACGTTAAACTTCTAAATAAGTTTTTTCGATTTTGCTTCTCTAGAGACGTATTTCTCACATTATTTATCTAGCTATAATTTGATTAAGTGATCAAGAAAAAGTCTTTAAAGATACTGAAGTTTTGAAGCAAACTTAAGGTAGTTTTTTTTTTTTAATAGCATTACTTGACTCTTTATTTTTATTTATTTTTTTAACATCTTTATTGGAGTATAATTGCTTTACAATGGTGTATTAGTTTCTGCTGTATAACAAAGTAAATCAGCTATACATATACATATATCCCCATAAGGTAGTTTTAAAAGCTACAGTACTTAAGCATTATATATTGTGCTGAATGACTAAACTATTCAAAAACTTTAAAACATTATAAATGCTTGCTTGCTGTTTAGAAGTTGTGTTTTGCCATTTTCTGCTTAGAGGTTTAATGTATTTGTTTAATTCCTTTTTAATACGTTATAAAAACTTATTTCAGGAAAGGAAAATGAACAGAAATTAAATAACAACAAGATACATTTAAGGAAAACTTTGAAGAATAACCCTTCCCTCACTAGGGAAATAAGAACAGTCTTGGAGCAGAGTTTGCTGGAGAAACTGGAAACCTTGGGGATTAATGCAGTAAGTTCACCCACTTTGGGAATATTCGCTGTCTTGTCTTGTTTGGCTGCACCGCGTGGCTTGCGGGATCTTAGTTCCCCGATCAGGGATCGAACCCGGGCCGTGGCAGTGAAAGCGCAGAGTCCTAACCACTGGACTGCCAGGGAATTCCCTATTTTGTTTTCTAAATAAGAAAGGATCAGAGAAGAGAAGAAGGCATGTCAGTTCTGTCACATGTGGAGATCGGAGGCTAATGTGACATGATTCATTAAACACTTTAGCTGGCATTCACTATGTGCCTGGCACCTTTCAGAGAGCTTTCCAAATAGTAACTCATTTAAACATAGAAACTAATCTCTTAGGTAGGTGACAGTATCATCTGTATTTTACAGAGAGGTGACGTAACTTGCTTCAGGTCACACGTTCGTGATGAAGGAGCCACGGTTTGCATCCAGCCAGTTGCAGGGCTGCTTACGTTCTGATGTTAACTCCGAATTATTGCCTGTTACAAAATCAGCACTTAAGCGACCCTTATTAAAGGAATGGATGAATGAATTGTATTTCACGTTGTTGCCAGATTGAATCGTTCTGTACATCATGTTATATGTACTCTTTGCTTTTTACATTTTTCATTGCATACATAAACTACACAAACTTAATTGAACAACCTGAATTTATATACCTGTGTGTGTATGTGTGTATATACATCACATGTGCATATATGTATGTGTATGCAAAAGTATGTATGTGCGTGGAATATGCACAGATATGTGCACATGTACATGTGTGCATAACGTACATGCAATGCATGTGTGTTTATGTGTGGCTGTGTGTAGTGTGTTTGTGTATGCAGGTCTGTGTGTATATGCACGTGTGTGGATATTGTGTGTACGTGTGTGTGTGCACAAATCTGTGTATGTATACATGTATATACATGTGCATGCATTTGTGTGTATCTGAATGTATACGTTATATACACATATACGTGTGTATACAGATTTGTATGTACATGTGGGGGGGGTTGTGTGTATGATCTGTAACCACCACCCAGATCAAGAAAGAGATCCATCATTTCCAATACCCTAGAAGACTCTCTTTGCTTTCCTTAGTCAGTATAACTCTGTACTCCCCAGCCAGAGGTAATGGCTATTCTGACTTAGTTTTTTTTTGTTCTTGAACCTCATAGGAGTGGCATCCTACACTGTGTTTTATTTTGTGTCACTTCTTTTGCTTATGATTTTTTCTGTACGATTCATACTTACTGTTTCATTTAGCAGTAGTTTGTGGTGTAGTATTCCATTGTATGAATATACAACATTTTATCTATTCTCCTGTTGATGGACATTTGGATTTTCAGTTTGGGGCTCTTTTTGGCCATTACATTCTTGTACATGTCTTTTTTTTTTTTTTTTTTAATAAATTTATTTATTTTTGGCTGTGTTGGGTCTTCGTTTCTGTGCAAAGGCTCTCTCCAGTTGCAGCGAGCAGGGGCCACTCTTCATCGCAGTGCGCAGGCCTCTCACTGTCGCGGCCTCTCCTGTTGCGGAGCACAGGCTCCAGACACGCAGGCTTAGTAGTTGTGGCTCACGGGCCTAGCCGCTCCGCGGCATGTGGGATCTTTCCGGACCGGGGCACGAACCCGTGTCCCTTGCACTGGCAGGCGGATTCCTAACCACTGCGCCACCAGGGAAGCCCTTGTATATGTCTTTTGGTGGACATAGACATTCCTTTCTCTTGGATGTATATTTAGGAATGAAATTGCTGAGTCTAAGAGTATACGTGTTTAGTTTTAATAGGTGTAGCCAAATAATTTTCCAAAGTGTAAAAGTTCACACTGTCCCTATCAGTGTGTGAGCGTTCCAGTTCCAGTCTGCATATGGTTTTGGGGTTATATATTTTATTTGGGACATTTCCTAAGATTATAAAAACACACTATATTTTTTTCCTAATGCTTACATAGTTTTTTTGTTTGTTTACTTTTTTTGTCTATCTGGCCTTTAACAATTAAGTTTGGAAACAATGAGTTGGAGATCTAACCTTATTTCCAGTTGGATCAGTTGTCTCAATATCTTTCGTTGAGTAATCCACCCTTTCCTCATTTGTTCAAAATAGCAGTTTTATCATATAGGACATTTTTACATACATTTGGATTTATTTTTGGACTTTCAACGGTTCTGCCCTTTCAACTATTTTTTGTAT
This sequence comes from Balaenoptera musculus, assembly GCF_009873245.2. Lineage (NCBI taxonomy): Eukaryota > Metazoa > Chordata > Mammalia > Artiodactyla > Balaenopteridae > Balaenoptera > Balaenoptera musculus. Next base: position 65,235,525 of record NC_045802.1, on the reverse strand, counting down.
TCCTTTGCTAACACCATACTGGTTTAATTTTAGTAACTTTGTCCTGTACTTTAGTATCTGTTATAGGTCATGCCTTTTTCATTAGTCTTATTTCAAAAGTTTCTTGGCAGTTCTTCCATATTTTGTTTTCCAGTGAACTTTAGAAACAGCTGCTGCAGTTCCAGAATAACCCCTGTGGGGATTCTGATTGGAATTGCCTTAAATTTTGTGTATTATTTAGGAAGAACTGACATTTGTACAGTATTGGGTCTTTCCATCCAGCTGCAGGGTACAGGAAGACATATTGAACACCTGCTCACACAAACAGGGGTAGATCCATAATGACAGATTGTAGGATGTGAAATGAAGGAAAAGTAGAGGGGAATGAATAACTGAGGTCAGAGAAAACTTCTTCTTGGAGGTGGCAGTTGATCTGATGATGGAGATTTCTGTCCTGGGCAACTGGGTGGGTGGTGGAGCCGCTTCCTGGGATGGGGAAGACTGAGGGGAATGGTGGGGAGGAGATGGGAGTGTGTATGTGACACTGACATTGAATAAATGAATAAATAGGTCTTTAACTGGTTTTCTTCTGTCTAGATACCCTTCAAATCCAAAAGAATTTTCTCAAATCACCTCTTAAATTATGGCATTTTCCTAATTGAAAACCTCTGAGGGTTTTCTCTTACCTGTGGAATAACCAACCTTTAAGCTTTTCATTTTGGCATCAGTCTCCTTTTCTGCTCTCCTCACCCATTCCTCTGTAGCATTAACCAGTAGACATGCCTTGACTATTTCTGTCCCATTGCCTGCCTTTCCCGCAAGGTGATCCCACCCATCTGGAACACTCCCTCTTTCTACTTGTTTCACTCCACCCATCCTGCAGGCACAGCCCATCCTCCCCCTTAAGGCTTCTTGGCCCAGTGGGGCCTCTGACAGCCCCTCTCCCTGAATTCCTCTAGCCCTTGTGGATTCATTCGGTCCTTGTCACACACCTGGCACTGTTGGTTAATCAGTCACACACACGCCTTCCGTGCATTTGGTCCTGGCCCCTACAGCCCCGTACCTTAACCAGTCACGTACAGTCATACACACACACAGGTTATGTGTCCCACTGCACCGTGAGCTCCTTTTGGCACCGGGACCGTGTGTCATATGTCAGGGCATCCCCCACCTTACATGCAGCAGTAAGGACGAAAGGTTGGCATGGTTAATGCTGACAAATGTCCATGAAATGAAAAACATCCCAGGATAATTAACATTTTATTCCTTCAGGATATACGCGGTATTCCAAGTGACCACTTGAACAGAGTGCTAAGAACCATAGAATCAGCAAGACATGAGCGAGAAAGACAAATACCTAACATTCAGCAAATTCGTGAATTTCTTGAACGTCAGGTCAGGTGTAAAACTGAGGAGAGAACACTACTGTCCACAGGTAAGCCTGCTACCAACTGCCATTTCATTTCTGCAGATGGTAGCGAAATAGAACAACCGTTTCAAAATTTTAAATGGTTCACAAACCTTGGAACTTAACTGGCAACTCTATTATTGTTTGAACCATTAAATGTTGGGTCTTAGATTGTGTTTTTTTTGTTTGTTTTTTTTTATTATTAATTAATTAATTTATTTTTGGCTGTGTTGGGTCTTCGTTTCTGTGCAACGGCTTTCTCCACTTGCGGCGAGCGGGGGCCACTCTTCATTGCGGTGCGCGGGCCTCTTACTGTTGCGGCCTCTCCCGTTGCGGAGCACAGGCTCCAGACGCGCAGGCTCAGTAGTTGTGGCTCACGGGCTTAGTTGCTCCGTGGCATGTGGGATCTTCCCAGACCAGGGCTCGAACCCGTGTCCCCTGCATTGGCAGGCAGATTCTTAACCACTGCGCCACCAGGGAAGCCCTAGATTGTGTTTTTTACATTAAAAACCCCCTGTAGTGTGGAGTCTAGACCCTTGAGACAGGCTTGTTCGTTTCAGTGCCAGCATAGACAGTATTGTAGTATTTTATTCTGCTTTTCACGTCATGGAGACTCAAGAATGACACTACTATTCCAGACAGGTACAGTACTTCTCAAGTGGACACCCTTTCAACTGGAGAAATACCCAAAGCAATACATCTTCCTCCCAAAAGCAGACAGTTGGTTAGACAAAGACCTGTTTTTACCGATAGGACATCTGTTCCAAAGTGAGTATTTTCAAGCCTAAAATTTTTTTATTAACGTTCGTCTCAGTCAGCTCGGGCCGCCATAACAAACTACCATAGACTGGGTGGCTTAAACAACAGAAATTTATTCTCTCACACTTCTGGAGGCTGGAAGCTTGAGATCAGGGTGCTGGCACAGTCAGGTTCTAGTGAGGCTTCTCTTCCAGGACTCGCAGACGGCCACCCTCTCACTGTGTCCTCACATGCCAGGGAGAGCAAGAGAGCCCTGGTCTCTCTTCGTCTTCTTACAAGGACACTAATTACTTCATGTGGGCCCCATCCTCATGACCTCATCGAAACCTAATCACCCCATCTCTAGATACCATCACACTGAGGGTTAGGGCTTCAACATATGAATTTTAGGGGGCCACAAACATTCAGCCCACAGCAACGTTTGACCCAACAGAGAATCACACTTGGAATGCTTACCCATCTCTCGTTGGCTCAGGGAGAGTTGCTGCTGCTCACCCTTTAATAAAGCAAAAATCACCAATTCCATAGAAATCTATTTTAAATTACATTATTCACTTACACCAGAAATATTTTTCTCTTGCTTTTAGAGTTAAGAAAAATATCACAGAAGATCATTTTCCCAGAAAGTCTTCAACTATTGCGTGAGTACTGAGGGAGCAGGGGGTGGTGATGTTTAAAAATTCTTTTCACTGAACACTTCTTTCCTTGTAAATTAGTATGTTCATTGTGGTTCACTAGAGCCATAATTAGTACACATCATATTTAATCTGTGATTCCTTTGTTACATCTTTTTTTCTTTATCAGATATTACCTGGGTCAACAGCACTTATCCCTTGTGGCCTCCATTAACAAGTGGGACCACACCTGAGTCATTTCTGTTATTTTTCCCCCAACTGCCCACCTCCCGCCCAGTGTCTAGTAATGTTCGATAAATGTGTGATGTTGCTTTTTAATGGCTGGATCCATGATAGTGTAGCCGGATGATATTTTAGTGTTCTAGCTCCTTGTGGAAGTTGATAATGGCCCTGGACCTTACTCTCTTAGGCTCTCTTATGATACTAAGAACCCTAGCTCAGTCATTCCTTAACTGTGTGACACTGATTCAGTTGCTTGCCTGTTAAAAAGGCTCTGTTTTCTTACCTGTAATATGGGATGATGCTACCTTTTTCACAGGATAGTTCTACAAATTAAATGAGAACATATGAAAAGGGCTCAGCCTCAGTACTTGGCACATGTGGGTACTCAATAAATTGTAGGTATATTATTGTTATTAATTGAGTAAAACTAATTTTATAATAATTGAATTCATCATCATTGACTTGTTCTGGCGATATTGAGGCTTTATTTCTTCATTAAGGCATTTTGTATATATACTAGAGACAGAATAAATATATTAAGGACAGTATAAATAATAATTCACCCTTCAAAAGTACTTTTCATGTACATAATCTCATGGGAAGAGCCTTATTTCACGGGATGTAGTGTAACTGAACGTTGTGTGGAATTTAGGTGCTCAGTGAATATATTTTAAATGGGTGAATACCACTCTGAATTTCTGTTTCACTTTAAAATGGGGTGATAATTCACGTGACGATACAAATGAGATTACGTATTTATGTAAAAGTCCTTTGTAGGGTGCCGTGTAAAGGTAAGCCGTAAGTAATGACAGTATTTTAAAAGATGACATAGTTTTATTGCAAAAATATTTTTTTCCACTGTGAAATATTTTTCTCAGGTGTGTGAAAACCAATATTAAGAATATACAAATTTGGGCTTCGAGGAGTAATGTCCTAACTTCAGCACATTTTGGTAAATACGCCATGTGGCTGGCGGGTCTGGATTTGAAATGACTCTTCGGCCTTTTGTGGCCCTGGCTGCCATCTTGTTCTGTGGCCACGTGGGTGTCTGTTATGCTCTCTGGAGAAAATTCCCACTGCTTTAAGGGACACATGGTAAATCCTGAAACTTAGGGAAACATCGTCCCCTATTTGGGTTTTGATTTGTTTAGGACCCCTCCCTTCAGTTCAGAGGAAGAGCTGGATGATGAGGACCTCCTCCAGGCCTGTGCCTCTCCAGACTTACTTCCTGTGCTGTCATCTAAAAGCAACAAGAGTAGCTTTGGAAGGAACACCGTCAAAAGTGACACTGACTGGACCGAGGGAAGTGAAATTGAGGACTCTGCTATTTCTCCCAAGCCCACAGGTAAGCTTTTGTTATTGAAAATCCCTCTGGAAATTTTGTTTAGGACAGTGGCTCTCACCTGGGGGCACCAAGCCCTGGGAGTCTGAGCTGAGAAAGTGCCCGAGGAAAGGATGGGGCTCATCCAAAAGCTGCTGCCGCCTAAGGAAAATGGACAGGGCTTAGCAGGTAATTGATGTTCAAGTGGAAGGAGAGGAAGGGGTTGGGGGTGCCTGGATGTATTCGTAACAAATATAAGGGCTGCTGTAACGAACTACCACATGCTGTGTGGCTTCAACTACAGAAACTTACTGACAGGAGCTGGAAGGCCAAAATCAAGGTGGCCAGGTTGGTTCTTTTTGAGGGCTGTGAGGAGAGGATCTAGTCTGTGCCTCTGTCCTTGGCTTGTAGATGGCTATCTCCTCGCTGTGTCTGGTCACACTGACTTTCTCTGTGCGTGCATCTATGTCCAGATTTTCTGCTTTTATAAGGACACCAGTCGTATTGGATTAGGGTCCACCCTAATGACCTCACCTTAACTTGATTATCTCTTTAAAGGTCCTACCTCCAAATAAGGTCACATTCTGAGGTAATGGGGGTAAGGACTTCAACATACGCATTTGGGACACGATTCAACCCCTAACACTGGGTGACCTTGAGAATAACTGTTCTAATACACTGTGCTGCCTTTTGGATATGAGGCAATCCTAAAAGAACATAAGGTCCAAGTCGGTAACTGCTGATAACTTGCTAAGGAGAAGTGACGCTGAAGGGTCATTTTTTTCAAAAAAAAGAAATTCTGTTTAGTGCAATTTAAAAATTATATATTTTAAACATATCACATGTCATCAGTTTATTGTATATAATTTGTATATACCATGTATTTATATAATTATGTAAAATATAACTAATCATTTAAAAACAACTGGTTTTGAAAACAATATATGAATATCCCATTCATGCAGGCTGCCTCACTGAAATGAAAGTTTCTGACCATGTACTTGAATGAGACCATCCTTCTCTGATTTAAAATTTTTATTCTTCTAGTCTAGAGGAACATGATTTCTTTAAAGGAAGTATTTGCAAAGCTTAGACTCTCTCAAATTGTTTGTAAGGTTATTTTGGAACTGAAGATAAATATAATTTTTTTTAAACTTTACCTATTTTCTGTGGGTCCTATAGGAACCTCCATTAAAACATTAACTGGAAAAGTTGAAAAGACAGTTTCAAATCACAGAAGTGTGAATAAGCCAGTTGGTGGGCTTAATGTTGCTGAGGCGTTCATCAAAAAAGCACAAAAAGAAGATCTAAAGGTGATATCACTTTTACTTGCTAAGCATACACAAATTCATCTTTTAATGAATATACCTTAATAATTGTATTTTTTACAGTGAAATGTAAAACAAAGATAATTATTTAGTATAGTAGAGGTTGAGATTTTTACATTGTCTTGTTTTCAGTATCGTATTTCTTCCTATTCCATAGAGAATCAAAGATATTGAAAGGATAACTGGTAATAATACGTCCTATGCTTATCAAGTTTTACAGGTTTTCACAATCCTGTCACGTGTATTATTTGACGTTTGCAGATATTAGGTAGTTTGTTCACAGAAACTTGTGACTGATTAGAATCTGGGGACTTCAGATCTGAGTCTAGGAACCTTTCTGCCACCGTGGCGAGACCTGGAAGTGAAATAGGGACTTTCAGGGTTGGGAGCCAGAGTCGGTGGAGAGACGCTTCAGGTCCATGACCCCAGCACAGGGCAAAGCCAAGCTCCCCTCCCCGAGTGGAGGAGAGGCCCTGACACGCTCCAAGGTCCCACACCAGGCACCGGAAGTGCTTCTGTGGTCAGAGACCTGGGCAGGCTCGTCTGTGTTGATGGGGTCTGCCAGGAGTAGTTGCTCTTTTCTTAATTTTTCCCTTGAATTAGATTTCATTCTTCCCCTGCTCATCTGTGGGATCCAGAGCATTTCGTCAAACTGCGTTCGTAAGTTAGTGCCATTTGTGTTACACAGCCAAAAATGACAAAAAGTCACAAAAGGTCAAGAGAGAGCCGCCGCGTCTTCCTTAGAAGGGGCGCCGGAGAAACACGCGCTCCTTTAGGTCAGGGCCGTTTCTGCAGGGCCCTCATGTGATGTCTCCTGCAGTTAAATGTCTTAGTATCCCAGAGGTAAGAGCCCCAGAGCCGGCCTAGCTGCTCCTTGGGGACCATCCCAACTTGACTTCTACAACGTAGTGTTCCTGGAATTTGCTAAATTCATGATTGCTGAGTAGGAAACGTTCATTTCCACAGCAAGGAACAGAAAAAGAGGTGATTCCCTCTGTTTCCAAAGCACAGATTTCCAAATCCGTTTCATTTCCCCTCCAGAGATGACCAAATGACCAGATTGGGGGATCCTTTGAGGCTCCCAACGTCTCATCATTTAGTGTCAGCGGCTCAGTCTGGCCAACAAAGTGGTCAAGGGGCTCTAACACACACAGCTTCTTTAGGAAACATCCATTATTCTCCACGTATTTTTTTCAGTGTGCAGATGTGGACGATAATGATTGGGACATATCATCCTTAGAGGAAGAGAAATCTTTGGGGAGAAGAATTGGAAGAGAACAGAAGGAACCTCCACCTGTGAAGAATGAGTCAAATTCTACTCAAGTGCCAAGTGCCTGGGGTGCAACTATCCTGAAAGGGCCAAAGGGAGAAGGTTCGCTGCTTTGGTGTCTAGCAGAAGCCTCTATAAATATCTAAGCTATGCTAATACATTATCAGACAAAAACACTGTTGGCATAACAAAGATCTTGCTTTCCTTACACTATTTTAACAAGGACTGAACGTGAACAACTTACTGATTTGTATATATTTACTAATTTTCTAAAATTTAATTTTAGGTCTAATCCTTAGTCTTTAAATTTCTAAAATATCTATTTTTGAAAACACCCATATAAATAGTCTCTTCAGGCAGATGCCTCATGGAAATTTAAATTTCTGATCATATACCTAAATGAGGCCACTTTTTCTGACTGTCTTCCTATATTCATCTGTCTACATGTTAAATATTTTTATTTTCTTCCAAGGAAGATTCTTCTTGCAGCATTGTAGCCAGTGGGATGAATGACAAGTGAAACCAGCCACTGCTATTGTTCCTATTCACCCAGGCTAGAGTCTGGATAATAAGTCCAGTAACTTACCTCTCAACCCATTTAATTTTTAAAATCAGAAAATATAATTTGTATTTTTTCTATCAGAGTAATTCTTCTCCACGCCACCTCTCAGCCATTCTTCATCTGTGTGTCCCATGAGCCGTGCCTCTGAGTAATGGGCTCAGACCCCTATTTCTAGGCTCACTGACTTTAGACATGAACTGTCGAAGTTCTGCTAAGACAGATGAGGCTTTGGCTCCCTCCCCACTCCCTGCACCTCTCATGCCCCCTCTTCAGGACTTTTGTTCCCACATCTGTAATTTTAAACAAATACGTGCACATCTCTGTACTTGCTCTGTCTGTCTGTAGCAGGGTCTCCTGCCTCATTCCCCCCGCCACCGCCCTTTGTAAGATGAGCCACTGCTGCCTCCACCTTCACTTGACCTCTTTTCTCCACCAACGTGTCAGTCATAACACTGACCTTCTGTTCTGTCACCGTCATAAGTTTTCTGTGCTTTGTCTCAAGATCCATCTTAATCTTTGAAAAAGCAAAAGATGTGTTTATGCTACGGCGACTCTGTGAGGACACAGGGCCAAGAGGATGCCCTGAGTACATTTCCTCCCTCCGCCCCAATGTCATGGTCCCACACCCCTTAAGGAAACATTTCTGGAGTCACCTGCAAGTAGAATTCTCAGCCCTCTCCTGTTTCAGTGGCTCAAGGCACTTTTGAACTAACTTCATGTTTAAGCTCATCTACCCTAGAAAACCTGGGGTACCATTTTACCGTTTAATCCCTCCTTGGCTTGTTAATTTTATTCTCCTCTCTTTACCACTGCCAGCCTCCAGGCCCTGTGCTGAATGCTGGGAAGGAGAGGCCGGGCGGAAGCTTCCTTACGAGGGCCCCGTGAGGCTACCCCAGAGACGTGGCCATCCCGTGGTGGGACTGTCCGCAGCCTCTTTCACAGTTTGTAGGAGCTAGGGGTGGGGTTGGCGAGCAGACTCAGACACGAGTGATGAATTACCGTCTGAAGTTGCGGATTTTTTACAGGCTGGACAGCGTGCTCGTTTCATCACTGGGGCCTCCCCTCCCCCCCTCTCTCCCTCCACAGGACCTCAGGATGAATCCAGCACATTGAAAAGCAGCTTAGTAACCGTGACTGATTGGAGTGACTCTTCAGATGTGTAACTGTCACCCCACGCATCAGGAGGCCCTTCCAGACGCCAGCAGTACTGCAGGATCACAGTATTTCCGTGCTGCCTACACGACTCTAATGCTTCTGCTTGGCAGTATCTCCTACAATAACAAGGAAGCTGACTCTCAAAGAACAAGAGTCCCTTTAGTGGCACCTAATGCGGTTATTACAAAACAAACTGTCAGCAGTATTTTGAAGCATATAAAGGTGTTTAAGACTGCTGCTGCTTAAAAATAATGTGTCATTGAAGTCATAAAAAGTTTTTTCTTCAGAACGGTACTCTAGTGTGTAAGTGTATTTTTTTTCAACTAATTTTTAAGTGAATTTTTTTTTAGACTTCTTATAGCAGGTTTTGGTTTGAATTAAAACCTTTTTTTATATCTTTCTTATGTATGTTGTCACGTTGGAAGTGTTTTATTATAAAGCTCTGTTAGTATCCTTAAAATTGAATTAGTGGAATCAGTGAAATCTTAAGAGTAGATTGCTTATTTTTCATATAGAAGTAAGTTTAGAGTTATAAAAATATAGCTAGGCCCACGTTAGATAACTCCATTTTCCAGAAGTACTTTTACCATATGCAGCTTTGAGCCATTGTAAGCATGTTGTTTTATTTTAGAACTTTAAATACCATTTCTGTGGCATCATCTTTACCTTGGATATTTTATGAATAAAATGTAGCCAGTTTAAACGTCAGTTAGTTTATCGCACTATGAACAGAATAGATCGAGTCAATACTGAATTCATATGTGTCTGTAGTTTTTTTCACTTTTTTAAAATGCCCAACCCGTATTCTAAAGTACCTCAAAACTAACTTAGTTTTATTCTTAACAATGACACTGTCAACATTCAGAAAGTTCATATAAACTGTTTTCTGCATTTTTTATACTTTGTGGTACTATCTGTACTCTGTTTCCAAAAAAAAGTTACATTTTAACTAAATGGTTTTTTGGATTTTGTATCTTTCTTCATTTTGCCAACCTTTCAAGTAAAGCCCTCCATTACATCCTTGTGACTGTGGCTGAATTATTAGAGCTGATTTCTGAGTTAGGCTTATCTCGTTAGAGGATTTAAGCTTGCCTGGGTAGCTGTGCCATGTAAACACACTGACCTAAAAGTTAAAACAATGTTTTATCTGTTTCTGCCCCACCAGAGTCCTTTTTACTTGTGGGCTACTCTCACCCTTTTAAAAACTTCCCACAAAGGCCAATTTTATGCAGATGTACTCACTTTATATATGTTTCTAAAAGCTCTAATAAATGCTGAGTCAAATCTTCATTGTAGTAGGACAGAGACAAGCAACCTACAGCAACACCTAAGAAGGAACCCAGGCCCTTACATTCACTCACTTATTCCTCAGAGATCTGTTGAGCTCCTTGTTCGTTTGTGTTTTTTTAACATGCATTATTAGTTCATTTAATTAGAACAACTTTGAGACACAGTTATTATAATTTTCTTAAAGATGTGAGAAACAGTTGTTATACAATAACTTGCCAAAGCCATACACTTAGAAAGTGACAAAAGTAGGCTTTAAACTGGGTCTCAAATCCAAGTCCTGGGTCTGCCAGGTCTTAATTCCTGAGCAGAAAGGGTTGGGGAAATATGATGAATGTCCGCTAAGGAAACCCAACAGTTATGTTGAAAGGACCGATCCTTTATCTGTTTAGTCCTGTCATCTTAGATTGCACTAGAATTGGCGTGTTCGTTTTCCTTTGGGCTATTGCCTTATACTTCTCCTCATTGACACACAACTAATGTGTTTCTGGCTACTGACGCAGTGTTTCTGTACTTTCACCCCTTCTCTCCGTAAATTCTTCAGAAGCTAGAACAGTTCAGTACAATCAAAATATTGTCTTCACCAGTACAGCTCTCAAATTTAAAAATTTGTTTTAAACACACACTCACAAAACCCGGCCCCGCCACTGGCCTGTAGCACCTAACCTCCCTCCACGGCTTTCAGTTCATTTGTATCCCTGGAAAAGGTATTCAAGCATTATCATGGTCTGGAAAAAAAATCATATATATACACACACACACACACACACACACACACATATATGTGTGTAATAAACTTGTTCTTTTTCTTTCATTGAGTACTTCCAAACAATGTGGTTTTCCTTTTTAAGTCTTTCACGCTTGAGGAAAATGAAAATGTTATGGTCACCCATGCTGTGATTAGTATTGGAAAGGGTCTGACTCATAGATTTACACAGACAACCAATTCTTATCCAAAGCTTGAGACTGTATATTTCACCCTAGACTGCCTCAGTTCAAAGTCTTGGTTTATGTCACTCGCCGCAGCAAGTCACTTCAACTCTCTGCTTTCGTTTCATCCCCTGCCAGCTCAGGTTGCTACAGCACTTACCTCAGGGGGCAGTTGTGAGGATGGAGTGAGTGAGGGCACACGCAGACTGAGATAACTATCACCCTTACGGGCATGAGGTAAAAGGGCTGCCTCTAGAAATAAAACGGCGTCTTTGGTCAGAGATCACTGGAGCAACTTAACACGTCTTGAAAAATGCTGTCTCTCCATTACCGGTTAGTTCCATGCACACGACCTGAGCGACACACTGGAACTTGGTCCATTATTTCTGAGCGGGGCAGGTACAACGCGGCTCCAGGCCTTCCTCTGTTGGCCCCAAAGTCGGCTATGACCAGCATCTCCAGCTCTGCTCTTGCCGATGCCCCACCCCAGGATCTGCCTTCTGTACTGGAGAGGCCGGAGCAGTTATTTAAAGCAGACGTGCCAGGCGATGGGCATAGCATTTGGCCCTGTTAGCCCTTGCTGGAGCAGCCGTGGAGAAGTACGGTGGTGACAGACAGGGGTCAGAAACCAGAACTCGGCTCTACGCAGCCAGTACATGTCCGTTCAACCCAAACATCTGAGGAATAGTCTCAGGTTGCCCCCATACTGTTTACAAGACACAACTCCTTATACACCTTCTGTTTAATACACGAAGAAAAAGAAACATAAAAAATGGGGACAAAGACTGCAAGGTCTGAATGATTAAGAAGGCTACATTACGAATACTGGAATCTCTGGTGCTAAATACATATACAAATTTTATGATGTATAAAATATATACAAATCCTGTAAATAGCCTGTTTATTTCTTTATAGAAAGTCACAACAGAAAATGATTAGCATGTAACTATGTAAGAACATTTACATCCGATAATCAACAAGTTCTTCAAATTTGTATTTTAAAAATAGTTTGAGTGTTAATTGTAGGAGGGCCTTGATGGCAGCATTTTGTGAACAGTTCACGTTTAAAGCAAGCTCAAGACACGGCTTGCGGGCAGTGCTCTTTTTAGACGTAAGCGTTTTTATCAAACTGTTTTGAAGGGTTTGTGGTTTTAAAATCTTCTCCACCATGATACTTTGTCCGAGAAGACATGATAGATGTGGCCCCATTGTATGTGTATCCCATTCTGCAAGGCAAAACACAGTTTGGTAGATTGTCTTTTACACGTAGGTCAAACAAAAATGGGAAGAAACCATTTTGCCCCTATTTCTGTCACAGCTAAGTTTGTCTTTCCCTGATTACTTTCAGCTTTCTTCCCTTCTCTCTCTTCCCAAGAAATATTTCAATGTCATTTCTGAACAGCTGGTGTGACCAAGAGAATCTGCAGAAGAAACTCATGGCTTCTTAATTTGTTCAGTTACTCTCCTTCAAAACTTATTTAAGGACTTCCCTGGTGGCGCTAGTGGTTAAGAATCCGCCTGCCAATGCAGGGGACACGGGTTTGAGCCCTGGTCCAGGAAGATCCCACATGCCGCAGAGCAACTGAGCCCGTGCGCCACAGCTACTGAGCCTGCGCTCTAGAGCCTGCGAGCCACAACTACTGAGCCCACGTGCTACAACTACTGAAGCCCACGCACCTAGAGCCCGTGCTCCACAACAAGAGAAGCCACCGCAATGAGAAGCCTGCCCACCGCAACGAAGAGTAGCCCCCGCTCGCCGCAACTAGAGAAAGCCCAGGCACAGCAACGAAAACCCAACGCAGCCAAATAATAAATAAATAAATAAATTTATAAAAAAAGGAAAATACTTATTTAAAACTCATCTTCCTGGAACCTAGGAGACTGTGGTGACCTTAATCAGCAATTTCTGCCTATGTGAAAATTATGATGAGGCCAAAGTGAAGAATATACCCCCAAAGTTAGACCCAGATTTCTACTTACATCAATAGCTTTGGAATGTAAGAATGTCAAGCTCTGGGTTTTTTTAATGAACTATAATTATATTTATTCTATTCAATATAATATTACTATATTAAATGTCATATTTACTATATATTCCTAACCTTTCCCAATTCTGGGTTTTTGAAGTTTCTAAGAATCATATTAACTATCTATAATTTGTCCCACATGTAACAATTTAGAATAGTACTGTACTTTTTAACAGGTCATTTTTGTCTCTTTTTCATACCTGGGTGCTTTGTTGTTGTCAGATATTGAAAAGCAAAATATGACACCACCAATTATGCAGAGTGAGGCTCCTGCCCATCCAATAAACAGAGCAGCTCCTAATTCATACCTGTGAAGAAGTATCACACAAGTATAAAAGCTTACTTATTTGGGGAGTAAACAGCGTTTAACACTACTTAGGCAACACTTATTAAATGCTCAAAATACATTTTTGCTATTGGAGCTTGTACAGGAAGTAATAACATCTGTATGTGTATAATGCTTTAAACTTTTCTCAAAGCGTTTTTATAGCCATCACTTGACTATATCTTCCCAACATCCCGAAAGGAAGATGAAAGCATCCCTGCGGGCAAAGCAGGAGCAGTCAACTCAAGCTGGGGCCTCCTGGCCTATCAGCATCTTTCCTCTGGGCTCTGCCTGAAGCTCACAAAGGTTTCCATCTATTTATTCTGTCACGCGGGCTAAACCATTAAGGCAGACTCCAGTTAGAAGAGGGAAAGTTGCCTTTGCTTTCATTTTAGTTCAACTCAGTGTTTATCAAGCACCTGCTGTGTGCAGTCATGTGCAAGGTACTGAAGGGTGGCAGAACATGCCACCCCAAATATGCCACTTTGGCAACAAGGATTATTTTGAGCTGAAAGCAACTGAGAAGAAACAGATACGGGGAAAGCTGTCTGCCTTCCCCCCATTTGCCTAAAAGCAGGACATAAATTTGTAAAGCTGCTCCCTATCCCCTCTCTGCCAGGAAGGACAGAAGTTAATTCCCAGAGACACTGTACACGCTGCTCAGCCCACAAATGGCACCAGAGCAATCTATGTAACAAACTTCACTAACTCTCATCTTCCATTAGTTCCCTCATCACATGCCTTCCCATAATTTGTGCCTCTAGAAGCTCAAAGTCTTTTTCCTTTGTCTTGCCACTTCTCTACAAATGTATTGTTCTTTTGTTAAGATGCTATAAAAGCTCAAGTTCTAGCCACCCCTTTGAGTTACGCATCACTGGGTACTCCCATGTGTATGTGTGATGCACATGTTAATGAACTCTGGTTTTCTCTTATTAATCTACCTTTTTTTCAGTCTAATTTACAGGGTCCAAGCAGAGAATCTAGGAGAGTAGAGGAAAAAGTAGTTTTTCTTCTTCTACAGTGTCAATGAAAGGTCAGTGATAGGTACGCCCTCATCTTGCTTATCACTACGATCTAGTGAGAGAGGAATAAAAAATAACTATAATTTAGTGACAGATTGCTGTGAAGCATCTCCTAGATGGCAGGCCATAGTACTCCGCTCATGACTAGAACAGATGCAAAGACCTCTCCCCTGCCTTGGAGAGGTCACTATACAAATGTACAAATATCGCTACTGAGAACAACAAAGGAAATCACAGCTGAGGGCTGGAGGAAATCCTTTTAGGGGAGGAATATATATACATTATACATACATATATGTTTCAGAGAAACATCTATAGAGAGATCTATATATAGATCTATATATAGATATGATATATATATGTTTCAGAGAAACAAATAAGGAATGAGGAAAGTATACCAAATCTCGGGCTGTAGTGTTCTCATGTCTGCCTATCCTTTTCCTGAAGAATAGGGGTTTTTTTACTTTTTTTTTTTTAAATAAAGAAGTGATTCTCAAACTCTTTGAGCCCACAGACCTCCATCACAAGGCAAAAACTGATGGACGATATTCCCTACCTAATGGTGCTTTTCAGTGTCAAATGAAGTCAGAGTGGGAAGGGTCTGTTTTGATCACACAGAATCCACAGAGGGGCTGAGAACGGAAAGGAAGAGGTGAAAGTAAGAGGGGAAAGTCAGGGCCAAGGTCAGCCTGTCCCCCTGAGCTAAGTGCAGGGCCAGGGCCAGGCTTAGGAGGACAGCAGCTGGCGTGAGTGACGTGTGCCTGTCCTGAGCTTTGCCTCATCCTCTCCTACATGCTGTGGTGCTATGTCTGAACTCCCGTCTGGGCAGGGGCAGGCAGCAGTGGTGGTGTGACAGTGTGGCCTTGGCCACCAGCCAGCAGGAGCAGGAAGCAACATTTACACAAGATGAGGGCCTTGTGGTCCACGTGCCCATTTCCAGATCCGGCTTTTGAGGTATTTCACAGCCTCCATTTGCAACGGGGAATGGGTGACGTACACAGTACACGCTGCCTTGTGATCCCTTCTTTTCTCACTCTTGTGTTGCCTTCCCTGGGAAATCAAATGGAGAGCTAAAGGAAGGAACAGCTGTGAGCACCTCATCCTGCCCTGGAGCACTGATTAGGCTCTGGGAACCGAGAAACTTCTTGAACTGTTCCAATCAGACACAGTAGCAGAAACAGAAGGTTGATGTAAGTGGGGAAAAACCCCTTCGGTCTGCACAAAAACCAGCTCAAAAGAGGACTGAAGAGTGAAGGGAACAGGTGAAAACAAAAGAGCTGGCCAGATCAAGTGTTAAACTGGTAGTTTTATAAAAGATACCTTCATTAAATATCATGTTACACATCTAAAAAGGATATCCTGGATTTCCACAATCAGCCCTTCTTGTATGATGTTTGGATGAGATTACACAAATAAAACGAGCAGAGGGGCTGCCAAGGTGTAGGTGCCTGTCACTGGACCTCTTTAAACATCTGCAATTCCTACAGCAAGCTGGCATCAAGTCCGTCTGCTGTCATCCTTTTACTGCAGAGACAATTAAAGGATGAGCATAGTGAAAATTTCTACTTGGAGGACATGAGTATAGGATTACAATTTAATGATACTTTCTATTTTTCTTTATTTTTCCCCCTAGAGCTTAGGCTGTTTTCTCTCCTGAAACTATGCATTAGTATTTAACTCTCAATATAAATACTCCTGGAAGAAAGAGTCTGAGATTTTTTCCAAAATATTTAGCTTTCTAAAATAGGATGCCAGTGCCAGGCATCATGGTTAAAAATAAGTCTCTAATTATTAATAGTAGTCCATTACGGGTTAGGGTGGTAGAAATCAAACCACAGCTCGGCATTATCAATTCATTTAAAAAGAGCAGAGACTTCCCTGGTGGTCCAGTGGTTGAGAATCCAGGCTCCCAATGCAGGGGGCCTGGGTTTGATCCCTGGTTAGGGAACTAGATCCCGCATGCCACAACGAAGATCCTGCACACGGCAACAAAGATCCAGTGTGCCGCAACTAAGACCCGGAGCAGCCAAATAAATAAAGAAATATTAAAAAATAAAAATAAAATAAAAAGAGCATACAAATGTGTAGAAATCAGAGGATAAATTACCCAAGCAGTTCAAATGTTGGAAACTATGTCTTTATATTCATTTAAGCATCTTGAAACTTTCTGAGGGGATTTAAGAATCATGAGTTTGGCTTGTATCAAAAACTGGTTCACTTATTCCTGTTTTTAAATGTATTTTTAGATTTTCTTGAGGTTACTAAATATAGACTCTATTCCAAGGAGAATGTCATTTCCTTTTGAACTTCTTATGAATTCTGTCAGAGACAAACATCTAATAAACAGAACCATTTTAGAGCTGAAGTCTTTAAGAGATTCCACGTCTATACCAATAATTTTTAACAATTTGGATGTGAGGGCTTTTGTGACCTGGTTCTCTCTTACAGAGACTTTTTCTTCTTCATTCTGTTGAAAGACACGTATAGCAGACTTATTCAACAGTGACTTGAATTCACACCCATCAGTGTACGTGATCTGGCAAAAATGGCCTTGTATTATTGAAAGACAGGATTGAAGGTGAGCCATGTAACATCCACTCGTTTGTTCCGGGCCACGCCTCCTTTAACATTTATCAGGAAACTCTGTCTCTGCCTGGAAATCTTTCTTCATTTTTGGTAACAGGAAGAAACTGACTTCAATACCTCAGATGATTAGCCAGGTTTCAGATGATCTGTTGCAGGTCTGTCTTTTGTTAGCAATATCCTCCTGGCCCTAGACCAGCTTTCCCACTGGGAGAGCGGCCTCTTTATTGAGCTGCAATCGCCAAAGTTTCATCGTTATTCTGAAAGGCTATCAATTTGCTTAGCACCAGACAGATCCAGGACCGTCAGGCTAGGGACATAACTTCGTTTTACAGATCAGAACACTGCTTTTGGAATCTCTCTCAGACATTCTGCTCAATGGGCAGGACTCATCAAAGCTGCCTTATTACCTTAATTCATGTATATAATCGAATGTGAATCTAGTAAACAAGTAACAGGGAAAATTTTCTCTTCTATACAGAGGAAGTAAAACACAGATTGATCACTTATGATTTTCCCAAAAAAAGAACCATAAAGATCTAAGGCATTAAAATGTACCCTGAATTACTAGATAAAGTTAATTCTTATTCACCTGGCTGTACCTGGGGCTCCCAGCTACTGCTCACATCTTCATTTCCTGTTGAGAGAGCCTGAGCTAGAACCACACCTGGCCTAAATTCTGATGCATTTCATACTTCGCCTCCTATTTCAGCCTTGTAACCTGCACAGTAATCCTGGGGGAACGGATTGAGGAACACCTCTTATTTTCACCTACTCCCTCTGTCTTTCTTGCACCCAAACCCCTGTTGTGACTTGATTTGCCATCCACGGGGAGCTGGTGTAGCCTACCCTGGCCACCAGCACAGAAGTGACAGGCCAGGCATTGTGCGAACCATGTGTTTCAGGATGGATGAGAGAACACAGCTACACAGTTCTCAAGGATCTTACAGTCTAGTGGGGATGGTCAGACATTAAGCAAATAATTATAGTAAACTGTGATGAAACTTAACAAGAGAAGCGGAAGAGAATGTTTTCGTAAAGTAAACATTACCTGTTCTCCCAAATCCGCATAGATGTGATTCAAGTAACAGTCCGCCACAACAATGGCTACTATTACTGTCAGCTCACTGTACTAGGATTGTGTTTTGTGTGCTAAGTTGTTTTGGCATGTATTATCATATTTGATCTTCATTACAATCCTGAGAGACAGGTCTTCCTACCGTCATTCTACAAATGAAAAAACTGAAGCTGAGGGAGATTAAATTACTTTCCTCCCCATACCTCAGCTAAGCAAATAGTAGAACCAGGATTTAAAACCCATAACTGTGATCCCAGTCGCCGAGCTCTGAACCATCACTCTTTCTCCCTTTTGTGTACACCTCAGCTAAGTAAAGGATGGGATCAGTGTGAAAAAACACAATCCGTACAATGTGTTTTCAGTTGTCATTTCAGAAAGATGTGTTTTCTCTCTCTCTGGCTCATTGCGTTCTCAGTGGCTCTAGGGTATGGAATTTTTTCAGAATTCCCTCAGGCTGTCTTTTCACCCAGCACAAAAAGAGGTGAGCGTAATCATTAAAATCAGGGCTTGTTGGACTTGAAAAAAGAAAATGCAGCTCCTCCGAACACAAAACAAAAACTGTTTAACAAATGAAAAAATCCTCATCCTTTTAAGATCCCCAGAGAAAAGTGAGCTTGCTGAAGGTCACGGAGCTAGGAGCCAAGTTTTTTGACATCAAGGATAGTCTTTTTTCAAACATACTGCCCTACTCCTCATTTTAATCAAGGGTGGTAGCAGCCAAAACGTTCCAGTTACCTTAAAACAACTAAATATGTTAAAAAAAAGTTTAAAGTTTAGGAAGCACGCCCATATATGATCAATGTTAACATTTTAAAATTGAATTCCATTGGTCTACCAATCTTTTAAAGATTACCATCAAAAAGAAACTTTCCTCAACTCATAGGCTTATATAATCCAAGGTCTATATAACTGCATGGATGGATTTTATGTAAACAAGCATTCTACAGGCATTATCTACAAACATGCATTTCCCCCAAATACTCCACATTCTTTTGGGGCCCCAGGCACCGGAAGCAGGCTGTTTGGTGCCCACCGACCCGTGTATCTCCCGAGGCTGCTGCAGTCTCTCCTCTCCTTATGCAATTCACATCAGTTAACAGTTCGCTCAACCGTCTGGAAGATGCCACAAGATTTCCTACCCAAAGCTTCCTACAGGACTACGAAATAGCGGCAGGTGCCTCGCAAAGGGTGGCTAGAGTAGAATGGGATAATTTAAATAATAAGCACCTACTTGCATATAGAACCTTCACAGAGAATTCTCCAATTTAGGAAACGCAAAATAAAGACTGATTTGTGTGTGTGTGTCAATTCTAAATTGCTTTTCAATGTTCGTAACAGGCACGCGTTCTTTTCTCTGGTTTATCGTTTATAACAGACATGCGTGCATTACCTTTCCGTGTGTTATGAGTTATCGTTAGGGTAGTTCAGAATTCTATAGACTGTATGTTAAGAACAGGTAAACACCTACCATGTGCCACCGTCGGGGGTGCTGTCTATATGTTACTTTCTTTAATCCCCCTAACATTCAGAAGCAGGAGGCACTATCCCTGTTACCCAGAGGAAGCAACTGCATCTTCCCTAAGATCACAGAGGAGCAAGGGCCAGGGCCAGGAGCTGAGCAGAGAGTGAACTCGAAAACCTGCCTCTTAACCTCTCTGCCTCCTTCCTTCTCTAACCACGTGTAAAGTGCACAGTGAGTGTCTTTACAGGAGTTCTGATTCTTGCCGATTACTCATGGAAATTTTATAAGCCATCCACAGTATAACTTAATATAATATTAGTCAAAGTAAATTATAACTTAAAAGGACCACCTCCTGTCCCCAAAATTACACAGTTCAATTCAAAAACAAATCTGTCACTGATCAACGTCCATGCCATTGCTCTCCATTCGTGTGGATAACTGGGGGTTTACTGGGCCTTGATTTTAAGTGGGAAACCATGTGCTGAGTCACAACACTCAAAGTAGGCACAGTAACATGTTCTCACGCAAACTTTGAAGTCTGAATAAACTGACACTGCAGAGGGGGGCTGTGCTCCAAGAGGGGAAATTCCTAAAACAACCAGGGCTGTCCTGTGACACCTGGGGCCATGACCAGCAAGAGTCTGTGGGTGTGAAGGTGGGTGTGCACATCTGTTTGTGTTGAAGGAAGAAAACACAGATAGATTTGCAGCAAAAAAGCGTGGGTCAATTAAAAGCAGACCCTACATGATCTTCCGCATCCTCAGCAGACTGCCTGAAAACAGTTTAGAATCGAACCTGAAGTTGGGAAGATGAACATAGGATGAGTTCTCATGAGAAGGGTCTCAGGAGTATCTATCCATTTGACAGTTTCAAATTGCTGCGTATCTCTAACTCAAAGCTGTGATGGAGACGATCAGAAATAAAGAGAAGGAATTACACAAGCCTTGTTTCTTTTAAATGGGTTCATGCTAGGTCCCTTACCTGCCTTCCACTTGAGAGTCAAGTGTCTTACAACAATTATCCTTTCCACTAGGCCTCCAACATTTCAATATACATTTCTCTGTGGCCACCCTTAATACAGCATATAAGATAATGACCTGCTACATTAATATCCTCTGCTTAAGGGTCAGTACCATTCAAATTAATTTACTAGCATTTACTGAGTGCTTACTATATGCTAGGCACATTCTAAATAGCTGAAATGTACTATCTCATTTCATCCTCACAATAACCTCAGTTCTCATTCTTCCCATTTTACAGATGAGGAACACAGGACACAGAAAGGAAAGTAATTTCTTCAAGGTTACACTACTAATAAATGGCAGAGCTGGGGTTCCCTCCCAGGCAGTCCTGATCCAGGGTCCTCATTTTTAACCAGTGTGTAGGCTGCCTTCCTTCCCCATTCCTTTAACCAAATCTCCCCAAGCATACTCGGTCTTTCCACTCTAGGAGAGATGCAGACAGACAGACAGTTGTACACCACTGCTGACTGACCATCCTTGCTGGAAATGTCACAGAGTAGGGACTAGCTACAAGAGATGCCCAAATCAGCAAGACATGGTCTTCGCTTCAAGATGCTCCTGATCTGGTTTGGAAGATGGACCGATGAGCAAGTGCCACTGCCCAGCAGAATTATAATCGGAGCACAAAGGGCAAAGGGAGCACCGAGGTGGGCACGTTACGCAGAATGCAAGTCCTGCAGGATATGCAGGGGTTCGCTGGGATGTGAAAAAGGGGAGGGAATGGGGTGGTGGTGCTAAAAGCTGAGTCACCAGAAAGCCTGGCAGACTGGAAGGAGTCGTGACTTCATATACTGGTCAGTGAAAACAAAACACAGTTGCCAAACACTTGATTTCCAAGTATATTTTTAAGTCCTGCCAGCGTTAACAAAAGCATCAGAGCAATTCTGATGATCTGAAGTGGCCAGTGCTACCACAGAACAAAGTGAAATCACAGAATAACACCTTCTTAATATTTAACAGTCAAATTCTGTTTTGTTCTTAACACTTGGCACTTCTATGGAATCCCTTATCTGAGAATCTATGAGCCTTTTACCAACATTAATTCATTCTCCAAATAACCTCATGATTGCAATAAGCTTAAGTACACAAACATCTATAATTCATTAAATTATAATAAGGACAGAAGAGAGAAGTTAAATATCTAAGCAAGGTCACCTAGTGAGATCGATATTCCTTTCAACTTCACCCAGGAAAATGTGTGTAACCTAGAAACGTCCTTCTTGAATTGTCCATTGTGCATCGAACTTGACAGATAACAAGAATGAGAGAATCTATCGGGAAGTAGACAGCAGTTTACTTCTCTAACTACTAAATAACCACAGTGATGAAAAGATTTTACCTAAGTAAAACTTAGATTCTAAAGTAGAAACTAACTGAATGAAGAGTGCTAGAGACAAATAACTCCATGGTTTTAAAAACTCTGAAAATACAACGGCTGGAGTATGATAGACCCAAATATGAATATCTGAGCCAAAACATTCATGATAAATCTCATTGACTAAAAGAGAATAAATCTAAGATCATGATGTCCTGTTTCCTCAATTAAGGAAATTGATTCAGTGCCCCAACTTTGCATGATTTGAAAAGAAGTTTCTTTATGCAGAACAACTCTTTAAGCCAATCAACTCTTCGGAACAGTCTATTTAAGAAAAAACAAAGCAAGACACTCAGAAGTTAGTGGTTTGGACAACAAAGCCATGGTGGGGATATGTAATTGTATTTCAACACAATGATACGGTGAATCACGCTAAGGGGTGCTTGTGACCATAAGCTTGAAAGAGGATAGATTTTTTTATGTGATAGGCTTTGCTTTAATAAAAAGGAGGAAGTTGGCTTGAAACAGCCCAAAGGGAAGAGTTGAGAAATAGTTTTAAAGGCTTTGCAGGAGCCCATCCTGGAGCCGTAAAACATAATCACAACTTGAATGAACGCAAGGAAGTAAAACAAAAGGAAAAAATGGAGAAATGGCAGAAACAACCACAGTCAGGTGAAGCTCTTTAAAGATTGCAATTCTGTCAAATGACTGTAGGCAGGAAGAAAAATCTTCCCATATGAGTTGTGGGAAAGGAAGGGTTTCAGAAATAATTAGCCACTGAACACAAAGCCTGCTACTGTTTGCAGCGCTACTGCCACAATCTTTATGCCAACGATACACCAGAAGCCACTCATTTTGTTCCCTCATCAATAAAGCACCTACAGAGTTCCCTGCACATAGTAGGAATGTGGTGGGAACTCTGTGGATGAGCTTAGTTGTGTGTTTCTAACTTAGGCAACCAAGGTGTGTCTTATATAGGGATGTCCTCGAAATCCACAAAGAAGATTCAATTTACATGTCAGAGAATCCTTAAGAAAAATAGCAACAAAACTAGGTCCTGAGGCCTGAACTGTTTTCCAGTGCATTTTGGGACAAGTATTTGTGCTCACCAGAAATTTAAACTAGAGCCTGTGGCAAGCAGGTGCTCCTCACTGCCCTTCCTAAGGGCCAGACACACGCACGCCTATTGCCACAGCCAGCATCTAGGACCAGAGGGAGCCGTGCTGCTGGAGAAAGATGAACGCATGACAAGGGTGGGAAGAGGAGGGTGAGCCCGCCTCCTAGCTCCATCCTCTCAGAGCCTTCCTCAGTCTGCTGAGATAACAGAAGGCTTTTCTGCTAATCCTGAAAGGACTAGTTCTACAGATCAGGATTTCACATACCGGGCACTGTGCTAGGCAAGTAAGAGATGAAATAGATGTTTTCTGACCTCAAGGAACTTACCCTCATGCAGATCCATGAAGACACCAAAGAAATAGTCAGAACCCCCCTAGAGTGGTGCCCTTATCCCAACTCTTCCAGGGCTGGCCCTGTCTTTGGCAGTGATTCTCCAACATATTCCTCTGTGTGTTCATGCACAAACTACATCAGAGGCACCGCTTACTAAATTCTAGCAAATGCCAGCTAGGAAGCCCTATCCCCTAGAATACGCCAAAATCAAAATCTCACTTTAAAAATTATGATTTTTTTTTCAAAGAATTCATTCTTTTTTTTTTTAAACTTTTTTTGGGGTTTATTTACTTACTTACTTACTTATTTATTTATTTATTTATTTATTTATTTATGGCTGTGTTGGGTCTTCGTCTCTGTGAGAGGGCTTTCTCTAGTTGTGGCAAGCGGGGGCCACTCTTCATCGCGGTGTGCGGGCCTCTCACTATCGCGGCCTCTCTTGTCGCGGAGCACAGGCTCCAGACGCGCAGGCTCAGTAGTTGTGGCTCACGGGCCCAGTTTTTCCGCGGCATGTGGGATCTTCCCAGACCAGGGCTCGAACCCGTGTCCCCTGCATTGGCAGGCAGATTCTCAGCCACTGCGCCACCAGGGAAGCCCCCTATGATATTTTTTAAGACCTACGGAGGGACTTCCCTGGTGGCGCAGTGGGTAAGACTCCGTGCTGCCAGTGCAGGGAACACGGGTTCGATCCCTGGTCAGGGAACTAGATCCCACATGCTGCAACTAAGAGTTCGCATGCCACAACCAAGGAGGCTGTGAGCCACAACTAAGGAGCCCTGGAGCTGCAACTAAGGAGCCTGCCTGCCACAACTAAGACCCAGTGCAACCAAATAAATAAATAAATATTAAAAAAAACCAAAACACCTATGGAATCAGTCTACTTTGTGTTGATATCCAATTTGCAGCTTATTAATCTTCCTAATTTCCATCTCCTTCTCCTCCACTAGAGGCGTTGATAAAAGGAAAACAGATGACAGCAAGTTAGTCAACTGGTTGGTTTTTATAGAAGTTTTATTTAAATAAAGTTTGTGAATTCCTGTAGGTGTCACATGTCATCTTCATGCCTCTTTTCTACCATTGTGGGTAATTAGCATCTGATCATATTTAACAATTCTCAACAGACGTTGATAATTCCTTGTACATAAGTCATGGAGGGCCTTTCTTTGTGCCAGGCACTGCTGGGATAGAAATGTGAGTGAGCTCTGATCTCAAGGAGCTAAACATGTTCTCAATATGCAGGTTTTCTTTTCTTTTTTTTTTTTTTTTTAATAAAGTCTGTATTTTTTGGTGTGAAGGACCTGTTACTTGCAAATATTACCAATTTGTGAGCCATGGTGTTTTTCATAATCCCTCACTCTTGTGTTTTTAATGACCTAAGGTAAATTGGCAAATTATAGGTGTTATATTTTTAAGTCATTGCAGAAAAGAGCTAATAAAGACATCCATAAAGATAAGGTACATCTTAACTACTACACACAATTAAAAAGCAACCTTAATAATAGCTAACACAATACAGTTATTAATACAAGGTTTTTGCTCTTTTCTAATCTGTTCTAAGGGTACATATACACACTCTCTTAACTCTCACAGCAACTCTATGATTATCCCGATTTTTCAGATGAGAAAACAGACAGAGAGAGAGACAGTAGGCATAGACAGAAAGAGGGATGTTGGGAAGCTCACAGTGGGAATGGAATAGTTCAAAGTAGCACCAAGAATGTAGAAAAGAGGAAAACCTCTCACAGTCCATAATTACTGAACAGAGTTTAACGAAAATCTGAAAGAATAAGAAATTCCAGTGGTACTAAACTGAGTTAGGTGACTGAGCATATAGCAAGCACAGAACACAAAGGAAAGGTTTAAGTTACTGTGCATACAGATACAGATATTAGCCTCGGCCTTGTGAGAAAAGATGAAAATGATTTTTAAGGGTCTGACAAAGACATCATTAATGATTGTCAGGAAGACAGAACAGTGATGTACGAAAGATAATCCAGAAAAGTCGGCAATGTCTTTAATAAAATAAACTGTGAGAAATATGATTTTGTAGTATATTTATGATATCAAGCCCTGAAATAAAAATATCATTTAAGTATAATATTTAAATGAAAACTGATATTTCACTTAAGTATCATTAAAATGGTTCTAATCTTCAGGAGAACAGTCTTAGTTTTCATCTCAATGTTTGGTACCATGCACATCTGTGCAAATCTCATTATCAAAAATCAGGAGAAAGTTTACAAATCAGAACACATTTTCTAACACAGGTAGGGGAGTGAATTATACTGGGGTCTGAAGCAGTCATTTTTGTTTTCCATTTAATAAAATTTCACAATAAACACTACTGCACAAAAGAAACTTCTTTGATGAAAAATATATGTGGCATACTGTCACAAAAATTACAAAATAGTAGAATATTATATATCATGCATTTTAGAGTAAGTGCGCTAGAGTTTGGTTGCCTGGTTTGAATTACAGTTCAATCAGCCTATTAGCTTAGTCCAAGTTCCCTTGCACATATTCCTTGAATTCTTTCCCCAATTTTAAAAAAGGGGGTACAGAGAGAACCTACTTCATAAGGAGGTTGTAAGACTAAAATAATAAAATAATATTTGCAATGCTCTGCTTGGTACATGGTATGGGCTCAACATGTGTTAGCTATTATTTTCATTATATTTAATTATATATACATTTACTATTTATGCATAAACTAAAGACAGTACTAGAAAAATCATTTCCTAAAAATTCCTAAATCCACCAGAAAAAAGTAATGATCGGCCATTTTAGTAATTACTCTTTTAAAATTCCATAACATTTGATCTGAAGACTGAAAGAGAACCCCCAGCCTGGGTGATAGCAGTACACATGCGGCTTTCTACAGAAGTCTGTGGGAATATTCTCACGGAAGACAAAATATTTGATTTATTATTATTTCTAATTTGGTTTTCCCAATGCAAAGAAACAAGCCTCGAGAAACTATAAAAAGCAACAGCCCATAGTTAAAAACCAACAACAACAAACAAACTGGTCTGTAAGTGCCAAACCATTCACCCGCAGCTGAGACTGGTCACATCTGGTTGT
Source organism: Balaenoptera musculus (assembly GCF_009873245.2). Taxonomy (NCBI): domain Eukaryota; kingdom Metazoa; phylum Chordata; class Mammalia; order Artiodactyla; family Balaenopteridae; genus Balaenoptera; species Balaenoptera musculus. The sequence continues at coordinate 65,209,305 of NC_045802.1, read as the reverse complement.
CTGTGCCACTCCTACACCATTTTTTAAAGACCCTGTATCATGTACAATTTCTTTACAAAGGGTTATTAGGTGGAACGTGTTAAGGCCGTGGTCAACAGAACAAATGTAAAAGGCTAACTAAAAATGAAAAATAGTATTTCATTCAATATCACTTAAACGTTTCTAATCTTCAGGATCACAGTCTCAGTTTTTATCTCAATGCCTGAGATGGAAGCTGGCCCAGAACATCTGGCAAATATCATTTTGGATGGACAACGATCGAGGCAAGCTCTTAATTTTCTGCTGTCATACTTTATCCTTCTTTCCTCCCCATCTTACACCTCTCTTGCACTTTTCCTCTACGTGACTTCAATTTTACGATGTACAGTAGATGACCTTTAGCATTCTAAATCCTATGCCTTGAGCTATTTAGAGACAAGACACTATGTAACACTAATGCAGTGATTCAATGCATCTTTTGCCAATGTAGCATATAAAACGTTTGCTCTTGAATAATGTCATCAAACATCATTTATCAGTATGTCTCACTTTCATAAGCCGTGGAGGAAATTTATGTACCTTAATTTAGAAGATGATTTTATATCCATTTCCTGTGAGCCACAAGCATACAGACTTAAGAAGAGTACTTACTTTTGCTCCACGAAGAGGGGATCAAAGAACTCCGTTGTGATTTTGTTTGCATACAGGGAACACCCGGTCATTGAGCATAGCCCTGAAGAGCATCAGAAGGAAAGTGCTATGATTACTGGTGTTTCATTAACATCCTGAAGCACCTTGTCTGGAAGAAAGTTACTATTTACCTGACAGTATGAATACAATCCCAGCCAAACAAGCAATTTTAGCTTTGGCTTTATCTGAGCCTCCGACTTTGGTACATTTCATTCCAAACAGGGCAAATATGGAACCAAAAAAGCCCAGGCTGACGGCGGCAATCATAAGTCCTCTACATGCCTGGATATAACCTGCAATTAGAGTAGGTCATTTACATTAACATAAAACATGTGGTTGTCCAGGAAGAAACTCTCATTTTACATTGTCCTCATGAATGAGTGTTCTGCTTTCCGAAAAAATAACCATAGTGGTTAAAACATATGTTAAGCAAGAAAGAAAAGCAAGTTAATCTGTATGGAGTGCCTGTTTTATGTCACACACTTTTCAGTTTGGCATATGCATGATCCTCAGGATATATCTCTGAGTGTTATTATTCCCATATTCACAGATGAAGAAATTGAGGCACACAAAAGTTACATAATGTGCCAGAGACAAGTTAGTAAGGGGTTGAAATGGATTCCATCCAGCTCTGACTACAAAACCCATGCAATACTGCCTTTCACCCTGGGAAACCTCATCTGCCGCTATCTCAACCCTGTTACTCTTTTGCACATCAGACCTTTAAAATAGATGTTTTAATGGTTTTGACGTTGTAATCTTTATAATCGAGCAGAGCTCCCACAGAGTCACATCTTCTAATATTAGTGAAAGATTACAAATGAGATTGACTGGAATGTCATCATGAACCGTGAGAAGTCTAAATCAAGATGTATTTTCATGACCTTTTAAAAATTTTCAAAAAAAAAAAAATTTTCAGGGCACACATAATAACATTGGGTTTAAATAAGCACTGGTTGGTTCCTAGAAGAATATTTTATAATTATGAAATTAACTGTTTGCATATAAATGGATGCTTTCAAAGTATCCTGAAAGCTTGTTCTGTTGGTTTGTTTGATCATTCCTCCTACACCATTCATTTTCTTAGTCACGTATTTTTATTTGCACAGCCAGGGTGATGGTAAACTTCAGCCTGGCTTTTGTCCAGACACTAACAAATTTTAAGTTAACAGGATTTAAACTGATACATTTTTACCACATGCTGTCATTTTCATTTCAGACTGAAACAGTGCCATATTTCAATCTGAAATAATGATGGCACATACTGGTGTGTTCATTTGTTAAGCAAATGAACGTACATCTCTCTCAGGTTTACTTTTGGCATTAAACTTTTTAATATGAAAAAACTCATAAGTGCCAAGATACACCAAGTCATTTGTTATTGTGTTCAGGCAAAGTCAATGATAAATAATAATTCTAAGGCTACGATAATCATATATTCAGGGAATAATGGGGGAAGGTGGCCTCCAGTCTATGTTTCTCAGGGAAAGAATAAAATTTTAAGTTTCAGTCCTACCCCTAGGATCCATTTTGAAGAGTACCCAGAAGATGCTCTAATTAACAGATTTAGGCACCTACAAATGCAGAATGCAATGACAATGATCTTCTATTTTATAGTGTGAACTACTTCCAGACAGAAAATAATTTCACTGATGGTAAGGCTGTCAAAAACAGCAAAAGAAACTTATTTTTAGCAAAACAGGATAATGGAGGCTTATTTTGGTAGCTATAGTAGTGCTGCAGGGCTATCTGTGTCTCTGCGGCTGAAGAGTGACCCAGCTCTATTTTAAACTTCAACCCTCAAGTCCCCCAACCAGAACCCAGGGAGAAATAGGAGCACAGGGGGAGGAAGCCTGTTAGTTCCTTGCAAGATTAAAGACAGTCCTCCAGGATAACCACAAGTGACTCATCATTTGCCACCAGAGCTACTGGGACAGTGTGGTTTCATTATTTTTTGAGATTTGTTTTCACCTGTGGTTTTGAGGTGTTTTAGCTGATTCTTACTGCAATCCTAAACAGACAACAAAGTGTGTGTGTGATATAACCTCTATCCTATATTTAAAAAACTATTCTAGAAAACCTTATCATGCACCATAATTTGCATTTATCTTAGGAGTCTTACAGGCTTTATGTACAGAAAACACACGAGCCTTGCAAAAGGTTACGTCTATGGTCTGATCACTAAGAACATAAAACACATTTCCCCAAATGGTACACAGTGGTCAGAATCCCAGGCTGATGAATTCAACCCTTAATGTGACTGGAAAAATAACAGTAGGCTTTAAACTTTAACCACTACTCGTACCATTTTTTCCCCCGAGTGTCTCACTCAGTTCTCCGGTCTCAGCCCTGGTACCTACAGCAGGATCAGCTCTGCCCTCTAAGCACAAGAGGAGAGATAGAGAGCAGGTTCTGATGAGGTCAGGTCCTTCCTCAGAACCAACCAGAACCCTGATTTGGCGGAGAAGGTAACTCTCTCCGGTGTGGGAACAGTAGCAATAAATTGCTAACTCATCGCATGCACAAAAGAAGGGTTTGGAGTTCCTGGGGATAAACTCCAGGGTCAGCCATAGATGGAATCGAGTTGTTGGTAAGCCTGAGGTCTGTAAATTAGGGGCTACCAGTCCTTAAAACACCCACAGACTCAAGCCTTGGGTGACTTCCCACAAACTCTCTCAGAGTTTATCTTTTGCAAGGCAGACCTCTACAACCTTGCTTTTTTAAGAGTTCCGGAGGTCAAAACTTATAAGTAACACCCTCAAGTGAAGTGGTGGTAAAAACCTAGTCAAGGAGGCCATTATTTTTGACAGGTCTAATTTACTGACACCGTTAATAGCTAATTAACACATTAAAGTGCTGAGGCATGAACATATTTGCTCAGAAGTTCTCTGAAGTATAATTTATAGTTAACTCCTTTGGAAGAAATGGAAAACATTCCCACTAACAAAAATAGATGGCATATACTAAAAAAAAAAAACCTGGCTCAAAATGTTCAGCTGCAGTTCAAGTGGTGCTTTGAAAGGAATATGGGTTAGCAATAAACAGAAATCACCAGTTCATTCAACCGTGAGTTTTTCAATTAGTAAAATACTGTGACTTTAAATTAATGAATTCTGTTGGAGGAAAACTTCAAGGTGTCCGTCCGTTAAAAGTTAAATGTTTTCCAAATGTACCTTATTTTCCATTTCCAACTAGCAAAAATGAAAATATCCACTTGGTGGAGACAATTCCCTAGCAGTACACTTGGTAGCTGCTGATTGAAGGAAGAAAAAAAGGATGTGCTTTCTTATGCTAGTAGCTTTGCGTACTTTTTGCAAATCCTTTGGGAGAAGGGTGGTATGAGGTGCAGACATGAACTCTGAATTTCACCTCTGGTTCTTCTATTTACCTGCTGTGTATCCTCGATTATATTACCTAATCTCTCCAAGCCCGTTTTCTCATCTGTAAAACCCAAGGATAACAGCACTTCCTTCACAGGAGGAATATGAACCAAGCGTCTGGTGAGTGGTAAGAAACACATCAAAGCTTCCCTTCCATAACACTAAGATTGATTCTAAGCAGAAATTAGAGTTGGAATCTTAACATGGCGTAACATGAAACCTGCACATTTGGCTTTTTCCTTGTAGGGAGAACTGGGGTAACAATGATACCCCCTGATGATGAGGAATCAGAGCTTTGACCTCACATAGGGGATTCAGAATAATGACTCCATCATCTGTGTCCAAGAGGCATGTTCTTCCACTTAAGACTAGACGGGGAGAGCTGTGAGCTTTCTCTCTCCCTTCTTGGATTTTTCTGCTTGGTTTAAGGAGAGGACTGGCCTACTCAGGCCTGTGGTCACCACAGCCCCTGGCAACGTAGCTTTCTCCCTCCACTTCAAGTGCAATAACCAGGAAATCCACATGCAGCGTGCTGTAGGCAGGGCCTGCCTTAGGCCCAGCAACCAGCAGATGTGGTTGCCCAGAAAATACATGGCAGAGCGCGAACAAGCAGAGGGGCCTCCTCCGTGGGGGAACTGACTTCTCTCCACGTGAAAACGTAGCTGTGTGCTTGAACCCCCCAAAATATTATTCTGAGAGATGATGAAAAGTAAGTTTATGACTTTGTGATAGGCAATGCTTTCTTAAGCCACAAAAGGCCAAGCCGGCAGGAAGAGACTGATAAATGTGATTATAGTACACATTTCAATGTTTTGTATGAGAAAAGACATCACACATTTCAAAGACAAGCGATGGGCCGAGACTGCAACATATATAACAAATCAAGGACTGATATCCAGAATTTAAAAAAACAAATCATTTAAACCAAGAGGAAACAAAAGAACCATGGGCATAAGACATGGACAGGCAAGTCACAAAAGAAAAACAAAAGGGTCAATAAATACATGCTAAGGTGGTCAAAATCACAGTGATCAGGGAATAAAATAATAACATGATAGGATGTCACCCATTAAACTGGATGAAAAACTTAGTGGTGAGAATGCGGAGAAACAGGTATTCTCATACACTGTTGGTGGAATGTAACTGGACAATTTAAACTGAATAATAAAATGAATATTCTACTGCTCTGACAATACTATTCCTCAGTATCTACACTACAGATACACACATATGCACAAAGAGGCAAATAGAAAGATTGTCAGTAAAGTGCTAAGAACAGTGAAAAGCTAGGAAGGGTCCAATGTCCAACAATGGGTAAGTCGTTAAATAAACCAGTTTTGTCCAGACTAATGAATACCATGCAGTTGTTAAAAAAACAGTTACTTCTATATGTACTGACTCGTAAAGCTATGTTATTAATTTTAAAACAATGCAGAACAAGAGGTGAAGTCATTTACGTCTTTTAAAGTCATTTTCTAGACACACGAGCATACAGGGAAGGCCATTTTGCGAGCTGGGTGGTATACAAATGTCACGCCTCCTCTCTAGGGCTGGATGGTTGAAGGCTACGCTCTCCTTCCTCTTCATCACCCCACCTGTCCCCAAATCTTGAGACCATGACGTCCATTCTCAGCTCAGACACATCAGGTGCACACTATTCTGCACCCAATAACCTTCATGGAGTATTCATCTCTCCATCCTCTCCCTCGTCCCCCAGCTGTCCTGTAGAAGGAAGCGTACCTATCTGGCAGGCTATCTCGGTGACGGTACAGCTACAACAGAAGAATGTGTTTAGGACAGTAAGTGTCAATCCCGTATTCCTGAATGTAAATCCCAGAAACAAGAGCCTGCCTGTTCAAACATCTCCCTGGACGTGGGCTCTGCAGCGCACAGGAAATTCAACCGTAATTCTAGGGAATCAACAGTGTACCAGCTACTTAATTGTACACACACCAGGACACAGACCCAGGTGTCACTCATCTAAAACCAGACACGTATTCCCTTATACGGAGTTTCCATCGAATACCTCCACTGAGCAGCAGTTTGCTTTTCATGGCAAGCACCATCTTAGGGGGATTAAATCTTGTCCCTTATTTACTCAGTTATGCAAATAAAAGCTTGCAGCGCAGAAATAAAAGAAAAAGAAAACACCTCAAATCGAGAACTAATGTAAATGACTCTCAAGTTTCTGCCGGGATCCATCGAGTCATGCGCTGTAAAATCCTGGAAGAAAGGAACCTAGAACTTGAGCAATCAGTGTGACCGGGTAGACATCCACTGTCAACTAAAAAGAGCCAGTCTGAAACGAAAAAGAGCCAGTTTTCTTTGTGAACACCTGTTCTAATACAATACAGTACAGAGCGTCGCTAACAAGAACTATGTAGAAAACAATTTACTAAAGAACAACGCTGAGGGAGACGCTGAGAACGGACTTGGGAGGCGCGACACAGAACTTGTCAGTCTCCCGCACAAGATTCCTGCTGGCCAGAACTCTCTACTCTCTGCGGCACAGGCTAGGGCTATTTATGTTCCTAGCATTTAGAGGCAGAGTTAAAGCCCAGCAGACTCATTTGTAGATGCGGGGCGGGGGGTTTGGAGCGGGTGCTCCTGCAATGTTTCCTTTCCCCACACACACACTTTTCAAAGAACTAACGAAATGGCTAAAGGGAGTTCAGAGCAAGCAGATTTCGCTCTGACAAGTCCATTTGAATCAGAATCCAGCCCTTCTGGGTAGTGCTGGCTGGAGAAGACAAGCCCCCTCTCGTGACTCCGTGTCCTAACAGTCCCCAAGAGAGGGGGGTCCCACTGCCCTGTCCTCAACTCTCGAGACAACAAAGCTGCTTCCTTCCATCCCCGTCGCCTGAGAGTCACCCATCCCACCCAGGCCTGTCTGCGTGCCCCTCTCCCCCGCCCCGGGGTTCCGGGCTCGGACAGGCGCCCCCCGCGGGACAGACGTCCGGGGAAGGCGGGCCGCGGGCACCGGGGACTCTCCCCGGCTCCTTCAGGCACTGAGGGGGAAAGCGGGGCCGGGCTTCGGAGGAGTCCGGCCCGGGGGTCCCGCCGGGGGTCGTGGGGTCAGCGGGCGCCCCGCCGGCAGGCCGGGGAGGAGCGAGGGGCAGGGGCGGGGGGCGACGGGATGCAGACCGTCTAGCGCCAGCATGGAGGGGAAGTCCTTGCAGTTGGAGACGCCCGTGGAGTCGGTAACGCACATCTTCCAAAGGTTGGCCCAATAGGTGGCGGTGGTGATGACCGTGCCGTCGATGGTGGACACCTTCCAGTAGTCGGTGGGCAGCGTGGAGGACACCAGCACCCAGCCGGAGATGGAGACCATGAAGGCAATGATCTCCGACGCCGTGCTCGCCATGCCGCCCGCTGTAGCAGCGTTCGCTCTAGCGCACCTGCTCGGCGCCGCGACCCCCGCGAGCCCCGCCGCGCGGCTCCGCCCCTCCGCCCCGCCCACCCTTTCCCGCCCCGCCCCCCTGCAGGCCCGGCACTAGGGGGCGCGCGCGCGGACCCCAGGACGCGCCCTCTGGGGCAGAGAGGGCTCGCGGGGAGCTTTTACGGTCGCCACCTGGGTTCTCTCGAGCCAACTGGCCCGGCGCCCGCGGTCTGGAGGAACGCACGCCTGCGCGTCCCTGTGGCCCCCCTCCCCGCCGCGCCCGCATCCCCGGGGCCGAGACACAGCCGAGATCGGCTCTCCTGTTGGACAGACTGACAGCCGGATGTGGACAGCTTGCTGCGTTCGGCCCCCTCCCCTCCCCAGCCCCACCCATTGGCAATAGCTTGGCTTCTAGGGTACCTTGTAAAAGCAGAGCAGAAAAAGCCTTTTGTGTGCCCGGAAAGGACACCAACAGCTAACGCAGCCCCTGGCCCGCTGAACTCTAAAGGTTTAGTGCCACGCTCTTTTGGGTGACCCAGTTCGGCTTGTCAAGGAGGGATCACTGCGGTTCTGGGCTCCAAGTCGGCCTTGTGCTAAAATTCTGCAGTTCCTTTTGGCCCGGCAGCATGCGGAAGGTCACTGTCAAGAGGTGCGTGGCACAAACCTAAATTCAGGACAGCAGCCTATGGAGAGCACAGGCTGCTCGGGGCCTTCTTTACAGCCCTGGTCGTGACTGTTCCAGCCACAAGGCTGGCCTGCTGATACCAACGTACTACACGTAGGACGTGCATTTAAGACGTTTCTCCTGTGGGTCCCTTCCAGCTGCCAGTTCTGAGTCTCTTCTATGAGCCGATGGGCTGTCACAGCTGCTCTGTATCTTGTTTAACTTTTTTTTTACCACCTCCACCTTTTGCACCTAATTGAGGATTAAGCTCATTCCTTCATTGCTGTTTCAAAGCAAACTTAAAGATCAGGGTGTACTTTTGGCTCCAGAGTTCACACAGTTGAGCATAAGTGAGAGAACAAAGACTCTGACTTTATTATGGGTTTATTATTTGTCCGTTTAAAGGTCTTGCAGTTCGTGGTATGAACTTTCAGGATTTACTTCTTCCCCAAAGTAACCAAGGTCTAAAACCTCTAAATCAGTTCTGTTATAATAACGCTAGTTGCTAACCCCCAAATTGCAGGGACACTGGTTCATTGTGAAGAGTTTCTCAATTCCCCTTTGTCACTTAAAAACAAAACAAGGGCTTGCCTGGTGGCACAGTGGTTAAGAATCCCCCTACCAATGCAGGGGACATGGGTTTGAGCCCTGGTCCAGGAAGATCCCACATGCTGTGGAGCAACTAAGCCCGTGCGCCACAACTACTGAGCCCGCGTGCCACAACTACTGAAGCTCTCACACCTAGAGCCCGTGCTCTGCAACAAGAGAAGCCACCGCAATGAGAAGCCCGCGCACCGCAACGAAGAGTAGCCCCTGCTCACCGCAACTAGAGAAAGCCTGCGCACAACAATGAAAACCCAACAGAGCCAAAAATAAATAAATAAATTTATAAAAAAACAAAACAAAACAAAACAAAACAAAAAACCAAATGGTACGGAATGAAATTAGAGGTGATTCAACATCTGTGAAGAAGAGAGGAGGTTGAATTACAGAAACATCAAAACAAATTTGGGAGGACCATTGGAGACTGTATGGATATACTCCACACTCAACACAATCATCCTATTTCTTTTTGAACTTTCGAATTTTATTTTATTTTTTATACAGCAGGTTCTTATTAGTTATCTATTTTATACATATTAGTGTATACATGTCAATCCCAACCTCCCAATTCATCCCACCACCACCACCCACCCCCCACCCCCCACCACTTTCCCCCCTTGGTGTCCATACGTTTGTTCTCTACATCTGTGTCTCTATTTCTGCCCTGCAAACCAGTTCATCTGTACCATTTTTCTAGGTTCCACATATATGCGTTAATATATGATATTTGTTTTTCTCTTTCTGACTTACTTCACTCTGTATGACAGTCTCTAGATCCATCCACGTCTCTACAAATGACCCAATTTCGTTCCTTTTTATGGCTGAGTAATATTCCACTGTATATATGTACCACATCATCTTTATCCATTTGTCTGTTGATAGGCATTTAGGTTGCTTCCATGACCTGGCTATTGTAAATAGTGCTGCAGTGAACATTGCGGTGCATGTGTCTTTTTGAATTATGGTAGTGGGATTGCTGGGTCATATGGTAATTCTATTTTTAGTTTTTTAAGGAACCTCCATGCTGTTCTCCATAGTGGCTCTATCAATTGACATTCCCACCAACAGTGCAAGAGGGTTGCCTTTTCTCCACACCCTCTCCAGCATTTGTTGTTTGTAGATTTTCTGATGATGCCCATTCTAACTGGTGTGAGATGATACCTCATTGTAGTTTTGATTTGCAATTCTCTAATAATTAGTGATGTTGAGCAGCTTTTCATGTGCTTCTTGGCCATCTGTATGTCTTCTTTGGAGAAATGTCTATTTAGGTCTTCTGCCCATTTTTGGATTGGGTTGTTTGTTTTTTTAATATTGAGCTGCATGAGCTGTTTATGTATTTTGGAGATTAATCCTTTGTCCGTTGATTCATTTGCAAATATTGTCTCCCATTCTGAGGGTTGTCTTTTCATCTTGTTTGTAGTTTCCTTTTCTTTGCAAAAGCTTTTAAGTTTCATTAGATCCCATTTGTTTATTTTTGTTTTTATTTCCATTACTCTAGGAGGTCAATCATCATATTTCTAGAGATAATATTCATTTCATGCTCTAACCTTCTGGACTTCAGATTCAGTGCATGGCAAGGTGTGTGTTCTGGTTCTGTTTCATACTGACAGCCTTTTAGCAAGTTTTTGTTTCTATTGAGCCCAAATCTGGCTGTCTTTAACATCCATCCAACTGCCATGATTTGCACTGAGACAACACAAGGTAAGTCCTACTTTTGGGCCATGCAGCAGCTCTTGGGAAGTGTGTTTGTGTGTGCATGGCCATCTCATGGTTTGTGTGAATGGGAATACGGGTGAAGACCCGTTTGCTTAGTGGGATGCAGACATAGTTCCACTACTGTGCTCCTCTTGGTCCCAGTTTGTCCTGTTGTGTCATGTTGGCTTCATGGGGGGGGGGGGGTCAAGCTTAACACCTGTTTGGGAAGCACCTACCTAACCTCATCCTTCTCATCTTCCCTTCTATTCAAGTCAGTCACCTTTGAGTATTGACAACAAGTGTCCTCTATTCTTTTGTATGATTTGCCTTTTTAAAGTGCTTTTATTGTCTTGGTTTCTTGTCCTCCAGCATATTTCCACTATTATTTCTGTGCCATATTTCTTTCTGAACGATATGCTTATTTCTAATCCAATTTACTATTCAGACAACACAAGAAGTCATGAACCAGGACATTCCTATGGAGTTTCCTAAAGTTAAAATTTGCACAAATGTTGGTTTTATACTTTATTTCCTGGTCTTGTTTGAGTGTCTTTGTTTGCTTGTGTCTTCCTCATGGTAGTTTCTCACTAAAATTGTTGATTCATTTTTTTGCAAGACAAAACCCTGACTTACTTTTGACACAAAAAAGTCTAGTGTTGTGACCTTGAAGACTCACGCAGCTCCTAATTTATCAACAGATTGGTTGTAAATTCCATTGTTTGGAACCAAAGGTACATTGTTTTACAAAAAGAACTGTGAAGACTGATTCAGTGTTTCAGACCATTCCCCTCAAATTTAACAGATAATGTAGTTTTACCTACTGTACTTAAAATATCCACAAACCCACCATTGCAACATAGCTTCCAGAGGAAACAAATTCTGAATTCTAACTTGAACCTCCAAGAAAGACCCTCTCTCTGCTGCATCACCAGACTGTTTAAGCCAGGATATCTGGGGGTGGCTCTGGTAGTGATTTTTCCAACGCTTCTAAGTTACAGCCAGGTTGGAAACCACAGCACTGATCATTTGAGATGCATGTATATGTGTATAAACGGTCAATTAAGCAAACCAGATGGTGTCTGTTATAGAGAAAAAGAATACTCATCTGTTGGTTGAAAACTTTGAGAAAAGAAATATTCTTTTGCTATAGAGATGGTAACACACAGCTTCAACTTAAAAGGGTTGAAAATACCACAAACAACCCATAAATTATGACCTGGGTGGCAGCACTATTAGTTCTTTTGCCAGCTGAAACAGACTAGGGTCGTCATGCCTGTGGACTTGATTAATTTTCTTTTATTCTCTGTCTGTTCTGTGAGGTTTGACAGCCCCAAACTTCTCTTCCCTGGCATATACTGCATATTAACTACAGAGAGTTACATTTAGAGCCCACAAGTGCCTGACCAAAGGATGAAAAATGTTAACTTTCTTTAATACCTAAAGAATATTATGTAAGGAATCAAGCATTTACTTTAGAATGTCTTATATCTTAAGCTTTTCAAAACTAGTTTAGTCAGAAGAAACCACATAATCCAATACAAGAATGTCCAGAAAAGGAAAATAGACCGAATAGATTTTTTAAAAAGAAGTAATGTATAAATGACCTGTTTCACTTTGAGATTCTAGAGTCCCAAATAACCTTTGCAGTTGATCTGCAAACCCATTTACAGAGTACCTTTCAACTGATAAATACTTCCTATTTTCTTTAGGATTCAGTTCACTGAAATTTTTATTTAACTATTCATAACAAACCATTCTTAATTTAAATATAAAAGTGAATACAGTTAGAAAGTTACTTCTCCAAATTATTCAAAGTAACATCTTAATTAACAATACCTTGGCCTTTACAAAAAACTGTAGTTTTTTTCCAATATGAAAAGTACTAATTTATCTATAATAAATTTGACATGAAGACATTTACTGTCCTGAAATATATTGAGCCTTTCCACTTTTGAGACCTAAACCACTGAGATTTAGCATTGGAAGTTATTTCTTTAGCATTATTATGGTTATCAAGGAAAAATAGAGGATTCCCTCACCCCAGGGTTGTTCAGGAGTGAAACCAGTTTAGCTGACTGAACAAGAGATTTGCAGAAATTCTTTACTTGAGATTCAACTCACCTGCCAAACAACACAGGTGTGCCTTTCAACAGCACAAGAATTTTCTAAGCATCAAATTTGGTTTCAGTATACATTAGCTCCTTCCTAGATTCCAGTGAGGTGGCATGCTGCTGCTGAGGTGGGAAGAAACTAAAGTCCTGATAAATACGGTATTAACTAAATAAACAACTTCTCAGGAGCCAAATATCGTTACACCACGTTAAAGAAGACATTAACACCGATACTAAGATAGTAAAATAGCATATCTGTCTTCTTTTTCCTGCATCTTCCCTAACACTCTTAGTTTATCTTAATGCTCTACACTAATTCTATGATACTTGTAACTACTTAGCATGAAAGCTGCAGAGTGAGAGGAGTAGTTACGGGAGTGGATACTCATGCTTATCATTGCATCATCGATCATATATGTGTGTGTATATTTATAATGTTTTTTTGCAAATTATAAGGAAATAAACAGTGTCTTATTTTGACATCTGGTACCCTTTGAGGCTGTACTGCATCCGAAGATGCCATATATATCTTATGAACTTGTCTTTCATACAGTCATTTGAAACACACTCATTCCCAATTCTTGTGACCGAGCAGGACCCCCTCCCCCATAGCCTCTGCTGTAGCTCCTCTCTGAAGTACCCAGATAATAGTATCTCATGCATCTTTCCTGAGTTTTTCAGATGCTAAAAACCACCACCAAATGGAATAAATTAACTACTTGATGATCATGAGCCCGCAGACCTACTGGTGCCTAAGGATTGATAAAGTTAGCCACTCTGTTACCTCACCATCAACCAATCAGAGAATTGTGCACGGGATGATCACGTACCCTGTGACTCCACCCCCAACCTGGCCTTTAAAAATGCTTTGCCGAAACCCTTCCGAAGGTTTGGGGGATTTTGGGGCGTGAGCCATCAGTTTCACTGCATGGCCCTGCGATAAGACTTTCTCTGCTCCAAACTCCGACTTTTCCACATTGTTTGGCCTCACTGTGCATTGGGCACATGAACTTGCATTTGGTGACATTCTGAGGTATGTTAGGACTATCTAGATTCCTCTTGAGCACCTGGAGAGGTAAGTTTGGGGCCCCAGCAGCTCACAGCTGTCTTGATGAATACTCCTCCAGCCTGGAAAGACTCTCACTCTGGGATGCTGGAACTTTCTAGGGCTTGCAGATGGGTTGGTTGTATTTTGTTGGTCAGTAAGCATCTTATGAATATTAATTCAACCTACCCACCCAGGTTGGGCAGCAAGTAAATCTATGTGTTTTAGGCAAGTCATTTAATTGCTCTGAGTTGCAGCTTCCTCATTTGAAAAATAAAGGAGTTATTTTGGATGGTCTCCAAGACCACTTTGAACTCTAAGAATCTCTGACAAAATCTCACAGACAAAATCAACAAGGAGAGAAAACGAAAGAGTTTTCCTTGGTGTACTTGCCCCTTTTCTACTCACTTCCTGACATTACTCTAACCTCCTTTGCTATATTTAAAGGGGATGTATGTGCATGGGTGTGTGTGTGGCGGGGGGGAAGGTGCATGAAGATAATTAAAAGATCTCTATAGGTAGTCTTATTTTCAATTCTTCGTTGTTTATTAGAAACGTGATAAAATGCAGTAGTTCAAAACTAATGGTTACCAGTGGGAAGGGGGGAGGGGCAATATAGGAGTTGGGGAGTGGGAGGTACAAGATACTGGGTGTAAGGTAGGCTCAAGGATGTATTGTACAAAAGGGTAATAAAGCCAATATTTTTTAATAACTGTAAATGGAAAGTAACCTTTAACATTATATAAACATTTTTTAAAAAGGGAAAAGTGCGGTAGTTCAATTCACTTATGAAACAGGGTGACGCTGGGCAGAGGGCAGATGAGTGGAGCCATCAGGCGATGAGATAAAATTCTATCTCTGTGTGGCCTTGGGCAGGTCACCTCATTGCTCAGCGTCTCTTCCTCAACTATAAAATGGGAATGAATAATAGCTTTTTCAAAGTTATTGTGAAGATTAGAGACAATGTACATGAAGGACCTGGAACATGATAGACACTCCGTAAAAAAATGGGTACCATTCCGGTTCACTCATGCCCTTTCATTTCCTTACCTCGCTTTAAAGTTATAAAATTACATTTTCCATTAAAGAGGTATTAGAGTTAGATTGACATGCAGTAAGTCAATAAGGGTGAACTGTATTGCAAATCTTAAAAATACAGAAAGTCTTCAGTAGGATGCCAACATGGTAGAGGTTGATGCTGAGAGCAGAGGAAGAGAAACCAGGAAGTGAGGGTGAGATTAGTTGGGGGTAGGGTGAGGAGTGTTCAAAGGGAAGTGAAGCAAAACTGAGAAATAAAACTAGAATAGCAGTTAAATGTAAAAGAGGCTGAACAGCTACAAGACAGGATAAGGGTAACAAATGCAAGGAGAAAAGGAAAGGAACAAGAAATAAAAAGATAAAAAAGAGATGGGAAGCCCCAGGGTAGGGATGGGGAGGAAGGGGACCAACGGGGGAGGAAGGCAGCACTGAGGAAAGAAGATGGGTGAGCACTAAGGAGAAGTGGAGAGTTGTTTCCACAGCCTTCACCTCTCTATACTACTGCGTGTAAGGGGTGGGAAAGGCCACATTCTAGCACCTGTTCCAAATGAAGAGACTTTCCCCTTCCCTGGGCCTCAGAATAGAGCTGTTGAGAAGTTGATTCAAAGCACTCAGGAGTCCAGTGTTTACCATTTGGCTCACTTCATGGGAAAAATTTGTGGAAGTTTAAAATGAATACTTTAAGGGTCAAAAATGAAAGTTCTTACACAAACATACCCATAAACAAATAATTAATTGTGAGTTTTTTTTCAAAATGTAGACTTTCTTCTATTGTTGTCTAATTGTATATGTATATACATATATGTATATATGTATATGTATATACTTTCTTCTATTGTTGTCTAATTGTATATGTATGTAAATGTATATGGGTGCCTTTTTAGGTACCACGTACTGCACTCTTAAGTACTGCACTCATTTAATCGCAACCCTATGAAGTAAGTACTATTTTCATTCCCACTGCACAGCTGTGGAAACTGGACCACAAGGAGATGCAGTAACTGGCTCTGAGAAGTGATGGGGGCAGTTTCAGCTTAGCCAGTGTAGTTCTAGAGTCTGCACTCCTTTGTCATCAGTCATTTGTTTTCTACCGAGACAGCACTTTGTAGATCATGTACTCAGTTAATATTCGCCGAGTATAAAAACAAACACACACAAAAATAGAATAATTCTACATAATTTGTATTTATCTTTACTTTTTAGGAGAATGGCTTTTATAATCAGAAACATTTGAACAGGGTACCTAATTTCCTCATTTAATTTCATTTTGTGACTATATCTTGTAATAGGTGAATTGAAGTTCATTAATATGCTGTTTAACAATGTCTTGAGCAATGCTAATTCATTATATCACAGTTTGTATCTAGAATATTTTTCTTAAACTGTATATATGTGTGTGCATATGTATGTATATAGATATGTGTGTATAAATATGTGTGTAGACACACACACACACAAAATAAACAGGTCATTAGAGTATTCCTGTCTTCTCGTGCTTTAGGTCCTGTACTGGGCTCTCAGCCAGTCGGAGCTAACACAGCTGACCTCAATATGAATGCTTTAATGAGCACCCATCCTTCTACCTTGCTATCCTGAATTGGGGAAGTTCTGTGGTGTGTGTTGTTTATTGTGCATGGCCTACGCTTCTTACGTTTGTTTTCTGATTGAAGTTTTGACCCATATTAGCCGACAAAAGGTGTGCCACAATTCAGATGTTAAAATGCAAGGGTTTTTTCCCCACTAGGTATTGCCATGTTGTTTCTGGAATGGCTGTACCCCATGGCATGCTCACAGCAGTGCAGGATGGTTCTAGTTTTCTCATATTCTCCCCAAACTTATTTTATCTAATTACATAATTGTTACATAACTGTAAAACCCAAGTTCATCTATCTCCAAAGTTCATGTTCTTCTATTTAAATGTTAACAGTCATCCAAGTTTTGAAGACATTCAAAGACATGTTTTTAAAGATTAAACATAGAAACACTATAAATTTGCAGACATTACTGTATCCAAAGTTAAAAGATAAGTCATTATCTGAATATTTTTTGGTCCATTACTATTTATTGTTTTCCTCAGCCTCCTCTTACCTGATTATAAGAGAAAAATAGGGGTGTGGTAAGAGAGAAATTTGGCATATTGCACTGAGGTGTCAGAGAAACAGGTTTATATGTGTGTACATGTGTTTGTGAGTGTGTGTGTATCATACACAAAGGGCTAAAGGAATAGAGGCTAAGAGATGAAAGTAGAAGGGAGACAAGAGCGACATGTTATAACAAAGGAAGATGTTTTCTCTGTAAAACATTGATTGGAAGTGAAGGTGATAAGGGTAGATGGCAAAGGGATTTTTAATATAAGCTTGTATGTCTGTGTGGAATGAGTGGGGAGGCGGGACCACTGACCAGCTCCTGCTTCATCGGGTCACTTTAGCCATCTCCATATATAGACATATATATCTGAACATTGGAGATTTAATGCATCTAAAGAGCAATATTAGTGCTGTTCTTGTGTGTTTGGGTTGATGAGGAAAAGGTAGAACACAATGACTGAATTAGGCATTTGGGTCATGTCAGCATGACCAACTTCTTTGCTTTTTTCCTTTCGAGTTAAATTGTCCAGGTGTTGGGAAAGAAACTTGTAACCACAATCTCCTCATCACCAAATAGTGTGTTTTAATTGCTAGGTGTGTCCAAAATGCAAGTTTTCTTGCCCACTGATTTTTGCCTTCAATTTCCTCTACCATATCCTTGAAGGCAACCCCAGCTGCCAGGGAACTTGCTGCAGGTGACTTTAAGGAAATGACTGAGAAAACAGAGGTGATCAGAGACGTTGAACATCACTGAAGCCTGGGAGGAATGACCAATTATGGGAATAGTAGCCTAAAAAAGCAATAGCCAGCAAGTTGTTTTGACTCCTAGGGGTTTGAAGAGATTGGAGGAGCCAGTGTAAGAGGTTGGGATTCACTGCCATGAGAAGATTAAACAGCCCGTAGAGTTCACCCAGGTTTTGCTCCTGTTTCAAAAACAGCATTATTCACTCATTGAGACAAATCATAATGCATTTATTGAGTGCCTATTTTGCCCCAGGCATCATTCCACACAATGTAGACACGGTGAACAAAACACAAAATCTCTGCCCTAATATATATGCCATTCTACTGGAGGAAACAAATACAAGGTACAAAAAAGATTTAGTATAGCAGATGATATATGCTAAAGAGAAAAACTAAGCCAGCAGGGAAGGGGGATGTTATGCAAAGTGTGTGGCGTGGGTTAGGTGGGTTAAATTTTGGTTAGGTGGCCAGAGAAACCCTGCTTGAGAAGACGACTTTTGGGTAAAGACCTGACGGAAATGAGGGAGTTAGCCATGTGGATAGTTTCAGGCAGAGCATTTCTGGATAGCGAGCACATCTGACCTGAGCAGCACTGGGGAGGCTGGAGTGGCTGCAGCAGAGGGAATGAAGGGGAGGGTAGCGGGAGATGAGGACAGAGAGGTAACGCGGTGTCTGCGTGTGTCCACGTGTGTGTGTCCATGTGTCTGTGCGTGTCTGAGTGTGTGTGTCTGCTTGTGTGGGGGGGGCAGGGGTGTATGTAAATCTGGGCAGCTCGTGGACAGCCCTGTAAGTTCTCATAACAACTCTGGCTTTTACATTGAGTGTGACGGGATGACATTGGCAGGTTTTATGAAGAGAGGGGATATCAGACTTGGGTTTTAGGATCACTCTGAGAAGAGCCTGAAGGCAAGTCAGTGCAGAAGCAAGGACACCTGTTGGGAGGTGAGTTTAATAGTCCAGCTGAGTGATGATGGTGGCTTTGACCAGACTGGAAATGGGATGGTAGGAAACGTCAAATTTTGCCTTTTGGATCTATTTGGAGGGTAGAGTTGACAAGATTTTGCTGATGACCGGCTGAGATGTATGAGTGTAAAGGAGAAGTCAAGGAAGACACCAGGGGTTTGACCTCAGCCATTGGAAGGATGGAGTAGTTTCCTGAGATGAGGAAAGCTCTAGATGAGCAGGTTTCAGGTGACTATCAAGAGTTCATTCAGTTTTAGACATGTTGAGTTTGGGGTGCCCAGTAGACATCAGGAGGAGAAGCCAAGTAGACAAATGAATCTACAAGTTCAGGGCAGAGGTTCAATCTTAAAATGTACATTTTGGAGTCTCCTGTGGTTAGGTGGTATTTAAACCACGGAACTAGCCAGATCCTCTCTGGCAGGAGTGTAGATAGAAAAGAAAGAGTCTAGGAGGCAGGGAGGACCCAACAAAGACTGAGATGGCACAGCCATCTAGGTCAGAGGAAAAACAGGAGAGACAGTTCTGGAAGGCATGTGAAGAAGCTGTTTAAAGAGGAAGAAATGGAGTGATGTCAGGCACTGCTGAGGATGCAAGCCACGGAAGACTGAAGAAGAAAGACCACAGAGGTCCCGGAGGTCCTTGATCGGAGCTGATTTGTGGAGAATGTGGGGCAAAAACCAGATGGGAGTAGGATCAGTGGACGGTGGGAGGGAGAAATGCAGCCAGGAAGAGGAAGCAGCTCTTTAACGAGAGGAGAGAAATGGCGCGGGGACTGCAAGGAAAGTGGGATCATGAAAGGCTGTTCTTTTTTTAAATTTTGTATTTTTTAAAGATGAGAGAAGTAACCACATTTTAGGGCTTCCTGTTGGCCTGTAAGGTGTCTTTGTGTGAATTCAGAAAAGGTTCCCTTTCCCCTGTGTGGCTGCAATCCCACACCAGGGCACGCAGCTGGGAGAGGAGAGTGTGGGCCTCGAGTCCCACACCATAAGCAGCCACTGTGCTGTCATGTGGCTAAACTCTATACGAAATAGAATTCTATAAAAATAGTTCAGATGGCGCTTTTCCATCTACATTTATGTCTATTTGGCTTTGTACTAAAGTACAAATTGGTTCCAGGACCGCAGATACCAAATCCGCGATCGCTCAAGTCCAGTAGTCTGCCCTCCATATCCGTGGGTGTGCACCCCGCGGATCCCGAGGGCCAACTGTCTAAGTCTTAGTTTGATGTCATTTAAAAACAATATGGTACACATGTTTTACAGTTCTAGAAAATGGGAGTTAGAAAATACTTTGAAAATTATTTAATTCAACATTTTACAGATGAGGAGAGTCGAGTCCATAAATGACTTCTTAATGTATATTAAACTATAGAATGTATATTGGAATATTGTATCAATTGGAATAACATGTTGTGTGTGTTATTCTTCAAACGTGTGAATTCAAAAAATGATCCAAGTTGAAGAAAAGTCTGAATTATAATCAAGGTTTGAATACTTAAAAGTTGAAAACTATCGTATTTCCTACAGGTTCTCCTCAGTGATATATTAGTGTTCATAAAATATTTAACAAGTATGTTACTAGGAGGGTTTTTTGTTTGTTTGTTTCAGGTTAAGGCAGAGACATCTCTACAAATGGCTTTTGAATAGTAATATGAAAAAAAAGGAAATAACAATGGAATTGTATGCTGATAATAAGGTAGACAGATAATAGACACACCTCTTTCTGTGGTTCAAAGCAATAGCTGTTTCTGTGTTTGATTTGGGTTTGTGAAGAGTTAGTAAAAAGATGTAAAGAACAAAGTTGATGTCATGTTTTGCCTACAATTATAATAACTGCCACGCCTCTAGGATTTCGGACATAAATCTTTCTGACAAACAAATATGCCCTAAGATGACTACTTCCCCACATATAATTCAGCCATACATGTAATCCTATAGAATTAAGCAATGTTTTGTTTTCCAATCAAAACACTACATGAAAGATTATATTGTAATTTTTTGACGTGGTAAATAAAGCATCCAGTGTAATTTGTTTAAGCAAACTGAATGATAATTGTGTTTGTTAGTTTCTAGAGTTTATATACTATAGAGGAGAAAAGCAGATAATAAAATCCCATTATTTCATACTAATTTTCAGATGCAATTGAAAGGATCAAATAAATTAAAGCATGGATGTTATAAAACTGGATATATTATGGGTATTTGATAAATAGTTGTTGAATTTAATTTTATTAGTCAAAAAGGATAAATGGCTTAAAATATTGGATGGAATGTTAAGCATAAACTCTGAAAAACTGTAATGTTTAATTTTTATTTGCTCTTTCAAGTAAGTTATGTTTTTAAATGACGAAAAATCATGTCCTTTCAAATTACAATCTTGCAGCAAAAATAGGGCTTTATTTTATACTTCAAATGATCAAATTAATCATCAGATAATTGCTTTTTTTGTTTTTTAAAACCTATTATATATACATATATATATAAGTAATATACTTATCACTAAAGAATTTTTCTACAGATCATTAGGAATCACACAATATGGAAACGCAGTGTGTTTTTTTTCCATTTGTTTGTTTTGCTCTGTTTGTAAGCAGAATTGATTACCTATCATCTGCCAGGAATAGCTACGTGGTAACTTAACTCACAGATTCGGATCTTAAGTTTCTTTTATCCTTTTTCCTAACAGCCAATTAATTTTGAAGTTCAAGATGCTTGTCTTTCACTGGTTTAGGGAAAAGCCCAGCTTGGCTCTAAGTATTGTGTATCTCCACAATCTTACCTATTTAAAAATGATACTGTTCTTCTTTCCTCACCACATGGAAAGCTCTAGCTGACTCAGTCTCAGGGCACAAGACTGCTCAAAAGGGTGGATTTTAGACCCCTATATAGCCTAGTGTTTGCTTTACCTAATCACTGGACAAACGTGGGTCTTTACTGATGATGACTTCTTTTTATGATGGTTATGACCATGACTCTGACTTTACTATAACTTTTTTTGATCATTTACTGAATGTAGCATACATATTTCTAGGGCAAGATTATTTCTGGCCAGAAGGGCCAAAGATGTGAACCACATCTGCGACCACAATTCAACATCACGTTGCCTTTTGAAGTATATACATTCATATTCTAAATCAAATAATCCTTACATACATGAAACAGTGGAGTTTAAATGCCATCAAATCTTCCTCCTGCCCCTAATTCCTATGGTTGTAAAGTAATGAACATAGAATACCATTTTTACATATGAAAACCAGAAGGTCAGAGCAGCATTGGAAGTTTTGGGGGTTTGGGGTGCTTTAATCATTACACTTGGGTGCAATGTATGGAAATAGAACTGGGCTGGCATTTAAAGGACCTGGCAAGTAGTTGTAGCTCTGTCACTACTTTGTTAACTTACATGTACTGTACTTGGGCCCATTTTTCCATCTAAAAAGTGAGTGGATTAGAGAGAGTCTGTAAAATTCTGCATAGCTCCAACAGTGGAGGAAATAAAAAATGCTGTGGGAGAATATTGTTTCCACCTCCTTTTCAGACAGTGCTGACAAGGCAAAAACAAGAAGGAATGGGAGAGACAGAGAACGAGAGAAATAAGGTTGAAAAGAAGGTTCAAATATGAAGCAATAATGGCTAGTGTGATGGCATCATTGTACACGTATGGAACCAGCAGCAGAGTTAGAATTACCGAGAAATCTTTCTCACCACTCCAGAGATTTACCCTTCAGTTCTCCAATTTTGCTCAAGTTTTGTTCATCCTTACCCCCAACTGCCCCACTTCCTCCTAGTTCTGTTCACTTGCTTCCGTTTGCCTCTTTTAACTGGAAGCAAAGAACAGTAACCTACAGCCTGGTCACCCTCTGTCCCCGGTAGTCTTAGAAAGAAAGGCAGGGTGGGTTTCAGTTTTACGTGCACACGGTCTGATTCCCTTGGGTCTATTCTAGGGCATCGGTGCCTATGTTTATTTTCATGGCTGGAATTAAGCAATTTGTAAGGTCCCACAGAAGGTTAATGACGGAGGACCCAGGGTTAGCATGCACAGCTGCTGATTTCTCAGCGTGGGCCCTGGGCCTCCGGGCCCTGTGGCTGCTCCACACGGCGTTCCAACTCACACACTTGTCAGCTGCAGGGAACTTCCTCTGCCCACTGTTGTGAACATGTCCAAGAGAGCCGCAATACCAACACCTCGAAACTTTAAAAACACTACATATCTCTTTCAGTTCTAAACAAGAAAGTGTCATAGGGTAGTAGACTGGTATCGTCTGTGTCAGTGGGGAGAAGCAAGCTTCCAACAAACATGAAACGTCTCTCAAGCTCTTAAGTTAGAGGTGTGATCATATTTTTACAGGTAACAAAGGGAGCCAACTCTAAAAATCAATATCATTTCTTGCAGCCACTAACCAGCATCTAATCTTTGTTGAGACTTTTTTCCCCCCAAAGGCTTCATATATGCCATGTGTTTATCTTATTTAGACTAGCAATTAAAAGTAATCTTTTGTAATTTAATATACATCCTGCTAGATTTCAGTGGTAAACCGTTCTTAATGGTAAATGTTTTTCAAAGGATCAAGATTATCCTTCGGAAGCTGGATAATAACCAAAGGAATCATAGTCATTTAAGTTCAAAATAATGAGCATCTTCTTAGTTCCACAGTTTTTCCTCAAAAAAAAAAAAAAAAAGTGTAAATCTTGTCATGACAATATTCTGGAAAGGTAGAAAATGTAACTTCCATAAGACATAGAACCATCTTGTAATTAGCTTTTATTCCCCATTTACCTTTATGTATAATTAATGCTCTTAAATAATGCAACAGCTTTCTTTCAGCTGGGCATTTCTAATTGAATCTTTTTTAAACTTTTATGAAGTCAGATTCATTTTATAAAGAGATTGATTTCGCTCTGTGAGCTTTACACCAGTGAATGTGGCATACCTTTTAAAGTCATGTACCAACTGGAAAATGATCATTTCAGAGAAGATGTATTGAAAAATGCGTATTCTCAAATGTCTCAGTAGAAATACTGAATGTGAAAACAGATTCGAAATCCAGTCCTATCACCAGGCTCCTCAGCCTTTCTTCTGTTATTGTTGTAAGATGTACTTGTGTCTTAGATGCCTTTGTACCCTCCATTTTCACATAATTGTCCCCAAGCATTTTTGGTGGTTGATTGATCTGGTTTTCATTGTTGAAGAGCGATGCAAAGTTTCAGAAATGTAACAAAGTTTGGCCTCATTAAATGAGTATTTAAAAATCGCCTTCTTGATAGAGTCTATAGGAATGAAATATAAGGGGGTTCGGGTGTTGCCATAAGGGGTACAGCAGAACAAGGGTGTTGGCTGTGTCAGGGGCGGAGGAAGAGGAGGAGTCATGAGCCCCCAAAATCCAGAAAAGAGAATGTGGTAAAGCTGTGCCCTAGAGAAGATGAGATTGAATCTTACGGTCAGAAAAGGAGGAAGCTGCACAAGATGCAGCATGGGAATTTCAAGGTGAACACACACACGGACCTTGCAGTCAGATGGGGTGCGTGATGAAGGGAAGTTTGGCCGGTCACAAGCAGAAATCAGCATGATGACTCAAATTATAGCACTCTATGATCATAAGGAGGATAGGTATGAGCACTTATTAGTTCTTGGAAATAATCTGGCAATGGGTCGGAGATTTGTAATTAAATGAAAACTGGAAATAATGCTTGGTTATATTGTTGCCATGTTGGTTCCCTATCAAAAATGTATGTAGATCTTGGCAATGTCCTTTTAGACTGGTGTGTACAGAGGGACTGTGAATTCGGCTCTTGCTCTCACTTAGCTATTTGTATGTTGCTACGAGAGGATAGAGTTGTGTCCTAAGTAATAAAACCACCAGTTGACTAATCAATTAGCAAACAAAGTTTCAGTGATTCTCTACTATCGTTGGTTTTCATTTTTAGGGGCTAGAAATCAATTAAAATGGTGGTGTTTTCCCTGGGTAAGTGTTCATTGTAACCATGCACCAGCAAATGATCTGGCAGTCAGGGGATCATAGAGAGAGAAGCTGGAATTTGGAAACCAAGCCAGTTACAGAAGCAAGAATAAGCTGATAAATGCATAGGACCTTCAAGTTTGGAAGTGCACAGTTGAAGTTGTACCTTAATTTATACATTTTAAGTACAGAATCTGGTTAAACGGATTTCTGTTAAATAAGGAATGCCTACAGTACATTACCACCATTGCATTTTCCTTCTATTTCTCTCCTTTTTTTTTGGTGGGGGGGCCCCACCATGCATCATATGGGATCTTAGTTCCCTGAGCAGGGATCAAACCCGCGTCCCCTGCATTGGAAGAGTGGAGTCTTAATCGCTGGACCGCCAGGGAAGTGCCTTCTATTTCCATAATCTGAATTTATGAAGCCCACCAGTACTTCAGCACATATCTGGTACATCATTCCCCTGAGAAAGTGTATACAAATCACAGACTCAACCTGAGGGACCAGCCGAGATCGGAAATCACATTATCCCCTGTTCACAGTCATACTGCTTCTTGCATGTGAGAAGAGCTGTATATATCAAGTGTTCAAAATATGAACAATTCCAGCTATGGACAAAAAACCCAAAACAACAACAAAGAAACCCCATGATTACCTAATAAACACCCACACACAGTGTCTGAACTATATTGCTTCACTGGTCATTCTTTTTTTTAATTTTTATTTATTTATTTTTTAATTTTTTTTTTTGGCCGCACTTCACAGCATGTGGGATCTTAGTTCCCTGACCAGGGATCAAACCCGTGCCCCTTGCAGTGGAAGCACGGAGTCTCCACCACTGGACCACCAGGGAAGCCCTTCACCGGTCATTCTTGAAGCTGGTGGTAGAATGGAAACACACCCTAAAATTAGAAGATTGCGAACAAACTTTTTTTAATCCCATTTAATGTTGAATTTGAAAATGTCAGCTTAATTTGATTTGGCTACCCAAAATAGAAAAACGTTAGCTTCAACTTATTTCTTCAGCAATAGTCTGGCTCTTCTCTGAAGCTACTCTGAAGAAGCAAAAGGCTCTTAATTAGCACTCACACAATAGGACTTAATTCATATGCACATGCCACTGGAATAACCTTTCTGCATTAAATTACAGCAGGTATGAAATTTAACTACTACTGGGAGCAAACGAATTTTGTGAACTACTGTACTATATTTCATGAAAAATGTGCGCCCCCTTTTGGATAAAGAGTGTTAAGACATTTCAATGTGAACTTTAAGTCAATGGCTTAAAAATAAACACAGTTTTGTTTTAAAGACTGTGGGAAAAGAGAAGAAAGAACAGATGTGACAGACACTGCAAAGACAGCACGAACGGGGCTGCAAGGCAAAGATTTTGTGACCGTAAGGCAAAAATGGTCATCTGGAGGACCCAGAATTAGAGGTTTTCTGATAATACTGCTACTACGACTAATAATTATTATAGTTATTACTGTGAATCCAGCATCGTGCAAAATGCTTTATATAATGATCACTTTCTGAAGAATTGAGAATTGATTTGGTTTCAATTCTTCAACAGTTTGACATAAATAGTTCTTTTTAAAAAAATTTACTGAAAACATTCATAAGATTGGCAGGAATATAATGAAACATGGGCGGACCGATTGACCTACAATGTCCCTTCCAGCCTAAGATTCTACGATTCTGCAAACATTTTCTTTCTTTTGACTTTATAAAATATTTTCTTGAATTTATTAACAAGCTATCTTGGCAGTAGATTCATATTGTTATAACAGTGTGTGGGTTTTTTCCTTTCCTATTGAGAGGAAAAAACCAAAACCAACATTTTCTGTGTGTTTTCCTGTGTAACCTTCTATGTAACAGACGCTGCTAATTGCTGGGCATATGATTGGAATTAAAAAGGGAAATACAGTTTATTTGTCATGGAGTTTAAAATCTAGTAGAGGAGACACACAGTACTCAAAGGAGCCCTCCAGTGACCGTAGAATTATGAACTGAATCAGTGCTCTGGAATAAAGGACTACTGTCCTCTGAAGCTGTGTAACAAAGAACCTGATCTGTGCTCTGGGTCAGGGAGAACGTCCCTGAGGAAACGGGCTGGAGCTAGGGCTTGATGAATGAGGTGGAAGGCTCCTGTGTGGTGTACAAGGAGAGCCCTGCAGACGGAGCCAATGGTCTGTGTAGGGACCCATGGTGGGGGGAAGTCAGAGCAGGACCAGTGTGGAGGGACCAGTCCAGCTGGGGCTAGCTGCCAGCACTGCTAGGCCTTGAAGACTTTGCTGGGCATTTTGTGTATTTACCCTTCACCTGCATCGCCTCTAGGCCTGAACTTTGCTCCATTCTTCAGGGCTGCCCAATGAGAGTAAGGCCCCTGCAGGTAAGACCTAGGTCTTCCATATCTTCTCATCCCACAGGGTATGCAGGTAGTGAATACTTAATTTATCTGACCTAAGGGTTTTCCCTTCCACCTTCTTCTACCTCTGCAATTACTGGAAGACACTCAAAAATACCAACCTGAATTATCTTTTAATGGATTGAACAAATTCATCACTTATTTATTTATTTATTTTTTATAAATTAATTTATTTTATTTTTGGCGCCTTGGGTCTTCGTTGCTACGCGCAGGCTTTCTCTAGTTGCGGCGAGCGGGGGCTACTCTTCATTGCAGTGCGTGGGCTTCTCATTGTGGTGGCTTCTCTTGTTGTGGAGCACGGGCCCTAGGCACGTGGGCTTCAGTAGTTGTGGCACATGGGCTCAGTAGTTGTGGCTCGCGGGCTCTAGAACACAGGTTCAGTAGTTGTGGTGCATGGGCTTAATTGCTCTGCGGCATGTGGTATCTTCCTGGACCAGGGCTCGAACCTGTGTCCCCTGCATTGGCAGGTGGATTCTTAACCACTGCACCACCAGGGAAGTCCCCATCACTTATTTATTGTCAAATAGTCTCAGCAGAAAGCAATTCTGCAAAATAGTATTAGGAAGGTGGTATATCTAAAGATCACTGGAAGACCAAATCTTTTAAAAATCTACCTTCTTTTTTTCTCAACATTTTCTTATGAAAATACATAAATATATAGCAACATTGAAAGAATTTTACAGTGAACACCCACTGCTATGGATTGAATTGTTTCCCCCCTCCCTCCAAATTTGTATGTTAAAGCCCTAACCTGCAGTGTGACTGTATTTGGATTTGGAGGAAGGGCTTCTAGGTGGTAATTAAAGTTAAATGAGGTCGTAATGGTGGGCCCTTAAAGGAAGCACAATCTCTGCCATGCGAGGACACACTGAGAAGGCCTCTGCAACCCAAGGGGAGAGTCCTTGACAGACACCTACCAACTGTGCTGTCACCTGATCTTGGGCTTCCAGTCTCCAGAACTGTGAGACAATGAATTTTGGTTGTTTAAGCCACCCAGTCTCTGGCATTTTGTTGAGGCAGCCTCAGCCGACTAATATACCTATATATTGTACCCGCTACCTGGATGCTACCATTAATATTTTACTTGCTTTTCTCCCTCTTTTTTCTCTCTCTTTTCCCACCCTTCTCTCCCTCTCTCCCTCTATCCATCCTTCAATCCATATTATTTTTTTTGGAACAGTTAGAGTAAATTGTAGCTATCAGTACAATATCTTCTAAATACTTCAACATGCATATCATTAGCTAGAGATTAAAAGGTGTTTTTCTTTTGATGTAAAATTTAAATACAATGAAATGCATACATCTTAAGTGTACATTTACTGACTTTTGACACTGCACACATCTTTGTAAGCAAAACAAACCCCTATTGAGATATAGAATACTACCTTCTCTCAGGAAAGTTCCGTCATACCTCTTCCCAGTCAATCCCCACCCCACCATTTTTCTTATTTTTTTCCACAGTAGATTAGTTTTGTCTGTTCTAGAACTTTATCTAAATTGAGTCAAATAGTATGTGTTCTTTTGTACAAGGCTTCTTTTATTCAGTATATTTTTAAGATTCCTCTGCGTTGTAAGTTTAAGCCCTTCCTTCCTTCCTTCCTTCTTTCCTTCCTTCCTTCCTTCCTTCCTTCCTTCCTTCCTTCCTTCCTTCCTTCCTCTCTTTCTCGCTTTCTTTCTCTGGACAGTATTCCATTATCTGGAGGTATCACAGTTTCTTTACACATTTTTTTTTCACAGATGAGCATTTCGGCTGTTTCCAGTTTTGAGTTATTACAAATAATGTGCTATGAATATTCTTGCACTAGTCTTTTTGTGAACATATGTTATCATGGGTAAATAGGATCAGAAGTACTGGCTTATAGAGTAGGTATGTGTTTAGTTTTATAAGAAATTACCTGACTTTTTTCCAAAGCGTTGTACTATTTTACATTCCCACCAACAATGTATGGGAATTCCAGCTGCTCTACCTCTTTGCCAACGTTTGATGTTATCAGTATGCAGTGATACGTCATTGTGGTTTTAATTTTCATTTCCCTGATGACTAATGATGTTGATCACACCTTTGTGTGCTTATTACCCTTCAAACATTTCTTTTGTGAAGTGTCTGTGAAAATCTTTTGACCATTTTTTATTGGGTTATTTCTCTACTGTTGGAGTTCTTTATGTAGTCTACATACCACCCCTTTGACAGATATATGTTTAGTGAATGTTTACTCTCAGTGTGTGGCTTATTTTCTTAAAGTCATCTTTGATGAGCAGAAGTTTTAAATTTTGATGCAGTCTAGTACATGATATAATATATAATGCAATATAATGTATATCCCCCCTTCTCTGTTACAGTTATTTCTTTTTGTGTGCTGTTTGAGACAGCTTTGCCTCACCCCAAGTCATGAAGATGTGCTCCTATATTTTCCTCTAAAACTTTATGGTTTTAGCTTTTCTATTTAAGCCTATGATCTACCTCTAATTAATATTTGTGTGTTTGGTGTGAGTTCAGGGCAAGGTTTATTTTTCATATGACTCTCCATTTATTTCAGCACCATTTGTTTAAATTCCTATTGCTTTGGTGCCTTTGTTGAAAATCCAATGCTTGGGTAAATGTAGGTCTATTTACTATCTTTCAAAAAATGTAAATACGGAGCAATCAACATCCAGAAGTTTCTTTCTTAAAGATTATCTCTTTCCTTAACCTGTACATACCATAATCTGAATAAGAATTTCATAAGGAGGATATAATGACTTCTAATAGACTCTTAGAAAAATTGAGACCCTGTAACTTTAAAGTATGAATCAGCTTCTCTCTCTTTCAGGAATTTCACATTCATACTGATAATCAAATATATTGGAATCCTTATTTGAAAATAAAGAAGGCCTTACAATGCAAAATAAAGAACTAGGTTACTGCTATTATATCCTAATTTAAAGTTCACCATATTTTTTTAATTAATTAATTAATTTATTTATTTAACTGCTTTCTTTTCTTTTTAATTTATTTTTATTTATATTTATTTTTGGCTGTGTTGGGTCTTCGTTTCTGTGCGAGGGCTTTCTCTAGTTGTGGCAAGCGGGGGCCACTCTTCATCGCGGTGCGCGGGCCTCTCACTATCGCGGCCTCTCTTGTTGCGGAGCACAAGCTCCAGACACACAGGCTCAGTAGTTGTGGCTCACGGGCCTAGTTGCTCCGCGGCATGTGGGATCTTCCCAGACCAGGGCTCGAACCCGTGTCCCCTGCATTAGCAGGCAGATTCTCCACCACTGCGCCACCAGGGAAGCCCAGTTCACCATATTTTATTATTTAATCAAGATGATCCATTTTCTCTTATTAGAGTCTGATGCAGTTGAATGGCAAGGGATGTTTCTAAGAAATTAGTATATGAACTTAGGTAAGTGATTTCCTTTATTTTCTACTTTTAAAGAAAGAAATGTATGAAAGAAAATAAAGAAAACTATGTATGGGGTTGGATGTTAACTAGATGTACTGTGGTGATCATTTCACAATATACACAAATATTGAATCATTGTGCTGTATATCTGAAATTATTATACCTCAAGAAAGAAAGAAAAAAGAAAGTAATTCTTAGTTCCTATTACACTGGGACACTGTAAAGATAAGGGAGTTCAGGGAAATACTGTAGTGAAACATATGGATAGAATAGTCAAAAATATATAGTATGAGACAGTTGAGAAAAAGAAGGTGTTTTCATTGAACATCCGTGTAGCAGGTATTCCCCTTTGTGTAAAAGCTTGTAACCAGGGTATTAACACTCTCCTTTATGTGAGAAGATGGAGAGAAACACACTGCTCCTGTAGACTGGAGGGAACAAGGCTGTCAGTCTTTCTCGGCAGCCTCTGCTAAGCTTGCCAACCCAGGTGGATTTGCCTGCTCTCGACTCCAGTAATTCAATAGCCTCTTTCCTTCCCGTTAAGGATTGCCTGACCACTTACACCCTGCCATGAGTCTTTGTCTCATGCCACTCATAAATGCCGTGGTTTAAGCACAAAGAATTTTAACATCCTTCACATCCCAAAATAAACAGCAGCTCTGGAAATGTCATAAGGCTTTCATTGTACAGGAAGTGGATTTAAATAACTCATGGGGCACTGTGGAAACTTTCTGATTCTTCCCCCACCCTCCAGTTTTCAAGAACAGACCAATGTAAGTGATTGGAAATAACATACTTTCTAGTTGGGTGTTGATGGACATTAAACATCATTATATGAATGTGTCCTGATGTTTTACTGTATGAGATTTTTGCACTCCTAGTACCTTTTTTAAAGTATAACAAACTCAGTGTTTTAAATAATGCAAGCGATCTTCCATAGCAATTACAGTGGATTTGACTCGAGGATAATTTACAATGTTTTCCTCACCATAATTACCAAAAACAGTACCAAATGATCAGATCTAATAAGCTAGTTTTAAGGGAGAGCTATCTCTTGCTAAACCACGAAATAACAATGTTAAACCCAAAACTATTTGAAACGAATAACAGCACAATCAGAATCCTAATTGTATTTATTACTTGTATACTAGCCCTGGATATGACCAGGGATTTTTGCACACTTCATGCAGAGAAGTGGGGAAAGAAAAAAGATTATCAGTGTCCTACAAAAGACTTTTGAGGAATGGAAAAGGACCACTTGCGCATGAATGTTTCCCTCATGAAGCCAAAAATAATAAAAAGTTACAGGAAAGTCAGGTGACTAAATTATTGCAGCCTGGAGGCAGGCTCACCTAGAAGCTAAGAATTCTACTGTGAAATACTAGAGTTCTCAGTGCCCTTGACAGTACCAAAAAATAACGTATTAATAAGGCTAATGGTTCTTAACAATTCCTTTCAAGTCCTGTTTTCTGTGTAACGTGGCACATTCTTTTGAAAGAAGCGTGTTTATTCACTTCAATGAGTTGGAAAATCTCACTCGCCATGGAAGAAATATTTCACGAGATCTGATGGAAACATTCCCAATCATGGAAAAAGAAAGCACCCCCTAACTTACTGGGTGAAGAAATAAATCTATAAGGAAAGCAAGAAGAGATTTTAATAGTTTGAGTTTCCTTCTCCTGATTATTTTGAGGACTTTGTTTTTCAATTTAGAAATTTATAGGTATAGCATGTGTCCACAGAATCACATTCACACAAAAAGGAAAAAACTAGGTGTGGGCAGTAATATCTCACTGAATCAACCAGTTCTGCACTAAAAAAAACTTTGTTTGCAGCTTTGTTTCAAAAAGAAACGAAATGTCCCAAAATGGCCACCAGTCATATCTGTTGGCACCTTTTAAAATTTTCTGTAGACACCAATTCATGCTATATTCTAGCTCTGGAGATCAGTTTGTGTGTTGTCTCAATGACCTAGCTAATTCCTCTCTTTAACTTAGTGTTACCAACTTATTGAATGAACTTTTTTTTCTTGCCAACTATCCATTTAATAAAATGGCCCGTTAATGCAGTCAAATCTCACTCACTAGTGTTGCTGTGGTGTCTGTTCTTGTTTCTACTGCCATGAGCTCCATACTTGACTGGTGGGGACACGTTCCCTTTGTTCAGAGTTCCCTTCACTCAACTGGGCTGTCAGTTCTTTGGGAGAAGAAAATCATCATATTCATTTCTATTTGATTCTACTTGTTACCAATATCTTCTTTGAATTTAATCTTTAGCAGATGGTCTATTCATCCAGCTCCTGGCTTCCTTTAGCTGATATCCTTCTTTGCTATACTGTATGTGAAAACGAAGAAGTGTTTGACACCAAAATGTATGATTATTTGCATATGCTGCATTATAGAGATAGTCAAACCATGGAAGAAAAAAGATTTTGAACAAAGTATGCAAAGAAGTACTTCATGTAGCCCCCAAATACTTTCAGATCATAGTACCCATCATAGAATCAGAAAGTCTCGGGCCTCCCTGGTGGCACAGTGGTTAAGAATCCGCCTGCCTATGCAGGGGACATGGGTTCGAGCCCTGGTCCAGGAAAATCCCACATGCTGCGGAGCAACTAAGCCCATGTGCCACAGCTACTGAGCCTGTGCTCTAGAGCCCACGAGCCACAACTACTGAGCCCACGTGCCACAACTACTGAAGCCCACGCGCCTAGAGCCCATGCTCTGCAACAAGAGAAGTCACCGCAATGAGAAGCCCGTGCACCACAAGTAAGAGTAGCCCCCGCTCGCTGCAACTAGAGAAAGCCTGCACACAGCAATGAAGACCCAACGCAGCCAAAAATAAATAAATAAATAAATAAAATTTATTAAAAAATAGTCTCCAAGTTGCCACTGATCTTAGAAGGAAGTAGTTCATCATACCTCCAATTCAACTACAGCAGTTGATGAGCAAAAAAACTTTACAGATGCCACATTCCTCTTAGAGTGAATGGCTGTAGCCAATACTGGATGAATGTGTGCTTTGCCTTTGGATACACAGTATTCTACGTGGCCATAGCATGATATACATTGACCACAGACTTTTTTTTTAGATCAGAACTTTGAAGAGAGAAGATAAACTTCTGGGTAAAGATGGTAGACGTACATATTTACATTTGTTTCCTCCTGAAACTCCACCCAAAAGACAGTAAACAGATGTTTAAAAAATTATTGCATGAAACCATCAAGATCAAAGAGGAGATAGACGAAACAAGAGTATAAAATTTTGGAATCTGGAAATAAGATTCACAAATGGTAAGCCGCTTAACAGAACAGAGAGGATTGGCAGTGAGGAAAGCCAATAAACTACCCAAATTATATTGTAGAACTGCCACAATTAGACAGTCCCAGGCATCTTTGGAGGAAGGAAACAGAAGTGGGGCTAAAAACAGGAGAAGTGGTTGAAAGTCTATTTAGAAGTCTGACACTCATATTTCCTACTCAACCCTGCTCAGTGGGGCAAACGCAAATGGGGTGTGGGATAGTGTGAGTGCACAAAGCTAGATGCAAGTTGTTTAGCCAATTTTCATTAAGTTATTCTGCAGTCAACAACTACCCAAGAGTTTCAGTGGCTTTCAACAATAAAGGTTAATTTCTTGCTCACATTACATGTCACTTTGGACCAGCAGACAACCCACAGAATTGAAGAAAATATTTGTAAATCCGTTAAGTGTCTAGTATCCAGAATATATACAGAGCTCTTACAACTCAATAATAAAAAGACAACCCAATATAGAAATGTGCAAAGGATTGAGACATTTCTGCAAAGATATATAAATGGCCAAGAAACACATGAAGTGATGCTCAACACTGTTAGTCATAAGAAAAATGCAAATCAAAACCACAGTAAAATACCATTTCACACCCACTAAAGATGTCTTTAATTTTAAAAAACTGGAAAATAACAAATGTTGGTGAAGATGTAGAGAAATTATAACCCTCACACATTTCTGGTCAGAATATAAAATGATAGAGTCACTGTGAAGAACAGTCTGGCAGTTCCTCAAAAAGTTAAACACGGAATTACTATATGACCCATCAGGCTCCTCTCTTAGGTATATACGCAAGAGAACTGAAAACATGTTCACACAAAAACTTACATACAAATGCTCTTAGCAGCATTGTTCATAATAGCCATATGGTGAAAATAAACCAAATTTCCATCAACTGATGAATGGATAGACAAAATGTGAAACTGGGAAATTAGGAAGAAATGAAATTGTTGTTACTCACGGACTACATATGATAGTCTGTACAGAAAATCCAAGGTAATCTACAGAGAAGTTATTAGTATTACTAGAAGAGGTTAACAAGTTTGTGGAATCCAAAATCAACATTTTAAAAATTAACTGAATTTCTATGTAAATGTAGCCAACAGTTAAAAAAATGGAATTTCTCCATTGAAAAATAAAAACATTAAATAACTAGAAATAAATTTTAAGATAAATTTCAAGATCTTTATGCAGAGAGCCTTAAAATACTATTGAATCAAATTAAAGATGAAAATAAAAGCATATGTCATCAGTCCTGCTCTGACTTTTCATGGGACCTGGGACAAGAATACAATGGAGGACTGCATATCATATGTCTAAATATTTTAAACTTATGAATGTAGCCAACAAATGGTTAACTAAAATATATTTGCCTGCATTGACAAATGTATGTTTACCACTACCTGGAAAGCCAGATAGTTTGGACTCTTCAGAATTCTGTGCTGGAATGTAGCCCCTCATTCACAGCCTACATGCTTTCCCCAGTCCCCCTTTCTCCTTCTACCCTGGCTCCGTCTTATACCATACCAGGAAGGAGTTGCATGCGCATGTGTGGACACACCAACCCACACATCCAAGTTCCATCAACAGCACCTGCATCCCTTGGCCACTACTTGACCATCCCTTAATCAATCCTTAGGTCTAAGGGGGTAATTGGTGCATTTCTCTGCCTTTGGGAGGACAGCCCCAGAGAAGAGGCCTGTGCATGTCCTGGAAGAGGGTTTGAGGCCTTTGGAACAGGAAAATCTAAGATCTTGATACCCAGATTATAGTATAGAAGGAGGGAGTGATGGCTCTGAGCGACACATCCCATTGAACCAGTGGACTCTTGACTCCATGCGAAGGGGGCACAATCCACAGAGTGCCTGAAATTGGAGTTCAGGGTAGAGGCCCCATTTCTCTGAATCTGAGGATTATATTTATTTACATGTTGTGTTCATTAATGGGAAGAATCAATATTATAAAAATGGCAATTCTTTCCAATTGTTCAATTAAATGCAATGCTACCCCCAATAAAAGTTCTAACAGGTGGCTGGAATCAACTGACAAGTTGATTCTAAAATTTACATGGTAATGCAGAAGTCCAAAATAGCCAAGATACCCTTAAAGAAGAACAAGTTGGTCTCCTTGCTTTACTAGCTATCAAGACTTACTACAAATCTACAGGAATTAAGATGGGGTGATATTAGTCTAATGGAAAAGAATGCAGAGCCCAGAAACAGTCCTGCAAATACATAGATAGATAGATAGATATGATTTTGATTAGCAAATCTTGCAATAAATGCTATTGGGGCAACTGGGTATCCATATGGAAAAAAAATGAAATAACTCTCTACATCACGTGACACACAAAACAAATTCCAGGTGGATTGTATACTTTGAAGGGCAGAACAATCCAGAATGTGGGATATTCTACAAGACAAATGGCCTGGCCTTTTCAACAAATAA
Organism: Balaenoptera musculus; assembly: GCF_009873245.2. Taxonomy (NCBI): domain Eukaryota; kingdom Metazoa; phylum Chordata; class Mammalia; order Artiodactyla; family Balaenopteridae; genus Balaenoptera; species Balaenoptera musculus. Next base: position 65,173,402 of record NC_045802.1, on the reverse strand, counting down.
ATGCCATTAAAAAAAAGCAGAGGAAACTATTACAAATTCAAAAAAATTTAAGAGAAATATCAACCAAATGCAATTTGTGGACTTGTTTGGCATCATGGTAAATATAAAAATTAACTTTTAGGGAATTCCCTGGCGGTCCAGTGGTTAGGACTCCCCGCTTCCACTGCAGGGGGCACGGGTTCGATCCCTGGTCTGGGAACTAATATCCTGCCTGGGATACTGATATCCTGCATGCTGCGTGGCGTGGCCAAAAATCAATAAATAATAACCCAAAACCAATTTTTAAAAAAGCTAAAATAAAATGGTAGCACAACTCTGTTGTATTGAATCTTAATTGTATTGAACCTTAATTGTATTGAATCAAGCCAAAACTAGGTCAAAATTTATTCCAAAAGACCTTACCCCCAGCTTGTCCAACTCTTCAGAGGCCTGAGGCCAACCTGTGGCACCCAGCTCCTTCTTTCACAGAGGAAGGTATCTTACAAAATAAGATGAATTTTGTTGCTGATAGCTCTTGAGGAATTAATCTTTCATGTTTGAACTAAATGCTTCTGTAGTTCAGGAAACTTAAAGGTCTGAATGAGACAGGCTGGGACCCAAAACCTGGGACCTGGGACCCTTTGCTGCAGTGCTTCCACCTGGACAAACATCTCCTCTCTTTGAGCTATAAAATACAAAGAAACTATAAGGGACTAAAAAAAACTGTCTGCATGCCCAGTTGGGGCATATTATGAACAACAAGATACAAAAAGACCAAAAACGCAACTGCAACTTCTGAGGAGTCAGGAACGAAAGCAGGGTACTGCGCACGGTGTCTGCACACAGCACCACCAAGGGGGTGGGCAGACCACCTAAGTCACCCCTCCAGCAAGACCCCTGGACCTTCCCCCTCCCCTCACCCTATATAAGGGACCAGCTCACCCCCACCCCCTCCAGAGAGCAGGCAAGGGCAACTGTTACTTGTTTTTGCTCCCTCGTGCTGCAGCATGAATCTCAATAAAGCCTTGCCTGAATTTCTCATCTGGCCTCTTATCAATTTCTATTGCTTAAGGAGGCCAAGAACCCAGGTCGGTAACATGAAGGTTGCTACTGAGATTAAAGGAAATCTTTGGAGATGCAGCTCTCACTGGAACAGAACTCCCTACATTGTATAAAGTAATAGAAATTGGCTGAAGCATTTATGCCTACTGAATTTGAAAATTTTTATATGGACCCTGACCACTGAGAGGTCAAGAGGGCAGCCCACTGGATTTAAGCACAAGTAAGTACTGTGATGTAACCAACCAAGGCAGCAATAGTTTGTTAAGATTCTACAATATGAGTGATTCTAGGTTTCTTATATTATAAAAATGGACAGTGGAGTTCAAATGTCAAGGCCATTGTTGTAACATTAAAATTAGTATATTTTGAAACTTAGAGAAGTACTGTTGCACTTTAATTTTATAAAATATGACCATGAAATTATTTCTAAGCCTAGCCATATGATTAAGTAAGAAGGTATACCTTTTGGAATTTTAACCTTATTAAAAAATTTAATGCTTTAAAATAAAAATCCTAATGCCAGTATTTGAGAACTTTTTGCCAATTCAATAAAGATAAGAAAAATTAAAATCCATTTACTGAAATAGGGAAATTTACTAATGTTGGATATTCTCTATATGCCAGGCACTGTGCTAAGCACTTTATAAAAATTATTAAATCTAATTCTCAAAACAACTCTGTGAGGCAAATATCCCCGTTTTACAGATGAGAAAACTGAGAGGAAACAAAAAACGGAACCATGACTACGATCCAGGCAGCTCTCTTGGGTTACAATGTCCACCATTCTTTCTATTATGCTAGTTGTTTTTGTCAGTGAAGAAATGCTTTCATTAAACTTTACTTTCTGGTAAGATTAATATTTACGATAATTTCTAACTATGATAGTCCTCTCTTTTTACCCCTATTTTAAAATACACAAAAATGAGTTCTGTTACTATGGGGTCATTTCATATAAAATATTTATTTAAATATTAAAAGTTGCTTAAATCATATCAAATGTAATGTACATGTAATATGCCATATGGAAAATCTATTATAGAATATTTTGCATAAAATCGATCTACACGGGCTGAAAGTTTTTATTAATCTAGAAAACTTAATCTGGTGTTATTTGTGATTTTATTAACATGGTTGTGTCTATTATCAGGCAGGTGGATGCACTCGAGCACATGGATACACAGTCATCTATACACACGTGCGCACACACACATACACACGCACACCATTCTTCAAACTGTATTTTGAAGGAAAGTAGAGTCGTAATTATAAGAACAACTCTTTCTTTGCACTTTAGATTTTCATCTGCTTTTCCTATCTGATTTTCATAGACGATTTCCATAGACGATTTTCATATATGATTCTTATTTACTTCCATCTTAAAGTTCTGCCCTTTCCTCTCCTCTTCACCTAGACCCTGAGATGCTTAGAGTATTTTACAGCACATTATCTTAATTTACATTTAATGATACTGTCTTCCACTAGCCTCTTTATTGTCTTAAGACTCATCCACGTGCCTATGACAAAGAATTGTCCCTTGGGGCAGTATGGTATGCTGGAAAGAGTTACAAAGAGCTAGGAGAATGGTAGCCTGAGTCAGAAGCCTATTTCTGCCACTTACTACTGTATGAACTTGGTAAATTTCTTCACCTCTCTAGTCTCAGTCTCCACATCTGTAAAATGGAGATAATACCTCCTGTGCCTACCTCCATGGCTATTAGGAAGATTTGGTGTGATAAACTGCTAGATAATTAACAGCTACCTGCAGCGAAGACTGCCATATCAATTCTCCCTCTTTTTAAAAAACTAGCAGACCTCAGACTTTGATGTTCCTGCTTAAAGCTTGAAGCGTAGATGCAATGTCTGTGGCAGCCATCTTGTGACCAGATGTGAGAGGAAGTCCCGAGAGTCACAGAGACCTGGCTTCTGCCTTCTCAAGCCTCTGGACCAGCCCTGGGCCACCAACCTTCAGATTTCTTATTTGGTGAGAGAAAAACAAACCCCAGATGTTGAAGCCACCATTACCTGCGCTTTCTGTTATGTGTAAGTAAGCTCAATCCCTACCTGACACACTGACCTTGGATGAGCTTATATTGGGTCCTGGGCGCTGTGCTAAGCATGTGTTTTGCTCTTTGATCTCCAGGATAGCTCTCCCACAGGAGACTGAGAGGTAGAGAGGTTAAGCAATGCACCCAATGTCACATGGCTTTGCTAATGGCTGTCACGTACTCACAGAGGCCTCAACAATTGATTCAGTTATTTAATTATTGTCAGAAATATGATACAAGATCACACCCTAAACCAAAACAGTTTTTTCTGGCCAACATCTCCCAACAATTCTATAGCTCTGGTCACATCAACCTGATTGTGTTACCTGGGGTCGATTTTGTGGCTACTCTGTCTCACAGCAGTGTCATCAGGAAGCTGTACTCTGAAAATCACACATTCTATATATGGCATTTTTTCCCTTCATGGCTGCAGTTGGTAAGTCTAGGTTTTGCAAATGTTCCCATGTAAATAACCAGGGACATGATCTATGACAGAACTTTGGGAACTAGCTCATCAATTTTGGGGGGCGTTAGAGTGGACCCAAAACTATCTGAGTAAAATCTTGGCCCTGCCCTCAAGGATTCTCTATGAGGATGTGATAATGATAAAAATAATGGTTTCTAAACATTGTTTTGAGTGCTAAGTATGTGCTAGGCATGATTCAAACCACTTTACAACCACATTACATACTCATTCTGTCCTCACAACACCTCTGTGGCAGGTAATACAATAATCTCTATTTTTCAGGTGAGGAAACCAAGACCAAGAAATGTTGTTACTTGTCCCACATTTCTGAAGTGGGACAGAGTGACACTAATAAGTGACAGAAAAGGAATTTGAATCCTGGAAGGCTGACTCTAGGAATACAGTTGTCCCAATATCTGAGGGGACTTTGTTCTAGGACCCACACAGATACCAAAATCCAAGGATGCTCAAGACTCATATAAAATGGTGCAGTATTTGCATATAACCTATGCATATCCTCCAGTATACTTCAAATCATCTCTAGGTTACTTATAATACCTAATACAGGGTAAATACCATGTAAATAGTTGTAAATACAATGTAAATGCTATGTAAATAGTTGTGGGTACCCAGCAAATTCAAGTTTTGCTTTTTGGAACTTTCTGGAATTGTTTTTTAATATTCTTGATCCGAGATTGGTAGAATCCGCAGGTGTAGAATCCACGAATATGGAGGGCCCAACTGTATGTCCTGTCTAATAAGAGACTATTCATTGATTATCAAAGTATACACTCTGTGTCTTACTGGGTAACATGGAATAGCTACAGTTCAGAGGTCCATCAGAAAACTCTCACTGCATGTTATAATTGTGGTACCAAGACAGAGTATTCATTGAGAATTTTCTGAAGAATATGAAGTGTATCTATATTCTTGGCTCACGTCAGCATCATCATTTGGGACCATGTTGCTTTGGTTCCCTTTAGAACTGACTTTACTGTCCTTTGGTATTTTGCAATTGACTTGTGTTGAGGGCTGGTACGAGAAAGTTTTACAAAGCTTTTGTGGTTACTGTCATGATCTTTTTGGAAGTGTTTTCTGCTCCATCACATAATGTCATTATACGAGCGAAGGACAAACAATCCAACACAAACTGGCTAAAGCAAAATTGGAAATTATTGGCTAATGGAATTGAAAAGTCTAAATGTGCTTCATGGACAGCTTGATCCATGCTCAAAGGATGTCAGCAGGATTTACGTTCTCTCATCCCATCTCTCTTTATCTTGACCCCATTCTCGGACAAGCTGTGCTCTTGAGATCTCTCAACAGCGGCAGCGGCAGCTCAATGCTTTCTCAAGTGCAAGTTCAGAATCTCTGCCCCAGAAGTCCAGGTGGTCTGATTAGCTCTCATTGGGCCATGTGCTTATCTCTGAACCAATCCCTGTAGCCAGGGGCGTGCATGCAGTGCATTCAGTGGTTTTGTCTGAGTCACATATTCAACCTCTGGTCAAAGGGGAAGTTGGAGTCAAATCCAGAAGATGCACATAGATCATGGGTGAGAAGAGGATGGCCCCCCAGAGGAAAATTTTGTTTAGTTATCAGAGTAAGAGTGGATGGGCGCTAGGCAGCAAACCCAGCACACTCCATTATAGTCGACTTTACACATTTGTGGGAGAAATTCTGGCTTGATTTTATTTTATGGACACTGTGACCATTGTACCTGATTGTGTTCATCATATGCTAAGAAGGAGACTTGACACTCTCTTTCCTGACCTCCTCCACTAACTGTAAAAGACCCATGGCATGCATGCTGTAAGCTTTATTTCATATTCCTAATATTTTCTCCTTACATTTCTTGCCTCATCTATTCATGTTTTCTTTTATATTATGTATTTTATAAGCTGCTTTGAAATTCTTTTGGAAAGAGAAAGCATATAAAGACTTTAAAATGTTATTTTTAATATTGGATATGTTCATACTGTATAAATGTCCAAGCTAAAGTTTCCCAATATCTTCCCAGGAAAGATTAGCACAGCTATTAATATGATTCCTATTTATAATTCTACCAGAAAAAAATAGAATATATTTTAGTCTCTGCCTAGACCAATTATTCTCCACTTGTCTCGCTGATAATTTTCTATATATAATCTCTGAAGATTCAATGTAACTATCAGCTTTTTCCCCTTGGTTGCATCTTCTCCCATGGCCAGATCCCCAAGGTCAGTAGGTGTTCATGCTCCTATTATTTGTTTGTCTGTGGAAAGAGCTCCCAGAGGGCAAGGGCTGCCTCATTCATGTCTGTATCTCCAACTTCTAGCATAGCGCAGAAGTAAGTACTCAGTAAAAGTCCATGAAAGAAAAGAAGAGAAGAAGAAAGGAAGGAAGGAAGGAAGGAAGGGAGGAAGGAAGCAAGAAAGGAAGGGAGAAAATGATCTTTTTTTTTTAACATCTTTATTGGAGTATAATTGCTTCACGATACTGTGTTAGTTTCTGTTGTACAACAAAGTGAATCAGCCATATGCATACATATATCCCCATATCCCCTCCCTCTTGCATCTCCTTCCCACCCTCCTTATCCCACCCCTCTAGGTGGTCACAAAGTACCGAGCTGATCTCCCTGTGCTACGCAGCTGCTTCCCACTAGCTATCTATTTTACATTCGGTAGTGTATATATGTCAATGCCACTCTCTCTCACTTCGTCCCAGCTTACCCTTCCCCCTCCCTGTGTCCTTAAGTCCATTCTCTACATCTGTGTCTTTATTCCTGTCCTGCCCCTAGGTTCATCAGAACCATTTTTTTTTAGATTCCATATATATGTGTTAGCATACGGTATTTGTTTTTCTCTTTCTGACTTACTTCACTCTGTATGACAGACTCTAGGTCCATCCACCTCACTACAAATAACTCAATTTCATTTCTTTTTATGGCTGAGTAATATTCCATTGTATATATGTGCCACATCTGCTTTATCCATTCATCTGTCAATGGACACTTATGCTGCTTCCATGTCCTGACTATTGTAAATAGTGCTGCGATGAACATTGTGGTACATGACTTATTGAATTATGGTTTTCTCAGGGTATATGCCCAGTAATGGGATTGCTGGGTCATATGGTAGTTCTATTTTTAGTAGAAAATTATCTTTTAACCTAGAGAATGGCTTCATCACAAATGACTCTATGGGTGAATACTACCTACGGTTAGTAGATGTGATTAGTCATTTATCTGGCAGAAAGAGATCTCCCCTAACCCCAGCATAAATTCTGATTAATTTCTTAATTTATATAGTAAAGGATTCATAACACAAGTATGAAGACCATAAGAAGATAGGCTTCCCCTTGGCACCCTTCTATGCCCACACAGAGATCCAAAGTTATTTTCTTAGCTGCCTGACAGGTTTTGTTGCCACCCCCAAAGAAGTCCTTGAGAATGACAGAGGAACGAGAATCTCTGTATAGCATTTGTTTGCCTAGTAATAGATGCTTTAAAGGGTTTTTAGAAATTGGTTTTCTTTGGGAATCACTTAAGTTTCCCATTTCCTGGTAAATATTTTTGGTAAAAACATTATCCTCTTGGATTTCAGAGGAAGTTAAAAAAAAAAAAAAAAGAAAGAGCTTGAAAGCATTCACAAAGTAATGGGCTCTCCTAACACAGCCATTCATTTGAAGGTATGTCTCTCTAGTCTAAATCCAAATCCTCCAGTCAACACAAGCCTGAAGTCTACTGTTCCTTCTCTGTGAATCCTTTCTGCCTCAAGCTATGATCTTCAAAGTTCTCAGAGGGTTGGACTTGCATGTTGTTTCTTATATTTTTATAATACTGTTTAATCTGTCTGAAGATTTAGAATGTAATGATACTGTACAGACATCATGACGATGGGCCAACTGATACAGATGAGAAATATTCTATTATCATGAAGTTCTAGTTCTTTCCCACTGTTTAGTCAATATACATTTATAGCAGTTATTTATTTGGATATCTTAGCACATATTATCTTGAAGTTATACAATAGATCTTCATTTTAAAAAACTAAAAAACAAGCCAGCTTGGGATTCTGTTTTCCCCAGCTAATAGGTATTAGGAATGCACTTATCTGACAGGTCAGTTTCTATTATTCCTGAAAGGAAAAGCTTTATATAAACACGGCTACAAAATCTTCCCCTAAATAGCCTGCCAACCCCTCCTTACCCAATACAAACAAACAACAAAAACAACAAACTCCAGGGACTTCCCTGGTGGTCCAGTGGTTAAGAATCCACCTTCCAATGCAGGGAATGCAGGTTCGATTCATGGTCGGGGAACTAAGATCCCACATGCCACTGGGCAACTAAGCCTGCATGCCACAACTACTGAGCCCGTGCACTCTGGAGCCTGTGGGCCACAGCTAGAGAGCCTGTGCGCCGCAACGAAGAGCCCATGTGCCGCAACTAAGACCCAACGCAGCCAAAAATAAAATAAAAAAATAACAAAAAACAAACAAACAAAACAAAACAACCCCAACAAACTGCAGGCCCTCCTTTATGTATTTTTCTTTCAGTGAGTTGAATATTTGAAAAATGTGTCAAATAGCAATATTGGACCCATTGTCTGCATTCTGGCCACCAAGGACCACAATAACTTTGGTTATTAGAACAAGGAACACAACATCATTTTCATAAGTAAGTTTCCTTACTTATGCGAGAACTGAGTTCTCTCAGAAAGGTGGTACATACTAGACGTAGACTCTCAAGTCAACTTAGAGCCAAAGAAGTACAAGTTCAGTGGAGGATTCTCAATGTGGGGATTTTGTAGCACTTAGTTTTAGTGCTTACATTTCTAAGGAAAAAAAAAGAACTGAGTTCTCCTCAGAAAAGTGGTACATACTAGAAGCAGTCTTTTAAGTCAATTTAGAGCCAAAGAAGTACAAGTTCGGTAGAGGATTGGAAACTCTGTTCTCAAGCCAGTCAAGGTCCAGGGTTTCAGCAGGTGGCGCTTGTCCCTTTGGACCAGTGCTCCTCCAGCTGCCATCAAGGGAACCAAGCTGGAACTACCACTTCCCCAGTGTGTGGAAGCAAAAGGAGAAGTCTGGGTGATGGGACAAAGAGAAGGCAAGCTCTGAGGTTAACCCAAGGTGTCTCAATTACCCCAGCTACTCTTCCTTAGGGAGGCTGACTCATAGCTTCACTTTATGCAGCGGAAAGACTCACATTCATGCCACAAAAAGTAGTTATTCTGTCCTTGTGTGTAACATTTTTCTTTCTTAAAGAATACTAGTAATGATTGCAAGTTGCAGCCAAGTCTCTTGCCAGCTCTTCCTCCACAGTATCTCTCAAATCTGTCTACTCTTTTCCATCTTCAGTGCCACCTCCATATGAGTCTATGTGACATCACTTCACACCCGAGGTACTACCTTGCCTCCACTCTTGCCCCATCCATCACCTTAAAATTCATTCCCCAAACAACTATACTCCAATAAAAATTAATTTAAAAAAATTCATTCCCCACGCCGTAGCCCAAGTGAGGCTCTTAACATAAAAATCAAAGCAGGTCACATACACCCCCTTACCTGCCTAAAACCCTTCAATGGCTTTCCATTTCTCTTCAAGTAACGCTAGATGCTTTGCCTTGATTTACAAAGCCCCATATTATCTGATCCGTAGCTCATCTTGGCCTCTATCCCCCTCACTGCTCTCTAACCGTCCTCACCTACTCATAATTCCTAGAAGACCCTTTAGGTCACCTGTGTTACTTACTGCCTTGCACTTCTTGAACCTTCTGTCTGAAACACTTAACGGGACTCTTAACAGGTCTCCGTTTAAATGTTATCTCCTTAGACAGGGCACCTTACATTTAAAAAGTAGCCCAATTCCTCTACCCTGTTATCAGTGCTGTGCTGGTAAATGTTTAACAACCGGCTCTCAGGGGAATAGGAAGAATCCCTGACTCCTGGGGTTTGCTTATTTCTGTGGTGTAAATACTGCTACCATAGCTGATTTCAGGCTACTGGTGTGAAGTCCTTAGGCCTGGTAAAACTTTTGAAATGTAACAATCAGCTCTTGCGAGCTGGTGTGAGCTGGCCCCAGCCCACCACTGCATTATTCTCCCTCACACATGTCTGCTTATTTCCTTAATGGCACCCATGGAAACCCGTACACTGTGTATTTGTACGTTTGTTTTTGGTTTGTCTCTAAAGCTTATAGACAGAGATTAGAATGTATGGTCTAGGAAGGAGGGTCTATTTCAGCCCTAGCCCAATTCTTATCAATTATAAGTTTTCAAAAAATATTTATGAATTAATGTTAAGCGCTCATTCCACACACAAGGGTTTGTGTTTTTCTTTTTTTTCAAGCCTTTTCCTTTTCTTAGCTTTCTTAAATTAAAAAAATTTTCTTATTTCAGAAAAAAAATGTTATTTTACTGCTTTTAAAATTCAGAAGGCCAGGGACTTCCCTGGTGGTCCAGTGGTTAAGACTTTGCCTTCCATTGCAGGGGGTGCGGGTTCGATCCCTGGTCAGGGAGCTAAGATCCCACATGTCTTGTGGTCAAAAAACCGAAAAAAAAACCCCAAAAACATAAAACAGAAGCAATATTGAAACAAATTCAATAAAGACTTTAAAAATGGTCCCCATCAAAAAAAAAATCTAAAATCCAAAAGGCCAAGAAGGAGCTAGGATGTCGGGTAAGGAGGGCATGGAGGGAGGAAGGGCTAAGAGTGTAACAGGAGTTACAGGGTGTCGTATGGAATGAAGTGGAATGAGTTTGTGGTTTGAAATTCTCAAGTGAAATGATTTTTAGTCTTTATGTTAGTTAGAAAACAAGCTTATCTTCAGTGTAGAGCATGTCTGCCTTTTGTTATGTAAGATGTAAGTTTCTCCTTCACACTGTTAGTCCATGCCCAGCACAGGGCCTGGCAGATAGTGGGTACTCACATATTTATTGAGCAATGAATAATGTAAAAGCTCTTCATTTTGAACTGTAAGGGCCATTCTACAATGGTAGGAAAGTTCCCAATCAAGTTAATAAAACACTTATTGAGTGTGCATCAGATATCGTTAAAAAATTTTAGGCACTTTCTATGTGCAGGAAGCTAGAGTTTCTACGTTCTGGTTCAGCCCATTCTCCCAAGTAAGCCTGTAGGCACACGAAGCCCAGACACAGAAGCACCCCCTTCCAGCTCACCTGAAAGCACAGGTGGTGGAGATGGCAGAGAGAAGATAGCACCTGGTGTCTAGGAGTGGATGGGCCCCTGGGGAATTCCCAGGACAGCATTCCCTGGGGCAGAAACTAAGCTGTAGTCCTCCAATGAAGTCACCTACCTCAAAGGGAGTTAAAACATTCACCACTGCTGCATTTGCCCATGTCTCCCTTCCAAGCTTTGTCCTGGGTTGGCCAAACACGTTGCTCCCATTTACATCAAAAATAGAAAGAAAGAAGGAGGGGAGGGAGGGAGTGAGAGGAAAAGGGTAGGAGGGAGAGAAAGAAAGAGAGAGAGAGAGAAAGGAAGGAGGAGTGAATCTTAACATTAAACAGCTTTTTCTAAGTCTATTGTTGGCCTGGGTCTGAAACACCAAGAGGACTCTTCACCTCTTTCACCTTTGCCTACTGCAGAAAACTCTAGCACGAAGGAACACTTTTCTGTGAAACCAGTTCCCTTCACATCACCCAAGTTTCTCAACACTTGTTTTTGTTAATAAATAGACGTGGGTTTGAAAGACCTCCTTGTTTCAGGCATCTTTTTTCTCTTGCCTTTTTGTTCTCTGCCATTCTGTCAACCATTTTGCTTTTTTCCACCTAAAGAAAATCCCACAATGGCTTGGACAAATGATACTAATCTGTATTTATAGTATCTCACTTCACTTAATGCTGCTGGGAGTTCTTACAGCTGACTGACTGTTGGATGTATGAAAAGATTGGACCAGGTTCTTGTAAAACTGGTTGTCAAATCCTAAATTTTGTAGCTGTTCCAAGAATCACTGAGTTTTAAAAAATGATCCCTGCAGTGTAAAATGTTTTATTTTCTATAAAATTCTTATGTTTGACAAATATATTCATAGAGTACTTTAACACTAGAGTTCAACTACTGTACATTTTTTAGCTGACATAACGTTTCCAACACCCTGAAAGTTTTCTTATTACCCCCCTTTTTTTTACCTGCAGGCCTGAGACCTGAATAACTTGCCCCAGGTAGCAAGCCAGTCAGTAATGGAGGGATGTCTCCAATGAACCAGAATATCTTATCACTTTTATTTCTCTGCAACATAATTTATGAATTTACCAACATTGAATGATTTATTTACTGTGCAAAGACATCTTACATGATTATAAAAATAGTTAAATTTTCATTGTATATAAAAGATTTATACATATGGCTTAATATTAAGCTATGAAAATAATTTTTAAAATCCAGGGCCTAGTAAAGATTAGGATAAGGCAAATCAGGGAAGGGCTTAACAAATAAGCAGTCAATCAAATGTTCAATCATGTGTAGATATAAGATCCTTACTCTTAAGAAGTTTACGATCAATCTGAGAAAACAGAGAATAAACATTCTCTAACTGATGCTAGCACAAAGAACTAGTGTCTGTGCAAAATACAAGGGTCTGCAAAATGGCAAAATAAGGAAAGAATTCATAAACATTAAAGTGTGCTCAGAAAAATCACAGAAGTTTTCCAAAAAGAGCATGGTGAATATGCGCATTGATGGGGAAGGAGGAGATTGGTCAAAGCAAAACTCAAAGGTAGAAAATTTCAAATTTCAGGGGCTTCCCTGGCGGTCCAGTGGTTAAGACTCCGCGCTTCCACTGCAGGGGGCATGGGTTCATCCCTGGTGGGGGAACTAAGATCCCCGTATGCCGTGTGATGTGGCCAAAAAAAAAAGAAAATTTCAAATTTCATCCCCTGAGAACATCGTCACTTGTAAGCTAGACTATCCATTTCATTTCAGCTTCTCCCCCAGGAAGGGAAGTAGCACTACCGCATTCAACGTGACTCTTCATTTCAGAAGCAGGGGGGTGCGCTGGAACCCTTGCAGAGGGTTAGGAGAGCTTGCCCATTGTTAACATTTTAGGAATTTTGCGAGGCCATTGACAACATGTCATCGGAAGTTTGCAATCTGCCAAGGTGGGAGTGTTTACACCACAGAAATTGGCAAATGCTACAAATCAGCCCCTCATGCCCACTCCACCCACCAGTGGTTAAACATGTACCAGCCCACCTGGAAGATTGGCATTTTACAGTCAGGGAGCTCTTAGTGTAGTTGTGTGAGGAGGAGAAAGGAGATCCATGGGAGGGAGCAGGAAAAATGAGTGAGGATTCAGAGGCGGGGGTAAAAAAGAAAAAGGTGGCGGAAACCACCTTCAGGAAGAGTGAGGGAGCGAGCTGGGCATCAACAGGACAGAGACGTGTCCAGAGGTGAGCGGAATCACCTACGTTATATCTTTAGGTGACAGTAGGGTTGCTTAGAGCTTTGTATTATGTGAGAGTGCTGAATTGAGGTTTTTTAAAAAACATCTGGTTATACTGTGCCCCACTCCTAGCATTTTTATGAAGCTAAAAGTATTGTGGCTTTGCGGTATGGCCTGACCATTTGTTTCTCTGCTCATTGCAGCAGATCCAGAACAATTCTTAAAGAATTTGGGCCCTGCCTGCAAACACTCGTGCTGCTCACCTCTGCATCAAGGTAGCAATGATTCCTTACGCTCAGTTTTCTCGGGAGGATGTCAGCTCTGTCCCCAGATTCCCTGTGAGGTGTAGAGGTTCACAGTTGACTGGCCACATAGTGTTCTGACCCTCGCATACTTGCCATAGCTGTACAGACCTAGCACGTTCAACACCACATTCATGGTCTCTCCACACTTGCCTCTTCTCCTACAATCCAAGGCTTGCTCATTGTTATCTAAGCAGTTACCCCAAATAAAAACTTGGGCATCATCTCAGGTTTCTCTTTCTCCCTTGTCACCCGTGTCTGATCCAGCTGACAATACCTTTAGAATCTGTTTCCAGTTGCCACTGAGACTGCCTTACGTCAAGTCCCTTGCTTGTTCCCTAGAGTCCCACAAAACCTTCCTAATTATCTGGGGTCTGTGCCCTTAGCCTCCCCATCCTTCAATCTATGCTCCATATTAGAGACATGCTTAGAAAGCACAAATCTGATCATGTCATTTCCCTGTTCTTCCAAAAGCGTTCTAGAATTTTCATGATAAAGTTCTAACTCCTCACATCAGCCCACGAGGCCTCATGAAACAAGACTTATCTACTGCTCTGGTCTCATTCCTATGACTCCTCCAAAGCCACCCTTCAGTCCAGCTCCTCAGACCTCTTTAGATACGCCCTGCTGTTCCCACCTCAGGGCATCTGCACGTTCTGTGCCTTCAGACTGGAATTCCCATATGACTCCCCCAATCCCTCCACCTACGTTGTTATTTAACTAACTCCTACTCATCCTTCAGAATACAGCTCAAAATCACCTCTGAAAGGAAATCTTTTATGACACCCAGATTGATCCACAGGTCTCTCTCCTGTGCTCTCTGATCCTATGGAACCTGAGTACATTTCAATCACTCTTCCTGTCACACAGTTGGGAACCTATCTGCTTCCATTACTACATGGCAGGGATCACGTCCTCTTTGGCCTTGCGTCCCCTTTGCCCAGAACTTAGCTGATGCTTGACACAGGATTTTGTAATTATTAGTTGTGGACCTGATTTTCCTTGTAGCTGAGGCAGGTAGCTTGAGAATGCAGGGGTTAGATATGATGCAGGCAGTAACACGATATGGGGAGTAATAAGTATTTGGCTCCAAAGTGTAAGGGTTGGAAAGACAAATGTTTCATGACGGATTGCCTTATCAACATTACTGTTGCAGAGAAGAGATTTAGAGTGAAGGGAAAGCTGGACTTGGCACAAGGACGTTAATGGAGGCCTTAGGTCAGGTCGCTACAGGGGAATAACATGAATGGCACAGAGGGATGGGAATTGGAGCAGAAACCTGACGAGCATTTGTTAGTTCTGGATGTTCCAGATGCTTTACATGCATCATTTCACATCATCCTCACAATCACTCTATGAAATAGATTTATCCCTGAAAAACTGAAAGTAAAAAATAAAAAGAATTACCAATAAGGAAGCTAAAACTCAAGGTTCAGATGACAGATGCAACCTTTTCAATGGTTGAGCTAGATTTAAACTGATTTACTCCCTCATAAAACCACACACTTCCCCCTGCCCCATACTCCTTACTGAAGTAGAAAAGGATGTAGGAATAAAGGTGGTAGAATTTAACTTCAACCTCATTCTTCCCTCAACTCAAAAACATTTATCCATGGAAGGTGGCAGGAAATTAGGATAATAGCTAAAATTCACAACTGGATCAATGGAATATATTTTTCCAACAGAGAAACTTAGGTTATTTAAAAGGCAAACACATCTTTCTATATTTCTGTTTAATTTCCATGCAAAGTTGTGCTCATTGGGATAATTCTAATACTGTGTTGAGGCTTTGCAAGTACATGTGACAGAATAGCATCAGGGTCCAAGGGCCAACGTGAGAAAATAAGGAGCTAGGTCCCGCTGTTCTCTGTTCAGACCTGCTCCCATTCCTCACGGCCCACTGAAAACTCCATTCCAAGAGCTCTGCTGCCCTCAGACACCCCACTCTCCACATCAGTGTGAGAGGAGGACAGGGAGAGAGAAGGGACATCGTCTTTTGGGGGGATGCTGAGTTTGTAGATTGGAACCCTCCCTTTCCCCTCACCTCCCTTTTGGGGAGAGAGGGAATTTTACCTGGTACTTCCTGCAATCTTTTTACAAGGTTGGTGGAACGTGGAACATGTCTCTCATCAAGACGAGACTGATGATCGTCTCTTATCAGAAAGTTGCTGAGCTGGATGGTCTGAGTGCAGAATGCTGATGGGATATGAGAGAAGCTGGGGACCCTGGAGAGAGTGTGACCGTGGGGCTGCCTCAATGCCTGCTGTCTGGTGTGACAAGGGAAGGTGAGTTCCTGTGGGCCAAGTGATGAGAAAGCAATGTTTCTTTGCCTCAAAAAAAAAAAAAAAGTTCACTTTAGCAAGGTGTTCTTATTTCTGGATAAAACAGTGAAGCAATCAGCTGTGCTGCAAGAGGCTGAGCTGGACTTGGCCCACTGCCCCGTGTCCTCACCAACAGGACCAGCCCACCTTCCCCTTTATTGAACACAGAAGGGCCACCATAGTGAGGATGTCCGTATGTGGCCTTCCATATCTTAACAAAATGAACTTCACTCTATCCCCCTCTTCAATAACACCCCAGCAGGTTAGGCTCTGGTTAAATAGTTTCCCCTGAGGGCGGGCCTTGTTAAGAAGAATGGAGTGTGCTGGCATATTTCAAAATTGTTCCTTTCCCCCTCTCCCTGCTGGAAGCGCAAGAGGCTTTTTCTCCAATGTGTGCTGTGGGAAGCTGGTCGACTTCTTGGAGGTAAATCTCAAAATATTGCGGGGCTGGGAATTCCCTGGCGGGCCAGTTGTTAAGGCTCTGCGCTTTCACTACCACGGGCGCAGGTTGATCCCTGGTCGGGGAACTAAGATCCCACAATCCACGCTACAAGGCCAAAAAAAAAAATTTATATGTATATATATATAGTGAGGCCCTGTTATTACTGGGTCCCCCTGGAGTTTTGTTTTTTTTTTTAAATTTTATTGAAGTGTAGTTGATTTACAATGTTTTGTCAATTTCTGCTGTATAGAAAAGTGACTCAGTTATATGTTCATTATGGTTTATCACAGGATACTGAATATAATTCCCTGTGCTGTACGTTAGGACCTTGTTGTTTATCCATCCTATATATATTAGTTTGCATTTGCTAATCCCAAATTCCCAGTCCATCCCTCCCTGACCCCTTCTCCCCCTTGGCAACCACAAGTCTGTTTTCTATGTCTGTGAGTCTTTTTCTGTTTCGCAGATATGTTCATTTGTGTCGTATTTTAGATTCCACATATAAGTGGTATCATATGTATTTGTCTTTCTCTTTCTGACTTACTTCATTTAGTATGATAATCTCTAGGTCCATCCATGTTGCTGCAAATGGCATTATTTCATTCTTTTTTATGGCTGAGTAATATTCCATTGTATATATGTACCACATCTTCTTTATTCATTCATCTGTTGATGGACATTTAGGTTGCTTCCATGTCTTGCCTATTGTAAATAGTGCTGCTATGAACATACCCCCTGGACTTGTCTGCCCTGAGCCTCCAGCAATTGTCAGTGACAGTTCCGGTTCTCCTCCCTGAGCACGCGTTCTACTCTGCTTCTACTTGGGGAATATCTAATGAGGATCTGAGTTTGGCATTGTGGGTCCTGTGAGAGTTCAATTAAATAGTAATGGGGCAGGGGCAGGGGGATGCTGTGCTGCTGGGAGACGAGAGCTGCATTGTGAGCTTGAAAGAAGTACTTGCCTCAGACCATGACTTTGACCTTTTAGATCATTTCTCAGGAAGAGCCTGACTCCATCTAAAGATCTCTAACAAAGAATCTCTGCTTTTGTTTGATTACATCCAGAAGTTAATAGATTGTAAAATTTTCTCTTGGTTGGCTTTTTAAAATCAGCTTTACTCTGTTTCTCTCTTTGTGTGGTTTTTGAATATGTTCAAGTTCAATATCATCGCAATTTAAGTTCAACATCATTTTGAGACATTCCTTTCCTTCTCTTCTTCAATTTTTTTCAAGAATTCCCTTGTCTAGAATTCATTCAGTGGCCTGCTTTCTTTTGAGAGAGAAATGTTTAGCAACTATTCTTTGGCTGCAAAAATGCTGAACAAGTTTTCTTTTTAAATAAATTTATTTATTTATTTATTTAGGGCTGCACTGGGTCTTCATTGCTGTGCACAGGCTTTCTCCAGTTGCGGAGAGTGGGGGTTACTCTTCTTTGCAGTGCGTGGGCTTCTCACTGTAGTGGCTTCTCTTGTTGCGGAGCACAGGCTCCAGGCGCGTGGGCTTCAGTAGTTGTGGCACTCGGGCTCAGTAGTTGTGGCTCGCGGGCTCTAGAGTGCAGGCTCAGTAGCTGTGGCACACAGGCTTAGTTGCTCCGTGGCATGTGGGATCTTCCCAGACCAGGGCTCGAACCCGTGTCCCCTGCATTGGCAGGCGGATTCTTAGCCACTGCGCCACCAGGGAAGTCCCTGAACAAGTTTTAAACACTTGGATTTCCCGGCTGGCACTGATCCCTTGCCTTGTTACGTAAAGGGACCCCCCTACATCCTTGAAATTCCAGGGGAATATTTGTGTTGAAGTTTCACTGTTCTAGGATTATTGGGTAAGGTAGATATAGATGAGTAATCGCTATGCAGTTCAAAGATGATGCAAACAGCAGTATTATTTACAGCGAGCAGGAATATGTACGCTGAGAGCAGAGGGTGATGGGCAGGCCTGCTGCCCTCATTGGGTGGCTGGTCTGTCCTTTGCAGGATCACAGCTCGCTTCCTGCCAGGGCTATGGTGGTTGGCACGGAGATTTGGCACCAAGGCCAGAGACCCCTTCTCTCTTAAATCCGGCCACATCACTTCAGATTCCTGGCACATGTTTTGGAGGACTCCTCTTGCTGTTTGTCTCAGGGCTACTTTACCCTAGGAGTCTGCAGTCTAAAATAGAGGCTTGACATAAAAAATAACAAAATGTTGCCATTTGCAGAAACGTAGATGGACTTGGAGGGCATTATGGTAAGTGAGATAACTCAGACAGAGAAAGAAAAATACTGTAGAATATCACTTATATGTGTAATATAAGAAATACAACAAACTAGTGAATATAATAAAGAAGAAGCAGACTTACAGATGTAGAGACCAAACTAGTGGTTACCAGTGGGGAGGGGGAGGGGGGAGGAGCATTATAGGGGTAGAGGATTGAGAGGTACAAACTATTAGGTATAAAATAAGCTATAAGGATATGTTGTACAACACAGGGAATATAGCCAATATTTTATAATAACTACAAATGGAGTATAACCTCTAAACATTGTGAATCACTATATTGTTTACCTGTAACTCATATAATAGTGTACATCAACTATATATACGTCAATAAAAAAATAAAATAAAATTAAGAGGCTTGACCCTGCCCCAGTGGTAAAATGCAATATTCAACCTAAACAGAAATTAAATGTTGCCACTTAATGTGTTAGTAATTATTAATATGCTCAGTAATAGTTCATATGATAAATTGGTTAATTATACAATTCATTGTCAATGATAACACTTCACAATTAACTCGTTTCAGGTGCTTACTCTGTGTTGCACTTTATTGGTTTGTAGAGACTCATTTAATCCTCACAATAGCCCTGTGAGATGGGAACCATTGTTAACCTTGTTTTTTCAGGTGAGGAGACTAGAGCAAGGAGATTTCAAGAAACTTGTACAAAGTCCCACAGTCAGGAAGCAGGAGAGCTAGGATGGAATTTGAGCGGTCGTTTTTCTGACTCAGGCAGTCTGACTCCAGAGCCTGCCCCTGAGTATGTGTCCCAAGGTTTATCCCATAAAACACACTACAGACGAGGCAATGAGAAAAACGAAAGGGGGTGTTGTTCTGGGCTGAATGTTGTGTCCGCTATCAACTACCAACTGGCATTTTCCATTGGCACTTGCCATCTACCTCTACAAGGATTAAATCAGGAGCCGCTGCAGTTGCTGACCTTCAACACCCCCTGAAAGGAGTTCAGGTGGAGAGCAGAAATGAGGAACTCTGTGCGCTGGGAAAAACTGGCAGAACAGGTCTTCAGATAGTTAGATATTTTCAGAAGCCAAATTTATGAGCCCAATTCTTGCATCTCCTCACACCTAGAAAAACACTAAAATCCTTCATGGTGAAGTCTGCTCCTCGTAACCTTCAGGAGACTAGAAGAAACCTTTTACAAAAAATATGTGCTTGATTGCATGCATTCCCCATTCACCAAAATCACATATATACTGGCCTTCCCCCCGCCTCTTTGGAGCAGTTTCTCTGAGCTATCTGAAATGCTGTCTCCTAGGCTGCAGGCCTCATTTTGCCCCAAGTAAAACTTGACTCACAGCTCTCACGATGTGCGTTTTTTCAAGTCGACAGTTATTACGCTCAAATTCATATGTGGAAGCCCTAACCCTCAGTGTGATGGTGTTTGGAGAGGGGTCTTTGGGAGGTAATTAGGTTTAGATGAGGCTTGTTTCTTCTCCCTCTGCCCTGTGAGAACACAGCAAGAAGGTGGTCATCTACAAGCTGTGAAGAGGGCCCTCACCAGGAACCAAAATTGCCAGCACATTGATTTTGAACTTCCCAACCTTCAGAATTGGGGGAAATAAATGTCTGTTGTTTAAGCCATCCGTCTATGGTTTTTGGGGTTTTTTTTTTTTTATAGCAACTCAAGCTAATACAGGAGGATTCTCTTTAATCAAATCTATTTAGAAAATGCTCTGTACTCACTCCCTATCTGAAAGGACTCACAATGTCTATTAGGAAATCAAAGGCTGTGAAAAGTCCTGCAGTAAAGAAAGCTATTTACATTTGTTTAACCAATTGCTTCTCAAACTTTTTTTGACTATGGAACACCCACACACACACTTATGAATCCTTCACAAGATACACTTGAAAGGGGCTACAGGTGAGACTGCATGCTTGTTTCCAGGTGGGAGTCAGAAGCGTGTGTAGGGGAGGCTTGGTAGGCGAGCCCAAGAGAAGTGAAGCAATGCAGGCAGAGCAGAGGACTGCTTCCAAGAGGACGGTGAGAGGCGCTGCAGGGAGAAGAATAACCCGGATAGTGTAGAACATGGAGAAGATCTGCAATGAGGAAGGCGGTCTTGGGGTAAATCTGCTGAGAGCTAACTGTCAAGGGGAAAGTTTAGGGCCTGCCCTGCACAGAGGACTTGATTTTCAGAACAGAAAGGACATTCCAATGTTGTGTTAATTTGAATAGAGGAGGAGAGGATAACAAATGACACTCAGAATTAGTGTCATCTGCTGGAAAGAGCTATATATGCTGTCACTTAGAAATATAATGCAGGCTGATTTCCTAAAGTTGTGTTAACTTCTTTCTAGGAAATTACAAGAAGTGAACTCAAATGGAAGACCCAGCTGAGCAAGAAAGCAAGATCTTGTTTGTCCATAGCAGGACCCAATAAATCTTTGCTGAATATATTTAAAGGACAAAAGGGGAGGATTAATTGCACAATTTGGATTTTGTGCAAATAAAATATCTACACTAATTATTTCATTAAATATTGGCATATATTTCATAAATATAAAATATTTGCATGAAAATGAAATGTTTCATTATTATTGACTAGTTAGATATTTTTAATAGTTTACACTTATTGCAGGGTAGGGGTCGGGGGAAGAAGGGGAGATCGCTGGCAGAAAGATGGCAAATTGCACAGAAAACCATCACTTTGCTGTGTGATTTCATACTGAGATTTCAGTCTGCTCTTAGCTGAGGGGGATCGACTAGATAGCCTTAAAGATTCCATCCAAATCTCACATCCTGATTCCTTGTCCTTCAGAACAGGCTAGAGCAAGTTTGGAAAAGAAACTGTTTTATTCAGAGGTAGGAACACTTAATACAATTCAGATAGTATATTTGTAATGGGTATTTAACACATAGATCAATTGTGCAAATAGAATCAATTTGCGTTTTTCTTAAGCAGAAGAATATAAAGACATACGGGCCTCCATTATTTAACATTTAAAATGTTGATATAGTAAACGTAAACCTCAATACAGAGACACGGGCTTCCCATATTCTCTTAAAAAAAATTTGAAGTGTGTTTAACATAAATATTTTTTTCTGGAAATTGGAATGTATTGAGGTTTATCACATGTTACACAGAGCAAACAGGCTATTTTCAATTTTCGTGTTCATATATTCACCTATAATTGCAAATTGCATACAACTGATGTTTTCTCGTGTGTAAATGCTAAGTGGAGTTAGCAAATGTCATGATTATAGTGCCATCTATTGGTGAAATGTATTACAACATCCATGGGGTGCAAGACAACTGAGCTGCTTCGGGAAAGAGAAAGGATAAAAGGACAGATTAGACACTGATTATATAGTTAAGAATGGGGTTGAATCTACCATGAGACAATTAGAAATTCAAACACTGAAAAGGTATTTGATGATATTAAAGAATTATTGCTAATTATTTTTAGGTGTCATGTTGGTATCGTGGTTATGTTAAAGCACCCTTATCTTTTAAGAGATTTGGGCCCATGTCTGTTCCACTATCTGTTTCTTATGGCCTGTGAGCTAAGAACAGTTTTTACATTTTTAAAAGATTGAAAGAATCCAAAGAAGAATATTTTGTGTCTTAGGAAAATTATATGAAATTCAAGTTTCATTGTCCAGAAATAAGGTTTCACTGGAGCATAGCCACGTTCATTCGCTGACATTTGTCTAAGGCCAAGTTTGTGCTACACCAGCAGAGCTGAGGAGTTGCAGAGACCATAGGGCCGGCAAAGCCTGGAAATGTACTTCCGGGCCCTTTGCAGAAAAACTCCGCCCACCCTGCCCTAGAGCTTGGCTCTTCTAAGCGTGGCCTGTGGACCAGCAGCCTCGGCTTTGCCTGGGAGGCTGTTAGGAACGGAAAATCTTGGTCTCTACCCCAGACCTACTGACTCAGAATCTTCAGATCCCAGGTGAGTCCTACTCACATTAAAGTTTGAGAAGCTCTGGTTTAGAGGGCCCTGCTCGGGTCATCCTCTGGTTGCACCCTCCCCAAGGCAGGCAACCAGAGAGGACAAGGGGCTGCATCCATCTGGGCCCCTCCCCCCAGGCCATGCTCTGAGCACCTAAACCCCAGAATCCCTGCTCCAAGCACCAATGCAGGCCTCCTTCCCTCCTGGGGCCCATCTCCTAGCCCGACAGGTGGTCAAGATACAGCTGTTTATGGGGCGGGAGGAGGGTGGCCTGAGCTTGGACTTGAAGGCTGGGTGTGCTCTTGCTTGAGCAGCGGATTCCTCATGGCACAAAGCGGGTCAGAGTCAGAGGTGGGAAGAGCAGGGGGAGGGCTGGGGGCTGGGGCGGTGCTCTCTCTGCTGTCCTACCTTCCGGCTTGGAGCTCCAGAGTCCAGGAATCCCAGCCTGCCAGGTAGTTACGAAGGTGCACTCGACAATTTGTTAGCTTGATTTATAACTTTTAAACATATGGGCTTTCATTTATACCCTTGACCCGGGGCCCACAGAGGTGAATGGCAGGTCTGTTCAAAGTGTGTTCAGAGGACCCCTGCATCAGAATTCGCTGTGTTGTTTGTTAAAAATTCAAATTCCCAGGCCCCATTTGTGTGACCCCCTGGATCAGAATCCTTGGGGCTGGAGCCTAGGAATCTGCATTCTAACCACTCCCCTGGTGATTCGGACCCACAGCAGAGTTACAGGAGCACTTGTAATGGGGGAGCGTGGAGAGGTGCTGCCCCGAGTGGCAGGAAGCATCAGGGAGAAGAGAGGGAGGTCGCCAGGTCAGAGGAAGGTGCTGACCACGAGCTCACACTGCTTCCTGCTTCTCTCATGAGTTCTGCTCATAACCCGGCCTGACCCCACCCCTGGGAGATGGCTGCAGGGAGAAGCTGCCAGAACAGGGCAAGGGTGTCCTCCTGCCCACCATGGGGCTCTCAGGGGCTGCCCTGCAGAAGGAAGTATCCAAGTCAAGGTGCAATAGGGAGCAAAGGGGCTGAGGTGCCTGAAGAGACCACATGGACCCAACCGGGGAGTCAAATCTCTAGGCAGGGGAGACCTCCTGGGCCCTGCAGGGGACATGGGAGGAGCTGGGACAGACTGTGCGGTCCCACCGGCCTGGGCTCAGGGGTTGCATCTGCCATTTACAAGTTGTATGACCTTGAGCAGGTTCCTTAAGCTCTGTAGGTTTGTTTCCTTGTCTATAAGATGGGAATCCTAACACCCTCTAGGCTTGCATTAGAATTAAGTAAAAACATACCCTGTCACACAGAGCAGAATAAGGGGCGGCTGCTGTGTTTTGGGGAGCTTGTTACCTTACACCTCTGCACTTCCTGATGCTTGACGTCATAGGCACTTGTCACTGGATGATAAGACCAGTTTCTCAAACCCCAGGCACAGGAACAGCCCTGTGACAGACCCGTGCTTGGCCAGTGGCCTAGAGCTCCCTGAGCTTCCCTGCTCAGGAGCAACTCCTGAAGTGACTGCCGAGCTGCTCATCGCGTACAGTTCCCGGGATACCCCTCCCAGCAAACCACACCTTGAGACTCACGCTCAGGTCTGTGATGAACTAACGCTGGGCTTGTATGAAACCTCCAGGGACAGCTGTGCCATACTGAAAACCACCACCGGGGGGCAGCAGAATCCAGACGTCCCGGTGAGGAGAGTGGAAAGGCCGGGGACTGAGGAGCCAGGAAGGACACACAGGGGGCAAGAGGGATGGAGGGCCTTAACCTCGCCCTCCTCCTTCACCTCGCCCTCCACACACAGAAACAAACACTCCTGCTCCTGCAGAATCACCTGAGCACTTTTACTGTCTCCTCGTCCAGGTACAGTCCTTTATATCTTCAATATGGCAAAGGCCAGTGGTTTGCAAACTTGGCTGCAAATTCGAATCACCAGGGGAGCTCTGTAGAATCCCAGCGCTGAAGCCTTATCTCAATTCAATCAGAATCTCGGGGAAGGGGAGGCAGGAATCAACACTTTTTAAAACACCACAGGGGATTCCATCCTGCAGCCAAGTTTGAGAACCACTGTTGGAGACAAAATATCTCATTTCTTCCCAAATGGCAGCTGCTTTCATTGCTAGAGGCCTCCTCCAAGAAGCCTTCCTAACCAATGACACTTCTTCTCCTCCATCTGTCCACGGGTCTGTCTGTAGTTGGGGCCAGCACTTTCCACATTTGAATGTGCCTCCAGGTCACCTGGGGATATTGTTAATATGCAGATTCGGACTCAGGAGGTCCAGGTGGGGCTGAGAGTCTGCATTGCTAGGAAGCTCCCAGGGGCTGCCCCCTGCTGGTGCAGGGCCCACATGTGGCAGGGTCTGTAGGAGAGCAGCCTCTGCACAGTCACCTTTGCGATTGTTCTTGGGCTGTTTAAGGCTCCTTTTCTGCCTTCCCTGCCACGAGGGGAGAGCGGCAGGTTTCCAGCTCTTTCCCATCCTGCCTCTCATCCCACTCGGGCCCACGGTTTGAACACAGACCTGCACACACACGGAAAGCTCACCAGTGACTGCTGAATGAATAAATGAGCAAATGTGGTGAGAACAGCTCTGAACCTGGAGTTTGAGACCTGCTCTGCCCCCTACAAACTATGAGAATTGGACCAAGAGACGGCCTCTCCGAGACTCAGTGACTTCACCTGTTCAATTTCTGTCGTAATTTCATTGTGAGAGCAAATGAGATGCATGTGTGGAAGCTCCTTTTCATCCACATAGTAGCGTCTTCCTTTCCCTCTGTCTCCTACTTGGCACTCTTGTCTAGGGCTCCAGCCTTGTCCTTCACACACCCCCTAGGATGTCCTGTCTGTTCCCCAGTCTCCACGTCTCCACCCCCGACTCAGACTTCCCTCCCGAGTTCCACATGTCTAACCAAACGCCTACCGTCCATCTCCATCTCGTCCACCCACACGTGTGTCGTGGCTAACACATCAGTAACCAAGTTTACCATCTCTTTGCGTCTCCCAAGACACCTCCTTCGCTCATACATCCTATCACCATTAAGTCCCAGAAGGGGAGCCGCACATGGAGAGGGAGGAGTTGATCTAGGGTGGGTGGGGTGGTGTGGAATCAGCTGGCAGGAATTTGGGATGAGGATAGGAGACCACCGAGCAGCTTCGGGGAGGCAGCCATCAGTCCTAAGTCAAGTCAGAGCAGAGTCATGGCATTCCAGTCCTGACCAGGCAGGCAGAAAATCTATCAATCAATCAGTAGGTCCAGCTGGCTCTGATCTGTGCAGTTGGGCTTGGGATTGTGGGAGCACAAGAGGATAACCAACCCAGGATGGTTTAGGGGGGACCCTACCCCCAGAAACGGAGCTGGAGGGTGTGAGGTAGGAAAGGAACCTCCTTCTGCAGCTCCAGTCTGGGCCCCCCACCTTACAGTACAGGGGCGCAGCCTCACCAGAGGCCCTAAGACCCTCTGGGCACAGAGCACCTGAACTCTTTCACACCCTGCTGGCTACTTCCCGGGCCAGAGGAGGAGCAGGGAAGCCCACAGGTGACGGTACTCAGTAGGAGCAGCCGGGATGCGGCTGGCACAGGTTCTGGCACATTCTGTCTCAGAGAATGGCTGGAGGATCTGATGGGGCCACGGAGGTCATCTCCTCCCAACTTTTAGCAACTCAACAGAGAGCTGGGGCAGCAGATTTGGTAGTTCCTGTTATGGGTTGAGTTGTGTCCCCTACCCCCAAATTCATACATAGAATTCCTCATCCTCAATCCTTCAGAATGTGACCTTAAGGTGTTGCAGATGTAATTAAGGTGAGGTCATTAGGATGGGCCTAATCCAGCTTGTATGATTGGTGTCCTTATGAAAAGGGGACATTTGGACACAGGGAGAGCACCAGGGGAAGATTCAGGCAGAGATGGTGGTGCTGTGTCTCCAAGCCAAGGAACACCAGAGACTGTCAACACATCACCAGAGACTAGGAGAGAGGCAGGGAACAGACTGTCCTCACAGCCCCCAGAGGGAACCACCCCTTCCCACACCTTGATTTTGGACTTCTGGCCTCCAGAACTGTGAGAGAATGAATTTCAGTTGTTTAAGCCACCCAGTCTGTGGAGCTTGTCACGGCAGCTCTAGGAAACCCCTACAGGTCCCAGAAGAGCAGGCTGGTCTCTACTGAGCTCCAGATGTTCCCCTTTCTAACTATCACTTCTCCCATCAGGGAGCTTCCACAGCCATTCGGCTGTTCCCTGATCTCTGTCCCCACAAATACGTAGAGCATGCGGGAGCGGGGAACAGGGGGGGGCCCTTAAACACTGGCCCTGAGCTGCTGCCGCCCCGTCGAAGCTGTGGGACACACCCAGGGACTCCGATACTTCCCGCCCACACCGTGAGGCTCTGGTGTGTGTGTCCCTGACCGCTTAGCAGAGACGACTCAGTTCAGCCCACGGAAGCCGAAAAACCAGGGGACCTGTAAGGTTTAATATGCTTCTCACCAAGACTGTGATTTATGCTAACGTGTCATGGGGTCCCGTCAGCCTCATCCCTTCTCTCCCCTCCTGAGCTCAGCGTCACTGTCTCATCTGTTCCACTGATCAGTCTCCAGACAGGTCTGTCCCCGCCCTTATGCCACCTCCATCTTTATCCCCTCTGCCACCAGAACGATCCTCCCAAAAGGCAAATCCCATCAGGGCTCACCCCCCTCAGGACCCTTTACCAGTCTTTGATGAAGTCCTCCTCCATCCTCATCCCTGGTCATTTTCTGTGAGCGCTCTCCCCCCGACCCCCTCCCAGTTCCACTGAGACACAGGCCACTGCCCGTGGGCCTCCTGCCCTTTCTGTGCACGTGGCTCCTTCCTCCTGGTCTCACATTCACTCCCCGCCTTGCAGGAAGCCCAGGCTAACCTGCTCTCAGCTCCCCCGGACGGATGGGGCCATTCCTCTTCTCTGTGCCCATCACAGCCTCTTCTAACCCCATTAGAGCCTGGTTTTATTGCGTTGCGTTACTTCCTTTATATTTCTCTTTCCTCCACTAGTGGGCAAGCCCCTGGAGGGCAGGGGTTTGTGTCCTCCAAAGCTTAACAGCCTGGCACAGAGCAGCCCTTGAGCAGTTTCTGCAGAATGAGTTCTTCAACGACTCGAAGTGTGGTCCCTGGACCAACAGCGGCAGAGTCACCTGCTAACTTGTCACAAGTGCAAATTTCTGGACACTCCCCAGACCTGCTGAGTCAGACTCCAGGGGTGGGGCCCCTGGGTTCACAAACCCTCCAGGTGATTCTGATGCACACTCAAGGTCAAGATCAGCTGAATTTTTAAAATGAGAACTTCAGGAAATAGGATGTCAATGGAATTTGCTGTTAGTGTTCAGCCTAGACTTAGACATCACAGGGTGGTGGCTGGTTGAGAGAAGAGCTCTCCCCTGGTCCCTTGTCACTTGGAATCACTGGGCATTACGGCCGCCTGGGGTGCCCGCTGCCCATCTCCTCCTCAGCCCGTGTTGTACTGTATCCCCTCCCCAGGGTGCTGTTAACATACGCGAAGGTCTCAGCAGTGTCCTGAGCAGATACCCAGCACCCAGGGAGCCCTGGATTCTAAGCGCCGTGGCCGGTGCAGTCAGGCGCCTCAGTGTAGTCGTGGCGACGGGTCTCTCATCCTCACTCTTAAATTAAGTACATTTTGTCAAAAATAAACAAAAAAACAAAAACAAAAAACCCACATCGAAACAGAACTCAAAGCTGCAAAGAATAGATTGCTCACTGAAGATGCGGGCAGGAAGGGGGAGAAACAAAGTGGGCGAAGATACTAAAAAGGTATTTATAAAGGAAGTCATGGGGATGTAACGTACAGCACGGTGACGATAGTTAATACACTGTATTGTATATTTGAAGGTTGCTAAGAGTAGATCTTAAAAGTGATGATGGATGTTAGCTAGACTTACTGTGGTGATCACTTTGCAGTATATCCAAATATCAAATCATTATGTTGTATACCTGACACTAGTATAATGATATGTGTCAATTATACCTCAATTTAAAAAAAAATTTGTCAAGGGAGTTAGAACGCTATTTATTGCCTTAGAGTTTCGATTTTACCTGTAGTGATGTGTCCCCTCTCTTTTAAAGTTTAGTCTAAAGGAGTTGATGATGTGGCTTTTTTTTTTTTTTCCAGCCTTTAATTTTTAAAGGCTTGGTTCTTGGATGTATTTGTTGTGGTTAACATTTGGTGTTTTAAAAAGAGAGACAGAACATAATGTTATGAGCTCCTTACTGGAGGGCCGCGTGCTTTTACTGTTTTTCTCCCAGGCCTAGTGCCTTGCCTGCCCCCAGCAGGTGCTGAGCAAAGGCTGGATTTTAACCACGCAGGGAAAGACTCTGGTGGGGCGTTTGAGAGGCTGGGGAAGGACTCCTTTAGGACTGAAGACTGTGTGCACAGGAGGAAACGGGGGTGACTGTGGCCCTGTCCCGAGGGCACGGGGACAGGTACCACCACCTGAGTCCTGCCTCCTCTCTGCTTCATCTCGAGACTCCTTCTCTCTCCAACCTGAGCTCCAAGTCGCCTTCATCCCTTTCAGCTCCTCGAACTCACCGACCCCTCCTTTGTTCTGGGCCTTTGCACCTCTTTCCCCTGCCTGGGACCCTCTCTCCTCTTTACTGACCGACTCTTCCTCTTCTTCGGGTCACAAGTGACACACGCTCTGCCCAGCAGGACTCCTCGTCCTCCATGAGTGAGGCCCCCTTCCCTGCCCTCCCGCTCCTGACTCTCCCGTGTCTGCTCCTTTCTCGTCTCCTTCCTCCTTCAGCCTGGAAGAGCGGAACCTGTGTCTCCTCCACGGACCCCAGCACCTGTCTCGGAGCCTGGCGCACAGTAGGGCTCGGTACTTGCTGGGTGACTCTGGAAGCACACAGGCTGTAGGTGAAGAACTTTCCAAGTCCCAGATGTGTCCACTTGCTTCTCATTTCCCCTTGGACTAAGAACTTAGCGGCTAATAAGCCCCAGGCAGGAGGTGGGTATCAGAAGAAGAGACAAGTGTATGATTTAAATAGAAGATAGTTGGAGAGAGAGGAAAAGAACTTGCTAGTTCAGGAAGCACGTGGCCAACAGCCAGTTGCTGTGATTCACACAAAGCCTGTCCTGTCGCGTGTGAGGAGGGCTCCCAGGATAAACGTGCCGTGGAGACTTTCCCTAAGGGCTCACTCTGGCTGCTTCTCTGATATGCTGAGTCTCTGTGGACAAGGCTGTAAATGGAAACTGAACTTGGAGGGAAACACATGTTGCGTCTCTTTGTATAAATGGTTGTCACTCTCCGCCCCAAACAAGCCACTTTAATAGGGACATCACAGAAATTATAGTGTACAAATCTCTCATCCACTCCCAGGGTAGAGAGGACATTAGACATCATCTAGTCCCATCCCTCGACCTTTGCAGGAGTTCCTTCTGCAGATTTTGATGACTCACAGCCTTCGTTCCCCGCTTCACTAACTTACAAGGCAGCCGGTTCCATGTGTGGAGACTTCTGGTTGCTGGAAAATCTCCTTTAGCCCAGTGCCTTGTATGTGGTTGCAGTTTATTAAATTAGATAAACACAGACAACATTTACAATCAGGACAGTAGAAATTATTTTAAAGTAATGTTGTATTGTTTTTTGATAAAAGACAGTGGGGAAATGGTCTTAAACTATACTGAAGTCATTATTGAAGGGTAACCAAATAGTTTATGAAGTAAATTTCTTCTTTTAGAGGCCTTTGTGCTGATAAATGCAGAGGAATAATAGAATTGGAATATTGCTGTTTTGTAACCTCTAATGAAACGATGGATGAAGGCAAATGGTTTTCAATGACTGCTAAATGATTAGGTGAAACACTGATGGAAATTTTACAATGAATGGACCAGGCTATGATACCTGAACCCACCAATGATTCTTAATGTGGCTTCATGAGCCTCTTGGTGAGATGCAGTGAGAGCTCACGACACCAAAACAAGCAAAACAAAACCTGAATATGATGAAGTAAGCCTAGATCTAACTGCCAGCTTATAGGAAATACGTCCCCATAGGGATATAATCAACAACAACAAAAAAACAAGTATGGGACATTCTACAGGCCCTTAGAAACTATTGTTCTTCAACAAATAAATTGCATAAAAAAAAGAGAGAGAGAGGGACAGGGAACCTATAGATTAAAAGAGATTTAAGAGGCATACCAGCCAAATTCAACATAGCGAATATAGGGGTCTTATATGGAGACTGATTTAAACAAACTAACGGTAAAAATTTTTAAATTATGAGAAAATGAGGGCTATTCAAAACATTGCTTGGATATTTGATGGTGTTACGGAAATATAAATTGGGAGAGATGGCAATGATGTTTATGTGACTATGTTTTGGGTTTTTTTAAATTAATTAATTAATTAATTTATTTATTTTTGGCTGTGTTGGGTCTTCGTTGCTGCACGCGGGCTTTCTTTAGTTGCGGAGAGTGGGCTTCTCATTGTGGTGGCTTCTCTTGTTGCAGAGCACAGGTTCTAGGTGCGCGGGCTTCAGCATTTGTGGCACATGGGCTCAGTAGCTGTGGCTTGTGGGCTCTAGAGCGCAGGCTCAGTAGTTGTGTAGCACGGGCTTAGTTGCTCCGCGGCATGTGGGATCTTCCCGGACCAGGGATCGAACCCGTGTCCCCTGCATTGGCAGGTGGATTCTTAACCACTGTGCCACCAGGGAAGCCCGTGACTATGCTTTTTAAAGCCCACTTATTTTCAGATATAGACTGAAATATTTGTCGGTAAAATAATTTTGATATCTGACACTTGCTTCAAAATAACTCAGCAGGGGTAGGAGTAGGGGTGAGGAGTAGAGTGGGTATAGAAAAAACAAAAGTTGTCATGTGTTGATAATCATTGAAGAATAGAAGATGAGAACATGGGGGTTGATTATATTATTTTCTCTACTTTTGTATATTATTTTCATAATACATTTTTTACAAGTGAATATTTTTTTAAAATGCTTACTTCTCCATTGACATATTTTTAAGGTACCAGTCAAAACCTATTCCTTTTTTGTCTGTTGCAAACATATTTTCATTTGCCTCCTAAACTATATGTTTTTTAACTCTCTCTATCTATCTTGAGGAGGGCTCTCATTTAAGTCATACTTACTTGTAGTGATTTTTAAAATTTTATTGAAATGCATGTTCTATAGCATAAGTAAGCTTCAATATATCTTCACCTCGTGATAAAATGCAGGTACCCCCTACTTTGACAAACAAGGCCCACCATAATCAAACTCCATCCTACATGTCAGACAAACTCTTCCAAAGTATAGAAGAGAGGAAATACTTTAAAACCCATTTTATGAGGCCAATATTACCATAATACCAAAACCAGACAAAGACATCACACAAAAAAGAAAACTGCAGACCAATATTCATATTCAATGTATACAAAAATGCTTAACAAAATACAAGCAAGTCAAATCTAGCAACATATAAAAAGAATTATACACTTAAACATGGCAAATTTTATGTAATATATATTTTACCACAGTGAAAAAATAGTAAAATAATAAAAATAATTATACACCATGACTAAATGGGATTTATCTCAGGGATGCAAGGATGATTTAACATCAGAAAATCAACCAATGTAATACATCACATTGTAAAAATCACACGATCATCGCAGTAGGTGCAGGAAAAGCATTTGACAAAATTCAAGTTCATGGACCTCCAGATTGAGAACACCTATTCTGGAAAGTCTCTAAACATAGCACATGACAAATAATAGTGAAGAAACACCCCAGGGCTAGAAGGTGGATTTAAGGGGTGCTACTGGGATAAAAATGTTCTTTTGAATCTACTGCAAAGAGTTTTCTTGAACCTGCCTTGATCATGAGCAATGACAGCGTGAATGATTTATCTAAGATCTAAGAGGAGTACAGAGTGTAAACTCCTAAAGGATAAGTATGTGTATTCCTCCTGTGCTACAGGCATAATTATTCCCCTCTAGGTGGGCATGAGTATTTTTGTGGTACCATAATTAAAGGGCCTTTGAGTGGCTTGGAGATTTAGGGCAAGTGGTTTAGACTTAGAATTAACACTAGCTGTGTGATCGTAGGTCAGTTATTTAAACTATAAGTCTCAGGCTTTTTTTTTTTTTAATTTATTTATTTTGGCTGTGCTGGGTCTTAGTTGTGGAATGTGGGATCATAGTTGCGGCATGCTGACTTTTAGTTGTATCATGCATGCGGGATCTAGTTCCCCAACCAGGGATCGAACCCAGGCCCCCTACATTGGGAGCACAGAGTCCTACCCACTGGGCCACCAGGGGAGTCCCTCAGGATTCTTTTAATAGTTTTTATTCATATCTGAAGTTAGGATTCTAAGACCACAAGAGGAGAATTTAAAAAAATAATAACCTATGAAGTATTTAGTTCCTGGGCCAAGGAAGTATTCATCATGATGAACAACATCCAAGATGGTGTAAATCACGGGTCTGTGTTGAGACAATTATGTCTGCCTCTTAGATAGATACATGTCAGGCTAGAGGACTTCATAACAGCAAGTTAAAAGGACTAATATTCTTGTTAAGGACTGGCCTTGTTGCTCGAATAACCTTGAAAACTGAAGAAAAGATTGGTCAGAGAATGAAATTTAATTTGGACAAGTTCAGCAGTTGTGCATTTAAAGTAAACACGTAAATGGCACAAAGAAAAGACAGCACTGGCCGGATGTTGCCAAAAAAGATGGTTTTTCAGGGCAAGGCCTCAGCCTGCATTTTGGGTCCTTCACAAAGGGTGATTTTGTTCACATAGGGGCAGAGCTTAAATTTACTTCAGCTCTGGCTAACTGCTAGAAATAATGTCACACCATTGAATCTGTGTAAATGGTTTCAAAAACTGCTTAAAGATATAACTATTAGTCAAGGGCGCAAACTCAAATGTTTCCGTGGGTAACATAACTGAAGGAGGCCCTATGGGCTGTTGCAGAGAGGGGGGGGGCCTGTCATCGGAGGGCATGCCCTGTCTAAAAGCGTTTATATTCAAAACGTTTCAGAAGCATCAACCAGCCAAACAAACAGGTTGTGGAGGCCTCAGTCCTGCGCAAGCAGCTTATAATCTCTGATCAGTGGAACAAGCATAAATTAGGTATTTCTCTTTTGTATCCCTGAACCCATAGATGGTCTTTTTCCTTCCAATCAGATAAATACTTGGCAGGAACTGAACTGCTAAAAGCTCTGAATTGTAGCATCACGGAATCCTTAGAGTTGCTTATCTTTTCCCCATTTCTGGTTGCTTCCAGTTCCCTTCACAAATTCTTCCCCCCCCTCCTTTTTTTTCCTAGTTAACACTCAGCTGCTATTTAGAATAAGATGGTATTTGACCAACATTTTTTTTTTTCGTCTTCTTTTCTTAGCACTTAATGCCTCAAACACTTCAGTGTGTTCTGGCCCAAGAGCGCCCTCCTCTGTCAAGCAGTCACCAGGCCCTGATTCCTTTTTCCTTCCTTCCATCTTCTGAGTAGCTCCCAACCACCTGTGCAAAAGGGGCGCCTGTGATAGAACCATCTCCAGCCCTCGGTGCTACTGACTACTCATCTGGAACTCTTGGTTTCCTTTGATAGCAAATCCTTTGCCTTTCTGAAAGTTATTTACTTCTGAACAATATTCAGAGAATGGTCAAAGAAAATCAATTACAGTATTAATAAAATTTAAACACTTTTCTTTACAGGCTGAATGAACAAAGTAAGCAGAAGTGATATAGGGATTGTAATCTGAAAGCAACTC
The DNA here is from genome assembly GCF_009873245.2 of Balaenoptera musculus. Taxonomy (NCBI): domain Eukaryota; kingdom Metazoa; phylum Chordata; class Mammalia; order Artiodactyla; family Balaenopteridae; genus Balaenoptera; species Balaenoptera musculus. The sequence continues at coordinate 65,139,489 of NC_045802.1, read as the reverse complement.
AGCAATGTAGCATTAGAGGGTAATTTTTAAAAAGGTAAAGTCATGACTCTCATGCAAATAATAAATGGTCATTATTAATTCATGACATATTTATTATTAACTATTATTAATTCATGATGGAATCAGTAAGATATTACAATGAGTTTTTATAGTCTCTCCCTGACAAATTCCTTTCTATCGCAATCATTTGCACTGCTGTGAACGGGAATCATTTGTATCACTATTAGTTTTCTACAAGTTAACTTCTACCTTAACAGAGTTGTAAAATAGCCTAGTGAAAGACAAGGGTGCTCAACTCTATAGGATAAAACAACCTTGCAAAGATCATAATCCAGCATTCCACTGAAGAGATATTCTGTAACCTCTCTTGCCCTTCCAGCATCTTTCATAGCTTTTCCCTTCAGTGGTGATCATTTTATTAACACCTCTCCATCTCGTCTTCATCCCTATCCTGTGCTTCCTCCCCCAACCCACAAGGAATCCTAGGCTTGGATAAATGGTGTCTGTGTGTATTATGGACTGTGTGAAAATGTTGGGAAGCTTGTAAACATTTCACAAGGATGTGGAGGGGAAAAAAAGGCCAACCTAGTAATAGAGCTTAAATACTGCATGCAAAGTGTTCTATAAAGGGCAGTTTCTGCTGTTCTGTATCTCAAAGAAGCACACAGAGTTCAAGCATTTGCATTGTGGTAGGAATGGTTACTTGATTTAAAAAGCAGAATTGTCTTCAGGAATCTGGTTTAAGAAGATGAAGTTGTTTCATTTCAAAGTCCTTTTTCCCCCAGAATAAATGCAGACCCCCAGGGGAACTCTGGGCTTCATAAGCCACTAATAGGTCAGGAAATAGTCCTGCTGATGGTGCTGAGGCACAGTGTGGGAGAGTGGAAGGAACACTTAGGTAGAATTCTGGAGATTCAACCCCACGAGGAGAAAAGCCAAATAATTTAGAGGTGGGAGTGAATGGGGATCAATAGTGAAGAAAAAAAGTAAAATGGTTTTTAGCATAAATCAAGGCCTTGAGAAGTGTCTTTCCCTCTGGAAACTGGAGTCATCTCCAGAGATGAGGAGGTGACTAGGAATCAGATCTGCCATCAGATTCCAGGTTTAAGGTAGAGTCCTCCTCAAGAAGTGGGCAAATGCATAAATGACAACAATAGAGGTGGACGTGAGATGGGTACAATAAAATGCTACCTGAAGACAGAGGAGCAGCTGTGGAGCCATGACCACACGAGGAAGGCTGGAAAAGGAAGTGGTTTGTGGGGGAACATGATGAGTTTGGTTTGGGACCTATTTACGACCTGGTAGGGCCTCTACGTGTCTTGTATTTATGTGTATCAGCTCCATCTTTCTCCTGTTCCCCCTTCTGCTTCAATCTTCCCTTCAAGTTTAAATCTCTCTTGAAGAATGGAAACAATAACTTGGTTTTCTTTGCTCTGCCCTCACAAACCAAACAAAATGCCTTACACATAGAAGATGCTTAATGGATGTTGAATGGATGGGTGGATGGATATTCAAATGTTCTTGAACAGGGGCTTTGCCTTTGCTTCTTGGAGTTCCTTAGAGCAAAGTGGGACAGGATAGGAGAGCAGAGGTTGGAAAGAGTTGGGATCTTTATGGGGACCACAAACAGACAGATGCAAAAGATCAGAACGAAGAGTTGGCAGAACCTAAAAATAAGTTGTGTTTCGAGAAGTAAGAAAAGAGAGTAAAGACGGCTAGATGGTCTACTTGGTGTGCAAATAGCAAATGTAGTTTTACATTTAAAGACTGTGAAATTAAAGCTTAACCCCAAATGACACAGAATTATACTGCTCCTAACATCACATTAAATAAAAGCCATTCCAGCTTGTTTGGACCTGTCTCTGACTGCTTGGCCTGGTGCAGTCATTTTTATTGCTCTAGATGGCATCTGTTTTCATTATCAAAGCAGGGACTTTCTGCTAAGTCATCTTGAAGTCCAACTTCACTTGCACAACATGTTGTTTTGTAATTAAATTAAAATCGCAGGATGTTTTGGATTAGAGGAATCTTCCTTCAACCAGATCCAAAGTTAGTAAGAGAGTATGACCTGTCTGGGATAGAATTCCCTCATCCAAAACATCCAGAACATTTCACTGGATTAATTTGCAACTTACTGGGAGATTTTGGGTCCAGTTTGCTAAAGATTTTTCTGTCTGTTTCCATTACTCTTTTCAAGTCAGGTCAATATGAATTTATTAAACTCTCTTATTGAAAATAATATGAAAAGTATAAGTAAGTCCAAAGAATAAAGAAAATGAGAGATAAAATGCAAGGAAAGGAAGAAAAGTAATGTGTGAATAAACAAGTTCATTCATGAATAAAGAATTTTTTCATGAATAAATAAATTCATTCATCTAACAAATGAACTTACAGAGCTCTTATTTGTACTACGAACTGAGCTAGGTAAGTGCTGTGCAATAGAGAGAAATATAAACCACTGGTTCTGTGTCCCAGGAATTTAGAATTTGTTTTATTTTTTATAAAAATTTGCCATTGGACAGTTTAAATTCAATGTATATTGGTGTTTTAATCCAATCAAAAGCTTTGCAAAGAAATAACCATGAACAATTTCCATGTACTTTTAATGAGATGTTGAACATTCTGTGAAGGAAAAGGCTAACAAAGTCACATTGCACCACTGGGTAGGATGTGTGTGTTTTGGTTGGATTGAATCCCATGTTCCCTAGCCAGTAGGCTACAGGAAGAGAATTTTTTAAGTCTATTTTTCCATTATGGGTTATAGAAAATAATCCTCAGTACAGTGTATACTGTTTCCTTTGAGCATTGCTATGAGCCTCTATAGCTTTAGAAGGAATGATCTTTAGCAAAAACTAATTGACAAGTATGACCAAATGTTCTTATAGTTCTAAAACATACTGAGAAAATTTCCATCTAACCCATCTATGCCCCATCCTTGGCTCCTTGTTCGTCAAACTAGTTCTTCATAATTCAATGAAAGAAAGTACGGAAAGCAACAGAAATGCCATGATAGAGTGTTACTGAAAAGGTTTAGGGAGATGAGGCTGATGAACATTCATCCAGAAAGGATGGTTATTATATAAATGGCATTTGAGGGCTGTTCCCCAAGCCCCCGTGTCTTAGTCAGTTTGGGCTGCTATAAAAAAGTACCACAGACTGGGAGACTTAAAAACAACAGAAATGTATTTCTCACAGTTCTGAAGACTGGAAGTCTGAGATAGGAGCACCAGCATGGTCGGGTTCTGGTGAGGACCCTCTTCATGGTAGCGGACTGTCAACTCCCCACTGTGTCCCAACATGGTGGAGACAGAGGGGGAGAGCTCTCTGGGGTCCCTTTTATAAAGGCACTAATCACCTCCCAAAGGCCCCATCTCCTAACACCATCACATTGGGGGTTAGAATTTCAACATATGAATTTGGGTGGGGGGGGACACAAACATTCAGTCCATTGTACCCCCCATTTCCTCCTCTTCCCACTAGAACATAAGCTCCATGAGAGCAAGGACTTTTTTTTGCCTCATTTTCTTTTTTTTTTTAATTGAAGTACAGTTAATATACAATATTATGTAACTTACAGGTGTACAATATAGTGACTCACAATTTTAAAGGTTATACTCCATTTATAGTTATAAAATATTGGCTATATTCCCTGTGTTGTGCAATATATCCTTGTAGCTTCTTTTATACATAATAGTTTGTACCTCTTAACCGCCTACCTCTATATCACCCCTCCCCACTTCTCTCTCTCCACTGGTAACCACTAGTTTGTTCTCTCTATTCGTGAGTCTGTTTCTTTTTTGTTATATTCAATAGTTTGTTGTATTTTTAGATTCCACATATAAATGATATATAATATTTGTTTTTCTCAGTCTGACTTATTTCACTTAGCATAATGCCCTCCAAGTCCATCCATGTTGTTGCAAATGACAAAATTTCATTCTTTTTTATGGCTGAGTAGTATTCCATTGTGTGTATACATGTACCACATTTCCTTATCCATTCATCTGTTGATGGACACTTAGGTTGCTTTGATATCTTGGCAATTGTAAATAATGCTGCTATGAACATTGGGGTGTGTGTGTGTGTTTGTTTCTTTCGGATGTATACTCAGGACTAGAATTGCTGGGTCATATGGTAGTTCTAGTTGAGAAATCTCCATACTATTTTCCATAATGTCTGCACCAAGTTACATTCCTGCCAACAATGTAGAGGGTTCCCTTTTCTCCACATCCTCACCAACATTTATTGTGTTCTTTTTCATGATCACCATTCTGACAGGTGTGAGGTGATATCTCATTGTCATTTTGATTTGCATTTCCCTGATGATTAGTGATGTTGAGCATCTTTTCATGTGCCTGTTGGCCATCTGCATGTACTCTTTGAAAAAATGTCTATTCAGTTCTTCTGCCCCTTTTTTAATCTGGTTGTTTGTTTCTTTGTTGGTTTTTTTTTGATGTTGAGTTGTATGAGCTGTTTATGTATTTTAGATAATAACCTCTTATCAGTCATATCATTTGCAATTATTTTCTCCCATTCAGTAGGTTGTCTTTTTGTTTTGTCCATGATATCCTTTGTTGTGCAAAAGCTTTTGAGTTTAATTAGGTCCCATTTGTTTATTTTTGCTTCTATGTCCTTTCTTTAGGAGACAGATCCAAAAAACTATTGCTATGATTTATGTCAAAGAGTGTTCTGCCTATGTTTTCCTCTAGGAGTTTTATGGTTTCCGGTCTTACATTTAGGTCTTTAATCCATTTTGAGCTTATTTTTCCATATGGTGTTAGTGAATCTTTGCCTTGTTTTCTATTGTGTCTCCAGTGCCTAAACAATGAATAGTACATGAAGGGGCTCCATTAGTATCTGTAGAGTGAATGAATGAGGAAATGAATGTTTCTCCTTCTCTGAATAAAAGAAATGTTGGCTCCAGTGCTAAAGACCAAAGAAAGAGAACTTCCTTGTTTCATCAGTGGCTCTTGCAATCCCTGGCTTTCCTCTAATGTACTTCATTCACCCATCCAGCTAGTGTCTTTTACTGAATCTGCCTTGTTTTCCTAGTACTCTGCTACTTGTTCGTATTATAAAGATGAAAAGGATAAGATATGAGCTCTCAAAGACCATGCAATCTCAGTTCCAAGAGGAGATTTGGAGCAAAGGTAAGAGAAAGGAACCGATGCATATCAAATGTGAAAAGTAGAACTAGCAGGGTTTCTGAATAGGGAGGAATTAGAACAATAGTAAGTGAGGTGAATTATGACTGGACAAAGGTAAACTGTCCATCATAAGAAAGATCAAGGAATGGGGAGGTCTAATTATATGCCCTCACTCCCAAGAGTCCAGGACCAAGGGTAAGTCTGAGTTCCCAGCTATAAGAAGCTAATATGTAACAGGAAAAATGAAACAAATGTACGGGTTATAGTAAGAAACAAAGTAGTGAGAGGGAAAGTCTAATAACCTATGAGGTGGATCCAAAGGAGGAAACATTTTCTCTGTCTTCCACATCTTCATGTCATATCTGATACGTATAAGCTGCTGCTGTGAAAAAAAGGCAACTGGAGATTGGAGCCTGTCCTTCTAGATCTGTGGCCTAGCAGGGGAGATAGAGCCCATCCATCCATAACCAGTGCTGTGCCGCGGCTGACTTACTCTGGCTCCTATCAGGTCTCGAGAGCCAATTGCTAAGCCAGTTTTTAAACACAGCCATTTAAAAAAGTTTAAATTTATAATTAAATAAATCATATTGAAAACAAAGGTAATAAATACTCAAAACTTATCACATCCTAAATTATCTGTGCTCTTGAGGATCTTAAGTTGACTATATCTGTATAATTGTGTGCTAGTGTGCATATTTTCCCAACTCTTCATTCAGTGACATAACATTAGTAGCTTGAAATTGCCATAGTAGAAGGTTTTACACCATTTACACCACAGAAATTGGCAAATGCTACAAATTGGGACTTTGCTCATCCTTTTGTTTTCTAGATTTAAGAAAATGATGTAGAAAATGTTTAAAATGTAGATTAAACTGAAAAGGATGTCATGTCTAAGCCATTACATTGTGAATAGCACAAAAAATTTGAGGAAGTATTCTTCCAATATTCAAAACTATTATCCAAAGAAGTTACTTGTGTCGTTGACTATCAAGTGATATACCAACATGCTTCTTCGTTGTTTTGCTTTCACATGACTTGTTATGTATCAGGCAATGATCATGTAGGAATTAACACTTGTTCATCAATTGCAACAATTAGCTGGCCATGAATACAAAAATTCAGCAAAAATCAATAAAAGCATTCTTTGAGAATCAATTGGCTACATGTAATTTATGATAAAGAATACTGTGCATCTTATAACTATTTGTAAATTGTGTGCTATGTATTCTTTATATCAGTAAAAATCTATCATAAACATACATATGTATTTACATGTGCATACATGTGCATATGTGTATATGCATCTATATCATTATATCTCTATTTATACTCATATTTTTTTTGGAGCATTGGTTGTTAACATTTACCAACACACCACTGTTCAAAACCAAACAACAGAGTGGACAGTAACGAATGCCATAAGGGAGTTGCATGAGGCTGTGGAAGCAGATTCCCTGGGAAACGGGGAGGCTATCATGGGCTTCATGAAGGGGATGAGAACCCGTGGAGTCTGGAGGCAGAAGAACTCAAGGGAACCATTTCCTCGGAAGCCCTTGGCTTTGCTGGTCCCTGAGGGGAGAAGAGAGGTGCCTTTCTAGTAACAAGGGGGCCACTGCCTGCCTGAGGCGGTCACTGTTGTCTGTTTTCTGGAAACAGAATGAGACACAGGCTCTGGCGACCACAAAAGGTTGTATAAGAAGACAGGACGAGCCCAGGAATCATCAAAGCCTCTAGAAACAGGAATGGTCATCTCCAGGGACTGGTCAGTACAGAGCAAACTGGAGAGAGAATGGCCTAGTCCCACTAGCAGAAAAAGTCCACTAGCCATTGGTTTCTGTAAAGGGGCATTTTTCTTTAACTGGACTTGTAGGCTTGGAATTCAAACTTTATTGCAAAGTAGGGGGTAGAATTAGGCCCCCAAACGTCCTTTTGCATTACATGTAATTATTGCATATCCTATAGAGTTGGACAGCATCTTTGCCCTCAATATTTGTTCATATTCACAAATTTTCATGGGAGTCAAGTGTTCTGAAAGGCACTAGGACACTAACATCAGACCCCACTTCCATTTTTCCATCCTCACACACCACCTGCTCTACTACCATCTCCACTGAACCTCTAAGATGAGGCCAGAGTGTAGAAAGGACAGCACTTCTCTTCCCACCCTGCCATCAACCCCATAAAAGGGAGGAGAGAGAAGGAGGGGAGCCCGATCAGCGATCTGGTCTCAGCGTCAATCTTCTTCAAATTGTTGGAGGGGACAAGGTCTTGGTCCAATGTGGCACCAACATCAAAATGTATCCTGACTTGGCCATCCTGACTGTGGGTATATTTGTGGGAAACACCTACCCAAAGGTGAATTGAAATTGTCACTGTCTTGGAACCCCTGGGATGTGTCTCTCTGCAGTTGACATAGGGAGGGAGGGAAAAGGAGACAGGGTGGACGCAGAGGCCAGCAGTGGTGGAATATGACCTTGAGGAGAAATGAGGGCACTGGATTTCTAGGTGGGAGGAGCTTGTGCACAGTGGTGTTGTTGGGAGAGGTATGCCTAGGAGTCTTTTCTAGAAGATATGTTTGCATAGAAAACATTGTTTTTACTCTCCTTTTGTGTTTACTTAGAGGAAAGGCTGATGGAGTTTGAGGTGGAGCAGTGGTGGTGTTGGTGGTGGTGGGACTTGAGCCCTATTGAGAAGAACCTGAGTTCTCCCCTGAGACAATAGCAAGTACGAAATGAGATCATTACAAGCATTGCCAGGAAGCTCGGAGATATTTAGGGCAGGGGCCCGCGGAAAAGTCTGGAGTTTCTGCCTGGATTCCATTTGAACTGGAGCAGAAATGTAAAGATATAGCATTTGTTCCCATAGACTGATGTAGTGTAGCGCATAACTTTTACGCATAGAAAAAAATAAAATAAAAATTATAAGATATAAGACTGGTTAAAAAGTATCACACTGACTGATTTGCAGATATTGAAAAATCCTTGCATCCCTGGGATAAATCCCACTCGATCATAGCTTATGATCCTTTTAATGTAATGTTGGATTCAGATTGCTAGTATTTTGTTGAGGATTCTTGTGTCTATATTCATCAGTGATATTGACCTGTAATTTTCTCCTTTTTGTGGTATTTTTGTCTGCTTTTGGTATCAGGGTGATGCCATTTGCAGCAACATGGATGGACCTAGAGATTGTCATACTGAGTGAAGTAAGCAGACAGAGAAAGACAGAATCGTAGGATATGGCTTATATGTGAAATCTAAAAAAAAAAAAAGATACAAATGAACTTATTTATAAAATGGAAACTGACTCACAGACTTAGAGAACGAACTTATGGTTACCAAAGGGGAAGGGTGTGGAGGAGGGAGGGACTGCGGGTTTGAATTGACACGTACACACTGCTGTATTTATAATGGACAGCCAACAAGGACCTACTGTGCCGCACGCGGAACTCTACTCAATATTATGTGACAGCCTAAATGGGAAAATAATTTGAAAAAGAATACATGTATAACTGAATCATTTTGCTGTACACCTGAAACTAAAATAACATTGTTAACCCACTATACTCCAATATAAAATAAAAAGTTAAGAAAAAAAAACATTAAAAAAAAAGTTAAAAAAAAAGATTGCAGGCTGATTAAGGGAAGAATCCAGATTTGTAAATAGGAAGAGAAGACCTGTTAATTAAGTTAATAATGAAAGATAATTACAAATATTTTAAGAAGCTAATGAAGCACAGTTGAGTTGTCGGGTGTGTGTGGTCACGGAACAGGGAATGAAGAGAAAATCCTGACAGCAAAAATATTCAGGAAGGAAATAACTTACTGTTGGAAAATGATTTCCACTCCTCATCTCAACTATTTGAGTTAAAATAAAGTAAGACCCGTGAAAGAACAACTAATTAAAGCAATCATCCTCAGACATGTTTTGTAGCACAGATCACCCGAGTGGTACCAAGCTATCTTGAGAAGGTTATGGCTTGTAATTTGGTCTGTTTGCAGTGAATGGCGCTTTATGCCCACCCTGCCCTTTTTACCCAGTTGCTTATAACATGCAGAAAGTAAACCCTCACAGAAATGGCCATGCCATCCAGCCGCTCTTCAGAGTCTATCGGATGAGGAGACGCAGAGCTCTTTTTTCTGCTGGCTGTGGTCACGCATGGCTGGATGATTCATGGACAAGACCAACAGCTACATCTGTATCTCAGAGTCATTAATTACCAAGAGAAGGACTCAGCCCAGAACCACGCAGAGGATAGAAAGTCCTCAGAGAGTGAGTCTGTTAGAGTAATCCGAACAATCAGAGCCATTTTTATCACATTCTGATTTCTCTGTTGCCCCTTTCAAATACAAGCCACTTTCTAAGGCCCAGAGGGAACACTGTGAATGATGCCTAAGATTTTTCATAATGTTAACATCGGAATGAAGGGACCAGATGTGATCTTAGAATGAAGGCAATGACCAGGGAGAAGGGCAGGGGTCAAGGAAATGACCAAATTTCAAAAGGGTACATTTTAGAAATTGCCATTGGTATGCTTGGTAAAAAACCCCAGATAAATTCTACAATAGACAATTAAAGAGATGGTTTTAGAGCTCTTAGTAAAGCAAAAACTTCCAATAGGAGGCAGCATGATTCCCTAAGAACGAGAAGCACCATACTAGACACTTTCTCTTTTGATGAGTTTACTAGGATGCTTCGAAACTTCTATCATGCTGTGCTGCTGGACAAGAAGGAGAAACACGGGCCTGGTCACCATCCAGACAGACTCAGTGATGGCACCAAGGATGGTGAACCACGCCCTATGGTCCCGTCCTTGCTCCTATTCATTCATCTCAATAAAAAAACTCACTAATTCAACATACACCTTATAGAGCATGGACTTTATGGATTTTATCTTCTGGGAAAGAGATAGGAAGAAATTGTTCAATCCCTGTCCTCACGGGGCTTATAACCTAGAGGTGGGAAAGGACAAGTACACAAGTAACCACAATCCAAGCCAGAAAAACAAAATCACAAAAAGAAAAGTACAAAGCGCCATGGGGGGGGATCAATGGAGACAAAGGTCCTATCTGGTTAGAAGGTTGAAAAGGCTTTGCATGGGACATGGCAGTGGAGGTGGAGTTGGAAGGAGGAGAGAGATGGGGGTGATGAAGAAAGGCATTTGCCCCACACGGTGTGAGCAGAGGCACAGACTAGGGAAAAGGTTAAGCACAAAGTCCAGGTTGATCGAAGCAGGGGGACGAGAAAGGCAAGTCAGGACTGTTGTGATGCATTCCTCTCGCTGGGAAGCGGCCGCGGAGTCCTTCAATCAGGTGTTTGGATTCAGGAGTCACACCGTCTGGCATGAATCTTGCCATGGCCACCACCTTCGCCAAGAAATTGAGCAAGTTACGAAACTTCTCCAAGCGCTGGTTACTTTACCTGTAGAACAGGCCTGGTTACAGCGCCCCACACAGAGGGCCTCTCTGGGGAGTAGGCGAGATTATGTGTCAAGTGGTGCCGGCACGGAGGGAGTGCTCTCTAGATGGGCTGAATAAAACCCAGAATCAGGGACTTCCCTGGTGGTCCAATGGCTAAGACTGCGCACTCCAAATGCAGGGGGCTCGGGTTCGATCCCTGGTTAGGGAACTAGATCCCACATGCCGCAACTAAGAGTTTGCATGCCACAACTAAAAATCCCGCATGCCACAACTAAAGATCCCACATGCTGCAACGAAGATCGAAGATCCCACGTGGCACAACTAAGACACGGCGCAGCCAAAAAAAAAAAAAAGCCCAGAATTAAACTGGAGGAAGCTCTGTTTTGCAAGTGTGATCTGGCAGTGCTGGATAGCCTTGATTAGAGCAAGTTCAAAGAGCAGAAAATGTCTTCCTGATATTTGACCCCAATCTAGTGCAGCAGGGAGAGCCGGGAGGCTGAGCCCAGGTAAACCACAGGCTGAGCCACAGAAAAGGCAGACCTCCCCGCACGGAGAATGGGAGGGTGGGCAGGCAATTCTGCAGGATTTGGCAACTGGCAAGGTGTGGGATCAGCAGTTTGGGAAAAGCAAGGAGGAGAAATGTGTGCTGCATCCTCTTGGATTTGGAAATCTGGGGGCAAGTGTGGGACTGGGTGGAAGATGTCTACCTCTATAGGAGGAATTCCACAGAGATCACAGGGAGTGTGCTGACGGCTTTTACGTGATGCTAAACTGGGAGGTTGGTGAATACAAAGATGACCAAATCAGGATTCAAAACAGTCTTGAAGGCTAGAATTGTGGGTTGGAGAAAACAGCCACAATAATAGCAAACTCATTTATTAGCTTATTTAATCTTTTTCATAAGGGAGATATTATTATCATGCTCATTTTACAGGTAGGGAAACTGTTGAAAGTCAGGTTTCAAGGTCTGTGCTCTAGAGGGAAGAAAGAAGGAAACTGATCTTTATGGAGTATTTACAGTGTGCCAGACACCAAGTTTCACCCAAGGGAATACTTAGGAAGCTGGAAGGCCTGGAAGGAGGCCAGATGATTTAAAGTAGGACCTGGTAGATGAAGATGACAGTGTGATGAAACATTATTTCTAGGCGCTCCACAGGCCTGTGAGAGGCACTTGAGGATGAGGCAGGGAGCTAAATTTTCTGTGCTGACCCCCGATCCCTGTGAATTATTTCCTGCTATGGCGTGAGGAGCAGGGATCTTCAACTGTTTCTGTTCAGTGGGTCCACATTCCTGTCTGTGATAATCTTGGTCTCTAAGTCTGTCTTTTGACTCTGATGACTATGGTGTGGGATATGTGGGAGATGTCTACATGGTGAGTGGCATGTGTGGGTGTGATGTGCAGAGGCATCTGCACGGTGAGAGTCTGTATGGACGTGTAGTTAGCTGTAGAACCAGCTGCGTCTGTGTACATGCGTGTGCCCACGTGGTGTGAACACTCTGGTGTGAATCTGTTTTATGATTCTAGTGTAATTGGAGCACAAGCTGCATGGCTCACCACCTTGGCCAAAGGCACACCCCACCCTCACCCCCAGCACTCCCAGTAGGGATAACGACGGAGCAGGAAGCAGAAGCAGAAAGAACCCTGCAAAGCAGAGGCTGGGGTACTGCTCCCTTAGAACCTGCTGACCCCATTACAGGACAACGTAGGCGCTACAGCTGGAACAGGAAGTTCCCTGGGGAGGGCGCTAAGGTCTCTCAGGCTCCAAACCCTCCCAGTACTGACTTGAATCTGGGATAGAGGGAGTCAGTAGGGTAACGGGGGTCTTTTCCCAGATGATATAAATGGATTCCAGATAATTCTCTCATAGCGTCTGCGGGCTCCTCTTTGTGGCTCCATCCCCTACCAAGACCACCACCAACTGCATTCCCTTTATCAGTTGGGCTGTGGATGTGATTCCTGCTTCACTCCTTCCCTCGCCCTCCCCTCGTCCCCCCCAGTTCTCACAGCTTGCAGAACAGTCCTTCCCAAGGCACAGGGTGGGAGAAGAGCTTGTTCTGGTGAGGAAGCAGAACTCAGGGCAGAGGAAACGGGTGAGCCAGAGGGCAGAGCAGCCAGGTCTGGAGCTCAGAGGTGAGAGCAGGCATTGGGTCCGGACTGAATGGCCAGGCAGGCTGGAATTAGTGGGTAGGACAGTCTAAGACAGGTGTACTGCCTGGAACCCAGACATCAGCCGGCAGAGCAAAGTGAGAGTCTGAGGTCCAGGTTTCAGCAGGAAAGTGGGCATCAGCTGATCTCCAGGAACTAGGAGGCTGAGCAAAGCAGGAAGAGCACAGAGCCAGGGCACAGGGCCGGGGAAGGGTCCTGACCCCTGCAACAGAGGATCAGCTTCGTGGGGAGTCCTACAGAGCAGGCTGAAATCCCCAGACACGACTGGCTGGAGGTTTGCTGGTTGGGCGTAAATGAGAGCATCTGCTGTAGTCAGACAGGGAGAAAATAGCTTTCTGTTTCCCCTGCCCACCTTGCCAAAAGTCACATTTTGTGTTCTGGAGAAAATCTGTCTCCCAGTAGGGTGACTGGTCTGCTTATTATACATGGGCTATATTTGGTTTGTATAAATGAAAAGTATTGATACAAAGATACCCAGTTAAAGGCAGGATTTGTCCTCTCGTATTCCCCACAGCCCAGCAGCACTTAGCTCTATGCCTCTATTTAGAAGCAGTCATTCCTTCCCTGGCAAGGGTTAGGGGGCACACCCCTTGAGTTTGCTTAGGACCTTTTAAAATATCCGTTCAAGATAGAGAATTGCATATTTACTACATTGATTCTAACATACATTAATATATTGATTTAAATATAGTAACATTAAGATAACATGTGTATTATGACTTTTACTACTTTAACTTCTAGGTTATGAACATCTCCAGGGCAGAGACAGGTCTTTTTATTGCCTTGTTCCCAAGCAACCAGCACGGAGCCCATGAGTTGTCCAAAAATATTTAAGTCAATATGCAAATAAGGAATGCTGATGTTTAAATATTTCTTTTTCTTTTTATATATTCACAGAATCTCAGATCTCAAACTGCATATGACTTTAGAGATTACCTAGTCTGTCTTCCCTGCCAATGCAGGAATTATTTCTACCACCTTTTTAGCAGAAGATCATCAGCCTCCTCTAGATACTTCTAGTCAGTTCTTTGTGGGACAGCCTGTTCCATTGTTGGGCAACTCTGATAGAAATTTCTTCTTCAGAGAGCCTGTAAATTTGATTCCCTAGTAACATCTACCCAGTGGTCCTACTTATCTTCTTCCCATTCCTCCATCCCTCTCACACCCTTACGCACCATATTCTTTTCCTTTTTTCCAGGTGAAACAGTTGCCCGTGTGAGTTTATTTCAAGACCTCCCATCTTCCTAGTTGCCCTCCTCTCACATCAGTGAATGTGGTTTATATTCACGTTCCTTAAAATATGGTGCCCAAACTAGCCTTATGGAATTTGACTACAGAATATGGGGAGCAGGGAGGTGTTACCCTCCTAATTCAGATGTTCTTATGCTATTAATGGCACTTCAGATTGCATTAATCTTTATGGCTGCTACCTTTTCCTGTTGTTTTTTATCAAACATCTAAAAAGCACAGTTTAAAAAAAATTAAATTCAGTCAAACTATTCTCTTTCATTCTATCCAATTGATTTTTAAAGCCAAACATTAAGTTGAGAATCTGACTGCTTGAGATCTTGGTATGTATTGGAAAATACTGTCCTGGGAGAAGGGATGGAACTTAGGGTGGGACCTGCTCTGTAGCCAGCTTCCTCTTCCACTGCCCACAAGTCTCTGGGCAGGAACCTCGGAGCACCCGTGACCCCTTCATCCCTCATGAGTCACCGAGTTACTTGGTCTTATCAGTTCTTCCTCTAAGTACCTCCCTTGTCTGTTCCCACTGTTGCCCTCACATGAGGTTCAGGTTCTCACATGAAATACTGCAGGATCTTTCTGAAATGCAAGTCCCATCCAGTATTCTCTGCTCAAAATGTTTCAATGGCTTTCCAGCTCCTCTAAGACAAAGTCGAAATCCCCTCATAGAGCTTTCAGGTCCCTTTGCAAGCTCCCCTCTATGTGCACCTGCGCCCCATCTTAACCTCCTACACATCCGCGTGTCAGTCTTTCCAATGTGCTCGCTGGTCCCTGAGGCGCTTGGCTCCTTCCTGCTTTGAGGTCTTTGCTCGTATGTGCCAGGCCCTGCTCTGAATGCTCTACACAAATTAACTCACTTCATCCTCACCACCACCCTCTGAAGTAGATAATATTACTCCCATTTTACAGATGGGGGGAGTTCATATGTTAAGTATTTTGCTTGGAGTCACGCAGTTAATAAGTTGTAGAGCAGGATGAGTCCCGTGACCTGAAATGCCCTCCCTTTCTTTCTCCTGGCTGAACTTCTACCCATCTTTCAAGACAGTTCAAGCACTGGCTTTTCTGGGAAGTCTGCCTATGCCCTGAACTTAACCCCAGATAGCACTTATCGTTCTGGGCTAATCGTTTGCTAAATGATCATCTCCCTCTAAGCAGCACATCCACGGAGATAGGCCCCTGTCCTTTCCTCACTGAGCCCCTAGAACCTATATTCTATGCCAGAAATCTAATGAATGCTTTGATGAAAGGAACTCATTAATGAATAAGTGAATTAACTACTTACAGGGTTCCTTCTGTAGTCGTAATATGGTGTCATAGCCATTTGCCAAATTGTCAATTTTTGATCATCAGTTTTTCCTGTAATGCGTACAAAAATCTGGCCAAAGCTTAATTGTAGATCAATTCTTAATTTTCTTAAGAAAGAATTAAAGAATTTAAAAATTCTTAATTTTCTCCTGAATTTCTGATCAGTTATCCTGGCTTTATCTAAGAGCAATACTGCTTTCTGAAGTGCTCTGGAATTACTTAAAAACGCACAGCGGCAGGAAGTTTTAAAACTACCAATCCCAGTATGCTCTTTGCTCAGGTGTCCTTTGAGTTCATCCCCTTGAGGATGCGAGTTAGTCTGTAAGGGAATCAGCATAGGAGACTCAGGAGTGCCAGCTTGCCGCACGTGTGGTCAGACGGGCGACGAGCGAGAGAGGAGCAGTGGACCCGGTGAGAAATACGCCTGAGCCTTTTCTACACAAAATATTCACCACGAGAAGACAAATACTGACAATCAGATAAGCGTGAGAAGCCATAAAGGGGAGGTGGGATAGCCTTCCTGACCTCCCTACGCAAACACCACCAAAGGATCTCGTATTCGTACTGCGCTCACTGCCTTTTCTTATTTTCTGCATTCTCCATGCTCTGGCATCTAGGGTCTCAGGTGTGGCAGGTGAGCAGAGGGGAAGACGGCCCTCCCGGGGCCAGCAGATTCTTAGAAATGACACACAAGTGCAGCTTACAGAGACAAATCAGCGAATCCAAAGCACACACCCCAGTGACGTCCTTTGTCAAGCTTTCTCACATCAAACCAACATTCCTCCACCTGAATCAGCCCAGGGCCGGGTACCAGACAACTCAATAAAGGCTCTCGCCGGTGCTTTCCTCTCACTCCTTCTGCCTTCTGACCAACTCTGGTGCTGCCCAGCAGGGTCCTGTGTGGGCAACCAGGCCTCCTACTTCTAGGGATCTGTGAGTGTAAAAACTTCTTCCTTCATGACAGCGTTTCATGTCTGTGTGTCTTACCATCCCTGATCAAAACAAAGTCCAGGTACATTTAAAAACATATACTAATCTATTTCATGTAATAGGATTCTTTCCCTTGATCTTCCCACAAACTTGAAGTATGGAACTAGACATCATCATCATCTTATAGATAAGAAAGGGAAACAAAGTGAATTTAAGTGACTTATCCAAGGGCACACAAGAAATTAATGGCAGATCTAGGACTTAAACACAGGTTTTGGGCTAGTACAGAACGCTGAACATTTCCCCAAAAGTTCTATAGACCACCCTACAAAGTTATAAATACGTTCTCCTGTGAGTCTCAGTCACTTTGTCTGTAAAATGGGGATTATACCATCTTTTGGATAAATATGATAATATATGTGAAAGCACTTTGTAAAATGCAAATATGATTCAAATCAATATATTAAACTGTCTGTCACAAAATTTTTCCCAGTTCTTAGGGCCAGGAATATTTGAGTAAACTTTGTCCGTTTTTGACTGCCCAGCATACAAACACACCTTAGTTCTGGTGAAGCTCTATCCCCCACCATGGAGCCCGAAATTGGCCTTTTCTCCTCATTTCCGGCAGATGCAACATATGACTGACAAAGTGAAGAGGCCCACGTCTGTGGTGAGAACCTGACTTCTAGATGCAGTGTGGTCTTGCTTTATAAGGTACAGTAAATCCTAACCTGTAGGATAAGCATAAACTGTAGTCTAATGAGCACAATAGCCTTCGCTTTGTTATAAATATGACATAAGACATGCAACAAGGGATCAGAGACATCCTTCTATCAGGTTTTGGATTCCAGGAAGCAGCTACTGCAGTCCTGGCTGGAAACAAATAGATGGAGCAGACGTAATGGTCACCTTCCTACCATTGAGATGTGAGCTCTCCAGGCATTGAAATCTGTATTCATAGGAATGATTGCTGCCCTTTATGGTGAATGTCTCTGTGTCTGGCATTGTATAAGGCACTTTGCCTATGTTATCTCGTTTCATCGCCATTTAACAAGTAAGAAAACTGAAGCACAGGGAGATTAAGACCCCTTAGTTAGTAAATGGTGAGTCCATCAGACTCAAAGTCTAGACTCAAAGATTCAGACTCTAAGCAGAATTTTCTCACCCTTTTATGTGCATGGGGGACACCTGGAGATGTTGTTAAAGTGCAGATTCTGATTCTATGGGTCTGTGGTGGGGCCTGAGAATCTGCATGTTTAGCAAGCTCCCAAGTGATATAGACACTGCTGGTCTGAGGACCACACTTCAAGAAGCAAGGCTCTAAATCGTTCTTGAAAAGTGCACTTGAAGCACTTTGAAAAGTGCTTCTTGAATCTCATCATAAAAAACACTCATGGCTCTTCAACTAAGCACTTCCGTAGGGCTTCTCCCTTTGCCAGAGCTTGGTGACATGAGAGAAGAGTCCCTATGCATCTATTAAATGCTATGATTTAAATCAGTGAATGATTTCTTCTTCCATTTGTTCAATCCACAAATTTTATTGAGAGCCTGCCAGGAGCCAGCCATAATGATGGGTGCTGAGGATACCAGGATAAGTAAGGTAAGGTCCTGGCCTCTAAGAGAGGAGCTATTGATGGACACAGGCTGTCCTGAAGACCTCTGAACACCCTGCAGCAGACTGACTTAGGACCAAGTCCACTTGTGGGCTGCTTTGGCTCTGGCACCAGCCTCACCGCCACAAGGTGTGGGCATGTTTCAGCACGTGGGTCCAGTTCTCTTGGCACAGAGACAGTTTTCTGGTGGCTCCTCCTGTCCAGAGTCTACTGCGAAAATACAATTCACCTACCTTGGGTCATTGATTGTGTCAGTAAACATAAAACTATGCCATTTTTTTTGTTGGGATGAGAACACACTGAATGTTTCTTACACTTCTTTTGGAGTGAGAACTGCCAAAGACAGAACTTGAGTTTTTCTACATGCTTTTAGATAACTTTACATGCATTTGGAACACAACAAGAAAATAAATCTGAATTAAAGTTAACCTTAGGTTTATTTAACAAAATTAAGTGTCATAAAGCAATCAGAATTTTAGGAAATGGACACCTATCTTGAGATTAAAGGTAAATGCCTTCTAAGGCTGCAGAGATCTATCAAATGTGTTATTTTGAAAATATTTTTGAAACATCTTAATTATTCAAGTCAATTTTCCCTCACTGAGGCTGTAATTAGTTTTCATTTATTATTACTGTTGTTTGAAATTTAAATTTACTACTGTTATTTAGTCATAGACTAAGGCACACATTTCAACTAGGAAGAAATCTAAAGTTATGACATCAGATGATTCCCACCTGTTCCCTATGTGAGAATAAACACCCACAGAAACCCCTTTTCTTTAGCAAATGCCATTCCTTTCCCCTATCTTTATGGCCTGGCTGGTAGGTAGGGGATGGGGAGAGAGGTGAAGGATAGGCAGGTGAGGAGAGGTCCACACTCCTCCAGGCAGCCAGCATCCTGTGACCACCAGCTTCCAGAGTAGTATTTACCTTCATTCCACTGAAACCCTGAACCTTTACTAGTGTCATATGGTCGTTTGAGATCATTCAGACCTATCTCCACTCAGATGCAGAGAAGATTCTATACTGTCAGGATCCAGGAAGCCAGCAAGATAATAGATAAGTGGAGAAAAAGAAGGACAATTCTCAGGAGAAATAACATTAGAGGAGCCTATTACAGTCATCATTCTTCAGTGAACTTCTATGGCGAAATGGTGAAGGATTGTAAAGCTCTTGAGTGAACTTCAAGTTGAAACAGGCTTTAAGAGACTCCTGGCATCCAGCTCTTTCAATATACAGAGGAAGAAAGTTATGAATGATGCACAGAGAGTTTCATTACCAAAGTCAAGGTCTTAAGACTAGTTAATAAAAAAGTCAGAACTTGAAGCTCCATCTGCTGAATTACAATCCAGTCATCTTCCTTTTTGTTGCCTGAGTATCCATCCTAAATCACGCCAGCCTTCGTCCAGGAATACAATTTTGCCCTCATCACAAACTATCTGTCTCCTCATTATTTTGTTCCTTCAGTCATTTTGCAAATATGTATCCAGAGCCCACTGTGTGCCTGGAGCATGAGGAGAACATCACAGACCAGGTCCCTGCCCTCAAGGCGACCATGATTCAGCTCTACTCTCTCCTTGGAGCAATGATCTCCCAGCCTTCCCCGTCAGAAATTACTGCTGCTCTCCCTGTGAGAGATGCTTTGCTTTCACAGTTAAAACTCTCTACTAACATCGAGAAGAGAGAAAAACAAAACACAACAAAACAAGAGACACGGCCTAGAGTGGATATTGCATCTAAAGACAGTGAATTGCTTTTGAAATGGAGTCAAGAAGTTTTCAGTCCACAATGAGGATTGAATTACAAGTGTCCCTATGGTGTTGTCCTGAAATTGATTCCACAGAGCTATAGTTGAAGGGGGCCTGTGCTTTTCACAACTGGAAATGCCCCTTGTCCAAAGAGATGCTGGCTTACATCAAATCTTTTAAGGTTGTAGTCACTACTAATGTAAATGAGTTCCTAAAAAAACTGTAGCTATACTGGGTCATCTAAGAGGGTTAGTTAGCAACAAGAAGGTATGACTTTGACAGTGAAGTTATGTAACCAGCAAGGAAAAAAACAATCTAGCAGTTTAAAAAGATTTTCTGTTTTTCTTTCTTAGAGGAGGCTTAATGTGGCCTAAGTCTAAGAAGATTTGTCTCAAATTGAGAATGTAGGCTTAAATCAATTTATTATTTTAAAACACACTATAACCATTTTCATTCCTCTTTGGCCTCTGAGTTCTTTTCTCAATTTGGAATTATTGTGATGATTGAGAGCCTATTGGCATAGAAAGCGTCCCAACACCCCACTGTTGTGTTTTCAAATAAGAATAAAGGAAAAGCAACCAGCCTCGTCAGCAATGACTCCGTGTGAATGAGGACATCCAAACTGGTGAGTGTCCATTTTCTTGGAAATATAAATCAGTGTTCCTGATGTTGAATATAGATTTCTGTAGTAACCTGTATCTTTGATAAAGATTTTGATTCAGGACGAAGGAAGTAGAAAGATTATGTTAAATGAATTTTACAAATTCTAATTGAAGCATTGTCAGTGGACAAGGTTTTCCAAATTACCTCTCGTGTGCAGGGTACACAGCAGACATAGAATACATTATTTTTACTATTGAGAAACAAAATCAAGAGGATAAAGTTTTAAGGTGGAAGGTTATTTGGACCACTATCAACACTGTTCATTAATTAGCCCACTTTGGAGCTAAGGTTGAACGCCTATTTTTCACAATAACTTGGTTTCATTAAGGAATAGAGAATGAAGGGTAATAACACCATACATATATATAAATATATATATATATTTATAGAATGAACCCAGTAGAGAACAAAAAAATACACTTAGCCACATGACATAACTTCTACCTGCTGCCTCAAGGTGGGAATGGGCCAAGAGGTTTGTGGAATGACAACCGTGTCCCCATAATA
This sequence comes from Balaenoptera musculus, assembly GCF_009873245.2. NCBI lineage: Eukaryota > Metazoa > Chordata > Mammalia > Artiodactyla > Balaenopteridae > Balaenoptera > Balaenoptera musculus. The sequence goes on along the minus strand of NC_045802.1, from coordinate 65,118,744 downwards.
CTCTTCTCTTTTACAATTTTCCCTGAACCTAGGGAAACCTTCCATAGTAGAAGGAGAATTTTGAAATATCCTAAAATAAGTTTAGAAGCTGGGACTGAAGAGAGACTAGCACTGATTCCTCTAATGGGTGCTCAGGAAAGTCCATGTTACTTGGAGGCCTAACTGAGGTGTCCAAGCTTGAACACTTCCCTTGATTGTCATTAGACTCTCCTGGATTTAACTAAATATCCTCTCTTCATCCTTTGGCACGCACTGTGGACTAATGACGTGAATACTTGACACAAAATCCCATAAAATATTATGCTTTAGTAACTTCCTAGTTAAAATTTGATTTCATTTTCTTTATTGGGGCCAAGGTACAGTGTTGCCATTTTATTGTGAAAAGTCTATATATTATAAAATACCAGGGGCAATTTTTAATATAATAAACCCACAACCTGCGGCTGATTTGTAAACATAATCAAATAGGCAGAAAGCAGGGGCAGGTAGTGATTCTTATAATGACATACAAGCAAATAGCAAATAATTGTTGCCCTGGAGGTATCCTGTCGTATGAAAATGCCTTTTTTTGAAGTATAGTTGATTTAAATATTATATTGGTTTCAGGTGTACAATATAGTGATTTGATATTCTTATAGATTATACTGAAAATGCCCTTACACTTTTTCCCTCTTTAAAATACACAGTTTCTAATAGTTTCTAATATGCCTAACGTTGAAAGCTTGTCTACATACATATTTTTGATAAAACCTACTAACAAAAAGTTCATGGGCATTTTATTTCTCTTAACTACTTTTTAAAGTTTTCTTGCTCTGCTGTATTATCACTAAACGTGATTTTTTTAAAAATATGGAAACCCCTCTAAAAAGCCCTACATCTCTCAACACTATCCATCTTCTCATATGTTTCTATCACTGTGAATATACATATGAATATACACACGTATGTGTATGGATTTCATGCTAGAATGGCCTGAGGAAGTACAGGGACTTAGGATAACATATGATCAGGACTTCCCTGGAGGTCCAGTGGTTAAGACTCTGTGCTTCCACTGCAGGGGGCATGGGTTCCACCCTGGTCAGGAAACTAAGACCCCGCATGCCGCGCAGTGAGGCCAAAAAAACAAAGCAGTACAACGTATGATCTACTGACGGCGTGTGTTTACCATATGTATATATATGGTGTCCTCCATGACACAAGGCAAATCAAAACCTGTTTTAAAACAAGCCAGTCACTTCTGCCCTTTGGAGTCGATTATTCGCATTATGTATTTCTAAAAGATCCATGGAGTTATTTGCCGTATAAAAGACATGATTTAGTTCTTTCAGCCAGCATTCATACACCCCGTCCCTCCTAGGCAAATCTTAGCACTTGGATTAAGTACTCAGTTAACAGCCAACTGTATACGGACCCTTCAGCACAGTGAGGGGAAAAGTGACAGTTTACTTCCACCCCAAACAAAGCTATTATATTTACCTTCTACTTTGAAGATAGTAAAGTGCGGTCGGCAATGGAAAGAACCCAACGCGGTACCTGCGCAGTTCATCCACAGACCCTGGTAAACCCAAGTGGCCGTTATCACCGAGGATGCTCGGGTAGTTACTTTCCACTCATTGGACGCGGTGGCAGCGACGAGAGCACCAAAGCCCCCGACGCCAAACACCAGAGCCGAGATCTGTGCCCTGAACATGTCGCTCAGGCGTCTCCAGGGACACTGTCCAGACAGATCGCTGCGGTGGTCTAGGTATGCAGCTGACACAACCCGCTTGGACCAGTGTTGCAGCAAGTTAATGCGGGTAGGTGACAGTACTTCATGCTCAGGTGGCCGGAGGAAGGACCGGAATTTAGGATAAAGTCTGATTTACCGATGGCATTTTAAAGGTAATCTAAGATGATTCTTCTAACTTCCTACACGGATATTTACTAAAAGTTTGTAGACGGATTCTAAAGGTTTTGAGTTCGCATATTTTTTTCCTGCCACATAGTTAATGTTTAATTTTCTGTTAGCCTGAAGCTTAATGAACCATGCAGGGACCAGATATTACAAAGTACAAATTATACAGTAACAGTTAAGGTTTATTTGACCCATTGCTTTAGTCTTGCGTGCTTCTGAATCTTATATAAATAGAATCATAGTGCAGCTTCCTTCTGTAACCAATTTTTTTCACACATTATGTTTGTGAAATTCATCTATGTTCAGCAATGTAGCTATAGTTCATTAATTATTACAGCAGAATATAGTATTTCATTAAATGAATTTTGCTGGGTTACACAATCATTTCGACTCAGTACTTTGAAGGTATAATTCCATTTTTATTTGGCTTCCACTGTTGTTTTTGAGAAATCAAGAGTCTGATTTGTCATTTCTTTGTAGGTTAATCTGTATTTTCTCTTTGGCTGGTTTTAAGATTATCTTTGTCTTTGGTTTTGGCAGTTTCACTAATTTTCTAAGTGTGGATTTAAAAAAAAAATCTTATTTGGGATTTACTGAACTTTTTGAAACTGATGATTCATTGCTTTCATCAATTCTGGAGAACCATTAGTCCCTTCCTTCTCCAGATATCACCTCTGTCCCTATCCTTGCTTTATCTTCTTCTGTGACTCTGATAAGCTCTATTTTTTTAGTTGGTCCTATGTCTCAAAATCTCTTTAACATTATCTACTTCTTTATTGCTCCATGATGATTTCTGGGAACCTTTTCAGACATATGTTCTAATTTTTAAAATTTTTCTTCAACTATATATAATCTGCTGTTAACCCATCCAGAGTTTCTAATTTCTATTACTCTCCTTTTTAAAATAATTCTGGAAGTACCATTTTATTCTTTTTCAAATCTGCCTGTTTATTTTTTCTAATCTCTTGTTCTTTAGTCGTAATTCAAAGGCCATATTTTATTTTATTTTATTTTTATTTTTATTTTTAAAATTTTTTAATATTTATTTATTTTTAACATCTTTATTGGAGTATAATTGCTCTACAATGGTGTGTTAGTTTCTGCTTTATAACAAAGTGAATCAGCTATACGTATACATATATCCCCATATCTCTTCCCTCTTGCGTCTCCCTCCCTCCTACCCTCCCTATCCCACCCTTCTAGGTGGTCACAAAGCACTGAGCTGATCTCCCTGTGCTATGTGGTTGCTTTCCACTAGCTATCTATTTTACATTTGGTAGTGTATATATGTCCATGCCACTCTCTCACTTCATCCCAGCTTACCCTTCCCCCTCCCCATGTCCTCAAGTCCATTCTCTACATCTGCGTCTTTATTCCTGTCCTGCCCCTAGGTTTTTCAGAACCATTTTCTTTCTCTCTCTCTTTTTTTTTTTTAGATTCCATATATATGTGTTAGCATACAGTATTTGTTTTTCTCTTTCTGACTTACTTCACTCTGTATAACAGACTCTATGTCCATCCATCTCACTACAAATAACTTAATTTTGTTTCTTTTTTTTTTTCTTTTCTTAACTTCTAGACCAATTCTTTTTCGTGTCATTATTTTTTTTTAACATCTTTATTGGAGTATAATTGCTTTACAATGGTGTGTTAGTTTCTGCTTTATAACAAAGTGAATCAGTTATATATATATACATATGTTCCCATATCTCTTCCATCTTTCATCTCCCTCCCTCCCACCCTCCCTATCCCACCCTTCTAGGTGGTCACAAAGCACCGAGCTGATCTCCCTGTGCTATGCGGCTGCCTCCCACTAGCTATCTATTTTATGTCTGGTAGTGTATATATGTCCATGCCACTCTCTCACTTTGTCCCAGCTTACCCTTACCCCTCCCCGTGTCCTCAAGTCCATCCTCTAGTAGGTCTGTGTCTTTATTCCTGTCCTGCCCCTATGTTCTTCATGACCTTTTTTTTTTTTTTTGATTCCATATATATGTGTTAGCATACGGTATTTGTTTTTCTCTTTCTGACTTACTTCACTCTGTATGACAGACTCCAGGTCCATCCACCTCACTACAATAACTCAATGTCATTCTTTTTATGGCTGAGTAATATTCCATTGTATATATGTGCCACATCTTCTTTATCCATTCATCTGTTGATGGACACTTAGGTTGCTTCCATGTCCTGGCTATTGTAAATAGAGCTGCAATGAACATTGTGGTACATGACTCTTTTTGAATTATGGTTTGCTCAGGGTATATGCCCAGTAGTGGGATTGCTGGGTCATATGGTAGTTCTATTTTTAGTCTTTTAAGGAACCTCCATACTGTTCTCCATAGCGGCTGTATCAATCTACATTCCCACCAACAGTGCAAGAGGGTTGCCTTTTCTCCACACCCTCTCCAGCACTTATTGTTTGTAGATTTTTTGATGATGGCCATTCTGACTGGTGTGAGGTGGTACGTCATTGTAGTTTTGATTTGCATTTCTCTAATAATTAATGATGTTGAGCATCCTTTCATGTGTTTGTTGGCAATCTGTATATCTTCTTTGGAGAAATGTCTATTTAGATCTTCTGCCCATTTTTGGATTAGGTTTTTTGTTTTTTTGATATTGAGCTGCATGAGCTGCTTATAAATTTTGGAGATTAATCCTTTGTCAGTTGCTTTGTTTGCAAATATTTTCTCCCATCCTGAGGGTTGTTTTTTCGTCTTGTTTATGGTTTCCTTTGCTGTGCAAAAGCTTTTAAGTTTCATTAGGTACCATTTGTTTATTTTTGGTTTTATTTCCATTTCTCTAGGAGGTGGGTCAAAAAGGATCTTGCTGTGATTTATGTCAAAGAGTGTTCTGCCTATGTTTTCCTCTAAGAGTTTTATAGTGTCTGGCCTTACATTTAGGTGTTTAATCCATTTTGAGTTTATTTTTGTGTATGGTGTTAAGGAGTGTTCTAATTTCATTCTTTTACATGTAGCTGTCCAGTTTTCCCAGCACCACGTATTGAAGAGGCTATCTTTTCTCCATGGTATATTCTTGCCTCCTTTATCAAAAATAAGGTGACCATATGTGCATGGGTTTATCTCTGAGCTTTCTATCCTGTTCCATTGATCTATATTTCTGTTTTTGTGCCAGTCCCATACTGTCTTCATTACTGTAGCTTTGTAGTATAGTCTGAAGTCTGGGAGCCTGATTCCTCCAGCTCTGTTTTTCTTTCTCAAGATTGCTTTGGCTATTTGGGGTCTTTTGTGTTTCCATACAAATTGTGAAATTTTTTGTTCTAGTTCTGTGAAAAATGCCATTGGTAGTTTGATAAGGATTGAATCTGTAGATTGCTTTGGGTAGTATAGTCATTTTCACAGCGTTGATTCTTCCAATCCAAGAACATAGTATATCTCTCCATCTGTTTGTATCATCTTTAATTTCTTTCATCAGTGTCTTATAGTTTTCTGCATACAGGTCTTCTGTCTCCTTAGGTAGGTTTATTCCTAGGTATTTTATTGTTTTTGCTGCAGTGGTAAATGTGAGTGTTTCCTTAATTTCTCTTTCAGATTTTTCATCATTAGTGTATAGGAATGCAAGAGACTTCTGAGCACTAATTTTGTATCCTGCTACTTTACCAAATTCATTGATTAGCTCTAGTAGTTTCCTGGTAGCATCTTTAGGATTCTCTATGTATGGTATCATGTCATCTGCAAACAGTGACAGCTTTACTTCTTTTCCAATTCGGATTCCTTTTATTTCTTTTTCTTCTCTGATTGCTGTGGCCAAAACTTCCAAAACTATGTTGAATAATAGTGGTGAGAGTGGACAACCTTGTCTTGTTCCTGATCTTAGAGGAAATGGTTTCAGTTTTTCACCACTGAGGACGATGTTGGCTGTGGGTTTGTCATATATGGCCTTTATTATGTTGAGGTAAGTTCCCCCTATGCCTACTTTCTGGAGGGTTTTTATCATAAATGGGTGTTGAATTTTCTCAAAAGCTTTTTCTGCATCTATTGAGATGATCATATGGTTTTTCTCCTTCAATTTGTTAATGTGGTGTATCACATTGATTGATTTGCGTGTATTGAAGAATCCTTGCATTCCTGGGATAAACCCCACTTGATCATGGTGTATGATCCTTTTAATGTGCTGTTGGATTCTGTTTGCTAGTATTTTGTTGAGGATTTTTGCATCTATGCTCATCAGTGATATTGGCCTGTAGTTTTCTTTCTTTGTGACATCTTTGTCTGGTTTTGTATCAGGGTGATGGTGGCCTTGTAGAATGAGTGTCAGAATGTTCCTCCCTCTGCTATATTTTGGAAGAGTTTGAGAAGGATAGGTGTTAGCTCTTCTCTAAATGTTCGATAGAATTTGCCTGTGAAGCCATCTGGTCCTGGGCTTTTGTTTGCTGGAAGATTTTTAATCCCAGTTTCAATTTCAGTGCTTGTGATTGGTCTGTTTATATTTTCTATTTCTTCCTGGTTCAGTCTCGGAAGGTTGTGCTTTTCTAAGAATTTGTCCACTTCTTCCAGGTTGTCCATTTTATTGGCATATAGTTGCTTGTAGTAATCTCTCATGATCATTTGTATTTCTGCAGTGTCAGTTGTTCCTTCTCCTTTTTCATTTCTAATTCTATTGATTTGAGTCTTCTCCCTTTTTTTCTTGATGAGTCTGGCTAATGGTTTATCAATTTTATTTATCTTCTGAAAGAACCAGCTTTTAGTTTTATTGATCTTTGCTATTGTTTTCTTCATTTCTTTTTCATTTATTTCTGATCTGATCTTTATGATTGCTTTCCTTCTGCTAACTTTGGGATTTTTCTGTTCTTCTTTCTCTAATTGCTTTAGGTGTAAGGTTAGGTTGTTTACTTGAGATGTTTCTTGTTTCTTGAGGTAGGATTATTTTGCTATAAACTTCCCTCTTAGAACTGCTTTTGCTGCATCCCATAGGTTTTGGGTCATCGTGTTTTCATTGTCATTTATTTCTAGGTATTTTTTGATTTCCTCTTTGATTTCTTCAGTGATCTCTTGGTTATTAAGTAGTGTATTGTTTAGCCTCCATGTGTTTGTACTTTTTACAGATTTTTTCCTGTAATTGATATCTAGTCTCATAGCGTTGTGGTCGGAAAAGATACTTGTTACGATTTCAATTTTCTTAAATTTATCAAGGCTTGATTTGTGACCCAAGATATGATCTATCCTGGAGGATGTTCCATGAGCACTTGAGAAGAAAGTGTATTCTGTTGTTTTTGGATGGAATGTCCTATAAATATCAATTAAGTCCATCTTGTTTAATGTATCATTTAAAGCTTGTGTTTCCTTATTTATTTTCATTTTGGATGATCTGTCCATTGGTGAAAGTGGGATGTTAAAGTCCCCTACTATGATTGTGTTACTGTTGATTTCCACTTTTATGGCTGTTAGCATTTGCCTTATGTATTGAGGTGCTTCTATGTTGGGTGCATAAATATTTACAGTTGTTATATCTTCTTCTTGGATTGCTCCCTTGATCATTATGTAGTGTCCTTCTTTGTCTCTTGTAATAGTCTTTATTTTAGTCTATTTTGTCTGATACGAGAATTGTTACTCCAGCTTTCTTTTGATTTCCATTTACATGGAATATCTTTTTCCATCCCCTCACTTTCAGTCTGTATGTGTCCCTAGGTCTGAAGTGGGTCTCTTGTAGACAGCATATATGGGTTTTGTGTTTGTATCCATTCAGCCAGTCTATGTCTTTTGGTTGGAGCATTTAATCCATTTACATTTAAGGTAATTATTGATATGTATGTTCCTATTACCATTTTCTTAATTGTTTTGGGTCTGTTATTGTAGGTCTTTTCCTTCTCTTGTGTTTCCTGCCTAGAGAAATTCCTTTAGCATTTGTCGTAAAGCTGGTTTGGTGGTGTTGAATTGTCTTAGCTTTTGCTTGTCTGTAAAGGTTTTAATTTCTCCGTCAAATCTGAATGAGATCCTTGCTGGGTAGAGTAATCTTGACTGTAGGTTTTCCCCTTTCATCGCTTTAAATATGTCCTGCCACTCCCTTCTGGCTTGCAGAGTTTCTGCTGAAAGATCAGTTGTTAACCTTATGGGGATTCCCTTGTATGTTATTTGTTGTTTTTCCCTTGCTGCTTTTAATATTTTTTCTCTGTATTTAATTTTTGATAGTTTGATTAATATGCATCTTGGTGTGTTTATCCTTGGATTTATCCTGTATGGGACTCTCTGCGCTTCCTGGACTTGATTGACTATTTCCTTTCCCATATTAGGGAAGTTTTCAACTATATAATCTCTTCAAATATTTTCTCAGTCCCTTTCTTTTTCTCTTCTTCTTCTGGGACCCCTATAATTCGAAAGTTTGGTGTGTTTAATGTTGTCCCAGAGGTCTCTGTGACTGTCCTCAATTCTTTTCATTCTTTTTTCTTTATTCTGCTCTGCGGTAGTTATTTCCACTATTTTATTTTCCAGGTCACTTATCGATTCTTCTGCCTCATTTATTCTGCTATTGATTCCTTCTAGAGAATTTTAAATTTCACTTATTGTGTTGTTCATCATTGTTTGTTTGCTCTTCAGTTCTTCTACGTCCTTGTTAAACGTTTCTTGTATTTTCTCCATTTTATTTCCAAGGTTTTGGATCATCTTTACTATCATTACTCTGAATTCTTTTTCAGGTAGACTGCCTATTTCCTCTTCATTTGTTTGGTCTGGTGGGTTTTTGCCTTGCTCCTTCATCTGCTGTGTGTTTCTCTGTCTTCTCATTTTGCTTAACTTACTGTGTTTGGGGTCTCCTTTTTGCAGGCTGTGGGTTTGTAGTTCCTGTTGTTTTTGGTGTCTGCCCCCCGTGGCTAAGGTTGGTTCAGTGGGTTGTGTGGGCTTCCTGGTAGAGGGGACTGGTGCCTGTGTTCTGGTGGATGAGGCTGGATCTTGTCTTTCTGATGGGTAGGACCACGTCCAGTGGTGTGTTTTGGGGTGTCTGTGACCTTATTATGATTTTAGGCAGCCTCTCTGCTAATGGGTGGGGTTGTGTTCCTGTCTTGCTAGTTGTTTGGCATAGGGTATCCAGCACTGGAGCTTGCTGGTCGTTGAGTGGAGCTGGGTCTTAGTGTTGAGATGGAAATCTCTGGGAGAGCTTTTGCTGTTTGATATTATGCAGAGCTGGGAGGTCTCTGGTGGACCAGTGTCCTGAACTTGGCTCTCCCACCTCAGAGGCACAGGCCTGACAGCTGGCTGGAGCACGAAGACCCTGTCAGCCACATGGCTCAGAAGAAAAGGGAGAAAGAAAGAAAGAAAGAAAGAAAGAAAGAAAGAAAGAAAGAAAGAAAGAAGAGAGAGAGAGAAAGAAAGAAAGAAAGAAAGAAAGAAAGAAAGAAAGAAGAGAGAGAGAGAAAGAAAGAAAGAAAGAAAGAAAGAAAGAAAAGAAAGTTATTAAAATGAAAAAATTGTTAAAAATAAGAATTTTTAAGTAATAAAAGAAAGAAAGAAGAGAGCAACCAAACCAAAAAACAAATCCACCAATGATAACAAGTGCTAAAAACTATAATTAAAAAAAAATAAATGGACAGACAGAACCCTAGGACAAATTGTAAAAGCAAAGCTATGTAGACAAACCCACACAAAGAAGCATACATACACACACTCACAAAAAATATATATATATATATCTATATATAAAAAGAAAAAGGAACAGAGCAACCAAATCTATAAACAAATCTACCAGTGATAATAAACTCTAAATACTAAACTAAGATAAACATAAAACCAGAAACAAATTAGATGCAGAAAGGAAACCCCAAGTCTACAGTTGTTCCCAAAGCCCACCGCCTCAGTTTTGGGATGATTTGTTGTCTATTCAGGTATTCCACAGTTGCAGGGTACATCAAGTTGATTGTGGAGATTTAATCTGCTGCTCCTGAGGCTGCTGGGAGAAATTTCCCTTTCTTTTCTTTGTTCGCACAGCTCCTGGGATTCAGCTTTGTATTTGGTCCTGCCTCCTCATGTAGGTCACCTGAGGGCCTCTGTTCCCCGCCCAGACAGGAGGAGGTTAAAGTAACAGCTGATTAGGGGGCTCTGGCTCACTCAAGCCAGGGGCAGGGAGGGGTACGGATGCAGGGTGAGCCTGCGGTGGCAGAGGCCAGTGTGACGTTGCAACAGCCTGAGGCGCGCCGTGTGTTCTCCCGGGGAAGTTGTCCCTGGATCGTGGAAGCCTGGCAGTGGTGGGCTGCACAGGCTCCCGGGAGGGGAGGTGTGGATAGTGACCTGTGCTTGCACACAGGCTTCTTGGTGGCTGCAGTAGCAGCCTTAGCGTTTCATGCCCATCTCTGGGGTCCGCGCTGATAGCCGCAGCTCGTGCCCATCTCTGGAGCTCATTTAGGCGGTGCTCCAAATCCCCTCTCCTCGTGCACCCCGAAACAATGGTCTCTTGCCTCTTCGGCAGTTCCAGACCTTTTCCCGGACTCCCTCCCAGCTAGCTGTGGCACACTAGCCCCCTTCAGGCTGTGTTCATGCAGCCAACCCCAGTCGTCTCCCTGGGGTCTGACCTCCGAAGCCTGAGCCTCAGCTCCCAGCCCCCGCCCACCCCGGCGGGTGAGCAGACAAGCCTCTCGGGCTGGTGAGTGCTGGTCAGCACCGATCCTCTGTGCGGGAATCTCTCCTCTCTGCCCTCCGCACCCCTGTGGCTGCGCTCTCCTCGGTGGCTCTGAAGCTTCCCCCCTGCCACCCCCCGTCTCTGCCAGTGAAGGGGCTCCTAGAGTGTGGAAACCTTTCCTCCTTCACAGCTCCCTCCCTGAGGGGCAGGTCCTGTCCCTATTCTTTCGTCTCTGTTTTTTCTTTTTTCTTTTGCCCTACCCAGGTACGTGGGGGAGTTTCTTGCCTTTTGGGAAGTCTGAGGTCTTCTGCCAGCATTCAGTAGGTGTTCTGTAGGAGTTGTTCCACATGTAGGTGTATTTCTGATGTATTTGTGGGGAGGAAAATGATCTCCACGTCTTACTCCTCCACCATCTTGAAGGTCTCCATATTTTATTTTTTAAGTATTAAAGATGCTTATTTTATATTCTGTATCTCATTATTCTCATATCTGTAGTTTTTGAAGGTTGGATTGATTATGTTTTTTCCTATAATTCCTAAAAGTTTGACTCTCTTACTCATGGTGGCTTACAACTTGTGATTTGTGATTGTGAGCTCATATTCCTTGCAACTTTATTCATGGAAATGAAAGGGAGGGAAGCAGAGAGGGAGGAAGGAGGGAGGGAAGGAAGGGAGAGGAAAAAGGATGCACACATCTTAACCTGAAAGAGCAATGTACTAAGACTTCATAGGAGGCAAAAATTCTAGGTGGGTCAGGGGAGGGGATACAGACAGTGAGCAGGGTAGGTTGGAGTGTGCCCTCTGCTGGTAGCTGCTGAGTGGTGCAGAGAACACCAAATCCAGATGGAGCCTTAGGCCGCCCCCTTCAGGGCAATGTGCTGACTTGTCTCCCAGGACAAGAAGCTCCTTCTTTTTTGCAGGCAGGTGGCAGTGTGAGGGGAAGATAAGGTAGAAACAGGAAATGCTGGGCCTCTGACAGGAGATTATCATTTGATTGTGGAAAATAGGAATTTAGTCACTTTCCTCCACCCTCCCCAACACCAATAAAAGCTGAAAACTTGGAGCTATTTGTGAATTCAGGGGTGAGGGAATTCACAGGACACAGGACATTCAGTGCTAAAACCTAGACCATCTGGGCAAATCAAAAGGGTTGGTCAGTCTGATCTCAGTATCCTCATTTTTCTGGGAATAAAATACAACAATAGGTGATATTTATTTAGCACTTTTTTCTGTGTTCTACATGTCTTATGTCATAATCTTCACACCAACTTAGGAGGGAATTATTTGTGATATAATAAAATTTATTAGCCTGGAAGAGTTCACAGATTCTGCCCTCTCCCCCCACCAAAGAAAACCCTGTACACGCAGCTCTACTCACAATAGTCCACTGCCATCCCTCTAGTCGAGTGTTCCATGATTTAAACTGGCTATTTTTAATGTTTCTGTCTTTGCAAACTTAATTCTTCCCCTTTTTTCTATGATTAATTACAATGGATTCTTCCCTCTGTCCCCATCTGCAATTGTTTTTTGAATTCCAGGAAGCTTTGCAAAAGATCAAAAACATTTAAGATTTGGTGTCTCTTGGTAATTTTGACAGTGAAATAGTGAACAAAATTTGGCTGAATTCTTCCAGAGAAGTCACCTCTTCTTTCCCCCACCCCCAGGGAGAGGTGAACTAGGAAAGTGTTTATGCCCAAAACATTTGCAGACTCGCCCAGTGTTTCTCTCGATTTTCATTCTCATATTCTAATCCTCTGACTCTTTATGTCAGAAAGGAGACTTAAATATGTATTTACATCTGAAAAAAATCAAAATGCATAAAATTCTGGCAGGAAAATAAGAGACTAATAACTACTTATAGACAGAATTGTTTATCTAATTTTTATTGCTAGTTATTACACGTTTGGAAGAATGTTTGACAACATTCTAATTAAGCCCTGGAATCAAGATATTGACCAAAAGAGGTGAATATTAATGTTTCTAAGTTTTAAGGAATCTTGGTTAAAATTTCATTTGAATGATATAAGAAAATAAGTGGTTTTTCATTTTGAATTGCTGGTTTTCATCTTCAATGTAGAGCCGGGCATATCTTTTCTGGAAATTCTCATAGTGTGAAGAAGGAAAATACAATATAACGTACTAAGAAAGAGGTTTATCAGGCAGTCTTTTTTTTTTTTTTTTTTTTTTAAGGAGAGCTCTTTCCCCTAAAAACATACAACTACTTTCTAAGTGAAACTAGATATGAGTCGAGATTAGGTAGCACAGCAAAATTTGCAGAAATCTGATATTCCAGGATTCCCCTCATTTGGGATAAATTCATTTATTATTTCCCTCCCTCCCTCTCTCTTCTTCCTTCCATCTTCTTGTCTGTTTTTTCTGTTCCTTTCTTGCTTTCATTTCTGATTTTAGGTGCAGATGGTCTGGTTCATCACACACCTCGGTTTATAACGTAACAGCCTCTTTGCACTGTGGGAAGCTGCCCTCTTGTTTGATTCCTTTTGTCCCTCATCTCCATTTCCATTTTCCTCTCTTCCATAAACAACCCGCTGTCCTCTGGTGCTTACTGTGCCTTCTTTTGTTCTGTATTCTTTTAAAAAGGTACATGGCTGTTTGATGTGCAGGCTTTACTGATTTATAAAAATGTAGTGTATAAAATATATTGTTCTGTTACTGTATCTCACTCTGTTGCTTTTTGTCGACACTGTACTTTTAAGACTCCTCTGTGTTGCTCAGAGCACATGTGATGATTCTAACTTAATGTCACAGTGTCAAAATGCAGGCAACTTACTATCAAATGGTTCAGAAAAATAAGTATATACAAAGCAAAGGTGGCAAGATGTTGTGGATAACTGATGACCCTGGGTGAGGTGCCTGCGTGTTCTTTGCACTATATGTTCAACTTCTCTGGTTGAAAAATTTCAAAATAAAATGTTGGGGGAGAAGAAATCGGAAATCATAGCAACATGAACAATGCACAGTGAGAACTGTGTGTAAAGAGGCTTCCACATCCTCAGAAGCATCAGGCAGTCTCCCAGGGCAGGAGTGGCGACTGCATTTCGCGACCACGTGGGGCAGCCCCCTGCTTCCCTGAGGTGAGCAGAGTCCCGTGCAGATTTACTCTCCTGGGAGGCTGGAGTCCTGGCTTCTTTGTCCAGTGTCTCCAGGTCTGTCTCCTCCACACTCAGGGTTGCTCTCTAGGGCCTGGGCAGAACTAGGGCTGTGTAGACCAGGACTCTCCCCAAGTGTGCAGCTCCCAGGTTTTTCCAGCCCAGCTGTGGCCACCTTTTCCTTACCCGTCTCTTCCTCGTTGGTGGCTTCCCCCATCATCAGCAACCCCTCCTTTGTCTTTTTCCCCCCCAAACCCAAGCTGCTCTCAGCAGGGGACCTGCTGTCATTTGAGGTCACTGTGGATTTCAGTCTGTGTGTGCCTCCCAAGGATAAACGTTTTTAAACTCAGTGACTGATGGTTTAAAGTGCCCCCACTTACCTCCATCACTCTAGACAGTGTTTGCTATGTAAATACAACTTTAAGACAGTCCCCGGCCTCTGTTCCAACAAATTGTTGTCCCTTAGCCCCTCCTACATAGAAATTCTGGGTTCTCAACAGCTTAGCCCTTACCTGTACTTGTTATGTAGGAATTACCTGGATGCGATGTTAGCCTCCAAGGGCACCACTGAGGTGAGGTACCCCAGCCGTCATGGATCAGAAAGACTCATGGTCCAAAAGGTGCACAGGCTTAGGATGGGGTGTAAGTGGGGACACAAGGACCGCACTGCCTGAATCCCAGATCATACAAATTTCATATGTCCTGTCTCTCTTCTCTCTCTCGCTCGCTCTCTCCCTCCCTCTTTGGGCTGCATCTCCTCCTAGCAGTATGGGTGTGAGGACCAGTATTGCGTGTTGAGCAAGCGGACCCAAAAGACAGCAGGCGTGGGGGCCAACACACCACCTGCTCTATCAGAGACTCAGGTGTGCACACCTGGCCACAGCTGGAGCTTGCCAGTTAGCCTGCTGAGCAGCTCAACGTTCTACTTCACTTTTCTCGGGCAGAGCACATACGGAACCAGATGGCATATACTGGGCATTGCCAATGTGTGGTTGACGTGGGCATGACCCAGCTGCCAGCTTAGGGCAAGCACGGTGACTTGGTCTCTCCATCTTTCTATCTATGAAGAATAATGTTTGTCCCATTACATATTCCTTTTATTATACTTATCTTTTGCATGCCTTTCAGATGATAACTTACTTATTAGCTATATTTAATATATCTTATTAGGTTTGCTTATATTTCATAAACTACTTGCTTACCTACTATCTATACTTAACACTTAGGCGTTTCATCCGTTCTGCCTGTTTTTCTTGTCTTCTACAGCAGAATTGATTATTGCCAAAGAATACAGCAAAAGTACTTGAGAGGGAGGCAAGCTTTGGTTTCTATCAAAGGAATTCCCAGCACTCACAGTCATGTAGCAGAGGTTTGGGGAAAACAAAGCACCTTCATATTGTCCTGAAATCAACCTAGGTAGGGAAAGTCAGTCATAATTTCCCCAGAGGAGTCATGGAACACTCTCAGATGTATATATAAGGATGAGTAAATGGGTAATGAGCTTTGATAGTAATGTCTTATATTTCACATTTATTGAAGTGGGGAATATATATACATATACGGAGAGAGAGATCTGTTTTCACAATGCTAGGTACTTCTGAACAGTGTAACTATCAGAATACCTCATGCGTGTTTTTTTTTAATTAATTTCTTTATTTTCTTTATTTTTTTGGCTGTGTCAGGTCTTAGTTGCAGCACATGGGATCTTCATTGAGGCGTGTGGGATCTTTCGTTGCAGCTCGCGGGCTTCTCTCTAGTTGTGGTGCGTGGGCTCTCTCGCTGAGACACGCGAGCTCAGTAGTTGTGGCGCGTGGGCTTAGTTGCCCAGCGGCATGTGGGATCTTAGTTCGCCCGCCAGGGATGGAACCCGCGTCCCCTGCATTGGAAGGTGGATTCTTTACCACCGGACCACCAGGGAAGTCCCCACCTCATGCACGTTTGTACTTCTCTCTTTGAATCAAGCTGGAAGAAGAGCCATCAGTACTGCGTTCATAATAAAATGCTCTTTGCAACCCCTTCTTGCTCCTGCAATCCTCCCTATTTCCATTTCTATTAACACGTGCACTTCTTGCTCCTGCCAGGAATGAGTTAAAATAGGAACATGAATTTCTTTGAGCATATGGGACTTAATGTTACTCCGTTTAAAGAAGAGTAAAGAAGAGAGGAGAAAACAGCTAGAGACTCTGTTGTCACCCCAAATAAAGCAGTCATGTGGCCCAAATACAGTGGATGTGATGTTGATTTCGACAGTTGCCTAGTTTGGCCACGAGATGGCACCATGCACCAGTAAGAGGCTACGGCTACTACGGTGCAGGCTGCTGTGCCGGCTTGGGGCCCATGGAGGGGTGGCGACCCTGAAAAGGGACAAAAACAACATGACAAACCTGAGGAAGTGAGTGAAGGCTGAGGACGTGGAGACGGTGCAGAGCAGAGGTGGGGAAAGTAGACTTTGAAATCAAATAGCTTGCTTCCCAATCCCAGCTCCCCAACCTTCCTTTTTTCATATATATATATTTGAGATTTATTATGAGGAATTGATTAAGAAGTCCCATAATCTGCCCCCCCGCCTGAAAACTGGAGACCCAGGAAAGCCAGTGGTGTAATTCAGTTCAAGTCTGAAAGCCTGAGAACCAAGGGAGCTGACGGTGTAAATCCCAGTTCAAGGGCAGGAGAAGATGAGATTGGATGTCACCTCCAGCAGTGAGAGAGCAAAAAAAGGAGTGAATTCCTCTGTCTTCTGCGCTGCTTCTATTCAGGCCCTGAACAGGTTGGATGATGGCAACCCACACTGGGGAGGGCAGTCTACTTTAAAGGGTCCACTGATGCAAACGCTAATCATCCTCACAGACTCACCCAGAAACAATGGTGAACCTGGGCACTCTGTAGCCAGTCAAGCTGACATCATACTAGCAGATACATGATGTAGATATGTTTCAGCATTGGTGATATTAACTCAGTCACAGGTTTCTCCACTGTGAATTTGCTATTTCCCTTTCAACTTACTAGGGGTTTTGTGGGGATATATTTTGAGTCTATGCCAATATCCTGTTTCTCATATTTTTGCCTATTAATTTTAGCATTATTCTTACCTGCAACTATTATTACTGTGATGTTTACCACAAGGTAATTTTTAAAATTTCTGCCATCCCTTCTATACTTGTTAATGGGGATCTAAAAGAGTGTTCTGCTCACTTCTAAGTGAGAGTGGGTAGGACTGTGTTCTGGCTGCTGGCTCTGTGGTTTGTGGTGATGATTCATGGTCACCTTTGTCCAGTAGAAATATTGGGAGGTGGATGGAAAGGCACCAGCCTTCTGACCATGAAGAAAAGAATTGACTTTGTTATTCATATTCTCTTAAATATTATGTGATTACATTACTATGAATTTAATAATGACACTTTTACAGTAAAATAGACCATAACACGACTGATTATCTTCTGGGTGACTATATTCATTAAGTCAGAAAGAAAAGAGTGTGGGTAGGGTAGAAATGACATGAAAATTTCTCAATTTCCCCTGCATGTGAGAAGCAGAGAAAGGACAGACTTCTCAAGCTCAGTGTGAATGATATGATGACCTTTATGAACCCTGGCAGCTTTAGATCATCTAACAAAGCCTTTTCATGGACTTGGCTGGAGGCTCAGGAGGTGCTTTTGACTCAAGAAAAATACCTTGATTTGAAAGGGGTTTTGGTTTCTATTTCTTCCTTATAGGAGCAGAAAACACAACCTTTCCTCTCCTACAGAAAACTGCACTCTGTAGGTAGAGAAATAAGGGCAGGATCTTTTATCCGATGAATTCCAAGTGTTTTAGGGTTGGGAACTCACCATTCCTCACTATCCTTCCTTACAGGCAGGCACGGGATAGAGAATTATTAGTCTTTGTGTAAAAAGCAAGGGAAGGAGGGCGCAATTACAGTAAGAACCAGCTGGCCTCTGCAGACAGGTGGGCTGATGGCCGGGACATCGGACAACTGCAGCCCTCACTGCTAAGGTCTGCTGCCTGTGACTCATGCAGGTTCATTCCAGAGCCCTCTCTCCACTGCCCTCACTTCTCAGGGTTTGCTCTCCAAATCCCTAGACTTCCCTCATTCAAAAACTAGCCTGGAAATGCCCTGCCTTGCTGATCTTCAGTCATTTCCTTGATTAGACTTTGACCCTGCATGAGCCTTGCAACAACAAACGACAAAGGAGTGAAAATGAACTTTATATCTTGTTATCCTTTTGCCATCTGACTACGAATATTTCCCAACACAAACAAGACCAGATTCTTTTTTCAGAGCGGGTAGAATGTTGAAGGAGGGAAGTGGAGAGAGGATTGAAGACTGACGGTCCTGATGGCTCTGTCCACCCAAATACTGGTGAATTCATTTCCTGGTCTCTCGAACTGGATCTGCTTATTTCAGCTCCACCTCCACCACTCAAGCCCAGGTGATGAGTATTTCTCTCCTGGAAGACAGTCATAGTGAGCAGGGAAGCCCTGCATTCACTCCAGCCCAGTAGTTCTCAACCAGGAATCAGCTCCCCCAAAGGACATCTGGCAATGTCTGGACACAGCTTTGGTTGTCACAACTAAGGGGGGCGGTGACTACTGACATCTAGTGGGTAGAGGTCAGGGATGATGCTACACATCCTGCAATGTACAGGATCTCCCCACCAGCAAAGAATTATCTAGTTTAAAATGTCAACTGTTCTGACGTTGAGAAAGCCTGCTTCAAGTCCCCCTGCAATGCCTTGAATACATAACCATGTTCTTTCTTTAAAGAGTAAATTGGATCATATCACTCCATTGCTTAAAATCTTTCAATTGTTTCTCATTATTCTTAGTATGAATATTAACCAAAAAAAAAAAAAAAATCCTCAGCTCCTTGAACCTGCATGACCTGACAGCCACCCTCCCTCTTTTCTTGTATTCTGTGCAGTAACCAGACTAACTTTATTCCTATTTTTCTAGAAAGCATCATACTTCCTCCTCCCTCCCAGCATCTTGGCACATGTTATTCCCTCTTATAAATCATTTCCCTCCCTCTTACCAGCCTCTCCCCCTTTGGCCGACTCACTGCTGCCTTCTAATCCTTTAGGAGACCTCAGCTCACAGCTTACCCTATCAGACTCCCTCCCTGACCACCAAGCTGTAAGCAGCCTGAGATGAAAGGCCACGAGGAGAGAGAAACCAGCCCATCCCAGCTCTTCCAGCCATCCCAGCTCAGGCCTGCAATGGAAGTGAGGCCCGTCTTGGACACCCAGCACCAGCTGAGCCCGACGCTGGGCCTGTGAGTGAGCCCAGGGAGGCCAGCAACAGCACTGCCTAATCACCCCTCACAAGTGTGCTAAGTTAATGGATAAATGACCACTGTTTTAAGCCACTTATGTCTCAGGTGGGTTATGTAGTGATAGACAGCAGATTCATTCTCACTGGCATTCTTGAGCTGTGCACTAAGAAGAGCTCCCTGATATCGTGCGGAATTTTCCCCTCACCTCCTGGCTCTGTCACCCTTCACGGGACTGTCGCTCAAGACCTGAGTTGCTGGGTCACGGTCCACTTGACAGGATGATGCTCTCTCCCCAGTAGGTCAGTGAGTAGAGGAGAGGAGACTGGGTCCCCTTTCCCATCTCACCACCCCATCCCATCAGCCTCCCTAGAACTGCAGCACTGCACTGGGCAGGGATATTCTAATTCAGTTAACTCAAGGGCTGGAATAAACTCAAAAGGGTATTTATTTCAGTACAGAAGAGAAATGGCTTAAGTTTTTGACAACTTGTCTTTTCCCAGATTCTAAAAGGGAAATCACTTAAAGAACTGGGTCTTTTGCAGAAAGGTCCCTTCGTGGGAACTCCCCAGGGTCCACACCATTCTTCTTGCCCCCGGTTTTTTATTGAGGGCCCTTGTTCAACTCTCTTCACGTGAATCTCTACCCATCACCTTCAGGAGACCCGTCCTCGTAGGAAAACCTCATCCCCAGGAGGGTCTCATCACCTGCGTCAGGCTCCATTCCCCTGGCCAGTCGCTAGGTCTCAAGTCTAAATCACTCCGTTTAGAATGACAGGGGCGTTTCCTGGAGCTCAGGTCAGTAGGGTGGGGACGTCTGAAGGAGAAAACACTTGATGCTGCTGGCTACTGGGTCTAGTGTGAGCCTGGGTCTCCCGGACAACGGATTTCCTTCCAGAATCCCACTTCTGAGAGGTTCCTGAGTGTCTGTTTCTTTAAGCCTCTGACCTGATAGAACAAGGTCTATAAACCTCACCTGGCTTCTATCAGGAGGGGAGGCACAAGTTTCCAAGGGTAAACGTCACTTTTCAAGGGAACGATGCAGACTACACTCACATTTATGAAACCAATAATTTTCTTAGCTAGTCCAGTGCTTCTCCCTTATCTAGGTCTCTAGGAGATGTCAATACACCGTTACTGGGAAGAAGAGGGTTTGATTGCTTCCGGTTCTAGTACTGACCCTCCCGAGTCAGACCCCAATAGGAGTCCTTCCGCCCCGTGTTGCTCGCACCAACAGAATGAGACTTAGTTTGGTTCGGAAGGAGAGGAGAGCTTTATTCTTTGATTAGATCATGGAGAGATAGGAGCTCGTGGTCTCCAGCACACGTTCGCCGCCCAAAACCAGCAGGGCTGCGTTTCCGGGTTTCTGTCGGCGGGGAGGGGGCGGGGCTCTCGCGAGACGGGCTCAGCTACGCTGCTCGCGGCTCCAGCTCGCAGTGCCGGGCGCAGCGGCTCTGCACACGGCCCGCCGAGTGAGGCGCCGGCGCGGCCATCTTGCACGGCGGACTCCGGTCCAAAGGGTCGGCTGCGAGGCCTCTGCACGGGGCGCCCTGGGAGCAAGTGAAACTCGACTAAGCACAAAGGGAGAGAAAAAAGGTGAGATTTTATTTTACGACCCAGATTCTGTGTTTCCTCCCCGGGACTCGTTGATGGGTTGGCCGGTGACATGTCCCTCCTCTGGCTTCCGTCCTGCGCCTCGTTCCTGAGGGGCGCGGAGGGGCGCGGAGGGGCGCAGGTCCGGCTCCTGGAGCTGCTTCCTGCTGAGTGTGGGGTCGTCAGGCCCCGGGGGAGGAGCAGGACTTCTCCCGCCGCCTGTAGCTGTGTCTGGTGGCCCCCGGGGCCCCAGCCCTAACAGTTGTGTCTGTGAGTGACCGCCGTCTGGAGTTTTATAGAGCCTGAGGGTCATTAAGGGGCCCAGGAAAGGCACAGCCCCAGCGGCGCGAGGGTGGCCGGCGTTTCCCCGGCTCCAGCTGTGTTCACCAGGTTAGGCGGCCTGGTTTCTGCAGCCAAGCGGCCTTCCCGGTGGTCTGTCCGCGCCTCCTCCAATTAGGCCGCGTGCATCCGCGTGAAAACAGCTCCACGTGCTGCCCGGTGCACAGACCCTCGCCCCGCTCCTCCCCGGGGAAGCTGAGGATGATCCGGGTTAACTCGGTCCCCCGGGACCATACCGGCCAGTGAGTCGGCGGACTTTTGTCACATTTGGAAGTCCAGGCCGGTCTCGTTGGCCGCTGTCGCCAGGGTGGCTGTTACCTTTTTTATGATGTCAGTGTTGTATATGGTTCCCCCGGCCGAGGTCACTAGCTCCCCTCTGAGCACGGTTGATTCCTACAATTAGTCGTCTGCTCTTTTGAGACAGACTTCTGTTGATTTTCGGAAGAGAAGCTTCAGGTCAGAGAAGGGTTCGCACGAGTAATCAGGGGGGTCCATTTTCCCGGGTTGTCCCTCTGGAGGTTGGGGTTCCGGGGCCCCCTTCACGCGAGTGTCATGTCCCCGTGGAGTGACGCCCTGCAGCTTCCGGGCGGATGGGTGCTTAGCATCACCAACTGGGGTCCGTTCCTCTTAGGAGTCGCTGGTCTTGTGGGGCTGCAGGTTTTCCAGGTTTTCAGATACACCTGGTCCTCTGGCTGGAAGGGGTGGAGGGCAGGTCGGAGGGTGCGGGCAGCACCTCGTTACCACGGGGTCTCCTGCCTGGAGGGCACACTCGAGTCGTTCTATTTCAAGGAGGCTCCTGCGCTTGGAGAGTGGGTTTACTGAAGGTGAGCTCAACTGCACTTGACTTTAAATTATCCCTTGGGGCTAACCGAATGTGGAGCAGCTCAATTGGGAGTAATTTAATCCAAAGTTTTTGAGTCTCCTGGCATAGCTTGACTAAGGTTCCTTCTAAGGTCTGATTGGATCTCTCTACTTTCCCTGATGATTGGGGTTTCCAGGCTTAGTGAAAAGTCCATTTGATGCCCAGGGCAGTTGTTATCCCCTTTGTCACTTGAGACAGGAATGCTGGGCCATTATCACTTTGTAAGGATCCTGGGAGCCGAAACCTGGGGATTATCTCTTTTAGTGATACTTCAGCCACTTTGGCTGCTGTTTCAGTTCTAGTGGGGAACCCTTCTACCCACCCTGAACACGTGCCCACTAGCACCTAGAGATACCTGAAGTTGCCCTATGCTCTCGGCATGACAGTGAGATCAATCTGCCATTCTTCTCCAGAATATGTCCCTCTGGTCTGAATGGGCTTTATCTGGGGGCTTCTGGGGGGTCTGGCGTTGGGGATGTTCATTGTGCAGATGGTGCGCGTCTCAACTATCAGACTGACTATACTTTTTATGCTGGGTGTTATCATGAGCTCAACTAACCAGTTATGTAGAGCTTCCCACCTGTAGTGAGTTCCTTGATGAGACTATCTGATGGCTTGACAAACTGCAGTTTGGGGAAAGAAGTATTGCTCATGCTCATTAACTAGCCCCCCAAGGCCTCCTAGATCTCCATTACCAAAGTGAATTAGGGTCAGCTTGCCCTCTCACATTAAAGCCAATTTACTGACACCAAGTTGTGATGAATAAAAGTGTAGCGTTTACTGCAGGTGCCAAATAAGGAGTACAAGTGGCTAATGCTCAAAAAACTGGAATTCCCCAGTGGATTTCAGGGAAGGGTTTTTATTTTTATTTTTATTTTAACATCTTTATTGGAGTATAATTGCTTTACAGTGGTGTGTTAGTTTCTGCTTTATAACAAAGTGAATCAGCTATACATATACATGTATCCCCATATCTCCTCCCTCTTTTGTCTCCCTCCCACCCTCTCTATCCCACCGCTCTAGGTGGTCACAAAGCACCGAGCTGATCTCCCTGTGCTATGCAGCTGCTTCCCACTAGCTATCTATTTTATGTTTGGTGGTGTATATATGTCCATGCCACTCTCTCACTTTGTCCCAGCTTACCCTTCCCCCTCCCTGTGTCCTCAAGTCCATTTTCTACGTCTGCATCTTTATTCAGGGAAGGGTTTTTAAAGGCAAGGTGAGGGAGAGATTCGCAGGGTACATGATCAGCTGGTGCACAATCCTCTGGTTGATGGTGAGGTAGCGGGGGGTGTCACGGGGGTTAACCTCAATTCTCTGGCCCCAGGTGGTCTGGGTGCCATGTGCTCATGGTCATCATGCAATTAATTTCTTCCATCTGGTGGGGGTTCTAGTATCTGAAAACAACTCAGGGGTGTGCATCAGACAGTGTAATTCATGTCCTTCAGGGAGGAACTGATGATTCTGTGACTGCTATATGGCTGATCTTTTGTTTACATTTTTTTTTTTTTTTTTTTTTTTACTACATGTTCACAGTCTTTCAATCTTTAATTCTTGAGCCAGCCTTTTGTGACTCAAGGGAGGCCTGGGAGACTACAGCTTTTCCACAGACAAGAGGCAGGCAGAGGACATGGAGAGGAGGGCGGGGGTCTATCCTGGAAGGCTCCGTAGGGTCTTGCTTGGTTACATATTGAAGCCCCATTTCTGGGCTTTGCTGCTGCTTCCTTTGTATAGACTGGGGAGTAGCTGGATGGATCTGGCCTCTTAGGTATGAGGGTAATTACCAAGTTACTGGTTCTAGGGCTGCCCTTTTGGTGGTTGCTTCCGCTTGTTGTTTCCCTTTATAATCTCCATTTTCCCTGTTTGATGACCCCTACAGTGAATCACTGCCACTTTTTCCAGAAGATGAGCTGCTTCTGGGAGTCTCAGTATGTTTAAGCCATGTTTTACCTGCTTATTCTCTGCAGTAAGCATACCCCTTTCTTTGCGAATAGCCCCGTGTGTGTGTAGGATGGGCTGTGCATACCGGGAGTCTGTGTAAACATTTAAGATCTTCCCTGTCCCGAGCTCCAGTTCTCAGGTGAGTGCTATCAGCTCACCTTTTGGGTTGAAGTCCCTGGGGTTAGGCTTCGTGCCTTTGTGACTTGGGTCTGGGAGGTCACTGTGGGTCCCACCAGCCTTTTTCCCTCTCTTATGAAGCTGCTCCCATCTGTGAACCATTCCTCTTCTGTGTTTGGGAGAGGCTCACTTCCTAGGTCGGGCGACTGGCATAGATCATGTCTGTGGTTTCTATACAATCAGACTCTAGAGGCCCTGTTTCTGTGGGTAACAGGGTAGCCAGATTTAGAGTGTGACAGGTTTTTATGGTAACCACTGGGTTATCTAAAAGCATAGCCTGAACTTGACCTTCAGGGGATAGCCATTCTGTTCCCTTAGAACTTACGAAAGCCTGAACCTGACATGGGGTCCATAGAGTGACTGGCTGACCAAACGTTAACTTTTCAGCCTCCTTTAGCAGAGTTGTAGTAGCTGCTGCTGCCCGTAGGCAAGGAGGCCATCCCTTAGCAGTTTGATCTAATTGTTTAGAGAAATAAGCAACCACTGAGTAAGGGGTCCCAGTCTTGAGCTAATACCCCAAGGGTGATTCCCCTTCTCTCATGAATGTAAAGGTCCTAAGGTTTAGCTGAATCTGGGAGGGCCAGGGCAGGGACCTGAAGTAATTGCTTTTTCAATTATTGAAAGGCCCTTGGCATTCTGAATTCCATTCAAAAGGATCACGTCATAGCATGCATCAGTATGTCTATCTTGCCAAACAGTGTTCCATTGCATGTAATCCCACATTTTATTTTTCCATTCATCAGCTGATGTACACTTGGTTTCCCCCACCCCCAGGACACTTTTTTGTTTTTATGAATAGTGCTGCTATGACATTTGTATCTAAGTTTTCATGTGGATATACGTTTTCATTTACCTTGGGTAGATAACTAGGAGTAGAATTGCTGGGTTATATGGTAACTTTGCAGCTGTACCATCTTACATTTCCACCAGCAATGTATGAGGGTTCCAATTTCTCCACATCCTCTTGAACACTTGTTATTGTCTGTTTAGTTATAGTGTTGAACCATTTAAGGTCAGTAAACAAGTGCAGAAAGAGGTCTTACGACATCTCCCCCATGTTTGTAAGCTCTGTGCCTGGCCTAGTGGTCGTGCACCTAGAAGGCATTCCCTAAACATCTGTTCAATGAATGAAAATGAAAAAAGAAAACAAGCCCAAACCTTTTATTTGTATGTTGCCTTAGGTTTTAGGTTTTTACAAAGTGCATTCACAAATTCTAAGGCTCAAAATAACACTGTAGGAAGTAGGGAGAGTGGGGATTTCCCATTTTAGACCTGAGAAATTTAGGTAATAAGTGAAGCATCTAGATTGCTGGTCCCCTGGCTTCATACCCAGTCTTCTCTGTACAATTTAACACTGATTTTTCAATATGTCTTTTAAATACTTTATTAGTTAACGTTCAGAAAAGAATGCTGAGAAGTTTCAAAAGATCTTAGTTTAAAAAAAGACAGCAGGGGCTTCCCTGGTGGCGCAGTGGTTGAGAGTCTGCCTGCCAATGCAGGAGACACGGGTTCGAGCCCTGGTCTGGGAAGATCCCACATGCCGCGGAGCAACTGAGCCCGTGAGCCACAATTACTGAGCCTGCGCGTCTGGAGCCTGTTCTCCGCAACGAGAGAGTCTGCGATAGTGAGAGGCCCGCGCACTGCGATGCAGAGTGGCCCCCGCTTGCCGCAACTAGAGAAAGCCCTCGCACAGAAACGAAGACCCAACACAGCCAAAAATAAATATAAATAAATTAATTAATTAAAAAAAAAAAGACAGAAGCTGAAGGGACTGAGTGTATTTGGCAGTTTGGAGACAGCTAATTATGGTCCTGAGATAGTTGTGGGGACTGGAGAGAACAGTCTGGGGAAGCCTGACAAAGGAAGTCACTAGACTTCCAACTTTAGCAAGAAATCTCTTCATCTTTCAAGTAGAACTAGTAGCTGAGCGTTTGCAGGGCTGCAAAATGTAGGGAATGTCAAAGAGAGCTCCAAATCAGGTGAGGACTGATTATGTAGGTTGTAGATTGCATTATCTGAGAAAGAGCTAACACCAGAAAGTAGGTAATTGAAATTACAATTTTCAGGGAGTTCCCTGGTGGTATAGTGGTTAGAATTCGGTGCTTTCATCACCATGGCCCGGGTTCAATCCCTGGTCAGGGTACTAAGATCCCACGTGCTCCCACATGCTGCGTGGTGTAGCCAAAAAAAAACAAAACAAAACAGTAGTATAATAAACCCCCATCATGCCTATCAATTGAAAATTATCAACATTTTGCCATTCTTATCTTATGTTTGAACACATTAAGGCTTTTTTTTTTTGGCTGTGTTGGGTCTTTGCTGCTGCACGGGGGCTTTTCTCTAGTTGTGGCGATTGGGAGCTACTACTCTTTGTGGTGTGCAGGCTTCTCATTGCGGTGGCTTCTCTTGTTGCAGAGCATGGCCTCTAGGCGCGTGGGCTTCAGTAGCTGTGGCATGTGGGCTCAGTAGTTGTGGCTCGCGGGCTCTAGAGCGCAGGCTCAGTAGTTGTGGCGCACGGGCTTAGTTGCTCCACGGCATGTGGGATCTTCCCAGACCAGGGCTCGAACCCGTGTCCCCTGCATTGGCAGGCGGATTCCTAACCACTGCGCCACCAAGGAAACCCAATAATACCTTCTTGAATAGGGCATTATTAGAGTTAAAATGGAAGTAAGGTCCCCAGAAATGCGCATGACCTGTTTTCTGTAACATGTGCCACTGTTATTTATCTAGGCTCTGAGCACACGATGAAAGAAATCATACAGCAGTCTCTCTCCCAGTATTCCCCTTTCCCAGTCTTCAAGGGCAGCAAAAAGCTTATAGAGGTCCCTCGCACAATGTAACATGTGAGATGCCAAAAGGCTGTTCCCAGTGACAGCATGCATTCATCTTCCAAAATCATCTGAGCTCCTCTAATCTTCTTCTACCTTTCTTTAAGTCTTTGTAGCTGTACAAACATAATCTGGGCTAAATCCTGCTTTGTGTTGGCCTCAGGTTGTGTTGTCAAACGCAAGTTCCCATACCCAAGGCACAGTGATGCCAGATAAACCGAAATGTCCAAGTTCTGAGCAGAGAAAGGTTTATCTTCCTTGATGGATTCCAGGGGAGGATTTTTAAAGGCGAGGTGGGGGAGAGAGTCCAGGGTACTAACCTGAGAATTATCTTTTATTCAGCCGACTTGCTGAGGACTTAAACCCTGTAGCTCAGAGATAGCTCCAAGGGTCTGCTCCCAAGAGGTAACGGAGGAGGCAGGATATATAGGAGTTTTTGCAACAAGAACCAGGGAGTCAGAGCATCAAAAGATTACTGTTAATTAAAGAAAACCAGACATCTGAAGTTAATGAATTTATCACTTTTTTTTTTTTTTTTTTTGGCCGTTCTGTGAGGCTTGTGGGATTGAACCTGTGCCAGTGAAAACCAGTGAAAGTGCAGAGCCTTAACACTGGACCGCCAGGGAATTCCCTAGCGCTTTCCTAAGTATGTGAAGATGCAAGAGTCTGGGCGTACTGAAATCATTCCTTTGACATGCACATTAACTATCTAGGGCCAGTATACTCTTTTTCTCCATCCTGAATCCCCTCAGGGTGCACACCTGGGGGTGGCTGCAGTGGCTGAGGGCTTGACGCCCCAATATTCCTAGCTTACTGATAGGGCAGGCGACATGCTTCTTCCACAGTACGGCAGTCAGCTCGTGCACTGTTCTCTGATTGGTTGACGGTGAGTTAACGCAGTGGTGTCACAGGGCTTATCAGCATCAGTCCTTAGGCTCCAGCAGGTCTGGAGTCTACCTGCTCATGGTCATCATGCAGTTAACTTCTTCCATCTGGAAGAGGTTTTAGTATCTGCCAAACAGCTGAGGAATGTGTGCCAGACGCTATCTATGTCCTTTGGGGAGGAACTAAAGGTTCTGTGACTGTAACATGGCTGACCTACTGTTTAAATTTTTTTTGTGGCCTGGGAGACTAAAGCTTTTCTACAAACAAGAGACAGGCAGAGGACATAAGGGGGGGGGGTCTGTCCCTGGAAGGCCCCACAGGGTCCTGCTTGGTTGCAGCTGGAGAACCTGCCACGCACCCTTGTTTGGTCGTGATGAGGGCGGGCTGCTAACGCCTTGTGCCATCTTTCTCCTGGTCTTCCCTGAAGACGGGGTGTTTCAGCGCAGCAGAGGCGGGCAGAGCCTGCGCCTCCTCTCTCTCCACCTTCTGGGTCGGTGCCTGGGCTCAGAGCAAGCACTTCGGTAGAGTTCGCAGCCAGGTGCGAGTAAGTGGGCGTTTGGGTGCCGACCCGCTGTGCTGCGCAGTTGGCTTACCCGCCTCCGTCAACTGCTCTGGCCCCTCGCCTCGTACCTCCCTGTGGCTCCCGGCAGATTCCGCCTGGCCGCCCCTTCGTCCCGCCGCCCCGCACCCGGCTCCCAGCAGCCGAGGCAGCGGCGCGTAGCGGACGCCCCCGAGGCGACCCCGGGAGGCAGGGACCGGTGGGCCGTGGGCGCTCCCCTCCCAGAAGCAGGTGGTTCTTGGGCTCCCGCCCAGCGGACCAGCGAGGCGGCCAGGTCTCCAGCATCCCCGCCGGTGCCTCCAGGAGCAGCGGGAGTGGCACCGCAGCTGGAGTAGCGCGTCCCCGGTCCGCGGCCGCCCTGGCCGGCAAGATGCAGCCAGTGTCCCGGGCGGTGCCGGCCAGCCCGCTGCAGGAGGCGAACCTCTGCTCCCGCGCGTTCTTACGGTGCGCGCCGCGCCTGAGCTGCAACATCCCGCCGCTGGGGGCCCAGTGCCTGACGCCGCCCGCGCCTTTGGCGGGCCGAGGACGGCTTTTTGCTGTCGGTGGGGCTTCCCCACGCCGGCCGCTTGGTCTCCGCCTGCGCCCGGGAACGCTGGGCGGGCGGGAGCAGGGCCGGGGAGGGGGACCCGGAGACCTGGTGGCTGGGGCACCGGTCTCCCTGCTTTGCCGTCCCGCCAGCCTGCAGCGTCCGGGAGCAGGGCGAGCAGGAGGCGGGGAAGTAGAGAACCGAGGCTGCCCAGGAGGAGTCACCGCCCAGTGGGAGAACGGACTGGACCCGCGCACTCCACCCTTATCCCGCTTCCTCAGTACTGCTCAGGAATTCGCAGTTCTGAACTAAAACTGCACCCTTCCCCCCCCCCGCCCCCCCAATCAAGCAGCTTACGAACAGCTTCCTTTATCTAATTAGCGCCCTGGACCGTTGCCATCTTCCAGTAATGTCCCCAGCTTTTCCCATCTTCCTTATGTGGCAGCTGCGTTCCACCTCCACCCGGCTCCTTCTGTCCTTGTGTCTGTGACCACGTCTCTCTCTGCCTTCCTCTCTCCATGTGCGTCTCTCACTGTATGTCCTGGTACCTAGTGGTAGCAAATTTCCTGTGGGTAAAAAACACCCTTTGGTATTTAATGAACGGGGACACTGTTGTTGAACACGTTTTGCATTTGCCTGGGACTCACAGCCACGACTGGAGTGTGTATTATGTTTGACCAGCCCTTTCCTTATTGTTAATATTTCACTTCCACCTTTGAGGACCACTTAGGGGATGGGGTCCCTGGAGCCTGTGGGGTCTTATCCAGATCACTAGCCTTCAGAGAAGCAGTGCATGGTCTTGATGCAGGTGGTCCTGCCCAGGAGTCCTAGGGTCCTGAAACTGACAGGTCCCTAAGCTGGGAGGAAACCTGCAGATGGAAAATGGCTCAGAGAGGTGAAGCTTTTAACTAAAGTTTTCCATCTAGTAGCTGGAACTACTAACTAGTTGGACTGTAATTACACTTGGGTGATTATTAGATCTTTTGTTACTGGACCCTAACCCATTCATCTTTCCCAAATTCTGATATTTCCTTTTATTATGGGACAGCCTATGGGATCCCCAGGGGGTGGGAGCTCCTATGCTTGTTTTGATTGTGGTGTATTCAGTGTGTGTAGCTACATCTCTTGGTCATTTGGTGGCCCTTAAGGAGAGAGGGGCCTAGAAGGAATATGGGGGTGGTTAACGTAAATAATAGCAAAGTGGGCAAACATCTCCTTAACTTCAGGCAGGGCAAGGAACACTTCAAGCTTCTTCTGTTTGTGGATTTTCAAAGTGTATATGCATGGAAATGGGAAGGTGAAGACTTCTCACTGATTTGGGTAGGCACCCATCTCCAGTTTTCCCTCTGGAGGGGAAGGAGCTGAAGGCACTGAAGCAGAGGTCAAGTTTCCTATCATCACACAGCTAGTGAGTGGTGGAGCAGGACCCCGAACCAGGCGGGCTGGCTCCCGAGCCCCTGTTCACCCTGTATGTAACTGCTGTACTGCGCTGCTTCGATTTGGAAACTTGTTCTTAAATGCAGGGAAAAGGCGATTCCAAACACACCTTTGTTTTTGTAGACAGGAGTTTCTCAAGGGAAGTGCTTAAAGTTCATGCTGTTGGAGATGATGCAAGTGAAACATCTCTGTTACCAAGCTTTAGGGTGGCTGCTCTCAAAGTACGGCGCTCAGACCTGCAGCGTCCTCATCACCCTGGAGCTTGTTAGAAGTGCAATTGCCCCGCACCCATTCTAAACCAATTTTGTAAAATTAGAAACTCGGGGGATGGCGTTTAAACAAGCGCTCCAGGCGATTCTGATGGAAGGTTGAGGCTGGCCGCGGCTCCAAGCCGCTCCTCCCATCGGCATTGTTACTTCAGTACTAACTTTAAAAGGGGTCAGATGTTGACCATGATTACCGTCTGTCTGTAAAGTCTGAGGTACCTTAGTGATTTCCTTGTGTCCCCCTCTCGCTGCCCCGGGAAAGCTGAAGTGAGCCCAGCCAGCAAGTGCTGCCCAGAGACGAGGCCCATTTTGTAGAGAAAAACTGAGTTTTCATCTTTCTATTGGGTATTTGCTCTTCTCAAATTTCATCAGTTTTCTAAACTTGTAAATGATGCCAGTAACTAGCTTACTTTTATACGAATGACCTTGTAACCGAAAGTGGGGTCAGGCTACTCGCTGCTCAAAAACCAATAAAGAGGCAAGGTTGGTGGAAAGGAAAGTTTGCTTTCTTTTGGATGCTGTCATGGGGGTTGGGGGGGAGGGCAGATGCCTGTTCAAAGGCCGACTCCCCCCTCCCCACCCCGACATTCAGTGGGCAAGAGCTTTCATAGACAGACGGAGAGGGCTGCATGCAGAAACAGCACAGTCAGCTCTGATGGTCATCTTGAAATTGGTCACTGGTGGTCTGACCAGCATCATCTTGATTGTTTTAAGTACAGTTAATCTTCGTCCCAGGGTCGGTTTGTTCCCATTTCCTCGAGGCCAGTTCTCGGAATTGTGGCAGCTTATGTCATGGCTAAAGCCTGGTCATCGTGTAGTTAACCTCTTCCACCTGGTGGGGCTTTCAGTATCTATAACACAGCTCGCAAGTTATGGCTCAGAATATGATCTGTAGCCCTTGAGGAGGCACTAAAGGCCCTTGAATTTGCTTACTGACTAAACTACTGTTGTTTTGTCCTGGTTGACTGTTTTCCTCTGCTTCTGTATTTTCTCACTTCTCTGATTAAACTTATTCTTTGGCTAAAGTTTTTCCACAGACAAAAGGCAGGCTGAGGACATGGGAGGCAAGGACCATAGGGGTCCTGCTCCATTTCAGCTTCACTGGGGTTTTAGTGTTTCCACAGCTCAGTTTGGACTTAAGGTCTAAGAGGAGTCATACATTATGGCTAGTGGTAATTGTGAACTTTAGGAAAGAATATATATTTTTCTATTTCTGTAAGAAATTTAAAACTATAGAAGAAGAAGAAAGGAATAAGGATTTCTTTCTGTTAGCCAAGTACACTTGCTGACATTTTGGTTTTGGTTGTTTCTTAGTCTTTCCCCTAGAAATCTTTATGCACATCTGCACACAGCCACATCTTTTCTATAAAACTAAACAATTTTGAATCCTGAATCCTTCTTAATTTTCTGTGGTTTACATTTATTTATGGGCATTACATAATCTTTGAAACATGGTATTGCAATTTATGCAGTCTTTCATTTTTGTTTAACACAGTTTATTTCTAATTATGATGTGATGCATATCCATGACCATGTACTTTGGTGCATTTTTCCTTTTTCTGTATTCCTAGAAGTAGACTAACTGGTGAAAGGCCAAATTGTTTCCCATCAGGTTTGGACAGATTTGCCCTATTAATAGCTGTTTGTGTGCTTATTTCATTGTCAACTTTGAGTACCTGAATTACATTTTTTCTCAGTCTGAAGTCTAAAATAATATCAGACAGTTTTAATTTGAATTTATTTAATTTATAGAGATGGCAGTTTTTGTGTATATTGACCATCTATTTGTCATTTTTGAATTGTCTCTTAATGGATTTTTTCCTATGAGGCATTTATATTTTTGAAGTAACTTGCAATAGTGCTTATAATATTTTGCCAGATTTTCATTTGTATTGTAATTTAGTTTAGAGGTTTTAAATTATATATCATTAATTATATTGAGCTTTTTTTTCTCCTGTTGCTTTTGTACTGTGTCTTTTTTAAGATCCCAGCATCATCTAAATCTCCGTAAGCACTTTATTGTAGCTCTTTTATCATTCCTTATCTAACAATAAAGGCAGCTAGAATTTCTTTTAGTATTTGATATAAGCTAGGCCTCGTTTTTTCCGAAACATCCCATTTCCCTATCATGGATTATTGACTAATTCTTCCTTTCCCCCGTCATTGAAAGTAAGGGACACAGTTTATAACTGTGTCCAGCTGGGTACTAGATTGTCCAGTCTGCTGAGACTCTCCTTGGTTATGTCCCCACTGTCCTGCACTGCAGGCCTCTGGGGTGTGCTCTGCACTTCTCTCCCACCCTCATCTCAGAGGCCAGCAGGTTGGGGGTTAGTGCAGGACCTGTCCCAAGAGATGAGGGTTGAACAGTGTCTTGGGCCAGATGCACTTGGCCCATCATTGAGTGGTTAAATCCTGGCTCTCCCAATGCTGGCCACACCTCAATCAGTGAACTGTCACCTTGCAAAGGGAGTGCAGTTGTGGAAACTGCCACTGGTGTCAAGACAGACTCTCTGGAGACTCTTGTCTCAGAAAGATGATGCCATGAGGGGGAATGCAAACTGGCTGAGTGCTGTGATGGTTTAGAGAGGTTGGTCCCGTTAGGCCCTCTGTAACTAGTGATCATGAGTGCATAGAAATGTTTAATTTCAAACTAGGATTCTTTGCACCATTTTCAGAATACCACCTGTATTAATCTTGTTCTTGGTTAACAGTCAGAAATCCAAATGATGTAGATGGAGACTGGGTGAGCTTTCAAGGGCATTTTCTCTGGCCTTGACCTGTTCCCCTTTCCTAACCATTTAGTTTGATGAGTTTTGGTAATTTTATACAATAACTACAGCTCCAAGCAAATGTAGAACAGCCTGAAGGTGTATTATAATTTACTACTGTGTCTTTATGACAAAATAAACAGTGGAACAAATTTAAGTTTATCTCCTGTAGTTTATTCCTGGTTTTTTGGGTCTTTATAGTCCTGCATCTGGTCAGCCTGAGAGGTGTCAACTAGTGTCCACTCAGATGTGTCACGTGGATAATTTGCCTTTCTGAGTCTTCCGGGGTCCCCAGATCTTGTTAAACAATCCCTTCCTTTGGTTGACCTGAAACAAATAGACTGTCAGATATTTCTCCAGGAAAATGGGTTTATTCGGGATCAGCAGAGAATGGCAATTCAGGGTCTGCCACCATGGAGCCACGTGCGAGTCCCCAGAGGGCAAGGGGAGAAGAACTCTTATACATAGCAAAAGCAAGTTGGGAGGGCTGTAGAAGAGAGGGTTTTTCACTGGCTGAGTCTTTGCCGGGAAAGAAGAGTCTGTCTTCTTCCCAACAGGCTCTACTATTGTTGTGACTTCATCTGTCACAGTTGTCAGAGGCTTTCTGCTGGGCCCGCATGGGGTTACTCAAGAGCGCTGTCGCGGCGAAGGCTGCTCTTTGGTGCAACTTTGTCCTGTTCAGAGCGTCACTGATCCTCTCAGTGATCCCTCAGCAGCCTTGGGAGGTGTCATCTCCACGTGTTCTCCCCGTTTGCCAGAGGCCAATACTGAGACGTTATGTGGCTAGTCCAAGGTCGTAACAACCAGAAAGTGGCAAAGTCTAGATTCTAACACAGGAAGGTTTCCACCTGGGGCACATTGAGTGGAATTTTTTTTTCTCATTTAATTAAAAAAAATAGTGGTGAAATGCACACAACATAAAATTTACCATCTGAACTATTTTTAAGCATTTGGTCCAGTGTTATATACATTCACATCATTGTGCAATCAATTTCCAGAACTCTTTTCATCCTGCCTTAGTGTATCATTAAACACTAACTCCCCACTCTCCTTCCTTCCCGCCCCTGGCAACCACAGTGCCACTCTGTTTCTCTCTGAATTTGACTGCTTTGAGTACCTTCATGTAAGTAGAATCATACAGTTTCTGACCTTTGTGACTACACCATTTTACATCCCCCACCATCAGTGTGCAAGGGTTCCAGTTTCTCCACATCCTTGCCAAACTTTCTTTTCTCCTTTTTTTTCTCCCATAGTAGCCCTCCTAATATGTGTGAAGTGGTGTCTCATTGTGGTTTTGATTTGCATTTCCCTAACGATTATTGATTTTGAGCATCTTTCCTGTGCAAGCAGAATTTTAAAGAGGGCCTTTCAGGGTAAGTCCCATTGTTAATTCCCTGAGTGTTCTCTGTAGGAAATAACTGTAAGATACATGGCCCAACACGTTTCAAACCTGTTTATTGGTAAAGCTCACAGATGTATACTTTTGTTTTAGAAGTAAATTGAGACCTAGAGATATTAAGGGTCATGGAGATGCTGAACTGGAGTGGAGAAGGAGATGGGGGGACAGTTGAGGCCCTGGGGCCTCAGTACCACTGCTGGGACTAGAAACCAGTCTTCTGACTCCTGGACTGGGGTGCTTTAGAGGTGCCAACCTACCAGGGTTAGCAAAGTCTGAAGCTCAGTCTCTCTTATGGCTTCTTTAATAATTCATAGGCATTCAGTTATTCAACAAATGATTCTTGAGCGTCTCCTCTGTATCTTTATTATTCTGGGAATGACACAATAAATAAGAGGATAGTGATCTCTACCTTCATGGGTGGTTATTGTCTAGCCTTGGAAATTTCCTTACCCTGTAAAATCAGTAAAATGGTGTTAATATTTGGGATACCTCTGCATATTACATCATTTAAATAATGCATAATGGATTTGAATAGGTTTTGGGGGTGATCCTCTGTACAGTTGTTTTTTCCTTTTATAATTAATAAGTAATTTGCAGAGAGATAATTTGATATTATGTCAATATGGTGCCCCACATCAAAGTTTCACCCACTAGTTTTTTCTTCATTGGATAGTTTTCTGCCTCCATTGTTCCTTCTGTATTTCTTTGCATTTAATTATACAAGATATTTCCCTTCTCTCCTGTTTATGGAGCAGTAATACTAAAATTCATGGATTCTTTTGTTATTTTTTTAATTAAATTTTTTTTCTAATTAATTTTGGCTGTGTTGGGTCTTCATTGCTGTGCACAGGCTTTCTCTAGTTGTGGTGAGCGGGGGCTACTCTTTGTTGTGGTGCGCAGGCTTCTCACTGCGGTGGCTTCTCTTGTTGCAGAGCATGGACTCTAGGCACGCAGGCTTCAGGAGTTGTGGCACGCGGGCTCAGTAGTTGTGGCTTGCAGGCTCTAGAGTGCAGGCTCAGTAGTTGTGGCTCATGGGCTTAGTTGCTCCGCGGCATGTGGGATCTTCCTGGACCAGGGCTCGAACCCGTGTCCCCTGCATTGGCAGGCGGATTCTTAACCACTGTGCCACCAGGGAAGTCCCTGTTATCTAATGGGTTATAATTTTTCATGGTAGGTATAGGGCCATTGATAAAGGTGAAGAGTGCTAGGTACTGTTGCTTCCTTGCAGTGCCCAGAGTCTTGGAATATTACCTGTATGTAAACACACATACAGGCATGGCTATCCTGAGTGCCTGTGGGTAACATGAGGGAAGACAGCTCGGGAACCCACCTACAGAGTGCAAGTGAGGAGTGGCGGCCAGGTGAACTCACTAGGTATTATCACATGCACTTTTGTTGGCAGGATCTGATCCCTTTATTTTTTTTGAAGAAGGACTTAGTATCTTTTTTTTTTTAATTGAAGTATAGTTGATTTACAATGTTGTGTTAGTTTCAGGTATATAGCAAAGATTCAGTTATGCATATATATATATTTTTTCAGATTCTTTTCCATTATAGGTTATTACAAGATACTGAGTACAGTTCCCTGTGCTATACAGTAGGTCCTTGCTGTTTATCTATTTTATATATAGTAGTGTGTATCTGTTAATCCCAAACTCCTAATTTATCTCTCCCCCACTTTCCCCTTTGGTAACCCTAAGTTTCTTTTCTATATCTGTGAGTCTGCTTGTTTTGTAAATAAGTTCACTTGCATCATAGTTTAGATTCCACATATAAGTGATATCATATGGTATTTGTCTTTCCCTGCCTGACTTACTTCACTTAGTATGATCTCTGGCTCCATCCATGTTGCTGCAAATGGCATTATTTCATTCTTTTTTATGGCTGAGTAATCCATTGTATATATATACCACATCTTCTTTATCCGTTCATCTATCGATGGACATTTAGGTTGTTCCCATGTCTTGGCTATTGTAAATAGTGTTGCTATGAACATTGGGGGTGCATGTATCTTTTCGAATTAGAGTTTCCGTCTTTTCCGGATATATGCCCAGGAGTGGTATTGCTGGATCATATGGTAACTCTATTTTTAGTTTTTTAAGGAACCTCCATACTGTTTTCCATACTGGCTGTACCAATTTACGTTCCCACCAACAGTATAGGAGGGTTCTCTTTTCTCCACACCCTCTCCAGCATTTATTATTTGTAGACTTTTTGATCATGGCCTTTCTGACTGGTGTGAGGTGATACCTCACTGTAGTTTTGATTTGCATTTCTCTAATAGTGATGTTGAGCTTCTTTTCATGTGCCTGTTGGCCAATGTATGTCTTTTTTGGAGAAATGTCTATTTAGGTCTTCTGCCCATTTTTTGATTGGGTTGTGTTTTTTGATACTGAGCTATATGAGCTGTTTGTATATTTTGGAAGTAAATACTTTGTTGGTCAAAACATCATTTGCAAATATGTTCTCCCAGTCCATAGGTTTTCTTTCATTTTGTTTATTGTTTCCTTTGCTGTGCAAAAGCTTTTAAGTTTAATTAGGTCCCATTTGCATATTTTTGGTTTTATTTTCATTACTCTAGGAGGTAGATCAAAAAAGACATTGCTGCAATTTATGTCAGAGTGCTGCCTATGTTTTCCTTTAAGAGTTTTATAGTGTCTGGCCTTACGTTTAGGTCTTTAATCCATTTTGAGTTTATTTTTGTATGTGGTGTTAGAGAATGTTCTAATTTCATTCTTTTACATGTAGCTGTCCAGATTTCCCAGCACCACTTATTGAAGAAAATGTCTTTTCCCCATTGTATATCTTTGCCTATATTCTTTGTCCTAGATTAATTGACCATGAGTAGTGTGTGGGTTTATTTCAAGACCTGATCCCCCCTTTAAACTATATACAGGCTGGCCTTGCCTATTCCATGAACACTCCATTTTTTCTTTTCTTGTGAACAGGGAACTAACAGTGAGAAAACAGACCACCTACAAATACTTACAGTCAGGGCAGGCTACATATTTTAAAGGGCCCAGGGCAAAATGGAAAAAGCAGGGTCCATTGTTTAGAAATTATTTCAAGATAGCAACAACAGGACACTAACCAAGTATGGTTCAGTTTAACAAGTGAGAGGCGGTCAGGGTATTACAGAAATATGAGTTACCTAGGATGAGGGTTGATCTTACGGTGGCTTCCTAGAAGAGGTGAAAACTGGGCTGACCCTAGAGAATGAGGCTGTCTTCCCTACATGGACCTTCTCCTCTTTTTTTAGACCACAGGGTATTGAGGAGGATCACTTAGTCATTCTGACTTAAATGTCAGTCACCAAGAGTTTTCTGCCACAGTACATTCTAATTATCTACCCTCTGGAGTTGTGACACATGCCTTGGGGGGCATGGAGAGGTGCTGTCCAGAC
Source organism: Balaenoptera musculus (assembly GCF_009873245.2). Lineage (NCBI taxonomy): Eukaryota > Metazoa > Chordata > Mammalia > Artiodactyla > Balaenopteridae > Balaenoptera > Balaenoptera musculus. The sequence goes on along the minus strand of NC_045802.1, from coordinate 65,080,931 downwards.
CTCCCTTCAAGGACTTGTTGCCCCAGCTGCTGGAAGTGCTGCTAGTGGGCAGTCTTTAGCCATCAGCTCCTCGGGGGGCAGCCTGTATGCAGTGACCCGTCAAGGTGGAGGTATAAAGGCCTGGCCATTGGACATGTCAGGAAACCCTGAAGGGCCGTCTTCATTCCAGAGCCCCCATGGGGTCAGCTAAGGTCATCTGGCCAGTGGTCCAGCTTGATTTCTCCCTCTGCCCTATTTTGTTTCTTCCCTCTTGCTTCTGCAAGTATTGATCCCAAGGGCACCCCTAATAAACATCCCAACACTAAACTCCATCTGGGTCTGTATCCCAGAGAACCAACTTGCAGCATGTGTCAGAAAACATTCCAGTACTTGGGGAGGATTCTTATTTGAAAATTACTGGTTACACATATAACATTTTAGAATCACCAAATAAAATACAAAATGGTGGAAACAAAGACTTTGTGGGTGAATGTGGTTACCTTTGGTTTAAAATCCTCAATCTAATGTTTTCTGACCAAAATGAAATTATCTATTAATAACAAAAGAAAACTATTATGTTGAACCGTATGAAACTGCCATTTTATAAGTTAAAAAAAAAAGGTTGACTGTTAGCAGTTCCACATGGTTCAATCTAATAGAAAAAATACATTAGCATTTGAAATTTAGAGAACATTATACTTATGAATAACTCATGGGTAAAAGATATAATTGAGTTAAATTAGAAAATACCTAATACTATGGTTATTGATCAGTGCTAAGCACCAAAACTTGTAGGTTGCAGCTAAGGTGGGTCTTAGGAAACAAAAGTACACTTTATGTACTTATATTAGAAAAAGAATTAAGTTGAAAATTAAGTTTCCAGTTTAAGAATTGACCAAAAAAATCTCAAAATAAATGAAAAGTTGAAGGAAAGAAATAATGTAATGAACTAGAAAATGTTTAAAAAACCAGAAATGATCTATCAAGCCATAAAAAGCAAAAAAACACAATTATAGGTGCTGCAGAGTTTAAACATATAAGATATTGTGAATAACTTTATGTCAATCAAGTTCAAAACTCACAGGAGATCCACTCCTAGAGAAATAAAATGTACCAAAAATGACTCTATAGAAATAACTGAATAGTCCTAAAATAATTACCAAAAATTAACCAGACACTGATGGTTTGCACAACACTGTAGATGTGATTAATGACATTGAATTATATGTTTAAAAATGGTTATATGGCAAATTTTATGTTATATATATTTTACCACAATGAAAAAAATTAAAAAATAAGATCTTCAGTCTAAAAGACAATCGATCACACATCTGTCCTTCATTATGAAATCCCCTAGAAGGGCTCCTATTTTGAAAAAGTATATTTTCTCTCCCTTCTCTTTTAGAGCATATAATACTGTCCTTCTGTATTTTAACCCTATATTTTTTTTTTCTGGAGAGGGGATGCCTCTCTTTCATATAATGTCACTTAAACTAAGGTATATTTTTTGTTTTTCCTATTAGTTTTCTCTTACTGTTTTAACCAGAGGTCTTTGGGTATGGAATCCAGTTCTGTTAAAGGAAGTGGTGAGACAAAATGGCAACTTCACACACACGCTTCAACTAAATAGAATCCTTGATATAATTGGACAGGGGTATATAATTTGGGGAACAGTAAGAAACATCTGTGACAACTTTGTCTTGCACCTTAGAAAATGTGCTTTGTCTCTGGAGTCTCTCAAGGCACAAAAACTGAGAGACAGCTTTTATTGGTGGCCTGTACATCTGATTTGGATAAGAAAAAAATAGTATAACATAATAAAAATAATCCTTTTGTAAGAGCTTAGAATCGTTGGGTGAAGTTGGAGAAAATAATCCAAATAAACGAACATCTTGTATGTGTAAGTATTTGTTGCTGGTGTAAAGAAAATACAGTATAGCTTATGCAGTGCAAAAACTATTGGAGAAATGCCTTCGGAATAGACTTGACCTCATGGTAGAATCACGGTGCTGACTCAAAAATTGTTAAGGCTGAGAGCTGTCCATTGGAAGCGTTCATAACCAGATGGTCACTGTGAGTAATATCTGTCTATTTCATTTTGAAGTGCACCTGAGGGGAAAAAAGACAAAAACAACATGTTTAAAAGTTTTAAAGTCCTCCTCCCTAAGGCAATGCATTTCTAGGTCCACTTCCTTATGTGAAGCAAATTATATCACTACTGGAGCCACAATTTAAAAAACTAGGAATGTATTTATTCTATGGAGGAAGTAGCCCCATTAAAACCCTCAGTGGGGCTGGGCCTAATGCCAAACACCCTGTAGATCCACTTGAGTTCTGATCATTCTGATTCACAGATATGTTTTATCACTATATTAAATTGATAAGCAGTATCATTTTACTGAAAACCTGGAGATATATTAAAAACAGGGTGACAGAGAGGCTGGGAACTAGTGTCTGAAAAGGGTTTCTCATTTTCACACATAAAATGAGCACACCAGATTTGGATGTTAATATCAGGTTGTCATCCCTATATTTTATAAACTCGGACTGACAAGCATTGAAACACTGGCATATATGTATGAAATATGCTGGCATTTAATTTAACTGCAGCAAAGCAGTTATAGGGCCTATAGAAATGTGATCTGTGTATGGTGGGTCACAGGAATGAAAAGAGAATCAAAAGCTTTAACAAAGACTCAACCAAGCAACTTTGAAAAAGAAATGATACCAAATAATAGGACAGGTCTTTGCCAGGCCTTTGAGTTCTTGAATTCTACCAATTTCTAGCTGAACTGGAAGAAATAAAGGTTTTTTGATAAATGTATAATCAGAACATAAAGGAAATGAAATGCTGCCAAGTTTCTCTGTTCCACAATCATCAGTTTTTAGTAGCTGTATTGTATCTCAGTTCCTTGACAGATGTGCAGAACAAAATGAAATAATGTCAAGGTTTGTGAGCTGTTATCTCAAAATGTATTTCTTTGAAAAAGGACTTCAAATGTCATTTTTTTTCCCCCAAAGAAGAATGTGAAATGTTTTGTTTGAGTCTTTTATAACAGAAAATGTACCATCTATCTGAGGCTGACTAGTGTCAGTATCTGAGTCGCCTAAACATAGGATTACGGATCTATTTTATAAAAACCTGGGACCAAATACATTTGTGGGTGCTGTCAACAAAGTTATCACGAGAGATAATGGACATCACACATGAAATAGAAAAGCACTGAGACACCTACCTTCATATCAAGTGTACTTTCTTCTTCTCTTGTTGCTTGCATACTTGCTACCCGCCTCCAAACAGCACTGAATATGAAATGCTATATATTAAAATGTCCCTTAAGTTAAGGAGAAAAATAAGTTCTCCAAGAATGCGTGGACCCCACTGGGTGAAATCTGAGGCTATTTCCATTATAATGCAAGAATTTTAAAAAATAAGGCCTTTGGGGGTAGGCTAATTGCATATCATCTCTCTCCTCCATTTTTTAAAGCTAGCCATATTTTGTGTGGTTATCTATTATGTACTCTCTTGGTGAAACTAAAAACAGCCAAAAAACAAATGGAAATACTTTTAACTTTCTACTGCTTGACGGTCCTCCCAAAATCACCTGGTTCCTTTCCCCATAACTCTTCTCAATGCAATTTTTTAAAAGAAAAAAAATTTTTTAATTTATTTATTTTTGGCTGTGTTGTTGGGTCTTCGTTGCTGCGTGCAGGCTTTCTCTAGTTGCGGTGAGTGGGGGCTACTCTTCGTTACAGTGCGCGGGCTTCTCATTGCAGTGGCTTCTCTTGTTGCGGACCACGGGCTCTAGGCACACGGGCTTCAGTAGTTGTGGCTCACGGGCTCTAGAGCACAGGCTCAGTAGTTGTGGCGCATGGGCTTAGTTGCTCCGCGTCCTGTGGGATCTTCCCGGACCAGGGATCAAACCTGTGTCCCCTGCATTGGCAGGTGGACTTGTAACCACTGCGCCACCAAGGGAGCCCAGAAAATGTTATTACTAGCACCTTTTAACCAAAATGGCCTTTGCTTCTGGTCTGCAATAATTGAAATTGAATACTGAAAATAAGCTTTCTGTATATAAAAGCCTTGATTTGACCCTTCTCTTTCTCATGGTATAGACTACACTCTGGCTGACAGCGGAAGTGAAAGAAGGCATCTTTTTCATAGGGTGGGTTATGAAGAGAGTCGAGATGACTGAACGCTTGTTAGCAGAGTCCTTGTGGATGGGCTGAGCCTGAATGGAGAGGCCCAATCTCACCTCTCTCTCTCTCTCCTGGAACCACTGCTGACCCTGGAAAAATCACTTAAGCTTTCTCCACACTGGCTACCACATTTGTGAAATGAGACAATGACCTACCTCATAGGAACTAAGTGATGGCCACAAACTACAGGTTTAAAACATGCTGAGCTAAGTGTTGGGTGTGATTATGATGCTGCTCAGAGATGTGGCCCCTTAGTTCACAGAAAGTAGCAGCATCAGTCAGATTGAATGATGAAAACAGAACATCTCAGAGGCCCTTTAGTGAATCTTGTAGTTTTATCTTAAAAGAAGCCCAGTTGAGACACATTTAGCTCAGTGAACATGGTAACCTGGGTGGCAGAAAGGTGGTTAAAAAATTACTTTCTAACCTGTGACTTTGAGAAGTTACCTAGGTTCTTCTGCCTCAGTTTCTCCATCTGAGGGATAATAATGCCAGCTCAGAATGGTTGTGAAGATTAAAAGAGATAACGCCAAAAATATTCAATTCATGGTAAGCAGAACATAAGACCAGTGAGTGGTGGGTTTCTTGGCCCTCTTCCCTTTCTTCTCTTGGGCGTGGTTCATTATAGTTCCTCCAATGTAGGTTAAAACAGTCTAGTACTTAAACTCCAGCTTGTAAATAAAACCACCATCATGAAATTAGATCTTACTAAGAGCAACAGGGCAATAAAAGCTCACCTGCGTGGCTAAAAGCCAGCAAGCAGTGCTTCAGTATATGTAGAATTCTGGCTCAAGACTGTACGTTCATTCTCCCTGAACTGCATGGCCCTAGTTCAATCCCAGTAACCCTCAAACTCCTCGTCTTGAAAGCAGGTCTAACTTTGTGGACATACTGGCAGGTATATTACCAAAGTAAAAGAGTGCTGTAGAGTTAGAAAGGATTTTTGCTTTTAACTTAACGGAATAATGAATATTCTTTTCCCTTATCCTTTCAGAAATCACCCTAAACAGCAAGGATATTGGGAGATAAAAAATAAGCCCAATCTTTGATGAAATCAGGAGTCATTTGAAATTCCAAGTGACAAAATATCTGGACAGGCTACATTAAGCAACTGGATCCAGTGGGCTGTGGCATGACAGAGATGGTATGTAAGTAGAACAGATCTCAGCATCATGGGAGAACATAGCTCTCCAACTAAGGGGCAAATGCCAGTGAGGAATCATATAGAATCAGTATCTTTGCCTGAAGCATGTATATTGGTGAGGTCCTAGGAGAAGAGAGATTTTGAAATGCAAGCACCATTGACTGCCCGTCTCTGCAGGCTAGGGAGGAATACAGGCTAAACGAATATGTGTTCTCGATTTCTCTCTCACTCGCTTATTTTTTCTCTCTAGGCCATGTGGAACTTCTGTGTTAAGCACAGAGAATTCCCTTTAGCCTCAAATGATGCCCTAGCCACAACTATCCCACAGATATATGGTCTAAAAAAAAACTCAATTCAAAGGTGAGTAGTAGGAATAACAGTAATAAAAAAGTAGTATAGGATCTGTAAAATACACAAACAAAAATGAAGACAAGGAATAAGATGAGCATATGATGGATGAAAAAATACTGAAAAGATGAAAATTGTAAAAAAATGTAACACAATACATTCAAACAAAATGTAGTAGAACAATCAACCTGTGGACATCCAAGAGTACAGGAAAACATGGCACAGCAACAATGATGAAACATGAGTTGACAGAGGCCGAAAGTGAAATGGAAGAGAAAAATGAAAACATCAAAGAAATGATCATTCTAAAAGGCAGCATGAAGATTAGTCACTGCTGAAAAAACAACATGAGACTTGGAGGAAAGGATTGAGAAAGCAAGGCAAATAACTGTAAATTAATGAAAAATTTAAAAGGATTAAGGAGATAATAGCTTTATAAAATAGACAAAGGACAGCAACATACACATTATAGATAGCTAAAGAGGAGAGTCTAATCAAATAAATTCAAAGATGTAATTCAAGCAAATGCTCAGAAATAAAAGACTTGAATCTAGAGATCAAGAGTGCATGATGTCCTAGGAAAAACTAATGACCTTCAAAATAAGAAAGAATCTAATGACCTTCAAAATAAGAAAGAATCTTTTAAGAATCCAGGAAAGAAGATCAAGTTTTATCAAATTAGAGATACAGGAGGTAAATATTTCATACAGTTAACCCTCGAGCAACATAGAGGTTAGGGCGCTGATCCTCTGGACAGTCTGTATATAACACTGCAGTCACCCTCCATATCTACAGATCGAACCAACTGTGGATCATGTAGTACTGCAGTACAAATTTTTAAAAAAGTGAATACAAGTTAACCTGTGCAGTTCAAACCTGTACTATTCAAGGGTTAACTATATTTACAGTAAGTCAGGGATTCTAACTTCAATGCACCCTCTTTAAGATGATATAGAGCCTTGTTTTCAAACTTTTATTTGTACTGCCGCCCACAGTAGTAAATACATTTAAATTCACATTGAGTACCAGTACGGATTCACTGTCTATATTTATATTCATCTATCCTGAAAAGAATTTAATGAAATATTTACTATTACTAGGAAAGATACATTGCTATTCTTCATCCATTCCATTCTTTTCTATTTCATTTCTTAAAACATGCTGGTCATGACTGACTAAATGGATTTCACAGGCCCACTAAGGACTCACAACCCAAACTTTTAAAAACAGTATACAAAGAACAAACTTTAGTCAACTAGAGATGCAAAAATTATCATTTAACACAGGTAAGTAAAATAATAGAGGTTTAAGTATTTTTAAAGATTTGAAGGTAAACAGTAGAAGAACCATTTAAACAACTAAAATTTGTTGGTAGAATGGAGAAAAGGGAAACATGTCAGTGTTTATAACGTGGAGTCAATAATAAGGAAATAAAGTATTCCTGTAAGAAATTAAAGCAACACACAAAATAACAAAAATCCAAAAATTACAGACTACAAAATAAAAGGTTTTTTAAAAAAAGAATACTAAAAACTGAAAGCATAACAGAACTAAGATAAAACATACCCCTAAGGGCTAAGATTAAATCTCAGAGCTAAACCTAACTATAATACTTGCCATTGCAGGAGACACATCTACAATCTGATATCAAAAGACAATCAAAGACATATCAGGCAAATGAAAACTGGGGACTTAATTTCAGTTTTGAATCAGGTTGGATTCAGGGCCAGAAACATTAAATGAATCAAAGAAAGGCACTTTAGTGTTGTATGAAAGAAGAGAAGGTTAGCACTCCCCTTGACAAGGATGGAAGAGGTTCTTGGGCCTGACAACAGCAAATGGTTAAGGCATTGCCACCTGCTTCAGGGCATCTAACCATCATTTTTTGGTAAATTTAAGAAAACTGAAATCATATCCAGCATCCTTTCTGATCACAGCACTATGAGATTAGAAATCAATTACAGAAAAAAAAATGTATAAAACACAAACACGTGGAGGCTAAACAATATGTTACTAAACAACCAATGGATCACTGAAGAAATCAAAGAGGAAATCAAAAAATACCTAGAGAAAAATGAAAATGAAAACACAACAAGCCAAAACCTATGGGATGCAGCAAATGCAGTTTGAAGAGGGAAGTTTATTTGAAAAATCTCAAATAAACAACCTAACCTTACACCTAAAGCAACTAGAGAAAGAAGAACAAACAAAACCCAAATTAGTAGAAAGAAATCATAAAGATCAGAGCAGAAATAAATGAAATAGAGACAAAGAAAACCAGAAAAGACCAATGAAAGTAAAAGCTGGTTCTTTGAAAAGATAAAATTGAAAAACCTTTAGCCAGACTCATCAAGAAAAAAAGGGAGCGGGCTCAAATCAATAAAATTAGAAATGAAAAAGAAGTTACAACTGACACCACAGAAATACAAAGGATCATAAGAGACTACTACAAGCAACTATATGCCAATAAAATGGACAACCTGGAAGAAATGGACAAATTCTTAGAAAGGTACAACCTTCCAAGACTGAACCAGGAAGAAACAGAAAATATGAACAGACCAATCACAAGTACTAAATTGAAGCAGTGATTTAAAAACTTCAAACAAACAAAAAGTCCAGGACCAGATGGCTTCACAAGAGAATTATATCAAACATTTAGAGAAGAGTTAACACCTGTCTTTCTGAAACTCTTCCAAAAAATTGCAGAGGGAGGAACACTGCCAAATTCATTCTATGAGGCCACCACCACCTTGATTCCAAAACCAGACAAAGAATACCACAAAAAAAGAAAATTACAGGCTATATCTCTGATGAACATTGATGCAAAAATCCTCAACAAAATACTAGCCAACAGAATCCAACAACACATTAAAAGGATCATACACCATGATCAAGTGGGATTTATCCCAGGGATGCAAGGATTCTTCAGTATTCGCAAATCAATCAGTGTGATACACCACATTAACAAACTGAGGAATAAGAACCATATGATCATCTCAAGAGATGCAGAAAAGGCTTTTGACAAAATTCAACACCCATTTATGATAAAAACTCTCCAGAAAGTAGGCAGAGAAGGAAACTGCCTTAACATGATAAAGGCCATATATGACAAACCCACAGCTAACAACATACTCAATGGTAAAAAGCTGAAAGCATTCCCTCTAAGATCAGGACAAGACAAGGATGTCCACTCTCACCACTTTTATTCAACATAGTTTTGGAAGTCCTAACCATGGCAATCAGAGAAGAAAAAGAAAGAAAAGGAATCCAAATTGGAAAGAAGTAAAACTGGCACTGTTTGCAGATGACATAATACTATACATACAAAATCCTAAAGATGCCACCAGAAAACTACTAGAACACATCAATGAATTCCTTAATGCAGGATACTAAAGTAACACACAGAAATGTCTTGCATTCCTATATACTAACAACAAAAGATCAGAAAGAGAAATTAAGGAAACAACCCCATTTACCATTGCATCAAAAAGAATAAAATACCAAGGAATAAACCTACCTAAGGAGACAAAAGACTTGTACTCTGTAAACTATAAGACACTGATGAAAAAAAATCGAAGCTGACACAAACAGATGGAAAGATATACCATATTCTTGGATTGGAAGAATCAATATTGTCAACATGACTATACTACCCAAGGCAATCTACAGATTCAGTGCAATCCCTATCAAATCACCAATGATATTTTTCACAGAACTAGAACCAAAAAAATTTTTAATTTGTATGGAAACACAGAAGACCCTGAATAGCCAAAGCAATCCTGAGAAAGAAAAATGGAGCTGGAGGAATCATGTGCCCTGACTTCAGACTATACTACAAAGCTACAGTCATCAAAACAGTATGGTACTGGTGCACAAACAGAAATATAGATCAATGGAACAGGATAGAAAGCCTAGAAATAAATCCACACACCTATAGTTTTGTCAATTAACCTATGAGAAAGGAGGCAAGACTGTACAATGGAGAAAAGACAGTCTCTAATTAAGTGGCGCTGCTGGGAAAACTGGACAGCTACATGTAAGAGAATGAAATTAGAGCATTCTCAAACACCATAAACACAAAAAAATGTAAGGCTATAAAACTCTTAGAGGAAAACATAGGCAGAACTCTGACATAAATTGCAGAAATGTCTTTTTTGATCCACTCGCTAGAGTAATGAAAATTAAAAAAATATGCACATGGGACCTAATTAAACTTAAAAGCTTTGCACAGCAAAGGAAACAATAAACAAAATGAAAAGACAACCTACGGACTGGGAGAAAATATTTGCAAATGATGTGATGACCAACAAGGTATTAATTTCCAAAATACACAAACAGTTCATATAGCTTAGTATCAAAAAAAGAAAAAAACCCCAAACAACCCAATCAAAAGTGGGCAGAAGACCTAAATAAACATTTCTCCAAAGAAGACATACAGATGACCATAAAGCATGTGAAAAGATGCTCAACATTGCTAATTATCAGAGAAATGCAAATCAAAACTACAATGAGGTATCACCTCACACTGGTCAGAGTGGCCGTCATAAGAAAGCCTAAAACAATAAATGCTGGCAAGGGTGTGGAGGAAAAGGGAACCCTACTACACTACTGGTGGGAATGTAAATTGGTACAACCACTATGGGGAACAGTATGGAAGTTCCTTAAAAAACTAAAAATAGAACTACCATATTATCCAGGAATCCCATTCCTGGGCATATATTTGGAGAAAACCATGGTTCAAAAGGATACATACACCCCAATGTTCATTGCAGCACTATTTACAATAGCCAACACGTGGAAGCAACCTAAATGTCCTTTGACGGATGAATGGATAAAGAAGACACGGCATATATATACAATGGAATATTACTCAGCCATAAAAAAGAATGAGATAATGCCATCTGCAGCAACATGTGTGGACCTAGAGATTATCATACTAAGTGAAGTAAGTCAGACAGAGAAAGACAAATATCCTGTGATATCACTTATATGTAGAATCTTTAAAAAATGATACAAATGAAGTTATTTACAATACATAAATAGACTCACAGACATAGAAAACAAACTGTTGGTTACCAAAGGGGAAACATGGGGGGAGGAGGAATAAATCAGGAGTTTGGGATTAACATACGCTCACTACTATATGTAAAATTTTGGGTTGGCCAAAAAAATTCCTTCAGTTTTTAAGTAAAAATAAGACATTTTTCATTTTCTCCAAGAACTTCATTGAACAATGTATTCACCGTTTTGTTCCACTACTTTCTGCCTTTCTTCAGGCAACTTCATAATTCCATCTTCCCAAAACTTTTTGTCTGTTTGAGGAAAGAACTGTTCCAGGTACCTTTTATAGACTTCCAGGGAACTGAAACTTTTTCCATTACGAGAATTTTGTAAAGACCGAAATAAATGGAAATCTGAAGGTGCAATGTCTGGTGAATATGGCAGATGAATCAGAACTTCCCAGCCAAGCTGTAATGGTTTTCACCTGGTCATCAAAAAAAACATGCAGTCTTGCATTATCCTGATGGAAGATTATGCATTTTCTGTTGACTAATTCCAGATGCTTTTTGTCGAGTGCTGCTTTCAGTTGGTCTCATTGGGAGCAGTGTTGCAGCAAAACCAGAAATGAGTAAATGGCCTTAGGCACATAGCAGCCAAACAGGCCTGCAAGAGTTAAGCAGTCTTGGTTATTCTTTAGCTGTTACTACTAACAAACACTTGTAGCTAGACTTGTCCTTCACAGAGCTAAACAAAGCCAATTACTCTGTGACTCCATATGAATTATACTCTGCACCTAGCATTCTTCTCCCCCTACACTCCCCTGTAGCACTCTGCATTTCAAAAACAAGGTCATGGCTGATAACTTCAGGGACACGGGACCTGGTTGCTGAGCCACCTGATGCCAGCTTTTGGCCATAAATTTGCAGAAGAAGGAAATGCAAGACCTTCATTAGTTTGAGCCTTATCACCTACCCCAGACCATGGAGTCTTGGCCTATAAAGCCTTTCCCTATCCCCCAGGGATGGGGGAGCACAGTTCTTGAGGTGGTAGCCTGCTGTATCCTCTTTGCCTGGTAAAGAATAAAAGCTACTTTTTCTCGTTCTGCTAAAACTCTTCGTGTTTCTTTTTGGCATTGGTGAACAGAGAGCCAAGATTTTGGCATCAGCTGAACTTGTTGGAATCAATCGTTGGATTTCTCGAAGGAGCTCATAATAGAGGACTCCCTTCCAATCCCACCATATACACAACATCACCTTCTTTGGATGAAGACCACCGGTGCCTTTGGTGTGGTTGGTGGTGGTTCATTTCAGCTGCCCCACAATCTCTTCCATTCCACATTACTGTACAGTATCCACTTCTCATCGCCTGTCACGATTTGTTTTAAAAACAGAACCTTTTCATTAGTTTCAGTAGAGAATCGCATGTGGAAACATGGTCAAGAAAGTTTTTTGTGCTTAATTTATGTGGAAACTAAACATCAAAGCGATTAACATAACCAAGCTGGTGCAAATGATTTTCAGTGCTTGATTTGGATATTTGAGTATGTCATCTATCTCCTGCATGGTATAACGTTGATTGTTCTCAATTAATGTCTTGATTTGATCGCTGTCAACTTCAACTGGTCTACCCAACCGTGGAGCATTGTCCAGCGAGAAATCTCCAGCACGAAACTTCGCAAACCACTTTTGACACATTCAATCAGTCACAGCACCTTCTCCATACACTGCACAAATCTTTTTTTGCATTTCAATTGTGCTTTTACCTTTCTTGAAATAATAAAGCATAATATGCCGAAAATGTTGCTTTTTTCTTCCATCTTCAATATTAAAATGGCTACACAAAAATCCACCAATTTTAAGTTATTTTTTTAAATACACGCTGATATGACAGCTGTCACAATCTAACAAAATTGTTTTGAATGAAGTTAAAGACAACTAAGCACTGCTAGAGCTGACTTATGGAAAAAACTGAACGAACGTTTTGGCCAACGCAATAGATAACCAACAAGGACCTACTGAATAGCACAGGGAAATCTACTCAATATTCTGTGATAACCTATATGAGAAAAGAATCTGAAAAAGAATGAATATATGTATATGTATAACTGAATCACTTTGCTGTGCACCTGAAAGTAATACAGCATTGTAAATCAACTATACTCCAATAAAATTTAAAACAAAAAAAAGGAAAGGTACTTTAAAATAGTAGAAAATGTAATTCATAGTGAAAACCTGAGTCATGAATATCTAGGGACTGAAAAATTATAGCACTGAAATTATCAAAACAAAAATTACAAGAACTATAAAATGAAACTTGGTACAGTATGAGACTAATTCACTTCTCTAGGTCCAAGTCACATCAAATGGATCAAAATAAATAAGAATAGAGAAAACCTAAATAATGTAATTAATAAAATCACTATAATTAAAAATTAAACTCTATACCTTCCATAGCCAATAGTCCATCTTTTTAAATGCCCAAAGAACATTCACAAAAATTACCTATATACTAGAACTTAAAGTATTACTAAACACTGTTTCTGGGTGGAAATGGTACAGAGAACTTTTTTTTTTTTATCATAAGGCAATGAAATGAGTAAAATAGAAAACATACAAACATAAAAAAATCCTCTATCCACAGGAAATTTTAAAGATCTCTCTCAAATAATTCTTAGGCCAAAGAGAAAATGACAACCAAAATTGCAGAATCTATAAATAAAAACGTAACTATGATGAAAGCACTACACACCAGAACCTATGGAATATAGCTAGAACAGTATTCAGAGAAAAGTTCACAGCCTTAAAATATTTATATTAATAAATAAGAAAGAAAGAAAACAAATGTATTCAAGAAGTAAGAAGAAACAACAAAATAAACCGAAGGAAGGAATGATTAAAGATAAAACACAGAAAGTGATAAATAATCAAAAAGAATACAAGTAGTAAGTGAATGTGAGAGTTCCTTCTTTGGGGGAAAAAACATAAAACTGTAACAGTTCATTAGAAGGGAAAATGAGGAGTAGGGAATGGAGAGAGCATAAATACTATGTAGCCATTAAAAAGAATGAGGTAACTATATGAATATAATCTGAGATATAACATTAAATGAAAAAAGCAAGGAACAGCTATCATTTGCGCTTAAAAACAAGGAAGGCCACGTATGCACAAGTTCTTACTGATGCACAGAACATGTCAACAGAACAGTCAACAATTGTGCTGGGGGAGGAGCTGTGTGATGACAGGATCTCAGAGTGACTTATTCAAAAATTTTAAAAACCTATTTAAAAAAGTAAAGTTTTTACATAAAAATGGAATCTAAAAAAAAAAAGTGGTTCTGATGAACCTAGGGGCAGGACAGGAATAAAGACACAGATGTAGAGAATGGACTTGAGGACACGGGGAGGGGGAAGGGTAAGCTGGGACGAAGTAAGAGTGGCATGGACATATATACACTACCAAATGTAAAATAGCTAGCTAGTGGGAAGCAGCTGCATCACACGGGGAGATCAGCTCAGTGCTTTGTGACCACATAGAGGGGTGGCATAGGGAGGGTTGGAGGGAGACGCAAGAGGGAGGGGATATGGGGATATATGTATACTTATAGCTGATTCACTTTGTTATACAGCAGAAAACACATTGTAAAGCAATTATACTCTAATAAAGATAAAAAAAACCCCAACTCTAATAATGTAGACTCATAAATATAGTGTATAAGTTGTGATAAAATATTTTTATACTTTTCATCTTAAGATCACAAGTGTAAATTAGTAACTAGATATTTTAAATTGTACTCACTATTCTAATATGCCAAATTCTCTTAAACATGACAAATGTATGAAATAAAAAATGTACAAAGATTAAAAAAAGTAAAGTTTTTGAATTTTGTAGCATTAGATGTATCATTTGTTTAAAAACTGATTATTAAAAATAATACATTTGAATTATTTAGTCTCTAAAGCTACTTAAAAGAACTGTGGGTGCATTTTTTTATTATTATTGGGAGAGAAGGGTTTAATCTATAGCCTTTTAAAAAATGATCCCATTTTATACTGTAAAACGCTCTATATTCTCAAAGCACTTAGGCATCTGCTATCTCATCTGATCCCTGTAATAAGTGTGAAGAAGCTGGGCAGCGCTGTAATCCCTGCACTGCATACAGGTGAGGACCCTGAGGCTCAGAGACCTTGGGGGACACAAGGCCACACGGCTGCTAAGTGCCTCCTGCACCTATTCAAACTGGTCCAGGCTCCTAGGATATTAGGATTTCATAACTTTTGGGTTGTATCTAGTGATTTCATGAGTAGATAGAATGACACCTCTGTTACACACTGGGAACAAAGAAATTTCCAGAGAACCTCAATCATGTCTGCTTCATCACAGAAGAAAGTGAATGACAGGCATTCATCCTTTGTTATGGGCTGAGTCCTGTCACCTTCTATTTTATATGTTGAAGTCCTAACCCCCAGTACCTCAGAACGTGACTGTATTTAGAGACAGGATCTTTAAAGAGGTGAATAAGTTAAAATGAAGTCATATAGGTGGGCCCTAATCTGACTGGTGTCCTTATAAAAAGAGATTAGGACACAGGCACACAGAGGGATGACCATGCAAAGACACAGAGAGAAGACAGCATCTCCAAGCCAAGGAGAGAGGCCTCAGAGGAAAACAACCCTACCAACACTTTAACTTCAGACTTCCAACCTCCAGAGCTGTGAGGAAATAAATGTCTATTGTTTAAGTCGCATACTACGTGGTCCTTGTATGGCAGCCCTAGCAAACCAACGCATCATTCAGCTTTATGTATCTAAAAAGTACTTTCTCTACGATTTCATGGATCATCTAAAAGGGTCAATCAGACAGTGATTCAGCTTGCCTGCACCAACGTTTTCAGAGAAGCAACTATGTGGTCAAGAAAACGTGACTTGGAAGCACCTCTCCCCAGATGTTTTCTTTTCAAATGAATGAATTCTGTTCTGTTAGAGTGAAAAGCTTGTTGCCTTAGGCTAGTCCTCCCTGTGTTACAGCTCTGAACAACGCATTGATAGCTGATGCTTACACGTTTAAAAAGTTGACAATCTGACAGGTTGTTCTCCTAAGAGGACTGAGCATATGTAGAAATAATGTCAAGAGGATATTCAACTAGGATGGGAATCAAGATACGTATTTCCTTATGTCTTTCTGTAGAGGTGACCTGAGCCAGTGGCAGGACTGAAATCCAAGAGTGATGTTCTGCCACCCTGTGAACTTGGGTGACTGGCCCCTCCTTGACTACCACGAAAGGAGCAGTGTTCTCAGGCTCAACACAGAGCAGAGTACCTAGGGTGGAGCTCAGCCTCCCCCACCAATTCACCCCCTGTGCTCCCTGGACCAGCTCTGTGACCTTAGGTGAGCCCTGGACCCAGTCTCCTCATCCATGACGGGGGATAAAAAAGGACCGTGATGAGGATTAACTGCAATCATACATGCGAGAAGTATGTAAAATAAATTATAAAGAACTACACAAATGTAACTTAACACTAATCTTGTTAAAGTAGGTGCAGGATTACTAGACCAGGAATCACAAGATTTCTAATTCTATGACCTATCCCTGCTTTTGTATTTATGTTACAGTTGATTTAAAACATATACTGAAAGAACAGATTTCAAATTGTGTATCTGCTGCAAACTAGCTTAACACTAGTTATATATAGAAGACCACCTTTCTTCTAAGGGGCCTTAGTTTCCTCACCTGTAAAATGAGGATGTTGAACCCTATTATCTTATAAGAGACTTTTTAAATGAAGACTTTGACACATAGGTGGGGACATCTCTCTTTGATGTGAAATGCCTAAGGTCAAAAGACCAAAAGCGTTTGGGAGATTCCTGGCCATTTTGTGACTAGGTTATACAGGGAATCTCAAATTATTTTCAGATCTTCAGAAGGAAGGTCTCACTCTAGTAAATGAAAGTGCTCTGTGAATTTCAGGCATAAAAAAATATAGGGCTCCAAGGGCAGCTTCTGTACGTTTGCATACAATATAAGTACTTATGAAAAGTTCAGAACACACACTTCATCATCCCTAAACCTAGATATGAACTCCAACTCTGCCCGTTCTTCAGCCAGCTCTGTGACCCTGGACCATTTCCTACTCTATGAACAGTGGAAGGTACTGCTCTTCACTTCTAAGGAGGAGGAATGAGATGAAACAGTGACAGAGGGAACTTAGGCTACATTTTAGATAAACCTTTCTAAAGAAGTACTTAGATACTGGGACATATTTTCTTTAAGTGATGGATTAAATATTATACAAGTAATTTTATGCAGAAATGCAGAAAAGTATAAATGAGGAAAAATGCACCCATAATTTAATGCCCAGAGATAAAGTTTTGATGGGAAGACTTATCATATACAGTCAGAAACCTCTTCCCACGTGAGCCACGCATCTCAGTGGGCGAGAAGACCAGACCTCCCCTCCCTCCCTCCATCCTTCCATCAACCCCACTCCCACCTTGTTCCAGAAAGAATTACAGGCAGTTGCATGACAATGGCTAACCCTTAAACCAGACCTCAGTTATCACATCTGTAGGAGATACTACCACCTGACCATTGTTAGAAAGGTATGTGACCCAAATGTTACTCATCAAGCACCTTTCTCACGCCATGTACAGTGCTTAGTGCTTTCACACATCTCATCTCTGTGAAAATACTTTGTAAACCTTCAAGCACCATTCAGACTACAGTGTTAGGGTACTGTGAATTCTTGATTTGTCCTGATGACAATTTCATCTTCTAGAAGGTAGAGGAAGCATAAGGGGGCAACTGGACCTAATTCTAAACAACAAATAGGGAGAAAGTGACAGTATCATGTAGGAGTTTTCTTTACTCCTAGAAGGTTAGAAAACAGAAGTGACCTACACCTTTCCCTGGTAGATCTCCCTAGGCCAGAAACATTCCAGATGTTTTTCCCCTCAAACTTCCTGGATGTTCCTTGACAGCACTCGTATCACAATGTGCTGAGCACCAATCAGAATGTAATGTAGAGGGTCTGCAAAATGAGAGTGTTCTGTGCTCTATGGGAATCTGAACCCATGAAGTCCAAACATGTGGAAAGTCCAATCCAAAATCTCTCAGGCACACGTGCATCTGCACATCCTGCACCCCACCCTCACCGCTTCTGCAGATGCTCAGCAGACCCACCTTCAACTTGCAGTGTGTTGTTAAGACCCAGTCATGAAGCTTTGTCTCTGGAGGCTTATAATTGAAAAGGGCACAGAGTGCTTATCACCAGACCCCTGGTGGAGATCGTGTGAAGAGTAAATCCTGGAGACGAACTTTAATCACAACTCCTGCGGCAGGCTTACCTGTTCTCCTGTTTCAATGAGGGCAGCAGCCTCGTCCTTGCCCAGTTGTTGCACCATCTTGTAAAATAGGCCGTCTCTATCTTGCAGCAAATCATATGGCTTATCGTTATTCTTCCAATCTCCCTGAATCCAAAACCTGTTGATCAGCAGAAAAAAAACCCATTGCACACAATGTTTCACAATAAAGTATTATAACTCAGACAATATTTTGTAAAGGAACAGGGGGGGAAGAATAGAGAAAATCTGTTTGGGTGGTAGGCCTGGCTGGTGTTTTAATGGTTTGATTAACTTGTTTTACTAGGCAGATAAAGGCCTAACCTGACCTTTTATTACTATAATGTTATAGGAAAGGAAGAAAAATGAGTTTTAGACTATGATTTCTTTAAATTAATTTTTATTGGAGTACAGTTGCTTTACAATGTTGTATTAGCTTCTACTGCACAGCAAAATGAATCAGCCATACATATACATATATCCCCTCCCTTTTGGATTTCCCCCCCATTTAGGTCACCCCAGTGCATCAAGTAGAGCACTCAGCAGTCTGGCATTTTATATTCTGCCAAGGGCATTTGGGGTGGTTATTCATTAGTTAGTGCTTTTACCTCTCAGACTCTGAGCTTTAAGGGCTATTTATACAGAAACACAGAGTTGGGAAATTTCTTGATTTAAGAAAATCAAACTCTATCTAAAGTCAGGTTGATGTCATACAATCCAGATGGAAGTGACCTGACAGCAAATTAACTGTTAAGTTGGTTTGATAGAATCTCAGTAGTATTTGGGAAAAAAGTAAATGCCTCCAGAATTTCTTTAGGGTTGTGAACTAAAAAATTGCCTGTCATATCAGTGAACAAAGGATGTTGCATCCATCAAGCCACCACATTACAGCTGCCCTGACAATAAGCCCTGAGGGAACTCAGGATGGAACCAGAATGTGTGCAGCCACCCCCAACAGTGCACCCTGAGGAGACTCAGGATGAGAAAAACACAGGATACTGGCCTCAGATAGCTGAGGTGCACATCAAGGGAATGATTTCAATGAGCCCAGACCTTGCATCTTCCCATGTATAGAAAAGCACTAAATTCATTAACTTGGGATGTCTGGTTTTCTTTGATTAACAGTAATCTTTTAATGTTCTGACTACCTGGTCTTTTGTTGCAAAAACTCTTACATATCTGGCTCATCCCCTTGCCTCTTCAGAACCATTTCTCACTGTTATGAGATGCTTTGTCCCTAAGCCTTCACAATGTCCACCACATAAAATGTAACTCTCAACTTCCAGGTTGTGCTTTTTTTTTTCTTTTTCAGTCGACAGGGTCCTGGATTATGTTAGTTGCTAAGAGGGGCAGAATCCCTTGTCTGAGAGGTTAAGATGCTTCGTCAACTTGGCTTTGATTGTAGTTTATTATTCTGAGAGTGAAAGGCTGGCAAAAAGAGCTGCTACATAAGCAGCATTAGCAGAATTTCTCTGCACAGAAGAAATCCCTAGAACTCCAATTTTTTCTTTGACTAAGACTAAAGAAGCAAGTAAGAAATTGAGCTTCAAATTCTAATGCTCACAGCCTGCACAGTGCCCAGGGACAGCCCAACCTGAACTGCCGAGGATCTGAATCTTTTTTCACAAGTTATCTTTCTTTGCTTCTTTTTCTTTCTCTCTTCAGCTGTCTGCCGTTCAGCCCTTTTGTGCACATTGATATGTCCCTAGTTGAAAATTAAAAGGGAGAGGAAGGGGGTCTTAACTCTGCCTTTCTACTTATTAGTGGCTTTGCATAATGGTTTTAGAGGGGAAAAAAGAATCTGAAACAATTGGCCCAAATGACATAGCTATAAAGATAGTTCTGATGTTAAGTGGTACTTAGTTCTTCATGTAGAGTAACTGTATCTTAAGAGAATATGCAGCAACTCTGAACAGGACACAGGTTGTTCTTCCATATCTAGTACTGCAGTTAATTCCATCCCATGTCATTTAATTGGAAACATTAAGTCTCCTAAGGGCAGAAAAGTGGTCAAGATGGTGGAGTAGGGGGATGCAGAGTTCACATCTCCCCACAACTAGGGCACCTACCAGACTCTGGGGATGGGAGCAACCCCCGAACGACTGGCCTACAAACTCCAGTGCTGGAAGCCGCAGGCCAAACAACCAGTAAGACAGGAAGATAGTCCCACCCATCAAAAAAAAAAAAGATGACAAAAAAATATGTTACAGATGAAGGAGCAAGGTAAAAACCTATAAGACCAAATAAATGAAGAGGAAATAGGCAACCTACCTGAAAAAGAATTCAGAGTGATGATAGTAAAGATGATCCAAAATCTTGGAAATAAAATGGAGAAAATACAAGAAACGTTTAACAAGGACCTAGAAGAACTGAAGAGCAAGCAAACAATGATGAACAACACAATAAATGAAATTAAAAATTCTCTAGAAGGAATCAATAGCAGAATAAATGAGGCAGAAGAATGGATAAGTGACCTGGAAAATAAAATAGTGGAAACAACTACCGCAGAGCAGAATAAAGAAAAAAGAATGAAAAGAATTGAAGACAATCTCAGAGACCTCTGGGACAACACTTAACACACCAACATTCGAATTATAGGGGTCCCAGAAGAAGAAGAGAAAAAGAGAGGGTCTCAGAAAATATTCGAAGAGATTATAGTCGAAAACGTCCCTAACATGGGAAAGGAAAGAGCCACCCAGGAATCTCAGAGAGTCCCATACAGGATAAACCCTAGGAGAAACACAGCAAGATGCATATTAATCAAACAAACAAAAATTAAATTCAAAGAAAAAAATACTAAAAGCAGCAAGGGAAAAGCAAAAAATAACATACAAGGGAATCCCCATAAGGTTATCAGCTTATTTTTCAGCAGGAACTCTGCAGCCAGAAGGGAGTGGCAGGATATACTTAAAGTGATGAAAGAGAAAAACCTACAACCAAGATTACTCTACCCAGCAAGGATCTCATTCAGATTCGACCAAGAAATCAAAAGCTTTACAGACAAGCAAAAGCTAAGACAATTCAGCACCACCACACCAGCTTTACAACAAATGCTAAAGGAACTCCTCTAGGCGGGAAACACATGAGAAGAAAAAGACCCACACACACACACAAAAAAAACACAAAAAACTAAAATAATTATGAAAATGGCTACAGGAACATACATATTGATAATTACCTTAAATGTAAATGGATTAAATGCCTCAACCAAAAGACACAGACTGGCTGAATGGATACAAAAACAAGGCCCATATATGTGCTGTCCACAAGAGACCCACTTCAGACCTAGGGACACATACAGACTGAAAGTGAGGGGATGGAAAAAAATACTCCATGCACATGGAAATCAAAAGAAAGCTGGAGTAGCGACACTCATATCAGATAAAATAGACTTTAAAATAAAGACTGTTACAAGAGACAAGGAAGGACACTACATAATGATCAAGGGATCAATCAAAGAAGAAGATGTAACAACTGTAAATATGCACCCAACATGGGAGCACCTCGATACATAAGGGAAATGCTAACAACCATAAAAGGGGAAATCAACAGTAACACAATGATAGTAGGGGACTTTAACACCTCACTTATATCAATGGACAGATCATCCAAACAGAAAATAAATAAGGAAATACAAGGTTTAAATGACACAATAGACCAGATAGATTTAATTGATATTTATAGGACATTCCACTCAAAAGTGGCAGCATACACTTTCTTCTCAAGTGCACATGGAACATTTTCCAGGATAGATGACATCTTGGGTCACAAATCAAGCCTCAGAAAATTTAAGAAAACTGAAATCTTATCAAGCATCTTTTGCGACCACAACGCTATAAGATTAGAAATGAATTACAGGGAAAAAAAACTAAAAAAACACAAATACATGGAGGCTAAACTGTGTGGTACTAAAAAACAAAGAGATCACTGAAGAAATCAAAGAGAAAAAAAAAAAAAAGAAACAAATGACAATGAAAACACAATGACCCAAAACCTATGGGATGCCACAAAAGCAGGTCTAAGAGGGACGTTTATAGCAATTCAATCTCACCTCAAGAAACAAGAAAAATGTGAAATAAACCTAACCTTACACGTAAAGCAACTAGAAAAAGAAGAACAAACAAAACCCAAAGTCAGTAGAAGGAAAGAAATCATAAAGATCAGAGCAGAAATAAATGAAAAAGAAATGAAGGAAACAATAGCAAAGATCAATAAAACTAAGAGCTGGTTCTTTGAGAAGATAAATAAAACTGATAAACCTTTAGCCAGACTCATCAAGAAAGAAAGGGAGAGGGCACATCAATAAAATTAGAAATGAAAAAGGAGAAACTGCAACTGACACCTCAGAAATACAAAGGATCATAAGAGACTACTACGAGCAACTATATGCCAACCTAGAAGGAATGGACAAATTCTTGCAAAGGTACAATTTTCCAGGACTGAACCAGGAATAATTAGAAAATATAAACAGACCTATCACAAGTAATGAAATTGAACCTGTAATTAAAAATCTTCCAACAAACAAAAGTCCAGGACCGGACAGCTTCACAGGCAAATTCTATCAAACATTTAGAAAGAGCTAACACCTATCCTGCGCAAACTCTTCCAAAAAATGGCAGAGGGAGGAACACGCCCAAATTCGTTCTATGAGGCCACCATCACCCTGATACCAAAACCAGATGAAGATATCACAGAAAAAAGAAAATTACAGACCAATATCCCTGATGAACATAGATGCAAAAATCCTCAACAAAATACCAGCAAACAGAATCCAACAACACATTAAAAGGATCATACACCATGATCAAGTGGGATTTATCCCAGGGATGCAAGGATTCTTTAATATATGCAAATCAATGTGCTACACCATATTAACAAATTAAGGAATAAAAAACAAGATCATCTTGACAGATGCAGAAAAAGCTTTTGACAAAATTCAACACCCATTTATGATAAAAACTCTCCAGAACATGGGCATAGAGGGAACCTACTTCAACATAATAAAGGCCATATATCACAAACCCACAGCAAACATCATTCTCAATGGTGAAAAAATGAAAGCATTTCCACTAAGATCAGGAAGAAGACAGGGATGTCCACTCTCGCCACTCTTACTCAACATAGTTTTGGAAGTCCTAGCCGTGGCAATCAAAGAAAAAGAAAAGGAACAAATTGGAAAAGAAGAAGTAAAACTGACACTGTTTGCAGATGACATGATACTATACACAGAAAATCCTAAAGATGTCACCAGAAAGATACTAGAACTAATCAATGAATTTGGTAAGGCTGAAGCATACAAAATTAATGCATAGAAATCTCTTGCATTCCTATACACTAACAACGAAAGATCAGAAAGAGAAGTTAAGGAAACAATCCCATTCACCATCACAACAAAAAGAATAAAATACCTAGGAAGAGACCTACCTAAGGAGGCAAAAGACCTGTACTGAGAAAACTATAAAACACTGATGAAAGAAATCAAACATGACAGAAGCAGATGGAGAAATATACCATGTTCTTGGATTAGAAGAATCAGTGTTGTGAAAATGACTATACTACCCAAAGCAATCTACAGATTCAATGCAATCCCTATCAAATTACCAATGGCATTCTTCACAGAATTAGAACAAAAAATTTTACAATTTGTATGGAAACACAAAAGACCCCGAATAGCCAAAGCAATCTTGAGAAAGAAAACCGGAGCTGGAACAATCAGGCTCCCTGACTTCAGACTATACTACAAAGCTACAGTAATCAAGACATCATGGTACTTGTACAAAATCAGAAATATAGATCAATGGTACAGGCTAGAAAGCCCAGAGATAAACCCATGCCCATATGGTCACCTTATCTTTGATAAAGGAGGCAAGAATATACAATGGAGAAAAGACAGCCTCTTCAATAAGTGGTGCTGGGAAAATTAGACAGATACATGTAAAAGTATGAAATTAGAACACTCCCTGACACCATACACAAAAATAAACTCACTGTATGCTAACACATATATATGGAATCTAAAAAAAAAAAGTTATGAAGAACCTAGGGGCAGGATGGGAATAAGGATGCAGACCTACTAGAGAATGGACTTGAGGACACGGGGAGGGGGAAGGGGAAGCTGGGACAAAGTGAGAGAGTGGCATGGACATATATACACTACTAAATGTAAAATCGATAGCTAGTGGGAAGCAGCTGCATAGCACACAGAGATCAGCTTGGTGCTTTGTGACCATCTAGAGGGGTGGGATAGGGAGGGTGGGAGGGAGGGAGACGCAAGAGGGAAGAGATGGGGATATACGTATATGTACAGCTGATTCACTTTGTTATGAAGCAGAAACTAACACACCATTGTAGAGCAATTATACTCCAATAAAGATGTTAAAAAAAAAATACAGGCCCAATCCCTGAGAGTATGGTTTGATATTCTGGATTGGGTTTCTGGAATCTGTCATTACTTTAAAAAGAAAAAACAAAGCTTTCAGAACAGACAATCACTTGCTTTCCACAAAGGAAAGAGGTACAGGCTTCCCTCGGAGATACTGCAGGTTCAGTTCCAGAACACCAGAATGAAGTGAGTATCGCAATAAACTGAGTCACATGAATTTCCTGATTTCCCAGGGCATATAGAAGTTATGTTTACACTATACTGCAGCCTATCAAGTGTGCAATAGCATTATGTTTGGAAAAACACAATGTACAGACCTTAATTTAAAAACAATTTATTGCTAAAAAATACTAACCATCATCAGAGTCTTTAGCAAGTCATAGTAGTAACAGCAAAGATCACTGATCACAGATCACCATAACAGATGTAGTGATGGTGAAAAAGTTTGAAATACTGTGACAATTACCAAAATGTGACAAAGACACGGAGTGAGCAATATTGTTGGAAAAATGGCACTGATAGACTTGCTCCACACAGAGATGTGACAAACCTTCAATTTGTAAAAAAAGAAAAAAAAACCCAGTATCTGTGTAGTGCAATAGAAAAAGGTATGCCTTTATTTCTAAAGCAAGCAAGAAAAAAAATTGCCTCAAAAATCAAAGTTTTGAGAAAGAACATTATTGGTGTTTTTGTTGAATTGAAAGCCAACTGATAATCAGAAGCTCTAGAACAAAATACAAGGTTTACATCTGGGGTGGATGGAGCACAGAAGACAATTCCCCAGCTCTGGAGCTAGGGGATGAATGTCTCTTGGGTCCTCTGAGGTCTAATCCTGCCATTCCTACCAAAGGAGTCAGCGACCGCAACCAGCTCGGACCAGGATATAAACAAGTGGCCAAGTTTACATCTCCTGGTGGGACCTCCCCATGTTATCATTGATGAAATCTTGGCCAGGGAGCCCTAAACCGAAGGTCTCCCAACACAGGAGTGGGAAGGGCAGCTCCACAGTGAAGGACAAGGTCCACCATGAAAAACGTCGGTCATCGCAAAGGTGACAGGCTCCAAAGAGAACCCTTGCATTTCCCTTCTCCCTCCGTCTTCACCATTCACCCAGATGGTCAGTCTCCACACCCAGAAACCAGTATCAACTCCTCTCTCTTCCCTCAGATCCCACGTTCGATCCATCACACAGTCCACTTGGTTCCACTTTGTAACCCACCCCAAATCCAACCATCTCACCATTTCCACTGCTAGCACCTTAGTCTAAGCCACCAACAGTCGAGAAAGGGCACAACTGTAAGAGAGAGTGAACACTGCATTTGGAGAACTGAAAGACCATCAATGTGGTTTTACCTGTAAAGGAAAGAGGGAGAGCAGAGAAGGACAAAACTAGAAAGGTGGGGAGGGGCCAGGATGTAAACTGCTTTGTAAAACCATGTTAAAGATTTGTTCAAAGACACTGACCAAGAGAGAAAAATCTGAGGTTATAGAAATTTACCAGAAGATACTGGTAAGTAAAGCATTAAACAAATGGACATATTTTGATAATGGCAACAAAGTTGATTGATTCACATCTATGGACGTTCATACCTGTGGATCAAGTGCTGATGGATAAGACTTAGGACTGAAGAGCTGACACGTCTGCCAAATTTTGTCCTCCCTTACTGTTTCCCTAACCGATCATACATTGCAAGGTGACTGCGATACCAAAAAACAAAAATAAAACTCCAGGGTACATTTAGGAGAAAAGAATTTATTTGAATGGACCCCTAACTGAGCTAGAGATCAAGCCATCTTTCTGCTGCTGCCTCTAAAGCCTGACAAGGGGCTTGAAACACGTAGATTTCTCAGCATCATTCGTTTATTGTGGAAGAAGGACACTTTTGGGGATAGTCTGAGAAATACAATGCTGCAATGCTGAGAGGTAAGAACAAGAAAGTGACAGGTAAAAAGTAGAACAATTAGCATTCAAGACCACAAAATGAGAGGGACTTCCCTGATGGCGCACAGTGGTTAAGACTTCGTGCTCCCAATGCAGGGGGCCCGGATTCGATCCCTGGTCAGGGAACTAGATCCCACATGCATGCCGCAACTAAGAGTTTGCATGCCACAACTAAGGAGCCTGCCTGCCGCAACTAAGGAGCCCGCCTGCCGCAACTAAGACCTGGTGCAACCAAGTAAATAAATATTAAAAAAAAAAAAAAAAGGAACACAAAATGAGGGACTAAGGATGCCTGATGCTAAACGTTTCTGGAATCTAAGAGTCACTGTCCTACAACCTTGGAATGTTACCTGATCCCTCATGAAAGTCTGCAGGAGAGGCCTGCTTCCTACTGTGATGTTCTAGTCCAGATGACCAGACACAATGCTTGGAGCCTAGAGCATCCCTTTGGTTGGGGATGCCCCACTTCTGTGCACGTCCAGCTCGGGGGAGTGAGGCTAAAGGCACTGCTTCAGTGCTGACAGTCTGCTATCTACTCAGTGCCCCCACTGATGATCCCATCTGACAGTGAATGTGAAGTAGGATGGGAGGTGATATTCCAGAAACTGCCTAAGAAGTCAAGAGAGATAGTACCATTATCATTAAACATAAGGAAGTTTGGGTATTACTGATTATTACCTGTTTTTTATGGACCATCAAATTCACTGGTTAACTGCATCTGTTGCCTCTTATGCATCATATGCAGGCGTTCTTTACCTATTTCATTACTAATCAGCCTCACTGGACACTGTGGTGTCTCCTGACAACAGTTACCATCCATAAGATGAGTGAAATCAGCTCACTGTCACAGGCTACAGGTTAACCTTAAAATACCCTGCATTCCTTGAGATTATACGCAGCCAAAGGTTTTTCCTTTGAGGGATGATTCCCTTATCATTTTATAAAGCCACACCCTAACATTTATTGAAACTCAGCAGGGAAAGAACAAAGAGAGAAGATGAAAATGAGAGAGAAAAGCAACAGAGGGAGGAAGGAAGGAAATAAAGCTAAGGAAGGAAATATTAAATTACTAAGGAAGAAAAAGCCAATCAAACCTGGAAGGAAGATACTAGACAGATATCCAGAGGCCCAAGCTTTGTGTGCAGAGTCCAGATTTACTGTGTGAGACTTACTAGTTGTTTATATGCAGTATCTCAGCCCCTGATCCACTTTTCTTTCTGTATTCTCATCTGTGATGCAAAGGCTGGGTCTCTGCAAATCACATTTCAAAAGACCTTTGGCCAGCTGGCCTTTGTTAGGTTTTGTCAGTAGGGGGCACTAGAGGGAGACTGAAGGTGGGAATCAGAGCTATTGGTCTACCTGGTTTCTGCTGCTCCTGCAGCAGCATCTCAGCAGTGGGACCTGACTCCAGCTCCCAGCTTCTATTAGCACATGGAGAACTAGCCTCATTGTGCTCCCTCACAAATATGGCCAGCAACTAGGCAGTGACCTCTCCTTGGAGGTCTGAGCACTGACTCTTTAGAGCCTCTCTTCTGAGTTCTTAGTCTGGAGATCTGTCCTAGGACACAGTAGCTGCTTCCTAAAATTATTACCCCAGTGTTTCATTTTTCTAGCCCTCCAATTCCTGTGTAACAAATTTCCTGTATTAAATCCTTTCTGTTGAAATAGTTTGTTTTTCTCACTAGGCCCTTTCTTCTCATGGACTCCCCTCTGACAGCAACAGCTGAGAAATTCTGCAACCTTAGCCAACAACCTCGTGGCAGTCTAAATGAAAGGCTAACTTTTTGATTAAGGGAATCCAAAAATGCTGAAACAATTGTGACACAGCCAAGATGACCATCTTCTACCTCTCTGAAATATGAAGCCATAACTTGGGTTTGGAATATTTTCATGGTTGGCCATCTTAAAAAAATGACAATTTAATAAACTTTTAACTCATTATTGACCAGAGACATATAATATGTCTTTTGTTACCTGAACATTATTGACCAGAGACATTTCAATATTCACTTACATAACAAATCGCCGGCCACAGGCATTAGTTTCTGCAAAAATCCCCCAGTCAATAATGTGTTAATATGAAAATATGAAATTACTGGATATATTATTTAATAGCACATTCTGAAAGTATAGTTAAGTACTTGAGTTACTGTCAGGAATGAGAGGAGAAACTAAGAGAAAATTAAATTATTGGAGGTTCCTTCCTATCAAGTTTTACAAGGAAGGATGTGTTGAAAAATAGAACATAAATGGAAACAACTGAAATTCCACAGGTGAAGGTCTTACCATTATCCTGTCAATAATGGTGGTCAGTCTGTTTGTGATGGTTAGCACAGTGCACTGAACAAACTTCTCATGGATTTTTTTTGTATTAACTCATCAGTTCTGGAAACAAAGAAGTTGAATTTAGTTCGGTAAAGACAGAAATAGCAGACTTAAGACTTAAAAAAAAATTCACATATTTTTATAATGTTTTAAAAAATCAATACTTTAAGACATAATCTTGTTCCTAAAAAAACTAAGTATAAAAAGTCTTGGAAATTTACTATTTTTCATAAAACAATGGAAAATAGTCTTCCCTCAAAATTGCTTGAAACTATCAGGAGCTGGATTTAGGAATCTAGCTCTCATAGGATACCTAATAACAACATTAACACTGTATAACATGTTTTGGCTTCTTCTTTTGTTTTCTGGAATTAATGTTAACCAGAGATATCTTTCGGGCAAAGAGAACACTTAGAAACATTTCTCAGCATCACTAAATGTTTTCCATTTACAACATTTAAATTTTGGATACCAGGTTTCATGGACCTCAGCTCCATACCTTGGGTCCACATTTGATGTGGCTTTGTCAATAATCAGTATCTGATTTTTCCTGAGAATAGCCCTAGCAAGACACACCAGTTGTCTCTGTCCAGCACTGAAGTTCGATCCTGATTCTGCTAATTCAGTATCCATTTTACCAGGAACACCTTTGATGGCTTCTTTAAATTGTCCCTGTGGATACAGAAAGAACATTTTCCTAAACAAACTGCTACTGAAGTAGACAATCCTCTTAGACATTTTAAAAATAAATATAAATATATAAATAAACTGAACTTATAAGGCACCTTATTTCTATCATCTTAAACATTTTCAAAGTAACCTACTATGTGTACTGTATCTACCAACCAGGTGCCAACGCCCCTCACAGGAAGTTAACACAGATGTCAGATGGTTTCCACATTTTATGGAACCTTCTTACTTTTCAAAAAGGCTGGTGTGGGCTGGAAAGAGAGAGTGAAATGCAATCAGCAGATGGGGAAGAGCTTTTAGTAGAGCAGAGCCAGCAGTCAATGAAGTAAAAGGAGAGCCTGCTCACCTAAATACAAGGCCCAGAGAAATGGAAATGTGACCTGTCGCCAAAGCCAGGACTGAATCACGTGGTTCCTGATGCACAGGTCGTTGATACCCAGATTTCTGTATCTTGGTTTTCAGTATGATGAGACATACTTGTGTCCTAACAGAGGATCAACGTATCAATGTAGAACATAACATAACTGGGTGATTTCTTCACAGTTTTGACCTGACATAGCACTCTCAATTGTAAATTCCAGTATCTAAGCTGTTTTGTTTTTGTTTTTTAACAGAAGCAACACATCGATGATTCATTTCCAGAGTTTTATCTACTGTGCTCTTTTAACCTTTGAGTGATAAAGTGCTTCATCTTCTTCAGTCACTACTTATGCTATGTTTACAGAGCTGCCCTTGCTTTTTAGGTGCCCTAATTGGCACCAATTTCTGATGAACTTTCTTCAGTTTACAGTCAGCTGGTTATTCTTCAGTATAAGAAAAACATATTTCAGCATATTTTGAAAAGTAACCAAGATGAGACAGGCACCATCATTAGGACTGTCTCCCTTCTGAATGTCCATCTCCACCAAGGGAGAAGGAGGAGATAGAACTAACAGGACCTAAAAAAAATTTTTTTAAAGCATCTTTTTCTTTTAATTGAAGTTCTTAAAGAGGAAAACATAGTGGTGCCCTCTCACTCACTTGCAGGCCAACTCTATGAGTTTGGGTTCACATGTCCAGTTTGGCATCATTTATTAACCAATGACTGGGGTTTTCAGTTCACTTAAAAACTGACCTCATTTAAAAAAAAAAAATTGACCTCATTGCTTTAGTGGTACGTGTTAGAGTGAGAAATCATCCCATCATTCTGTTTCTCTGGGAATTATTTCTTTATGACATTTGTATGTTTTTCAGTAAAAGATGTGGTAGGTTTTATTTTAAAAAGTCATAAAGAGGGCTTCCCTGGCGGCGCAGTGGTTGAGAGTCTGCCTGCCAATGCAGGGGACACGGGTTTGAGCCCTGGTCTGGGAAGATCCCACATGCCGCGGAGCAACTGGGCCCGTGAGCCACAACTGCTGAGCCTGCGCGTCTGGAGCCTGTGCTCCGCAACAAGAGAGGCCGCGATAGTGAGAGGCCCGCGCACCGCGATGAAGAGTGGCCCCCGCTCGCCACAACTAGAGAAAGCCCTCGTACAGAAACGAAGACCCAACACAGCCAAATAAATAAATAAATTAATTTAAAAAAAAAAGTCATAAAGAAACAATTCCTAGAGAAACAAAATGATGGGATGATTTCTCACTCTAAGACATATCAGTAAAGTAATAGGGTTAATTCCAGAAGCAATACATGGAAACCATACACTTCATTTTGTGAAATAAACTCATGTTTATTTCTTTTTACAGAAAGTTCCAAATGTAGTTTAAATAAAGGTAGATCTCAGTGTTGTCTACCACTTCCACCACCTCATCATTTTTAGAATTGAGAGGCTACTAAATTTTATCTAACTTTTGGCTCCTACAGATGAATTAAGTATAAGTTAGGGCCAAGTTCTAAGATAGTTTTTTACAGGATTTGTCTCCCAGTTAACATTTCCTCTCTGTCCAAAATTCTAGAGTCATTTGACTCCCTGAGACTCTGTTAAGAGAGATCTGGAGCTGGGAAACAAATAGGAAAATAATTTACCAGTACTTCCAGTTTTTTTTTTTTTAAGATGTCACAGTTTCACCATTAAATCTGTTCTGTGAGTAAGAGCATCACAGAGCCGTGGACCACCCTTCTTTCTTTGTATTGAATGGGTGACTGCTCCCCCACCTCTTCTCTGCTAGAATCTCACTGCAGAAAGACTCGCAGGCTTAAATGAGGCCAGAGGTCCGCTGCGTCTCAGGTGGGGAAGGTGAAGCAATCAGCCTGATCTAGGAAACTAAAATCCCCACAGTTGCTGGAAAGAGGGGTAGTTCGCGAAGACTCAGTGCCGACATGCCTTCAGAAACCAGAATTCCTGGCAGGAAAGTGTCAGGCCTCCAAATCTGCTTGCTCACAGTCAAAGCTCACCTATCTATTACAGATTTCAGAGCTTCCCTGGAAGGGTGACACTAAATGACAAACACACCAATTCAAAACAACAATGTGAACAATCAGTCATTTGGATATGTGTAAAAAAAAAATTGTTTTTTTAAAGAAATAAGCCGGGCTCCCCTGGTGGCACAGTGGTTAAGAGTCTGCCTGCCAATGCAGGGGACACGGGTTCGATCCCTGGTCCGGGAAGATCCCACATGCTGCTGAGCAACTAAGCCCGTGCGCCACAACTACTGAGCTTGCGCTCTTGAGCCCGCGAGCCACAACTACTGAGCCCACGTGCCACAACTACTGAAGCCCACGCGCCTAGAGCCCATGCTCCGCAACAAAAGAAGCCACCCCAATGAGAAGCCCTCACACCACAACGAAGAGTAGCCTCCACTTGCCGCAACTAGAGAAAGTCCGTGGGCAGCAACGAAGACCCAATGCAGCCAAAAATAAATAAATAAATAAATAAATAAATAAATAAGCCACACTTCTCAGAAATTAGATCAATCAAACATTTAGTACCTATTTATTAAGTGCTTACTTTTTAAAAAGAATAAGACTGAGCTAGGTCCTATGAGAAATCAGAAGTCTGTTTATGGTTTAGAAGTCTAGATACAGTTTCTGCCATTAGTAGAATCAATTTGCAAAACTAGGACCAATACACAAAATAATTTGTATCAAAATATACAAACCAACAGCAACTTTAACAAGTCAAAATCCTTTTCACACAAAGGTGAGGAAATTCAAAGATGTGGGCCAAAGGGAAACGTGACACAAATAACAGAAAATCCTCTAGAAATGAACCGATCCATATAAAAACTGAGCAAAAGCTCCAGGGTTCTCTTACCTGCATTCATGCTGCGGCATTAAAAGGACATGATCGCCAATAAATAACTGTCATCACATTCCAATTATATAATTTACCTTTATAGACACTTTCTTATGAAACTTCATAGCATTTTGTTGGTATGATCTCATTTATCTTTCAGTTAATAATGAAAAACTACTATTGTCTCCACTTAGTTGATATTCCCTAAGACCAGAGGAATAAAATGAACATTGCAAGGTAATTAAGGTAACTAATTCTCTAGGTCACTTAGTAGAATTTGAACTCATAACTTCTGGTTTAGTGGTCTACTAAAGGACAAGATAATGTACCTAGTTGCTCTGGGTTCTAGGGAAAAGCTAAAATGAAAGCATGAGGCATTATCTTGTTGGTTTTCATCACCATTAATATACATGTTTCAATTTATACATGTACCCATGTCATCAGTGTTCTCCTTGGAGCTAAATAAAGTCAGTTAAACCGATAAGCTCCCCTTAATTACCTGCGCTGCTATAAATGTACACACACATATACTGATGCTAACAAGTTAATTACATTTAATAAATTACCTCTTCTAAGGCATTCCACAGTTCCTCATCCGTATGCTCATTAAAGGGATCCAGATTTTTCCTCATTGTTCCAGTGAATAAAACCGGTTCCTAAATACCCCAAAATAGTGAATGTTATTACCTTAAACTCTTTTCATCATGTTTGAATGCTTACAGAACAGAATTAAAATACAAAACAAACCACCAAAATTCCCTATAATCATTAATAAGGTTGCAAATGCTTTTTTACAAAATAGTATCTCCAAATTAATTTTCCACTGTACAAAGTATGCTCCAAAATATCTTCTGGATGATTGAACACTAACAAGAAAGTGTGGAAATGTGTCATCTTAAGAAGAAGTTGAAGAAGAGAAAGGAAGATTTGATTTTTAAAAAATACCTTCCTGGTAATATCTGCTCAGAAAAAAAATGAGGATATACTAATTTGAGGAACTTTACATCAAGAGAGCTAGATAAATTGATTGTCAATCCTGGTGTGATACTGGGAAATACCAACAGCATGATTAGTTGAGGTTTGTGCCTCAAAGCAAAATTGTTAAATTTTTGCACATTGGCACTGAAGAATGAACTAGGATATTTCCTCCATTGGTACAACAGCCTTCTGGGATGGGGAATCTCTCCACATGTGTGAAAGGAACATCTCCATATGTCCAAAGAGAATGTCGACTACTGGGGCCCGTGGCACCTCTGTTCATGAAGATACTGCCTCTGATTCTGCATCAGCTTTTCCCCATGTTACCTCACCTGTGCATCAAGATGACAGGCCTCACAGAACATCATTACAAACTGCAAGGGCAGGATAACCTGAAACCCACTGTGACATGAGCCATAATAAAATTGTTTTAATTTAAAAAGCTTTTCCTATTCATCTGCTTTGAGAGAAACCACAAGGAAATTACTCTGGAAATATATGCCTTTCTGGGTTTCAAGAGAGAATCTTGTACATAAGCTTATGCAGATCATTTAAGTTTTCTTCTGGAAGGCTCTAATAAGCCAGGGCACAAGAATATGGGCAGCAGAGAAGAGCCCAGTTGGCTCCTTTCAGTGAAGGGGATAGAACAGTGTGATGCACACATGTGGGAACAAGAGGAGATCTGACTCTTCCACAAGTGCCCGGGAACTGCTCGGAATCACCAGCCTCAAATCCTGCCTGGTCTTGGGGCTGGACTATTCCTCCTCACTTCACAAAAGCCTGAGAAGAAAGATGAAGAAGGCAGACATTTCTTTTCTCTGCCCATGAAGAATGACACTCAGAGAGCCTCCTGTACCTTCTTTCCCTATTGTCTTAGTTTTAAGTCTGGTGAGAGAAATGGATGCAGAAGACACATGGTGTGCCACCAAAAAAGATGTATCCCTGAGCAAAATCCAAAATTAAAAAGACATTATAAAGGGAGCTTTATTTGCACAGAGTTAATTAAGTGGACAGTATGCCTCCAAAGCACTGAAAATCACTGGTCATATGACATTTCAAAATGATTATTGAATTGAACTGAAAAATCCCTGGAGCCAAATTTAAGGTCTCCCTTAAAACTCTCAAATTTAGGATCAAAGATTAAACAACCATGTGAACAAAGGTAAGAATTCCTTGTCAGGGGAATAACCATCATTTTACTTAGATTTTTATAAAAACTTTTTATTCCTTGTAATTATTACCTCTAGTATTCTAAGATGCAAGCGATTTCTCTTCCTTTAGCTGTTTCCATGAGGTTTACACAAATGATGTGGCCGGTCAAGGGGAGGCTGGTCCCCAATATTCCTCCCTCTCCTCTGACTCTCCTTCACCTTCCCCCCAGTGCTCTAAACCATGGGCAGGATTCTACTCTGGGGCCCAAATGAGGGCCTCTTCAAGGACTGGTGTTTCAGGAGATAAAGGGCCTGAAAGAGGCCAGGTTATGAACCAGCTTTGAGCCCAACTGGGAGAAGTGAGACAGGGTCTCTTTGCTTATAATAATGACAAGAATGTTTCTTTGCCCATCACATTTTTTTCCTTCAGGCCCCTCTCACAGAGCAAATTTACTTCCTGTAAGAGGTCTAAGGTTTGAACTGTCCACCTGGTTTTCAAAGTACACTCTATAGAGGCGTTACCTGAGCTAATCCACAAAAAAAACCTCTCTTTGTTTTTAAAAGATAGACCTTCTTGAGCAATGAATGGGCTCACAGTATCAGCACATTTGGGAAGGGTGGTTTTTGTGGCTCAAGAGAACAGGGATACCCACTTAAAGTTCAATCACCTATTTCATAATCAAAGCCTCTCTCTATTGTCACCTCCCTCACCTTCTCTTTAGGAAACTCCTCAAAGGGGATGAAGCTCGCCAACGACTGGAGGACGAAAGTGGCATTCTCTGCAGAAAGAGGAGTCCCTCACTTCTGAGCCCCCGACCAATGCCTGCAGCTGCTTCATTCTGAGCTTTAATCAGAGCCCTCAGACACTCTTTAGGCCTTAAGGAGGTTCTGCTAATTATCATCAAACCACTTCTGATTGTCATAAAAAGAAAAAAAAATAAGTTTAACGATTTCCCACTGCAATAAGGGTCCTCACTTAAGTCTATACTGTCAGTCTAAAAGGACATATTGGGCAATTTCACGTGTTTATTTAGCAGTATTCGATGGAAGAACATAGTTTAGTAAATAAGAATACTTCTCTTTGTTATGATATGCCAAATATGTATTTCAAAATCAGTAAAATTTCAATGAAAAGTTGAATGAAAATATAATGATTTTTTAGACAGGAATCAGACAGGAAAAGGAAATTAAAGGTATCTAAATTGGAAGAGAAGTGGTAAAGCTGTCATATATAGAAGACGTGATACTATATATAGAAAACCCTAAAGACTCCACACAAAAACTACTAGAACTGATAAATGAATTCAGCAAGGTAGCAGGACACAAGATTAACATACAGAAATTGGTTGCATTTCTTTACACTAACAGTGAAATATCAGAAAGGGAATGTAAAAAAACAATCGCTTTTAAAATCGTATCAAAAAAAATTAAAATACTTAGGAATAAACCTGATGAAGGAGGTGAAAGACTTTTATGCTGACAACTAGAAAACATTAATAAAGGGAACTGAAGATGATTCAAGGAAATGGAAAGCTATCCCAAGCTCTTGGATTGGAAGAATTAATATTGTTAAAATGACTATACTACCCAAAGCAATCCACAGATTTAAGGCAATTGTTATCAAATTACCCGTGACATTTTTCACAGAACTAGAACCAATACTCCTAAAATTTATATGGAACCATAGAAGACCCAGAATTGCCAAAGCAATCCTGAGGAAAAAGAACAAAGCAGGAGGCATAGCCCTCCCAGACTTCAGACAATACTACAAAGCTACAGTAATCAAAATGGCATGGTATTGGCATTAAAAACAGACTATGGATAAACGGAACAGAATAGAGAGCCCAGAAATAAACCCACACACCTACAGTCAACTAATCTTTGATGAAGGAGGCAAAACTATACAATGGAGAAAAGACAGTCTCTTCAGCAAGTGGTGTTGGAAAAGTTGGACAGTGCATGTAAATCAGTGAAGTTAGAACACACCCTCACACCATACACAAAAGTAAACTCAAAATGGCTTAAAGATTTAATCATAAGACATGACACCATAAAGCTCCTAGAAGAGAAGACAGGCAAAACATTCTCTGACACAAATCGTACCAATGTTTTTTTAGGTTAGTCTCCCAAGGCAATAGAAATAAAAGCAAAAATAAACAAATAGGACTAATCAAAGTTACAAGCTTTTGTACACCAAAGAAAACCATAAAACAAAAAGGCAACCTATGTACTGGGAGAAAATATTTGCAAATGATGAGACTGACAATGGGTTAATTTTCAAAATATACAAACAGCTCATACTACTCAACAACAAAAAAACAAACAACCCAATTGTAAACTGGGCAGAAGACCTAAATAGACATTTTTCCAAAGAGGACATACAGATGACCAACAGGCACATGAAAAGATGCTCAACATCGCTAATTATTAGAGAAATGCAAAGCAAAACTACAAAGAAGTACCACCCCACACCAGTCAGAATGGCCATCATTGAAAAGCCTACAAATAAATGCTGAAAAGGGTGTGGAGAAAAGGGAACCCTCCTACACTGTTAGGAATGTAAGTTGGTGCAGCCACTGTGGAAAACAGTATGGAGGTTACAATTCCACTTCTGGGCATATATCCAGACAAAACTATTACTGAAAAAGATACATGCACCCCCCTATGTTCATAGCAGCACTATTTACAATAGCCAAGACATGCAAACAACCTAAATGTCCATTGACAGATGAATGGATAAAGATGTGGTACATAAAATGTAAAATAGATAGCTAGTGGGAAGCAGCTGCATAGCACAGAGATCAGCTCGGTGCTTTGTGACCACCTGGGGGTGGGATAGGGAGGGTGGGAGGGAGACTCAAGAGGGAGCAGATATGGGGATATATGTATACGTAAAGCTGATTCACTTTGTTATACAGCAGAAACTAACACACCATTGTAAAGCAATTATACTCCAATAAAGATGTTAAAAATAAATAAATTTCTGGAAAAAAAAAGATGTGGTACATATATACAATGGAATACTACTCAGTCATAAAAAAGAATGAAATAATGCCATTTGCAGCAACATGGATGGACCTAGAGATTACCATACTAAGTGAAGTAAGTCAGAAAGAGAAAGATAAATACCACGATATCACTTATATGTGGAATCTAAAATATGACACAAATGAACTTATCTGAAACAGAAACAGACTCAGAGATATAGAGAACAGACTTGCAGTTGCCAAGGGGGAGGTGGGATGGGGGATGGATGGATTGGGAGCTTGGGGTTAGCAGATGCAAACTATTATATATAGAATGGATAAACAACAAGGTGCTACTGTATAGCACAGGGAACTATATTCAATATCCTGTGATAAACCATAATGGAAAAGAATATAAAAAAGAATGTGTGTGTGTGTGTGTGTTTGTGTGTGTGACTGAATCACTTTGCTGTACAGCAGAAATTAACACAATTTTGTAAATCAACTATACTTCAATTAAAAAAAAAAGAATGATTTATTATAACATCAACTGATAGAAGCTATACTTTTCTTTAAAGCCAGCAGGCAATTTTTGAAAAATGTCCGTTTAAATATGTCAATGTATTTTATGCATGGTATTCATTTTGGTTTCTACTCATTCTACCTTCATCACTTGCCAAATAAGAGACCCTTATATTATCTTCAAAAGGTAATAAAAGTGCTCACAGTAGACACATACTGCAAGAGCAGATAAGGGCAAATTAATGATCATTTCTGATAGATATGATTATTTAAATTACCCACCTCTAAGCAATGAATTACTAAATTAATCTTATAATAAGTGCAGGCAGAACACTTCAGTGTAGCGATTTATGGTAGGACACACAAACTTCATGTAAATATACACTAAATTTACTGGCCCATGTATATTCTTTTTCTGAAGGTACACAATTAAACCTCATTTAATAAGAGTTAGCTGGCACAGCAGAGTCAGGAAAACCAATACTCTTATTCAATGTAATATTTTAAATGGAGCACTAGCTTCAAAACTGTTTTCATCATGGTTTAAAGTTTACACTTCTCTAATTTAATCCTTTGTGCCATATTCAGTAGTAATTTTTTCCTTTGTTACTAACATAACACAAGTTCATATTAGGAATGTGACCCCAAAATGGCCACTCTAAATTAGAGCATTTAATGTAGTAAATTGATCATCCCTCAACACAACTGCAAAACTGAAAACTGTAGTCTTACTGGATCTTTTGCGTACTCTGCTGGAAGACAAGACC
This sequence comes from Balaenoptera musculus, assembly GCF_009873245.2. NCBI lineage: Eukaryota > Metazoa > Chordata > Mammalia > Artiodactyla > Balaenopteridae > Balaenoptera > Balaenoptera musculus. Next base: position 65,041,991 of record NC_045802.1, on the reverse strand, counting down.
CTCATTATCTTAAAAAGAAACCCTACCCACTAACCTTCTAAGCTTAAAACAACTTGGGATCAAGGCAAAAGCAGTACAAGCGGTTACAAATTAAGCAGATAATACACAACAGTTTGCCCTATTTCAGTCCCAAACTGGGAAACTGCCCTCTATTAAAATCTATCATCAAAAGCAGCTACTGCTGCTGTTTCCTAAGAGGTATGTTCTCATTTCTAATTGGAGGACCTTATTGAAGGGTCAACTAGCGTACCTGTTTCAAGAATGAGGGAATCATCTGAAATCACTTTAAATCTTGGTTTCCCTCTTGCTCTCCTTTTTTAAATCTTGTAGCCTCTGAATGAACTGATCATCATCCATACTCAGAAGAAAAGAAGACTCTTTGCCAACAAAGGAAAAAGAATTTAAGTCCCATTAAGTTCTCTTTCAGGGGCTCCAGGGGCAGTTCCAAGGGATTTAATGAAGACTTCACAGTGTCAGAGACAAAGGGCCAACTGCATTAGGCTAGAATCCAGTTGTATTTCTTTACTAGTAACGGCACATCCGCCTCTTCTGTCTTTCAGTTTTGTTCGCAACAAGAAAAAAAGGGAAAGAAAACCAGGTAACCAGGGAGAAGTCTTAAAGAGACAGCTGTAGTTCACCTTCTTTAACCTACTGAAGAAAACTCAGGGAATGTAAATACCGAAAGAGCAGAGTGGGCTATTTAAAAAAATACTTAGCTTTTGCTTTGATTTAAAATAAAGCCTATTAAATACAAAATATCAATCTGTTTAATCATGATAAAGATGATGGCTGCTGACCTGCGCCAACCCTTGGGCTGCAATCATAAATACTGAATTTGCACGGAAGCCCTCTTCAACTGAAAACATTTTCTTTGTGCCAAGAGGACAAGGGCCTCTAGGTGTAGAGGATCATCCAAAGAAGTTCTGAAATCCATTTTTCCAGATCCTTTCAGATTAGCAAGCTACTCCCTGAATATAATCTCACCTTGGTGTTCTTTCTGGGGAACATACTTAATTACTTCAGATGGTGAGCACAAATGCTGCATACATTTCATCTACCTGTTTTGTTTAAGGAAATAACCTAGGAAGTGCTTCCATTTTTTGCTTATTCCTGAAATTTTAAACACAGTTTGAGGAGTTCATTCTTACAAATACAGTACTTGTTTTTGAAAGTTCCCCTCAGACCTCCAAGACTGATTGTCACCACTCCTCTGCCTCTGGTTTCTATGCAGGTCTTTGCTGCTATAACATCTCCCCCAATTCCGACATGCTCATGGGGGGGGTCAACAGTGACGGCGATAAGCCTGGGAGAGAGAACATCCTGGAAGCTCGCTGCTACTCCCAGGATCACAGGGAGCCAGGGAAGATGATGGGGGCCTGGCCCACCTAAGCGGGGCAACTCAAAGAAACAGCACTGGGCTCCCCCTCTGCAGTTTGCTCGCAGTTTCTTAGGTTCCCTAAATCAGGGTGTTGAGACACATGCAACACTGCTTCCTACTCATTTTAGGAGAAGAGGGATGTAAGCTTTCTGCACTTAGATAAGTAACTTCAAGTAACCAAACGACCAGACTTTCTCCACCTCTGCAGCCAGCTAGACATTGTAAAGAGAAAGCGCTCTTGGCTCTAGAGGGTAAGAGTTTGAGTATCTTCTCCCGACACTTATTAGCCCATGACATATAAGTGAATAACACATTTCTAAACTGATACTCTCCAAATGAGGGACATAGCATTAGGAGTAGTATCTTCCACCTTTGCTCTATACTTACTCACTTTTGTTATGGTTTGGAGAATCATTTTGAATGGGGTGGTAGGAAAAATGGGGAAAATATCTGATGAGAACATCATTATGTCCAACAAACATTTATTGAAAAAAAATAAATTTGGAGTCAGACAGTTTTAAATTCTGATTCTACTGCTATTTGACTCAGGGTAAGTTATTAATCTCCTCAAGACTCAGTTCCCTAACTGGGAAACAGGGCTAACCCTGTGGGGCTGCTATGAGAATCTGGAACAACAATGAAGCTCCTGGTGTGATGCTGACATGGACCAGGAGCCCAGCCCAACAGGGGGACAGTGAGGGGTGGTGTTTGTCAAACTGCAGGTGCAACCAATGGATCATGATGTCAATTTTGTACCCATGACCATCATTTTGTCTTTTATATGAACTAGAATAGAACTGATAAAATAGCAAATATCAGCGTACAGAGCAAGAGTAATATTGTTTTGTGAAATTTTTGTTCCTCTCTGTGTGTGTGCACGTGCACACACACTTGAAATCATGATATGAAGCAGTTCTACTGTGTCAGCGGTCAACAGTGCGTTGAAGTCATTAGCAGAGTGGTTAGCTTCTCAGGTTATGGAGTCAGAAATCTCCTTAAATTAAATTTGAATCCTGTTTGTATATTTTGGAAATTAATCCCTTGTGGGTTGCATCATTTGCAAATATTTTTTCCCATTCCATAGGTTGTCTTTTCATTTTGTTCATGGTTTCCCTTGCTGTGCAAAAGCCTTTAAGTTTAGTTAGGTCCCATTTGTTTATTTTTGTTCTTGTTTCCATTACTCTAAGAGACAGATCCAAGAAAATATTGCTGCGAATTATGTCAAAGAGTGTTCTACGTTTTCCTCTAGGTGTTTAATAGTCTTTAATTCATTTTGAGTTTATTTTTGTGTATGGTGTTAGAGAATGTTCTAATTTCATTCTTTTATGTGTAGCTGTCCAGGTTTCCCAGCACCACTTATTGAAGAGACTGTCTTTTCTCCATTGTATATTCTTGCCTCCTTTGTCTTAGATTAACTGACCATAAGTGTGTGGTTTTATTTCTGGGCTTTCTGTTCTGTTCCATTGATCTATGGGTCTGATTTTTGTGCCAGTACCATACTGTTTTCATTACTGTAGCTTTTTAGTGTAGCCTCAAGTCAGGGAGTGTGATTCCTCCAGCTTCCTTCTTCTTTCTCAAGGTTGTTTCGACTATTCAGGGTCTTTTCTGTTTCCATACAAATTAAAAAAATTTTTGTTCTAGTTCTGTGAAAAATGCCATTGGTAATTTGATAGGGATTGCATTAAATCTGTAGAATGCTCTGGTAGTATGGTCATTTTAACAATATTGATTCTTCCAATCCAAGAACACAGTACATATTTCCATCTGTGTTGTCTTCCATTTTTTTCATCAGAATCTTAATAGTTTTTGGAGTACAGGTCTTTTGACTCCTTAAGTAGGTTTATTCCTAGGTTTTCTTTTTTTTCTTTTTTGATGCAATGGTAAATAGGATTGTTTCTGTAATTTCTTTCTGATATTTTGTTGTTAGTGTATAGAAATGCAACAGATTTCTGTATATACAACAACTTATACAGCTCAATATCAAAAAAAACCAAACAACCCAATCAAAAAATAGGCATAAGATCTAAACAGACATTTCTCCAAAGAAGACATACAGATGGCCAACAGGCACATGAAAAGATGCTCAGTGTCACAAATTATTAGAGAAATGCAAGTCAAAATTACAATGAGGTATCACCTCACACCAGTCAGAATGTCCATCATTAAAAAGTCTACAAAAAATAAATGGTGGAGAGGGTGTGGAGAAAAGGGGGCCCTCCTACACCATTGGTGGGAATGTAAATTGGTGCAGCTATTATGGAAAACAGTATGGAGGTTCCCTAAAAAACTGAAAGAAGAGTTAACATATGATCCAGAAATTCCATTCCTGGTCATATATCCGGAAAAGATGAAAACCCTAATTCAAAAAGATACATGCACCCCAATGTCCATAGCAGCACTACTTACAATAGCGAAGACATAGAAACAATATACACACACGCGCGCGCACACACACACACACACACACACACACACACACACACACACACTGGAATATTACTCAGCCATAAAAAAGAATGAAATAATGCCATTTGCAGCAACACAGATGGAGCTAGAGATTGTCATACTAAGTGAAGTAAGTCAGACAGAGAAAGACAAATGTCACATATCCCTTATATGTAGAATCTAAAAAAATGATAGAAATAAACTTAATTACAAAACAGAAATAGACTTACAAACACAGAAAACAAACTAATGGTTACCAAAGGGGAAAGTGATGGGGAGGGATAAATTAGGAATTTGGGATTAACAAATATACACTACTATATATAAAATAGATAAACATGGTCCTGCTTTGTAGCAAAGGGAACTATATTCAATATCTTGCAGTAACCTATATTACAAAAGAATCTGAAAAATTTACGTATATATAACTTTTATATATATAATATAAAATCACTTTGCTATACACCTGAAACACTGTAAATCAACTATACTTCAATTAAAAAAAAACAAACACACACACACACACACACACAATTTGAATCCTGGCTCTGCCACTTACTTGGTAAGTGGGGTAAGCTCACAATGCCTTGGTTTTTAAATCTGTCAGATAAGGATGACGAGAGAATTGTGAGGATTAAGTGGCAGATGGTGGGGAAAGAGGCTAAAACATGTTAAGGATTCTGCGATTGTTAGGAATTATTATTAATACTTGTGTAATTTGTCAGGGCCTGCAACAAGCACTAGAGCAACAGAAATGAGAGACACAGGCCCTCTCTTCAAGGAGAGGAAGAATATAGTCGAGAATGTGGGGAGGGATGAGAAAAAAATGCCGGAGGTCTTGGTGGGGAACTGGAAAGTACAGGTGGGTACAGGGTGGTAGTCAGGAAAGAACCTGGTGGGAGGGGAGCCAGAAATCAAAAGAATACAAAAAAGTGATAGTCTCTCTTCTTGTTCTTGGTAGAAAATAATTAGATACATTTCTCTGTTAATGCTTGTCCCCAAAACTCCTGTGTTGTTGTTTTTTTTTTTCTTTACTCTTTAAATTTATATAAACAATTTGGTTTTTTTTTTTTTAGAAATGATAATTTTGTATATTAAAAAAACATAGGTTTATGTTTATACTCTTTAGCATGTATGAGTTATTTGGAGAATACAACTTTTCATAGTGTTATCCATATTTGAATTTCCATATAGGCTGCAATCCTGATGGAAACAATTTGGTTTTTATTATAAGGAATAAATATAAAGAAAATCACCAAGGATCACAAAAACATTAACAGAAATTAAAGAGCAAAGTCAGTCCAGAATGTGTTACTCTTTTTATATCAGTAGAAATAATACCTAAAAGTTTAGTGCCCTGATCCTTAAGAACAATGATAGCTCCTATTGACTGAGTGTTCCCAAGAACCAGGCATGGGCCACAAATGTTTTCACACCCACTTACATCTTCACAGCAAATCTGTGTGGCAGTAGTTCCTAGACCTGGTTTAAGAATGAGGAGGACTCTGAAGCTTGGAAGCCAAGTGACTTCATCAAGGTCACACACTCGTATGAGGCAGAACAGGAATAAAGATGTAGGTCATACTGACACTCAGTCTACGCTCTTAAACATTCTATCCCTGGATGCCTCCTGAATGATTTCCTGGGACCTTTACACATTGCACAGTGTCTACAGATTCTCTCTCTCTAATCAACCAACACTGCACCCTGGAGACAAACACATAAAAAGTGGAAAATAAAGGTTCTGTGTTTACAGTGGTTGGTGATCATTATCTACATGGATACAAAGCTTAGCACTGTTCTATAAACACACTCTCTGGAGTGTGTACACAGAGCATGCTCAAAAGTAGAGTGGAAACTGATGGAACAGAACCAAAACCTGGTGATGTCAAGGTATATTTAGTCTTTGCTCAGATGTGCTTCCAGACATTTTCGGCAGAGCCAAGAATCATCCAACCTTTCTTTATTTATAGAGTTCTTTACGTACACAAACATACAGCCTTTTCTTATTAAGAAACATTAAAGATAATGCAGGGCACGCTTCCAGATCCTTTCATCCGAGAATATGAAAGGACTTTAGAGACATGCCCATTATTTCTACTAAATAGTTTCATTTGGCCATTTCAGAAATGGGTACAATCAAAACTTAAAACTTGGGAATCTAAACTCATTTATTTTCTACTGTAATCACTAAGTCATGAATCTAATAGCCAGAGGAAATCTTTAAATACAGGGATTATATGTACTGAAAAGTTCTTCCCATTTTTCCTGAAAGGGATGTCTTAAAAAATTTCTTTTTAATTGTAGTAAAATACACATAAAATTTACCACTTTAACCATTTTTGAGTGTACAGTTCAGTGGTATTAAATACATTCACATTGTTGTACAGCCATCACCACCATCCAGCCACAGAACTCCTTTCATCTTGCAAAAATGAAACTCGGTACCCATTAAACAACAACTCCCCACTTCTCCATCCTGGCAGCTCCTGGCAGCCACCATTCTACTTCTTGTCTCCATGAACTGACTACTCTAGGTACCTCATATTAGTAGAATCATACCGTATTTGTCCTTTGCGACTGGCTTATTTCACTTAGCATAATGTTCTCAAGGTTCATCTGTGTTGTAGCATGTGTCTGAATTTCCTTCTTTTATAAGGCTGAATAATATTGCATTGTATATATATGTACCACATTTTGTTTATCCATTCATCTGTTGATGCACCCTTGGGTGCCTCCACCTTTTTGCAATTGAGAATAATGCTGCTATAAACATGCTTGTACAGAGAGCTCTTCAAGACCCTGTTTCAATTATTTTGGGTTTATAACCTTATGCAGAATTACTGGATCGTATAATAATTCGATTTTTAACTTTTTTGAGGAAACTCTATCTTGTTTTCCACAGTGGCTGCACCATTTTACACTCCTACCAGCAATGCATGAGGATTGTAATTTCTCCACATCCTAGTCAACACTTGTTATTTTCTTTTTTTTTTTTTTTGATAGTAGACATCTTAAGGGGTGTCTCATTGTGGCCTGAAAGGAATATCTTGATTTCAAAAATACTTAGAGTAATTCCAGGTATTTTAGAGGCCAGGGGTAGGTAGCAACAGCTGTACTCAGTCATAAGACACAAGTCCACGTTCTCCTTCCTTTGGGTGCCATGTTCTATATGCTTCCTAATAAACAGGCATTACAGAGCTCATTATACCCACACTCCAGGATGAACATTTGCCTGGATCTTTTTGTGTCGTCTCCTCTTCGTGTTTCTCATCTCAAGAGGGTGTTTTTCTGAGCTTCCCTTGATGGCCAGATAATTGTAGAGAATTAAAAAAAAACAACTCAAAATTAAAAAACAAAATCAGCAAGGTTTTCAAAGCAGAGGGCAGGATGGAAGATGAAGGCACAGGGCCTATGTTGCCCTTGGGTATATACCTGTAGGATAGTAATTACTCAATAAATATTCACTGAATTATGTTGGGTGGGTGAACCATAAGGAATGGCAGGAGCTTCTACTGTGCATATAATCCAGTCTCTAAAACAATCCCTGAAAGTCATACATCTTTAAGAAGCAGAACAAAAGAGAACAGAAGCAGAGCCCAGGAAGAGAAGGTCAGTTCAACGCTCCATCATCACAGCAACTGTGTATGGGGTCTCTGGGAAGCACTCCACACGCACTGACTTATTTAGTCCTCACAGCAGCTCGATGAGTTGGTCCTGTCAGCTGCCTTGTAAGGGGGAGAAGACTGAAGAGCACAGAGATGGGATTCCGTGGCCTGTGCTCTTCCTCATTATTCTGTACTGCCTGCTTGGTTAATCATTTATTAAGGGTTGAATTCTAAAAGGTTCCCCAGAGCATCAATACACCCTGTAATTCTCAAAGCTCCACAGTTTCACCAAGCCTTCCAGGGAGATAATCACCTTTGAAAAGGTAGCTTTATTTCCTACAGCAAAATTCCATTTTTAAGACACTTAAAATTTGTGTTTCTCTATAGGAACCTCTCCAGTGCTAAACTAATCATTTATCGTTTTGTTCTCAGTATTATGTGGTTATCAGTGGATAAAAATGTGGCACCTGAGGAAGTATGAGTCCAGAAATCTGTCTGGGTCAGTTATTAAATCACATGCACACAAAACAAATGAAAGAACAAACAAACCAACCCTGGTATCTGCTGAAAGTATCTGCTGAAAACACCTGCTGCTAAAAATATGCTCTATTGGGGGAAAACGGATCGACACTTTCATGCAATTTGAAAAAACTAATCAACTTAAAAGCAATTAAACTTAGGTGCCTTATAAAAAGAACATGTGAGAATGTTCTGATGTGCATACCTGAGGTACAACTGACATTTTCTTCCTTAAATGGTGAAATCCAATTACGGTTGTCAAGATCCCATCGATGGAAATTTCAGGTTCTAACAGTCTAAAAAGGGCAGCGATGAGGGAACTTGTTCCAGCTCCTGTTCTTCCCACAATGCCAACCTGTAAAGAGATCCATCGGGATTAAGAATTAACAATATGTAACAAACCTAGGAGAAACCCTGGCTGTTGAAGATGAATTTTTAACGTTCTATATAAAGAGTAGTCTGTAAGTTTCTCAACCATGGCACTGTTGACATTACAGGCTAGATAATTCATTGTTGGGGGGTCAGGGGCCTGTCCTGTGTATTACCGTAGGATGTTTAGCAGTAGCCATGGACTCTACCCACTAGATACCAGAAGCACCTCCCACATTTTGGCAACCAAAAATATCAGATACTGACAAATGTCCCCTGGTTGAGACCCCCTGGTCCCAAAAAGAGTTAAAAATAACAGAATCAATCTACTGGCAGTGAAAAGCTAGCAGACTCTGGCATGGACATATATACACTACCAAACGTAAAATAGATAGGTAGTGGGAAGCAGCCGCAAAGCACAGGGAGATCAGCTCGGTGCTTTGTGACCACCTAGAGGGGTGGGATAGGGAGGGTGGGAGGGAGGGAGATGCAAGAGGGAGGAGATATGGGGATATATGTATATGTATAGCTGATTCACTTTGTTATAAAGCAGAAACTGACACACCACTGTAAAGCAATTATACTCTAATAACGATGTTAAAAAAAAAAAAAATATATATATATAAAAAAGCTAGCAGTCTCCTAAGTCAGCAGTCCACACCCTTTTTGGCACCAGGGGCTGGTTTCGTGGAAGACAATTTCTCCACGGACAGGCGGGGTTGGAGGGGTGGGGGATGGTTCAGGCGGTAGGTAGTCCGAGCAAGCGATGGGGAGCGATGGGGAGCAGCAGATGAAGCCTCACTTGCTCACCCGCTGCTCACCTCCTGCCGTGCGGCCCGGCTCCCAACAGGCTGCGACTGGTACCAGTCTGCGGCCCGGGGGTTGGGGACCCCATCCTAAGTGGCCCATAAGAAGTTCACTTCTAAATTAGCTTTATTCCTACTGTCTAGGCATTTTGACCTTGAGAATTATGTGGGTAATTTTACAGAGATGTCAACAAATCAAGTAAGAAGTGTTATACATAAACAAGTACTCATTTTCTCAGGGATCTATTATTTAAGAGGAATTATTTTTTGGTAGAGAAACTAAATCACTTTCTGATGTTAAGTATCTTAATTATACCCTATCTTGAAAGGAAACATCTTAAAATTATAAAATGCAGGTCTCAGTGTCGTAAAAGACAGTAGCCAGCAGACAAAATACACATAATGAGATCAACAACAACACAAACAACATTTGCTACTTACATGGGACCTTTCCTCTGAGCAGTTCAAAAGGCATTTTATAAACAACTTAATACTTAACAATTGCTCCTTGGAAAGATACATGCAAGTTTCAGTCTAGTTATTAAAGCCAAAGTAGAGAGAAATTAAGTACATTAAGAATAAGATTAAGGAATCAATATAATGCAGGTAAAATGCTGGTCAGGAATAAAACTATACTGTAAAAACTGGCTTTTAAATGTGTGCATCCAAACATGTACTATACAGAAACTGGCCTTTTTTATCAATAAGCTTGCCCAACTCTGTGGTGGGAGCTTCCCAAGAGATGATTTCATTTCTATTCAGAAATTTGGAATCGATGTGGGCTGTAAGACATGCTTTCAATCATTTGTAAATTTATTCAGCAAATTTTTAAAACTCACGGCTTTAAACAGAGAAGAACTAAGTCTTTCTGAGCATGTAATCAGAATGCTGGGAACTTTTCATATTTTCTCATTTGAATGCCTCCAAAGTTTCGAATTTTTGTCTGTAAAATCAATCATAGCATTTCAAAAAAGAATTTATCTCTATAGAGATTAAATGTAAGAAAAGTGAGTTTAGCTAATTTTATTATTTTGTAGCCATTTTATACCTTATGTTAAACCTTAATATATGTAATATAGATGGGCCATTCTCTGCATATAGGCAGGCCCTAGTGCGTGTATATATGTATGACTCATGTGTTCTCTGTACAGGCAGACCTTGAACATACTGTGGATTTGGTTCCAGACGACCACAATAATGTGAATATCACCAAATAAAGCAAGTCATAAGAATTTTTTTGTTTCTCTGTACATATAAAAGTTGTGCTTACACTATACTGTAGCCTACTAAGTGTACAATAGCATTATATCTGAAAAACAATGTACATACCTTAATTTTCAAATACTTTATTGCTAAAAAAAGTGCTAACCATCATCTGAGACTTCATTGGGTTGTAGTAACATTAAAGAATGCTGACCACAGATCAACATAACAGATATAATAATATTGAAAAGATTTGGAATATTGCAAGAATTACCAAAATGTGACACAGAGACAGGGAGTGAACAAAGGGTATAAGAAAAATGGACTTGCTTGATGCAGCGTTGCCACAAATGTTCAATTTCTAAAAAATGCATGATCTGTGAAGCAAAATAAAACCAGGTATGCCTGTATTTCTGGGTGTTCTCATATGTAAACCAACACACATCAGGACACAGGCGAGAACTGTGTCTGTGAGAATGTGCATATGTTCCCATACTATCAGCTCTACTGAAACTGATCCATCTGTGCAAACTGGAACAATTGTAGACTCTGGGTAAATGGCAGAGATATGCAGGGGCACCGAGGGCTGCTCACAACCACAGGACTGTGAGTGCCTAAGAAAAAGGCAACTCAGAGAAAATCTGCTCTGGCTATTTCTACCATTCAGTTATCAAAATACACTCTGGAAGTCTTTCCCAGGACACCAATGGGTTTTTCCAATTGCCCGTGGAGAGTGTCACCAGTATCAGTAAGTCTACATTCCTAACACCAAAGACACTTGGAGACAGTCTTATTTCAGTGTTTTGTGACATACCCATTCTATTTTCTCAAACAGGCCAGGGTTGGCCTCTAACACACCAACTTGTTAGACATTTGCACCTGGATCTCTCTTCATACGTCAAACTCAACATGATCAACACCCAATGCCCCACACAAAACAGCTGCTTCCTCTGACTTCCCCTCTTTACTCTCATTACTTCTTTCTCAGGCTCATGGGCTCACAATGTCCACCTTACTTCCAGCTTTCCCTGAGTCCAGCATGGTGCCAAGCCCTGCAGATTCTACTCCTGCAATGTTTCATGACTCAATCCCTCACTGAGTCTCTTTCCTTTGAAACTCTTTCCTTAATCATAATCAGTGCAAATGAATTTGAAAAGTAAATTCTAGCTATACCCCAGCACTCTGATTAAAAACCATTCTTAAGATGTTGATGTTTTTACTTTCTAGACTTGTATGTTGATGTGTTCTTGAAGATACAAGCTCATATACTTAAACATGAACATACTGTTGTAATCTGCTTTCATTCAGTATTTCATAAAAGTGTTTATTTTAATGGCTACATAATATTACAGTATTTGTGATCATTTATTTAACAAACCCCCAATTTCTGGATAGGTAGATGGTCTCCAATATTTTGCTATTATAAATAACTGTTAAATATCATTGAAGCTAAATCTTTGCAAACAACCTTCATTATTTCCTTAAGAGAAATTCTTAGGTGTGCAACTGATAAGCAACAGGTATGAACATTTTCAGAGGAAGCTGTTACGTAGCGCCAACCTACCCTCCAGACATATGATAATATTTTGTTTTCCTTTTTTTTTTTTTTTTTTTTTTTTTTGGCCGTGCTGCATGGCTTGGGGGATTTTAGCTAACCATACAGGGATTGAACCCGGGCCAACAGCAGTGAAAGTGCTGGGTCTTCACCACTGGACTGCCAGGGAATTCCTGATACCGTTTTCTACTCCCAGTCGTAAACCTAGGTGCACATTCGCAAACCTAGGTGTTATAACTTTGTTTTAATTGACATCAGTTTGATTCCAAAAAGTGGAATCACTTTCCCTGACGTCTTGCCGGAGGCCCAGCAGCTACTGGCTCCCTGCCTTCTGCATCTGCCCACTCTGGTCCACGCGCACCCACTTCTCAGATTAAACTCCCGAAGGTGGCTCTGTGCCCTTCACTCCACCCCGGGAAGTCTCCACTACAAAACTGTCCCCGCTTACCTCTCCATCCTCCATCTCCACAAGGCAGCTTCCTTAGGGTTACTAGGTAGTTGTGATGGCTGAACGTGAAAATGTGTGCTATACACCTGGCAGTTCTTTTCCCTGAATGCTCTGCAGGTGCCTAGTTCTTCATTCACTGAATCAGGGCATCGTGCCTTTGCTCATGCTGGTCCCACCTCCCGGAATGCCTTCCACATGCATTTCCACCTGCTGAAACCCTAACCATATATCACTAAGTCTGCTTCACCGGCCTAATTCCTCAGAAATGCTCTCCCTGACCCCTCCTGTGGACTTCTCTCAACCCTAATAGACGTGATACCATCTTTTTCTAAAGTTCCATAAAAATGATGACCTCCTTCTATCTTACAAAGCTAATATGGCCTTTTCCTTATTTTTTCAACTGGACTGTATGTGTTGACACCATGATCTGTATTGGATTTGCCTTTGTATTATTTGTATTACCTGTGGTGTCCTGAGACAAAGAGGCATTATGTAGGGAGCTGAGATTTTTAACTCAAGCTGGAGAAATTTATGGAAAATTGATTACCATAGTATTTAGGTATATGATAAGTTGGACAGAGAAAAGACATGGCAGGTGGATCCTACCGCCATAAATACAATTGCAAATGGCCAACCTCACATTTTCACGGGGCAGACAACTGATACAGTATAAGTGGTTACGGTCATTTTACACACTATGAAAATGACAACAATCTTTGTCCAGGCATTTACTCTATGCTGGTCTCCATGCTGGGTGCTTTAAGTGTCTTATCTTGTTTAAGTTGTTCAACAACCCTAGAGGTTAGGTCCTATCACTTCCATTTTGCAAAAGAAAAGATTGAAACTTGGTAAGATTAATTAGTCTGCCTGAAATAATGGAGCCCGTAAGTCACAGGACGGGACTCAAATACACTTGCATCGGCCTCTTTTCCATTCTGCTGATGGCCTCCTTATCACCTGGATGGCCTGGCAGCTTATTATGCCCCTCTGTGTAGCTAGAAGAGAAAGCGGGGAGAGGTGTAGCTGCAGTTAAAAGAACAGGCCTACCACATGGATCCTATGCCAGACAGTTAAAGCATGACATGGACACAGGTACCCGAGCTCAGGTGGGCTGGCTGTCAGCAGGAAGAACTGGCACCCACAGCTGGGCTGGGAGAGAAACCTGCAGCTAAGTGGGCACACGGTGCCTGGGAAACAGGCCAGACAGACCCAGTGCCCTGCTTCGGGCAGCAAGAGTAATTTTTGATCCCATCAGGTGGTGGAAGAGCTGCACATACACTGCTACACTGGGCTGTCTCTGACTCCGGGCCCAGGCAGGGCCGAGCCTGTGGTGAAATACCTATAGTGCCCCCAGGAGGCTGGTGTGGGGAAGGCCAGACAGCAGGATGAAAACTGCCTGTGATGAAGACAGACTCCACTGAAAAGATGCAAATAAATGCACTGGAATTACACAGAATTAGATTATAATGTAAAGGCACGATTTGCAGAATATAAAAGTAAGTAAATTTGTAGGGTAAGTGGCACAAAACTTTCTAGAGCCGCATGCTAAGACACAAGAGGGGTTAGGTGATTCATGAGCTCAATTGCAAACTGTCAAAGGACATTTCTTGGAAATCACAGGTTATCAGTCATCAAAAATTGCCTATGGGAGAGAAACGACTCTACTGGGAGGTCTTGTTTAAATGTGATTCTGAGTCAAGAAGTCTGGGTGGGCCCGAGATTCTGCATTTCTAAGAAGCTCCAGGACCCACCAACCACCATGAGGCAGCTCACCACACAGGGAAAGAAATGCTGGGATCCCCATTCCGTGGTCGGTGTCCAAGAAAGATTCACCTACAATGTCACTGATCTAATCTGCATCCAAGAGGAACAAAGAGTCCCCCTGACACACTGACGAGGAACCCAACAGCAGATGCAGTGCTAAATCTTAAGCTGGATTTTAAAGAGGCAAATGGCTTAAACAAACCTTTTCTCTTGAGTTAATGACTGCTGTCAGGTCCTTCAATACCAGAGGCCCATCCAAGCTGTACCTTAAGTTAATATTTTGAAAGAAAATCTTTCCTTCATGGGGCCAGGCTGGTGGTAGACGATGAAAGAAGTATTTCCAGGGTGCTTCTTTCTCAAGGTCTGTATATTCAATCACTCTTTCTACTGAAATCATCTGCAACACATATGACATCACATGAGTTACGAAGGGAAGGTCTCGTTCATGGATGTTCAGAGATTGTAAATGAAGCATTCTGCTTTTATATCTTCACATCTGCGTTTCTATGGTTAAGAATATCTCAGGTCTTAGCAAACACAAAGGACAGAAGTAGGAGTTTGATGAAGCCTTTGATGATTTGCAAACTTGTTTATGGCCTTGTAACACTGTCCTTTACAGCTACTTCCTTCAACATTGTATTAAAATTAAAGAATTAGAGGAATGAAGGCAAAGATTTTATTGATCCACTTTTCACACCTGAGTAAAAAGCAAAAGAATTTTGTTAAAGAAAAGAATACTGATGGACGCCCGTCAGTAATGTGTTGCTACAGAAGGGCCATCGGTTATAGACGAGCAGGACTGGATGGTCACCACACCTCATTTTAATAATTAATCACGGGCTTCTCTGGTGGCGCAGTGGTTGAGAGTCTGCCTGCCAATGCAGGGCACACGGGTTCGAGCCCTGGTCTGGGAAGATCCCACATGCCGCGGAGCAGCTGGGCCCGTGAGCCACAACTACCGAGCCTGCGCATCTGGAGCCTGTGCTCCGCAACAAGAGAGGCCGCGATGGTGAGAGGCCCGCGCACCGCGATGAAGAGTGGCCCCCGCTCGCTGCAACTAGAGAAAGCCCTCGCACAGAAACGAAGACTCAACACAGTCATAAATAAATAAATAAATAAATAAAAGAGCGTGAATTTCTTTAAAAAAAAAAAAACAAACTGGGCTATTCATTTAAAAAAATAATAATAATAATAATCACTTTCTACTCTATTAGAAGAAAGAAATGGAAAGATTTTGTTTCTACTGTTTCTCTCCCTTTAGGAGAAGATGCTAATATTCAAAAGAGAGTATAATTTACATATCGACTAAGGCCTTTTAAACAACTTTAATTTGACACCTTTGATAGCTCATTCTGAGAGGGGGCTTATCCTACCAGAAAAAAGGGACACCAGCAAATTCAGGTGTTCAACACATACAAGATCAAATGCTAAAATGGGGGACAGAGGAACCTATTAATTAAATAAACAAACCTCAAAATACTGAATTCTTCTTTTACCAAAAATGAGGAATTACCCATTAAGAAACAAAAATAAACAAACCCCTAAGAAATTAGCTTATATTCTCTCCAGGATTTCAGAACCTCCCTCTTACAGAGACATTTATTATATTTGAAGACAGCTTGTGATGAATATAAAATCTGCTGATATGGCACACATAAGACTGAGAAAAAGACGTATATATTTTATTTTACATTAACTTTAAACAGATGGAAGAGGATATAAAAAATATCTCTTAACTATGACGTAAAAATAACAGTTTTACTATTTTACATAAGAATTGCTTTTATGCCATTTAATGGCAAGGAGACTTGAAAAAGCTAAGAACGATAAGATAAGATAAACATCACCATATTCTCAACTTTGACGCTTTGCCTGATGCACCACTGGATCATCCCCATGAGCGTGCGGGCAAGAGACAGTGCCAGGCCAACCTGCCCAGCATCCAAAGCTAAATGAGGAAGAAGAAGGGGAATAAAGTCAGTCTCATTCTCAACCCCTTGCTCAGCTCCTTCTGTCACTTTACCAAGAAGACCCCTTTACATATTTAAATCATTTCATACAATGATAGTACTACTCATACTTTTACTATCTGTTGATTGAGACCATAATACAGTGAAAAAAAAACCCACTATAAATTTAGAAAGACTGTTAGATGCGTGTATTAATCCCAACAGGATTGACATACATTTTTACAGTATTATATAGGTGAGGAATAATGTCATCATTCAGACTTTCGTCATTACGGTTTCAAGAATCATTATGTAATTTCACTTACTACGTCCAATGTAGCTACAGGTGAAACCACGAAAAACAAGGCAATGGGTTTTAAGAGCCAGTGCTTTTAAATCTAAAATACCACTCTCACTGTTTCTTATTCAGTGTTGTTACTATGGAGTAGTTAGGGATGGTGAGTTCATGGCACGCAGGCCAATACCTGCTCGTCTGGTACCCACACAGCAGAGGATACTGTCCTTTCCTACAGGGAATCTTTCTCACCTCAGTACCCACAACCAAGAGATCTGAGCAGCCCTAAAGCTAAAACCTAAAGTGCTCAGCTGAACAAAAAGCTTAATGGTAAACTTGGCTCTCTCCTCCCAACTATAGGACACTACCTGGAATGTTCAGAAGGTCAGCTTGCTACAGTTGCGAAGACCTCCACCCATTCAGAGAAAGAAAAAAAAAGATAAAAGGTCTCATCAAGACACAAATGACTTCACATGGACCACACTGTGGAATCACACGCTATAAATGCTATAATTTATTAGAACCAAACAGTGTATATTAGACAAGATGGCAAGAGTCTAATTTAATAACTGTAAACAAAGCTATAAACTGTAGGCATACCACAAACGTTCACATCTGTGCTTACTTTCTGCCAGAATCAGGGACACAAAGGCAACAACAGTGACAAGGACGGCACAGATGGCATCCAGACGCACAGGGAGCCATCAGGACGTAGTCAAAAGCAGTAACCAAGCCTCTGGATTTGTGAACCGTAATAAGCATAACGAATAAGTAGAAAAACCACGTTAGCTGCTTCTAATGAGGGACAGCATTTTGCTCAGTTGAGCTACACAAGATTTTACACGAGGTAGGACAGCAAAGCTCCACACCCAAGGAGCCTGAAGACTCCAGAAAGCTAGGTTTTGACAGAAGACAACATATGGTACACATAGGAATCAGTCCAGGGGCTTTGTGGGAAGCATGCACTGAAAAATTCAACCCACAGGTTATAAACGGAAATACAATCATAATAAAGAACATGGAAAAATGGTCTCATCGGTACATTTCCTGCAGTGCTGGGCCTCAAAGTGAGGCTTATCCTCTCACATGTCAACTGTTCCCTTTTCTCCAGTAGCACAGAGCTCAGCTCACACTGTTTCCAGCACCTTCTGCACTTACTGCGGGGCCCCGCATAGCGTTTGTTCTTACGAGCCAGTATCTAAACGACCACCAACTAACAGGATCTGCATGTGGCTTTCAAAATGCCACTTTATCTTCAAAATACAATAAAGATTGGATAACTGAGCCAGGATTTTATAGACTTAGAGGAAATTCTGAAATTTCTACCTAGAAAAAACTTCACTGATACAAAGAATAATAAACATCAAGTGGGCGGCGAATCAGGAAATTATTTTCCTCAATCACATCTGCTGCCCTTCATGCTGTGAAAAGAGAGTCAGTAAACTACAGCCTGGGGGCCAAAAACGGCCCACCACCTGTTCCGAAAATAAAGTTTTATTGGAACACAGCCATGGCCATTTGCTGATGTATTATCTTTGTCTGTCTTTGTGCTAAAACAGGAAAGTTGAAAAGTTACAACAGAGACAGTATGGCAAACACAGCCTAAAATATTACTCTCTGGCTCTTTGCAAAAAAAAAGTTTGCTGACTCCTGCCCTAAAGGGACAGAAGGCCACAGGTCACAGTGATGGAAGGACAACATAAGCCAGTGAGGGGAGAAAAGCAGGGGGTGTGACGGGAAGAGAGAAGCACAGAGGGGAGGCTGAGAGGAAGGGGTCGGGAGGAGGACGTGGGGAGGCAGAGAGAGGTGTGGGCCAGTGAGGCCACCTGACAAGGACTCAAGCCTCAGAAGGCAGCACATCCCATCCTTTGAAATCATTTCCAGAAACTTACAGACCTGAATGCAAGTCCTGGTGTGTGTCGAACACTTCCTGAAACTTCTGTTCAGCATTGTTTGCCCGGATGGTCCAGAGTCCCCGGAGAGAAGATGCTACGTGGGAAAACACTAGGCTCTGTGCTGGGGAAGCAGAGACAGACAAACGACAGAGAAAGTTAGGGAGGCTGGACGCAAGGAAACCAACTGCCTCTCGTGCTCTGTGGTTGCACATCCTGCCAAAGGGCTTCCTGGAGGGCTGCCTGGGAGAAGAGGGATGAGGCCGCTTCTGTAGAGGGTCCTCCGCATGAAGCCTCAAGCTCACACCTGCTCACACCTGCTCACGCCAAGCTGCACTTTAATGACCTGGAAACGAAGATTCTCTCTGAACCTATCTTTGACCAGATTCAAATCACAGCTAGATTTAGATAAAGAAATTCTTTACTAGCTCATTCATCAAGGTCCTCCTCAAACACGCTTCCCTCCAAATTCTTCCCTGATATCCCTCCAGTTGTTCACTAATTTTTTAAAAACTTAATGAAGTATAGTTGATTTGCAATAATGTGTTAGTTTCAGGTATATAGCATAGTGATTCAGTTTTTTTCTGATTATGTTCCATTATAGGTTATTACAAGTTACTGAATAGAATCCCCTGTGCTATACAGTAAATCCTTGTTGCTTACCTACTTTATGTATAGTAGTGTGTATCTGTTAATCCCATACTCCTAATTTGTTCCTCCCTCCCTCCCTGCCCGCTTTGGTAACCGTAAGTTTGTTTTCTATGTCTCTGAGTCTGTTTCTGTTTTGTATATATAGTCATTTGTATTATTTTTTAGATTCCACATATAAGTGATACCATATAGTATTTATACTGCCCTTCTCTGACTTACTTTACTAAGAATAATATTCTCTAGGTCCAACCATTTTGCTGCAAATGGCAATATTTCATTCTTTTTCATGGCTGAGTAACTAGTGTCCACTAATTTTTGAGTCAGCAGCATTTTTAAATTTAATTCTCTGTGAGAGTCCTCACCACACTGAATTTTGATGAGCATCTATGTGTTGTCTCCACCTTAGATTAGTAACTTAAGGGCTGGGATAAAATCGGCATATCCCCCAAACTGGAACAGTGCCAGGCACAGGACATGGGTGAGATAAGAAGGTGAACGGACAGTCTGCTGTCTCCCTGCATCCTGGGACTTTCCCTGAACCTGCATCAAGAGCCTCTCTGCAGGTCACGGAGCCTGGGTATCGCACTGCCCTTGTGCCCACAGGACCCGGGCAGCCGAGGCGTCTCTGAATAGTCTTGACTCCACTCCATGAACCTGATGGATGTTTTTATTAACTGCCTGCTGGATACTTGAGGCTTCTGGAGGTCACTCTGCATGTGACACTCACATCGCTCTTTTAGAATCTGACCGTGGCCTTAGTGTCCATTCTCTTTTGAGTGACGTCATGTGGGTTTGGGGCCTGGTGTCACTTGACTGGCCATTCATTTCCTGCCATCTTCTCTAAGAGCACACTGAACACGAGCACCAGGGTCTGGCTCCTGCACATCAGGGAACAGGTGGGCTTCAGGCTGCTGGGCAGGGAGGACCCTTACGATTTCCATTCCCCACCGTGAACTAGGCTATAACCTACTGTTGTCAGGGACAGAGTGAGTCTGTGACCTTGGATATGGCTTCATCATTAGGGCACTGCCAAATGAGTAAAGTTGGCTAGAGAAAGGCAACCAAACTTCATCCTGGTTTTATGTACTGCTCCCTGACTGACCACTGCTATGCTCGCTTTTGCAAAAATATGCAAAAAAAAACCCCATTATAATCAGCTGCAGATTTGTCATTAAGATGACAAAAGTTAACCTAGGCTTCCAGAGGCAGCTAGGCAGTAGGATCTGAAAATAAACCTCAGGACTTTAGTAGTTCTTCAGAGCACAAAAATGAAGCAGGTTTATGTCGTCTGGCCACAGCAATCAGGCGTCCTTCTTTTTGCTAGTAGCTCTAGCAGTGGCCTGAAGACACACTAACAGTTACTGCATAGAGAAAACAGCAGTGTTATTATTTATGACACAGACCCACTATCTAGAGAGAAAACATAAACAGTTCTAATGAACTGACCACCACATTTAGTTATCTGGGGGAGTGGAGGAGGGAGTATACAGACTGAACTTACGGTCTAACACTGTCACAGCCTACTAGGGTGCCGAAACACAAATACTCCACAGGAGCTGTGCCCAAGTTTTCAAAACCCCCATAACACACACTGAAAAATTCCTGCACTGATTCTTTTTTTTTTTTTTTTTCCTGCACTGATTCTTTAAAAAAGCCTCAGGAGGTGCCCTTCTCTCCACTTTCATGTGGATGGGAGGTGGTCCTCGCCCCAGGCGAAAAACCTCTGTCAAGCATTCCTTCTGGAGCAACTCCTCTTTGAATGTACCACGTCTGCTTCGCAACAAGACTACGGAATGACTCCATTTCACGAGCGGCCTCAAATCATAAAACATCTGAAGCCTCGCGCACACAGAAGACCAGATGGAGCTCATCACTTCCTCTCCTGCTTCCCCAGGTCCTGTCATCCTACCAAGTCACACGGGCAGAACAGCGCACACATTGGGACTCTAGCGCTCCACGGTCCATTCAAACACGTCACAAAACCAGACCTCACGGGGCTTTAGCTGGTTCTCTTGATGACTGAAACTTTTTTCCACAGCTTTTATGAAACTGATGCCCACTTTCCTTTACGTAAACACTTAGGATAAATGCCTCTTAAGAATTTATTACTTTAAAAAAAAACACACAAACACCACAACAAAAAAACTCCTTTGTCTTGATGAATTTAGATTTTTTTTCCACTTAGTAGATACGAAGAACCTTGGGATCAATATGCTTCCCTTCTTGGCTTGGTTTCTAGAAAGTTAAGTTGGTATTAATTTGCAATAACTACCCATGGTTGGAATTTCTGATGTAAATACCTTCCTTCCTAACTTTTTGGCTATTGTCCTTATACGTTTTTAAAAAATATATAACAATTCTACTTTCCTTACAATTTTTTGTTTTAATATTAACGAAATATGTTTGTCCATTAATAGTGAGATAAGCTCTGAATTATTTCATCCTCTCTGATTACCTGCAGAATAGAATAATTAATCGTAAAATGTGTTTCCCATTATTCTAAAACTAGGAAGTTGAATGGAGTAATAAACTAAATGCGTACTCAACGGATTCCCCCTCCTGTGTCCTTCTAAGGGGATTATTTTCAGCAGCCATTTATATGAACAGCTTTGGGGAAGGGGGACCACAAACAGGGTGGTATCACACCAAACACTGGTGATGACACACGCACACCTGAAAATAACAGCACTTACCTTTTCAAAGCATTTGACAAGCGCAACTTAATTGCCATCTTTGAACATGAGAAAGAATGTATTTTTCAAATATATTACTTCTGAAATATATTACTTCTGACATATGTTTCCTGATGTCTCCTTTCCTTTTCCTAATCTTTTCCTTTCCTCGTCACTTCTAGTAACTTTGGGAGAAGAAAAATCCCCTATTTTCCTTCTTCATTAGTTCCAACATGATGAAATGTCTGTTTTTTAGAAAAATGTTTACCGAGTGGCTCCTCTACGTGAGGAAGTACGTCATGAACAAGACAGAAACGGTCCCTGTCCTCATGGTGCTCACATTTTGTCCTCCTTGTGCTAAAATGCCAAGCTGCAGCTGACCCGCCACCAGCTCCATTTGCCTTAAGGGCCACACGGACTCACAGGGGCCATAATATCCAATTACCTAATGTTAACTTAGTGCGAAATTCCAGAAGACAGAGTCTGCAGAACTTCAGGGGTCTGGTTCATTACAGCGTAAATGGAAGCCAGCCCGAGTTGCCATCCCAACCCGAGAGCCCCGGGCACTCACTTGCACATTCCAGGCGTTTGACATCTCCTGACGTCTCTAAGAAATACTGCCGAAGAACAAAGAAAATGATGCCAAGGGGAACCAGGGGTATCGCAGTCCAAGGAATCACAGCCACCATCACGCCTGCAGCGTGCACCATCACACCCGTCACAAGGAGAAATGTCTAAAATAGCAAAAAGAGACACAGAGGTCTCCTTGTCAAGGATTCTTTTCAAAGATAAACTTGGCTGTTTTGTTAGGATTACATTCCTTTCCTTGAAAGACTTGTTGGAATGGTAGGGAATGCTTTCCCATCCAAAGAAATAAAATTATAGGTGGTCCTCATATTTACTTATTGCATGTGTCAAACACTATAAGAACTTGCTAGGTATTAGCTCTTGTGATACACTCAGTAGCCCTATGAGGCAGGCATTACTATTCTTCACAGATGAGAATATTCGAGACTCAGAGTAGGACTTGAATCCCAAACTATCATGAGTCAGTAGGTGTTACTAGAGAGATGAGCAAGCAGGTATCACAGACGAGGAATTGAGAAGCTTCATCTATACCTGTAGGGATAAAGAAGTGGTTAATTACAAATTCAGTGTCCAGAAAAGTCTGAAAAAATTCAAATGTTGACCTTTGGAAGTAGGAATTCCTCTTTCTTTCTTGGTTTTCTAACCATAGTTAGTATTTACTGAGTGCTGAATGTGTACAGGGCTGTACATTTAATACTTCACGTGTATTTACTTAGTTGATCCTCACAATAGCCCTATCGAGTAATAGTATTATCTCACCTTACAGATGGAGACACTGAGGCAGAGGGAGAGGAAAAGCAACTTGGTCAAGATGGCAAAGCACAAGTCACGGAGCTGGAGAGCCCAGGTTACGAGCCATTATGACATATTTAAGCTTGCTCCCAACTTTCTATCACTATGCTAAGTATTTAAAATGTCCATTTCAAAGGCTAATGATTATAACAACAGCAGATGCCATTTACCAGGTGTTTACTGTATGCAAGGCCCTGTGCTAAGGGTTCCATGAACAGTCACTTAATCTTCATCTCATCCCATGAGGTGATTTTATCTCAGGAAATGATCTTGGCTTAAAAAGACAGCAGACAGAATAGAAACCCAAGGCATTGAAGGATGCTGATTTAAGCATCCATCTTTATCAGGAGAAGTATGATATCATGGTGTACAGCTTCAGGCGACAGGAATGCAATCAGCACTTAGCATCTGCCTGCTGTGAAAGCGGGGTGGGGTGGGAGGGACGTGCAGATTCACATAGCCTGAGCCAAGGCCTCTGAATTTTACAGTCTCAGATGGATACAGATCCACGGTGACCTGTACAAGTCACAGAGCGCTGGGGAAACACAGGGAAGAATGTGTGAACACTTTTTTGAGGATTCTAAGAGACTGACAACTGAATTTCACAGGCTGGTTTAACAAACAGAAAGAGTGGCATGAATAAGTTGCAGGTAGCAATCACATTTGATGGAAATTTTGACCAAAAAGGAGCTGGGCTGGGAAGGTTGAGATGCTTGTCCGAGTTAACAGCAGTTGTTCTGTGTCCTCTCAGCGCCAGCACCTGCATCCTGCGCTCTCCGGCGCAGGGCCCTCCCCGCCTTGTCACCCAGGGCAGCTGGCCCCACGTCTCTGAGGGGCGGGTTAGCGGGGTAATGCCTGTATCACAGAGATGCAGGTGATCGTTTCACAGCTCTTCCAAATCAGTTTTCTCAGGGGATCCTCACAACCATCTTGTGAATAAGAACAGTAAGAACTGTCCTTTCCATTTACAGATTGAGAAACATGAAGCTGGGAGGTAAGTAGTTGTCCTAATTTTTCCCGGGAAGTTAGTGTGTTCCTTAGAGAAAGCCAGGAACTGTTCATACTCAGGAAATCCCAGAGCCACAGCTGCAGGCAGGAGGAGCCTGGAAGGAGGAGGAAGCTTCCAGAACTGTGACTTTATGACCAGGAGCCCTTGTGAACCAACCTGCATTATCTGGATGTAGACCCATGTGCTTTTCCTGTTTCTCCCAGTCTCTGCCGTGGTATCAGTATAAAACTCAGAGTGAAGAGGAATGGAATTCTGAAGGAACAATTTCAATCGTTAAGTGGAGAAAAATAGGGCTGTCTGACCTCTCTCCTATTATACCTACAGCTGAACAATTTCTTACAGCCACCGGATTAACTGATGCATCCCACTCTGCTACACCCTTCATGCTCACGGGGAGGGTCCTTCCAGCTCCTTCTATGTCTAGCCTTAAGTAAAGTCACTTGGCTTGCCATTGTTGGTTGTCAGGAAAAAAACCTGCTGAAATGTCAATTAGGAAAAAATCCAAATTACAGTTTTTTAGCAGATTCACATCATTTGATTGGACAATTCACCAGTGTCAATAATCTGGCTCTCCCCAGGTGAGGGCCTTTTATGACTAACCCAGCCCGGCAGATTACCTGGGAAGCAGAGGTAAGATCAAAACAAAGGGCTCCATGGGAGCTGTGCCAACACCTTTCTTTGGGTACCCGTTAAAGACTGGTAACTGTTGCTCCCCAGTTAGGTTAGGTCCTTCAGATTTCACGCCCCTAAATTCTGAAGCAATTCAAAGAGGCTTTCTCCAAGAGTTTTATTTGTACTTGTTGGACATACTATAGCCATCCTCATTGTGGATTGGATATTATATTATAAAAATATACAAAATATATATTTTTCATAAAAAATATATACGTATACAATACAATGTATGGGTTTACATTTATATGTATCTATGTATATATACATGTGAATCTTTTATGCCAGCTGTCTCAAACTCTTTATAGAAGTTGGTAGAAGACAAAAATAGTATCTAAGCAAAAAGTCAACATCTGAAGAAGGAAACGAAAGATTCTGATGCATGATAAACAACCCTTCCTTGAAGTCAATCTCATTTCTCCCTCCACATTCCCAGAATTCCAAGGAGCCTAATCCAAGCTGCACACACAATTCCCCCCATCTGATTGGATTTCAGGCCCATATGATGACCCACCTCACCATGGTCAGTGCTTCTGTACCTCTGTCACACTATGGCACAGAGATGATGATGTGTACACAGCAAGAAGCATGTTGACCTAGAAGCAAGTGACCCAAGTCCTGATGCCCCAAGAAATAAGGGGAATCATTATGTTGATATGCTTATAACCCATTTGGAGCACACCAATTGGGAAATTCTATCCAAAGTCTATGAAACCACATGAACAAATACAAAAACTTCTTAGATGAAATCTTTCACTTGAGAGTACATGGTGATTTTTCACAATTCAGAATAATTCTTTAGTTTGCAGAGAATGACAACCTACACCTGGAGTGGAAATTCCATTAGTCACGTATTGTACTGAGACAGGGTTTAGGGCTAAGCTTCTTGAATATTAACAGGGAGGGTAAGACCCTACGGCTACTCTCAATCTTAGTAAAAACTGGGATATACCAACAACATAAAAGGATGGTGGTTGGAATTAAATAAGATAATGTATACAAAGGGGTTACCAGCTCATATATAACAAATATAAACTGTAACTCCATCATTACCACCCTTCAGTATGCTCTGCGTGCCAGCAGCCAGGGGGAAGAGAGGAGGTGTATTAATAGACTTACAGGCCCAAAGAATCTTATGAATCTCAGAAGTTGGACCTTAAGAGGCAGCTCATTCTAACCACTAGAACAGCTTAGTACTATGCAAAGATGTATCAGAGCAGGTGCTATTTTTCCTAGATGAGGTAATGATGTCACATGTACCAAAGGGATTGTGGCTTTTCTCTGATCACAGCGAAAAACGTATCTGAGGTCAATTTTGTTTGAAGATGCACTTTTAAAGTAATATGACCAATAAACCTCATGCCTACTACAATTTCTGTCCTCTCTGTATTTTCTTCCCAAGTCTAGGTCTTCCAAAGATTGATAACCTTAGGCATATGGCAGCAAGTCAACATTTTTTGAGATGTTTGTTTTCTTATTCCATATCTTCTTTCTGTTTCAAGTTTTGCTTTTTCTTGGTGAAGACTTACTGTTATGAAACTACTGAGCATTTATGGGAGACTAAGGGAAAACATGGTGGACTTCTGAACCAATAAAACCAAACCACATTATTCAATATATTCCAAAGACAAGATCAATTTGATATTTTCTATTTCATGCACCATGAATTAATGGGTTGATATCAATGGAAGTACAAAACTTAGATTTGGTACACTAGTGAATCCCAGGAAATTCACTGGGATTATATTTTCCCTTCTGTCTGCATTGTCTACTTTTGTTGGGTTTCTTGGGATTGTATCTGTTCTCTCCCATGAGGGGAGCAGTCCTAGATTCCCAGCTAGTTAGGGAATAACAGCCTGCTCAGCTCACAGAGCAGACTGTTCATTAAAAGGTCTTAAAAGTGCTCGCCTATTGAACACACTAACGTGTCGATTTAAGAATTACTCTTTAAATAAGAAAAAAGAAAATTTCATAAGAAAGATGAGGTCTAAGCCCAGAAAGCAAAATGACTTGAAAAAAAAAAAAAAAACCCAATCTAATTTTAATAAATACATAAACGCCAAGGACACAAAATGAGACTGAGTAGTTTAAATGTGTAACACCTGTATTTGGATGGTGGTTAAAAACATTAAAATTTCACCAGAAAGTCTGGACCTATAGAATTAACACTGTATTATAATATTGCAGATTTTAACATATTCCTTTCACAAGCACAGTTTGAAATACAAGGCCCCATTTGCCTCCCTGGCATTTAACTTCCAAATTGCTTACAGTCCTGTAGGAATTCCTAGATATCTACCCACGTTACTTTAAACTTAGTTCCAAGGGATTCTGTTCCTGATAGTCTCTGTGAAGCTT
This sequence comes from Balaenoptera musculus, assembly GCF_009873245.2. NCBI lineage: Eukaryota > Metazoa > Chordata > Mammalia > Artiodactyla > Balaenopteridae > Balaenoptera > Balaenoptera musculus. Next base: position 65,015,018 of record NC_045802.1, on the reverse strand, counting down.
GTGTCAAAGAACATGCTTTCTATAAACATCAGTAACAATGTATTCTTCTTATTTAATGCAAATAAATATGCCATCCATACTTTTGGCTCACTCTCTATTCTTATTTAATTCTCTCTTGCTCACTCTGATATCTATATTAGGCACAATGTGAAATATGTATTTAATCATAAAACCACTTAATCAGTAGACATTACTTTTATTATTTGTTTACAGTATTAAAAAATAAAACCAGGATCATTAAGATTGCTAACTCCTCAAAAGAATTTCAGGGCTTCCCTGGTGGTGCAGTGGTTGAGAATCTGCCTGCCAATGCAGGGGACATGGGTTCGAGCCCTGGTCTGGGAAGATCCCATATGCCGCGGAGCAACTCGGCCCGTGAGCCACAACTACTGAGCCTGCGCGTCTGGAGCCTGTGCTCCGCAAAATGAGAGGCCGCGATAGTGAGAGGCCCGCGCACCGCGATGAAGAGTGGCCCCCACTTGCCGCAAGTAGAGAAAGCCCTCACACAGAAACGAAGACCCAACACAGCCATAAATAATAAATAAATAAAAAATTAAAAAAAAAAAAAAAAGAATTTCAAAGCTTTTAATTCTACGGTCAGACTCTTAAGAATTCTGTTTCAAGCTGTGGTAAGTACAAGTCATCCAGATTTCCTTAAACTATTACTGATTTTGCAAAAGATATAACTTAAGTGCAATAAACTTTTGGCAAGAAAACAAGGCAAGATTTCCTTGTGATTTAGAGAGGAAAAAAAATGACAACTAGTTTTTGATCAGTAAGCTGTTTACTGATGTGGGTGTAGGAGAGACTCTTCTACCTATTCATTCTGGAAACATATGAGATTAAAAAGTAACCTTTCAATGGAATGGCTATCACATAGATTGTGCTGCTGGCTAACACAAGATTCTTGTGCAGACAGTAAAATCCTGAACAGACTACACAAAACTCTGAAAGAATTAAGAAATAAAAACGTAACTCCTATCCTACAATACTCATTACCCTTCAATTACAGTATAAACAGAAGCAAAAGGAAAAACATGGAAGGCTTCTAAATATAAGCTCCTAAACTTAATGCCAACCTAGGGTTAGTGCTGAGTCTGCATGTAAAGCTGATACAGTACCTTGCACCTCTCAGGAGGTTCAGAGATCAGCTCTGGTTCCCAGATCCCTCCTTTCTCACCTCTGTTTCCTTTGACCTCACCCACCTCGGTTAACTCTGTTCAATCAGAACACTGGGGTGTCATATCTGTATGATGAGATCTACACAAACCCTAAGACTAAGCTATTCTAAACTTGTCTTTTCCTTGGGATACACTAATCACACCTTCATCCCTCATTTGGCTGCCTTGGATCTTTTCACAACCACACCAGCTCTGAGACCTGTGTATCCTTCAATTAGCTCCCAACTGAGAGTCACAGCTAACTCCGCTGAAGAGTGAATGGTGGTGTCTGGTTTACAGTTTGTTCATCAACACAACAGAAAGCACTGGGGAAACACAGTGCACTCCTTCCCTTGTGTTCAGCATATCTCATTGATCAATAGTTTCCTTTCTACCTTTTGTCAGGGTTCATGCTTATTACAAAATTCAAGACTGAAGACCATTTATTTGCTGCTTTTTAAAAGCACACCTGGGCTTCCCTGGTGGCGCAGTGGTTGAGAATGTGCCTGCCAATGCAGGGGACACGGGTTCGAGCCCTGGTCTGGGAAGATCCCACATGCCGCGGAGCAACTAGGCCCGTGAGCCACAATTACTGAGCCTGCGCGTCTGGAGCCTGTGCTCTGCAACAAGAGAGGCCGCGACAGTGAGAGGCCCGCGCACCGTGATGAAGAGTGGCCCCCGTTTGCCGCAACTAGAGAAAGCCCTTGCACAGAAACGAAGACCCAACACAGCCAAAAATAAATAAATAAATAAATAAATAATAAAAATAAAGGAATTCCTTTAAAAAGAAAAAAAAGCACACCTTAAAAATAATAGCACATGGGCTTCCCTGGTGGCACAGTGGTTGAGAATCTGCCTGCCAATGCAGGGAACACGGGTTCGAGCCCTGGTCTGGGAGGATCCCACATGCCGCGGAGCAACTAGGCCCGTGAGCCACAATTACTGAGCCTGCGCATCTGGAGCCTGTGCTCCGCAACAGGAGAGGCCGCGATAGTGAGAGGCCCGCGCACCGCGATGAAGAGTGGCCCCAGCTTGCTGCAGCTAGAGAAAGCCCTTGCACAGAAACGAAGACCCAACTCATTCAAAGATAAATAAATAAATAATAAAAATAAAGGAATTCCTTTAAAAAAAAAAAAAAAATAGCACATGAAGGTGGAGATGAAACGTTGAAAAAGGTACCCCATAAAAACACTAGCCAAAAGAAAGCTGGAGTACCTATCTACACTACTATGAACATGAAGTTAGGAAGGATTCCTAGAAATAAGGAAAATGTTTCATAAGAATAAAGGGTCGATTTATCCAGAAGATATTTTTTAAAGTCTAAATTTATATCATCCTTTAATAACATAGCTCAAAATATATAAAGGAAAATCTGACAGAACTCAGGAGAAATAGACAATTCCATACTCACAGTGGGAGAATTAAACTCACCTCAATAACTGATAAAACAAGCAGATAAACATCAAGAGGGATATAGAAGATTGTGAAAACATGATGAACAAACTTGACCTAATTAAGAAATATATAATACTGCAGTAAATAACTACATAATACATTCTTTTCAGTTACATGTATGCTATACTAAAGCAAGAATCAACAAACTTCAAGGGACAGAAATTGTACACAACATATTCTAACCTACATGGATTTAACTAGAAATCGGTGACAAAAAGGTAAGTAGAAAATTAATAAATGTTTGGAAGCTCACTAATACACTTGAAAATATCACCTAGTTCAAAAATTACAATAAAATTAGAAAGTATTTTGACAAAAGAAAATGAAAATCTACTCATATTAAAATTTGAGGGCTGCAAACTAAAGCTGTGCTTAGAGGTAAATTTACAGTTTAAACATTTTTTTAAAGGCTACAGAGAATACATGGGAAATCTCTATATCATCCTCGTAATTTTGTTGTGAACTGCAAAAATGCCCTAACAAAAAATAAAGTCTTACAAAAAGAAAAAGCTAAAAGTCAAGAATTTAAAATATATCTTATAATTAAAAAAAAAGGGGCTTCCCTGGTGGCGCAGTGGTTGGGAGTCTGCCTGCCAATGCAGAGGACACGGGTTCGAGCCCTGGTCTGGGAAGATCCCACATGCCGCGGAGCGACTAAGCCCGTGAGCCACAACTACTGAGCCTGCGCATCTGGAGCCTGTGCTCCGCAGCGGGAGAGGCCGCGACAGTAAGAGGCCTGCGCATTGCGATGAAGAGTGGCCCCCACTTGCCACAACTAGAGAAAGCCCTCGTACAGAAACGAAGACCCAACACAGCCAAAAATAAATAAATAAATAAATTAATTAATTAAAAAAAAAAAAAAGTATTCAAGAGAAAATATATAGCTTAAAAAAAAAAAAAAACCCAGCATATTAAACTAAAGTATGTAGAAGAATGGAAATAAGAAAAAAGTAGACATGAATGTAATAGAAAACTAACTTCTAAGCAGAAAAATCAACAAATACAAAGCTTGGTTCTTTGAAAGCACCATGAAATGTAAGGGAAAAAAAAAAATGGGAAATTTACCATTAATTTGAATTAAAAGAGGATAACACAAGAGATACCATGGATATTATAAGAGGATATAGTAAACATTGTGCTGATAATTTTTAAATTTTAATGCAAAGGACAAATATCTTGGAAAATGACATACAAAGACTGACATAAGACACAGAAAATCTGAATAATTCCATATTGAATTAAGAATTTGAATCCAGGGGAATTCCCTGGTAGTTCAGTGGTTAGGACTTGGTGCTCTCACTGCCGGGGTGCCAGGTTCAATCCCTGGTTGGGGAACTAAGAGCCTGCAAGTTTCACAGTGTGGCCCCCCCAAAAAAAGAATTTGTATCCACAGAAAAGACTTTAGGCCAAGAGGGCTACACAAATAAATTGTACAAAAGAATTTTTACCAAACTCTTCCAGGAAATTTGAGTACAGCATTATGATGTAAAAACCAGACAAAGACATTAAAAGAAAGAAAAATTATAAACCAAACTGTCTTAAGAACATTAAACAACATACCAATAGACTGAATCTAACAATATAAAAATGATAATACTCCACAATCAAACTTGGCTAGGCAAGTCCAAAATTCACAGGGCTGGCTGTTACAAAGGATACGCTGGAACTCTTGTGCAGGGGCTGAGGCTATTACCCACAGGCAGAATTTCTTTTTCTTCAGGGAAGGCTTAGCTCCTAAGCCTTTCCAACTGACTGAACTGTGCCCACCCAGACTACCCAGGATAATCGTTCTTACTTAAAATCAACTGATTATGGACTTTAATCACATCTACAAAATACCTACACAACAACACCTAGATTACCTTTTGATTGAATAACTGGGGAATGTAGTCTGGTCAAGCTGACACATAAAACTGACCACCACAAAATGGAAATATTTCCTATGTCTTTTTTGAGGCCTGCATAATTCTGATACCAATAGCTGACAAAATAGTTCAAGAAAAGCAAATTACAGACCCATATTCTCATGAACAACAGAAACAAAAATTCTTGACAAAACATTAACAAATTACATACAACGACACATTAAAAAAAAAGATACTATATCGTGACCAAGTGGAGTTTATTCCAGGAATGTAAGGTTAACCTTCAAATACCAATCACTATAATTCACATTAAAAGAATAAAGGTGAATAATCATATGATTATCTGAAGAGATGTAGAAAAAATATTTGTCCAAATTCAACACCTGTTCTTGATTTAAAAAAAAAAAAGTAAAACTCTTGGCAATTGAGGAATTAAAGGAAAAGCTTTCAATCTGATAACAGATATCTACCTAAAAAATCACAGTTCAGATCATTCATAATGAAAAAATATTGAAAGACTTTGCCCTAAGAGTACAAGAATGTCACTTCTATTCCATGGTGTACTGGAAACTCTAGCCACAACAATAAGTCTAGAAAGGAAAATAAATATTGGAAATGAAGAAGTGAAACTGTCATTATTTACAGCTGACATGATTGTTTATATACAAAATCCTACAGAATTTTTAAAAGCACCACCACCAACTCCAGGAAATGCAAAATGAATTCACAAATAAATCAACTGTATTTCTATAAACTATCAATAAGCAGTTGAAAATGGTATTAAAAACAATCCAATAATGTAATGAAAAAAACATCAAATATTCAGGAATAAGTTAAACCAAAGAAGTGTAAGATGTCTATACTAAAAATTACAAAACATTCCTAAAATTAAAGAAAACCTAAATAAGTGGAGAGAGATACCATATTCATAATTGCAGATTCAACATTGTTAAGACTCAGACTCCTCAAATCGATCTATAGATAAAAGAAAATATTAATAAAAATTCCAGCAGGAAAAAACAACTTGAAAAGGCTTCTAAAATTTACACAGAAAAGTAAAGAATCTAGAATGATCAAAACAAGCTTGACAAAGAAGTACAAAATTAGAAGACTTGAACTACTGGATTTCAAGTCTTACTAAAATGTATAATAACCAAGACTGCAGTATTGGTATAAGGATAGATAAACAGGTCGGTGGAACAAAATAAAGTATACAGATGCAGATGTCCTCAAATACAGTCAAATGATTTTTAACCAAGGTGCCAATTCAGTGCATAAAAGTGTTTTTAACAAATGTGGCTAGAATAAAAAATAAACCTCAACCATGTACTACTCTTTCATACACAAAAAATAATGCAAGATGCATCAATTTCTAAAAAGGTAGAACAATAGGAAAGTATCAATATCTTCATGCTCCTAAGGATACAAAGATTTCTTAGGATACAAAAACATGAACTACAAAAGAAACAATAGGGTACATGTTAGACTTCATCAAAATTGAAACTTGATCTCCATTAAGGATGTAAAAAGGCAAGCCACAGACTGGAAGAAAGTATTCATAAAGGAATAGTATTAAATATATAGTAAAATAAATATCTCCAATGGGGATTTGAGGGAGGGGGTGGGGAAGGGATCAACACACCACAGAAACCTCAAAATGACAAAGTCATTGTTCAGTGAGAGAGGCTGAGATGCTTTCTACACACTTTCCCTGACATCTCTACACAATGAAATGCAAGGGTCAGTGGTACTGAGACAAGTAAAGGCAGTTCCACTCTTTGCTTCTATAAAAGCAAGTGACCCAAGCTATTAGGCCCTGGTCTCAGGCTTGCTTTGTTCTCAATATCCAGATGCAGCAGCTTGTTCTTTTGTGCTCCCCCCTCTGGAAAGAAATGACTGAGAACACCTCCTTCACATTTTCTTTTTCTTGGGCATTTTCACTTCATAAAGCTGCAGTCAATGTGTTTTGTGTGTGGTGAGGAGGGAATGACACGTTCCATGGTGGTCCCCACCACTGCCAGCATTGGTGGCTCAAGTAGCCTCAGGATTAGCCCTTTGTGTCCATGAAAGGATATGAAAAGTCAGTTGTTTAAGCTCAGTCAAGCCGCTGATTTTTTTTTTTTTTTCCCTGAAAGAGGGGTGTGTGGGGAAAAAAGGTTTTGCAATTCAATTTTCCTCAATAAATTACAGCATTTTGCTGAGGGCAGCTGTGTGCAACTTCACATGCTCAGAGCAGTTCCCAAACTTTGTTAAACAAAATTAAAATGCCTAAACCTGACTTCCACATCTTACCTTCATCTTCACTTATTTTACTAATAGGAAGACTTCTTGGAAGTGATGATTTTAATGACAAGAATTGTAGATAATTAAGATTCCTTACTCAATGTTATCTGGGACTTTGGCAAATCGTATGAAAACTATATTAATTTGAAATATTTCGTGCTCAATGGTCTATCTTGAAAATAATTGATTTTTATTCTGTGAGTCTACATGGGAAAGTGTCCATTAAAATCATCAGGGATTACACACCTAGAATCTCTGTAATACAAACTCACGAGGCGATATTTATGAGCCTGGAAACTGTCTGTGACAATAATTTTAACACAACATAATGCCATTATCAGACTATTTCTCCTACTTAAAAATACATGTGGTGTTTATTTATTTTAAAATTTTTATTTATTTATTTATTTGGCTGCACAGGGTCTTAGTTGCGGCACACAGGATCGTCGATCTTCGTTGCGGCATGTGGGATCTTTTAGTCGTGGCGTGCAAACTCTTAGTTGAGGCATGTGGGATCTAGCTCCCTGATCAGGGATCGAACCCAGGCCCCCTGCACTGGGAGGGTGGAGTCCTAGCCACTGGACCACCAGGGAAGTCCCTACATGTGGTATTTAAAAAATAACTACCCATTATTTAGTGCTCAACCTGCACTTAGATGTTATGCAAAGAATTTTATTAAAATGACTTCACTTTGTTTTCCCAACAACCCTTACGGAATTTGGTATTATTTTCTTTATTTTACAGATAAGGAGAGTGTGGCTTTGTGGGGCAGAAACAGTAAGAGGGAGAGCTAGGATTTAAGCTTGGAAAGGGAGACTGCGGGGCTCCCACTCCACCACACTTTAAAGCTGCTGACATCATAAATGATTATCATGTGGAGTCACACTACATAATTTTTTTTTTATGCTGCCTTCCTTCTTCCTTTGGAGTTGCAAACACTCCACTTCGGCCAGCAACTATAATGTGACTGGACAGGCAACGTATCTGGTGGCTGCAAGAGTCAGTGTACATGACGGTGTACAAACTCGTGATCGCCCCGCTGTTGGGATGTGGTCTCTGAATGACACTGCCTGTGGGAATGGACTGTCCTGCAGTGTGGACCACTACTCAGAACCCAGGGTTTTCATCAGCCATACTTGGCATCACTATTACAAAATATTAAATGAATTATCTGATATCTCATTTACAGGAATGACAAGGAATCAGATGAGGAAAAGTATATGGAATAAACACTTTAGAAGTAGTAAAAATAAAAATGAACATGATCGGACTTCCCTGGTGGCTCAGTGGTTAAGAATCCGCCTGCCAATGCAGGGGACACGGGTTCGAGCCCTGGTCCGGGAAGATCCCACATGCCGCGGAGCAACTAGGCCCGTGTGCCACAACTACTGAGCCTGAGCTCTAGAGCCCGTGAGCCACAACTACTGAGCCTGAGTGCCACAACTACTGAAGCCCGTGTGCCTAGAGCCCGTGGTGCGCAACAAGAGAAGCCACTGCAATGAGAAGCCCGCGCACAGCAACGAAGACCCAATGCAGCCAAAAATTAATTAATTAATTAAATTAAAAAAGAAAAAAAAGAACATGATCAAGTATCCTCCAAGGTTTATCAAATATACCAAGGATAAGCAGAATCATCAAAAATGAGTTCCAACACATTTGGCACTATGTCCTTTAAAACAGAACTGAACAACACCTTCAAGCCCGTTCCCGATCCCACTCTCAGTTGACGACAGAGAGAAAAGACTGGTTCCCACTGGGAACACGGCTTCAGGCAGCCCCTCCTGCCCCCTATCCACAGCAGCCTTTACCTCTCATCTGGGATCAAAGGTCGCTTTCTAGAAGCCACGCCCACCTCCTGGACCAGGCTCCCTTACTACCTCCAGCCCCACACCCAGTTAGCTTTCCAGAACTTCCTCCAGGGCGCTGCCACAGTTAGGATTCCAAAGGCGGCAAGGGGTGAATCTCTGGGTGGCTCCCTCCCCTTGGGGGCCTGGAGGGGAGGATTCCTGCCTGACTCACCCCTGGACTTCAGGGCCTCAACGCTAATCCCTGTTTGTTGAGGGGAAGGAGGGACAGAGGAAAATATTACCCACCACACACCCCCAACCCCAAAACTAAACACCCAACCAGCAACTCCTCCGCAGACCCTACATTCCGGATGGGCCTCTCTCCTGTTTCAGTCAAACTCCTTCCAGGAGTAGCCTGCCTTCACTTCAGCTTCCTCCACGCCTCCTCCATTCTCAGCCCTTTGCAATGGGGCCTCCTCACATCTGAAACCTGCTCTTCTGGTCACCAGACGCCCTGATTCCAAATCAACTGACAACTTTCCACAGACTTACCTTCTTTGCATTGAACAGGCCTGTCCTTCCTAGGTTCCCCAACCTATTTCCTCCTCTCTTCCTTGCTGTTCATCGTGTGTCTCCTCTGCTTCCCTCCTCTCTCTGCTTCCTCTCTGAACATGGAGGCTTCCGTAAGTTTCTGATCTTGGTCCCTAAAAATGCTTCACTCTCTCTGGGCAATCTTATCCATTGTCACGGATTCAGCGTTTACCTGCTCAGTGAAGAATACGCAGGCACCACGCTCATCCCAGGTCTCTCTCTCAAACACCAGACTCTTACTTCCAATGACCTGCAGGACGCCTCCACCTGGAGGCCCCAAACTTCAAGATAACTGAACTAAAAGTGGCAGAGCTGGGACTGGAAATCAGTGAGACCAGAATTTTCTCTCCTCACACGACTGCGCGTGTTTTATCTGAAATCAGGTAGCATCTCTCCCTGTCCCTCTATACGTCATACAAAAACATGTGACGGATTCTGATCATGATGGTTAACTAAGCATGGGCTCAGCACACAGTGGGCCGGCCAGCTTTGGAAACCTAACCTTGGCCTTGCTTGTAGTAGCAAAGAAACAGAACCTTTCACAAAATCTCAATGTAATTAATAATCACTGTCAAAACGTGACACTGTTATAGTGAAAGATCGCTTCTGGGGATAAATCACATGGCTTATCCCAGCAGGACATATTTATAAGTTTGCAGAAGAGAAAAAAAAAATCAGACATATTCCATCAAACATCTTTGCAGTAAAAGTACTCTGCCTCTGAGTCTCAGCTTAGTTCACGTTGGTAAACAGTGGAAGCCTTTGCCCATAGGCTATGCTGTTTGCAGTGAGATATTCATTGCTGCATGTCTCTGTGCAGCTTCTGATAAATACATTTCATTTCCAAAATTAATTAATTAATGAAGGAAGTCCCCACAGCCTGAATCACTGTAAAGTAGACAAAATTCAATAACAGAAAAAACATCCCACATGAGCAACAATACTGAATGAGAGGATGAGAGATGAGATGACCCAACGTTATTCTTCAGAACCTCAAGTTCACAGACAAAACAAAGGCTGGATACAAGATATTCCTGTGGGTATTTCTGTCTATTTTTTTTAAAAGACACCTTAAGACAAAACAAAGGCTGAATACAAGATATTCCTGTGGGTATTTCTGTCTTTTTTTTTTAAAAAGACACCTTAAGACAGAGCAATCAATGTGTGAAAAGAAAAGCTGTCTACAAAAACAAACAAAGACATTTTCTAAGATGACTTTGATCCCGTATCTTTGTATCTTCCATTACTGCTCTCTATCGTCCTTGCTCAAGTATTATTTTCACCTTATTATTACTATTCTTTTCTTTGTAAGTAACCCCACCTGGCTTTATCCAAAAAAAAACTGGTGCAGTAAATATTTGTCCTTTGTGGTAATCCGATGCATAATTTAGTTAATCTAGGCTACCATGAGAGGTGATTGTTTCTCTGTTGTGAAATGTGCTCACAGTAAAGGGAATCCACACCAGATGCCTCAACGGCAGCGGGAGAACCACTTACCAAGCATGTCGCTGCTTCGAACCAACCTTGACTGTGTAGCCACTCCTACAGCAGGTGTCACTCATGTTAACTCAGCCTCCCGATCACAACCACACCTTTCTCTTACAAACGTGGCCTTTTACTTAATTAAGATAACACAGTCAGGCTGAAAGGCCCACCTCAGCCCCTGTGAAAAAAGGCCTTGAAAAACAGGCACTTTGCTTTGCGCTGTGAGAACTCTGACATGACTGTTACCTTACCTGGATGAAATCAAGAAATGTCAGGGGCAGCAAGTCATCCATATGCCCAATGTCTTTGGAGAAACGATTCAAAATTCTTCCTGCAAGAACAGGATATTAGAAATTACTCATTTCCCCAGATATACCCTTTAAGAGAAACAATTCATAAACAAATCAAAACAATATTTTTAAAGTATATGTATGTAATATATTACAGATTCATATGAAATAAGCCAATGTCAGTGGTAAAGAAAGAGAAAATAGAATGATATCTAAAGAGAAACAAAAATGCCACCAAATGGCAGTGGGTGGGGAGCCGAAATTGAAACCTGGTTTTTATTATAAAAGACTGGGGGGAGGGGCTTCCCTGGTGGCGCAGTGGTTAAGAATCCGCCTGCCGATGCAGGGGACGTGGGTTCGAGCCCTGGTCTGGGAAGATCCCACATGCCACGGAGCAACTAAGCCCGTGCAGCACAACTACCGAGGCTGTGTTCTTGAGCCCACGTGCCACAACTACTGAAGCCCGCGCGCCTAGAGCCCGTGCTCCGCAACAAGAGAAGCCACCGCAATGAGAAGCCCGCACACCACAACAAAGAGTAGACCCCGCTCGCCGCAACCAGAGAAAGACTGCAAGGAATGAAGACCCAATGCAGCTAAAAATAAAATAAATAAATTTATTTTTAAAAAAAAAAAAAGAATGGGGGGAAAATCTTGTGGCAGTATCGGGAAGGGCTGGTGGATTTGAGAATGTTCCCTCCTTTTAGATCCATCCCATCTAAGACTCATTCCAAGTGCTAAGTCAGCAAATAAACAGTTGCACAATACCTAAATTAATCCTAATTGTCACACTAATTTTGCTTTAGTTATCAAAAGTAATTTTGCTAAGTGATACTTTTTAAATAAACATAATTATAACTTCTCTGTAATTTTTTCCCTCCAGATGGCTCACAGGACCTCACATTTTGGGAAATTGTGGATTCCTGCCATTTCCAAGTTGTGAGTTTACTACCGGGGTAATAAGTTGTTATTTTCAGAGGTGCACTGGGTGTGACAAACACAGACTCATGCTTAAGCATCCAAGAAGACCAGAGGGATGGAAGCAGGAAAACAGAAATATTACTTAGTGACTAAAGATCATCATTGATTTTATTTCCTTTCTCAGAATCCACGAAAACAGTATATCCTAAAGGCTGCAGGATTGGAAGATGAGAAATAATTTCTAATAAATATCTAGTGTGAACTAAAAATGCCGCCTGCTGTATCAAGTAAACAAAGGATGTTGCAGCCATCAGGCACTGCAGCCAACCCTGCGATGGTGCACCCTGAGGAAACTCAGGATGAGAAAACACAGGATACTGGCCCCGGATAGCTGAGGTGCACATCAAAGGAATGATTTCGGTGAGCCTAGACTGTTGCATCTTCCCATACATAGAAAAGCACTAAATTCCCTAACTTGAGATGTCTGGTTTTCTTTTATTAACAGTAATCTTTTGATATGCTGACTACCTGTTCTTTGTTGCAAAAACTCCTACTTACCCTGGCTCCCCCCTGCCTTGCCTCTTCGGAGCAGCGTCTCAGAGCTATCTCAGAGGCGTGTCCCGGGCTTAAGTCCTCAGTTTTGTCCACAGAATAAAGCATAACTCTCAACTTTTAGGCTGTACATTTTTTTTCAGTCGACACTAGTCGTTTTATGATTAAATTTAAAGAAATCGAAGACACACACACACACACACACACACAAACATAACGGCCTACTTTGGGGTAGCAACTCCTGAGAAATGTGTTTATCGAGGCCCCTGAATTTCTTTCGTAATGAAGGCTCCAGGAGGCCAGCCTGCAGGTGAGATGTGGGACCTCTAGGTGCTCTTCCTGACCTCTGTCAGAGGCGACTTCCTCCCGAGGCCCTTCACACCAAGCCCCAGCTGGACCCTGAATGAGCAGAGGCTGGGCGCTGAGGTCCCGCTGCCGGGCTGGGCCGGCTGGGCCGCCCTCCACAGGGCGCCTGGCTCACCGGAGGCACAGGGTGCGCCCAAGCCGGGAGCTGCAGACATTGGAGGCTTTCGCCCTTGGCCAGGCCAGGCCGTCACAGGCCGGGCCTCAATCCTCCTGTCTCAGGCTTAGGAAATACAGACTCCGGAAACTGTCTTTTGGTGCCACGTTTGGAGGACCAGGGACAAATTTTCAGAGCCTCTAGGAATGCCTGCTTTAGAAGGTGATTCTCAGGATTAAATGGGCTCGTGCAGGTGAAAAGAAGCCAGTCACAATGCCCGGTGAGTTAACAGGTGCTCAACCACCAAGGTGAGATGATGACTATTCCCCCCAGGTTCTGCAGCATCATGTCACCTGGGAAAGTCTACCAGGTACTGTGGGAAGGTCCACTTGTTAAAATGCAGAATCTGATTCAGGAGTGCTGGGGGGAGCTAGAGAGTCTGCATTTCTTCCAAGTGGCCAGGTGATGGCAGTTTCCCAGATCATGCTTTGAGGGGCAAGAGCTTGGGCTGTTATTTAATCAATTCTGCTTTAAAAATATTAAAATCAGATGGACAGTTTTTCCACATATTCTTATGGATTTTACGGCCTCCCAGTCATTTTTTAACTTCCCAAAGTAGCAATATAGAAATAAGGAAAATACATGTCAAAAAAGACATAGTTTAAACGCTTGTGATTTCTTTGACGGAAAAATGCAACTTTTTAACATAGCAGGATTCAGAAACACTGCAAGTATGATTTGTCTTAGAAAGTGTTGAAAGCAGTACAGGAATTTTTTAAGATGAAAAGGCTACTCAGGGATGAACAGTAAGTGAAAACTACCCCTTTACCTTTCACCAGATGTGCAAGTCTTAAGGTCTGAGAGACCCAGGGTTTGGCAAATAGTGTAAAATACAAGGAAAACAAAAACAATGAGAAAAACTATCTCCCCACACAATGACTACAAAAATGGAACCGAACGTCAAAGCAGGTCAAAAAACTAAAGTCTTGTTCACCAATGAGCTGAGTGTAGAAAATGTGAAATCAGAAAGTTCAGTAGCTACTTCCTTGCACTAAGAAACATTAAGAGAATGAATGGTATTTGCAGAGTATTTCATCGGGCTTAGGGATAGGCTGTTGTAAACAGAGCTGTGATTTCAAGTTCATGGCCTCATAGTATTAAAGTTTTCTCAAAAGTCTCCAAATGAAATCCTTACGATGAATTCCCTTCACACACATGCCATGACTCTTCATCCAAATGACATGTGCTCCCTACTGGAGTATCTCCAGGGAGGTAGAGGGAAGGGGGATTCACATGAACACCGGGAACCCAATCCATTTTCAGTCTGTTCTGTTAGACAGGGATTTCTCACATCAAACCGAATCTTGCCTTCCTAGAACATCCAACCTCTGCCGCTTCTTCTGCCCTTGTAACCACACAAAGTGAATCTAATTTCTTTTGATATGACAGCCTTTCAACTCCTCAAAGGAAGTGAATCATATCCTTTCCAGCAACTACTCCTTGGTTCCTCAATGATCCCTCATAAGGCATGGTGTCCTATCTTGGCCGCTGCCTCTTGACCAGACTCAGATGGCCAGTCTCAGTTAATGCTTTGTGCTCAGGATTAAAATCAGTACCCCAGGTACTGGGGTAAATTGGTATCACCACCTCCCCTATCCTGCATAGGATATAGTGAATCATGAAGCCAACAGTAACAGTAAATTCTGGAGGCCAGATCACATTTTGGACACATGCAAAAATGAAAATCCACATTGCTCTGCACAGGTAGATTTTGGGGGACAACTGAGCAATATGTATAAGCAACTCTAAGAGTGCATCCCTTCTGACCCCAAAATTCCATTTCTAGGAACATATCCCCAAGAGTTAATAAGTTCATCAAAAGGTTGAATGTGGCATATTTGTCAAGTCAGAAGTAGAAAACAACCCGAACAAGTCTGAAACAAGTCTATAATGTATTATGTACAATTTTAATTTTTGGGGACATTCTGATCTTTCTACAATAACTGCACATTGTGTAAAAAGGTAAAGCAGGGAGGGGAGAGCAAGAGAAAGACAGGGAAAGAGGGGCAGGAGGAAGAAGGAGGTAAAAGGGAGGAGGGAGGGAGGAAAAGAGGGAGGGGGGGAAGAGAGGAGAGGAGGAGGGAGGTACCCCCCTTGAAGTCCATGGTATCCAGGAACCAATCAGGGTCCTCCTAACTGCTCTGGCTCACAGTTTTCCATCTTGTCCATAAGACAGAATATCATGAAAGATGACATTCGAACTTCTTGTCAAAATACAAATTCAGGATGATCATATTTTAAGAACTGAGTCTACAATCTAAGCGGGAGTCAGACACCTCTAGAATTCTGACACCTGACCCATACCCAGGACTCCTCAGCTTACTTATAACCAAACTGTAATTTAAAACTTGTAAGTTCCCACGTCTAATCTGGGCCTTATTTTTTTTTTAAACAATAAAAAGGTATATTTACATATAAAATACTGAGGTATATTTTTATTGAGGTATATTTTACATCTCATAAAATTCGCCCATTTCAAGTGTACAATTCAATGAATTTTTGTAACTTTACTGAGTGATGCAACCATCACCAAAAATCAGTTTTAAGACATTTTTATGCCCACAGTAAGATCCCTTGTGCCATTTACAGGACTCCCTATTCCCACTCCCAGCCTCAGGCAACCACTAATCTACTTTCGTTCTCTATAAATTTGCTTTTTCAGGACATAACATCGAAATGGAATCGTACAATAATGTGGTCTCTGGGTCTGACTTTTTTCACTCAGTGTAATGTTTTTGAGGTTCGCCATGATGTAGTGTGTGTCTTTATGAGCCCCATTCTTTTTTTTTTTTTTTTTTAACATACTTCTAATCACCTTGTTTCTACTGCTATTGTCTTTTTTTTAAATTTATTTTATTTATTTTTGGCTGTGTTGGGTCTTCGTTTTCTGTGCAAGGGCTTTCTCTAGTTGTGGCAAGCGGGGGTCACTCTTCATCGCAGTGCGCGGGCCTCTCACTATCGCGGCCTCTCCTGCGGAGCACAGGCTCCAGACGCACAGGCTCAGCAATTGTGGCTCATGGGCGCGGTTGCTCCACGGCATGTGGGATCTTCCCAGACCAGGGCTCGAACCCATGTCCCCTGCATTGGCAGGCAGACTCTCAACCACTGCGCCACCAGGGAAGCCCAAGCCCCATTCTTTACCACAAAGTGGCGCTAGGCACCAGCAAAAAAGACCCCATACCAGGCCACACCTGACCTTGAGGGTAAGTAAGAACAGATGTGTTTCGTGAACTCTTTGATATTGTGAACTTGTTTATATGCACCCACAGCTAGCTTCACTAAGGGTTCTAGAACCTAATTCTTTTGATTAGGATCAGCCATTGCAGAGATTCAGAATCCAAGAGTCCTGGGTCAAGGCCAGGCTCTGAGTCCAGTGGAATGTGGCAGGGCAGGGAGGACAATAAAAGATCCATTGTCCTGGTGAGAAATGGGATCTACATCCAATCAGCCAATGGAAAAAAAGAGCGGAGTCCCTCCAAAGGGGCAAAGAAAATATACCTGAACCTTCCAGGTACCGTGCAAGGGGATGGGGCAAAATGGGTCCAGTGGAGAGGGTGTTCAGTGGAA
The DNA here is from genome assembly GCF_009873245.2 of Balaenoptera musculus. Classification (NCBI taxonomy): domain Eukaryota; kingdom Metazoa; phylum Chordata; class Mammalia; order Artiodactyla; family Balaenopteridae; genus Balaenoptera; species Balaenoptera musculus. The sequence goes on along the minus strand of NC_045802.1, from coordinate 64,998,545 downwards.
CCCGGAGACGGTCACCGGGCTGAAGAGGATCCCTGCGTGCATGAGGGAGCCACTAAGGCAGGTGGGCCAGCCTGGACTTCCTGCCTCGTCTTACACAAACTGATGCAGCTTAGACGAGCCTGAGAACAGGAGAAGGAGCTGCAGAAGTCAGGGCGCGCCACATTTTCTTAGTCTTTGCTGTTAGAATAGGCCGTCAATATGGTGGCAGCCTAAAGAATGTCATGAAATAGAAAGAGCAACAGGATTTAGGAAACCGTCAGTGGTGGAAACACCACCAAGTTCTGGTCCTCCTCTGCTACTCAGCAGCAAGAGGCCTTTAGGCAACTAAGCAACATCTCCACCTACATCCCAACTCCCAGTCCAATAATAGTTTTTAAACGTCTACTGATATTTTGAAATGGATCAATTACTCCTCTTTACTTCTTAAGGGCCTGTAGTTTATAAGGTAAAACTATCAGGTATCAAATATTTAACCCAAATAAGTGCCAAGATTCATCCTGAATATACAACTAAATCCCAGGGAAATGTACTAGGTGTTTGACAGTTTCACTTCCTTGATTGACAGACAATAGAACTGAGAAGCTTGGATAGTCTGGTTCCAAGCTGTGAAACACAGCTTCCAAAGAACCAACATACGTGGTTTTCTCTTCACGACATCACATACCAGAACCAAAGCTGACCATAAATAATCTATTCCAAATTCCACTTTTGAAAATAAGCTACAGGAAAGAGTTCAATTTAATCTCACTAAAGAGTAGATTAAATAGATTTAATCTATTTACTAAAGAGTAAATAATTCATGACCCCTAAACCTTTTAGGCCAACTAGGCCTATGTTTGCAGTACTTATTTTGGCTTGTATTTTCTTGAAGGAATGAAGTCCCGCTAATAGATACAGGAGGGGGAGGCAAGATAACACTGGTGTGCTGGCTGCTGTAAGATTAGTGACCTCGAAGATTTAAACTTGGTCCCAAATCCTTGAATAATAAATAAATCAGTGTCTGGAGAAGCCTACAGGTCTTGAACATGAAGAGCCTGATTAACTGGTCACGAGCACTCAGTCTGTGATAACAGAAATTCAGTCCCACTTAATGCTCCCAACTTTATGACTGTAGTTTTCACATTAACTGACAAAGTGGAGGGACTTCATAGCTGTAATAGCAGGTACTCCTCCAATCGCTTTCTCTCCACGGCTTCATAAGACGAGATCTGTGTGGGCCTCTGCAGTTTACGGGGCCTGGACTAAACAACGTGGGCTGAATAAATCTACACAAGATGCTTCCCTCAACAGTCTCATTTAATCCTCACAACAGTCTTGTGAAACAGGAGGGGCAGGAGTTATTCCCATTTCACAGGTGAAGAAGTTCCCGAACACCACGTGGTCACTGTCACGAAGATTCATTAGGCCCTGACCACATTCTAAGCAGTGTGACTGTATGAACCTGCTTCATGTCTACAATATTAAGATACAGATAAGGTAGGTGTGAGTAGTATCCCCATTTTACAGGTAAGAAAACTGAGAAACAGAGAATTTAATAACTAGCACTAAGTATTAACATAACTATAACCAGCTATCACTATTAGTAACCAGAACCAGGACTGAACTCAGGCAGTTGGCTCCAGAGTCCATACTTTTAAACCAAGGCAGACAACATCCTGCCTTGAGATTCGCCTGCCCAGCCAGCAGTATGTATCTGCTTTGGCCTCGGTCACGTAGCTAGTTGATGGCCAGGCCAAGGCCACGCCCATCTTCCTTCCAGCCCACATCCCTGCCTTGACAGGTGCTATCAATCATCACCTGCAAAAACAAAGCCACTCTGGGCCTTATCACGAGCCTAAACAACTGAGCAGAGTGGGCATGTATGCTGATGAACTAACTCTTCATGGGAGCCCAGTTCAGGAGGCTACCTTCCGAAGCAAGACAGGTGGAAGGCCTCAGGGTGGAGGAAGCAACCAGTGGGAAACTCAGATCAAGAAACTTCCTACTGAAGATCCACCTGCTACGTGCCACAAAGCCTCTTACATGTCACCAAAAGTCCACGGTAAAACTATAGAGTTAATTTTATTGAAGAGGATGTTTACATTTTACCAATCTTATATCTTAATTATTTTTTATCACCATTTTATTTATTTATTTTTTTAACTTCAGAATGTACGAATTTAATGAATTTAACATCATACTATTCCTTAGGACACCCCGTACTTAAAGGCCCTGATTCTAAGCTCCTGTTGCCAGCTTCCTCCACAACGATATCTTGTTTTTCTCTGAAAGTGGAGTCCAAATCCTATCATCTCCAGGCAGCTTCCAAATCTAGAATCATTCTATGAACTTCCAGAAGACGTTCTCTTTACCCTTTTCTCCTAGCATGGCAGGCACTTCACACCATGTCTTCTCTGCTTCTGTGGATTCAGAGCTTCTCCCAGACCAAGATGCTGCTCAATCAATTCTCAGGCCGCTCTTTGCACAGTGCTTGGCGTATGGGAAACAGTCACTAATTTTCATTGGGGTATAGTTGTTTTACAATGTTGTATTAGTTTCTACCGTACAGAGAAGTGGAGTTCCCTGTCCTATACAGCAGGTTCTTATTAGTTATCTATTTTATATATATTAGTGTCAATCCCAATCTCCCAATTCATCCCACCCTCCCCTCGCCCCCCACTTTACCCCTTGGTGTCCATACGTTTGTTTTCTACATCTGTGTCTCTGTTTCTGCCTTGCAAACCGGTTCATCTGTATCATTTTTCTAGATTCCTCATATATGCTTTAATATACGATATTTGTTTCTCTCTTTCTGATTTGCTTCACACTGTATAACAGTCTCTAAGTCCATCCACACAAATGACCCAATTTCATTCCTTTTTATGACTGAGTAATATTCCATTGTATATATGTACCACATCTTCTTTATCCATTCGTCTGTTGATGGACACTTAGATTGCTTCCATGACCTGGCTATTGTAAAGAGTGCTGCAATGAACATTGGGGTGCATGTGTCTTTCTGAATTATGGTTTTCTCTGGGTATGTGCCCAGTAGTGGGATTGCTGGGTCATATGGTAATTCTATTTTTAGTTTTTTAAGGAACCTCAATACTGTTCTCCATAGTGGCTGTATCAATTTACATTCTTACCAACAGTGCAAGAGGGTTCCCTTTTCTCCACACCCTCTCCAGCATTTGTTGTTTGTAGATTTTCTGATGATGCCCATTCTAACTAGTGTGAGGTGATACCTCATTGTAGTTTTGATTTGCATTTCTCTAATAATTAGTGATGTTGAGCAGCTTTTCATGTGCCTCTTGGCCATCTGTACGTCTTCTTTGGAGAAATGTCTACTTAGGTCTTCCTCCCATTTTTTGATTGGGTTGTTTGTTGTTTTGATATTGAGCTGCATGAGCTGTTTATATATTTTGGAGATTAATCCTTTGTCCGTGGATTCGTTTGCAAATATTTTCTCCCATTCTGAGGGTTGTTTTTTTGTCTTGTTTATAGCTTTCTTTGCTGTGCAAAAAGCTTTTCAGTTTCATTAAGTCCCATTTGTTTATTTTTCTTTTATTTCCATTATTCTAGGAGGTGGGTCAAAAAAGATCTTGCTGTGATTTATGTCAGAGTGTTCTTCCTATGTTTTCTTCTAAGTAATAAGAGTTTTATAGTGTCTGGTCTCACATTTAGGTCTCTAATCCATACTGAGTTTATTTTTGTGTATGGTGTTAGGGAGTGTTCTAATTTCATTCTTTAACATGTAGCTGTCCAATTTTCCCAGCACCACTTATTGAAGAGACTGTCTTTTCTCCATTGTATATCCTTGCCTCATTTGTCATAGATTAGTTGACCATAGGTGCATGGGTTTATCTCTAGGCTTTCTATCCTGTTCCATTGATCTATATTTCTGTTTTTGTGCCAGTACCATATTGTCGTGATTACTGTAGCTTTGTAGTATAGTCTGAAGTCAGGGAGTCTGATTCCTCCAGCTCTGTTTTTTCCCCTCAAGATTGCTTTCGTTATATGGGGTCTTTTTTGTCTCCATATAAATTTTAAGATGTTTTTTTCTAGTTCTGTAAAAAATGCCATTGGTAACTTGATAGGGATTGCATTGAATCTGTAGATTGCTTTGGGTAGTATAGTCATTTTCACAATATTGATTCTTCTAATCCAAGAACATGGTATATCTCTCCATCTGTTGGTATCATCTTTAATTTCTTTCATCAGTGTCTTATAAGTTTTCTGAGTACAGGTCTTTTACCTCCTTAGGTAGGTTTATTCCTAGGTATTTTATTCTTTTTGTTGCAATGGTGAATCGGATTGTTTCTTTAATTTCTTTCTGATCTTTCATTGTTAGTGTATAGGTATGCAAGAAATTTCTGTGCATTAATTTTGTATCCTACAACTTTACCAAATTCATTGTTTAGCTCTAGTAGTTTCCTGGTGGCATCTTTAGGACTTTTTATGTATAGTATCATGACAACTGCAAACAGTGATAATTTTACTTCTTCTTTTCCAATTTGTATTCCTTTTATTTCCTTTTCTTCTCTGATTGCCGTGGCTAGGATTTCCAAAACTATGTTGAATAATAGTGGTGAGAGTGGACATCCTTGTCTTGTTCCTGATCTTAGAGAAAATGCTTTCAGCTTTTCCCCATTGAGTATGATGTTGGCTGTAGGTTTGTCGTACATGGCCTTTATTATGTTGAGGTAGGTTCCCTCTATGCCCACTTTCTGGAGAGTTTTTATCATAAATGGGTGTTGAATTTTGTCAAAAGCTTTTTCTGCATCTATTGAGATGACCATATGGTTTTTATACTTCAATTTGTTAATATGGTGTATTACATTGATTGATTTGCATATATTGAAGAACCTTTGCATCCCTGGGATAAATCCCACTTGATCATGGTGTATGATCCTTTTAATGTGTTGTTGGATTCTGTTTGCTAGTATTTTGTTGAGGATTTTTGCATCTATATTCATCAGTGATATTGGTCTGTAATTTTCTTTTTTTGTAGTATCTTTGTCTGGTTTTGGCATCAGGGTGATGGTGGCCTTGTAGAATGAGTTTGGGAGTGTTCCTTCCTCTGCAAATTTTTTGGACGAGTTTGAGAAGGATGGATGTTAGCTCTTCTCTAAATGTTCGATAGAATTTGCCTGTGAAGCCATCTGGTCCTGGGCTTTTGTTTGCTGGAAGATTTTTAATCATAGTTTCAATTTCATTACTTGTGATTGGTCTGTTCGTATTTTCTATTTCTTCCTGGTTCAGTCTTGGAAGGTTATACCTTTGTAAGAATTTGTCCATTTCTTCCAGGTTGTCCATTTTATTGGCATACAGTTGCTTGTAGTAGCCTCTTAGGATGCTTTGTATTTCTGCAGTGTCTGTTGTAACTTCTCCTTTTTCATTTCTAATTTTATTGATTTGTGTCCTCCCTCTCCCTCTTTTTCTTGATGAGTCTGGCTAAAGGTTTATCAAGTTTGTTTATCTTCTCAAAGACCGAGCTTTTAGTTTTATTGATCTTTGCTATTGTTTTGTTTGTTTCTATTTCATTTATTTCTGCTCTGATCTTTATGATTTCTTTCCTTCTACTAACTATGGGTTTTGTTTGTTCTTCTTTCTCTAGTTCCTTTATGTGCAAGGTTAGATTGTTTATTTGAGATTTTTCTTGTTTCTTGAGGTAAGATTGTATTGCTATAAACTTCCCTCTTAGAACTGCTTTTGCTGCATCCCATAGGTTTTGGATCATCGTGTTTTCATTGTAATTTGTCTCTAGGTATTTTTTGAATTCCTCTTGAATTTCTTTAGTGATCTCTTGGTTATTTAGTAGCATATTGTTTAGCTTCCATTTGTTCACGTTTTTTATGGTCTTCTTCCTGTAATTTATTTCTAATTTCATAGCACTGTGGTCAGAAAAGATGCTTAATACGATTTCGATTTTCTTAAATTTACTGAGGCTTGATTTGTGACCCAAGATGTGATCTATCCTGGAGAATGTTCCGTGTGCACTTGAGAAAGTGTAATCTGCTGTTTTTGGATGGAATATCCCATAAGTATCAATTAAATCTATCTGGTCTATTGTGTCATTTAAAGCTTGTGTTTATTTTCTATCTTGATGATCTGTCCATTGGTGTAAGTGAGGTGTTAAAGTCCCCACTATTATTGTGTTACTGTCGATTTCCTCTTTTATAGCTGTTAGCATTTGCCTTATGTATTGAGGAGCTCCTATGTTGGGTGCATATATATTTATAATTGTTATATCTTCTTCTTGGATTGATCCCTTGATCATTATATAGGGTCCTTCCTTGTCTCTTGTAACATGTTTTATTTTAAAATCTATGCTATCTGATATGAGTATTGCTACTCCAGCTTTCTAGTGATTTCCACTTGCATGGAATATCTTTTTCCATCCCCTCACTTTCAGTCTGTATGTGTCCCTAGTTCTGAAGTGGGTCTCTTGTAGACAGCATATATACGGGTCTTGTTTTTGTATCCATTCAGCCAGTCTTTGTCTTTTGGCTGGAGCATTTAATCCATTCACATTTAAGGTAATTGCCAATATGCATGTTTCTATTACCATTTTCTTAATTTTGGGCAGTTTGTTTTTGTAGGTCCTTCTCTTCTCTTGTGTTTCCCACTTAGAGAATTTCCTTTAGCATTTGTTGTAGAGTTGGTTTGGTGGTGCTGAGTTCTCTTAGCTTTTGATTGTTTGTAACACTTTGATTTCTCCATAGAATCTGAATGAGATCCTTGCTGGGTAGAGTATTCTTGGTTGAGGTTCTTCCCTTTCATCACTTTAAATATATCGTGCCACTCCCTCCTGGCTTGCAGAGTTTCTGCTGAGAAATCAGCTGTTAACCTTGCGGGAGTTCCCTTGTATGTTATTTGTCATTTTTCCCATGTTGCTTTTAATAATTTTTCTTTGTCTTTAATTTTTGTCAGTTTGATTACTATGTGTCTCGGCATGTTTCTGCTTGGGTTTATCCTGCTTGGGACTCTCTGTGCTTCCTGGACTTGGGTGGCTATTTCCTTTCCCATGTTAGGGAAGTTTTTGACTGTAATCTCTTTGAATATTTTCTCAGGTCCTTTCCCTCTCTCTTCTCCTTCTGGGACCCCTATAATGCAAATGTTGGTGTGTTTAATGTTGTTCCAGAGGTCTCTTAGGCCGCCTTCATTTCTCTTTTCTTTATTCTGTTCCAAAGCAGTGATTCCCACCATTCTGTCTTCCAGGTCACTTATCCGTTCTTTCTGCCTCAGTTATTCTACTACTGATTCCTTCTAGTGTATTTTTCATTTCAGTTATTGTATTGTTCATCTCTGTTTGTCTGTTCTTTAATTCTTCTAGGTCTTTGTTAAATATTTCTTGCATCTTCTCAATCGTTGCCTCCATTCTTTTTCCGAGGTCCTGGATCATCTTCACTATCATTATTCTGAATTCTTTTTCTGGAAGGTTGCCTACCTCCACTTCATTTAGCTGTTTCTCTGGGGTTTTATCTTGTTCCTTCATCTGGGACATAGTCGTCTGCCTTTTCATTTTGTCTACATTTCTATGATTGTGGTTTTCATTCCGTAGGCTGCAGGATTGTAGTTCTTGCTTCTGCTGTCTGCCCTCTGGTGGATAAGGCTATCTAAGAGTCTTGTGCAAGCTTCCTGATGGGAGGGACTGGTGGTGGGTAGAGCTGGGTGTTGCTCTGGTGGGCAGAGCTCAATAAAACTTTAATCTGCTTGTCTGCTGATTGGCAGGGCTGAGTTCCCTCCCTGGTGGCTGTTTGGACTGAGACAACCCAGCACTGAAGACTACAGGCTCTTTGGTGGGGCTAATGGCAGACTCCAGGAGGGCTCTCACCAAAGAGTACTTCCCAGAACTTCTGCTGCCAGTGTCCTTGTTCCCGTGGTGAGCCACAGCCACCCCCTGCCTCTGCAGGAGACCCTCCAACACTAGCAGGTAGGTCTGGTTCAGTTTCCTATGGGGTCACTGCTCCTTCCCCCTGGGTCCTCGTGCGCACACTACTTTGTGTGTGCCCTCCAAGTGTGCAGTCTCTGTTTCCCCCAATCCCGTCAATGTCCTGCAATCAAATCCCGTTGGCCTTCAAAGTCTGATTCTGTGGGGATTCCTGCTCCCATAGCTGGACTCCCAGGTTGGGAAGCCTGACGTAGGGCTTAGAACCTTCACTCCAGTGGGTGGACTTCTGTGTTATAATTGTTCTCCAGTTTGTGAGTCGCCCACCCAGCAGTAATGGGATTTGATTTTACTGTGATTGTGCCCCTCCTACCGTCTCACTGCAGCTTCTCCTTTGTCTTTGGATGTGGGGTATCTTTTTTGGTGAGTTCCAGTGGCTTCCTGTCGATGACTGTTCAGCAGTTAGTTGTGATTACAGTGCGCTCACAAGAAGTAGTAAGCACACGGCCTTCTACTCTGCCATCTTGAACCACTCTCATTACCATTTTAGGTAAACCTCAAAGTTATAGGCACATGTCAGAGCACTGTGATCCCAGAAATCGATGGGAAATGAAAGAAAGAAACACACAGCCTGTCTCGTGTAGAGATTCTTTGTAAGAAGTTCCTTCTGAGGGGACAACCTAGCTTAACACTATGTGACACAGCCAACGTTTTAGCAACTCGTCAACAACATTGAAACACATTTATATCGAATGTAGGGTGTTTCATACGCCACACAAAAAATGGATTTCTAAATCATTCTGCCAAGTGAATGTTCATTTATCTTTCCACACACACATAAATTGGAACGAAAGCTTATATGATCTTATATTCAGATTTTCTCTGGTAGGAAAAAAATATCAGTAAAGCTTTTTGTACAAGATGGAACAACATGCACAGTGATTTTCTCCCAAGAATCTCCTCCAATTTCAAATATCAAATGTAATCAGGCACTAAATGCATTAACAAGACATATATGCTGAGAAACTTGGTGTCCGACTTACCTATTGGATTTGTATCAAAGAACAATACCGGAACTCTCAAAACGGACTCCGACGTTTTGTTGTGCCGAATTTGTGAAGAATTAACAAGAATGCAGAATATCAACAGAGATCTTGTGATGCCGAAAAGGACAGTACCTACAGTTAGAACTGAAATAAAGAAACATCATTCAGCACAAGATCTCTGCCTTTCCTTCCATGATGCTAAAGCATGGCAGGCAGTTTATAAAGAAATTATGTATTTTATTTTATAAATATAATTTATATATAAATTCATAAATAGAATATAGAATAAGTTTATATATATAATGGATTATTTAAGTGTTTAATACATTCACAAGATACATTTATAAGGAAGAATGTAAGAATCACTATGTTCCTCTCATTAAACAGAAACCACATGTGAAAAAAAAATCATGTGTAAACCACAATTTCATTCTATGCTTTCCTAATTCAATTACAAGTTCTAATAAAAACTCAGAAGAAAGAAAATTATAAAAAGTAGTTGATCTTCCTTTTTCCGTATTTCAAATCTTACTAATTAAAACATGTCCCATAATCTAAAATTGAAGAATGCTTTGGTACCATCATGAATTAACAGGGAACAGGAGAAATGATTTACCATTTCCTTGTAAATGGTAAATTTACATCGAAATTTAATTCCACGTAAAGTAGTTAATTCCATGCCCAAGTAGCTTTAAAGAGTATGAAAACATCATATTAAGTTGCAAGCAGAAAATCTCTTAAATAATTGAATTGCAAGAAAATACAAATTATATTTTAACATGACATAATTAATCTAAATGAGCAACTAATCTCTAAGTGTTTTATAGAAATGCAAAGCATTTGGAAATGAACATAATCACTCAAACTTATATTTTATTAACAACATAAATGAGTACCTGCTATGCAAATAAAAATTAAAATATCCCTCCTAACATCTCTTGAACAGACAATGCTAAATAGAGTGGACATAACTTCTATAATAAATATCCCATCAAGTACATCTTTTCTCCCCTCCAGCTGACACATCACTTATTTCAACTCTGAAAGCTGCTCAAATTCCTGAACTCCATCAACATGCATTTGCCTTAGCCCATCATTCTATGTGAATGTATAACAGATTCCCTTTCTTCTTCCTTTAAGTTCCCATAGTCCACCAATTCAGAAGGTAAACAACTAATGGATTTAGGTTTCTTAGCAAGAGATCAACACAATGAACACCAAATTTCAATGTGTGGGTTCTTACAAAGATATCACACTCTATCTCCGCAGAAAGCTTGTATGAGGGTTTCCCATGGGAATATTTAATATTTTAGATGAGTATTTCCTCTAAAAAATATGTTACACTACATATATTCTAAGCACTCTTTTGAAAGCAGAGAGCCGTGTTAATATTAGTCTAGCAAGCCAGATGCTAAATTAATCACACAGTTGCGGACACGATAACATTGTAATTTCAAGGTAAGAAAGAGAAGCAATCCTAATTCCCAGACACTGGAATTCTCCCTGCTTAGCTTCCCTCTTAAGTAATTAGTGAAGCCCAAGAGATGAGCAGTATGGAGAAAGGGGGCTTTGCATACCTGTGAGGATATAATGCTTTTATTTGGGGGCCCCTGCTGCCAAAGGATTCATCCAAGTTCAATAAAAGCCAGGTTTTTTTCAGACAGAATTGGAACAACCTGAACCACACGGTGGGGATCTGTTTCTAACCCTCTTGCCCTTCCATCTAATGAGATAAGATTTTGCTGAAGCAACTTACTAGAATAGACAATAGCCACATACTTCTAGTGGCTGATTTTCTGAATGTGCAATCCTGGATTAACTTCCAAAATCCAGTACAGAGCAAATTAAGAGTCTTCATTCAACCTCTTTGTTCTAGTAGATTTTAAAAATAATCATTCTAATTAATTCACAGAGTAAATGCAACTCAGACTCTTAACCTGCTAAGACATTACTAAATTACTCCTGGAAGCCCTAGTTGCTCACACAGGCTCATTGTAAGCACCTCAGACTCTTGTATAATAGGCCAGATTACTCGACTTTACCTGAATAAACTGTAAAGTACCAGTCAGGATCAGGGACCACAATTAGGTTTCCTTTTCCATACACCATGGCATACAGTGTACTCTGTCCATTCGCCCTATGGAACAGGGAAGAAAAAAATATTATGCTATGGATAGAATTTAGATAAATAACAACCAAAAAAAACCCCTCAATTTGGAAGATGTGTTTTATGCTGGAAAATAGTTCCCAGCTCACAAGGCCCTGTGTCCATCTACCTTATAAAGACTCAATTTGAATCATGATAGCAGGGGAAACTACGTGAGGATCAGAAGAGGGGGCTGAACAAGCCCCATCTCTCCCCCTGACTGTGGGAAACTGCGGCTTCTTGTTGATTTTACAGCACTTTGGGTCAGACCAGGAATCACTCACCAGTATGAAAGCCACCAATCCTGAAGGACGTAGGCAACCTGGAGCAGGAAACAACAATCACTCAAACACTGACATTACTGACCCCCTCAAAACCCCACTCACTAGAATGGGTGATGGAAAGGCTCCAGAGAACGGAGACGGTCCTTCCAGCTCAGGTCAGTGGTAAGCCCCACACCCCAGATAACCGCAGGTCAGGGAAGGGCGTGTGACATTTTAAAATCTCTAAAAGACATCCTTTCTTTCCTAAAAGCTCTCTATCATGCACATGTGACACCAGAAAGCCTCACTTATTTTGCTCCCCACAGATACCGCATTTCAACGCAAATCCAAGTGGACGGCAAAATGCAGTAGTAATGGTGTAAGTGTCGGGATTTTTTGAAGGAAAAACGCTTGACGGGTACTGTGACGGTCAGTTTTCTGTGTCAGCTTGGCCAGGCCAGTGTCCAGTGATTCAACCAAACGCTCGGCTAGATATTGCTGTGAAGGTATTTTGTAGATGTGCTTCACATCTACAGTCAGTCAACTTTAAAGGAGATCACCCTCAACGGTGCGGTGGGCCTCATCCAGTCAGTCAAAGGCCTTAACAGGAAAACCTGAGGATTCTTGGAAAAGGAAGAAATTCTGCCTCAAGACTGCAGGGTCAGCGGCCTGAATCAGCCCGCAGGCCTGCCTTACTGATTTCATATTCACCCAGCTAGATCCCACAGTCTCATGAGCCAATTCTTTGAAATAAATCTCTTAATATACATATTAAAAATAATAATAAAATAAATACAGTATAAATAGTACATATGTATCAAGTTGAGGGCACAAACCAAAATAAATGTCCTTACTTACCTGAGCTGCGATGTTTGCTAGAACAAGGAAAATGATGATAAGCCAGTGAGCATCAGATGTGAAGTAATTCACGTAGGTCTTAAAGTGAACTCTTCCCTCCGAATAGCTCTCCGGTGCTAGTGTAACCTGTATATTCTCAGTCTGCGAGGCAAAAATGACAGTGAGAGACAAAATTTTAAATAATGAGCCCCGAATTTTAGAAGTTCAACAGTTCACTCCACTGCAAAGCTGTGGAAAAACAGACACAACTCATACGCTGGTAGGAGTGCAAGATGGTCCATCTCCTACAGAGAAGGATGTGGAAGTATCTAGCCAAACCATGTATGCATTCACCCTTGGACCCAGCCATCCTACTCCTAGGAATCTATGAGAAACAAGGAAACATCATTTGCACGAACTTATTCACTGTTGGGTGGCTTTGCTTTAAATCGATCATGGGCCTCAGCACACACACAACATACCTGATTCAAGCATAAATGCAGAAGCTTATTCCAAAATAATACACTAAATGATATGGAGCTAATGTATCCCTCTAGATTATTTGTGTCACTCAATGATGGAAACATAAAACATACTCGGGGCTCAAAATACTAGTCAGATACAGTAAACTGAGTTCACACGGTGAGCTGGAGTAATGTGAGTCTGGATAGCAGGGGAACAGCATATGATCAGAATCTCCTTGGTTCCTGAATTTCAGAGAGTGATTCCTGAGTTTGGAATGTGAGGGACTAATCTAAATACTTGTCAGAATCATCCAGGATCCTGGGTTTGGATAGTGAGGGTTTGGATATCGAGGAACACCTGTGTATGTTTTTAAGGGAGATCTAGCGCATTTCTGTCTGGAGGACTTAAAATGCATTATAGAGTCACAGGAGCCAAGGATGTCCTGGGCTCTATGCTGGCCACTGGGATTGAAGGTGGATAAGATGTGGTTCTTGGTCTTGAATGGTAAGAAAGGAAGATGGGAACTAATTCCAAACTGTCTGTTGTATGTCAGGTCCTTTGCACAGGCTACCTCTGGCCTATCACAGACCATCTGACAAGGGGGCAAAATAATACCATGAGTCACCTACAGTGCCAGTTAACACATAGGAAAGCAGCTGATTTAATTTGGGCCACAGCAGGACTCCATATAAGCAGGTCTTAACATTACGCCTCTAGATGCATAAAGGAAGCCAGGAGCCAACAGAGCAAGTAGGATGTAACTATGGTATACTGAAGAGTTCTCATATCAGTGTGAGCCACATACACCCAGAAATTCATAGCAGTACACCCACTACTGATCTCCATAAGATTCTCCATCCTACACCCAAGGGAGAACCCCATTCAGGGAGCAATTTAATTCTACCAATTCCATGGAATAAGGCCTTGGAAACTTAGGATCTACTTTGGGACAAACAAAGATGTCATGAGCAGAGCAGACTGAAGGTCCATGAGTCCACCAAGAGTGGACAGACCAGGGCATTTGCAGGATGAGAAACTCACATCTTGGTCCTCTGGAGCGGCATCTTGCAACGAGGGTCTGGAAGACTGTTGAGACCAAACTGAAGACTCAGAGGTCTGATTCCTCAGAGTGGGAGTTCCTGGAACTGGAGATAGTTCAGCCTGCTCATTCACCTTCTTTAAAAGGATATCTTCAAAATCTACCCCAGATTTCGGAAATGTAGCGTAAGTCCCCTTTTGCACTATTTTGCCCTAAAATAAAGAATTTGAGAGGAATACATTTGCATTTGATAATACTAATCTATTCTAAATACCAATCAAGAAAAGTTAACTGGTCTTAAATTATGATTTTCCTAAGAAAATGATCCTTAGGTTTGGAATTCTGATTGACAAATCTACTTCAATTCAACTCGAAAAAGAACTGAGCATTCTGATCTCTGCCAAACCCTGTGTTAGGTACTGGGGGATATGAAAGAAATGTGTGCTCATGTGTTAAAAATGGAGGCTACTGACATAACTACCGTGGGCACTTCAGGAATCAAAAAGCACAGAGGCTAGTGATATTACCAACACGGTCTGTTTAGACAACATGGAAATTGAAAGAAGCCTCATGTGACAAGCAGGATTTAAAAAAACAGTCAATTGGGAAGGATATTCCAGGAAAGAAACTTAAGACTGGGCTTCCTTGGTGGCGCAGTGGTTGAGAATCTGCCTGCCGATGCAGGGGACACGGGTTCGAGCCCTGGTCTGGGAAGATCCCACATGCCGCGGAGCGACTAGGCCTGTGCGCCACATCTACTGAGCCTGCGCGTCTGGAGCCTGTGCTCCGCAACAAGAGAGGCCGCGACAGTGAGAGGCCCGTGCACCGCGATGAAGAGTGGCCCCCACTTGCCGCAACTAGAGAAAGCCCTCGCACAGAAACGAAGACCCAACACAGCCAAAAATAAATAAATAAAAATTAAAAAAAAAAAAAAAAAAAAAGAAACTTAAGACTGACCCAGAGGTGGGCACGAGCACATCTGCATAGGTAAGGGTGACTCATCAAATCTTCGCTGACCATTGTCATAGTATCATGTGCCCCACTGAGACGAGCAATGTAGGAACCAGCCCTGGACAGAGAACCCACGAGCTGCATCTTCATGGTCTTCACAACTGCCCCACAAACACAGGAAATTCCCAACTGAAAATTCAATATTTCAGCTGATGAAATAACTAATAAACAAGGAGGCCATGAGACCGGGGTGGCTCTAATGCCTTGGCAGCCTGTGCCAGCAAACCAAAACCTAAGCCAGAATCAATCACAAGCAGCCAACCAGGCTTCCCCAAATCAGGCAACTGCTTAAGCTACAGCCAATCAAATCATTTTCTTTGAACATGTGTAACACATCATTGCACAGTTTCCCTCCCTTACAAAGTTATATAAAATAATGTGCAGATGTTTTCACTATTTTCTGACCCCATGAAACAAGACTCAGCTGATTCACTCAGTGGCAAACAAAATACTGGGCAAAATTCCAGGATGAAAAACTAATTAAAGTAGGGTATGTCTGGTTAAGACAGGTCAGGTAAAGAAGGTGGCCCACGGCCCTAACTGGTACCCCTCTCATTCTATCCCCTGAGGTGGTCCCCTAGGAGAAGCCCAATGAAGCCTTTGGGCATTGTCTGATACTGCAGAATTAGAAAATTATTCATGATACACTGTGTCTTGTTCCACTTGGGAGGCAAAATTCATACACCTTATTTCATGAAATCATCACTTTCCACTTAGTGTCTGTAAGATGCACAAGGGAACAACTAATGGTACAAAGACAGCAATTTTACTTGGCAGCCAATCACCGATCATTCTGAGGGGACGAGGGGACAGTCATCCCCTCTCTGCTCTGAGAGACCAGACAAACAGTAAGGATGGACCCCAACTCATCCAAGGGTGCTCACCAGCGGACAAATGGTTGTTCTGATAGTAGTAAAATTGAGGGTAGTGTCCTCAAAAGAAGCAATAAGGGGACCCTAAAACATCTAGGGACTGGCTAAATAGGTTATTCTCCTGCCCACTGTTTCTGTGCTCATAATAGTGCCAGTCCTGGGGTTCTATACACTAGTATCACCCCCTCTGCGCATGAAATCAACTGCTCTCAAGCTTGAGAGATCTGAGCCCCCCATTCCTGGAGGAGTAGAGAAGAGTTGACCGTGGAACTGCTTCTAGAGAGGTAGAGGTTTTGCATTTTAATATCCTACTTGGAGCAGAAATTCATTTGATAAGTCAGGAAGTTTACCAATTGGCCTATTGGAACAGACGGTGGTTAAGGATGGAGGTGCTGAGGCACAGAGGCAAACAAGCCAAGGAGTGAAGCAGCAAACCACCACCAAGTCTGAAAAATTCTCACTAATCTCCAATCCACCCCTAACCATGCTAGGAGTTGCGGGTTGAATGGTGCCCCCCTCCAAAAAAAAGATACGTTCAAGCTATAAACGTGACACCTGTAAAGGTGACCTTATTTGGAAACAGGGTCTTTGCAGATGTAATCAAGTTAAGGTGAGGTCATATTGAGTAGGGTGGCCCTAAATCCAATATGACTGATGTCCTTATGAGAAGAGAAGAGACTCAGACAGACACGGGGACAATGGCCACGTGACATCAGAGGCAGAGACTACAGTCCTGCAGCTGTAAGCCAAGGAACCACAAGGAAGGCCGGTGAACCCCAGAAGCTGGAAGGGAGGATTCTCCCCTAGAGCCTTCGGGGAGAGCACGGCCCTGCCAGCACCTTGATTTGGGACCTGTAGCCTCCAGAAGAGTGAGATGATAAATTTCTGTTGCTTTAAGCCACCCAGTTTGCAGTACTTCTTTATGGCAGCTCCAGAAACTGATACACTAGCCTGAGCCCACACTTCTGTCTTCTCAACTGTACTAAGACTTCTAACTTCTCTTGCTGTCGCCCTCCAGTGAACATCAGAGGAATCTTTTAAATCACACGTCAGACCACATCACTCCTCTGCTCTGGACCGACCAACGGCTTCCATCCCACTTCCTGGCCCACTGCCCGCTGCTCAGAGACCAGCGCCCTCCACGTCCCCTGCTCACTCTCCTCAGACACGCTGGCCTTCCTGCCATTCCTCCAACCTGCCAGGTCAGCTCCTTCCTTAGGACCCCCCTCCCCCAGGTGCCTTCGTGGCCCTCACCTTCGTGTCACTCAGGCCCCAAGAGGCACCAGCTCCCCAGAGAGGCAGTCAGGATATCAGCCCCACCCCCTCTCTCTTTCATCACATCTGTCCCCATAAGAACAGAAGCCCCACGAAGGCAGGGCCTTGTCCTACCGCCGCACAGGCTCTCACGTGTATGGGGCGCAGAAAGAGGCCTGGGCAGTGAGACCAGCAACCGGCTACACCAGCAGCGTGGGCGTCTCTGACTGGGGGTGCTCGCCTCCCTTCTGGTGTTAGTGGAAGATGCTCTTCAGGCAAACCAAGCATGACAATCACATGGATACAAACAGGTCTTCGCATCTCTAATTTCCAAATACTAACACTCTTTGACTTAAGTTGTGGAAAGGGAACACAAATAGTTCTAAATAAAATAGCATCATTACACTCAATAAATTTCACTACAACAGTGATAATTCAGTAACTCTGCGGCAGCACTTTCATATACTTTAGGGTTGATGTGGCCTAGGGTGTGATAGTGACATTTCTACAGGTCTTCGGATTCATCCTCAAAGGCATGAATACCAGCTCTGAGAAGAAGGGGGCATAAAACTGAGGGAGAAGAGGCTGTTTACCATGAACTCAAGGAGAGTGACCTGATGGGGGGTGTGGCCTTCAACACACCTGAGTGCTAGCAAGTTCCACAGGCTTCTAGAAGCTACTTACATCTTTCAATACCAGAATCTGACTTGCATCTTTTAGGTACTGCAACTGATGAGTCACTAGGATTGTGATCTTCTCGTGCAAGGCTTGGCGAATACACCTACAAATGTAAAAGGTACAGCATGCAAAAGCGCATTAATGGGGGTGCTCCAAACCGAAAACCTATATTTGGAAACATAATGAGACAAAGACAACACAGCAGTCAAAGATGTGTAGTTTAAATACCAGTATAAATAATACAAATTAAGTATAAATATAAGTCAATGATTCTGACTAGGCCTCAAATTCATCAGCAGCAAACTTGAACCTAGTTCTGCTAAAAAATTCTAAAAAGCAGTCCAGTGAAAGAGGCACCAACAGCCAAGTTTTTTTTTTTTTTTCTTTCAAAAACTCAGCTTAACAATTATTTACATGTTTCATAATGAAAAACAATTGAGCAATACTGAGATTCCAAAACTTGACTGAACCAAAACACTATTCTATCACCTTGTGGGAACGGGAGAAGACGGATTTATGTCATATAAAAATGGGTACATTTTTCTTAGTTTTCTGATTATTTATGACATGTAATGTACATATTAACAACAAAAAAATTAATAGATTCTTGGTAACCTTTGCCAGAGTGCATTTTCTAGACACTTCTTCCCAGAGAATATTAGATAGAAAACGAATGCTAGCGTGGCCTCCGTCAGTCTCTACAACATTCCCAGTCCCACCCAGGAAGCAAATCCTTTTTCATCAGGACTGAACACCTTCCAAATATGAAAATGAAAGAACAGAATCCACACGGCACAACTCACAGTGGAAATTATCCAACAGCTCAAAGACATAGCAGTGCTCTATAGCCAACCCGCTGTGTGATCAGCCCACCCGAGACGGCTGTTCTCGTGCTCTCTGCCCATCCCTGCTCACCCAGGGCCTGCTTCACCTACGCCCCAATCACGTGACTGACCTTCCTACACACTTGCCCCAGGCCCCAGCCAATGACTGTGCCAGCTTCAGCTCAGAACGCTCCACCATGCTTACCAAAGGGGCGGCCAGGGCTGTGCTCCTTCCCTGGTTCCCACGGTAACCGATGAGCCAGCCTGATGTCCATTCCCCTGTAACCGGTAATCCTCCCTCTCCCCCGCCTCCCCGCCAGGAGCCCAGACTGCTGCCGTGTCCACCACACACGGTGGGGTGTCCCTCCAGGACCTTGCTTCAGACATGGAAGCTCGCCGTGGCCACTGAACCATCCGTGTCTCTGTCGCTGACTCTGGGCTCTTTCTCAGGTCTCAGCTGGGCAAGCACAGGCCCTGCAGGCTGCGGGGTGCAGCCCAACGAACACTCTCCGTGTCCAACCTTACGGGTGTGTTTACAGTAACCCCTCAGACTGCTCCACGTTTTAAATGCCGACCCCTAGGGACTCAGCCCCGGGCTCATCCCACAAGGGTCGACGACCCCTCCAGGGAAGCGAGTAGCCGGGTCCGGGGCCCCGGTGACCACGGGCAGGGCTCCAGGCGTGTACTCTGGGTGCCCGAGCCCCTCGCAGAGCAAATCTCAGGGACCTGGGCCACAGCTCAGCCTGCTGAGTGAGCCAGATGCACAGTCTGGAGGAAGCAGACTGCAGCTCAATCCCTCTCACGAGCCTGACAGCGTCGGACGAGCTACTAAACCTCAGTGTCTTCATCTCAAAACAAGGCCAATGACAACTCACCCACCTGTTCTGAGAAATCAAACCACCAATCCGCTCAGTACACGTCAGCCCCCTCCTCCACTCCCTCCTAACCCACGTGCGGTCATGGGCTCTGGATTCAGGACAGAAAAGTCCTAAGGGGACATGCTGGACACTGGGTCTACGATCAGAAGCAAGAGCTCAGGATGTAGACACATACACCATTATGTCCAAAAGGATTCACTCTTCCCGTTGACATGTGTTAGTTCAGCTTTCGTACCTAAGTCTCTTAACTGAGTAAACCCGCCTTCAGTCTTAGTACTAAAGCTTTTCATGGAACTGTTTCTCCTTAATTCAAAATTACCTGCCGACAGTCCCTGAAGGTGGATGTTAATCCAATCTGAAGGGCTGCTGTGTCCAAGATGGAGCAACCCAAAAATTCTAAAATGTTTCCTTCCTAACATTCCATCACAGATGAGGTAATACAAATAATTACAATGAAGTCATCAGTTGATGACTTTAAATTTTTCCTAAATAATGCGCTTTATCCAAATCTCTAGGAAATACTCTATTTTTCTAGTTTTTAGAATAAAGATTTCCAAGTCATGCCATAAAAATGATTCATTCAGCAACCAGTTGTTTAGCTGTTATTCCTATATAAGGGCTGTGTTAATCCTATAATCCTATATATAATCCTATATAAGGGCTATAATCTTATATATAATCCCGTATGAGGGCTGTGTTAAGAGGGGACACACCCCACAGTAGAGGGGATACAAATAAGGAAGACAGAGTCCCACCTTCATTCCTTCAATCAGCAGAGGTTTGTTGAAATGGCAGGCACTTGACCTACATCTGCAGGTCAGGAAAGCAGACACTACTCAGCACCACGTACAGGAGGACACACTAAACAAGTATAGAAAATGCACTATCGGGCCGTGATGTGTGCTCTGAAGGAAAAGCAAGGGGGGCCGCTGTCTTAGACGGGGGTGACACGGGAGCCCTGAGACTATCTGGGGGAAAACATCCTGGAAAAAGGTACAGCGGGTCCAAGGGTCCTGGGACAGAACATGCTGGGCTAAGGAACCTTCCTGCATTCACAGCTTATAGGGGGTGGGGAGGACTGATACATGGTCAAGTGCAACCCACTGAGGCCTGTGGGAAGACAGAAGGGCACAGGCTCCCCCTGAAGGAACAGGAGGGAAAGGCAGGGGCTCTGGGACACAGGGAGCAGTATCTACAGACAGACAGGTGTGAGAAAGGGCCCGTCACAAAGCCAGCGCGGCCGAGTGGTGTGAGGACCAGCTGGCAAGGCCGATGGGGGCAGATGGCAAAGAAGCTGGTTCTCCGTTTGAGGACCTGGAGCTGCAGCCTGAACATGAGGGGAGCCTGTGAAGGGCTGGAGCAGGAAGGGCGAGCTGTGTAGACGCAGCGTGGGCATCTGATCAGGACAGACCCGAAGAACTGATGACGCAGGAGGCGGGGGGTCTGGCGATGTGGGGTTCTCTGAACCAAAACGGGATCCACAGCTGGACACAGGTGAGACTGCATCAGTTCACCTAAGGCTCTAACCTTCTGTAGGTGATAGAATCCACTTAAGGTTTACAACGTGTAGTTGGAAAACTCAGAAACCTTAACAACCTTCAATATATATTCATGACTGACGGAAACTGTCAACAGCAAGTAGAGGTGCGACTGATTCACTTTAATACAAAACACTCCCCCTTACTAAGCTTCGACACGACCACCATCTTTCATAGCATACTGTTCCATCCAATTTTCTAACTCGTTGAGAACATTCTCCAGGTGCTGCTGAGCGATTTCCTAAACTGCCTTCCTGCTCCCTGCCCTAAGTTTTCCAAAAAAATGTGGTTCTGATTAGCAAACAACAGTCTGAACAAGGTTGCTTCTATGAAGCGTACATCCAAGGTCACTAAATCCAAAAGGTTGGAAAGGACTTTATAAACACCTCCTGTGCTGGAAGAAGAGCTTGGAAGAGCTTCTGTGATAAGCACACCAATCCGTGGCGATCAGTACACCTTCCTCTCTCCTCCCTGTGACACGGATGCAATGGCCAGCCGAAACTGTTCTCGGAGTGATGGAGAACTTGTGCAGACGCACACAAGACGGAGTGACAGACATCTGTGAATTCCGGGCAGGGCGCTGGGAACAGGGAGGCTGAGCTACTCAAGACCCAGGAGGGTGGGAGTGGGTAACCTCTTTCACAGCACTAGTGCCTGCCACTGGACTCGTGACAAGACACAAGGCACTTCTCTAAGGGAAAATGCATCAAGTCACGATCAGGAGAGGGTGGGAAAGGCAAGTCAGATCAGAGAGCCGGAGGCCATGCCACGTGTCGGCTGCCCTGCTCTCTCGTGTTCTGAAAGAGTCAATGCTACTGTGCACTTTTTGTGTGTGTGTTAAGATATACGTAACATGCAGTTTACCATTTTAACCATTTTTAAGCATATACCTCAGTGGCATTAAGTGCATTCACATTGTTGTGCAGCCATCACCACCATCCATCTGCAGAGCTCTTTCACCACCTTAACACTCAGCACAGGTACATACTGACTCTGGTGGAACCTGCCCCCCAACCCCTGCGTAGTGGACGTGGAATCCCAGCTCCTCGTGTCCAGAGCTGAGCCCCTCACAGCTCTCGCTCTCACACTGCTGACTCTGCTGAGGTCTCTCTACTTCGCTATTCTGGACCTGCCGTAAATCAATCACGTCTCCCCAAATCCACTTGAGACACCTTAGCTGCCAGTACCTTAGAATTTGGTGTCAGGGCCTTTAAAGAGGTAATTGTTATTCTTAATTAGGGTGGGGCTAATCCAATCTGACCGGTGTCCTTAGAAGAAGAGACTAAGACATAAGGACAGAGACACAGGGGTGCACGTGAACAGAGGAAAGACCAGAGGAAGAGACAGGACACAGTGAGGAGGACACCATCAGAAGCCAAAGAGAGAGGTCTCGGCAGAAACCAGACCTGCCCACACCTTGATCTTGGACTTCCAGCTCCCAGAACTGTGAGAAAACTAATTTCTATTGTTTAAGCTCCCCCCACCCCGCCGCCATCTGTGACAGCCTGCTATAGACAATGTTGTGTCCTCAGAATTCATACACATTAAACCTAATCCCCACTGTGAAGGTACTGGAGATGGGGCAGTTGGGAGGTGAACAGGTCATGAGTGTAGAGCCTTCATGAACGGGATTAGTGCCCTTATAAAAGGGACCCACACGGCTCCCTCACCCCTTCCGCCATGTGAAGACACAGGAATCAGGCCCTCACCAGACACCAAGTCTGCCAGCACCCTGACCTTGGACTTTCCCAGCCTCCAGAACCGTGAGACATAAATTTCTGTTATTTCTAAGCCACCCAGTCTGTGGTCTCCTGTGAGAGCAGCCTGGACAGACAGAGCCCTAGCAAACTAAGAGGAACTGACAGCGAGAATTTCCAGATAGCTTCTCTTTGCTGTACGACCTGCATCCTCCAGTCGAGGACGTGCCTGCTGTTCTTCTCACAGCCTTGCTTCTTCCCGTTTAGCAAAAGAAGCTGAATCCTATTCTCAGTGTCCACCTTCGCTTCTAATCTTCCTATTTAGCAAAAGGAACTGAATCCTATCCTCAGCCTCCACAAACCCTGCCCAGCCTGCAAACCCACAGGCCACTTCCCGCTAAGGCCAGTGCACAGGGAGCTTTCCAACTTCACCTGAAAGCCTAGAGCTGCCCACTTCTACTTTCATTTAGCATTTACCATCCTATATCCAAACGCTCTAAACCGTGACTCTGCGGAACTTTTCCCAGGCATCTGTCTTAACAAGCTCCATAGAGACAGATTCCTTAGAGGCAGAAGTGAGAGCTGAACGTCTTAGTCTCCCTTATTCTGCCCCGTGTGGGTCCTTCCCCTCTCCTGGCTCACTGTTCTGCTTTGTAAACTACGAGGTTTTGTGCAACAACATCTGTAAGGGCATGGATCTCAGTGCACACAGTAGGGCTTTAATAAGTGCAGCTGGAAGGGCTCGTTGGCTTTAACAAGGTGAACAACAGCAAGGTAACTAACCGTGGGGTAGATGTGGGTGCCGCTTCAGAAAAAGCAAGTTCACGAGGCTTTCAAAGAGGCCAGTCTAGACTCCAGAAGAGGCCTCAGTCAGCGTGTGTTAGGACACGTTATACACAGAAAAGCATCAGAGCTGTTCTGCTTCAGGGGTTCAGTGGCCAAACAGGAGCCACTGACAACAAATTCCAGAAACTCAAAATGAAAGTCAGGATTTCAGCCAGGTATTAGATACCGAGTTTGAAATTCAACTTAACCCTACAATGTGGGTCTAAGTATTAATTCTAGTAAGCATCCATGAAGCAATGTTAAATATTTGAAGTCATACTCCGAGGTGGAAAAAAAATCATTCTTAAATTCTAGACTTTATTAAGTATTTCCAAACCGATACAATAATAAGCATAAACCAACAAGGCCTTTCCACAGAAGCCCTATGTCAGTACTGGAAACTTCGCTTCTGACGGGCCTTTAACAAATGATGGAGGAAAAGGACCGGCAGACAAGTGCCAGGCTACTGGGTCCCACTCTCTGATTCAAAAGCCATACGTACGTTGTCTTCCTTACGGCTGGGGTCTGGGTCCATCCACAACGTGTGGCCGTCAGCCACAAGCAGCAGGGGGAGATCTGCCACCTGCTCCTCAGCTCCCTACAGCACAGACTCCCTGACCTCCACACACTGCAAGCTCCTTCTGCATTTCCCTGTCTTGACCTCATCATGATGCAAAATTTCTCTAGGATGGATCTTCTGTGGAGGGAAGGGAGGGGAGGGAGGGACACCAGGGCAGAATGAGCTGAGTCTCCTGAAGCACAAACGCTTTCCTGAGCTCTCTTCCCTGAACTCCACAGGGTCCTTGGAAAGCAGAAGTGATAGGAAACAGGAGCAAACTCACAGTTCAAACAAGTGCCTGCTCACTTCTGCATCTACTGCACTGAGCGGATCGTCCAGGAGGTAGATGTCTGCATCCTGATACACGGCTCTAGAAAACGTAGAGAGATGTCAGGAGAAGAACGCTTCCAGCTTCCTAGATCCCATTTCTGAATCATGACGGTGTCCAACAAGTCATTATTCATTCCAAGAGCCCATGGAAAAGGGCCAAGACCCTGCTTCACACAGGGGCCACCCGGTGAGCGGGGTCTGCCTGCTCACTTCCACTAGGAGCCGCAGAGGAGGGAGGGGCAGGATGGCAACTGAAACGCCATTTACCTTGCGAGGTTGACCCGGGCTTTCTGCCCTCCGCTCAGCGTGGTTCCTCCGTCTCCTATCACAGTTAGGTCTCCATCCTCCAAAACCTCTAAATCCTACATGGAGATAGAAAGGGGAAAAAAGAAAAAGATTTCAAATGTGTTCTCCTCCTGCCATCCTAACCTTTTTAGCATTAGTTCTTCATACAAGTATTTGATCAAAAGCAATGGGTACATTGCATAGTGACTAAACTGTAACCTTAAACATCTTAAAAAACATCTCTCAGGGTTCTTCATTTGTTTACATTCTGTAGTTTTTCACAGCATTTATGCATTAGGTCATTTTAACAGATACTTATTGAGGATTAACTATATGCCAGGCACTGTTCTGGGCACAATGAATTCAGCCATGAGGAAACAAAGTCCCTAGAGTTTCTTTCCATGGTGGGAGATGGAAAAATAACATGAGTGCAAGTACTAAGGACTAGAAGGAAAAAGAAGCCAACTTAGGGGGATAGAGAGTAAAGGAGGGAAAGTGAGTCTATAGCAGGGTCAGGAAGGGCTCTGTTCAGAGGGGGTCTGAGCAGATCTTCTGGAGGGTGGAGGGGCTTACGCAGACCTGGAGAGGGTGCTCCACACAGAGCAAGGAGCAAGTACAAAGGCTACGGGGCAGAGGTCCGAGGTGTCCCAGGACAAGCAAGGAGGCCAGGAGAGCAGAAACAGATTGAGAACGAGGAGAACAAGGGCGGAGACAGAGCAGGAGGAGCCCTGGTTCCACCCCCAGTAAAAGGGGGAGGGGAATGGGGGGGACTGACATGGTCGGAAGCTTTTAAGGAATCACTCCTGCCTCTTTGTGGAGAACAGACAGTAAGGGGGGAAGGGTGAGAGAGGATATCAGTTAGGAGGCCACTGCAATAACCTGGGTGAGAGATGACGGTGGCCAGGACCAGAGTGGGAGAAGTGAGAACGGAGAGGCGGGGTCACACACTGCACACACATGTGGAAGGCAGAGTCTGTAAGGCCTGCTGATGGGACGGGTGTAGGCGGTAAGAGAGGAGGACGACTGTTGTTTGGGGCGTGAGGAAGGGGAAGCACAGGGTCTCCATTTACTGAGCTGGGGACGATGGTGGATGCAGGTTTAGGGGACCTCGCTTGTGGACGAGCTGAGATGACCTCCTGGTGATGTCACAGTGCAGCTGGATATGCAAGTGCGAAGGTCTGTGCTAGAGGCACAAGTGTCAGGGCTGGTGTCCCAGGCTGGTGAAGGCACAAGACTTTTTAATCCAGGAATAAGTGTGTCTTAAACTGGACATCTTGCTGATCTCGACCTCAGCTTCCCACTTTCAGAGAAGGGATAACACCTGACCTCTGTCTTCACAGTGATACTTAAGGCATACTGACAGAGCGACAGACAAGGTCTACACAAGAAATGGGAGCAGAAAGCAGGCTGCGCAGGAAACACAAAAGCGAAGGAGACAGTGTGCTCGAGGGACACCAAGCAGATCAGCTGGACTAAGTAGGTGCCTGTCCGTGGAAGCAAGAAAAACTCAAATTTAAGAAGGATATGAAGTTTTGACTTGAGGATCTGGGAATCTATCAAAAGTTATATTTGAATATTATTTAAGAAGTAAGTAGACAAATCAGAGTACCTGGGAAAAAAAGAAAAGACGACAAGAACATCCCCCAAATGACAAGATAACAACCAGATTTAAGTTATACAGTGTTATACTAGAAACCTTTACTTAGATTGCCTATAATTATCACTGGACAGAACGTGGCGTAGACAAGCAGAGTTTGTGGGGAGTTTGTCATCTACTAAACTCCTCAGGCGTCAACCTAGGATACACAGCACTATCTTTCTGCAGATGAAGTCCTCATTTCTTTGTCTCTACTTCAGCAAATTTGGGGAGAAAGCAAGTGGCACACTGGGGTCTCCATGATAAACAAGTCATTTGATCTCCCTAAGTCTCATTTTCCTCTTCTACAGAATGTGCTGCAGAAACAAGAGTCAGTAAACTCAAGTGTGCTGTGAGAATGAAAAGAAGTGTTATGTCCTCAAGTCCATTCTCTACATCTTTATTCCTGTCCTGGACTTGAGGACATGGGGAGGGGGAAGGGTAAGGTGGGACAAAGTGAGAGAGTGGCATTGACATATATACACTACCAAATGTAATACAGATAGCTAGTGTGAAGCAGCTGCATAGCACAGGGAGATCAGCTCGGTGATTTGTGACCACCTAGAGGGGTGGGATAGGGAGGGAGACGCAAGAGGGAGGGGTATGGGGACATATGTATACATATAGCTGATTCACTTTGTTATACAGCAGAAACTAACACAACATTGTAAAGCAATTATACTCCAATAAAGATGTTTAAAAAAAAAAAAGAAGTGTATGAACACCCTCTGTAAGTGGAAAAAGGACATGAATTGATTGTAACTTGCTATTGGTGACTTATCCCTATTTTCTCATCAAACCAACAGTGGGACCCCATTCACAGTGTGAATCACAACAGGGAAATCACATGACCCTAAGAAGAAGAGAAATACTTATCTCCATCATAACCCTCCCTGACAGCCAGAAAGACACACAGGCACACACAGGTTCCCTGCACCCTCACTGGGTTGCATCAAATGAAAGGCAGCAATTGCTCTGTCGTGAAAATTCATCATTATTTTACATTATTTCTTTGTTAGGCTCAAAAGTTTATACCATCTCTTGATTTTGGTTTTCACGAAAAACAATGAGCCATTTTAAGACAGGTTTCCAGCCTTAAACACACACACACAAGCGCACACACAGTTACTGAGCCTCCGTTTCACTGTTGACAGTCCTTGCAAACTGTTCCACTTAGATTTTATGCGTTGATTTTATGTCATTTTGGTTTCCTTCTCAAAACTGCACCAAGCTATAGCACAGCAATCTTAACCACATTCTAGAAAAGGCACTTAAATCCACTCTTTCATTTAGCACAGTTAGGCATAAGAAACAGGCTCTCTGAGTCTGGTAGCAGGACTTGAAATGTGTTATTTACTCTGCAAATTATTTATGGACCAGCCCCAAATGGGAAAATCATTTCAAAGGATTTGAAGTAAAATCCAAGTCAGGCTAATTTCCCAGCCACCATTTTCCGATTAGGTTAAAGGGAAAAGCCTGACCTGAGCATATATTACACTTCCTCCCACTGGAGGAATTGTTACCTTTCAGTTAAATTTCACCAATTTTCACTGGAAAGCAGTACGTAAACTAAAGAAACACAAGGAAATGGCGATGCTGGTTTGACGCCACCCGTCCTGAAGCACATCAAGGGCCCTTCAGCGACGGTGGAGACTTACAGTAGAAACATCTCGGAGCAGACTGTGGGAATAGCTGATGAGGAGCGGACGTGAGGTCCTGGCAGAGGAGGGCTGGCTTCCAGAGTCAAACGGCAGGAGGCCCCTGCCTTTCTTCACAGTTTTTCTTCCATTTGGAATCGCCCCTCCTCTCACAGCCTGTCAATATCCTGCCCATCTTTCCAGGCTCAGCCCAAACACACTCTTCCGTGAAACCATCCTGGAGTCGTCTCTTTTCCTGCTGGGTTCCTAAGGCTTTGTTTGCAGCTTTCATGTAGGACTTTCTCTCAGCTCCTGGAGGGTAAGATCTGTGCACCAAGCACTGTTCTGAACCCTGGTACTGATTATCTCTAATCCTCACAACAAGCTGCACAGTAAGTACTGGCCCCATTTCACAGATGAGGAAACTGGGACTAAGTGAGGTTACACCGTTGATCTGAGGACTGTCAGCTTTTAACCAGAAGAGTTGGAATCTGAACCAAGCTCATGGCAGTTCATAGTCTTCTGCTCTTTCACATCATGCTATCCAAGTGGTGACTGAACAGTATATTTGAAATGAAGGTAATACTAAAATAATTCAAGACTTGAAGGCCTCTATACCTAGATAAGGAAGTACCAATAAACTTATTATTCTATGACTGTCAAGGCAATCTGAAAATGTCCAAGTTGGCCGGAATATGGTAAATATGAAATAAAAGAACAAGCTTGTGGGCACCCAAGAGGGGTTTGTAAATTCAAGCGATCTATGTGAGAAAATATTAAACTAGAATTTATCACTGTGATACCTTTAAATATGTATTGCCTGAAAGTTTTTAAGAGCCTTCAAGTGGTTGAAGATAATATGCAGACAAATGTGACATACTATATTACTTATGTTATAGTAACAGAATATTTTTATTGTTGATTTATATAATGTACTATGTGTAGAGCACCTATATAAATATCAACTCAAAAATGGAAGATAGGGGCTTCCCTCGTGGCGCAGTGGTTGAGAATCTGCCTGCCAACGCAGGGGACACGGGTTCGAGCCCTGGTCTGGGAAGATCCCACATGCCGCGGAGCAACTAGGCCCGTGAGCCACAACTACTGAGCCTGCCCATCTGGAGCTTGTGCTCTGCAACAAGAGAGGCCACGATAGTGAGAGGCCCACGCACCGCGATGAAGAGCGGCCCCTGCTCGCCGCAACTGGAGAAAGCCCTCGCACAGAGGAGAAAAAAAAAAAAAAAAATGGAAGATAAATACTCAGATACCTTCCTTCTTACATGTCACATTTTATGCAAGTGATTCTACCAAAAACTAGCTGAGCTTATAATTAATAGTTAATTTATTTTCAAGATCACTCTAACATTTATAGAGTGCTTGTTACATCCTTAGCAATCAGGTGCTTTAAAATCATTACCGCATTTCATCCTCAAAACAACCTTATGAGGTTGACAGTATTATTATCTCCACTTCACAGATGAAGAAACAGGCTTGTAAGGTGCAGACAATCAACCAAAATCACACACCTGAGACACAGAGAGACACTGAGACTCAATCCCTGAGCCTTCTGACTCCTGGGCCTTGGCGTCGATGTCATCAGCCTGAATCGATGTTGCCAAATGTGATTACATCTTATCTATTTTGTTACAGAAAAGTTTTCAGCTCTATGAACTTTAATGTTTACTTCAATTAGATACAGTATAATGCATTTATATTATTATTAACATATGTAATTATGTTAATTAGACCTAGTATAATACATCTATGTTGTTATTAACATATGTAATACAAGAAATGTTGCTTTTTTTCTGTTTTTTCCCTCAGGATTTGGGGGAAGTGGGAGGTAAGGAGATCTGTAAGGAGAAACCTTTATTATATTTATATGTACCTACGTACATATGTATGGATGTAGAGAAAAGGGCTATAATAGCAACAATAGCTACCATTTACTAAAAACCTGGCATATTTGCATTTTATAGGCACTGCCTGTAGCCTTTACAGTAATCCCACACCTCCCCCATTTAATAAGAGAGGAAACAGACAAATACCTGGAGTTACCACCCAAGACTGTTTCTCTCCAAAGGCCAAGGCTTTTCTACTACACGTGCAGTCTCTGTATCTACAGGCCAAAATAATTCCAGAATACCACTATTATCTGTGACTGTCTTATGCCCATCCACTGACACAGGGATTCCAGAAGGAGATAAGCAGAGGATCTCATTACTCATTAAGTGGTTCCCAGGTGTCGTAAAGACCTTGCTGACCCCTTGCTAATCAGAGTCATAGACGACGTTTCAGAGCAGCAGCAAAACCTCTTGGAAACCCTCTGACCCAACGCCCTCATTTTGCTGCAGAAACGTCAGAGGCCCAGGCAGGAAACAGGACGTGTCCAAAGTGACAGCAGGCAAGTGACGAAGCCGGGGCCAGGACTCCGCTCTCCGCTCCTTCTCCGCCCTGGGCCTCCCTTCCTGCCAAGGAGGGAATGGGCACGAGGGGCCCCAACTCTATCTCCCGACCACGCAGCCGACCAGGAGAGCAGTCCGTGTTTATAAACCTCACATCGCGTACAGAAGAATCGCTGTGCAGCCCCAATCCCGCAGGGGCCCCTTCCCACCAGAGTCTGTGCTGCACGGACACCCGAGGGTGGGTGAAGCCCCAGAGCACGGCCCGAGTTACTGGTCCCATCACCCCACGGGGCTGGGGCAAAGCCTCAGCCCCCGGGGAAAACCTGAATGGCAGCCACTATCTCAACACCTGCTTTTCTCCAGAGATGCTCAAATGTGTGGGAGAGACAGGGCTGAGCTTCACCAGAAAGGCGAGGTCGTGAAAGAAACACCCACACACTGGCCTGCGTCTCTGGAGTATGATCTGGGAATCAGGAGCTGGACATGATTAAGGTAAAGAGGAAATGTCTGAGATCTGCTTATTCCACATTCAACCTTACCTTCATCCACTTTTTAAAAAGCAAAGACTAATTAAGAATGTTTAACATTCTTAACTAGCAGAGCAGCCCAGCAGGACGTGTATTTCATGTACCTGATGTTTAATGCAGCTGTTCTTGCATCCAGGTATCCTTTACTTGACAAATACTTGCTCTTAAAAAGCTCTGTGTGAAGAATATATCCAAAATTATTCAAAGAACTCTGAAGTGAGTTGTGTCCAAAGAGCAAAAGTCCATCATAAAGGAAATCATCACCCTCTTGTGTACACATACCATGTTTAGATTTCTGTATTTTGTTGTACAGAACACAGGAGACTAAGTGCATGTGCACATGTTCTTAAAATCTCTTGCAACACACAGACGTGGCGTGTCTGTGTCCACACCATCACAGCGCTCACCACACTGGGCTGAAATAATCTGCCTGCGTATCTGTCTCGCCCCAGAACCTGGTTGCCTCTGGAGGGCAGAGGCATCTGGGTCTTGCTCACGTCTGTTTCTTTAGCTCCAGCACATGGCTGCACATTCACTACACGTGCACTGACGGGACCAAGTCAAGTCACATGAGGAAATGCTCAAAGCTTCCCGGAAGAGCCATTACAACCTCCAGACCTCCTGGAGGGACCAGTGTGACAGAAAGAAGTCCCCATTGTCTCCGTCCATCCACAACAGCTGTCACATAAATCATTTCCTTCACTGAGACATCCAAAGTCCCAACAAGCAGTTCCCAACTGTGTAACATGAAGCACCAGGAAGGAAAACACAACGTGCTTACTAGCTTGTTAAAATAATGTACTTAATAGAATATTCAGTATGAGGTTTTTAATCATTTGTAAGTTTTCATTATGACCCTTGGTTTTAACTGTCTATTTCATTAATCTCCACAAGGTGGCAGCATAAGTGCATACATGCCTGGCCCTTTACTAATAAATAATTTGAAATCTCCACTAATCCCTCCATTTTCATTTGATAAAGAAATGAATCTCAGTAATGCTCAGCACGCAAAGGGGCACTTTATATGATAAAGTCACTCTTGGTAAATTAACTCTTACAAATAATGGTCAAAGCTCTAATTTCACAAGAGCTCTGATTTAACACCAACAGCAACAAAAAATGGGGAATAAAGAAATTAACTATGGGGACTTCCCTGGTGGCGCAGTGGTTAAGAATCCGCCTGCCAATGCAGGGGACCCAACACAGCCAAATATAAATGAATAAATAAATTAATTTAAAAAACTCTATTAAAAAAATTAATTATGACATCATGGGTCAGAGTGATAAGGCCTCATATTTATACATGTTTCACGCATTACCTGTCCTGGCTAAACAGGGGCAATAAAGTACTACCGTAAGAAAAACAAAAAACATGAAGATACATGCGACAGCACACAATCCAACGCGAGGGAGAAGGACAAAGTACTCATCATGCCAATCACAGGTAGTATTCCTGAGAGACGTAAGAGTGTATGCCTGTGTTAAGAAAACTGTCAGTAACTGCTAATGTTTAAAAAAAAAAAAAAAGAGTGGTTACACTTGATTAGTAAAATGCCCAAAAGAACGAAAGGCAGAGTCTGGATAATCTTCAAAATGAAAAATTTTGCTGGAAAGAACTAAACTAATTATAAAACATTCACATACTAAAAAAAAATGACAATTATTTTTCATCACCAAAAAAACTAGCCCCAGATTTTATAGGTATTACAAATCTATCAATAAGAGGCTAGATTTTAATACATTAGAAACATTTTTTAAGCTTCTCCATTCCTTTCTTCCTGTCTGACACCTAGGGTTCCTATTTTACTACCTTTCACTCAGTTATGACAACAAAACAATGAGCCACATACAAACATCAGGTTCCCGTTGCAGCCCTTCACGGTCTAATAGGGCCAGACATCGAGTTCCCTCCCTGTTCAGGCTTCAGGATCGGGCACCGCTCTGCCGTGACCAGAAGGGGGCAGCACTCGACAGCCCAGGGGTACCAGGGACTGTCTCCTGATTAGCCAGGCTCAGGCGACACTGACTCAACAAGGACCATCTGAGGGATGATCATGTGATCATCAGCTGAGCCCCACTCTGTAGCAGAGACCGTTTGAAATCCCTGCCCCGTGGAGATTTGGAGGCTCTCACAGGACCATTTATTTTAAAGCTTCAAGATTGAGACCAAGTCCCATCATTTCATGAATGAGACCTGGGTCCCCGAAAACCTCCCCCACCTGCCCACCTGGCTGTATAGCAGAGCAGGTTACAGAGCTCATGTCTATCTCCTGCCTCCCAACCCAGCATGCCCTTCATTCAGAAGCAGCTTCTCCCCAAAACCTCCAAGGACTGTGCCCCTCCCCTTCCGAGGGCTCTCTCACCCATGACCTAAGTTGACAGGTCCTAATTACTAATGACCCCAGCGTGGAGCAGAATCCTCCCATAGGCAAGGCCAGGACCACAGAATAGGGTGCAAATTGCAGGGAACATGTTACTAAGTTCTTGAAAGAAGAACAAAGGAGCTCATTTTAAAATGCTACATAGTTTGGTACAAAAGAAATCTGGTAATGGGTCATTCAAAGTATGTGTTAGCAGTCACATAGAGTCGCCTTTATAATGGAACTTTAATGATGCTTTCCATGAATGTGCATTATGACGAGAAATACCACGCTGGAGGTAAACCCATGTGCACAGAGGACCAT
Organism: Balaenoptera musculus; assembly: GCF_009873245.2. Lineage (NCBI taxonomy): Eukaryota > Metazoa > Chordata > Mammalia > Artiodactyla > Balaenopteridae > Balaenoptera > Balaenoptera musculus. The sequence goes on along the minus strand of NC_045802.1, from coordinate 64,965,236 downwards.
GGAACCAGGGGGCAGGGGGAGCGTTTCAGTCGTCGGTAGAGGGGCTGCACAGGGTGTGCAGTATTGACAACCTCTTGAGAGCAGACCGTGTGTTTTCTGTTTGCCTGAACATCATAAATAAACCAAGTGTTGGAAAATCACCAGTTCTCCCTGTCAGCTTGCCGCACAGTGCAACCCTGCAACTGGGAATCACTGGTGCTCACTATGCCCTCCTGCTGTCGCCTCCCCGTCCCTGGCTGCCACCAAAGTAGCCAGAACCATCCAGAAGCTAAGGATGGGGAGCCTCCACCCTGCCCCACAGCAAAGATCTGTATGAAGATCCATGGCTTCACTCCATATGTAATAAGATGACCTGAGAACATCAAGGCAAAAAATGTACACTGATCCCCCAAAGCCTCTGGTCTGTAACAACTGTTCATGTACCTGTTAGTTAACCCACTCCATACTGCAGCATTTTGTCTGTCCAATCCTATAAAGTCTAACATTACAAACGTATGTACTTGAAGTTCAAAATGTGCTGGTACTTTGAAAGCTCTCCTGAAAATGAGATAGAGAGCAACATGTCAAACGTCTTAGGCTGATTTTATACTTAATCTCCAGTAATTGCAAACCTTATTCCTGATTTTGAGAATTTTTATAACATACTTTCATTAAATGAGCAAGTCATACTTTACAACATGTGTAAAATCTGAAAATTCTCCAATAAATCTATGTCTTCAGTTGTCTGTTAGCAGTCAAGATCTTAGAATGAAGAATTTGTTACCTCATCCCAAAAAGCAGTGAAATCTTGCACGTCCACTATGGTTTTACCATCTGATGGCAGCTGAGGGTTGCACCGTGATATCTCATCAAGTAACAGAAAATTCTACAGAAAAGGAAAAACAGATTGTTTAAACTGCAGGAATAAAACACAAACAAAAATAATCGCTTTCCTGGAATTTGCAATAAAAAACTTTATACAGCTTATATATCACTTTGCCAACTATATTTAAAATGTTGGTTCACATCAGAACATACTAAATAATATATAGAATAATATATACTATTACTATAGCATACAGTATATACAATCATATAGTACACATAGTACACATGTATAGCTTATTATATATATTATATATGTATGTGTGTTTGTATGTGTGTGTGTATATATATATAAATAAATAAAAGAGTTCCAGGCCATGAGAAAAGTTGTAACTTTCTCAACAAGTATACTGGTTTACTAGTTCCTCCTTAAGGAGAAAATATGGCTCCAAACTCCAACATATTTAAAACCCGGACATTTTTATTGTTTTACTTTTGTGTTACTAACAACAAACAGGGGAGTCGGAGTTGGTAGGAAATGATTCCATAAATATTTCCTGAATCCCACCATGTACCAAGCACCATGCGACATACCAGGAACACAGAGAGGAAGGCCATTCCCAGGCCTTCAGGAATCAGGCGGCACAGGACAGGCTGGGAACACAAGACAAACGGCAGAGACTCTGAACGAAAACCCTGGCTCTGCCTGTTTTGAGTCGTGACCTTTTCCTGGGCACTTAAGTATACTCTGGTCTTCTCCTCACGTGTGTTAAATCAATATCACTGCTTGTCATTAACTATCACTGAAGTCATTGCTCTAAAAATGAAATGCTCTTATTAAGTTTCTATCTCTTGAGAAATAGTTTACAAGCATCTATTCACAATCACTTGTCTCTTCTCCTTAGTCAACGCCCTCTCCCCTCGACAGCAGGAATGGCCACATCTCCCACTTCTTATTATTTTCACACCCCTTAGCAGCTATTCAATGCAACTCAGCTGAATAAAACCAAGTCCTGCGAACCACTACTGAACTAACAGAATCATATATAGGAAAAGTCCCTCTTGCCCTGCAAATGCTGGACATAATTCAACAAGAAAAGCTACAGTGGTAGAGAAATACCACCCTCACTGCTCACTCCCCCCACCAAGAACTGTGAACGTGTGGCAGACAGAGACTGCTGGCTGTTCTCAGAATCTGCTCTCGTTCCTCTGAGGTACCAAACCCCGGATTTTAGCTGGCACCTGGCAGCCTGGAAGGAGGCCCTCTCTCTCCAGCCCCCCGAGCAGATAGGTATAGCCACGTGACTACACCCAGGCCGGTGGAAAGTGACAACGTCCGGGACCTTCATCCACCCCACGGCCTGGGCCTTGGAGGTCACCAGCTGGGTCAGGGCCACGTGCAGAGGAGTAACAAGAGAGAAAGAGTCTGGGTCCCCAACACCCTGGAGGATCATACTAGCCACGGAACTTGTTATGGGGTGAACTGTGTCCCCACAAAAAAAGCTATGTTGAAGTCCTAACCACAGTTACCTCAAAACGTGACTTTATTTGGAAATTGGGTTGTTGCAGATGTCATCAATTAAGGTGAGATCACACTGGAGTAGGGTGGGCCTGATACTGAGCAGGAACCTATAGGGCTCCTGGGCTCAAAAGCCTTTCTGAGTCGCCCATTTCTTTGATTACAGGAAATAGGCTTCATTCAGCCTCCATGACCTTCCCTGAGTTCCAACAGGTAGGTTCAAGCTGTTGTTAATTAGGGAAAGGAGGGGATGGGAGACAAGGAGAAACAGTCAAGAGAAACAATAGTGCAGCCTTGCGGGCAGGGTCGTGGTTCCCCACCCAGGGATACACAGAAAGATATCTTTGAGCTGTTTTGCAGATACTGAAACCCACACGAGGTGGGAGAAGTTAACGGTTAAGCACATAGACCCCCAGACCAGTTGGAACCAGAAGGTCGATGATGTTGACGCCCACTTACCTCCCCACCAACCAATCAGAAGAATGTCCACCAGCTGATCACGCCCTCTTTGAACCATTAATATAAAACTTCTCACTACCCCCTCCAGGTTGGGACACACAGTTTTGAGGGCATTAGCCCACTGTGGCCCCCTTTGCCTGGCAAAGCAATAAAGCTATTCTTTTCTACTTCACCCAGAACTCTGTCTCTGAGATTTAATTCGGTGTCGGGATACAGAGGCCAGAGTCGGCTTCAGGCCCTGAATCCAATATCACTGGTGGCCTTATGAGAGATGCAGAGACAGACACACAGACAGAAAACAACCACACGATGATGGAGACAGAGGTTGGAGTGATGGCACTTACAAGCCAAGGAACGCCAAGGCTTGCCTGCAACCACCGGAAGCTAATAGAGGCAAGGAGGGATTCCCCCATCGACTAAAAATATATATTCACAACCTAAAAGCTGAGAGTGATGTTTTATTCTGCAGTATTCTTAGGACTTCAAACCCAGGAGGCAGCATCTCAAGTAACTACGAGAAAACTGCTCCAAGGAGGCGAGGGGGGAGCTAGGATATATAGGAGTTTTGCAACAAAGGGCAAGTACTAGGAACAAAAGATTACTGTTAATTAAAGAAAACCAGATATCCCAAGTTAAGGAATTTAGTGCTTTTCTAAGTACTGGAAGACGCAAGAGTCTGGGCTCACCGAAATCATTCCCTTGATATGCACCTCAGCTATCTGGGGCCAGTGTCCTGTGTTTTCACATCCTGAGTTTCCTCAGGGCTTCCCCACAGGGAGTAGCTGCAGTCTGATGGCTGGTAGATGGCAGGTATTCCTTCCCATCCTGAGTTTCCTCAGGGCTCACCAGCTCATTTTGGAGCGCTGCAATCGCTGATGAGTGTGACATCCTCGTTTACTGATATGGCAGGCAATATTCCATTTCTCACCCCTTGCAGGATTCAGAGAGATCTTGAACCTCCTGACATCTTGATTTCAGACTTCTAGCTTCCAGAACTGTGAAACAATAAATTTCTGTGGTTTTAACCACCTGGTTTGTGATGCTTTGTAACGGCAGCCTCAGGAAACTTACAGAGCCTTACAAGGACTCTTGAATGAGAGCAAAACAAACTATCTGTGAAAACAGCTTTAACATGGGTAATTCTAGGACCCACAGGCAAACTGAGTCCTAAGCAACACATGGGGCAACTGAAACAAGCACGTGAGGATGTCTGAGAAATAAAAACGACACACGAATAGTAACCTACTACCTTAAACATCATAAACACCCTTCAAGTCCTTGACGTCCCCATCTATCATGCCACAAAGCTACAAATGTGATTGCAACCTTCTACGTCCAAAGAACAAGTAAAAACTGAACTTGAAAAGGAAGACGGGATCCTTGCATTTCTCTCAAAGACCAGCTGGCGGGAGATGCGATCCACTCTTTCCCTCCTCTCAGGCTCCCTGAGAACCTGAACACTGGGCGCGGCTGCTCCTACCCGCCGCGAGCCCGCGTCCAGCAGGAGGCAGGATGGACAGTGGTCTGAGGACTCCTCTGCAGGCTTTCAGCCACTGCAGCCTGAGTTCTCTCTCCACAGCACCCCTCCCATCGTCAGCCGGGTACCAGCTCTCGCCTGTGCTGCCGCAGTTCATCCCTCTCCCAATTCTCCTTTCCTCTTGAAACAACATAATTTCACAATCTCACTTACTATTGCTGTAGCAGAAACTAGTTGAGACATCCCCATTATGTGAGCCCTTATTCTTTCCACCCATTCAACCGGTCTACAGGTTTTTTCCCCCCTCTCTTTCTTGCTTCATTGCACTCTGAAAATGACTGCCCTCTAGCTAAAGTTGTACTATGCACCTGATATTTACTTCTCCAAGACAACACTCCCTAACCTTCCTTTCCTTTGTGAGCATTCTTCATTCCACAAAGAAGGTCACAGAATGATAACCTTGAGGACCACCAGAACCTGTTCCAGAACCACCTGATGCCAGCCCTAATGATCTCAGTGTCTCCAGGAGAAAAGAAGAATCCAAGACTACAGCAGCCCTGATCCTTTTCTACAGCCCTATTTTCCACTCTGAAACTCTAAGACCCCTTCCTGTTTCCCAGGAAGGTGGGGCACAGTCTTGAGAGCGTTAGCCTGCTGTGGCCCATTCTGCCTGGAAAAGTAATAAAGCTACTCCTTTCTACTCCTCCAAAGCTGTGTCTCCACGTTTCTATTCGGCACTGGTGAACAGAGGCCTTTTGCGGCAATACTATTAATCGTTTGAAATCGTTTTTTTTTTTTTTTGCTGGTTCCTTCCTCAGCCCTCCCCAATACCACCAACCCTCCCCCAACACCACTCCCTCCTGACCTCTTTACAACACCTCTGAGAGTGTCCACCACACTTAACACCCTCCAGTGACCCACAGCCCCTAAGTCCACATCACCAAGTGGTCTCTGCCTGGACGCCCTGAGTACTAATCCCACCCATCCTTCCAGGCCCATCTCAAATGCTAATCCTCCTGGGAACCAGCTCAGGATGTTCCAGGCTGGCACTGCGCTCCCTAGCTCTGAATCCCCGTAGGGATATTAAGTCACCAAGATGGCAGACACGACATCATTCACGCACTTACACAGACCCAACTCCAACTAAGACTGAGCCTTGCACAGAGTCGGCCCATCGTGGGCATCAGCTAAAGGAAGGAACAGACTGTAGGGCTGGTTCAAATCCGTCCAATCTGCATGGCAACAGCCTTACACAGTCTGAGCTGACACAGCAACAAGCAGAAGGTTATACGTATGTTATACATCTTGTCTAGACCGAAGCAAATTCCAATTTCAGCTTAAGCATGTTACCAAGACAAAAACTCAATATTCAGTGTGTGCATGGTAGAACAGAAATTCCCCACTTTCAAAAAAAAAAAAGTAAGTAAAGAAAAGTATTCCCTAAATGAGGAATTACATCTATTGACCACTTGTCCACAAATAATAGGTCTGAGTGGGTAAAGAAGTCACAATCTTCCAGGGCTTAAATGAGACTCCAACACGTGACCAGCTTGTAAAGGTGTCAGAAGTGCTGGCCAGATTTTTCTCCAGGACTCAGGCTGATGAAAACGCTGAAAGTAAATTGCCATTAGAGCCATGAAGTGCAGACCCAGAGCAGGTCTTGCAGGAAAGTATCAATGTCAGAACTGCAGCCAAAAAGGTTGACATCCGAGTAGCTGGTAGGGGAAAACCTAAGCAGCTTTGTGAACAATATAACCTCAGAGATACCTTTTACAGATGTAAAAGTCACTGAGGACTTTCAGTGCTCTGAAGTTAAGACAAGATATCTGGAGTTGTGCTGCTGAAGTTGTTCAATGCCAAGAACTCCAGTCCCCCTTCCTTACTGAGAGAAAAATAGAGGGACTTCTTGGCCCTATAAGGTCATAATAAATCATTCATTTTCTGTACATGAAAAAAAGGACATTGAAAAGCACGTGTAAACAAGAAGACACAACACTATGAACATGTAGGTTTGCCTCAAGGGTATGGACCATCGTACCACCTCCAAGGTGACCTGACTGGAAATCCTGGAAGACGGCCCATCCAATCTGCTGAGTCCCAGGCTGCAGAAGGCAGTGGGGCGGCAGGGCTTTAACACAACATCGTGTTCTAAGCTCTACGTGCCCGCCACGATTCCAGCCCGCCTATGGTCAAACAACGCCCTGTTCTGACTACCTGGTCAATGCACTTGGCTGGCCTTTTCGTCCACTCCTGCTGAACTCTTCACCTTCTAAGTGGGCATGAACACATCTAAGTGAAAGGCAGGGAAAGGAAGAAAGGTGAACATCCAATCAGCTAATTGTATTCATTGCCTAGGACCTGTCATCTAACAGGAAAGGAGGCTCAATCAGGCCAAGGGCCTGCCAGCGGTGTGAGTCTTACAGCAAACACCAGGCATTTCAAAAGCCTTTCAGAATTCAAAACTAAGTTCACGCTCTTCTCCTCCCCTATTCCATGTATCAATGATTCCAGGTGATTCTGCAGCCCCAAATCCCAAAACAGCCCACGATCCACCTCTCCCCTCCCCCCATACCCAAATCAAGACCTGACCTGAGTGGCTCTCAAATCTGGCCAAGTCTCTCTATTTCACACTAAACCAATCCACACCACATGGTCCTTGGATTGCATTAGCCTCTTGACACGTCTCCCTGCCTCCGCTCTGGATCCCAATCCCCAGCTCCCTGGCCCCTTCCTTAGGCTGCAGCCAGGGTGAGCTCTGAGGTAATAAAAACTTTCATGTTACCTGTAGGGTCCTGTATAGTCCCCTGCTCAGGCCTCCAGAGCCTCTCCTCTGCAGCCTCAGACATTTGTGCTTCCTCAGATGCATGGGTCCCCTTCTTGTGCACTAAAAGCCTGTGTCCCATCACCCTCCCCAGGGAAATGCGGAGCTTCAGCCTTCCCCCTCCTCCACCCTCCCCCACATAATTCTCCAGGTAACTTCCTCAGCCTTCCCAGGAAGCACGACCTCCAAAATTACACCAGCGTCTCTGCCAAAGCACCTCATGGCCCCTTGGACTTTCCTTCCAAGGACTGATGACACACAAACGCGCATCCACAATGAGTTTCACTACTTAATTCTTTATTAATCCCCCACTTAATGAAACAAATTCTAAGCAGGAAGGACTTCTCTGCATTTGCCCCCTCCATTGTACATATGTATCTGGCACCTCGCCAGGCATCAGGTAGATACTCAATTATTTTGTGCAATAAGTGATTGAATGGATGAATAAATTCCAAATTTGTTCCCACAAAAGTCTAGCATAAACCAAGACAAGTTTTTCCTCTCAGCTGATTTTAGTCATAACGAGATCTGGTCGTCTTTCATATTTGCTAAAATACATTTTGGCTTTGTGTGTTTCTTTCTACAACTAGGGCAACGTTTCCCAAATGTGGCCTATTTTCAGGTATACAGGAGCATTTACTAAAGACGTAGATACCTTGAGCCCCACACAAGACCTAGACCTAGTGAATCAGAAATTCCAAGGTGTGACCATTTAGTTTTAAAAAGCACTCCAGGTGATTCTGACGAACTAGAGAAATAAATTTTTTAAAGGGTTATAGAAACCATATACAGAATCTAAGACCTGAAAGAAAATAATATTTCAACGATTACTTCAACCCACCAAGCAGGAGTTTGTCACGCTAACACCAACCCTTCTCACCACTCTCATTCTTGGCCACTTGTCCCACCTTTACTGAGAGCAACTACTGCCAAAAGAAGTTTAAATTCCTAGACCACCTTCCTGCTGGAAAATTTATGTACATGAGGGAAAATTTAAGTTTCTTGCCCAAATCAAAGATGCTTCATTCATCAGGACACAAAGCAGCCTGACAAAGTCAGCCCCAGAAAATCCCAAGTTCTCAGCAGGTCATAATTTTAATGTTACTGCACACACCTACATGAGAAGGAATTTCAAGACTCAGACAATTCAGAGGCATTTTTGAGGAAAAGAAATAAAATCCACCCAAATATTTGAGCATAATTCCCTGAAAACTTTCTGTAGGACTCCTTTCATGCTACACTCTTCGGTGCATCACATAATCCGTCAAAGAATCAGTTACCAGTTTTTCCACTAAAATCATGCTTAATGGTTAGGCATTTGCAGGAACCCAGACATCATGGAGCTCGATGGTTCCTCCAGTTGCACATTTTCTGAGCACCTGCTATTTGTGAGGAGTATAAAGATGAACGAGGCACTGTATCTGCCCTTTAGATAAGTCTGGAGTTCAGGGAGGGAAAGAGATCCACAAACACATGGCTCAGTGAGGACGAAGTCACATCCAGGAGCTCAAAGGAAGAGATGGGGATTCAAGAGGGTGTGATGTTTATGTCAACCTGGCTAAACCCAGTCCCCAGACACTTGCTCAAACACATATTACAGTGAAAGTATTTTTCAGATGAGATCAACGTTGAAATCAGTAGACTCTGAGTAAAGCAGATTATCCTCTGTAATGTGGGTGGGCCTCATGCAATTAGACAAAGGCCTTCAGAAAATAAAGACTGACCAACTCCAAAGAGGAGGGAATCCTCTCTCCTGACCACCTTCAGACTTGAAATGCATTTTAGCATAAAGCTTCATTGTTTTAATCTTCTTTTATTTCACGATGATCAGGAAGACGGTCAGACTAACGTTGTTAACCAAGTAAGACTGAGGTGTTTCTAAATCCCTGCCAGGCCCAAGAGCCCAGCCCAGGAGCCAGGCCAGCAGAGTCTACATGAACACCAGGCTGTGCAGGGCACAGTTCCTCTCTCTAGAGAGCAGGTCCACCAAGTCTGAGACAGGCCCGCAGCTTGCACCGGGACACACCTCTCCTCGAGCTACAAAATACAAAGAAACCATATGGGACTAAAAATAACTGTGTGCATGCACAGTTGGGGCAAATTCTGGACCAAAAGATTAAAGAAAGACAAAAAACCCAACTGCCATTCCTGAAGAGCTGGGAGCGAAAGAACTGGGTGTCGGGAGTAAAAGCAGGGTACCGCGCATGCCCCCCTGCACTCAACACCACAAAGGGGTGGGCAGACCACCTCAGCCACCCGTCCAGTCTGACCCCTGGACACACCCCACCCTCATCCAGTATAAGGAATGAGCCCCCCTCAGCGAGCGAGGGAACCTGTCACTTGTTCTCGCTCCCTCCTGCAGCCAGTTCAGGGGCCCCAATAAAGCCTGGCCTGAATTTCTTGTCTGGCCTCAAGTCAATTTCTACTGACTGGGGAAGGCCAAGAATCCTGGTCGGTATCAAGTCCAGTAGGGCTGGTTTGAGATACACAGATGAACACACAGAACAAGGGGAAGATTCAGATCTATTCCCACTCCGGATAAGATCCAGCTGCCCTGCATTGAGACCCTGCCAAGGCCCGATGTTCCAGGAATGCCTAACTCCAATCTGCTCCCTCCCTCTGCATTTCTCTGGCATCTAGAACAGGTTGAGCCACCCTGGACCTCCGTGGGGTCCCAGCTGTTTCCTGCACCTGTTGTTTCAGGCAATCCAGTGTTTATTTGATGCCCATGACGTGTCCAACATGGGCCAGGCACTATGCTAAAGAACTACCAGATACAGTGTGCTGTGAAAGGCCTTAGAATTCTCCTGGGGAGTCAGGATCACCCCCCTTGACATGATGCTGGGCGGTGCGGGACCGGCCGTGCACATAAATGGAAGCCCTAGGTCAGTACGAACGAAAGTGCTGGGAGAGGGGCATGGGGCTGCCGGAGGGCTCAGCATCACTTGCTTAAATCAAGGACAGACGAGAAGGCAACCCAGGGGGCCCAGCAGAGTGAGCCAAGATCCAAAAGTGGGGATGAATGAGGCAGGTCACAGGGACAAGCCCCATTCCCCACTCCCCCGTAAGAGTGGAGGGTCATGTGCTGGGAAACAAATAGAGCGGCCAGTGGAGCCTAGAGTTTAACATTTTGATTCTGCAGGAAACAGGGAAACTTTGAAGGTCTTCAGAGTAAGAGGAGATGATGAAAACTAGACTTAATGAGATATTCCACATGACCAAAGGTACTAAGAAGGCAATAATGTAACAATGGTTAAGAAACCGGGCTTTGGGCATAATCCTAGTTCTGTCATTTACAAGCTATGTGAGGATGGGTGAGCTATCTCACCTGTTACAAGAGCCTGTTTCAGATAAGTCATGAATATTCCTCCCTCTCTTGACTCAACTCCCTCCTTTTACCTCGACCCTCCTATATATATACAGTGCCTCAGCCTAAACTGGGTTGAGAAGTTGATTTGCGAACTAAGTTCCTGCTTCTCCATTTTTTGGCCATGGAATAAAGCTTGTGCTGTTCCAGATTCACCATTGGTTTAATTATTGGCTGTGGGAATCCGAATGGAAAAACAACCGCCCCAGCCAAGATAACGGTTCTTAGCCTGGGCTAGGACCCTGGCATGAGTCCAGGCGACCAATTCGGTGACAAGTACAGCAGTTACCTACACAAGGAACATAGGCTCCAGAACGAGACCGCCTGATCTGGGATCCTGCTCCGCCACTCACTAGCTGTGTGATGGTAGGCAACTTACTCAACCTCTCTGCTTCAGTGCCTTCAGGTGTAAAATAAGAGGTAATAGCTCCTTTCCTTCCAGCAGGAAAACGGGAAATGGGTGCCTACCAAAATCAATGAGAAGTCTTAACCTTCCCATTTCCATCCACATACATTTTGAAAATGCACAAACAGAAGGTGTTTGGAGAGTTCCATGCCCTGCCTGAAGTTAAGGAGACGTGTCTACTTTGTTATTATTTACATTAACTACACCCATACACCTTCTTCTAGGCCCCTCTTGCCTTAAGGGCCATCAAATAGCCAAGAGATGTGGCTACACACACTGAATACACCACAATCAAAATAAGCATAGGAGCTCCCATCCCGTGGGGATCCCCTAGACCATCCCATAGAAAAAGAAAATATCAGAATTTGTGGGAAAGATGAATGGGTTAGGGTCCAGAAACAAAAGATCTAATAATCACCCAAGTGTGATTAAAGCCCCAAGGTTCGGACTTCCCTGGTGGCGCAGTGGTTAAGAATCCGCCTGCCAATGCAGGGGACACGGGCTCGAGGCCTGGTCTGGGAAGATCCCAAACGCCACGGAGCAACTAAGCCCGTGTACCACAACTACTGAGCCTGCGCTCTAGAGCCCACATGCTGCAACTACTGAGCCCGAGTGCTGCAACTACTGAAGCCCACGTGCCTAGAGCCTGTGCTCTGCAACAAGAGAAGCCAGAACAAAGAGTAGCCCCCACTCGCCGCAACTAGAGAGAAAAGCCCATGCACAGCAATGAAGACCTAACGCAGTCAAAAAAAAAAAAAAGAAAATCCGCCCTCCAATGCAGGGGACGCGGGTTCGATCCCTGGTCACGGAACTAAGATCCCACATGCCACGAGACAACTAAGCCTGTGCACTGCAACTACTGAGCCCACGCGCTCTGGAGCCCACACACCACAACTAGAGAGAAGCCCACGCGTTGCAACGAAAGATCCCATGTGCCACAACTAAGACCCAACGCAGCCAAATAAATAACCAAAAAAAAAAAAAAAAAAAGCCCCAAGTTTCAGGCCCATCTTGTTAGTAGTCCCAGCTACTAGATGGAAAACTTTAGTTAAGAGCTTCACCTCTCTGAGCCGTTTTTTATCTGTGTGTTTCCCCCCAGTTCAAGGAACCTTCAGTGGTTTCAGGACCAAATGATTCCTAGGCATACCACCTGCATCAAGACCATGCACTGGGGCTTCCCTGGTGGCGCAGTGGTTGAGAGTCTGCCTGCCAATGCAGGGGACACGGGTTCGAGCCCTGGTCTGGGAAGATCCCACATGCCGTGGAGCGATTAGGCCCGTGAGCCACAATTGCTGAGCCTGCGCGTCTGGAGCCTGTGCTCCGCAACAGGAGAGGCCGTGACAGTGACAGGCCCGCGCACCGCGATGAGGAGTGGACCCCACTTGCCGCAACTAGAGAAAGCCCTCGCACAGAAACGAAGACCCAACACAGCCATAAATAAATAAATAAATAATTTAAATTAAAAAAAAAAAAAAAAAAGACCATGCACTGCTTCTCCAAAGGCTAAAGATATGGATAAGACCCCACAGGCTTCAGGGACCCCATCCCCAGAGTGGTCCTCAAAGGTGGAAGTGGAAATATTCGAACTAGGGAAAGGGGCTGGTCAAATACACACTCCAGTAGTGGCTGTGTGTCCCAATCAAAACGTTTTCAAGAATAAAATAAATATTAAATAAAAAATAAGTGTTTTTTAATCTTAAGTAAAAAAATAAGTGGTTTTCACCAACACGAAATTTGCAGCTTATCCTCTGCAAAGACACACAGGGAGAGAGGGAGGGAGAGAGAGACGTGGTCATAGACACAAGGACAGAGGGAGCCGGGTTCAGTTGGAACGCGCTGTCAAGTAAGATAGATGGGAAAAGGTGGGGATATTACTGCAAGACGGCATCGGTCCAGGGCGCTAACTAGATACAGGAGGTGGTTAATAAGCTGATTGCTTTGGGGTAAACAGGCTACAGCTTTAGTTCAGAACTGCGAATTCCTGCGCGGCACGGGGGACGCCGGCTAACGGTGGAGCGCGGGGACGCCAGTCCCTCCTCCCGCTGGGTGGTGACCCCCCTGGGCCGCCTCGGGCCTCGGCCTCCCCGCCTCTTGCTCCCGCTCCTCCTCCTGCTCTCTGGCACTGAAGGCTGGCGGGGCGACTAGCGGCAGGGGAGGAAGACCCTGTGCCCCAGCCACCAGGTCGCGGGGTCTCCCTCCCCGAGCCTGCTCCCGCCGCCCCGCGCGCCCGGGCGCAGAGGGGAACACGCCGCCGGCGTGGGGAGGCTCCAGCGGCGGCGGAGAGCGCTCCCGCGCCCCAACGCTCTGCCCCCTAAAGGGCGCCGGCGGCGGGATGTCGCAGCTCAGGCGGGGCGCTCACCAGAAGAACGGGCGGGACCAGGGGTTCGCGTCCTGCAGCGGGCTGGGCGGCACCTCCGGGTACACCGGCAGCATCTTGCCGGCGCTGGCGGAGCGTCTGGAGCCCCGGGCGCCTCCGCTCCGCAGGAACCTGGAGTGGAGCGCCGGCGGCCGCCCCGTCCGCGTCTACCCCGCGCCATGCCGCCTTCCGGGAACGCCTCGGGTCGGGGGCGGGGAGGGGAGGAGCGCCCTCTACGCGCAGCTGTCTGAGGCCTCAGAGATGAAGCCTGCGCGCAAGGTGCGGGCCTGCCGGATGAAGCGGGGCTGAGCAGACGCTGCCAGGAGCCACAGGCAGGTGTGCGGCAAGGCCGCAGGCGCAGTTGATGGAGGCGGGTAGGCGGACTGCACAGCACACCGGGTCCAGCGCGCAGGCACCCACTTACTAGTACCTGGCTGCAAACTCTGCCAAAAGTGCTTGCTCTGAGCCCACGCACCCACCCAGAAGGTGCAGGGAGGAGGCTCAGGCTCTGCCCACCTTTGCTACTCAAAAATGTCCCCTGGGGGACTTCCCTGGTGGCACCAGTGGTTAAGAATCCGCCTGCCAGTGCAGGAGATGCGGGATCGAAGCCTGGTCTGGGAAGATCCCACATGCCGCAGAGCAACTAAGCTCCAGCGCCACAACTACTGAGCCTGCGCTCTAGAGCCCGCAAGCCACAACTACTGAGCCCACGTGCCACAACTACTGAGCCCACGTGCCACAACTACTGAGCCCACGTACCACAACTACTGAAGCCCGCACGCCCAGAGCCCCTCCTTCTCAACAAAAGAAGCCACGGCAATGAGGAGCCCGTGCACCGCAATGAAGAGCAGCCCCGGCTCGCCACAACTAGAGAAAGCCCGCGCACAGCAATGAAGACCCAATGCAGCCAAAAATAAATAAACAAAAATTTTAAAAAACTGCTGTAACTAAAAAGACAGTAACAAGTGTTGGAGGGTATGTAGAGAAATTAGAACCCTCATACATTGCTGGCGGGAATGTAAGATGGTACAGCCGCAAAGTTACCATATAACCCAGCAATTCTACTCCTAGTTATCCATGCAAGATAAATGAAAACATATGGCGACGTGAAAACCTAGATACAAATGTCATAGCAGCACTATTCATAAAAGCCAAAAAGTGTGTTGGGGGCAGGGGGAACCAAGTGTACATCAGCTGATGACGGGATAAATAAAATGTGGTATTCCTTGCAATGGAATAGTATTTGGCAAGATAGATATACTGACGCATTCTACAACATGGATGAACATTGAAAATATTATGTTGAGTTAATGAAGCCAGCCATTGACTCTAGTCAGGATGATGAGACAGCATCTTAGGAGAGATTCAATCTTGTTGGGCTTGATGATTCATTCCCAGACAAACCTCAGGGACACATGATGCAAATGTGCAGCTGTGCAAACTATAAATTATTAAATGATCTACAGTATCTCTGTCAAATAGTCAAAGCATCAAGTGTTAAATCCGCAGTATGTTTAAGAGCAATACCAAAATGTGGTTTAGCTAAGACAGTTCTGGACCTCAAGCATTTTCTACCAAGACACATAGGACAAATGGCATTCACAATTTAAACGTACTTCAGTGGGTATCCACAGTTCTGAATATGGTGACCATTTCTGTCACTTCACCTTATAGTAATATATCCACCTCTGTAACCTCAGGAGTCAGCACCCAACTCAAATCTAGCCAATCATAATATGCCATGTCCCTATCAAAAGGGTATGGCCCGGAGATAACCTCATGGCCCACACCAGACCAACTGGTTTTCTTCCTTGAGAATGTTTTTTTTTGTTTTTGTTTTGGCTGGAGCTAGAAAGGGAAAAACCTCAGTTTCCTTTCTGAGAAGGGAGTTATATGGATATAACTCATAACTGCTGGTAGTCATGTCTCCCATTTATGTGGAGAGGCCTGAAAGAATAAAGCGGGTACCCAAAGGAAAGTCATCACATCAACAACTATTTAGTTAAACAACCTACTGTGTGCCAAGAACTGTTCCAGGAGTTAGGGATGCACAAGTGAACAGGGTGAGTGGTGCAAAGCAGCATCTTAGTGGCATCAATTCTCTGGGGTTCCCGAAGCTAATAGAATCCCTACTTGGATTGTGTGACCTGCTATAGCAGAAGTTGTCACTTTCCAGCTCGTATTCTCCGGACACTTTTCCAGGTCTAAGGCAGCTCACTGCTTATCTGCAACTCTCTGCTTAAAGGCTGTTTTCTGGCTGTGGGAGCACACTGGGGCCATATGTGAGAAAAGCCAAAACCCCAGGATTCAAGCCCTAACCAAAGATGGATGGGGAGTTGGTAGATAAGTTCCCCAGTCCCCTTCCCTATCAGTTGGAATAATTGTCTCCCAGGGTTACCCAGCAGGAAGGAGCCCAGTTGCCTAAGCAGTAACTTGCTTGCTAACACACTGTTATTGGCTTCCTTCCTTTCTCTGTCTCACTTCTCCACACCCTACAAGTGTTTTCTTGGGGTCACTTCCAAAATAAACTACTCCCACTCAAATCCTTGTCTCAGGGTCTGCTACCAGGGAACCCAAACTAAGACACCTACCAGGAACATCCTTCCAATTACTGAAAAATATATTCACTCCCTTGCATTCATGAAAGTCCTAACTAATACTATGAACCCTGGGTTGTGCAACACAGTAGCACTATCCACATGAGGATTTTGGGGACTTGAAATGTGTCTGGTCCAAATTGAGATGTTGTAAGTGTAAAATACACAATGGATTTCAAAGACAGTATAAAACTTTTTTTGTCTCACTAATGATTTTTCACGTTGATTACATGTTGATAATATTTTAGACACACTGGTGTTAAAATATCTTACTAACATTAATTTCACTTGTTCCTTTTTACTTTTTAACATGGTTACTACAAATTTAAAATTACAGATGTGGTTTACTTTATAGTTCTATGGACAACACAGCTGTAACCAATGGACAGGCTCTAGCACCAAAAATGTCTCTCCCACTCAAGAAAGCAAATGAATAAGGTTCATGTATTATACAAATAACCTTGAATGTGATCTAATTCATGGATAGAAGTCATCCTCAAATTTCAGAACTTTGTTATTAGTAATGAATACTTGTGTCACTTTCCACCGGGACCTCGTCATATTTGCATGATGACACTTTTGTAGAGAACCGCTGGTGTAAAAATTAAGCAAAACTGCTCACAAAAGCCAGTTTGGGTCAGTATAGTCTATGGTCATCCCTTAAGATATGATAATAATACTGGAAGCTTGAGTTGTTTTCAGTCTTTGGAAAACTAGTCCATTATGAGATGAGTTGTCCAGAAAGGCTAAGAGTTGATAAAGATGTCCTCAGAAAAGGACATACCTAATAAGATGAAATCCTGCTTTCATTAGGCTTAACAATCTAGAAAAAGAATAGGTAGAACAGGAAATTACAGAAAAATATTATAAAGAATAAAATAAATAAAGCTTGTTTAAAAACAGAATACCCACTGCTAAAGAAGGTGTAAAGGTGATAGGACTGTGATATACTATTGGTAAAATACAAATTAGAATAGCTTTCAGAAAACAATTTGGCAGTATTTATTAAGAGCCTTAAAAATGTTATCCTCTTTGACCCAAGAGGATTTCCACCTATAAGAATATGAAGGGAAGAGTCATTATAGACACATATACGTACAAATTTATTTATGTACACATATGTTTATCAGAGCAGTGCTTATTATAATATTATAATAGAATTATAAACATTCTAACTTCTAAGTTTCAGCAAGAGCAGAATGATTAAATCAGTCATTTTTAAACAAGTGTTTTTTGAACATCCATCATACATCAGACACCCTTCTAAGAACTGGGGATCAATGGTAAAAAAGGCATGTAAGTTTTATCTCCTCAAGAGGAAATAAAAGAGAGTAGTTGGAGACGGCCAGCAAGCCCCGATTTAAATTGGGCAGTCAAGAAACTTGAGCTGAAATGGGAAACCAAGAAGGAGCCAGCCTTGTCCAAATCTGGGAGAAAAAAAAGATCCCCCAAAAAGTGAAAACAAAAAAAACCCATGGCATTGGATAAGATAACTTGGGTGAGTGTAGATTTTTTTAAAGGGGAGAGAGACCTGTTGCATCTGGAAGAGATGGGAGGACACTAGGCAAACTGCCACCCCCGAGACTGGGGAGGCCCCCCCCAGTGAATAGAGGAAATGGAGGCTCCCGGACCAGAGACTCAGAGCAAAGCACCAGGGGGACCTGTGCCTGGGAGGAAAACCACAGCTATAAGTGACAATTGCTGGAGGCTCAGTGGTGACATCTGAGAGCTAGAAGCTCCAGGGGGACCCCATCATGCGAGGACTCCCGACACGGTAGATTTTCCTCGGGAGCTCCACCAGGATCCTACAGAAAATACCAGAGAAGAATCCCTCAGCCTTCCTGCTGGGGGAGGGAAAGTAGCCAATTTGAAATAGACCAGAAGACTCGTCCTCTTAACAAGGCTTGCCCTGGGGAAACTAGTAACCAGAGTCTAACATGCTGGCTGTAGCTGAGCCTAACTGACCTGGGGAGAGAGAAATACCCAGCTCCGCTGCTCTAGCCGTCCTGTCCCACATAAGGGAAGGGGTGGGGGGAGAAAAAAATGAGAAACACTTGTGAAGTTCATGGTCCAGAGGCAGAAGCTCACTGGGGGATTGAGACTTAATCGTGGGAACTGCCTGCCCTCACAGCTCACCACCTCATTACTAAGGCCTTGTTACAGCAGTTCCTTTAACCCAGGACATTGTGTCTGCATATCGAAAAAAGTTACAAGGCACACCAAAAGCCAACAAAAAACACTTTTTTTTGAAGAGACAGAGCGTGCATCAGAACCAGATGCGGCAGGGATGTTGGAATTATCGGACCAGGAATTTAAACGCAACTATGATTAACACACCAAGGGCTCTAATGGATAAAGTAGACAGCATGCAAAAACAGATGAGCAGTGTAAGCAGAGAGATGGAAATCCTTAGAAAGAACCAAACAGAAACACTAGAGATAAAAAGCGCTGTAACCGAAATGAAGAATGCCTCTGATGGGCTTATTAGCAGACTGGCCACAGCTGAGGGAGGAGTTGCTGAGCTACAGGATATATCAATAGAATCCACAAAAACCAAAAAGCAAAGAGAACGAAGGCTAGAAAAACCAGAATATCCAGGGACTGAGGAGCAAATACAAAATATTCCACATCTGCGTAATGAGAATTCCAGAAGGAGAAGAAAGAGAGAAAGGGATAAAAGAAATGTTTAAAACAATAATGACTGAAAATTTCCCCCAATTAATGTCAAACGCCAAACCACAGGTCCAGGAAGCTCAGAGAACACCAAGCAGAATTAATGTCAAAAAAAAAAAAAAGCCAACCCCTACAACTAGGTATACTATTTTCAAATTAAAGAAAAACACTTTGGCTATAAAGGAATAAAGATAAGAATTGCATCCAACTTCTCTTCAGAAATCATGCAAAGAAGAAGAGAGTGGAGTGAAGAATTTTAAGTGTTGAGAGAAAAAAAACACCAACCTAGAATTCTGTACCTTGTGAAATGATCTTTCAAAACTGAAGGAGAAATATTTTTTTCAGACAAACAAAAATTGAGGGACTTTGTTGCCGGTAGACTTGCTTTGCAAAAAATGTTAAAAGCAGTTCTTCACTGAGAAGGAAAATAATGTCAGAAACAAAGACCTACATAAAGTAAGGGAGAGCATCAAAGAAGGACAAAGGGAATAGTTCTGCAAGAGGAACAGATAAAACGGTATTGAAAGCTTTGAACAGTGGCCAGAATGGAAGAACTTTCAAAAGCTGTATCCTGAGAGTGTAGTGACGAATGCAACAGAGAAGTTGTGAGGATTTTAGCAAAGAGGCTGTTAGACTCTGCCTGCCATTCCCATTCCTTCATTTCTCTTTCATGGCAGCCACATGTTGTACGTCACCTCACCTGTGGACTGAGGATCAACCAGCTCCTTGACTTGTGCATTGAACCATGTTTACTGCACTGGTGGTTAATACCTTTTATTGACTCAACTGTAGGTTCTTTCTGGATTCCTAACATTTGACTATGCCTGAGCTTTGGTAGCTAAGGATATTATTCTTCTTTTTACTTTGCAGTGGGTTTTGCTGGATTCTGCCTGGTGATGGCATTTTACTACTGACCACTGTCTACCACACAGAGGAACCAAGGTAAGGTGGTAGCTTTTTTACTGCCTGCAGTGGATTTCTTTGGATTTTGTGTGTTGACAGTATTTTACTACTGACCACAGACTACCGATGGAGGACCCACAGTAAGGCGGTAGCTTTGGATAAGAAGCAATTGGGAAAGAGCAACTGGCCTTTGACCCAAATCTAGTAGTTTTGGTCAGAAAGCCTGAGGTGCCAGCTCTTCAAAAGGAGCTGATCTGTAAGGATACATTTAACGCCGTGTCATGTGTCCATGCAAAGTTCAGAATCAAACTATGTAGTACAGCTTGCCTGTATCCTGTCAGAGATGCCACTCTCTCTAAATTGAGACCAAAGTTTCCACACCTTTCACCAACTAGTGTGTATGTATGTGTCGTTTATCATTTTTCAATAGTCAGTCAACTTAAGTCTTTACTCATTAATCAAAATTGCCAGGCAGGCTATTTCTAGCACACATCTGTGTGTCCTATAGGACTGCAACCTTTACTCTGCTGCCCTTCAAACCGCTTTTCTTATTTCAAATTTAGACTTTCATCCAGCAACTGACTATCAAGTATTGCCATCCATCTCTGCCTATCAGTCAACTGGTTCAGTTTCCATAAAACAACCATGTCTGTATTATAATGGCACTTGTTTGTAGATCCATTTTGGTGTTTTATTACATTTTCCTACATTCTTTAAAATAAATGAATAGAAGATGGAAAAATTAGTATGCTAATAGTAATAATGCAATTACTGCAAAGATGGAGAGAGTATGAAGTAGAACAAAGGAGGTAACTCTTCAGTCTGGTTTGGATGCATATTGGAAGTAAACTCGTTGATTATATGCTTAATTTTGAAGGAAAGGAATTTTTTTGAATCTATGGAAGCTTTATTCATAACTGCCAAAACCTGGAAGTAACCAAGACGTCCTTCAGTAGGTGAATGGATAAATAAACTGGTTCATCCAGACAGTGGAGTATTATTCAGCACTAAAAAGAAATGAGCTACCAAGACATGAAACAACATGAAGGAAACTTAAATGCTTATAACTAAGTGAAAGAAGCCAGTCTGAAAAGGCTACATACTTTATCATTCTAACTATATAACAGAAAGGCAAAACTATGGAGACAATAAAAAGATCAGTGGCTGCCAGAGGGTGGAGGTGGGAGTGAGGGATGAACTGGTGGAGCACAGAGGATTTTTAGGACAATGAAAATACTCTGTATGATACCATAGTGATGGAAATGTCATTATACATTTGTCCAAAACCATAGAATGCACAACAGCAAGAGTGAACGCTAACATAAGCTATGGACTCCAGGGGACTTCCCTGGTGGTCCAGTGGTAAAGAATCCACCTTGCAATGCAGGGGACGAGGGTTTGATCACTGGTTGGGGAACTAAGATGCCGCATGCTGTGGGGCAACTAAGCCCACACGCCACTACTACTGAGCTCTCACACCACTGCTACCGAGCTCGCACGCCTCAACGAAAGAGTCCATGCGCTGCAAACTACAGAGCCCATGCACCCTTGAGTCCACGTGCCACAGCTAGAGAGAAGCCCGCATGCCGCAACAAGAACGCACGCACCACAAGGAAAGATCCCACATGCCGCAACTAAGACCTGATGCAGCCAATAAATAAATAAATAAATAAAATATTAAAAAAAAATACCTATGGACTTCAGGTGGCTATGATGTGTCAGTGTAGATTCATCAGTTGTAGCAAAAGCATCACTCTGGTGGAGGAATGCTGGTAGTGGGGAGGCTATGGAGTGCGGGGACAGGGCAGATATGGGAAATCTCCGTACTTGCCACTACAAAAAAAAGAAAGAAAAAAGAAAAATCTATGAAATGCTAATAAGATATTGATGAAGATTATATATCCAAAAGGTGAAGTGTTATAAGAGAGGACATAAGGAGATTTTTTTTAAGTTAGAGACTGAGATTCATATTAATAAACTGTCCCATTGATCCCTTAGAGAATTTCACAGGCTTATACATCATCCAATAGAGATACAGCTTTCTCCAACTCAGTCAGGAAAATTAGAAGGCCAGACTTAGCCTATCTCCTGTCAATTTTTAAAAAATAATGTATAACACACTACCAAAGTGATCACCATTAACCTCCTTTCCATCCCTTGCAAATTACCATCAGCGGGTCCATTTTTTCTTCTTTAAAATTTTTGTTTATTAAATGGAACTTCAGTTAAACTAAGAGAAATAGAATTTGAGGTAAGAAATACCTTTATAAAATTAATTTGCATTGCATTATATTAATGTTAAATCTCTGTTTTGGATAATCATAGATATATTATATCACATTCAGGGGTTAAAAAGCTGAAATGCTCTTCCCGAACTCTAGAATTCTTTTTTGTTTTCTGAAAAGGGACTTCCCTTCACTCCTTCTAGACAGTCTATTTTCTTTTTTTTTTTTAATATCTTTCCATTTATTTAGTTCTTTGATTTCTTTCTTCAGACTTTTATAGTTTTTTCTTCATATAGATATTGTACATACTTTGTTATATATATATATATTTTTTAATTTTTATTTATTTATTTATTTATTTATTTTTGTCTGTGTTGGGTCTTCGTTTCTGTGCGAGGGCTTTCTCTAGTTGCGGCAAGCGGGGGCCACTCTTCATCGCGGTGCGCGGGCCTCTCACTATTGCGGCCTCTCTTGTTGCGGAGCACAGGCTCCAGACGTGCAGGCTCAGTAATTGTGGCTCACGGGCCCAGTTGCTCCGTGGCATGTGGGATCTTCCCAGACCAGGGCTCGAACCCATGTCCCCTGCATTGGCAGGCAGATTCTCAACCACTGCGCCACCAGGGAAGCCCTAGACAGTCTATTTTCAACTGCACTCTTAGGGAAGCTATGGGTATAAAATTAGCAAATTGCATCTAAATGAAATGTATGTTTCCTACCCTCACAGAGCTTACAACTTATACTGTGTGTGCAATTCCCATCCTTAGAGTCACACCTTTGAGTGAAGCCTTCTATTATAATATGGACAACAGAAATGAAGTCCGTTATGTTTCAGTATTAAAACAAAAAATATTGACTTTTTTGATGGGCATTTTTCTAAAATGTGTTGCTGATGTCCCTCCATTCTTAGAGTATGCAGAATATGATGACAAACGTTATTAATTATTTGGTATCATTACCAGCAAGTAGTATTGTGCCATTTGGTACAATACCCTTAGGGCCTAATGAAACACAGGTGTAGGGGTTTATGGATTTACTTATATACATTTAATAGCAACCATTTACCTTTTAAAACTTTCATGTCTGTTTTTTATATATTTTTCTTCTCTTTCCTTTTCTAATAATATTTTACTTTTTACTATTTTTAAATTGGCTTGTTAAGTAAGATTTAATAGGCTTTAAAGTAAGGATCAGAGGGTCTCTGCTAGGAATAATAATGATGAGTTTGGACACACAATTTTGGCAACTTAGATGCCTCTTGGTCTCAGTTGTCTTCTGTGAGACTGAAATTGCCTGAAGAATGACAGCTGGAGAAGTGAATGTTATCAGAAGGTGTTTTGGTTTGCTAATGGCTTTATAAGTGTTCCTAAATGATTAGTAAATTTCCCTTCTTCTTTTAATATGAAATATTTCAAGAATGTTAAAAATACCCCCAATTTTATTTTTCAAATGTACATATATCCAAAACAGATTATATAAAGTGTTGACATTTTCCTAGAGTTATTTATGAATTTTCATTAAAGAAATAAGATGTATAGGAACAAACCAAAAAGAGAGAGAGGGAGAGAGAAACCAGAGATGGAGCCCTGAGGCCCTCCAACATTTACAGGTAGACACCCACCCAAGGAGACTGAGGTGGGAGAAAATGTGCAGTCACAGAAGTGCAGGAAAAGCTGGAACCTATGCTTCTGAAGACAGAAGAGTAACAACTGGATTTGGCAAAGTGGAGGTTTTTGACTTAGAAAAAGCAGTATTTTAAAGACAGACAGAGACAGAGAAACCCTATAAAACTGTGTTGAGCAGAGAACAGTGTGTGAAGGTGTGGAGACAGCGGTTATGCACAACTCCTGTGAGAAATTTTGCTGTGAGGAGGAACAGAAAAGAAGTAGAAAAAGAAATAAGTGCAGGAGTACACCCCTTGAGAAGGCACTCCTCCACACTGCAGACTGTGCTATAGCCAGTGTTTAATAACATAGGTGAGAGTTGCCAGTGCCTGCCCATAAGCCCTGCCCCCTTCCATTTCACACCAGACTGACTTCCTGCAACTCTGCCTGAGGGCTTTGTCTGCCACCACAGTCAGCTCTGCTCAAGTTCAAGGCAGGCCCAGAGTGCCAGGGAATTTAATGTCTCTCTCTGCTCTCCTCCCCCAGCAGCCTTCAGTCAACAGACAGACAGGAGTATAAATACCCCAACTCACTCACTCCTCAGAGAAGTTAACCATGAGGCTTGTGTTCCACACTGTCTCCTAAAGTTACTTACCCAGCAGGATTATGCTCCAGTAGCCCATCCCGGGGAAATGCTTGATAATAAATCCTTTGCTGCCTTCATTCCCTTTCTTGTCTCACTTCCCCCCTCCATTACCAGCGTTTCCTGGGACGACTTCCAAAATAATCTACTGCATTCAAATTCTTGTCCTAGAGCTTAGTTTCAGGGGACCAAACTAATATAACAGAAAATATTCATATAGGGCTTCCCTGGTGGCGCAGCGGTTGAGAATCTGCCTGCCAATGCAGGGGACACGGGTTCGAGCCCTGGTCTGGGAAGATCCCACATGCCGTGGAACAACTGGGCCCATGAGCCACAACTACTGATCCTGCGTGTCTGGAGCCTGTGCTCTGCAACAAGAGAGGCTGCGACAGTGAGAGGCCCCCACTTGCCGCAACTAGAGAAAGCCCTCGCACAGAAATGAAGACCCAACACAGCCAAAAATAAAAATAAATTAATTAATTAATTTTTTAAAAAAGAATTAAAAACAATAATAATTCAGCAGAGGTAGGAGTAAGGGTGAGGAGTAGAGTGGGTATAGAAAAAAACAAAAGTTGTCATGTGTTGGTAATTGTTGAAGAATAGAAGATAAGAACATGGTGGTTGATTATACTATTTTCTCTACTTTTATATATTATTTCCATTATAAATTTTTTACAAGTACATGTTTTTTTCAAATGCTTACTTTTCCATTGACATATTTTTAAGGCACCAATCAAAACCTATTCCTTTTTTGTCTGTTGCAAATATATTTTCATTTGCCTCCTAAACTATATGATTTTTAACTCCTTCCTCTATCTCATGAGGAGGGCACTCGTTTATTTTGTCATATTTACTTGTAGTGATTTTTAAAATTTTATTGAAATGCATTTTCTATATATGAGTCAATATTTCCTCATCACATTGTGATAAAATGCAGGTGCCCCCTACTTTGACAAACAAACCCCACCATAATCAAACTCCATCCTACATGTCAGACAAACTCTTCCAAAGTACAGAAGAGAGGAAACACTTCTATACTTTTTTTTTTTTTTTTTTGCCACACGGCAGCGTGTGGGATCTTTTATCCCCAACCAGGGATCGAACCTGTGCCCCCTGCAGTGGAAGCACAGAGCCCTAACCACTGGACCGCCATGGAATTCCCAGAGAGGAAACACTTTAGAATTTTATATGCCACTTTATAATTTTATATGCCCATTTTATAATGCCACTTGCAGCACCATGGATGGACCTAGAGATTATCATATAAAGTGAAGTAAGTCAGAAAGAAAAAGACAAATACCATATGATATCACTTACATGTGGAATCTAAAATATGACACAAATGAACATATCTACAAAACAGAAACAGACTCACAGACATGAGAACAGACTTGTGGTTGCCAAGGGGAGGGGGTGGGGGGGAAGTATTAGGAGTTTGGGATTAGCAGATGCAAACTATTATATATAGAATAGATAAACTACAAGGCCTTACTGTATAGCACAGGAAAGTATATTCAATATCCTGTGATAAACCATAATGGAAAAGAATATGAAAAAGAATATATATGTGTATAACTGAGTCACTTTGCTGTAAAGCAGAAATTAACACATTGTAAATCAACTATACTTCAATAAAATTTTTAAAAACCCACTAACACAACACTGTAAAGCAATTATACTCCAATAAAGATATTAAAAAAATAAAATAAAATAAAAACCCATTTTATGAGGTCAATATTGCTCTGATATCAAAACCAGACAAAGACATCACACAAGAAAGAAAACTACAGACCAATATTCGCATTCAATGTACACAAAATTTCTCAACAAAATACAAGCAAATCAAATCCAGCAACATGAAAAAAGAATAATACACTTAAACATGGCAAATTTTATGTGATATATATTTTACCACAATAAAAAATAGTAAAATAATAAAAAGAATTATACACATGACTAAATGGGATTTATCTCAGGGACGCAAGGATGATCACATGATCAGTCTCAGTAGGTGTGGGAAAAGCATTCAACAAAATCCAAGTTCATGGACCCCTGGTTGAGAACACCTGTTCTGGAAAGTCTCTAAACATAGCAGATGACAAACAATAGTGAAGAAACAACTGAGGGCTAGAAAGTAAATTTAAAGGGTACTACTGGGGAAAAAATGTTCTCTTGAATCTATAGGAAAAAGTCTTCTTTTTTTGTTTTTGTTTTGTTTTTTTTGGCTGCATAGGATCATAGTTGTGGCAGTGGGATCTTCGTTGCGGCGTTTGGGCTTCTCTCTAGTTGCCGCACTCGGGCTCAGTAGTTGTGGCACGCAGGCTCAGTAGCTGCAGCGTGCAGGCTTAGTTGCCCCGCAGCATGTGGGATCTTAGTTCCCCGGCCAGGGATTGAACTTCCATCCCCTACATTGGAAGGCAGATTCTTAACCACTGGACCACCAGGGAAGTCCCTGGAAAGAGTCTTCTTGAATCTACCTTGATCATGAACAATGACAGCGTAAATGATTTATCTAAGATCTAAGAGGAGTACATAGTGTAAACTTTTAAAGTGTAGGTGTGTGTATTCCTTCTTTGCTACAGGCATAATTATTCACCTGCTAGATGGGCGTGAGTATTTTTGTGGGTACCATAATTAAAGGGCCTTTGAATGGCTTGGAGATTTAGGGCAAGTGCTTTAGACTTAGATTTAACAGTAGCTGTGTTATAGTAGCTCAGTGATTTAAATTTTAAGCCTCAGAATTCTTTTAGCTTTTATTCATATCTGAAATTAGGATTCTAACACCATAAGATGAGAATTTTAAAAAAATAATACCTATGAAGTATTTAGTGCCTGGGCCATGGAAGTATTCATCATGATGAACAACATCCAAGGCGGTGTAAATCATGGGTCTGTCTTGGGACTGTTATGTCTGCCTCTTAGATAGATTGATGTCAGGCTAGAGGACTTCATAATCACAAGTTAAAGGGACTAATATTCTTGTTTAAGGACTAGACTTGCTGCTTGAATAACCTGGAAAACTGAAGAATAACTGGGCATAGAATGAAATTTATTTGGACAACTTTAGCAGTTGTGCATTTAAAGTAAACACATAAATGACACGAAGAAAAGACAGCACTGGCCAGGTGTTGCCAAAAAAGAGGATTTTGCAGGGCAAGTCCTCTGCCTATATTTTGGGAACTTGCCAAAGGGTGATTTTGTTCATATAGGGGCAGAACTTGAACTTACTTTGGCTCTGGCTAAATGCTATAAATAATGTCACATCATTAAATCTGTGTAAATGGTTTCAAAAACTGCTTAAAGATGTAATTATTAGTTGAGGGTGCAAATTCAAATGTTTCCGTGGGTAAAACAACTGAGGGAGGCCTTATGGTCTCTTGCAGAGAGAAGGGGGCCTGTCATCAGAGGGCACACCCTGTCCAAAAGTATTTACTTTCAAAACATTTCAGAAACGCCAACCAGCCAAACAAACAGGTTGTAGAGGCCTCAGTCCTGCGCAAGCAGCTTATAATCTCTGATCAGTGGAACAAGCATAAATTAGGTACTTCTCTTTTGTATCTCTGAACCCATAGATGGTCTTTTTCCTTCCAATCAGATAAATACTTGGCAGGAACTGAACTGCTAAAAGCTCTGAACTGTAGCATCACAGAATCCTTAGAGTTGCTTATCTTTTCCCCATTTCTGGTTGCTTCCATATCCCATCCCTTCATAAATTCTTCCACTCTTTTTTTCTACCTAACACTTAGCTTCTATTTAGAATAAAGTGGTACTTGACCACCATTTAATTTTTTCATCTGCTTTTCTGAGCACTTAATGCCTCAAACACTGTAGTGTGTTCTGGCCTAAAAGCCCCCTCCTCTGTCAAGCAGTCACCAGGCCCTGATTCCTTTTCCCTTCCTTCCATCCCCTGAGTGTCTCCCAACCACCTGTGCAAAAGGGGAGCATGTGATAGAACCATCTCCAGCCCTCAGTGCTACCGACTACTCATTCTGGGCCTCTTAGTTTCCTTTGATACCAAAGCCTTTGCCTTTATGAAAGTTATTTACTTCTGAAAAATATTCAAAGAATGATCAAAGAAAATCAATTACGGTGTTAATAGACTTAGACACTTCTCCTTACAGGCTGAATGAATAAAATAAGCAGAAGTGACAATAAGGATTGTAATCTGAAAGCAACCCAGTGATGCAGCATTAGATGGTAATTTTTTTTTAAGAGGGTAATTTTTAAAAAGGTAAAATCATGACTCTCATGCAAATAATAAATGGTCATCATTAATCTGTGAGTTATTTATTATTACCTATTATTAATTCACGATGGAATCAGTAAGATATTACAACTGGTTTTTGTTTTTTGTTTTTTTTTTAGTATCTTTATTGGAGTATAATTGCTTTACAATGGTGTGTTAGTTTCTGCTTTATAACAAAGTGAATCAGCTATACATATACATATATCCCCAAATCTCTTCCCTCTTGCATCTCTCTCCCTCCCACCCTCCCTATCCCACCCCTCTAGGTGGTCACAAAGCACCAAGCTCATCTCCCTGTGCTATGCAGCTGCTTCCTACTAGCTATCGGTTTTACATTTGGTAGTGTGTATATGTACATGCTACTCTCTCACTATGTCCCAGCTTACCCTTCCCCCTCCCCGTGTCCTCAAGTCCATCCTCTAGTAGGTCTGCGTCTTTATTCCCGTCCTGCCCCTAGGTTCTTCATGACCATTTTTTTTTTTTTTTTGATTCCATACATATGTGTTAGCATACGGTATTTGTTTTTCTCCTTCTGACTTACTTCACTCTGTATGACAGACTCTAGGTCCGTTCACCTCACTACAAATAACTAAATTTCGTTTCTTTTTATGGCTGAGTAATATTCCATTGTATATATGAGCCACCACATCTTCTTTATCCATTCATCTGTCGATGGACACTTAGGTTGCTTCCATGTCCTGGCTATTGTAAATAGAGCTGCAATGAACATTGTGGTACATGCCTCTTTTACAACTGGTTTTTATAGTCTCTCCCTGACAAAATTCCTTTCAGTTGCCATGAACAGGATCATCTGCACTGCTGTGAACAGGAATCATTTGTATCACTATTAGTTTTCTACAAGTTAACTTCTACCTTAACAGAGTTGTAAAATAGCCTAGTGAAAAACAAAGGTGTTCAACTCTATAGGATAAAACAACCCTGCAAAGATCATAATCCGGCATTCCACTGAAGAGGTATTCTGCAGCCTCTCTTGCCCTTCCAACATCTTTCACAGCTTTTCCCGTCAGTGGTGATCATTTTATTAACATCTCTCCATCTTACCTTCATCCCTATCCCTTGCTTCCTCCCCCAACTCACAAGGAATCCTAGGCTTAGATAAATGGTGTCTGGGTGTATTCTGGACTGTGTGAAAATGTTGGGAAGCTTGTAAACAATTTACAAGGATGTGGAGAGGAAAAAAAAAAGGCTGACCTAGTAATAGAGCTTAAATACTGCATGCAAAGTGTTCTTTAAAGAGCAGTTTCTGCTGTTCTGTATCTCACAGGAGCACACAGAGTTCAAGCATTTGCATTGTGATAGGAATAGTTAGTTTTGATTTAAAAAGCAGAGTAGCCTTCAGGAATTTGGTTTAGGAAGCTTAAGTTGTTTCATTTCAAAGTTGTTTTTTCCCTAGAATAATGCAGATCCCCCAAGGGAACTCTGGGCTTCATAAGCCATTGCTATACTAGGTCAGGAAAACAGTCATGCTGATGGTACTGAGGCACAGTGTGGGAGAGTGGAAGGAACACTTAGGTAGAATTCTGGAGATTCAACCCCACAACAAGAAAAGCCAAATAATTTGGAGATGAGAATAAATGGGGATGGTGAAGGAAAAAAGTAAAGTGGTTTTTAGCATAAGTCAAGGCCTTGAGAAGTGTCCTTCCCTCTGGAAAACGGAGTCATCTCCAGAGATGAGGAGGTGACTAGGAATCAGATCTGCCATCAGATTCCAGGTTTAAGGTAGAGTCCTCCTCAAGAAGTGGGCAAATGCATAAATGACAACAATAGAGGTGGACGTGAGATGGGTACAATACAATGCTACCTGAAGACAGAGGAGCAGCTGTGAGGCCATGACCACAAGAGGAAGGCTGGAAAAGGAAGTGGTTTGTGGGGGAACATGATGAGTTTAGTTTGGGACCTATTTTTGACCTGGTAGGGCCTCTACGTGTCTTATATTTATGTGTATCAGCTCCATCTTTTTCCCGTTCCCCCTTCTGCTTCAATCTTCCCTTCAAGTTTAAATCTCTCTTGAAGAATGGAAACAATAACTTGGTTTTCTTTGCTCTGCCCTCACAAACCAAACAAAATGCCTTACACATAGAAGATGCTTAATGGATGTTGAATGGATGGGTGGATGGATATTCAAATGTTCTTGAGCAGGGGCTTTGCCTTTGCTTCTTGGAGTTCCTTAGAGCAAAGTGGGACAGGATAGGAGAGCAGAGGTTGGAAAGAGTTGGAATCTTTATGGGGACAACAAACAGAGAGATGTAAGAGGTCAGAAAGAAGAGTTGGCAGAACCTAAAAATAAGTTGTGTTTCGAGAAGTAAGGAAAAAGAGTAAAGATGGCTAGACAGTCTACTTGGTGTGCAAACAGCAAATGTAGTTTTATATTTAAAAACTGTGAAATTAAAGTTTAACCCCAAATGACACAGAATTATATTGCTCCTAACATCACGTTAAATAAAAGCCATTCCAGCTTGTTTGGACCTGTTTCTGACCGCTTGGCCTGGTGCAGTCATTTTTATTGCTCTAGATGGCATCTGTTTTCATTATCAAAGCAGGGACTTTCTGCTATGTCATCCTGAAGTCCAACTTCACTTGCACAACATGTTGTTTTGTAATTAAATTAAAATCGCAGGATGTTTTGGATTAGAGGAATCTTCCTTCAACCAGACCCAAGGTTAGTAAGAGAGTGTGACCTGTCTGGGATAGAATTCCCTCATCCAAAACATCCGGAATATTTCACTGGATTAATTTGCAACTCACTGGGAGGTTTTGGGTCCAATTGCTAAAGATTTTCTGTCTGTTTCCATTACTCTTTTCAAGTCAGGTCAATATGCATTTATTCAGCTCTCTTATTGAAAATGATATGAAAAGTATTACTGAGTCCAAAGAATAAAGAAAATTGCAGATAAAATGCAAGGAAAGGAAGAAAAGTAATGAGTGAATAAATAAGTTCATTCATGAATAAAGAATTTATTCATGAATAAGTAAATTCATTCATCCAACAAATGAACTTACAGAGCTCTTACTTGTACCAGGCACTGAGCTAGGTAAGTGCTGTGCAATAGAGAGAGAAATATAAGCTACTGGTTCTGTTCCCCAGGAGTTTAGGATTTGTTTTATTTTTAATAAAAAAAAATTGCCATTGGACAGTTTAAATTCAATTTATATTGGTGTTTTAATCCAATCAAAAACTTCACAAAGAAATAACCATGAACAATTTCTTTGAACATTCTGTGAGGGAAAAGGCTAACGAAATCACACTGCACCACTGGATAGGATGTGTTTTGGTTGGATTGAATCCCAGGGCCCCTAGCCAGTAGGCTACAGGAAGAGAATTTTTAAAATCTATTTTACTGGCTATAGAAAATAATCCTCGGTACAGTGTATCAGGCACAGTTTTTGCTTTGAGCATTGCCATGAGTCTGTGTAGCTTTAGAAGGAATGACCTTTAGCAAAAACTAATTGACAGGGACTTCCCTGGTGGCACAGTGGTTAAGAATCCACCTGCCAAGGCAGGGGACACGGGTTCGAGCCCTGGTCCGGGAAGATCCCACATGCCACAGAGCAACTAAGCCCATGCGCCACAACTACTGAGCCTGTGCTCTAGAGCCCAAGAGCCACAACTACTGAAGCCCCCACGCCTAGAGCCCGTGCTCCGCAACAAGAGAAGCCACCGCAATGAGAAGCCCACACGCCGCAACGAAGACTATTCCCCGCTTACTGCAACTAGAGAAAGCCCGCGCGCAGCAACAAAGACCCAATGAGGCCAAATAAATAAATAAATAAACTACTTGACAAGTAGGACCAAATATTCTTATAGTTTTGAAACACACTGAGAAAAGTTCCATTTAATCCATCTATGCCCCAACCTTGGCTCCTTGTTGGTCAAACTGTAGTTCTTCAAAATTCGATGAAAGAAGGTATGGAAAGCAACAGAAATGCCATAATAGAGTGTTACTGAAAAGGTTTAGGGAGATGAGGCTGATGAACATTCATCCAGAAAAGATGGTTATGACATGTATGGCATTTGAGGGCTATTCCCCAAGCCCCAGTGTCTTAGCTAGTTTGGGCTGCTGTAACAAAGTACCACAGACTTCGGCAGGGCAGGGAGCTTATAAACCACAGAAGAGTATTTCTCACAGTTCTGAAGGCTGGAAGTCTGAGAAAAGGGTGCCAGCATGGTCAGGTTCTGGTGAGAACCCTCTTCTGGTTGGCAGACTGTCAAACCCCCATTGTGTCCCCACGTGGTGGAAAGAGAGGGAGAGAGCTCTCTGGGGTCCCTTTTATAAAGGCACTAATCACTGCCCAAAGGCCCCATCTCCTAAAACCATCACACTGAGGGTTAGAATTTCAAAGTATGAATTTGGGGGAGACATTCAGTCGATTGACACCTCCTCATTTCCTCCTGTTCCCACTAAAACCTAAGCTCCATGAAGGCAAGGACTTTGTTTGCCTTGTTTTCTATTGTGTCTCCAGTGCTGAACAATGAATAGTACATGGAGGGACTCCATTAGTATCTGTAGGGTGAATGAATGAGTCAGCTCTGCAGCCGCCCCCAATGATGCATCCTGAGGACTCTCAGGAAGAGAAAGCACAGGACACTGGCCCCAGATAACTGAGGTGCATGTCAAAGGAATGATTTCAGTCAGCCCAGACTCCTGATCTTCCCATACATACTTGAGATGTCTGGTTTTCTTTAATTAACAGTAATCTTTTGATGTTCCAACTACCTGTTCTTTGGTGCAAAAACTCCTATATATCCTGGCTCCTCTGTTACCTCTTCAGAGCAGTCTCCCAGAGTTATCTGAGAGGCTGTCTCCTGGGCTTAATTCCTCAGTGTTTTGGCCGTGCTGCATGGCTTACAGGATCTTAGTTCCCTTACCAGGGATTGAACCCGCACCCTCAGCAGTGAAAGCTTGGAGTCCTAACTACTGGACCACCAGGGAATTCCCAAGTCCTCAGTTTTGTCCGCCAAATAAAATATAATTCTCAGTTCTTAGGTTGTGTATTTTTTTCAGTCGACAGAGTCAAGTTTTCTGAAAGGCACTACGACCCTCACATCGTCCCCCAGACCCCCTTCCATCCTATCATCCTCACACACTACCTGCTCTACTACCATCTCCACTGAACCTCTAAGATGAGGTCACAGTGTAGAAAGGACAGCACTTCCCTTCCCACCTTACCATCAACCCCATAAAAGGGTGGGGAGAGAGGGAGAGGAGCCTGAACAGTGATGTGGTCTCTACATCAATCTTCTTTGAATTGTTGGAGAGGGCTTTCCTTGTGGCGCAGTGGTTAAGAATCCGCCGGCCAATGCAGGGGACACGGGCTCGAGCCCAGGTCCAGGAAGATCACACATGCCACGGAACAACTAAGCCCATGCGCCACAACTACTGAGCCTGCGCTTTAGAGCCCACGAGCCACAACTACTGAGCCCATGTGTCACAACTACTGAAGCCCGTGTGCCTAGAGCCCATGCTCCACAACAAGAGAAGCCACTGCAATGAGAAGCCCACGCACCGCAATGAAGAGTAGCCCCCGCTTGCCACAACTAGAGAAAGCCCGTGCGCAGCAACGAAGACCCAACGCAGCCAAAAATAAATAAATAAATAAATAAAAACTTGTAAATTGTTGGAGAGGAAGACAAGGGTCTTGGTCCAATGTGGCACCGACACCAAAATGTATCCTGACTTGGCCATCCTGACTGTGGGTATATTTGTGGGAAACACCTACCCAAAGGTGAATTGAAATTGTCACTGTCTTGGAACCCTTGGGACGTGTCTCTCTGCAGTTGACATAGGGAGGGAGGGAGAAAGAGACAGGGTGGACGCAGAGGCCAGCAGTGGTGGAATATGACCTTGAGGAGAAATGAGGGCACTGGATTTCTAGGTGGGAGGAGCTTGTACACAGTGGTGTTGTTGGGAGAGGTATGCCTAGGAGTCTTTTCTAGAAGCTACGTTTGCAGAGAATGCATAGCTTTTACTCTCCTTGTGTGTTTACTTAGAGGAAAGGCTGATGGAGTTTGAGGTGGAGCAGTGGTGGTGCTGGTGGTGGTGAGACTTGAGCCCTATTGAGAAGAACCTGAGTTCTCCCCTGAGACAATAGCAAGTATAAAATGAGATCATTACAAGCATTGCCAGGAAGCTCGGAGATATTTAGGGCAGGGGCCCGTGGAAAAGTCTGGAGTTTCTGCCTGGATTCCATTTGAACTGGGGCAGAAATGTAAAGATATAGCATTTGTTCCCATACACTGATGTAGTGTAGAGCATAATTTTTACACAGAGATAAGAATAAAATGAAAAGTATAAGATATAAGACAGGGTGAAAGGTTAAAAAAATTTCATGCTGATTAAGGGAAGAATCAAGATTTGAAATAGGAAGAAAAGACCTGCCAATTAAGTTAACAATCAAAGATAGCAACAAATATTTTAAGAAGCTAATGAAGCACAGTTGAGCTGTGGGGTGTGTGTGGTCACGGAACAGGGAACGAAGAGAAAATCCTGACAGGAAAAAAATTCAGGAAGGAAATAACTTACTGTTAGAAAATGATTTCCACTCCTCATCTCAACTATTTGAGTTAAAATAAAGTAAGACCCGTGAAAGAACAACTAATTAAAGCAGTCATCCTCAGACATGTTTTGTAACACAGATCACCCGAGTGGTACCAAGCTATCTTGAGAAGGTTATGGCTTGTAATTTGGTCTGTTTGCAGTGAATGGCGCTTCATGTTCACCCTGCCCTTTTTACCTAGTTGCTTATAACATGCAGAAAGTAACCCTCACAGAAATGGCCATGCCGTCCAGTCCCTCTTCAGAGTCTATCGGATGAGGAGACGCAGAGCTCTTTTTTCTGCTGGCTGTGGCCACGCATGGCTGGATGATTCATGGACAAGACCAACAGCTACATCTGTATCTCAGAGTCATTAATTACCAAGAGAAGGACTCAGCCCAGAACCACGCAGAGGATAGAAAGTCCTCAGAGAGTGAGTCTGTTAGAGTAATCCGAACAATCAGAGCCATTTTTATCCCATTCTGATTTCTCCGTTGCCCCTTTCAAATACAAGCCATTTTCTAAGGCCCAAAGGGAACGTTGTAAATGGTGCCTAAGATTTTTCATAATGTTAATATCTGAATGAAAGGACCAGATGTGATCTTAGAATGAAAGCAATGACCAGGGAGAAGGGCAGCGGTCAAGGAAATGCCCCAAATTTCAAAAGGGTACATTTCAGAAATTGCCAATGGTATGCTTGGTAGCAAACTCCAGATAAATTCTAGAATGGATAATTAAAGGGATGGTTTTACAGGTCTTAGTAAAGCAAGAAGCTCCCAATAGGAGGCAGCATGATTCCCTAAGAGCAAGAAACATCATATAAGACAATTTCTCTTTTGATGAGTTTACTAGGATGCTTTGAAACTTCGATCGTGCTGTGCTGCTGGACAAGAAGGAGAAACTGGATAGCCTTCATTAGAACAAGTCAAAGAGCAGAAAATGTCTTCCTGATATTTGATCCCAATCTAGTGCAGCAGGGAGAGCCGGGAGGCTGAGCCCAGGTAAACCACAGGCTGAGCCACAGAAAAGGCAGACCTCCCCGCACGGAGAATGGGAGGGTGGGCAGGCAATTCTGCAGGATTTGGCAGCTGGCAAGGTGTGGGATCAGCAGTTTGGGAAAAGCAAGGAGGAGAAATGTGTGCAGCATCCTCTTGGATTTGGAAATCTGGGGGCAAGTGTGGGACTGGGTGGAAGATGTCTTTACCTCTATAGGAGGAATTCCACAGAGATCACAGGGAGTGTGCTGATGGCTTTTACGTGATGCTAAACTGGGAGGTTGGTGAATACAAAGATGATCAAATCAGGACTCAGAACAGTCTTGAAGGCTAGAATTGTGGGTTGGAGCAAACAGCAATATAATAGGGAACTTATATATTAGCACATTTAATGTTTTTCATAAAGAAGATATTATTATCCGCATGTCCTCTTCTGGGCCGAGAACATCTCCAGGGCAGAGACAGGTGTTTTTATTGCTTTGTTCCCAAGTGATCAGCACAGAGCCCACAAGTTGTCCAAAAATATTTGTTGATATGCAAATCAGGAATATTGATGTTTAAATATTTCTTTTTATTTTTACATGTTCACAGAATCTCAGATCTCAAACCGGAAATGACTTTAGAGATTACCCAGTCTGTCTTCCCAGCCAGTGCAGGAATTATTTCTACCACCCTTTTAGCAGAGGATCATCAGCCTCCTCTGGATACTTCCAACCAGTTCTTTGTGGGACAGCCTGTTCCATTGCTGGGCAACTCTGATAGAAATTTCTTCTTCAGAGAGCCTCTAAATCTGATTCCCTTGTAACATCTACCCAGTGGTCCTACTCATCTTCTTCCCATTCCTCCATCCCTCTCACACCCATACCCACCATATTCTTTTCCTTTTTTCCAGGTGAAACAATTGCCCGTGTGAATTTCTTTCAAGACCTCCCATCTTCCTTGTTACCCTCCTCTCACATCAGTGAATGTGGTTTATATTCACGTTCCTTAAGATATGGTGCCCAAGACCAGCACTATGCTATTTGACTATGGAATATGCGGGAGTGAGGGGCTATTACCCTTCTAATTTGGACATTCTTATGCTATTAATGGCACTTCAGATTGCATTAATCTTTATGGCTGCTACCTTTTCCTGTTGTTTTTTATTAAACATCTAAAAAGCACAGTTTAAAAAAATTAAATTCAAACTATTCTCTTTCATTCTATCCAATTGATTTTTTTTTTAATTTATTTATTTATTTATTTATTTATGGCTGTGTTGGGTCTTCGTTTCTGTGCGAGGGCTTTCTCTAGTTGTGGCAAGTGGGGGCCACTCTTCATCGCGTTGCGCAGGCCTCTCATTATCGCGGCCTCTCTTGTTGCGGAGCACAGGCTCCAGACGCGCAGGCTCAGTAATTGTGGCTCACGGGCCTAGTTGCTCCGCGGCATGTGGGATCTTCCCAGACCAGGGCTCGAACCCATGTCCCCTGCATTGGCAGGCAGATTCTCAACCACTGCGCCACCAGGGAAGCCCTATCCAATTGATTTTTAAAGCCAAACATTAAGTTGAGAATCTGACTGCTTGAGATCTTGGTATGTATTGGAAAATACTGTCCTGGGAGAAGGGATGGAACTTAGGGTGGGACCTGCTCTGCAGCCAGCTTCCCCTTCCACTGCCCACAAGTCTCTGGGCAGGAACCTCGGAGCACCCATGACCCCTTCATCCCTCATGAGTCACCGAGTTACTCGGTCTTATCAGTTCTTCCTCTAAGTACTTTCCTTGTCTGTTCCCACTGTTGCCCTCACATGAGGTTCAGGTTCTCACATGAAATACTGCAGGAGCTTTCTGAAATGCAAGTCCCATCCGGTATTCTCTGCTCAAAAGGTTTCAATGGCTTTCCAGCTCCTCTAAGACAAAGTCGAAATCCCCTCATAGAGCTTTCAGGTCCCTTTGCAAGTTCCCCTCTATGTGCACCTGCGCCCCATCTTAACCTCCTCCTACACATCCGTGTGTCAGTCTGTCCAATGTGCTCGCTGGTCCCTGAGGCGCTCGGCTCCTTCCTGCTTTGAGGTCTTTGCTCTTATGTGCCAGGCCCTGCTCTGAATGCTCTACACAAATTAACTCACTTCATCCTCACCACCACCCTCTGAAGTAATATTACTCCCATTTTACAGATGGGGGAGCTCATATGTTAAGTATTTTGCTTGGAATCACGCAGTTAATAAGTTGTAGAGCAGGATGAGTCCCGTGACCTGAAATGCCCTCCCTTTCTTTCTCCTGCATGAACTTCTACCCATCTTTCAAGACAGTTCAAGCACTGGCTTTTCTGGGAAGTCTGCCTATGCCCTGAACTTAACCCCAGATAGCACTTATCGTTCTGGGCTAATCGTTTGCTAAATGATCATCTCCCTCTAAGCAGCACATCCACAGAGATAGGCCCCTGTTCTTTCCTCACTGAGCCCCCAGAACCTATATTCTGTGCCAGGAATCTAATGAATGCTTTGATGAAAGGAACTCATTAATGAACAAGTGAATTAACTACTTACAGGGTTCCTTCTGTAGTTGCAATATGGCATCATAGCCATTTACCAAATTGTTAATTTTGGGCCATCAGCTTTTCCTGTAATGCGTACAAAAATCTGGCCAAAGCTCAATTGTAGATCAATTCTTAATTTTCTTAAGAAAGAATTAAAGAATTTTAAAATTCTTAATTTTCTCCTGAAAATCAGATCAGTTATCCTGGCTTTGTCTAAGAGCAATAATGTTTTCTGAAATGCTCTGGAATTACTTAAAAACGCACAGCGGCAGTAAGTTTTAAAACTACCAATCCCAGTTTTCCCAGCACCACTTATTGAAGAGGCTGTCTTTTCTCCACTGTATATGCTTGCCTCCTTTATCAAAGATAAGGTGACCATATGTGCGTGGGTTTATCTCTGGGCTTTCTATCCTGTTCCATTGATCTATATTTCTGTTTTTGTGCCAGTACCATACTGTCTTGATTACTGTAGCTTTGTAGTATAGTCTGAAGTCAGGAAGCCTGATTCCTCCAGCTCCATTTTTCTTTCTCAAGATTGTTTTGGCTATTCGGAGTCTTTTGTGTTTCCATACAAATTGTGAAATTTTTTGTTCTAGTTCTGTGAAAAATGCCAGTGGTGGTTTGATAGGGATTGCATTGACTCTGTAGATTGCTTTGGGTGGTAGAGTTATTTTCACAATGTTGATTCTTCCAATCCAAGAATATGGTATATCTCTCCATCTATTTGTAAAAGTATGAAATTACAACACTCCCTAACACCATACACAAAAATAAACTCAAAATGGATTAAAGACCTAAATGTAAGGCCAGACAGTATCAAACTCTTAGAGGAAAACATAGGCAGAACACTCTATGACATAATCACAGCAAGATCCTTTTTGACCCACCTCCTAGAGAAATGGAAATAAAAACAAAAATAAAAAAATGGGACCTAATGAAACTTAAAAGCTTTTGCACAGCAAAGGAAACCATAAACAAGACCAAAAGACAACCCTCAGAATGGGAGAAAATATTTGCAAATGAAGCAACTGACAAAGGATTAATCTCCAAAATTTACAAGCAGCTCATGCAGCTCAATAACAATAAAACAAACAACCCAATCCAAAAATGGGCAGAAGACCTAAATAGACATTTCTCCAAAGAAGATATACAGATGGCCAACAGACATATGAAAGAATGCTCAACATCATTAATCATTAGAGAAATGCAAATCAAAACTACAATGAGATATCATCTCACACTGGTCAGAATGGCCATCATCAAAAAATCTAGAAACAATAAATGCTGGAGAGGGTGTGGAGAAAAGGGAACACTCTTGCACTGCTGGTGGGAATGTAAATTGATACAGCCACTATGGAGAACAGTATGGAAGTTCCTTAAGAAACTAAAAATAGAACTACCATACGACCCAGCAATCCCACTACTGGGCATATACCCTGAGAAAACCATAATTCAAAAAGAGTCATGTACCAAAATGTTCATTGCAGCTCTATTTACAATAGGCAGGACATGGAAGCAACCTAAGTGTCCATCATTGGATGAATGGATAAAGAAGATGTGGCACATATATACAATGGAATATTACTCAGCCATAAAAAGAAACGAAATTGAGTTATTTGTAGTGAGGTGGATGGAGTTAGAGTGTGTCATACAGAGTGAAGTAAGTCATAAAGAGAAAAAGAAATACAGTATGCTAACACATATATATGGAATCTAAGGGAAAAAAAAAAAAGGTCATGAAGAACCTAGTGGCAAGACGGGAATAAAGACACAGACCTACCAGAGAATGGACTTGAGGATATGGGGAGGGGGAAGGGTAAGCTGTGACAAAGTGAGAGAGTGGCATGGACATATATACACTACCAAATGTAAAATAGATAGCTAGTGGGAAGCAACCACATAGCACAGGGATATCAGCTCTGTGCTTTGTGACCACCTAGAGGGGTGGGATAGGGAGGGTGGGAGGGAGGGAGACACAAGAGGGAAGAATATGGGAACATATGTATATGTATAACTGATTCACTTTGTTATAAAGCAGAAACTAACACACCATTGTAAAGCAATTATACTCCAATAAAGGTATTTAAAAAAAAAAAAAACCTACCAATCCCAGTATGCTCTTTGCTCAGGTGTCCTTTGAGTTCACCCCCTTGAGGATGCGAGTTAGTCTGTAAGGGAATCAGCAGAGGAGACTCAGGAGTGCCAGCTTGCCGCACGTGTGGTCAGACGGGCGACGAGCGAGAGAGGAGCAGTGGACCCGGTGAGAAATACGCCTGAGCCTTTTCTACACAAAATATTCACCACGAGAAGACAAATACTGACAATTAGATAAGCATGAGAAGCCATAAAGGGGAGGTGGGATAGCCTTCCTGACCTCCCTACGCAAACACCACCAAAGGATCTCGTATTCGTACTGCGCTCACTGCCTTTTCTTATATTCTGCATTCTCCATGCTCTGGCATCTAGGGCCTCGGGTGTGGCAGGTGAGCGGAGGGGAAGACGGCCCTCCCGGGGCCAGCAGATTCTTAGAAATGACACACAAGTGCAGCTTGCAGAGACAAATCAGCCAATCCAAAGCACACACCCCAGTGACGTCCTTTGTCAAGCTTTCTCACATCAAACCAACATTCCTCCACCTTAATCAGCCCAGGGCCGGGTACCAGACAACTCAATAAAGCCTCTCGCCAGTGCTTTCCTCTCACTCCTTCTGCCTTCTGACCAACTCTGGTGCTTCCCACCAGGGTCCTGTGTGGGGGACCAGGCCTCCTACTTCTAGGGATCTGTGAGTGTAAAAACTTCTTTCTTCATGACAGCGTTTCATGTCTGTGTGTCTTACCATCCCTGATTAAAACAAAGTCCAGGTACATTTAAAAACATATACTAGTCTATTTCACGTAATAGGATTCTTTTTCTTGATCTTCCTACAAACTTTTTGTATGTAACTAGATATCATCATTATCATCTTATAGATAAGAAAGGGAGGGAATTCCCTGGCGGTCCAGCGGTTAGGACTCTGCGCTTCCACTGCAGGGGGAAGGGTTCCAACCCCGGGTCGGGGAACTTAAGATCCTGCAAGCCACGCTGCAGGGAGAAAGAAAGAGAGAAAGAGAGAAAGAGGGAGGAAGGGAGGGAGGGAGGGAGGAATGAAGGAAGGAAGGAAGGAAGGAAGGAAGGAAGGAAAGAAGGAAGGAAGGGAGGGAAACAAAATGAATTTAAGTGACTTATCCCAGGTCACACGAAAAATTAATGGCCGAGCTGGGATTTAAACACAGGTTTTGGGCTAGTACTAAAGGCTGAACATTTCCCCAAAAGTTCTATAGACGACCATACAAAGTTATAAATATGTTCTCTTGTGAGCCTCAGTTAATTTGTCTGTAAAATGGGGACTATAGAATACCATCTTTTGGATAAATATCATAATATATGTGAAAGCACTTTGTAAAATGCAAATGTGATTCAAATCAATATATTAAACTGTTTGTCACAAAGTTTTTCCCAGTTCTCCGGGCCAGGAATACTCCTGGAAACCTTTGTCCTTTTTTGACTGTCCAGAACACAAACACATCCTAGGTCTGGTGAAGCTCTATCCCCTACCATGGAGCCCAGAGGGGGCCTTTTCTCCCCATTTCAGCAGGTGCAACATGTGATTGACACAAGGAACGGTCCCACATCTGTGGTGAGAAACTGACTTCTAAACAAAGTGTGGTCTTGCCTTATGAGGTACAGCAAATTCTTACCTGTAGGATAATCATAAACCGTAGTCCAATGAGCACAATAGCCTTTGCTTTGTTATAAATATGACATAAGACATGCAACAAGGCATCAGAGTCATCCTTCTATTAGGTTTTGGATTCCAGGAAGCAGCTACTGCACTCCTGGCTGGAAAAAAACAGATGGAGCAGAAGTAATGGTCACCTTCCTACTGTTGAGATGTGAGCTCTGCAGGCATTGAAATCTGTATTCATAGGAATGACTGCTGCCCTTTATGGTGCACGTCTCTGTGTCTGGCATTGTATAAGGCACTTTGCCTATGTTATCTCATTTCATCACCATTTCACAGGTAAGAAAATTGAAGCACAGGGAGATTAAGACCCTTAGTAAATGGTGAGTCCATCAGACTCGAAGTCCAAGCTTTAAACAGAATTTCTCACCTTTTAACGTGCATGGAAGACACCTGGAGATGTTGTCAAAGTGCAGATTCCGATTCTATGGGTCTGTGGTGGGGCCTGAGAGTCTGCATGTCCAGCAAGCTCCCAAGTGACATAGACGCTGCTGGTCTGAGGACCACACTTCAAGAAGCAAGGCTCTAAATCATCCTGCTCTTCAAAAAGTGCTTCTTGAATCTCATCATAAGAAAACACTCATGGTGGGCTTCCCTGGTGGCACAGTGGTTAAGAATCTGCCTGCTAATGCAGGGGACACGGGTTCGATCTCTGGTCTGGGGAGATCCCACATGCCGCGGAGCAACTAAGCCCGTGCGCCACAACTACTGAGCCTGCGCTCTAGAGCCCGCAAGCCACAACTACTGAGCCCGAGTGCCACAACTACTGAAGCCCGTGAGCCTAGAGCCTGTGCTCTGCAACAAGAGAAGCCACCGCAATGAGAAGCCCACGCACAGCAAAGAAGAGTAGCCTCCACTCGCCTCAACTAGAGAAAAGCCCACGCACAGCAACAAAGACCCAATGCAGCCAAAAATAAAAATAAATATATTAAAAAAAAACCCAACACTCATGGCTCTTCTCCTAAGCACCCCCTAGGGCTTCTCCCTTTGCCAGAGCTTGGTGACATGAGAGGAGAGTCCCTATGCATCTATTAAATGCTATGATTTAACTCAGTGAATGATTTCTTCTTTGATTTGTTCAATCCACAAACCTTTATTGAGAGCCTGCCAGGAGCCAGCCATAATGATGGGTGCTGAGGATACCAGGATAAGTAAGGTAAGGTCCTGGCCTCTAAGAGAGGAGCTATTGATGGACACAGGCTGTCCTGAAGACCTCTGAACACCCTGCAGCAGACTGACTTAGGACCAAGTCCACTTGTGGGCTGCCTTGGCTCTGGCACCAGCCTCACCGCCACAAGGTGTGGGCATGTTTCAGCACGTGGGTCCAGTTCTCTTGGCACAGAGACAGTTTTCTGGTGGCTCCTCCTGTCCAGAGTCTACTGCGAAAATACAATTCACCTACCTTGGGTCATTGATTGTGTCAGTAAACATAAAACTATGCCATTTTTTTTGTTGGGATAAGAACACACTGAATGTTTCTCACACTTCTTTTGGAGTGAGAACTGCCAAAGACAGAACTTGAGTTTTTCTACATGCTTTTAGATAACTTTACATGCATTTGGAACACAACAAGAAAATAAATCTGAATTAAAATTAACCTTAGGCTTATTTAATGAAATTAAGTCTCAGAAAGCACTCAGAATCTTAGCAAATGGACACCTGTCCTGAGATTAAAGGTAAATGCCTTCCAAGCATACACAGATCTATCAAATGTGTTATTCTGAAAATATTTTTGAAGCATCTAAATTACTCAAGCCAATTTTCACTGTTATTTAATTGTGGACTAAGGCACACATTTCAACCAGGAAGAAATCTAAAGTTATAACATCAGATGCCTCCAAACTATCCCCTATGTGAGAATAAACACCCACAGAAACCCCTTTTCTTTAGCAAATGCCATTCCTTTCCCCTATCTTTATGGCCTGGCTGGTAGGGGATGGGGAGAGAGGTGAAGGATAGGCAGGTGAGGAGAGGTCCACACTCCTCCAGGCAGCCAGCATCCTGTGACCACCAGCTTCCAGAGCAGTATTTACCTTCATTCCACTGAAACCCTGAACCTTTACTAGTGTCATACGGTTGTTTGAGATCATTCAGACCTATCTCCACTCAGATGCAGAGAAGATTCTATACTGTCAGGAACCAGGAAGCCAGCCAACATAATAGATAACGGGAGGGGAAAAAAGGACTATTCTCAGGAGCAATTATGTTAGAGGAGTCTTTTCCGGCCATCTTTTTTTTTTTTGGTCGCACGGAATGGCATGCGGGATCTTGGGATCTTACTTGCCCCGACCAGGGATCAAACCTGCATCCCCTGCAGTGGAAGCGCAGATTCTTAACCACTGGACCGCCAGGGAAGTCCCATAGCCATCACTCTGTAGTGAACTTCTACTTCGAGGTGGTCAAGGATTGTAAAGTTCTTGAGAGAACTTCAAGTAGAAACATACCTTAAGGGACTCCTGGCATCCAGCTCTCTCAATTCATGGAGGAGGAAATTTATGAATGAGGCACAGAGAGTTTAATTACCAAGGTCAAGATCTTGAGACTAGCTAATAAAAGAGTCAGAA
Source organism: Balaenoptera musculus (assembly GCF_009873245.2). Classification (NCBI taxonomy): domain Eukaryota; kingdom Metazoa; phylum Chordata; class Mammalia; order Artiodactyla; family Balaenopteridae; genus Balaenoptera; species Balaenoptera musculus. The sequence continues at coordinate 64,920,728 of NC_045802.1, read as the reverse complement.
CTTGAAGCTCCGTCGGCTGAATTGCAGTCCAACGATCTTCCTTTTTCCTGCCTGAGTACCCATCCTAAATCATTCCTCAACACCCCAGCCTTCCTCCAGGAATACAATTTTGTCCTCATCACAAACTGTCTCCTCCTTATTTTGTTCATTCAGTCATTTTGCAAATACGTATCCAGAGCCTGCTGTGTACCAGGAGCACAAGGAGAACATCACAGACCAGGTCCCTGCCCTCAAAGTGACCATGATTCAGCTTTACTCTCTCCTTGGAGCAATGCTTCTGGATCCAGCCTTTCCCGTCAGAAATTACTGCTGCTCTCCCTGTGAGAGATGCTTTGCTTTCACAGTTAAAACATCTCTACTAACATCGAGAAGAGAGAAAAACAAAACACAACAAAACAAGAGACACAGCCTAGAGTGGATATTGCATCTAAAGACAGTGAAGTGCTTTTGAAATTGAGTCAGGAAGCTTTCGGGCCACAATGAGGACTGAATTCCAAGTGTCCCTATGGTGTTCTTCTGAAATTTATTCCACAGAACTGTAGTTGAAGGGGGCCTGTATTTTTCACAATAGCCATAAATGCTCCTTGTCCAAAGAGGTGTGGATTGTATAAAATCATTAAAGGATGTAGTCACTATTAATATAAATGAGTTCCTAAAAACCCATGGCTATACTGGGGCGTCTAAGAGGGTTAGCAGCAAGAAAGTATGACTTTGACAATAAGTTATGTAACCAGCAAGGAAAAAAAATCTGGCAGCTTAAAAAGGTTTTCTGTTTTTCTTTCTTAGAGGAGGCTTAATCTGGCCCAAACCTAGAAGATGTGTCTCAAATTGACAATGTCGGCTTAAATCGTTTATTATTTTAAAATGCGATATAACCATTTTCGTTCCTCTTTGGCTTGTGAGTTCTTTTCTCAATTTGGAATCATTGTGACGTTTGAGAGCCTATTGGCATAGAAAGCTTCCCAACACCCCATTGTTGTGTTTTCAAACAGGAATAAAGGAAAAGCAACCAGCCTCGTCAGCAATGACTCCGTGTGAATGAGGACATCCAAACTGGTGAGTGTCCATTTCCTTTGGAAGTATGAATCCGTGTTCCTGATGTTGAATATAGATTTCTGTAGTAACTTGTATCTTTGATAAAGATTTGGATTCAGGATGAAGAAAGTGGAGAGATTATGTTAAATGAATTTTACAAATTCTAATTGAAGCATTGTCAGTGAACAAGGTTTTCCAAATTACCTCTCATGTGCAGGGTACACAGCAGACAAAGAATACGCTATTTTTACTGTTGAGAAGCAAAATCAAAAGGGTCAAGTTTTAAGGGTGGAAGATTATTTGGACCACCACCAACACTATTTAGAAGCAAAATTTCTAACTCCATGTTTCCTAAGATGTATTTGGAAGCAGCTGTTGAAATCCTAACAGAAATCTACTTTGGAGCTAAGGTCGAACACCTATTTTTCACAATACCTGGGCTTCATTAAGGAATACAGAATGAAGGATAATAAGAAAAAATATATATATATTTTAAAGGATGAACCCAGTAGAGAACAAAGAAATACACTTAGCCACATGACATAACTTCTACCTGCTGCCTCAAGGTGGGAATGGGCCAAGAGGTCTGTGGAATGACAACCGTGTCCCCATAATACTCTTCTCCTTTTACAGTTTTCCCTGCACCTAGGGAAACCTTCTGTAGTAGAAGGAGAATTTTGAAATATCCTAAAATAAGTTTAGAAGCTGAGACTAAAGAGAGACTAGCACTGATTCCTCTAATGGGTGCTCAGGAAAGTCCCTGTTATTTGGAGGCCTAACTGAGGTGTCCAAGCTTGAACACTTCCCTTGATTGTCATTAGACTCTCCTGGATTTAACTAAATATCCTCTCTTCATCCTTTGGCACGCACTGTGGACTAATAACATGAATACTTGACACAAAATCCCATAAAATATGATGCTTTAGTAACTTCCTAGTTAAAATTTTATTTTATTTTCTTTACTAGGGCCAAAGTACAGTTTTGCAATTTGATTGTGAAAAGTCTATATATTATAAAATACCAGGGGCAGTTTTTAATGTATTAAAACCCACAACTTGTGGCAGATTTGTAAAAATAATCAAATAGGCAGAAAGCAGATACAGATAGTGATTCTTATAATGACATACAAGCCAATAGCCAATAATTGTGTCCCTGGAGGTATGCTGAGGTATGAAAATGCCCTTTTTTTTTTTTTTGAAGTATAGGTGATTTACAGTATTATATTAGTTTCAGGTGTACAACGTAATGATTCAATATTCTTATAGATTATACTGAAAATGTCTTTCTTTCCTCCTTCCCTCCTTCCTTCCTTCCTTTCTTGTGGGATATTAGTTCCCCAACCAGGGATCGAACCTGGGCCCTCAGCAGTGAAAGCACGGAGTCCAAACCACTGGACTGCCAGGGAATTCCCTGAAAATGCCTTTAAAATGTTTTCCCTCTTTAACATACATATGCTTGTAATAGTTCCTAACATGCAAAGCATTGAAAGCTTGTCTACATATATATTTTTAATAAAACCAAGTAACAAAAAGGGAAAGATCATGGGCATTTTCTTTCACCTAAATATTTTTAAAAATTTTCTTGCTCTGCTATTTTATCACTAAATATGATTTTTTTTAAAAAATATGGAAACTCCTCTAAAAGCAGAATTCCTTCCTCTCTCAACACTATCCATCTTCTCATATGCTTCTATCACTGTGAATATATATATATATGAATATACATATGTCTGTGTATGGATTTTATGCTCAGATGGCCTGAGAAATACAGGAATTTAGAATAATGTGTGATCTGCTGACAGCATGTGTGTATAAATATGTAAGTATATATAATATATGTACAAATATAGTATATAATTCCTCCATGATGCAAGGCAAATTGAAACTAGTTTGTAAAAGAAGCCAGTCACTTTCCTTTGGAGTCTATTGTTCGCATTAGGTATTTTTCTAAAATATCCATAAAGTTATTCCTAACTTTCCTTTGCCATGTAAAAGACCCCATCCATCCTAGGCCAATCTTAGCACTTGGATTAAGCACTCAGTTAACAGCCAACTGTACACAGCCACTTCAGCACAGTAAGGGGAAAAGCAACATTTTACTTCCACCCCAAACAAAGCTATTATATTTACCTTCTACTTTGAAGATAGTAAAGTGCTGTCGGCCATGGAAAGAACCCAACGCGGTACCTGCGCAGTTCATCCACAGACCCTGGTAAACCCAAGTGGCCGTTATCACCGAGGATGCTCGGGTAGTTACTTTCCACTCATTGGACGCGGTGGCAGCAACGAGAGCGCCAAAGCCCCCGACGCCAAACACCAGAGCCGAGATCTGTGCCCTGAACATGTCGCTCAGGCGTCTCCAGGGACACTGTCCAGACAGATTGCTGCAGTGGTCTAGGTATGCAGCGGACACAATCCGCTTGGACCAGTGTTGCAGCAAGTTAATGCGGGTAGGTGACAGTACTTCATGCTCGGGTGGCCTGAGGAAGGACCGGAATTTAGGATAAAGTCTGATTTACCGATGGCATTTTAAAGGTAGCCTAAGATGATCTTTCTAACTTCCTACCCGGATATTTACTAAAAGTTTGTAGACGGATTCTAAAGGTTTTGAGTTCGCAGATTTTTTTCCTGCCACATAGTTAATGCTTAATTTTCTGTTAGCCTGAAGCTTAATGAACCATGCAGGGACCAGATATTACAAAGTGCAAATTATATAGTAACGGTTAAGGTTTACTCGACCTATTGCTTTACGCTTGTGTACTTCTGAATCTTTATATAAGTGGAATCATAGTTTAGGTTTCCTTCTGTAACCTATTTTTTCACACATTATGTTTGTGAGATTTATCTGTGTTCAGGAATATAGCTATCGTTCATCAATCACTATAGCTGAATATAGTATTTTATTAAATATGCTACAATTTATTTATCTGTCTTCCTGGAGATGAATATGTATGTTGCTTCCCCCTCACCCTCTACCCCTTAGTATCACTAATTGCAGCAGCTATAAACATTCTCACACGTTTCTCCTTGAGTATAGGTGCAAGTGCTTTTCCAAGGTAAATCCTGGAAAGAGAATTGCTAGGAAGTAGGAAATACCCATCTTCTATTTTATAGATGATGTTAATTGCTCTACTGAGTATGCAGTCACAGCAGTACACAGTCCCGCTGCCAGAGGCTGTGTCTCCACCACGCTACTCCATAACACTTGGTATTGTGGTGTTCTCAGAATTGTTTTTTTTCTTTTGTCCAGTCTGATGGGTGTAAAGGTACCACATTATGATTACTGCTTTGTACTTTCTGATTACCAATGAGGTTGAGCATCTTTTTGTGTTTATGGACTCTTCGTGTTTTTGTCTACAAAGACATTTGTAGTTTTTGCCCATTTTTATCCATTGAGATGCTTGATTTTTTAATAAATTTATCTTTAGTTCTATAATATTCTGGAGAGTAATCTTTTGTTGGTTATTTATGTTGGAAGTAGCTTCCCCTAGTTTGTGGTTTGTCTTTATGGGCCATTTGATAAAGAGTCTTAATTTCAATGTAGTCACATTTATCAAGTTTCCCCTAAATGATTTGTGTTTTTGAGATCTTGATGACCTCGCCCTTAGCACTGAAAGCACCGAGTCCTAACCACTGGAGCGTCAGGGAATTCCCTCCGATTCAAAGTTTTAGCCTTCACATTTAAGTTCTTAAATCATCCAGAATTGATTTTTTGTGTGTGTTTTATGGTTTGCCATCTATTATATTTCATTTTTTAAAAACGGAAACTCATTTTTTCTATCTTTACTGAACTTACCTTGCTCTTCTTTTTCAAGAATGTCTTGGACTTTTTTGTTTTTAGCTTTTTGCTGTGCCTTATATATTTTAGAATAAGTGGAGTTACACACATACATACTTATTAGGATGTTTGTTAGAGGAAAGTGGAGAACGTTATAAAATTGAGTCTTCCTGTCAATGAATATCATATGTCTCTTCATTTAACCCATCTTTAATATCTTTCAGTTATACACTCTAATTCATAAAGGCCTTGTTACATTTTTTTGCCAGATTTATTCTTAAACTTAGGACTCATTCTAACATCTATTTTCTCTAACATATGATTTCTTTTTTTAAAAAATTTTTTATTTATTTTTTAAATTTTTGGCTGCCTTGGGTCTTTGTCGCTGCGTGCGGGCTTTTCTCTAGTTGCGGCGAGCGGGGGCTACTCTTCGTTGTGGTGCGCAGGCTTCTCATTGCGGTGGCTTCTCTTCTTGTGGAGCACGGGCTCTAGGCACGCGGGCTGCAGTAGTTGTGGCACGTGGGCTCAGTAGTTGTGGCTCACGGGCTCTAGAGCACAGGCTCAGTAGTTGTGGCACACGGGCTTAGTTGCTCCGCGGCATGTGGGATCTTCCCGGACCAGGGATCGAACCCGTGTCCCCTGCACTGGCAGGCGGATTCTTAATCACTGCGCCACCAGGGAAGTCCCTAACGTATGATTTCTTATTTTTTCTTGTATATACATATAGTTTTCCTTCTTTCTTGCATTTTTTGAGTTGAGTTTTTTTCCACACCTCAATTTTTCCATTCTATTAAACTGGAAGTTATACACTATTTGTATTGTTTAATGGTTGCTCTAGAAATATTAATACATATCTAATTTAATATATAAAATTATTGTCTTTACTCTCCTTCTGAATAACACAGGACCTTAAAATGTTTAACATTAATAACCCCTCTTCTGGTCTATGTTATTACTTTATTTCTATGTTGTTTGGTTTTTAGCCCCACAAATTGGATATTTATCTCCACAAATCTTAACTCCACACTAAGTATTATTATTACTGTGTGCTGTCATTGTTTACCTTTTTTTGTGTGTGCTTGTTATTCCATTGTGCTTCTCAAACATTCCCTGTGAGTTTATTTTCTTCTTCCTAAAGTCTGTTCTTTTTTTTATTTTAACATCTTTATTGGAGTATAATTGCTTTATAATGGTGTGTTAGTTTCTGCTGTATAACAAAGTGAATCAGCTATACATATACATATATCCCCATATCTCTTCCTTCTTGCATTTAAAGTCTATTCTTGAGAAGTTTCTCTAGAAACAGAAGTGAGGGACCGTTGGTAGTTACCTCTCTCAGTTTTTGTGTCAGATAATATACTTACTCTATGCTTGCTTTTGGTAGATAATTTTGCTGGGTATTTATAAGTAGACAGTTATTTTGACTTAGTACTTTGAAGTATAATTCCATTTTGATTTGGCTTCCATCATTGCTGTTGAGAAATCAAGAGTCTGATTTGTCATTTCTTTGTAAATTAATCTGTGTTTTCTCTTTGGCTGGTTTTAAGATTGTTTTTGGTTTTGGCAGTTTCACTTTGATTTTCTAAATGTAGATTTCTTTTTAAGTCTTTTTTGGGATTTACTAAACTTTTGAAACCGATAATTCATATCTTCTATCAGTTTTGGAAAACTATTAGTTCCTTTCCTCTCAAGATATTACCCTCTGTCCCTATCCTTTCTATATCTCCTTCGTAACTCTGGTAAGAACTATTTTTTAGTTTGTCCTATGGCTCAAACTCTCTTTAACATTTTTTATCTCTTTATTTCTCCATGCTGCATTCTGGGGATTTTTTCAGCTGTATGTTCTGATACATTAATTTTTTCTTCAGCTATGTATAATCTGCTGTTAACCCATCCAGAGTCTCTAATTTCTAAATGCCTTTTTTTTTTTTTTATCTCTAGAAGTTCCATTTTATTTTTTTCAAATTTTTCTGTTTCTTTTTTTTCTAATGTCTTGTTCTTTAGTCATAATTCAAATGCTCTATTTTATTAAGTATTAAAGATACTTATTTTATATTCTGTGTCTGATTATCTTCATAGCTGTAGTTTTTGCAGGTTGGATTGATTATATTTTTTCCTATTGAATCTGTCATTCATAGTGGTTTGTTAAAATGTGCACTTCGTGACTTGTGATTGTGAGCTTGTGTTCCTTGCAACTTTACTCACGGAAACGAAGGGAGGGAGGGAGAGAGGAAGTAAGGAGAGAGGAAGGTAGGGAAGGAAGGAAGAAAGGAGAAAGAAAGGAAGGGAGGGAAAAAAGGGAGAGGAAAAGGGACGCACACATCTAAGCTTGGAAGAGCAATGTACTAAGACTTCATAGGAGGCAGAAACTCTAGGTGGGTCAGGGGAGGGGATACAGACAGTGAGCAGGGTAGGTTGGAGTGTGCCCTCTGCTGGCAGCTGCTGAGTGATGCCGAGAACACCAAGTCCAGATGGAGTCCCAGGCCACCTTCCTCAGGACAATGTCCTGACTTGTCTCCCAGGACAAGAAGTTCCTTCTTTTTTGCAGGCAGGTGGCAGTGTGAGGGAAAGATAGGGTAGAAACAGGAAATACTGGGCTTCTGACAGGAGATTATCATTTGATTGTCGAAAACAGGAATTCAGTCACTTTCCTCCACCCTCCTCGACCCCAACAGAAGCTGAAAACCTGGAACTACTTGTGTCCTGGGGGTGAGGGGATTCACAGAACACAGGACATTCAGTGCTAAAACCTAGACTATCTGGGCAAACGGAAAGGGTTGGTCACCCTGATCTCAGTATCCTCATCTTTCTGGGAATAATAATAACAATAGCTGACATTTATTTAGCACTTTCACTGTGCTCTACATGTATTATGTCATAATCTTCACACTCACTTAGGAGGGAGGTATTTGTGATATAATAAAATTTATGAGCCTGGAAGGGTTCACAGATTTCCGCCCCCCTTCAAAGAAAACCTGGAATTACAGCTCCACTCACAGCACCCCACTGCCATCCTTCTAGGCGAGTGTTCCATGATTTAAACTGGCTATTTCTAATGTTTCTGTCTTTGCAGACTTAATTCTTCCCCTTTTTTCTATGATTAATTACAATGGATTCTTCCCTCCACCCTCATCTGCATTTGCCTTTTGAATTCCAGGAAGCTTTGCAAAAGCTCAAAAACAATAAAATTTGGCATCTCTTAGTAATTTTGACAATAGATGGTGATCAAAGTTCAGCTGAATTCTTGCAGAGAAGTCACCTCTTGTTTCCCTTCCGGGGGGAGGTGAGCTAGGAACGTGCTTATGCCCAAAACATTTGCAGACTCACCCAGGTGGTTTTTCTCTCGGTTTTCTTTCTCATGTTCTAATCCTCTGAATCTTTACGTCAGAAAGGAGACTTTAACCTGTATTTACATCTGAAAAAAAATCAAAGTGCATAAAATTCTGGCAGGCAAACTAACATACTAATAATTACTTATAGACAGAATTGTTTAATTTTTATTGCTAGTTATTGGAAGAACGTTTGACGGGGCTCTAATTAAACCCTGAAATCAAGATATTGACCAAAAGAGGTAGATATTAATGTCTTTAAGTTTAAAAAAATCTAGTTTAAAATTTGATTTGAATGATATAAGAAAATAAGTGGTTTTTCATTTTAAATTGCTGGGTTTTCTTGGCCTCACCGCAAGGCTTGTGGGATTTCAGTTCCCCGACTAAGGATTGAACTCCAACCTGTGGCAGTGAGAGTGCAGAGTCCTAACCACTGGACCACCAGGGAATTCCCTGGGTTTCCATCTTAAATGTAGAACCAAGCATATCTTTTCTGAGAATTCGACTCATAGTTTGATGAAGAAAAATATAGTGTACTAAGAAAGGGGTTTATCATTCTTTTTTTTTTTTTCAGGAGAGCTCTTTCCCTTAAACACATACAACTACTTTCCAAATGAAGCTAAATATGAATTGAGAGCAGGTAAAACAAAAGAATTTGCAGAAATCTGAAATTCCAGAATTGCCCTCATTTGGGATAAATTCATTTATTGTTATTTCCCTCCTTCCCTCTCCTCCCTTCCATCTTCTTGTCTGTTTTTTCCGTTCCTTTCTGGCTTTCATTTCTGATTTTAGGTGCCGATGGCTGGGTTCATCATGTGCCTCAGTTCATGACGTAACAGCCTCTTTGCACTGTGGGAAGCTGCTCTCTTGTTTAACTGATTCCTTTTGTCCCTCGTCTCCATTTCCATTTTCCTCTCTTCCATAAACAAACCGCTGTCCTCTGGTGTTTACTGTGCCTTCTTTTGTTCTGTATTCTTTTAAAAAGGTACATGGCTGTTTGATGTGCAGGTTTTATTGATTTATAAACATGTAGTGTATAAAATATATTGTTCTGTTACTGTATCTCACTCTGTTGCTTTTTGTCGACACTGTACTTTTAGGACTCTTCTGTGTTGCCCGGAGCACAGCTAATGATTCTAAGCTAATGTCACAGTGTCAAAATGCAGGCAACTTACCTTCAAATGTTTCAGAAAAATAAGTATATACAAAGCAAAGGTGGCAAGACGTTGTGGATAACTGATGACCCTGGGTGAGGTGCCTGCGTGTTCTTTGCACTATATGTTCAACTTCTCTGGTTGAAAAATTTCAAAATAAAATGTTGGGGGAGAAGAAATCGGAAATCATAGCAACATGAACAATGCACAGTGAGAACTGTGTGTAAAGAGGCTTCCACGTCCTCAGAAGCATCAGTCAGTCTCCCAGGGCAGGAGTGGCGACTGCATTTCACGACCACGTGGGGCAGCCCCCTGCTTCCCTGAGGTGAGCAGAGTCCTGTGCAGATTTGTTTCCTCAAAGGCTGAAGTCCTGGGCTCCTTCTCCAGTGTTTCTGGGTCTGTCTCCCCCCAGCTCAGGGTTGCCCTCCGGGGCCTGGGCAGAACCAGGGCTGTGTGGACCAGGACTCTCCCCAGGTGTGCAGCTCCCAGGTCTTCACCGTGAAGAAACTCAAGTTCTGCACCCCACAGGGCCCCTGGGTGGCCCACACGTCCCTGTCCTCCTTCTGAAAGGCTGATGTTGCTACTCATGGATCAGAGGTGGATGTGGCATGAAGAGAAGGAAGCTTAAGCATCAAAGCCCCTCATCTGCCCACACCCTGGGGTTCCTGAGAGTAGCTGGGGGTTGCAGAATGTTCTAGGTGGGGAGGGCTTCCCTGCTGGTAAGAACCCGCCTGTCAATGCAGGAGACACAGGTTCGAGCCCTGGTCTGGGAAGATCCCACATGCCGCGGAGCAACTAAGCCCGTGCGCCACAACTACTGAGCCTGCGCTCTAGAGCCTGCGAGCCACAACTACTGAGCCTGTGTGCCACAACTACTGAAGCCCGCGCGGCTAGAGCCCGTGCCCTGCAACAAGAGAAGCCACCGCAATGAGAAGCCTGTGCACCACAATGAAAAGTAGCCCCTGCTCGCCGCATCCAGAGAAAAGCCCGCGTGCAGCAACGAAGACACAACACAGCCAAAATAAAATAAAATAAAATAAAATAAATAAATTTATAAAAAAAAAAAAAAAAGAATGTTCTAGGTGGGGAAAGAAAGGCAGATTGCAATCAGCCAGCATTTCTAAGTAAGCACATCTGGTAAAAGATCTTACAAGAAAGGGACCCAAGTATCCATGACTCCAGTATTTTGCTGTGCTTTCTTTTCTCATTCTAAATAACTATTCACTTTCACACCTAATTTTGAATTTCTTCAGGAGAGCCCTCAAAATCTTCCTACATACATTTTAGGGTAAGTTTATCAATTCTTCACAAGATCACAGTGTAATAAAATTTTAGTGTTTTTAGGCATCAGTAAGATAAAGGGGACCAGGCACAAGGAAAGAAAGTAAACCTCTAGACATAAGCTTTCATTTTTAGGTCTTGAATTACCAGAAAAAAAGTTACTCTCTTGATTATGCTTGGACTTAAGAAAAAATTGATCTCTTATACCCTTTACACAGGATTTCACAGCCATCAACTATCTTGAGTGAAGGAGTCTGAGTGAGAAATAGTGAGATTTGACACAGGGCAGATAAGGGGAGGTAAAGAGGTGTTTTCCATGTTCCTACGTCTCCCTTCGGGAAACTTGTCATTAACAATAACTCTATTTGTTTTTTCTATTTTTTTGGCCATTCCTTACGGCATGCGGGATCTTAGTTCCCCAACCAGGGATCGAACCTGCGGCCCCTGCAGTAGAAGCACATTTGTCACTGAAAATCATGTAAGTCAGGAGGTATTGCTGTCCCACATCTATTTTTCTATTTTTCTGATGTTATACTAATATAATCCCAAAACAAGATTATAGTTTTACTGCAGGAAATTATAAAATGTATCCCCTTGCCGAATGTGTTTTCACTTTAGCGCACTCATTTTTCAGTGGCTTTCAAAGCAAATACAATGACTCATTACAGGTGGTAAATTGAATAGAGGTCTGCTAAAGCAATCAGTGCTGGGATAAATTAACACAGCAACCCAACCCAGGATTGTGGTGGTCAAAAAAAGGTGCTGTTGAATGATTCATCAATTTCATTCAACAAATAACCTGATGCAGGGTACTACACACATAGGAAGAACCAGAAAGTTCAGATTCATAGATTTCAACTGAATTTTCTAGAAAGACACTGTCTTCACCCAGCTCTTCCTACTTTGAAGTTGGTCAGTTGCCACCACAAGCAGCAAATCAAATTGCTTGATTTGGCTTTTACCAGGATGGAAAGACTCACGAATCTCTACTAAATGATGAATAAACAGATAGGAGCACGTGTTCCCAGCGCTCTTGTTTGCCATAAAGTCAGGCAAGAACCTTTACTAGGTCCAGACAAGTGTGAGTTGCACTGGTTCTCTCTTTTTTTTTTAATTAATTAATTAATTAATTAATTAATTTTATTTTTGGCTGTGTTGGGTCTTAGTTTCTGTGCGAGGGCTTTCTCCAGTTGCGGCAAGCGGGGGCCACTCTTCATCGCGATGCACGGGCCTCTCACCGTCTCGGCCTCTCCCGTTGCGGAGCACAGGCTCCAGACGCGCAGGCTCAGTAGTTGTGGCTCACGGACTTAGTTGCTCCGCGGCATGTGGGATCTTCCCAGACCAGGGCTCGAACCTGTGTCCCCTGCATTGGCAGGCAGATTCTTAACCACTGTGCCACCAGGGAAGCCCTGCACTGGTTCTCTTGATGTTTGATGTTGCTCAAACCTGCCCTGGAGGCAAAGGATGGAGACCCCTTATGTACGTTCCTCCTGTGAATCCTGGGAGGGTGGGTGGGTGCCCGGAGCTGAGCTGACACTCAGTCTTCCACCCCCAAACCACAGCATTAACATAATCACCCTGCAACTTAAGAGGAGGCAGAGCATTACACCAGTAGCCAGCCTCATCTTCAGCCCCTAACTGAACGGCAGAAGATCAAACACAGCAGGGAGGATTACACAAAACAATCCTAAACACTCCCAACCCCCACCCTTATGCTCATACAATGCACTGTTTCTTATTATGAAGTACAACACATATTCAGGAGAGTGTCTAAAACACAACATACCGTGCTATTGTGAACGGATAACGTGCTCGCTGGGAGAATCCCAAGTGACCCCATCAGGGACTAACTTCGCTCTAATCCCATCAATGGCCTGCCCATTTGTACTAAGCATTTGCTTTCTAACTCCAAGTCCGTTTCCAAATTCTTCTTCATGGATGTCAGTTATCTGGCCCAGTCTGATTCTTTGTTTCTTTACATGGGCCTGTGATTAACTTTTTCTTTTTTTTTTAAGCATAGTCCAAACCTCTTTCCTCCTTTATGGCCACTGGGCCTTACTAACTTCAGGCAGACTCCCCAACTCACCCCAATAGGATGGAAACCTAGAGAGATTACTCCAGAACCTCTGTTGTGTCTACACCTCCTGGGACAGATGGAGAAACAACGTGAGTTATGGCCTGCACTGGTGCCGGCTTGCTACCTCACAGAAAACCTCCCTAACTGCCCTTGAGAAACTTTCTGAGTTCTTTAGGAAGATAAAGATCTTTAAAGGCAAATGTTTACACTAGTTCAATATTTTGCACCGCTGGACAGCTCCTTCCAAGATGAACCCTCATCTCCAAATTGCCTGTCAAACCTCATCCTCTCTCCACAAATCCTTCTGGATTAATTTGGATTTCGGTAAATTCTGGACAGGATTTCTGATGATAATTTCATAACCGTACCATCATTTGGTGCTGGAACTGCCTTTTCTTGATTATTTCGTAGTGATTCAAACTCAACGTAGAGTTTTGTTTTATTTATTTATTTATTTATTTATTTATTTATTTATTTATTTATTTATTTATTTATTTATGGCTGCGTTGGGTCTTCGTTGCTGCACGCGGGCTTTCTCTAGTTGCAGCGAGCGGGGGCTACTCTTTGTTGCGGTGCACAGGCCTCTCAGTGTGGTGGCTTCTCTTTGTTGTGGAGCATGGGCTCTAGGCGCGTGGGCTTCAATAGTTGTGGCTCGCGGGCTCTAGAGCGCAGGCTCAGTAGTTGTGGCGCACAGGCTTAGTTGCTCCATGGCATGTGGGATCTTCCCGGACCAGGGCTCGAACCCGTGTCCCCTGCATTGGTAGGCTGATTCTTAACCACTGCGCCACCAGAGAAGTCCCCCAACCTAGAGTTTAAAAACATAATTCCATTTTATTTGGAGATGGGTTGGCATTTGAGGCTGGTCCCATTGTCAAACCAAGTCCAGCAACAGACTCTGAGCAAGAGGCTCAGGGATGCTGGGGTGAAGAGGAGGAAATGACAGATACGACCTTGTCAACCTCTGTTCCTATTAATGGTGCCTGAGACAGACATTAACTTTAAGGTGCAGGGTCTTGTGGTGGCGAGGAACGGGCAGGGCTTTGGAGCCAGGTGAAGCTGGGTTGGCCTCCCACTTACTAGCAGATGTGATCTAAGGCAAGTTTATTTATTTTTAGCTTTCGACGAAAATCGTGGTAAAATAAATGTAACATAAAATTTCCCATTTGAACATTTTTAAACGCACCATCTGTGGCATTGAGTACTTTCACATTGTGGTGCAATCATCACCACCATCCAGCTCCAGAATTTCTTCATCTTCCCCAAACTGATACTCTGCACCCATTAAACAAGAACTCCTGCATCCTCAGCCCCTGGCCACCACCCTTCTACTTTCTGCCTCGAATCTGACTACTCTAGGACCTCATTTAAGTGAAATATGCAATAGTTGTTCTTTTGTGACTGGCTTATTTCACTCAACATAATGTCCTCAAGGTTCATCCATGTTGCAGCCTGTGTCCGAGTTTCCTTCCTTTTTAAGGCTGAATAACTATTGTGTTGTACGTATATAACATATTTTGTTTATCCACCCAACTGTCGATGGACACTTGGGTTGCTTTCATGTTTTGGCGACTGTGAATAATGCTGCTATAAACATGGGTGTACAAATATCTGCTGGAGTCCCTGCTTTCAGTTCTTTCGGGCATATTCCTAGAAGTGGAATTGCTGGATCATATGGTAATTCCATGCCTGTTTAATTTTTGGAGGAAATTTTTAGCTTTTTATTAAAGTACAATATACTATTAGAAAGTGAACATAAGTGTACTGTTTGAGTTTTCACAAACTGAGCACCACGTGACCAGGACACAGGAGCACTCCTACCACGTTCCCCTGGTTTCTACATCATTAACTACCAGTCTCCCAACTTTCAACAACACAGATTAGTTTTGTTTTCAAATCTATTAATACTCTGTAAAATGGGGATTAAAATACAAACTTTCCACCGTTGTCGAGACGATTCATTTATTCATTCCACAGATATTTACGGAGTACTTACTTTGTGCAGTGTGCTATGAACAAGACAGATAAAATCCCTCCTACAGTGTCATTAATCAATGCATGTGAAAAGCAAGCATGGTGCTTGGCACATAATTGATACCCAATAACTGCTCACTGTTTGCGATCTCCCCTCCCCAACCTACCCCCAATCAGTCCTATCGTATAAGCAGCCTCATGTCTACCCTCTTCAAATGGGACCCTATCTGGCTCGTAGATCAGAGATGCCACCAGGGTCCAAGGAGCACAGAGCAATCCAGGCAACCTCTCCTCTGATAAACGTCTGAGCTGCAGACCAGCTGCACCTGTGTGGGCAGGTAAGAACAGATGCCTGGCCTGTGAGCCCACCTTCCCCAAGGCCTGAAAGGGCTTCCTGGTGCTCCCCGGCACGTTCCTCTCTCCTGCAAACAATGCCTAACAGCTTTCTGGTGCCCTGGACTTTTCACAACTGACGACTGAGCCAGGAGGGCTGGATTTTTAACCGGTGTGGATCAACTCTCACTTGCAGGAAAATATGTTTGGCCTCTCCAGTAGAAACCAGAGGAGCACGGCAGGAGGTGCCTGTGGGGTGCTCATGGCATGCTGGGCACCTGGCTCTTGATGGAGTCCGGGGTGAGCGCTGCAGACGCCCCCCAGGAACTTGGGGAATGTGCTATGTAGCAGGGGTGTCACAAGTGACGTCTATGTCTCCTTGGGATGAGAAACATATTTTTTACTAACCTGGGAGAAGATGTAGATTTAAAAAAAATTTTTATTGGCGTATAGTTGCTTTACAATATTGTGTTAGTTTCTGCTGTACAGCAAAGTGACTCAGCTATACCTATACATATATCCCCTCTTTTTTGGATTTCCTTCCCATTTAGGTCACCACAGAGCACTGAGTAGAGTTCCCTGTGCCATACAGTAGGTTCTCATTAGTTATGTATTTTATACATAGTATCAACAGTGTATATATGTCAATCCCTGTCTCCCAATTCATCCCACCCCACCCCCCAAGAAGATGTAGACTTTAAATGGCTAATTGGGAAGCTCAGAACATCTTTCTTTTATAAAACTTGCCAGATGTGTATCATGACCCACACCTAGGCGTCCAGGTTGTGACGTAGGCAGCTGGGTGCCTTTGCCCAGGCTTCTGACCCAGCTGCGGCCACCTTTTCCTTACCCGTCCCTTCCTCGTTGGTGGCTTCTCCCTCATCAGCACCCCTCGCTTCTCTCCTTCCCCCGCAACCTCAAGCTGCTCTCAGCAGGGGACCTGCTGTCATTTGAGGTCAGTGTGGATTTCAGTCTGTGTGTGCCTCCCAAGGATAAACGTTTTTAAACTCAGTGACTGATGGTTTAAAGTGTCCCCACTTACCTCCATCACTCTAAATAGTGTTTGCTATGTAAATACAACTTTAAGACAGTCCCCGGCCTCTGTTCCAACAAATTGTTGTCCCTTAGCCCCTCCTACATAGAAATTCTGGGTTCTCAACAGCTTAGCCCTTACCTGTACTTGTTAGGTAGGAATTACCTGGATGCGATGTTAGCCTCCAAGGGCACCACTGAGGTGAGGTACCCCAGCCGTCATGGATCAGAAAGACTCATGGTCCAAAAGGTGCACAGGCTTAGGATGGGGTGTAAGGGGGACACAAGGACCACACTGCCTCAGTCCCAGATCATACAAATGTCATATGTCCTGTCTCTCTCTCTCTCTCTCCCTCTCCCTCTCCCTTTTTCTGCTGCATCGCCTCCTGGCAGCACACATGTGAGGACCAGTATTGCGTGTTGAGCAAGCAGACCCAAAAGACAGCAGGCGTGGGGGCCAACACACCACCTGCTCTATCAGAGAGACTCAGGTGTGCACACCTGGCCACAGCTGGAGCTTGCCAGTTAGCCTGCCTAGCTCTTGGCGCTTTAATTCACTTTTCTTGGGCAGAGCACATACGGAACCAGATGGCATATACTGGGCATTGCCAATGTGTGGTTGACGTGGGCATGACCAGCTGCCAGCTTAGGGCAAGCACGGTGACTTGGTCTCTCCATCTTTCTATCTATGAAGAATAATGCTTGTCCCATTGTATATTCCTTTTATTCTGCTTATTTTTAGCATGGCTTTCAGATGATCAACTTACTTATTAG
The DNA here is from genome assembly GCF_009873245.2 of Balaenoptera musculus. Lineage (NCBI taxonomy): Eukaryota > Metazoa > Chordata > Mammalia > Artiodactyla > Balaenopteridae > Balaenoptera > Balaenoptera musculus. The sequence continues at coordinate 64,903,965 of NC_045802.1, read as the reverse complement.
CTATATCTAATATATCCTATTAGGTTTGCTTATGTTTCATAAGCTACTTGCTTACCTACTATCTATACGTAACACTTAGGAGTTTCATCCATTCTGCCTGTATTTCTTGTCTCCTAGGCAGAACTGACTACTGCCAAAGAATATAGAAAAGGCATAGTATAGTACTTGAGAGACAGGCTTTGGTCTCTGTCAAAGAAATTCCCAGCATTCACAGTCACGTAGCACAGGTTTGGACAAAACAAATTACCTTCTTATTGTCCTAAAATGAACCCAGGCAGGGAAATCGGTCATAACTTCCCCAGAGGAGTCAGGGAACACTAGCAGATGTACAAGTAAGGATGAGTAAACATGTAACGGGCTTTGTTAGTCCTGCTTACATTTCACATTTATGGAAGTGGGGAATATACATATTGTATATACATAAGAGAGAATATATATATTGTATAATGTAAAAGAGAAGTCTGTATATGTAGATGTATGGTACATACTTCTGAAAGTGCTACTACCACAATACCTCTGCACATTTGTACTTCTGTCTTTGAATCTTGCCAGAAAAAGAGGCGTCAGTACTACATTAATAATAAAATGCTCCGGGACTTCCCTGGTGGCGCAGTGGTTAAGAATTCACCTGCCAATGCAGGGGACACAGGTTTGATCCCTGGTCCGGGAAGATCCCACAGGACGCGGAGCAACTAAGCCCGTACACCACAACTACTGAGCTTGCGCTCTAGAGCCCACGAGCCACAACTACTGAACCTGCGTGCTGCAACTACTGACGCCCACGCGCCTAGAGCCCGTGCTCCACAAGAGAATCCACCGCAATGAGAAGCCCGCGCACCGCAACGAAGAGTAGCCCCCGCTCGCCGCAAATAGAGAAAGCCCACGTGCAGCAACGAGGACCCAATGCAGCCAAAAATAAATAAATTAATTAAATTAAATTTAAAAATAAAAATAAAATAAAATGCTCCTTGTAACCCATTTTTGCTCCTGCGATCCTCCCCTTTTCCATTTCTGTCCACGTAAACACTTCCTGTTCGTGCCATGAGTCAGTTAAAATGGGAACATGAATTTCTTTGAGCATATGAGTTAATGTTATTCTGTTAGAAAAGAAAAAAAAAAGAGAAAAGAAAAGAACAGCTAGAGAGCTCTGCTGTCACCCCAAATAAAGCAGTCATGCGTCCCAAATACAGTGGATGTAGTGTGGATCCCTACAGTTGCCTAGTTTGGCCACCAGATGGCGCCATGCACCATTAGGACACTATGGTTGGCGCTGTGCCCGCAGCTCTGCAGGGTTGGGGCCCACGGAGGGGGCCTGAACCCGAGGAAGCGAGTGAAGGCTGACGTGGAGGCGGTGCAGAGCAGAGGCGGGGAATGTAGACTTTAGGATCAAATAGCTTGCTTCCCAGTCCCAGCTCCCCCGTGGCACCTTCGCTTTAGATTCTCATTGAGAAAGGGAGAGGCCCTGCTCAGGGGAGGTCATTCGGTGGAAAAAAATGGAATGATGCTGTGGACCACCAAGCACAGCACCCGGAACTCACTAAGCACACAGCATTCATCTGGGGCTGGAACGTGTATAAATTCAAGACTGTATCATGTTTATTGAGGGGACACCGTCAAAGAGACTTTGCATACACAAAGGACTTCTATCTCAGTTACCTCTAATATTTCTCATATTGCAGCAAGGGGAAACGAAAGCCTAATCTATTGAACAGATTTATGCTCAGCTCGTTCATAAAGCCCCTGAAATGTATCCCCTCGCCTCCCTCCTCTCTCTCTCGTTCCATCTGTCAGCAACACAGCTGGGAAAGTCTCGCCAGGGTGAGGTGCTCATTCCCCAGGAACAGCCCACAGTTGCTGAAGACTGGGTTTTGCTCCTCTCTTCCCAAACGACATGCCACTGATTAATCTTTTATTAAAAGGAATAAGTTGTCGAGGGGGGTTGTTTTGGGTTATCGGTTTAGTGATTTATTTGTTTTGAAGAAGAGGAAGGAAAGGAACTATGAAAAGAAAGTTCATGAGTCATACCTGGCATGACAATGATGTTTTTCCTTTTCTTTCTATATATATATAAAAGCAAAGACGCAATTGCTTTCATAGCATGGATCATTAATAGATCCCTTTCCCGCCTTAAAATTCATTTTAAAATACTTTAGTGCACCATTAACAATTGAATAATTGAGCAGAAATAGAGATTTCTAAGAAAAACTAATGGTTGACATTCTGCTATGTTACTCATTTTGAATGAAAGCTGTGGTTTAGGAAAGACTTTTGGTTCCTTCAAAAATAAAAAGGTAACAAAGTTTATATTTCAAGATGCTTATTTATGCTCAACATCCCTAATTATTAGAGAAATGCAAATCAAAACTACAATGAGGTATCACCTCACACCAGTTAGAATGGGCATCATCAGAAAATCTACAGACAACAAATGCTGGAGAGGGTGTGGAGAAAAGGGAACCCTCTTGCACTGTTGGTGGGAATGTAAACTAATACAGCCACTATGGAGGACAGTATGGAGGTTCCTTAAAAAACTAAAAATAGAATTACCATATGGTCCAGCAATCCCACTACTGGGCATATACCCTGAGAAAACCATAATTCAAAAAGACACATGCACCCCAATGTTCATTGCAGCACTGTTTACAATAGCCAGGTCATGGAAGCAACCTAAATGCCCATCGACAGACGAATGGATAAAGACGATGTGGTACATATATACAATGGAATATTACTCAGCCATAAAAAGGAACAAAATTGGGTTATTTGTAGAGCCGTGGATGGATCCAGACACTGTCATACAGAGTGAAGTAAGTCAGAAAGAGAAAAACAAATATTGTATATTAACGCATATATGTGGAACCTAGAAAAAATGGTACAGAGGAACCGGTTTGCAGGGCAGAAATAGAGACACAGATGTAGAGAACAAAAGTATGGACGCCAAGGGGGGAAAGCGGCCGGGAGGTCGGTAGTGGTGGGATGAATTGGGAGGTTGGGATTGACATGTATACACTAATATGTATAAAATAGGTAACTAATAAGAATCTGCTGTATAAAAATAAAATAAAATTTTAAAAAATAACAAAATTAAAAAATTAAATACTGTAAAAAAAAAAAAAAAGATGCTTATTTATTCAATTAGAAATACCACAGTGCCAACTAGGGTACCAGACACTTTCTAGTCCGTCTGGTGGTGGCAGTAGAAAAGTGGTATCAAATTACACTAATTTATATGGGAAGAAAAATAAATCTTCTCCTCCCACACTTTGCTATCATCTCCGAGGGTGCTCTGGGTTTTGTCCAAGAATCATCTGGAGGTCAGGGCACAGGTGCATGACAAGCCCTCCATTCTCGAGTCTGCCCTGCGGCCTGAGGGCCACCTGGAGCCAGAACCCCAAGGTCCCTGCTGGAGGAGGTGTGGGCCCCCCGCAGATCACCTGGGAAAGCCCAGAACTACTTCCTCTCCTTCCAATCCAGCACACCCAGAATTCTCCCTCTTACAGAGCTGGTTCAATGAAAACCACACCTGTAACAGCCAGCTGTGTCTCTGTGTCTCTGTGTGTGTATGTGCTCAAAATATGTTTTTAAAGGCGCTTAACTGGGAATCCTTGAATAAAGCACAACTGTATTTAATCCTTCCTTCCTTCAAATCACAAATTCCAAATAATGATATTACTGTAAGCTCTTTAAATTCTGGCCAAAACAAATCTCTTGGGGTTTTCAAAATCCTCTCTCACTGGTAGTGAAGCAAGTCTGTTTTGAGAAGCTTCTGTCACTCCGTAAGCAGAAGGTGGTGGCAGCCTAGGCTGCAGGGCGGCAGCAGAGAGACAGTCAAGAAATTGTAGGTAGAAACGTTTGGACTTGGAAACGGGCTGGAGGAGATGGGAGAGAGAGAAGGCAGGTCATAAGAATTAGAGTGTTTGGGAACGCACGTCTGGCCGTGTGGCACCGCCCTTACTGATATGAGGAAAAAGGCAGAGCGTGAGTTTTGGAGGGGAGATCAAGAGCTCAGGTGTGGACCTGAGAAGCCTAAAATGCCTGCGCCACGTCTCAGTCAGATGATCAGCTGGGCATCAGTGTGTGGAGCTCAGAAGAGACATCAGGGCTCCCTTCAGGAGAGACTGAGCAGAGACACAAGGAAAACCGGGAGAGGGTCCTGTCGAGGAAGTGAGGAGAAGAGAGTGTTTCAGTGGACCCTGCAGGCAGCGGCATCGGATGCCATGGAGAGGCCAACGCATGCAAACTGGAAATGTCTACTGGACGCAGAACAGGGAGGTTCCTGGTGATCTCTGCAAAGGGTTTTGTGGCATCCTGGAGGTGCAGGCGGACCGAGGCGGGTTAGTGAATGATTCAATATCGAAGGAGTAGAAAGAGTAGTGGAGACAATTTTTTAAAGATGTTTTTCTTGGAAAAGAAACAGGCAAAAGGCAGTAACCGAAGGGGGCTGAGGGTTTAAAAGAATTTGGGTTTTTTGTTTGTTTGTTTTGCTTTTTGTTGAAATACAGTTGACATAGAACATTGTATTAGTTTAAGGTATACAACATAATGATTTGCTATATGTATATATTGCAAAATGATCACCACAGCAAGCCTAGTTAAATAACATCCATCACTACACAGTTTCAATTTTTTTTTCTTATAATGAGAACTTTCAAGACCAAATCTCTTAACAACTTTCAAGTATACAGTAGAGTATTGTTAACTATAGTCACATGCTGTACATTACATCCAGGACTTACTTACCTTGTAACTGGAACTCTGTGCCTTTTGACCACCTTCACTCCTTTCCCCCAAGTCCCACTCCCCATCCCCGCCTCAGGCACCACCAACCTGTTCTCAGCATCTATGAGCTTGTTTTTTCTGTTTGTTTGTTTTTTAGATTCACATATAAGTGAAATCATATGATATTTGTCTTTCTCTGTCTGACTTCTTTCACTTAGCATAATGCCCTCAAGGGCCATGTTTTTGTTTTGAAGATGAGAAAAACGTCTGCATGTTTATGTGCTGATGGGAATGATTCAGTAAAAAGGAAGAATTTGATGATGCATCAGAGAGATTGGGGAAAACTGCAGAAGCCAAGCTTTGAAAAGGCTCCAGGGAATGAGAGCCATCTGCCTTTGTCAGGGAGTCGGGGGAGGGGTGTGCACAACTTGGGCTCTTTTGCTAGATAAGGGGAGCTGTCAAAGAATCCACTCCCCCCACAGCCTCACTACAAAGTTAGAGTAAAACCAGCTTCAGCCAGAGATATTTATTAGGCCAACAGTTATCAGCACAGAAGGCACAATACCATTCATGCACACAGTTCTGCAAGCCCGACCCACCCCCAGCTCTCCAGCCTTGGTGGGTTAGTAGGTTGTGCTTGTGTCCATGTTCCCTGCCACCGACCCAGCAACCTCGGGCTTGGCCATGTGGTTTGCTTTGGCCAATGAAAGGTGAGTGGAAGTGATGTGTGTCACTTCCAAGTAGAGGTTTTAAGATCCTTTCTTTGGTCTCACCATCGTTCCCTGCCCTGTGCCTTGAGACCAGTATATCCTACAGAGGGGCTCCCCCCTCAGGCTCGTGGGATGAAGGAGATGCAGAGCAGGACCTCAGCTGACCCGCAGCCAACATGCCAACAGCTTTGGTTGCTGGAAGCCCCTGAGAATCGGGGCACTGTTTGTTACCAAAACACAAGCCAGCTAAGGCTGACTGATACACAGGAATTCCAACCTACTTTTCCCACTCTATAAAGGATTCACTTGGACAACTCTCCCAAAGCAACATTCTGCGCCCTCTTTCTGATATCGTGTGGTCAGAAATTTCCCTAAACCATTTTCCTGGACCCAGGAAGCCACGAGCCCCATCTGTAAGAGGTGCAAGCTGGAGGCTTCAGTGGATACTTTTCCATGTTCATGTAAGGCAGATAGGTGTCTGAGGTGGTGGAGAGGGTGGTATTTTCAAGCTATTTTACCTTGTCCACACATATCAAATACTTTTAATGTCCCCAAGAAGTGGCCCTTTCTAACATCCATCACTCAAACTAACAGGCCAATAGTTTCGCAAATAAAAACCCATTTGTGGCATCTGATACATTAATAAATGGTCAATTCTGGACTAAGATAGAGACAATATCAAGATTTGTAGTGGGGCTTCCCTGGTGGCGCAGTGGTTAAGAATCTGCCTGCCAATGCAGGGGACACGGGTTCGAGCCCTGGCCTGGGAGGATCCCACATGCCGCGGAGCAACTGGGCCCGTGCACCACAGCTGCTGAGCCTGCATTCTGGAGCCCGTGAGCCACAACTGCTGGGCCCGTGTGCCACAGCTACTGAAGCCTGCATGCCTAGAGCCCGTGCTCCGCAATGGGAGAGGCCACCACAGTGAGAAGCCCACGCACCGCAACAGAGTGGCCCCCACTCTCCGCAACCAGGGAAAGCCTGCCCACAGCAACAAAGACCCAACGCAGCCAAATAAATAAATAAATGAATGAATGAATGAATGAATGAATGAATGACTTGTAGTGGTCACCCTAGGAGTATGGCCCTCTCTAATAGAATGCTGGACCCCCTGGACTGGGCCTTTTTGTTTTGAGTTCTGTAACCCTTTATCCAAACACAAAAATAGAAGGTTTCTGTTGTATAACACAGGTAGTAATTGACAATACTGCAGATTACTATAGGTTGATACATACTATTTTTTTTTTTTTAATTATTTATTTATTTATTTTTGGCTGTGTTGGGTCTTCGTTTCTGTGCGAGGGCTTTCTCTAGTTGTGGCGCGTGGGGGCCACTCTTCATTGCGGTGCGCGGGCCTCTCACTGTCGTGGCCTCTCTTGTTTCGGAGCACAGGCTCCAGACGCGCAGGCTCAGTAGTTGTGGCTCACGGGCCTAGTTGCTCCGCAGCATGTGGGATCTTCCCAGACGAGGGCTCGAACCCATGTCCCCTGCATTGGCAGGCAGATTCTCAACCACTGCGCCACCAGGGAAGCCCAATACAGACTATTTTTAAAAGATAATCTCTTTCTTAAAAAATATGTATTCACAAGTGTCCAAAAAGTACAAATCTAGGATGTGCTAAGCTCTTTATCAGTTTCATTCAGAGGACGGCCTGTCACAGCTGAGGCTTTACGTCCATCATTTTTAAAATCAAAATATTTCGATGTCAGTTCCACTGCCCTAAACAAGGTAGCATTTTCTAATGAGTTGACATTAAAGAAGGATTATGCCTTGAAAAGAAGCCCATGTCCATTAGTTGGAGGTTTTGGCATCCTCTACGGGCTGGGACCCTAGTCTTAGCGGGAGGACATGCAGGTGGCATCCTCTATGAGCAGGGTGGATGCCTTTGTACGGGCTGGGCTGGGACCCTAGTCTTAGCGGGAGGACATGCAGGTGGCATCCTGGGGGAGTCAGAGCCTCCACGGACCCTGCTCCAGCTGTACAGCTCACAGGACTAGTTCCTATGTGGATTTGCCTGGCATGATTCAAGAAAGAGAAGCTCATTTTCATCCCACTCTTCTGGAGTTCCGTGATAACATATAATAACACCCCAATGGAATGTCTTCCACAAATTACGTTATGGGGTGTCCTCAAGTAATTGCTAAAAGACACAGAGTCTAATTGTTCCATAATGTTGTTACCTACTTTATCTGGATGATCAATGGATCTGTAACTCTCCCCCTGGGTTTCACACTCATAACTGTGAGGAACGTTTGAGCCAAGTGGTAGATATGAGAAGAAACCCCACAGAGATTGTCCAGATCTCTAGAGAGTTACTGGGAAGTTTTGCCAAATCCTGCTCTTTTGATTCACACTGAGCTCCACCCCGTTCAAGATAATGTCGGATTCATTCTGGTAGCTTTCCATGGCTTTAGCTGAATAAGCAAATACACAGCACTGGCACTGAGCAATGCATGTCAACCTTTGTAATGGATTGAATTTGTTTCCTAAAAAGATTGTTCAAGTCCAAACACCCTCAGAATGTGACCTGAGACGGGTGTTGGGAAACAAGGTAGTTGCAGATGTAGTTAGTTAAGGTAAGATGAGGTCATATTGGAATTGGAGTGGAGGGCCTCATCCAAAATGACTGGTGTCCTTATAAGAGAAATTTGGACACATAGAAGCACAGAGGGAAGGTGACGTAAAGACACACAGGAAGGAGAGGAGGGAGAAAGATGGCGGTGGCAATACTGGATCATTTGGGTGCCTTATGGATGCAGAATCTGAGGGGGAAGCTGGCTTTGGGGAAATCTACCATTGTTGAAGACAAATAAAGTACAGCAAAGACAAGATGTGGTATTTGGCAAAATTGATACGAGGAATGTCCATTGACCAGGCTCTGGCTCAGTTGGAATTCAGTGACAAAAAAGGGGCCCAGATAATTAAAGAGGTTCTCTTAGAAGCACAAGATATGGCAGTGAGAAACCACAATGTGGAATTCAGATCCAATTTATATATAGCTGAGTCCACCTCAGGGCGAGGCCAGTACCTGAAACGCATCTGATACCCCGACAGAGGGTGCTTTGGGATTATGGAAAAGGTTTTTTGCCATTATTTTGTGAAGTTGGTGGAAGGCCCTCTACCTCCAGCTGAGGCACCGAAGACAGCAGTTGCCCACGCCAAAGAGTATATCCAGAAGCTTCGCAACCAGACCATCATTCACACTCTATGATGGGGGTATTAAGACTCCACAGTGTATATATTTTCCCATTTATTTCCTAAAACCAACAAAAATTAAAGACAGATGCTTTTTATGATTTATCATTGAAAAAAAAAAAGACACACAGGAAGAAGTGGAGGCAGGGACTGGAGTGATGCGTCTACAAGCCACGGAAGGCGGAGCTGCCAGAGACTAGACAAGGCAATGGGAGAGCCTCCCCACGAGGCTTCAGGGGGAGCAGGGCCCTGCTGCCACCTTGATTGTAGACTTGCAGCCTCCACAACTGTGAGGAACTAAATCTCTGTTGTCTCTAGCCATCCAAGTTTTCCGTACATTGTCAAGCAGGCCTAGGAAACTGATGCCACTGTCATTTATCTGTGAAGACTTTAGTCTCTGCCCTCTGTGGTTCTCCTAAACCTTTTGATCAGTAGGAAGACCACACAGAGGGATGCATGGAGAGAGGAGAGAGAAGAGAGAGAGGATGGGGAGGCCCAAGGGTGAAAATCCCCCAGGTGATGGGTGGATCTACCATAAACATCAGCAGGGCAAGGCAGGTGTGATGGCTCTGGCGGGGCTTTGAGGTCCTGAGGCTGTGCCCCCTCCCAGCGGACCACATGCTTGTGTATCTGCATGCGTCCCTCTGTCCGCCTCACCTCACAGGGCTCCCCATGCCCACCTGGCGAGATGACGTGTTACTAACCGTACTTAGAACGAAAGCTGAAACTGACAGGCACACAACTAAGAGCACACTAATTACACTGAAGTTTTAAAAAATGAATTACAGGGCTTCCCTGGTGGTGCAGTGGTTAAGAATCGCCTGCCAGTGCAGGGGACATGGGTTCGAGCCTTGGTCCGGGAAGATCCCACATGCCGTGGAGCAACTAAGCCCGTAAGCCACAACTACTGAGCCCACGTGACACAACTACTGAAGCCCCCACGCCTAGAGCCCGTGCTCCGCAACAAGAGAAGCCACCGCAATGAGAAGCCCACGCACCTCAACGAAGAGTAGCCCCCGCCCGCCGCAACTAGAGAAAGCCCGCGCACAGCAACGAAGACCCAACGCAGCCAAAAATAAATAAAATAAATAAATTTATTAAAAAAAAAAAATGAATTGCAGACACCGTGACTGGGGAGGCGGGTGTGTGTGTGTGTGTTTGAGGGCTTGAAGGGAGAAGAAAAGGCCTGAGGTAGCTATTTTAGGGAGTGGGAAAGTGACCCCATTAGTACAAATTCTTGCTCCTTAAAGTCCATTTAAAGTTTGCGATTACATCTCTAATAAGTTCAGTCTGCCCAGGTGGGTGATTCCTTGGGAATGCCCAGCGGCAGGCTTGCAGCAGGTGGGGCTCCCACTCTCTAGGACTGGGTGTTTCCAGATGATACAGCTGAGGGAAGGAGAGGAAGTTGCAGGTGTTTCCCAGGGAGTGATTTTAATTCTGGGCGGTGGAATCCTGGCTGGACGCTGGGACCTGAGGGGATGGCATCCGTGGGGAGGGGTCTCCCTGAGGCTGAAGAGTTGTTCCCATGGGCATCCTGCAGCTAATATGCGGGAAGGGTAGGGGATGGGTTTGGAGAAGCGGGTGTCTACATCTGAGATTTCAGGGGCGGCGCACTTTCTGGTGATGACAAGATGCAGGGTTTGGCATTGGGATCAGGTGGCTGAGATGGATGGAGTGGAGGAGAGGTTCCTGTGGATGAGACGGTTCAGGAAAGAAGAGGCCAGAGTGTAAATGCTGGTCGAAGGTGGAGTGGAAAGAGTTCCCCTTAAGTGACTGGGGGGCAGTGAGTAGGAAGTTGCTTGAAAGCAGAAGGCGGGTGGGGAGAGGGTGGGGTGGTCTCATGGTCTGGGCATCAGGGGAGCTGGTATCATTTGGCAAGAAGGAAAAGGAGAAAGGTCTGGAAGGCTGGGGAATATGGGCACAGGACCCACCTTGGGATCTGAGATGAGTGGTGTGTGTGAAAATAAAGGGAATCCGCAAAAGATCACGGAGGAAGCGCCTGTTAGTGACAGGAGGCGGGAGCTCGGTGGGAGATGAGGTGGGATTGCAGGGCGTTCCTGCTCTGATACAGAGCAGGTGTTCCCGGGGAACTCAGTGGACATTTGGAGCAATGAGCATGAGGAACTGGATCACATCAGAGGACGTACTGGGCAGTTTGGAGACGACACTGGCATGTCCTGCTGTGCCTGAGTGACTGCAGGATTTGAGTCCTGACTGATTTCTCATCCAGTTGTTCAAAAGATTTTCCTAGAGGCACGGTGGCATCAAGGGGTAGGGATTCCACTCTTCAAGCTGCTTGGAGGCAGGGCAGGTGATGAGGAAGACTCCCCATCAGAGTTTTCTTGGGCACATGATGGCCACTGTCCCCTCCTGTCATCCCCAATTCTACTGCTTTGCTGCTTCTACTCCTTCCCATGCTGCTGTTGCAGCAGTGCTTTCAAAGCATCTCTACCTGCCTTCTTTTTCTCCTCTTTCAAATACACCTTTTTATCTTCAATTCTCTTGCTTCCCTCCTTGAAAAGAATAATTTTTTTTTTTGGCTGCACCATGCCGCAGGCAGATTCTTAGTTCCCTGACGGATCAAACCTGTGTCCCCTGCAATGGAAGCGCAGAGTCTTAACCACTGGACCACCAGGGAAGTCCTGAAAGAATAATTTTTTTAATGAACAGATTTATCTGTTGTTAGCTCAGTCGTATGAAAGTGGAGGAAAGGAAAAAGCTCAGAAAAAGTCAGATGGATGGATTTACAAGCAGATCATGCAGCTCAATAACAAAAAAACAAACAACCCAATCCAAAAATGGGCAGAAGACCTAAATACACATTTCTCCAAAGAAGATATACAGATTGCCAACAAACACATGAAAGAATGCTCAACATCATTAATCGTTAGAGAAATGCAAATCAAAACTACAATGAGATATCATCTCACACCGGTCAGAATGGCCATCATCAAAAAAATCTAGAAACAATAAATACTGGAGAGGGTGTGGAGAAAAGGGAACACTCTTGCACTGTTGGTGGGAATGTAAATTGATACAGCCACTATGGAGAACAGTATGGAGGTTCCTTAAAAAACTAAAGTTAGAACTACCATATGACCCAGCAATCCCACTACTGGGCATATACCCTGAGAAAACCATAATTCAAAAAGAGTCATGTACCAAAATGTTCATTGCAGCTCTATTTACAATAGCCAGGACATGGAAGCAACCTAAATGTCCATCATCGGATGACTGGATAAAGAAGATGTGGCACATATATACAATGGAATATTACTCTGCCATAAAAAGAAACGAAATGGAGTTATTTGTAGTGAGGTGGATGGACCTAGAGTCTGTCATACAGAGTGAAGTAAGTCAGAAAGAGAAAAACAAATACCGTATGCTAACACATATATATGGAATCTAAGAAAAAAAAAAAAAAGGTCATGAAGAACCTAGGGGTAAGACGGGAATAAAGACACAGGCCTACTAGAGAATGGACTTGAGGATATGGGGAGGGGGAAGGGTAAGCTGGGACAAAGTGAGAGAGTGGCATGGACCAAACGTAAAATAGATAGCTAGTGGGAAGCAGCCGCATAGCACAGGGAGATCAGCTCGGTGCTTTGTGACCACCTAGAGGGGTGGGATAGGGAGGGTGGGAGGGAGGGAGATGCAAGAGGGAAGAGATATGGGAACATATGTATATGTATAACTGATTCACTTTGTTATAAAGCAGAAACTAACACACCATTGTAAGGCAATTATACTCCAATAAAGATGTTAAAAAAAAAAAAGTCAGATGGATGATGTGAAAATCTGTGGAGCTCATGCTAAGACATGAGTGAACCTTGAGGACGTTATGCTCAGTGAAATAAGCCAGACACAAAAGGACAACTAGTGTGTGACTCCACTTCCACAAGGCACGTAGAGTAGTCGAATTCATTGAGACAGAGAGAACGGTGGTCGCCAGGGGCTGGGGGGAGAGGGATGAGAAGCTGTTTTTTAACGGGTACAGAGTTTCAGTTTTGCAAAATGAAAAGCATTCTGGAGACTGATCGTACAACAACGTGAATGTACTTGACACAACTGAACTGTACACTTAGAAATGGTTTCGATGGTAAATCTTATGTAATTTTACCATACCTAAAAAGAAAAGAAATCTCTGGAGGCACTCCAGAAAGCCTGGATCAGATGATTTATACATGACAGAGAAAATGCCAAATAGCAGGAAGAAAACAAGTTACAGACTGTCCACTCAAATCACCTCTGTGTCCCGGTAGCTCCTGGTCCTGAGTTTATCCAGTTCGAGGCTAGGAGACCCGCAAAGCCAGACTCTAAGCCCAGGAAGACCAGCACAGAACAACAAATGTATTTCAAAGAAGCTATTAAGAGCACTAGCTTTTTTTTTTTTTTTTTTTTTTTTTTTTGTCAGGAAAGCGTGCCAAGACAAGACAAACAGGTAATTAAGCACTGGTGCTGTTAACCAGCCGCTTCTGTTTTCATTCATACTAAGAGAGCTTCCAATTTCCCTATGGAAAAGAGGCCTTGATCTCAACGATAAACCCAGACATGAAAAGGATGGGATTAATTGAAGTCCTCTTTGGCCTTTGTCCAAGTTGGCTCTGGGAAGTTTGGCAAGGTATAGGGACATCACTTGGAAAACTCAGATTAGACAAAAAGCCACACAGGGGCGCTCCCTGGGGAAGTGGATCAAATGAATTAAGAACTTGGCCTAGAGTTCACAGGGGAACCTGTCAGGACATCGCCGGCAGATGCCTCCCAGACCTAGAGTGCAGAGAAGAGAGTCTCCCTACAGACCTCGCCAGGGGCTGTGTCTAACCTCAGGGGGTGCATCGCTGTGCATGCATTTATGGCCATGCTTTTTAAACAGAGATGTAGCGCATACTTCACTCACCTTCCCCAGAAGAGCAGGGCTGAGGCCGAGAGAAGGCTTGTCGTGTCTCCGTAACCGGCCCCCTGACTGCTGAGTGAGCCCGTGACTGAGAGGTGGGGAAGAGGATGAGACGAATGAGTGTCCTCCGACCCCTCGGCCGCTCCGCCCCCTGCCCTGCCCCCGCCATCTCCGCCCTTCTATTCCCCTCTGCCCTTCTATTCCCCTCTGCCCTTGGACTTGCCCTCACATCCATCCGGGTCTCCCCAGAGTTCTGTCTCAGAGCTGAAATCTTTCTTAAGCTAACTTCTCTGTTGTTTAAAAGCTTAGCCCTTGATATTTGAGTGGCTTGACACACAAGGACAAGGAGGGGAGGGGTGAGGCTGGAAAAGGCATGAGGGTCTGAGGTATTGATTGGCTTCTTCTCTCATCTTTTAAACCAGGGTGTGGGGCACATAACATGCAGCAAAGGCAAACACCATAGCATTTTCGCCAGACCCAGGTCCCCCATCACTGTGAGGGGGGGAAAAGTTACCTTTGCGGGCCCCTGACCTCCATGCTGCAGCCCCTCCCACCTCTCCATGTATGTTCCGACCTCTCCTCAAGAGCATTTTAAATTTCTGACTCAGGTGTTAGGTGGCAGGCTATCTGATTAGGTTATTGCATAATAACGACAAAAGAAAAGGACTGGTAGCAAGATAAGACTGGAGCTAATTAGAGACACAGATGTAGAGAACCAACGTGTGGACACCAAGGGGGGGATGTGGCGGGGTGGTGGTGGGATGAATTGGGAGACTGGGATTGACATGTATACACTGATGTGTATAAAATGGATGACTAACAAGAACGTGCTGTATAAAAAAATAAATAAAATAAAATTCAAAAAAAAAGCTATAAGGATATACTGTACAACAGAATATAGCCAATATTTTATAAAAACTATAAATGGAGTATAACCTTTAAAAATTGTGCATCGCTATATTGCATACCTGTAACTTACAATACTGCACAGCAACTATACTAATAAAAATTTTTATTCCAAAAAAAAAAAAAGACTGAAGCTATTTATCCAGCATTTCAAAGGGAAGAAATGAATCATTCCAGAAACTGCTGTCAAGTAAAATTCCAAAATGAATTATTAAACCGATGGCTTGTGGCGATTTAGAAAAGGAAGCAGTGATCATTGGAATGACCTCTTGGGTTCAGTAAATATAGGAATGTAATGCCAAATTAAATGCATATGCTTATAAAGACTGACGGATCCAAAGAAAACTAGCGAGATCCTGTATAAAGGTTTCAGCAGGCATCTACGTTTCTCAACATGTTCTTTTTTTTTTTTTATAAATTTATTTTTTATTTATTTTTGGCTGCGTTGGGTCCTCGTTGTTGCTCGCGGGCTTCCTCTAGTTGCAGCAAGGGGGGGCTACTCTTCATTGTTGTGCACGGGCTTCTCATTGCCGTGGCTTCTCTTGTCGCAGAGCATGGGCTGTAGGTGCGCGGGCTTCAGTAGTTGTGGCACGCGGGCTCAGTAGTTGTGGCTCGTGGGCTCTAGAGCGCAAGCTCAGTAGTTGTGGCACACGGGCTTAGTTGCTCCACGGCATGTGGGATCTTCCCAGACCAGGGCTCGAACCCGGGTCCCCTGCATTGGCAGGCGGATTCTTAACCACTGCGCCACCAGGGAAGTCCTCTCAACATGTTCTTGACACATAGTACTGAGCATATACATATTACATGATGTTAAGGTGATTATTAAATGGGATAAGGGTATTGTGTTTATCTTTCTCAAGTCTTTCTCTCTTAGAGATGTGTATGGGAGTATCTATCGGTGAAATTATGTGTATCTGGGAGTTGGGTTAAATACTGGAGGCAAGCAGCAAAAGTGGAGAGTTTAATGAGAAAAGACGGACAACATGTTAATAATTGTTGAAGCTTGTTTCATTGTTAATAATTGCTGAAGTTCATTGTACTATTCTGCTTTTGGATATGTTTGAAAATTTCCATACTGAAATGTTTAAACACCTACTTCCCACGATATGGGAAGGATATGAACAAATGTTTGCTGAATAAAAAAGAATGAGTGGAATAAATTCCCTAAACTTTAAAATCGCAATATAATTGTGTCCCCACTGACATTTCTAAAGTGTTGGATAACTTGATGGATCTTTGTTGCTTCTTGGATCCCACACTTTCCTTGTGGATCCATTTTTTTCTTTTCAAAGTATATTTATAAGTGTATTCAGGGAATGGTATGCCCTCTCTGAATGAAAGAATTTTAAAGCCTTTGTGCTATTCAGGAGAAAGACAGAGATACTCAATAGAAGTTGTGATAATGAGCATCCTTATCTGGTTCCTGATTTTGAAGAGACATTTTCTAATTTCTAACCACTAAAATATGGTATTTGATATAGATTTCTTGTAGGTTCCCTTTAGGCTAAGGGATTTCCCTTCTAATTGTAGTTTACATTTCTGGGTGGAGTGGGGAGACTTAATTGTGCATTGATATTGAATGTTATAAAATGATTTTATAATCTATTGATATCATGTAGGTTTTCTACCTATATCTGTTATATGATAAATTACATTATTTTCTGGTATTACACTATCTTTGGATTGTTGAAGTGAACTTATTAAGTATTATTAAAATATATTATGGGTTTTCATTTGCATTAAATTGCTTTATAGTATTCTGACTTTTTTACACACCCTTTTTCAATCTTAAATTAAAATTTCTTTTCCTTCTCTTTCTCAGCTTTTTCCCTTGACTAACCTTGCCAGACCTTTACCTATGCTATTATCCTTTTCAAACAACCGGCTTTGGTTTCCCAATATATAAAATATATATTCTTTGGGGTTAATTTTTTCCAATTTATTTTTAATTTTACTGCATCACGGTCAACAAGTGTTTTCTCTATGATATCAATTCTTTTAATTCTTTTGTGGCCTAATACATTTATAAAAATATTTCATATATACTTAATAATTCTCTATTTGTTAGACAGAGTTCTATACATCTTTGAGATCAAGCTTACTAATTTTACATTTATATTAATTTTGTATTTGATCTGGAGTTTCTAAGCAGTATGTATGAAAATCTCTATATGTGTGTATTTATCAAATGATCTTTTTTAAAATTTTTATTTATTTATTTATTTATTTATTTATTTATTTAATTTATTTTGGCTGCATCGGGTCTTAGTTGTGGCGCGTGGGATCTTCGTTGAGGCATGTGGGCTCTTTGTTGCGGTGCGCAGGCTTCTCTCTAGTTGTGGCGTCCGGGTTTTCTCTTTCTAGTTGTGGTGTGCAGGCTCCAGGGTGCGTGGGTTCTATCGTTTGCGGCACGTGGGCTCTCACGTTGAGGCACGCGACCTCAGTAGTTGTGACACGCGGGATTAGTTGCCCCGCGGCATGTGGGATCTTGGTTACCCGATCTGGGATTGAACCCATGTCCCCTGTACTGTAAGGCGGATTCTTTACCACTGGACCACCAAGGAAGTCCCTATCAAATGATCTTTTGATTCTATGTACTTTTGATTTATATATTGATGCTAAATCATCAGTGTACAAACTCAGGATTGTTTTAACTTTCTGTAATTTTGTTTCATTTTTCTTTCAGTTTTATTGAGATATAATTGACATATAGTACTGTATAAGTTTAAGGTGTACAGCATAATGATTTGATTTACATGAAATGATTGTCACAATAAGTTTAGTGAAGAGCCATCATCTCATATAAATACAAAATTAAAGAAAAAGAAAAAGATATCTTTTCCTTGTGATGAGACTCTTAGGATCTACTCTCTTAACAACTTTCATATGTAACATACAGCAGTGTTCATTATATTTATCATGTCGTACATCACACCCTTAGTACTTCTGTATCTTATAACTGGAAGTTTGTACCTTTCAACTGCCTTCATCCAATTCCCCCTCCTGACTTTCTGTGATTTTTTAAAAATCCTATAATATTGATCCTCTTTATCCATAATAATATTTTGCCTTTTTTCTTTTCTTTCGTTTTTTGTTTGTTTCTTTGTTTGCCACAGGATCTATTTTATCTACTATTAATGTATTACTCAGGTCAGGCTGCCATAACAAAATACAAATTGGGTGGCTAAAAAATAAGAAATTAATTTTCTCACAGTCCTGGAGGCTGGAAGTTCTAAATCAGGGTGCCAGCATGGTTGGTTTCTAGTGAATATTCTTTCTGGCTTTCAGAGGGCTGCCTTCTCGCTGTGTACACACATGGTTATTTCCTTAGTGTGTGCTTGCAGAGAGAGAGAGAGAGCAAGAGGGCAAGAGAACTCTGGACTCTCTCTCTCTTCTTACAAGGACACTAGTCTTACTGGATCAAGGTCCTACCCTTATGACCTCATCTAACCTTGATTACCTCCCTAAAGGCCCTACCTCTAAACACAGTCACACAGGGGTTTAGGGCTTCAACATATGAATTGGGGTTGGAGGGACACACACATTCAGTCCGTAACATTTAATATTGTTATACCAACTTTGTTGGGGGAAATGTTTTCTTTGTATATCATTTTCCTTCACTTTAAACCTCTGATTTCATTATGTTTTAGGTGGATTTCTTATAAATGGCATAGATGGTATTTCTTTTTTTCTTCTTTCTTTTTTTTGCCACGCCACGTGGCTTGCGGGATCTTAGTTCCCAGACCAGGGATCGAACCCAGGCCCTTGGCAGTGAGAGCTCAGAGTCCTAACCACTGGACCGCCAGGGTATTTCCCCATAGATGGTGTTTCTTGTCCAATCTGAAAATCTCTTTTATGACTGATGAGTGTAATAATATAATACATACGTTATATATAGGATAAGTAGAAAACACTACACATATTTTATTGTCATTTTAAAGCCCTGTTTGAGATGGAGGCTCCTACTTTTCTTCAATTCTGGACAATTTTCTCTTCAAAAATGACCTTTTTACCTGTTCTCCCTCAGTTCTCCTCTAGTTTCATACATCCCAACCTTCGTTTCTCCTAATCATGCTTTCATATATTTCATCTTTTCATTTGTCTGTGCTGCAATCTGGATAGTTTCAGATTTCTCTTCCAATTTACTAAGTCACTTTTCAGCTATTTCTAAACTGCTGTTTAATCTGGTAATTGAGATTTTGCAAACTGTAATGGCCTTCAAAGGAGATTATCTTCTCTGTGGGAGTTCCATGTGACATGGTTTGTGAGTTTTTCTATCTAGTGGTTTTTAAGTTGCTTCTGCCAGGTGTAGGGGAGGGTCAATGGTTCTATTAAACCTCTCTTTCCCTCCCTGCCTCCCTCTCTCTCCCCTCTTTTTTCTGCTAATCCCTTAGTTTTGATTTGTATAAATCAGGATCCAATCAGGAAAAGAGAAACCACACTAGTACTTTAAACAGAAGGGATTTAATACAAAAAACTGGCTACCTAGGTATTGGAAATCTGAGAGCACAATGGAGATACTGAGGTAACCCTGAAACAAACAACTGCAGGAAGCAGATAGAATCCCTTGGGCTGAGGAAACAAAAGAGAAGAGGTGGGGTGACCAGAACTAAAGCTTGAGAGAAGGGCACTACAGGTGCTGTTCAGACTCCTGAGGGGAATGTCCACTCAACCGGTGCTCAGGCAAGGCCTCAGCAGCTGTGTGGACCCCTGAGGAAGAGGCCCGACTCCACAGGGGCTCAGACCGCGAGGAGACGAGTTCTGGGAAACCAGGAGGTGTGGACGGGGCACCAAGGAGCTCAGCTCCACTGGGGCTCCAACTGCCACTGCTCCTAGTCTGAGAGGGGGCTTGGGCTGTTGCTGGAGACGGTGCCAGAAGCTGGAGGAATGCTGGCAGAAAGCAACATAGGAAGTCTCCTTTCCCTCCCCGGGCCTCAGGTCTCCCTCTGGTGCCTCCTGCTGACAGAATCTAACAGGAACCAACCAGCAAGGGACTCTGGGAAAAGTGGTCTCCAGAATCCTAGCCCCAGCTCTCTAGAGGAGCCTATTAAAGGATGGCTGTATACACAGCATAGAGTAAACACAATAGAAATGTTGTTTGGGGTTTTACCTCTTTCCCAATCCCTAAATCGCCACCTACTTTCTGTTGTTTGAATAGTAAAGGTAATATAAAGAACTAGATTGTGGTATAAACAAACGTGAGAATGTTTAATTTGCTTTTGGTTCTACTCATACTTTTTTGTACATTAAAGAACATGGATTTTTTTTTTCTTAAAAAAAAAAAAAAAAGAAGAAGAAGAAGGATGGACTTAGGGGTAGGAGACATGAGTTGACCAAGCTCATTTTGCTCTGCCCCCTTTGACTACTCCATACACGCCCTTCTACCCGTATTTGAGCCTACATCTGACAACTCTAATAGTCTTGTGCTTTTTAAAGAAACTATGGTAAAATATACACAATGTAACATTTGCCATTTTAATCATTTTTAAGGTACACTTCAGTGGCAGTTAAGTACTTTCACAATGTTGTGCTACCATCACTACCATCCATCTCCAGAACTTCTTTATCTTCACAGACTGAAACTCTGTACCCATTAAACAATATCTCTCCATTCGCTGCTCCCCCAGCCCCTGGCAACTACTTTTTTTCTCTCTGAATTTGACTCCTCTAGGTAACTCATGTAAGTGTAATCATATGGTATTTGTCCTTTTGTGACTGGCTTATTTCACTTAGTATAACGTTCTCGAGGTTCACCATAAATAACATGTACATAACAACAAAGTAGAAAACATGCCTAGCTGCTGTAGCCCTCATTTCTATAGCTGACCCTGAGCCTTTAGTTGATATTTATAATTTTTTCCTATTACCCATTCCATCTTCCCTTTCACTTCAGCCAGGAAGTCAGCTGGTTGGGATTCTTTATGTGGTATTGTGACCTAAATCTTCATTCCTGAAGGATCAGAATCCTTAACTGGGTGAATACAGTCATTCTTTTAACCTTAATTACTGGACTTGAGGGTATTAAGAGGCATTCCAGAGAGTCCCTGGTTTGACTAAGTCTTACCTGCCCCACCGTGTAGTAGCAACCCTACATCCTCTTATAATTGTAATCAATTACTCCAGTCAGTAATTTACCTGCTTCTTTGCATATTGATTCAGTGGCAAGAGAAGCAGTTTACCTGGAACCACTGATGTGTCTCCCGGTGGACGCATTCTCCTCGCAGAAGTAAAGAAAGTCCACTAAATCTTCAGACATTAAAAACGCAGGAATGGGAAGCAAATTTCAGGTGTGAGACTAAGAGGCGCTATTCCAACTTCTACCAGCTATATCCTGGACCAGTGTCTGACTGTGGGAGAAATATTAATTTCTGACCCAAAGCATGTACCTTATCCTGTAAAATAGCACTCCAACCTAACAGGGTGTTTTCAACCACGAAAAGGAGTCTCGTCTCCTTGGACACGGAGAAGAGAGTGAATCCACTTGTAATGGTGACTTAGGGACCTTTGATGTTTCAAAATCATTTTATTTGTTCAAATCCACACAAATGTCCCCATTTCAGTTCTCAGAGTCCCAGTTCTCAATTAATGCCCTAAGGTTTATGTCAGAAAACTGGAGAGGCTGCTAAATCAGTTTCTCTTGTAATTCCTCAGACCAAATCATCCAACTGTAGGTCTCTACCAGTTCTGTGGCTACAAGAGATCAGTGATTATTCTAGGGCTATCATAGAAGTTCTTGGGTTCTCTGATGGCCTTAAATTGAGTATTTAAAGTCCTGAGTTTGTCATTTTCTTTATTTAAGGCTCTTCGGTACAGTAAGGAGTAGTCATCCAACCTCACGATCCTTGCACCATCATTCCCAACGAAACATTAAATGCAGTAGCCACTCAGTGTCCCAAAGCCTTGCCTTTGAGAAGTACTTCATCCAAGGCAGTCACAGGCCATAATTCAAACACCTCTTTTGCCATTGATGCCATACCCTACCCGGGTCCTATTTTTCATTGGCCATAGGGTTGTCACTATATTCCAGCCCAATCAATTTGATGACCAATCTCAGATTCCCATCTTGAGGGTCTGTTTTTTTGTGATCCATTCCTGGTACCAAATAGTGCAACAGTCAGTATCTGGTCCAGAAAAACATGACTCTATGTATTTCCAAAACCATCCATCTGCACTGAGGAAGATTGAGTGAGACCCAGGTTTCTTAAACACAGTGGGTGGGGGAGCATATATGAAGATGATCCAAGGAGAGAAGGAAACACTGAACCTTTTGTGAATAAGGCACGTGGGTACTCAAGCGTTTTGTTGGAAAAATGAAACTTGGGTGACTGTGCTTGTACTTGGACTGGATGAAGAAGATCATACTGAAGGGCTTATATGATCTGTTTCTTAAACTGGAGGCCATGGTGATGGCTCCTTCATGTAAATTACTCCTGCTCTTTCTGTCTCTTCCAGCCTTTGGTGCTTGATATATGTTTATCTGTCTATGAACGTATCCTGTCACCCCAATGGGATTTCAAGCTCTGATGACAACAACCAGGAATATTTCCTTCCCTAGACTTGTAACCTTAAAGCACAGTGATGCCCGAGGCACCAGGAAGAGGTGAATTCATTCACCCTGTTAGTCATCCCTTTGATCTCAGAGAACTGAAATTATAGATTAAAACGAATTAAGTAAAAGAAGTCACAAAATAGTAAATAATTAGCAGAAAGCAAGTCTTAAATGAATTACTAAAACCAAACCAGTCAAGGTGTTTTGTTTGAAAAGTCAAGTCTCAATTCTCATCTACTTTTATATTTAGTTTCCAATGAATACTGCACAGTTGGTCCTCATGTACCCGGTTTCTATTTGCTAAACCAATAGACAGGTAATTTCCATAACAACTCCTGTAATGGCAGAAGCAACAAAAATGTTAAATATTAACTTTTGAGGTGAGTGGGTAGGGGATCAGTGTCAATTCATTTAAAAAGTACAGAGTAATGATTTAATTATTTGGGGGAAGAACACATATTTTAAGTTCAAATCCCTGTACATTTTATTCTCAAAGCAATGCAACTGAGCAGATTTGTGTTTGTAGCTAGAGATGGGAGAAAATGAAAAGAGAAACATCAGGTGACCTGGTCAAGGTTCCTTCTGCCCACAATTTCTGTGTGATGTTACCTGGACTGACTGGAATATTTTGATAAATAAATGCAACCACATGTGCTTTCTGGCTGGGGCTGGTGGGTGGGAGTGGGGAAGGTTTTCTGCTTCTGAAACTCTAGGAGAGGGAGAATGAGCCCCCAAGAGCAGCCTTATATTTGATTAGGAATCATTGCTAAATGATAAGAAAGATGCATAGTTGGGGAAAATGTCTATATAATTTACCTTTTGGCTTAACTATTTCTATCCAGATCCTAGCAATCCTAGAAATTACTTTAAAATTAGACAAAGGGGTGTTGGTGAATAATGTTCTTTAAAAGAAAAGCGTTCAGGGGAAGATTCATCTAATTTTTGCCTATAATTACCTTTGAATGAAATTTAACTTTCAAAAATATAACTTTGACAGACTTCTGCTTCCAGTCAAGATGAAATAAGAGGGACTAGATTTATTCTTCCACTTGAAAGAAGAAGAACAACAATAAATCAGAAAAATATGTGTAACTTTAAGACACTGGACATCAAACAATGAAGGGCAGTGACCCCTGAGACACAGAAAAACAACGAGGTGAGCCAACACCTGATTCAGCTTACTGTCCTGAAATAGTTTCCAGGCCAGGGTGCAGGAAGTGGGCACCTGGGCAGAGCCTACAGGAGGCTCTGAGTCAAGAAGATTGAGCCAAGGGACCAGGGAGACCAAGGTGGTTACAGAGCTGCACAGAGAGAATCCCTCAAGAATTCACTAGAGGAGATTGGTTCAAGATGGCAGAGTAGAAGAATGTGCGCTCACTCCCTCTTGCGAGAGCACCAAAATCACAACTAACTGCTCAACAATCATTGACAGGAAGACACTGGAGATCACCAAAAAAGATACCCCACATCCAAAGACAAAGGAGAAGCCACAATGAGACGGTAGGAGGGGCGCAATCACAATAAAATCAAATCACATAACTGCTGGGTGCGTGACTCACGGACTGGAGAACACTTATATCACAGAAGTCCACCCACTGGAGTGAAGGCTCTGAGCCCCACGTCAGGCTTCCCAACCTGGGGATCTGGCAACAGGAGGAGGAATTCCTAGAAAATCAGACTTTGAAGGCTAGCGGGATTTGATTACAGGACTTCGACAGGACTGGGGGAAACAGAGACTCCACTCTTGGAGGGCACACACAAAGTAGTGTGTGCACTGGGACCCAGGGGAAGGAGCAGTGACCCCAAAGGAGACTGAGCCAGACCTACCTGCTAGTGTTGGAGGGTCTCCTGCAGAGGCGGGGGGAACAAGGACACTGGCAGCAGAAGTTCCGGAAAGTACTCCTTGGTGTTAGCCCTCCCAGAGTCTACCATTAGCCCCACCAGAGAGCCCGGTAGGCTCCAGTGTTGGGTCACCTCAGGCCAACAACCAACAGGGAGGGAACCCAGCCCCACCCATCAGCAGACAAGCAGATTAAAGTTTTACTGAGCTCTGCCCACCAGAGCAATGCCCAGCTCTACCCACCACCAGTCGCTCCCATCAGGAAACTTCCACAAGCCTCTTAGATAGCCTCATCCACCAGAGGGTAGACAGCAGAAGCAACAAGAACTACAATCCTGCAGCCTGTGGAACAAAAACCACATTCACAGAAAGATAGACAAAATGAAAAGGCAGAGGACTTTGTACCAGATGAAGGAACAAGATAAAACCCCAGAAAAACAACTAAATGAAGTGGAGATAGGCAATCTTCCAGAAAAAGAATTCAGAATAATGATAGTGAAGATGATCCAGGACCTCGGAAAAAGAATGGAGGCAAAGATCGAGAAGATGCAAGAAATGTTTAACAAAAACCTAGAAGAATTAAAGAACAAACACCTAGAAGAATTAAAGAAAAAACAAACAGAGATGAACAGTAAAATAACTGAAATGAAAAATACACTAGAAGGAATCAATAGGAGAATAACTGAGGCAGAAGAACGGATAAGTGACCTGGAAGACAGAATGGTGGAATTCACTGTCACAGAACAGAATAAAGAAAGAAGAATAAAAAGAAATGAAAACAGCCTAAGAGACCTCTGGGACAACATTAAACGCAACAACATTCACATTATAGGGGTCCCAGAAGGAGAAGAGAGAGAGAAAGGACCAGAGAAAATATTTGAAGAGATTACAGTTGAAAACTTCCCTAACATGGAAAAGAAAATAGCCACCCAAGTCCAGGAAGTGCAGAGAGTCCCAGGCAGGATAAACCCAAGGAGAAATACGCCAAGACACACAGTAATCAAATTCACAAAAATTAAACACAAAGAAAAATTATTGAAAGCAACAAGGGAAAAGCGGCAAATAACATACAAGGGAACTCCCATGAGGTTAACAGCTGATTTCTCAACAGAAACTCTACAAGCCAGAAGGGAGTGGCATGATATATTTAAAGTGATAAAAGGGAAGAAGCTACAACCAAGATTACTCTACCCAGCAAGGATCTCATTCAGATTCGACGGAAAAAGCAAAAGCTTTCCAGACAAACAAAAGCTAAGAGAATTCAGCACCACCAAACCAGCTCTACAACAAATGCTAAAGGAACGTCTCTAAGTGGGAAACACAAGAGAAGAAAAGGACCTACAAAAACAAACCCATGACAATTAAGAAAATGGTCATAGGAACATACATATCGATAATTACCTTAAACATGAATGGATTAAATGCTACAACCAAAAGACACAGGCTCACTGAATGGATACAAAAACAAGACCCATATATATGCTGTCTACAAGAGACCCACTTCAGACCTAGGGACACATACAGACTGAAAGTGAGGGGATGGACAAAGATATTCCATGCAAATGGAAATCAAAAGAAAGCTGGAGTAGCAATACTCATATCAAATAGACTTTAAAATAAAGAATGTTACAAGAGACAATGAAGGACACTACATAATGATCAAGAGGTCAATCCAAGAAGAAAATATAATAATTATAAATATATATGCACCCAACATAGGAGCACCTCAATACATAAGGCAACTGCTAACAGCTATAAAAGAGGAAATCAACAGTAACATAATACTGGTGGCGGACTTTAACATCTCACTTACACCAATGGACAGATCATCCAAAAGGAAAATAAATAAGGAAACACAAGCTTTAAATGACACAATAGACCACACAGATTTAATTGATATTTATAGGACATTCCATCCAAAAACAGCAGATTACACTTTCTTCTCAAGTGCACATGGAACATTCTCCAGGATAGATCACATCTTGGTTCACAAATCAAGCCTCGGTAAATTTAAGAAAATTGAATCATATCAAACATCTTTTCTGACCACAACACTATGAGATTAGAAATCAATTACAGGGGAAAAAAATGTAAAAACCACAAACACATGGAGGCTAAACAATACGTTACTAAACAACCAAGAGATCACTGAAGAAATCAAAGAGAAAGTCAAAAAATACCCAGAGACAGATGACAACAAAAACACGATGATCCAAAACCTATGGGATGCAGCAAAAGCAGTTCTAAGAGGGAAGTTTATAGCAATACAATCTTACCTCAAGAAACAAGAAAAATCTCAAATAAACAATCTAACCTTGCACATAAAGGAACTAGAGAAAGAAGAACAAACAAAACCCATAGTTAGTAGAAGGAAAGAAATCATAAAGATCAGAGCAGAAATAACTGAAATAGAAACAAACAAAACAATAGCAAAGATCAATAAAACTAAAAGCTCGTTCTTTGAGAAGATAAACAAACTTGATAAACCTTTAGCCAGACTCATCAAGAAAAAGAGGGAGAGGGAGGACACAAATCAATAAAATTAGAAATGAAACAGGAGAAGTTACAAAAGACACTGCAGAAATACAAAGCATCCTAAGAGACTACTACAAGCAACTGTATGCCAATAAAATGGACAACCTGGAAGAAATGGACAAATTCTTAGAAAGGTATAACCTTCCAAGACTGCACCAGGAAGAAACAGAAAATATGAACAGACCAATCACAAGTAATGAAATTGAAACTGTGATTAAAAATCTTCCAACAAACAGAAGTCCAGGACCAGATGGCTTCCCAGGTGAATTCTATCAAACATTTAGAGAAGAGCTAACACCCATCCTTCTCAAACTCTTCCAAAAAATTGCAGAGGAAGGAACACTCTCAAACTCATTCTATGAGGCCACCATCGCCCTGATACCAAAACCAGACAAAGATACCACAAAAAAAGAAAATTACAGACCAATATCACTGATGAATATAGATGCAAAAATCGTCAACAAAATACTAGCAAACAGAATCCAACAACACATTAAAAGGATCATACACCATGATCAAGTGGGATTTATCCCAGGGATGCAAGGATTCTTCAGTATATGCAAATCAATCAGTATGATACACCATATTAACAAATTGAAGTATAAAAACCATATGACCATCTCAATAGATTCAGAAAAAGCTTTTGACAAAATTCAACACCAATTTACAATAAAAACTCTCCAGAAAGTGGGCATAGAGGGAACCTACCTCAACATAATAAAGGTCATCTATGACAAACCCACAGCAAACATCATTCTCAATGGTGGAAAACTGAAAGCATTTCCTCTAAGATCAGGAACAAGACAAGGATGTCCACTCTCATCACTATTATGCAACATAGTTTTGGAAGTCCTAGCCACTGCAATCAAAGAAAAAGAAATAAAAAGAATATAAATTGGAAAAGAAGAAGTAGAACTGTCACTGTTTGCAGATGACATGATACTATACATAGAGAATCCTAAAGATGCTACCAGAAAACTACTAGAGCTAATCAATGAATTTGGTAAAGTGGCAGGATACAAAATTAATGCACAGAAATCTCTTGCATTCCTATACACTAATAATGAAAAATCTGAAAGAGAAATTAAGGAAACACTCCCATTTACCACTGCAACAGAAAGAATAAAATACCTAGGAATAAACCTACCTAAGGAGACAAAAGACCTGTATGCAGAAAACTATAAGACACTGATGAAAGAAATTAAAGATGATACAAAGAGATGGAGAGATATACCATGTTCTTGGACTGGAAGACTCAATATTGTTAAAATGACTATACTACCCAAAGCAATCTACAGATTCAATGCAATCCATATCAAATTACCAATGGCATTTTTTACAGAACTAGAACAAAAAATCTCAAAATTTGGATGGAGACATAAAAGATTCTGAATAGCCAAAGCAGTCTTGAGGGAAAAAAACCGAGCTGGAGGAATCAGACTCCCTGACTTCAGACTATACTACAAAGCTACAGTAATCAAGACAATATGGTACTGGCACAAAAACAGAAATATAGATCAATGGAACAGGATATAAAGCCCAGAGATAAACCCACGCACCTATGGTCAACTAATCTATGACAAAGGAGGCAAGGATACACAATGGAGAAACACAGTCTCTTCAGTAAGTGGTGCTGGGAAAACTGGACAGCTACATGTTAAAGAATGAAATTAGAACACTCCCAACACCATACACAAAAATAAACTCAAAATGGATTAGAGACCTAAATGTAAGACCAGACACTATAAAACTCTTAGAGGAAAGCATAGGAAGAATACTCTTTGACATAAATCACAGCAAGATCTTTTTTGATCCACCTCCTAGAGTAATGGAAATAAAATCAAAAATAAACAAATGGGACCTAATGAAACTTAAAAGCTTCTGCAAAGCAAATGAAAGTACAAGTAGACAAAAAGACAACCCTCAGAATGGGAGAAAATATTTGCAAACGAATCAATGGACAAAGGATTAATCTCCAAGATATATAAACTGCTCATGCAGCTCAATATTAAAAAAACAAACAACTCAATCCAAAAATGGGCAGAAGACCTAAATAGACATTTCTCCAAAGAAGACATACAGATGGCCAAGAAGCACATGAAAAGCTGCTCAACATCCCTAATTATTAGAGAAATGCAAATCAAAACTACAATGAGGTATCACCTCACACCAGTTAGAATGGGCATCATCAGAAAATCTACAAATAAATTCTGGGAGGGTGTGGAGAAAAGGGAACCCTCTTGCACTGTTGGTGGGAATGTCAATTGATACAGCCCCTATGGAGAACAGTATGGAGGTTCCTTAAAAAACTAAACATAGAATTACCATATGACCCAGCAATCCCACTACTGGGCATATACCCAGAGAAAACCATAATTCAAAAAGACACATGCACCCCAATGTTCACTGCAGCACTATTTACAATAGCCAAGTCATGGAAGCAACCTAAATGCCCATCGACAGACGAATGGATAAAGAAGCGGTGGTACGTATATACAATGGAATATTACTCAGCCATAAAAAGGAACAAAACTGGGTCATTTGTTGAGACATGGATGGATCTAGAGACTGTCAAACAGAACGAAGTAAGTCAGAAAGAGAAAAACAAATATTGTATATTAATGCATATATGTGGAACCTAGAAAAATGGTACAGATGAACTGGTTTGCAGGGCAGAAATAGAGACACAGATGTAGAGAACAAACATATGGACACCAAGGGGGGAAAATGTAGGGGGGTGCTGGTGGTCTGATGAATTGGGAGATTGGGATTGACATGTATACACTAATATGTATAAAATGGATAACTAACAAGAACCTGCTGTATAAAAAAATAAATTAAATAAAATTAAAAAAAAAAAAAGCATTCACTAGAATACAGATCAGCACGTGCATTTGAGGAAACCCAGGTCTTGAGAAAGAATCATCTGAAAGAAGGAGAGGAAACAAGCATTGGTGCTTACACAGGACCAGGAATCATGTCTGTCATCAATGGCCAGATTGAAAAACTCATAATTTATGGACATTGGGTAGACTATTCAGGAAGATCTTGCCTCACTAATGGGGAATAATTAGCTCTAGACTAACTACTACTCCAGAGCCTCCTAATAAATTATAAAAGCAAGACCCTAAAGAATCCAATTTCTAAGCAACACATTGCAGAATAAAGCTCAAAAATATTTATAGGATTATAAAAATATCCAGCCTGCAACAAGGTAAATTTCACAGTGGCTGACACCTAATGAAAGATTATACAAAAATACATGCAGAGACATAGAAAATACAACTTATAATAAGGAAAATAATCAATTAATTGAAACTAACCTAAAACTAACACAGATGTTAGAATCAGACAAAGACATTAAAGCAGCTATAATAACTATTTCCCATATGTTCAAAAGGTTGAATAAAAGCAAATAAGATATAAAAAGACTCAAATTGAACTCTACTGACTACAATTTCTGAGGTGAAAAAATAATCAGATTAGGCAGCTTAGACATTGTAGAAGAAAAGATTAGTTAATTTGAAGACGTCGCAATACAAACTGTCCGAAATAAAACACAGAGATAAAAAAGGAATTTAAAAAATAAAAAACAAAGTGCATCAGTAAGCTGTGGGACAACTTCAAACAGCCTAATAGATGTGTAGTTGAAGGCCCTGAATGGAGAAAGGGAAAATATATTTGAAAAAAAAAATTTCCAAATTTGATGAAAACTTTAAACCCATGGATCACAGATGAACAATTAATGCTAACATAAGAAATGCAAAGAAAACTATATTAAAGTGCATCATAATCAAATTGCTCAAAGCCAATGACAAAGAGGAAAATTTAAATACATCCCGAGGAAAAAAGAAAAGAAAAAGGACATGTTAAATACAGAGGAGGGAATTCCCTGGCAGTCTGGTGGTTAGGACTCAGCATTTTCACTGCCATGGGCCTGGGTTTGATCCCTAGTTAGGGAACTAAGATCCTACAAGCCATGCAGTGCGGTCCAAAAAAACCCAAAAAAGCAGGAACAAAGATCGAGATGACAACAAAGTTTTTGTCAGAAACAAATTTAAGAAAAAAGATATTGGTATAGAGTCATTGAAATATTGAGGGATAACACACCATTGTAAAGCAATTATACTCCAATAAAGATGTTAAAAAAAAAAAGAAATATTGAGGGGGAAAAAAACCCTGTGAAACTAGAATTGTGTAAGTAACAAAATTATCTTTCAAAAGCAAAAGTGAAAACAACTTGGTACATTTACTGAAAATCATGGAATTGTACAATTGAAAGGAGGGCATTATATGACATAAAAAATACGCCTTGATAAAGTTGCTTTTGAGTCCCTCTTGCAAGGGCTTCTCTTTCCAATTTCCCTTTAGCAGGTATATCTCTTGCTCTGAAGCAAATGACCTTTGTTCCATCAAATTTATAAGAATTTTACAACATTTTTAAAAAAGCAAAAGACGTGCTTCCCTGGTGGTGCAGTGGTTAAGAATCCACCTGCCAATGCAGGGGACATGGGTTCGAGCCCTGGTCCGGGAAGATCCACATACCGTGGAGCAACTAAGCCCGCGCACCACAACTACTGAGCCTGTGCTCTAGAGCCCGTGAGCCACAACTACTGAAGCCCCCACGCCTAGAGCCTGTGCTCCACAACAAGAGAAGCCACAGCAATGAGAAGCGCACGCACCACAACAAAGAGTTGCCCCCACTCGCTGCAACTAGAGAAAGCCCGCACACAGCAATGAAGACCCAACGCAGCCAAAAATAAATAAATAAAATCAATTTATTTTTTAAAAAAAGCAGAAGACTTTTGCAATCATACAAAAGCTAAAAGAATGCATCACAGCAGACTCACACTACAGAAATGTTACAGAAAGTCCTTCATGCATAAGAAAGATATTATCAGGTGGAACTCTGAATCTACACACAACAATGAAGAGCACTGGAAATAGTCACTACTTGGAAAGCATTTGCTAAGTATTAAATAATATTAAGTAATAAATACTAAGATTTTTTCTGAGTATTCAAATCTCTTTAAAAGATAGTTGACTGTTTCGGGACCTCCCTGGCGGTCCAGTGGTTAAGACTCCGCACTTCCAATGCAGGGGGCGGGGGTTCCATCCCTGATAAGGGAACTAAGATCCCACATGCCATGCCGCGCGGCACGGCCAAAATTAAAGAAAAAAAAAAAAGATATTGGGAAAATCCTCAAATATTTGGAAATGAAATAATATATTTTTATATAACCCATGGATCAAAGAAGAAATCAAGAGGAAAATTAAAAAATATTTTGAGCTGATTGAAAGTGAAAACAGAACATGTTAGAATTTGTAGAATGCCAGCAAAGCAGTATTTAGGGAGAAGTTATAGCACTAAATGACTATATTAGAAAGGAGAAAAAGGTCTCAAATAATTGGCCTCAGCTTTTCCCTTAACTAGAAAAGGTAGAGCAATAAAATCCAAATTAAGCAAGAAAGTAAATAATAAAGATCAAAGCATAGGGCTTCCCTGGTGGTGCGGTGGTTAAGAATCCGCCTGCCAATGCAGGGGACACGGGTTCGTGCCCCAGTCCGGGAAGATCCCACATGCCGCGGAGCAACTAGGCCTGTGAGCCACAACTACTGAGCCTGCGTGTCTGGAGCCTGTGCTCCGCAACAAGAGAGGCCGCGATGTGAGAGGCCCGCGCACCGTGATGAAGAGTGGCCCCCGCTCGCCGCAACTGGAGAAAGCCCTCGCACAGAAACGAAGACCCAACACAGCCATAAATAAATAAATAAATAAATAAATTTATAACAATAAAAAAAAAAAGATCAAAGTGTAAGTTGATGAAATAGCAAACAGCAAAATGGCTGTGAAAATGAATCCAAAGCTGGCTCTTTGAGAAGATCAATAAAGTTGTTAAACCTCTAGTGAAACATTCTTGCATACGATTTCTCATATCTTATAAATTGTTCTGAGGTCCAATGAGATAACTTTGTGAAAAATAATAATCAAGATATGACTATAAGATCATTTCTAAATGTCTATTTGCCTATGGTGCTGCATTTAATTCTATAAATTACTTAATGGCTTGAAATTGTAGAAAGTTACTGGCCAATTCTGTTAGAATTCACAGAGCTGGCTCAATGAGGAGAAAAACGGGATTTTTTGGACCCCAGAAAATGCCCATCTTTTCTCCATGACGCCATACCACCTTTGTGGAGATTTCAGGGAAGAAGTCTCTTGCTTCCCATCCCAGAAAACTACAAATGGCAAAGCTAAAGCAAATATCCTATAATTCACACTAGGATGAGTATTAAACATACCTATTAAGCTCATACTGTGTGACACCACGTGAAATGAGAGAACAGATTCTGAAACCAGATTTCTGTGTTCAAATTCTAGCTCTGCCCTTTACATGAGAAATTTTATTAAATCTTCTGTGCTTCAATTTCATCATCTGAATAGTTGAGATAATACTGGGTCACAATACAAAATATATTTCTTTTTTTTTAGGCCTCACCATGCGGCATGCAGGATCTTAGTTCACCGACCAGGGATCAAACCCTCACCCCCTTCAGTGGAAGCGTGGAGTTTTAACCACTGGACCGCCAGAGAAATACCGCAAATATTTATATTTCTGGGACTTCCCTGGTGGCACAGTGGTTAAGAATCTGCCTGCCAATGCAGGGGACACGGGTTCAAGCCCTGGTCCAGGAAGATCCCACATGCCATGGATCAACTAAGCCCGTGCACCACAACTACTGAGCCTGCACTCTAGAGCCCGCGAGCTGCAACTACTGAGCCCGTGTGCCACAACTACTGAAGCCCGCACGCCTAGAGCCCATGCTCTGCAACAAGAGAAGCCACCACAATGAGAAGCCCGCACACCGCAACGAAGAGTAGCTCCCGGTCACTGCAACTAGAGAAAGCCCATGCATAGCAACGAAGACCCAACGCAACCATAAATAAATAAATAAATATTTATATTTCTAACTACAGGTCCCAGTCCAATAAGTTTGAAAGCCACTGGTGTAGTACTTAAGAGCCTAAGACCTGGAGGATTCAGCCTGAATTCCTGACCTGAAGTCAGGAATCCACCTAGATCTGAATACTAGTTTTGCAGTTTATGTCATAAAAGTTTGGGGGAATTTACTTAAGTTCTCTGTGCTCATTTTTTTCATCTATGTAATGGGAATAATAGTAACCACGTTATCAAAGCGTTGTGAGCTATATTTATAACACGAGCTAATTTTTATTAAGCACTTAGAACATTGCCTGATGTACAGTGAGCTGTAACATAGGGGTTTTTTCTGTTATTTGTTGGTTTGCTGGTTTGGGTGGGTACTTACTTCCTTGAGGAAAGACTTGAGGATAGCAGGTAGCATCCTATCAAAGTACTGATCACAGAAAAAATAAAACCAGAACAAGCAAAAACATTTTTTTTTAAATTTTAAGGCAATATATTCAATGTTTAGTCTACAAAAACCATGCAGCTTTTCCCATCTTTACGTTTTGCCCAAAACATAATAACAACTTGATCACAAGGACGAAATCTTGTGTTTACTTTTATCTCTGCGGTTAGCATGATGGTTGGTATGTAGACAGTTAAACCCAACTTCAAGAGCTTAAAATGCAGCAGCGGCCAGGGCACAGTAAAAGAACTGGATGTAAACATTGGCCAAGGTGAAACAAACAGACTACTTGCTTGACTAAATTAAGGGAGAAGGGAGAAGCACGTGTCAAAGATGACTACTGTAGACCAGCTCAGCAATGGAGAGGGAGGGGGAGAGGGAGGGGGGAGGGAGGGAGGGGGAGAGGGAGGGGGGGAGGGAGGGAGGGGGAGAGAGAGAGAGAGAGAGAGAGAGAGAGAGAGAGAGAGAGAGAGAGAGAGAGAGAGAGAGAGAGAGAGAGAGAGAGAGAGATTGATTTGTCAAGAATGGCCTGCATTTTGGTGGTAGGGAAACCAGTTCAGGAGTTTGAGGTGGCTACAACAGAGAGGGGAATGTCCGATAAGTCTCCTCATAGTATGATTATAAAGTCCAAAAGACATGGCACCGTACCTTTCAGCAAGTTAAACACACGGTTTTGCCCCACAGTTGGGATTCTTATAGGAATCCTGGAGTTTAGGGATAGTTAAATGCCTGAGGCCAGCAGTGTGTTCTCTTGCAAACTTCCCAGAACTTTGGTACTGGTTCCTCCAGTACCAAAGGCTGGGGTCACTGCCGTCACAGAGCTGTGGGCGCCATTGCAGAGACAGATAATGTAGAGACAGGGTGCAGGGAACCCAAGGCTCACTTAGCTGAGTAACCGTTCCAGCTACATTGACTCAAGGATAAAGTAAGAGCATGGAAACTTGGCAACAGTCCCTGGCCTAACCCCCATTTGTAAAATCAGTGGAGTCTACCTGCTCCAAGTTTCAGCGGGTATTTCTGGGCAGCCTCACATGTGCTCTTCCTGTGGTTAAAGGGTCAGCTGCTGACACCACGTGTCTCTCAGGGGTGTGGTGTTTATTGTCCTTCCAGGAC
Organism: Balaenoptera musculus; assembly: GCF_009873245.2. Lineage (NCBI taxonomy): Eukaryota > Metazoa > Chordata > Mammalia > Artiodactyla > Balaenopteridae > Balaenoptera > Balaenoptera musculus. The sequence goes on along the minus strand of NC_045802.1, from coordinate 64,869,115 downwards.
AACAGCTCCAGGAAGAACTCACTCAGGGGTGGGCAGAACCACCATCCTGTCCGTGCGCTAGGCACTGTCACAAGTCACTCAGGAGGTGGTTTCCTGGTGCTTCCAGGAAGTGTAGCGCTTTATTTTCCATGTCAATGTAGCCTCCTAGGAACCAGACAGAGGTAGTAATTGCTGGGCTGCTGTACCATCTGCATTGTCCCAACCTCCCATGCCGCATTCCACATCCCCCTGAAACTGCCTTCTTGTAAAGTCTTGGCACTTCTGGGATGGTCCTTCATATCACCACGGAGAAGTGGTAGAAAGGCAAACACACAACACAACTAGGAGTGCAGGTCTTTGAACCTCCCCAAGTGAGGATCAGGACGGGGGTCTTTCCAATCAACAGGAGGAATCAGGTTCACTCTATGGCCCTTCTGAGCATTCAGTAGCCTAAGTTAATCCCAGCCCTGAGGACCTCTCCTTGGCCCCTTCAGTGACACAGAAATACCTGGTTGTATTTCCAGGTATTTGAGAATTCACAGTTCATGGAACCTGCAAGATAATTTTGCTTACATCTTAGCAATGCTGCTTCTACTTTAATTCCCATTTACAAATTTGATATCAGGCCACAGCTTGTCTTCTTTGAACAGTGTTGGCTTTCTGCTGATACTTTGTAGAGGACACTGATTTGAATCTATAACTAAATCAATGAATTCTCAACACTGTTACTTAAAAAAGTCGTTTCATCAAAATATTATTGCTAAGTCATCCTTACCTTTGAATTCTGAAAGGGAACACAAACTAGATCTTGCTGGAGTAACCTCTTTTTAGAACATTCTGACTCAATTTGGTTCCAAATTCCAAGTGGGATGAGCACCAGGGCAAAGTATAGACTCCTGTAGCTCAGACAGTGAATGCTTGGCCCAGATAAAAGCCTAACTATTCAGATCCCAGGGTACAGCCACAGGCCATGGTACTATTCAATATACTCCCCTCCTAGCAAGCTTTTTTTAAAAAAATAAATTTATTTATTTTATTTATTTATTTTTGGCTGCTTTGGGTCTTCGTTGCTGTGCGTGGGCTTTCTCTAGTTGCGGTGAGCGGGGGCTACTCTTCATTGTAGCCCTCGGGCTTATGGTGGTGGCTTCTCTTGTTGCCGAGCACAGGCTCTAGGTGTGTGGGCTTCAGTAGTTGTGGCTCGCGGGCTCAGTAGCTGTGGCTCACAGGCTCTAGCGCGCAGGCTCAGTAGTTGTGGCGCATAGGCTTTGTTGCTCTGTGGCATGTGGGATCTTCCTGGACCAGGACTCGAACCCATGTCCCCTGCATTGGCAGGTGGATTCTTAACCACTGTGCCACCAGGGAAGTCCCCCCTAGCAAGGTTTTGATTCCTGTAATTTAAAGTCAGTCCTTCTTCCCTAATGAGTGCAACATAGTAAATACTTTTTATTTTTTTAAGTTTATTGAGCTGTGATAAAAATAAGAAATGAATGTCATGGAGCATTAGTATTTGTAAGCTGTGACTTGATTGCAATACATTTGCCTGAGTCCAGCGAACAAAAATAACGTGAAGTATAGCCAAACTTTTCAGAAAGTAAAATTATATAAGGCCCAGTACACTGCAGATGGTATGGATTCAGTGAACATATGTTAATTTTATTAAGTGGTTTTTGTTTGTTCTTTTGTTTGTTCTTAACTTTCCTTATAGCAATAAATATTTTGATAGATGAATAGTCCCTTTAAAATCAATTTTGTCAGATATTTTAAAAAAATAAAAAATGAATAAAGTCAGTCCTTGTTTTTCTCAATTCAGTTTGAAGTCCAGGTTAATGAATATGTCATATTATGCTGACTGCTAATGTGGGATATGTAACAACGGAGATAGGAACTGGCTTGAAGGTTTCCTATGACTCTAAAAAATGCCCAAGTGATCTGACTAGAAAAGAGAAATTGGGGGCTTCCCTGGTGGTGCAGTGGTTGGGAGTCTGCCTGCCAATGCAGGGGACACGGGTTCGAGCCCTGGTCTGGGAAGATCCCACATGCCGCGGAGCAACTAGGCCCGTGAGCCACAACTACTGAGCCTGCGCGTCTGGAGCCTGTGCTCCGCAACAAGTAGAGGCCGCGATGGTGAGAGGCCCGCGCACCGCGATGAAGAGTGGTCCCCACTTGCCACAACTAGAGAAAGCCCTCGCACAGAAACGAAGACCCAACACAGTCATAAATAAATAAATAAAAGAACGTGAATTTCTTTAAAAAAAAAAAAAAAAAAAGAGAGAGAGAGAAAGAGGGTTCAAAATGGAGACTGAGGTCAGAGCCTATGGAGATCCCCAGAGCCTTTTTGGTATATTCTGCAGCTGCCAAATTTAAGTAAAAAAAAGAAAAGGCTAACTACTCCCCAACAACCTTGCTACAGAATTTTAATGACAGCTGATTTCAGATGGAATTCTGCCACAAGGAGAGTCAGCTATTAGCAAACATTTATGAGCAAGCAAGCATAAAAACAGTTCACATAACTTGTTCTGTAAACTCCATAAAGTCCCAGCTCCCTGTCCTTATATATGCTGTAACTACACCTTAGGAAAGGTTGACTTGAGACAGTTACAGCAATCTAGAGATAATAAGTAGTTAACCCACTGGCAATCAAAATTCTCTGAAATCATGGCTGGACATGCAAGACCATTTCAGAAAGGTGCCTTGGGATCCAGTTCAAATGAAGAGAGAGGGAAGTCTTTCAAAGTTATGTCTACCTTGTTCATGTAAGGTTGGTTTTACATGATGCTGTCTAAAATATTTTAATCTATTCTTGTAGTTTGAGTACCACTGAGTCACCAGCGAGGATCCACTTCTACACCCAGGATGCCAATTATGAGCTATTCATTTCACCAATGAAAACCCACTAGTTCCCATTGGATTTGTTTGTTTACAAGAGCTATTAGCACTTGGTGTTTACACTGCAGTAGTGCTGTGCAACATGGCTTATCATTTAGGCCTTCACTTATCTATAGTCTCTACAGAGATGCCACTCTCCCAGTCCTGATCTGTTGCGAGGTGAATTGTGCCCCCATTCCCCCAAAAAATACATTGAAGTCTGAACACCAACACTTCCACCTGTGAACGTGATCTTATTTGGAAATAGTGTCTTTGCAGATGTAATCAAGCTAAGATAAGGTCATACTTGGGAATTCCCTGGAGGTCCAAAGGTTAGGACTCAGCGCTTTCACTGTGGTGGCCGGGGTTCAATCCCTGGTCAGGGAACTAAGATCCTGCAAGCCGTGTGGCATGGCCAAGAATAATAATAATAATAATAATAATGAGGTCATACTTGATTAGGGTGGGCCCTAAATTCAATGACTGGTGTCCTTAAAAGGAAAGATTCTAAGTGTTGTATTTATTTCAGAGCTCTCCCTATTATCTGAAGTTACTGGGTTTTGGTTTTTTTTTTTTTCACTTCTTTATATGTCATCCTCTACTAAGCTGGAATGGACCCTATTTATCTGTTGTTGTTGGTTTTTTTTCTGTATTCCTCCGTGTCTTTAAGAGTGCTTGGTACATGGTCGATGCCCAGCAAACATTTCTGAAATCAATGAATGAATATGGCTCTAGCCGCCTAGGGTTGTTGTAATAAAGCACCACGAGCTGGGTGTGCAGCAACCCCCCCATATAAGCAATTGATTCGTTCATAGTTCTGGAAGTTAGAAGCAGCAGCAGTTCTCAGCGTGGGAGGCAGGGTATGGGGGAGAAATATAGATGGAGATGCGCCCTCTAGGAGGAAGCAAAACCACCAAGTGAAAAAAAAAACGTCTGGTCCAGGTGATGATGGGGTGCAGCCGGAAGAAAGTCTATATTGAGGAGGGCAGGACCCTGGGCCAGTTAGACCTAATCTAGTGAAACTGACGTAGAGAATTTGCAGCCCCATAGCTCATGCACATGGTGAAGTGCCCTTGATAGGAATCAACTTTGGAAGGGAATGCATGACCCTGAATAAGGCATTCAGTAAGTCCCATGGATGGCGGGGCCGGCACAAGTATGGTACACAAGGAAACCAAATCCAAATCCAGAACGTGTCTATTCCACTGAGGACAAACTGCTGCCCTAGCTACAGTGGAAGGGCCCATGGCCTCAACATGCCATGAGATGGCTGGGGTGGCTTTGGGCACCCAAGGTGTGGCTCCATACTGGGGCATCAGGGTTGCTTGCTGCTGCTGTGGGCCAGCTGGACGCTCAGCGGTGACAGCAGCCAGGCTCACTGGGAGAGAAGGGGTCTGTATTACTGAGTCCAGGCACGGTTTCCATCCCTAGCACCTCTGCCACTTTGTTCGTGAACTCACTGGGCAGGTCTTGAAGAGGCTGAGCAAAGAGCTGTCGTAGGGTGGGAATACCCAATTTGAAAACATCCTCAGCAGCGAGGGACTTCCAGTGGGCATTCACGTGGGACAAAAATATTGTCTCACTGTGATGCCAAAAGATACATCCATCCATTCATATATCTCTTCCCTAGAATTTGTTACAAATCTTCCAACCATGAATACCTATCATCTGGCTAAAATTTTAGCCATGATAGATGACAGATAGATAGATAGATAGAAAGATAGAAAGATAGAAAGAAAGTCAGACAGGAGGGAGGGAGGAAGGGAGGAAGGAAGGGGTGGGGGAAAGGGACATATACCTTCATGTCTAAGTTCATGTCTGTTCATATACCTTCATGTCTGTTCATATTTCTCAGGCCATTCCTTCTAGGCAAAGTGGGTAATGATGCGTATGTACCACTCAGAATTTTGCTGACAGGGAATATTTCACATCAACCTATTCAGTGCTATCCCTGAGTGTGGCTGATACACCACAGCGGTTCACGTCTCCCTGAGATAAGCACTTAGTGCAAAGCCTGCTACTTCCTGCTCTACAGGTCCTATCAGCATGATGTTATCAATGTAGTGGACCAGACTGATACCCAGTGTAATAAGGAGATGATAAAGTCACTGCAGACCAAATTGTGACAAAATGCCTTCTGTCACTTTATGTCATTCAACATCAGGATAACATCCAACAGCCTATTATGTTCCCTGTTTACTGGGTGAGAGGAAAGAAACTGTCAGCTCAAGAGCTACATATCAGGTACCAGGTGCTGTGTTAATTTTCTCTAGGAAAGAATTCTATCTACAACAGCAGCTGTTAATAGAGTTACCATCTGATTAGGTTTATAATAATCCACTTGTTTTATTCTAGATCCGTCTGACTTCTGCACTGTGTAAACCAGAGGAGTGATAAGATTTGCCACCTATAGAAGAGTTACTAGTTATCCAACGTCTGTCCTTCTCTTATTCCTCAATAACAGAACCTTGTTGGCAGCTTGGTACATGGTCCTTCCAGCTAAGAGCGGCCGTGGGACTAAACTCTGGCTGACGGAACGTAGGTGAAGGAGTTTTGTGCTTATATCTAAGGGTGTTGGTTGGGGGCCTTATCCTTCCCTTCTTTATTCCTGCTGCCTAGAATGAGAATGTAATCAGTGGTCCTCCTGCAGCTGCAAAGCCATATGAGTGGATGAGATCACCTTGGGGGTCAGTACAGTTGATGGGAAGTAAAGTTCCATTAGTAGGAAGATGAAAAGAAATCAGAAGAGGAGACTAACTATAAGGTAGGAGGAGGATCAAAAGAGAGTTATGCCTTAGAGAGCAAGAGAAGAAAGTGATTTAAAGACAGCTGTTCAACAATATTACATAATACTTATAGGTTGAGTAAAACGTGGAATGAGAAATGATTATTGAATTCGGCAACATGAAGGTTCCTGGTGACTTTTGGGCTTGTCTAATGTCTTCTTGTGATTAAATTCAGGTACGCATTTTTGGCAAGAATAACACAGAAATGATGTTGTACCCTTCCAGAGAAAAAGAACTAACAGGAGATGAAATAAAATTCATATTTTATGGCAAGACAAGAAAAATTTAAATGTTCTCTGTCCGTTTGGGCCTCCTCCCTCCCCTTTAGTGTGTATCGTGCATCTGCATTGACCAGACTTCCTTAGGAGATAACATTCCTTCTTAACTTGTAAAGAGTCAGGATGACCCATTACTTGATAACTCCTCAGGAGATAACCTGCCTTCTTAATCTTGTAAGGTGTCACATGTCCCACTACTTACTTTGTACCTGCAGATCTGGATTGTGTAACTGTCAATACGTTATTTGACAAATTACCCTTTGTCTCAAAAACATATATAACTGTGCTTTGATCTCTAACGGGGCAGAACAGTCCTCAGAGCTTTCTAAAAGACTGCGTTCTGGGGTTATAATCCTCAGGTTGGCACCAATAAAATTTTCCATTTCTTTCTTAGATTGACTATTGATCTATTTTTCATCGACATATACATATATATATATATACATATATACCTATATAAGGGAGATTTATTATGAGGAATTGGCTTACATGATTATGAGGGCTGAGAAGTTTCACAATCTGCCATCTGAAAACTGGAGACCCAAGAAAGCCAGTGGTGTAATTCAGTCCAAGTCCGAAGAAGGCCTGAGAACCAAGGGAGGCAAAGATGTAAATACCAGTCCAAGAGCAGGAGAAGATGAGATGAGATGTCCACTCAAGCGGTGAGACAGGAAAAAAAGGCGTGAATTCCTCCGTCTTCTGCCCTGCTTCTATTCAGGCCCTGAACAGGTTGGGTGGCGGCAACCCACACTGGGGAGGGCAATCTACTTTAAAGAGTCCACTGATGCAAATGCTAATCATCCTCACAGACTCACCCAGAAACAATGGTGAATCTGGGCACTCTGTAGCCAGTCAAGCTGACATCATATTAGGAGATACATGATGTAGATATGTTTCAGCATTGGTGATAATAACTTAATCACAGGTTTCTCCCCTGTGAATTTACTATTGCCCTTTCAACTTACTAAGGGTTTTGTGGGGATATACTTTGAGTCTATGCCAATATCCTGTTTCTTTTTTTTTTTTTTTTTCCAGGGGAGAGCACGAACGCAGTCCCCCACTACCACAAATTATGCAGTCGAGTTTCCCATACTTGGGGAAATCTCAGTGGTCAGCACATCCAGAGTGCAATGGATGAGGCTCGCCCTGGGAAAACCACCTCTGTGATCATGGCATCTTCCCTGCCAGGTAAGTATGCAATATCTTATTTCTCATCATATTTTTGCCTATTAATTTTAGCATTTATTCTTACCTATAACTATTACTACTGTGATGTTTACCACATGGTAATTTTTAACATTTCTGCCAACCCGTCTACGTTTATTAATTGGAATTTACTCTAAAAGAGTGTTCTGCTCACTTCTAAGTGAGAGTAGGTAGGACTGTGTTCTGGCTGCTGGCTCTGTGGTTTGTGGTGATGATTCATGGTCACCTTTGTCCAGTAGAAATATTGGGAGGTGGATGGAAAGGCACCAGCCCTCTGACCATGAAGAAAAGAATTGACTTTCAGTTTTTCATATTCTTCTCCAAATTTTATGTGATTACATTGTCATTAATTTAATAATAACACTTTCACAGTAAAATAGACCATAACATGACTGATTATCTTCTGGGTGACTATATTCATTAAGTCAGAAAGAAAAGAGTGTGGGTAGGGTAGAAATGACATGAAAATTTCTCATTCAATTTCCCCTGCATGTGAGAAGCAGAGAAAGGACAGACTTCTCAAGCTCAGCGTGAATGATATGATGACCTTTATGAACCCTGGCAGCTTTAGATCATCTAACAAAGCCTTTTCATGGACTTGGCTGGAGGCTCAGGAGGTGCTTTTGACTCAAGAAAAATACCTTGATTTGAAAGGGGTTTTGGTTTCTATTTCTTCCTTATAGGAGCAGAAAACACAACCTTTCCTCTCCTACAGAAAACTGCACTCTGTAGGTAGAGAAATAAGGGCAGGATCTTTTATCCGATGAATTCCAAGTGTTTTAGGGTTGGGAACTCACCATTCCTCACTATCCTTCCTTACAGGCAGGCACGGGATAGAGAATTATTAGTCTTTGTGTAAAAAGCAAGGGAAGGAGGGCGCAATTACAGTAAGAACAAGCTGGCCTCTGCAGACAGGTGGGCTGATGGCCGGGACATCGGACAACTGCAGCCCTCACTGCTAAGGTCTGCTGCCTGTGACTCATGCAGGTTCATTCCAGAGCCCTCTCTCCACTGCCCTCACTTCTCAGGGTTTGCTCTCCAAATCCCTAGACTTCCCTTATTCCAAAATAAGCCTGGAAACACACTGCCTTGCTGATCTTCAATTAATTCCTTGATCAGACTTTGACCCTACACGAGCCTTGCATCAACAAACGACAAAGGAGTGAAAATGAAATTTATACCTCACGTGTTATCCTTTTGCCATCTGACCAAGAGTATTGCTAACACCAGATTCTTTTTTCAGAGCGGGTAGAATGTTGAAGGAGGGAAGAGGAGGGAAGATTGAGGACTGGACTGTCCTGATGGGTCTGTCCACCCAAATACTGTTGAGTTCATCTCCTTGAATCTCTAATCCCATCTGCTTATCTCAGCTCCAGCTCCACCACTCAAGCCCAGTGAAGAGTATTTCTCTCCTGGAAGACAGTCATACTGGCCAGAGAAGCCCTGCATTCACTCCAGCCCAGTGGTTCTCAACTGGGAATTTGGCTCCCCCAGAGGACATCTGGCAATGTCTGGACACATTATCAGTTGTTACAACTAAGTGGGGGGGGAGGCAGGGGCAGTGACTACTGCCATCTAGTGGGTAGAGGTCTAGGACACTGCTATGCATCTTGCAATGTACAGGATAGCTCCCACCACTAACAAAGAATTATCTGGTCCAAAATGTCGATGGTGCTGAGGTTGAGAAAGCCTGCTTCCAGTTCCCCTGCAATACCTCGAATATATAACCATGACCTTTTTTTAAAAAAATTAATCAATTAATTAATTATTTTTGGCTGCGTTGGGTCTCTGTTGCTGCACGCAGGCTTTCTCTAGTTGCGGCGAGCAGGGGCTACTCTTAGTTGCGGTGCGCAGGCTTCTCATTGCGGTAGCTTCTCTTGTTGCGAAGCACGGGCTCTAGAGCGCAGGCTCAGTAGTTGTGGCGCACGGGCTTAGTTGCTCCGCAGCACATGGGATCTTCCCAGACCAGGGCTTCAACCCGTGTCCCCTGCACTGGCAGGCAGATTCCTAACCACTGTGCCACCAGGGAAACCCCCATGCTCTTTCTTTAAAGAGCAACTTGTATCATGTCACCCCATTGCTTAAAACCTTTTACTCTTTCCCATTTTTCCTAGTATGAAGATTAAACAGAAAATCCTCAGCTCCTTGAATCTGCATGACCTGGCAGCCATCCTCCCTCTTTTCTTGTACTCTGTGCAGTAACCAGACTAACTTTATTCCCGTTTTTCTAGAAAGCATCATACTTCCTCCTCCCTCACAGGGTCTTGGCACATATTATTCCCTCTTATAAATCATTTCCCTCCCTCTTACCAGCCTCTCTGCCTTCTAATCCTTTAGGAGACCTCAGCTCACAGCTTACCCTATCAGACTCCCTCCCTGACCACCAAGCTGTAAGCAGCCTGAGATGAAAGGCCACGAGGAGAGAGAAACCAGCCCATCCCAGCTCTTCCAGCCATCCCAGCTCAGGCCTGCAATGGAAGTGAGGCCCGTCTTGGACACCCAGCACCAGCTGAGCCCGACGCTGGGCCTGTGAGTGAGCCCAGGGAGGCCAGCAACAGCACTGCCTAATCAGCCCTCACAAGTGTGCTAAGTAATGGATAAATGACCACTGTTTTAAGCCACTTATGTCTCGGGTGGGTTATGTAGTGATAGACAGCAGATTCATTCTCACTGGCGTTCTTGAGCTGTGCACTAAGAAGAACTCCCTGATATCGTGCGGAATTTTCCCCTCACCTCCTGGCTCTGTCACCCTTCACGGGACTGTCGCTCAAGACCTGAGTTTCTGGGTCATGGTCCACTTGACAGGATGATGCTCTCTCCCCAGCAGGTCAGTGAGTGGAGGAGAGGAGACTGGGTCCCCTTTCCCATCTCACCACCCCGTCCCATCAGCCTCCCTAGAACTGCAGCACTGCACTGGGCAGGGATATTCTAACTCAGTTAACTCGAGAGCTGGAATAAACTCAAAAGGGTATTTATTTCAGTGCAGAAGGGAAATGGCTTAAGTTTTTGACAACTTGTCTTTTCCCAGATTCTAAAAGGGAAATCACTTAAAGAACTGGGCCTTTTGCAAAAAGGTCTCTTCGTGGGAACTCCCCAGGGTCCACACCATTCTTCTTGCCCCCGGTTTTTTATTGAGGGCCCTTGTTCAACTCTCTTCACGTGAATCTCTACCCATCACCTTCAGGAGACCCGTCCTCATAGGAAAACCTCATCCCCAGGAGGGTCGCATCACCTGTGTCAGGCTCCATTCCCCTGGCCAGTCGCCAGGTCTCAAGTCTAAATCACTTCGTTTAGAGTGACAGGGGCGTTTCCTGGGGTTCAGGTCAGTAGGGTGGGGCGTCTGAAGGAGAAAACACTTGATGCTGCTGGCTCCTGGGTCTCGTGTGAGCCTGGGTCTCCCGGACAACGCATTTCCTTCCAGAATCCCACCTCTGAGAGGTTCCTGAGTGTCTGTTTCTTTAAGTCTCTGACCTGATAGAACAAGAAGGTCTATAAACCTCACCTGGCTTCTATCAGGAGGGGAGGCACAAGTTTCCAAGAGTAAATAATCACTTTTCAAGGGAACGATGCAGACTACACTCGTATTAAAAAAGCAATACTTTTCTTAGCTAGTCCAGCGCTTCTCCCTTATCTAGGTCTCTAGGAGATGTCACATACCTTTATTGGGCAGAAGAGGGTTTGATTTCTTCCCGTTCTGTTACCGACCCTCCCGAGTCAGACCCCAATAGGAGTCCTTCCGCCTGGTGCCCATAGAAGGATCACAAGTTCAGATGAGAAGCAAAGGAAAGCTCTAGTCTTTGATCAGAGAAGAGAGAAGGGAGAGGTGAGAGCTTACGCTCTAGCATACACTCCCCCGGAAGGCTCTCACCGGGCTGCATTATTTGGTTCCTGTGAGCGGGGAGGGGGGCGGAGTCTTCGTGGGTCAGGCGCAGCTGAGCTCCGGCTGCAGGGCCGGGGGCAGCGTCTCTGCACACGGCGCCCTCCCCGCCATCTTGAATCACGGTGATGGGTGCAGCTTGTTTGCGCACGGCGCGCTGGGCTGCGGTGTTGGCGCAGCCGTTTCACAGCCGGGACTCTGTTCCAAAGGGCCGGGTGCGAGCTGGACTAAGCACAAAGGAAAAGAAAAAAGGTGAGACTTTATTTTAGGACCCAGAGTCTGTGTTTCCTCCCCGGGACTCGTTGATGGGCTTGGCCGGTGACACGTCCCTCCTCTGGCTTCCGTCCTGCGCCTCGTTCCTGAGGGGCGCGGAGGGGCGCAGGTCCGGCTCCTGGAGCTGCTTCCTGCTGAGTGTGGGGTCGTCAGGCCCCGGGGGAGGAGCAGGACTTCTCCCGCCGCCTGTAGCCGTGTTTGGGGGCCCCCGGGGCCCCAGCCCTAACTGTTGTGCCTGTGCGTGACCGCTGTCTGGAGTTTTATAGATCCTGAGGGTCATTAAGGGGCCCAGGAAAGGCACAGCCTCAGCGGCGCGAGGGTGGCCGGCGTTTCCCCGGCTCCAGATGTGTTCACCAGGTCAGGCGGCCTGGTTTCTGCAGACAAGCGGCCTTCCCGGTGGTCTGTCCGCGCCTCCTCCAATTAGGCCGCGTGCATCCGCGTGAAAACAGCTCCACGTGCTGCCCGGTGCACAGACCCCCGCCCCCCTCCTCCCCGGGGAAGCTAAGGATGATCCGGGTTAACACGGTCCCCCGGGACCATACCGGCCAGTGAGTCGGCGGACTTTTGTCACATCTGAAGTCCAGGCCGGTCTCGTTGGCCGCTGTCGCCAGGGTGGCTGTTACCTTTTTTATGATGACAGTGTTGTATATGGTTCCCCCGACCAAGGTCACTAGCTCCCCTCTGAGCACAGTTGATTCCTACAATTAGTCGTCTCCTCTTTTGGGACACACTTTTGGTTTTTTTTGGAAGAGAAGCTTCAGGTCAAGAGAGGGGTTCGCATGAGTAATCAGGGCGGTCCGTTTCCCCAGGTTGTCCCTCTGGAGGTTGGGGCTCCGGGGCCCCCTTCACGCGAGTGTCATGTCCCCGTGGAGTGACGCCCTGCAGCTTCCGGGCGGATGGGTGCTTAGCATCACCAAGTGGGGTCCGTTCCTCTTAGGAGTCGCTGGACTTGTGGGGCTGCAGGTTTTCCAGGTTTTCAGATACACCTGGTCCTCTGGCTGGAAGGGGTGGAGGGCAGGTCGGAGGGTGCGGGCAGCACCTCGTTACCACGGTGTCTCCTACCTGGAGGGCACACTCGAGTCGTTCTATTTCAAGGGGGTTAAAGTGTCACTTCTCTTGGGCTTGGGGAGTGGGTTTACCGTACATGACTTCAAACGCCCTTTTAACTTATCCCTTGGGGCTAAGCACAGGCTGAGTAGAGCAGTTGGAATTAACTTAATCCAGTTTTCTTGAGTCTCCTGGCATAACTTGGCTGAGATTCATTTTAAGGTCTGATTTGATCTCTCTACTTTCCCTGATGATTGGGGTCGCCAGGCTGACTGCAAGGTCCATTTTATGCCCAGGGCAGTTGTTATCCCTTTTGTCACTTGAGACAGGAATGCTGGGCCATTAGCATTTTGTAAGGATCCTGGGAGCCCAAACCTGGCGATTACTTGTTTTACTTTAACCACTTCACCTGCCATTTCAGTTCTAGCGGAGAACCCTTCTACCCACCCTGAAAACATGTCCACTAGCACCAAGAGATACCTGAAGTTGCCCTATGCTCTCGGTATGGCAGTGAAGTCAATCTGTCAGTCTTCTCCAGGATATGTCCCTCTGGTCTGAATAGGCCTTATCTGGGGGCCTCTGGGGGTCTGGTGTTGGGGATGTTCATTGTGCGGATGGGACGCGTCTCAACTATCAGACTAATTATACTTTTCATGCCGGGAGTTACCATGAGGTCAACGAACCAATTATATAGGGCATCCCTCCCATAGTGAGTTCCGTGATGAGCCTCCCTTATGACTTGACAAGCTGCTGTTTGGGGAAAGAAGTATTGCCCACATTCATTAACTACCCCTCCACGGCCTCCTAGATCTCTTTTGAAGCCCCATTTCTGGGCTTTGTGTAATTCATCCTTCATATAGACTAGGGAGTAATAGGATGGATCTGGCCTTTTAGGTATGAGGGTAGTTGCCAAGTTACCAGTTCTAGGGCTGCCCTTCTGAACTAAGTACTGTTCAGAAGCAAAGGACACCTTTAGTCTTTGATCAAAAAATGGAGAGGTGCAAGCTCCTGCTCTAGAGTACATACTCTCTCCAAAAGGCCATAGGCAGGGCTGCTTTATAAAGTTCTTGGGGGAGGGGGTGTTCCAGATTCAAGTGCCAAGCGTAGCATTTCTGCACCGGGCCGGCCAAGCTGAGGGGTCGGCGCAGCCATTTTGCACTAGGGACTCTGGTCTGAAGGGCCGGGTGCGAGGCCTCTTCACGTGGCGCCCTGTGAGCAAGTGAAACTGAAGCCGTGCAGCTCAGATTGGGACTTGACTCCAAGTGCCCAGGACCGAACCCAGCCTAAACCCAGCTCCTTGCAGAAAGAATTCAGTGAGAGACAAAGTGATGGGTAAGAAGTGCATTTATTTAGAGAGAAACACACTCCACAGAGTGTGGTCCATCTCAGAAGGCGAGAGGCCCTGAAATATGGCGTGGTTAGTTTTTATGGGCTGGGTAATTTCACAGGCTAATGAGTGGGAGGATTATTCCAATTATTTTGGGGAAGGGGTGGGGATTTCCAGGAATTGGGCCATTGCCCACTTTTTGACCTTTTGTGGTTGGCCTCAGAACTGTCATAGCACTGGTGGATGTGTCATTTCGTATGCTAAAGTATTACAATGAACATAGAATGAGGCTCAAGGTCTATTGGAAGTAGAATCTTCCGCCATCTTGGACCTAGTTGGTTCTATTCAGTTTTTGTTATGTCCTATGGCTAAGTCATTCTTTTAAAGATTGCACCCTGCCCCCTTCCCTCCTGCTTCAAAACTAGACTAAGCACAAAGGGAAAGAAAAAGTTAGGGTTTATTTTATTAGCCAGATTCAATTTTTCTCCCAGGGAATTGTTAATGGGCTTTGTTGGTGACAGTTTTGTTCACAGCATGGGCTACTGAAAATTAAGGGGACTACCTTACCTTTAATCACTGTTTCCTTTGTTATCAATGGAGATAATCCTGATAAAGAGAAAGAGACCCTATGCCTGAATGTCCAAAGAGAGAAGGTATTAATGTAATGTTTTTGTTTATTTTATTCTGTTGTTTTTTTACCCATAAGGTAAGTACCTAGTTTTAGGGGTTTGATGTTTCTCCTGAAATGAGTGAGAGTCCTTAGTGTCCTTTATTTGCAGAAGAGAATTGGGCATTAGTTAAATGGGAAAGGAAAGGGCCTAGACATCAGTGTGCACAGAGAACCGGGTCTGGGCTCCCAGGTAACAGGCTAGGATGGCCTTGTCAATATGGAAACAGTGTGTCTGTGCTTGTACTGTGGGGGATGAAGAGTACGGATTATAGACCTAACCTGATTACAGATCATATTGAAATGGAGCAGGACCCTGTGGGGCCCTCCTGGGCACAGATCCTTTCTGTGACCCGGTCCCTCTTTCTTGTTTGTAGGAAGTAGGCTTCTTTCAACCTCCTTGACCTTCCCTGACTCCCAAAGGGCAGATTCAAAGTTGCTAATCAGGGAAGGGAGCGAATGCAGAAAAAAGAGGAGCAGTCCAGACACAGTAGTGCAGCCTTGGGGGCAGGGTCCTGGTTCCTCCTCAAGGAATATACATAACAGTATCTCTGAGCTCTTCTGCAGGAACTAGGGCCCCCGTCCAGGTGGAGGACGGTAACTTCAGCCTGCGCACGGGACTCCTGGACTCCTGGAGCAGCGCCGCGTTGCCTCACCACCAGCCAATCAGCCACATACCCTGCAGCCCTCCCCCCAAATTTTGCCTATAGAAACTTTACCCCCAAAAATCCGTCAGGGAGCTTGGGGTTTTAGAGCATGAGCCACCTGTCCTCCTTGTATTGGCACCTTTGCAACAAAGTTACATTTTCCTTCACCACAACCCAGCATCAGCGGATTGGCTTTCCTGTGCACGGGTGAGGGGACACAAGTTTGGTTCGGTAACAGTATTCTCTAGATTTAAGCAAGGTTCTTATTTATCTTCCTGTTGTTGTCTCTTAAACTTTAGCAAAGTGGTTTCCACTTTTCTGGGCAGATATTTTTAAAATTTATTTTATTTTCAAAATCAACTTTGCTACAGGATTTTTTTTTTTTTTTTTTTGGCTGTGTTGTGTCTTTGTTGCTGCGTGCAGGCTTTCTCTAGTTGTGGTGAGCTGGGGCTACTCTTCGCTGCGGTGCGCGGGCTTCTCTTGTTGCAGAGCACAGGCTCTAGGCGCATGGGCTTCAGTAGTTGTGGCTAAAGAGCTCTAGAATGCAAGCTCAGCAGTTGTGGTGCACGGGGTTAGTTGCTCTGTGGCATGTGGGATCTTCCCAGACCAGGGATTGAACTCGTGTCCCCTGCATTGGCAGGCAGATTCTTATCCACTGCCCCACCTGGGAAGCCCCTGCTACAGGATTTTAAAGGACGGATGTAACTGAGTCCTCATCTACTCCCCAGCTGGATGGTACATGCTTCATCTTCTTCTATGGCATTCTCTTATCTTGTCTCACAGTATCCGTAATCCTGCTGCCTCCCCCTTTTCATGCTGAAAGTTCAGCCTCTCTGTACACCAGTGGTGAATCGCATCTCGGAGACAGAGTTCTGGGTGGAGTAGAAAAGGATAACTTTATTGCTTTGCCAGGCAAAGGGGGGACACAGTGGGCTCCTGCCTCAAAAAACTGTGTGTCCCAACCTGGGAGGATTTGATGAGGAGTTTTATAGCAATAGTTCAAGGGTGTGTTTGCTGACAAGATGAGGGTGTGTGCAGAGGCTGCAGTGCCTTAATCTCATCTCAGGTGGTCTGGTCTTCAAATCTTGATGAGCTTCTCTGGTCCTTCTAATCTCGCCTCAGGTGGTTTCCTGGCTGCCCCTCCCTTGATTAGCAGCAGTTCCAGTCTGCCGTTTGGAACTCCGGATAGGTCATGGAGGCTGGAGTCTTGCCTACAAGAAAGGGGGGGGGGGACAAAAAGGGTTCTCTGCCCAGGAGCCCCACAGAATCCTGCTTGGTTTCACTTTCTGAAGTTTCCAGACCCCAAGTGGGAAATTAGGGCTTTTCTACTTTACTCGTAATACAGGCTGATGGCATGGGAGTCTCTTCTACAAAGCTGCCAACTCGACTGTCTTATAGCAGGAAGTAATGTAATAGGAAAGAACAAATCTGATGCCATATTAGACCTGTTTCTTTCACTTTAACTTTTGTATTCTATTGCTTTTGCTACAAGTTAATCACTAAACGGATGTTACCTATAGCTTAAAATATACATAATGGCCCATCTCAGGGAACCCTGCCCACATGCTTGAATGATAAACTAGAATATCTTTGCTCAGCTCACAGGGAACATCCTGACCCAGCCCACCTGTGAAGGGCTGCAGGAAAGAAGAAATTAACACATCCCCTCCTGAGTCTGGCAGAAACCGGGAGATATTTGCAAGAACTTATAACCTATATTGCCTTTTTTTGTTGTTTCTTGCATGAACAAATGTGTGACTGAGCCTCTGATAAAATGATATGTAGTTCCAGATGAGATCAATGATTGTAATAATGTAACTTTAGATATGGAAAGAAGCAAAAGGAGGGAATATTTTCCTGGACCATAAGAGACTAGCAAGGTAGGTAGTCCAGAGACTTTTGGCACTAAGTCCTACTCCAGTGATAGCACATTGAGTGGCCTACCAATGAAATCTTTGCCAGACCTGGGAATGAGCATTCCTAGCACCATGGGACGAAATGGTCATGAAATGCCCCCAAAACCATGGTCAAATTTATGACCATGAAGGGGCCCTGCCAGCTGAAAATTGGCACTTGCCATCTACCTCTCCACTGCAGCTGATGACCTTCAACACCCCCTGAAAGGAGTTCAAGGTGGAGATGAGGAATGAGGCATGCTATGCTCTGGGAAAAACTGGCAAAACAGGCCTTCAGGTAGTTAGATATTTTCAGAAGATTTTATGAGTCCAAATCCTTGCATCTTCTCATATATAGAAAAGCATTAAAATCACTAATGGTGACATCTGCTTTGGCCATTGAAGAAAGAAATGCATTTGGAAGTAAAAATGGAGTAGCTGTGCCACAAGCCATTCTCAAAGCAGTGTCGGCCGAAATGTGGGTACCTCTGTCAAGTTTACGATTAACCTCCTTATCCGAACCTTTATTCCTTTTCTTGTTCAAAACTTGTTCTCGGGCCTTCCCTGGTGGCACAGTGGTTAAGAATCTACCTGCCAATGCAGGGGCCACGGGTTTGATCCCTGGTCCAGGAGGATCCCACATGCTGCGGAGCAACTAAGCCCGTGCGCCACAGCTACTGAGCCTGCGCTCTAGAGCCCGCCTGCCACAAGTACTGAAACCCACGAACCAAGAGCCCGTGCTCTGCAACAAGAGAAGCCACCGCAATGAGAAGCTCGCGCACCACAACAAAGAGTAGCCCCTGCTCACCGCAAGTAGAGAAAGCCTGCACGCAGTAACCAAGAACCAACGCAGCCAAAAATAAATAAATAAATAAATAAATTTAAAAAAAAATTTTTGTCCCCTCAAGATTGAGGAGTATCAAAGAAAAGGGAATTGTAATGGAGCGGGGCCCCATGGGGCCTTCAGCGGCGGGGGACAGGCCTTCCCCCGGATCCTCTGCCTTAGCACCTCTCTGAAGTACCTATCAGATAATAGTATTTGATGCACATTTCCTGAGTGGTTTTGCAGATGTAACTCCCCCCACCTCTTCCAACAAATGGAAGATGTTAAGGACATAACGACCATGAGCACACAGCCCCAGGCCTGCTGGAGCCTAAGGGCTGATAACGTTTATCTCTGTGACACCACCCTGCTACCTCCCCATCAGCCAATCAGAGAACTGTGCACAAGCTGATCACATACCCTGCCACCCGCTTCCCTCACTTGGCTCTTATTTTATTTTATTTTTTTAAATTTTATTTATTTATTTATTTTTATTTATGGCTGTGTTGGGTCTTCGTTTCTGTGTGAGGGCTTTCTCTAGTTGCGGCAAGTGGGGGCCACTCTTCATCGTGGTGCGCGGGTCTCTCACTATCGCGGCCTCTCTTGTTGCGGAGCACAGGCTCCAGACACACGGGCTCAGCAATTGGGGCTCACGGGCCTAGTTGCTCTGCGGCACGTGGGATCTTCCCAGACCAGGGCTCGAACCCGTGTCCCCTGCATTGGCAGGCAGATTCTCAACCACTGCGCCACCAGGGAAGCCCTCACCTGGCTTTTAAAAGGGCTTTGCTGAAGCCCTTCAGGGAGCTTGAGGATTTTTAGGGTGTAAGCTTGCATGGCCTTGCAATAAAACTTTCTCTGCTCCAAACTCCAACGTTTCAGTTTGGCCTCACTTTGCGTCAGGCGCACAAACTTGCATTAACAGTAAGGCACAAGCCATATCCTGTATCCCCCCTAACTTGCCCTTGCCCAGGAGTTTGGGGATGGTGACAGTTGGGGACAGGGAACTCCAACTCTCTGCCTCTCGTTCCCAAACCTTTGCTCTCCTGTGACTTGTGTTTCAGTCTCTCTTCTGTGGAGGAAAACTTGGCTGGATACGTTTTCTTGTAAACCGTGCTCTTTATGCCAGCACCAGTTCCCTTCAAGCTGAAAAACTCAAGAATTCCATTCTTTCATTCCTTTTGCACTCTGTGTGGTCTGTTTCTTCCATGCCAAGTGTTAAAAGGAGGAAGGGCCACAGGGTAACAAAGGCATTACAGGGGTGCAAAATTGACATCATGCCATTATGTAAGAGTGACTTTCAGACCATTCCTGCGGTTGCTCAAGAAGACAAGAGGGGTTATAAAGATGAGGGTGTGACGCACATAATCAGACAGCAGGGCCCAAGAACTTCACAGCCTGTTCAGGGGGGCAGCTCTCACCAGAAACTGTCGAAGAGGGATCCTCTGATACAACAGGCACACAACAGGGAGGAGTGAAAAAGCTGCCAAACAGGATTTAGCTCACAAAGAGCTTTAAAGTCCACCTCCGGAGTTTTCCTATCCTACATAGCAACAAAAGTGGCAAAGCTCTGAAATTGCCATGGGAACCTAATTCTGCTATACAAATGCTGGCTCCTGGCCTGATTTCTGAAGATCAAGTAAACAAAGGATTTCTTTATCAGATAAAGTTCCCAGATTCCTGTGCTAATAAGTACTATTGATCTAAGCAAGAGACTGATAACTACAGAGAGACAAAAATATGTATATAATATATTCCAAACAAAATAAGACACCCTGGTGGCAAGAAGAAAACATTAAGTCACTATTTTACTTTTTGGAGTATTTTTAAAAATTCAATTGAAATAATGATTAAAGGCAGGTAGCATGCTCTATACCCTGTGTGGCCCATGAATCTACAGCAGCGGCATCACCTGGGAGAGGGTAAAAAATACCAGTTCTCGGGACTTCCCTGGTGGCGCAGTGGTTGAGAATCCACCTGCCAGTGCAGGGGACACGGGTTCGAGCCCTGGTCCAGGAAGATCCCACATGCCGCGGAGCAACTAAGCCTGTGTGCCACAACTACTGAAGCCTGGGCTCTAGAGCCCGAGCTCTGCAGCAAGAGAAGCCACCACAATAAGCCCACGCACCGCAACAAAGAGTAGCCCCGCTTGCCACAACTAGAGAAAGCCCATGTGCAGCAACGAAGACCCAACAACAAAGACCCAGTGCAGCCAAAAATAAATAAATAAATAAATTTATTTAAAAAAAACAAGTTCTAGGGAATTCCCTGATGGTCCAGTGGTTAGGACTCTGCCCTCTCACCTCCAGGGGCCTGGGTTCAATCCCTGGTTGGGGATTGGGGAACTAAGATCCCACAAGCCATGTGGCACGGCTAAAATTGAAGAAAAAAAGAAAAAAAGAAAGAAATACAAGTTCTCAGACCTACTGAACCAGAATCAGCATTTTAACAAGATTCCCAGGTCATTTGTGTGAACATTAAAGCTTGTGAAGCACTCTCTATGAAACTTTTAAATTATTATACATAATAAAGGCACATATCTGTTCATGATAGCAGACTGAAGTCTTTGGAACAATGCAATTAATATGTTAATATTTATTTCATATAAGATACAACTGATATTGTTAATTACAATATTCTTAAATCTTGCGTAACTTAGATTTTCTAGATACACATTAGTTTGGAATCATTTATGTGTTGGGAAAATTAGCAAAGGCAAGTCACTTTGAATTTTCAGATCTTCAATTATGTAAATGCTTTTTTTTTTTTTTTTTTTTTTTTTTTAGCCACACCCGTGGCTTGCGGGATCTTAGTTCTCCAACCAGGGATACAACCTGGGCCCTAGGCAGTGAGAGCTTGGAGTCCCAACCACTGGACCACCAGGGAATTCCCTAAATGCTTTTTTTCTTTAATTGAGAGTAAAATCTAGGATCTTGAAGGTCTTGAAATCTTACTCCAACAGTGACTCAAGGATAAGAGGGTGTGATAATGGTTGTAAATGAAACACTGAGCTCAGGTAAGGGAGAAAAGGATTTTGAATACGAAGACATTAGGCTTATTCTATATGAGAGCCAGGCACACCAGGAACATTCGGACAAAACAATTGGTCCTGGCTGCATCTCTCACTTTCTATGTCATTTCCCAAGGGAGGACATAGTTGTTACCACACATTTAAAAAGCAAAACCAAATATAGCTTGTCATTCTTATGCTAGTGGGCAATGCTTTCATTTTATGCAGTCTTGAATCCACACCCACCCAGCAGAGGGCATGGTGTGGTTAAACTGTAAATCCTTAAAATACTTCCTTTTTTTTTTTTTTAAAGTTTTTTTTTTTTTAATTTAATTTATTTATTTTTGGCTGCATTGGGTCTTTGTTGCTGTGTGCGGGCTTTCTCTAGTTGCGGTGCGCAGGCTTCTCATTGCGGTGGCTTCTCTTGTTGCAGAGCACGGGCTCTAGGCGCCTGGATTTCAGGAGTTGTGGTTTGCAGGCTCTAGAGCGCAGGCTCAGTAGTTGTGGCGCACGGGCTTAGTTGCTCTGCGGCATGTGGGATCTTCCCGGACCAGGGCTCGAACCCGTGTCCCCTGCATTGGCAGGCAGATTCTTGACCACTGCGGAACCAGGGAAGTCCCCAGATGTGATATTTTTGTTAAAATTCAACTATTCTCTTGCTTAAGTCATGGTGGCATGGAAAAGTTAACATCCAAAAAACATTTCAAGGTACTTCTCTAGCTGTCCAGTGGTTAAGACTCTGTGCTTCCACTGCAGGGGGCACAGGTTCAATCCCTGGTCAGGGAACTAAGATTCTGCATGCAGCATGGCCAAAAAAAAACAAAAAAACTTCCAAAAAACATTTCAAAAGTATGAAAACAATTCAAAGATTAGATAAGAATTTCTCTGTTTAAAAAAGATACATTAGAGTTAGTCATAAACAAAAATTCTGAAAGGAAAAAACATAAGGTGTTTTAGATATCAGGAATAAATATGCTTCAAAGAATATGGCTATTAGTTTTCTATTTTAAAAATATTTAGGAGGACATTTGAGAGTGAACAAGTATAATGAAACAGAAGGTTAACATTCCATTTTAAGAGTCCAGTGTCATCCCACTCTGTTCATTGACTTGGGGTGATCAATGGATGTACTTGACAAACTGAGAAGATTCAAGTGTGACTTGACCCTGGGGCTTTGGGTCCACTGCCTGGTGGTCCCAGTGACTAATATCAGCTATGAGAATCCTTTTTTCCACAGAGGCCTGTTGCCTTACACTGTATGTGTGTCACAGCAAATTATAACTCAGATTTTCCAGGGATGACAATGGGAAGAGAAGGGCCATGTTCTCTTCCTGTTACTGCCACCATCGCATTCCGTCTCAAGCATGGGCACCAATATCTTTTTTTTTTTTTTTTCTTCGCTTGTGGAACTTTAGTTCCCCTGACCAGGGATTGAACCTGGCCCTAGGCAGTGAGAGTATGGAGTCCTAACCACTGGACCTCCAGGGAAGTCCCACCAGTATCTTTCACGTTCCATAGAAATAACAGCAACTCAGTAAAGCTGAGGGGGAAGGAAAAGAAGGAAACGAAAAGCAGCAACAAGGAGATTATACAGAGTTCTTATAGAAAAATTGAGGTTATAAAAGGCAGTAACTCTAATAATATCAACAGCTGCAACAATAAGATTTTACCCCATCCCATCTGATATCTTCCTAGAAAACGAAACAAACAAAACAACAACAACAAAAATAAGAGTTTACTCATTGGGGTAAATACATAAAGTGGCTTATTATTTTTTTTCCAAAAGGTGTTTTTCCAGCTCGTCTATGTTATTGTCTTTCCCTTAATGAAATCTGACTGATTCTATGTTTTTTCAGTTCATAAGACTCAGCGCTGTTCATTTACAACTTCTGTCTTACACTCTATTCAATCTCTTCTCACCTGCCCATCAAGCTCATTAGACCCTGGGCCCTATATCTGGGTCTCTCCATCTCAGGTCTGTTGACATTTGGGAGGGCTGTCCCATGCATTCATTGTTGAATGTTCAACAGCATACTTGGCTTCTACCCACTAGAAGCTAGCAGCACCCTCCCAAAAGTAGTGACAACCAAAAATACCTCCAGGCATTGCCATATGTCCCCTGGAGGGCCAGGTCTCCCCCAGTTGAAAACCATGGCTCAAGAAATTTGGAATGTGTTATGGAAGTTGCGGTATGTCTGGTTCCCACACAGCTCTCCCTGGTGCCAGAATCCCCCAGTCAAGTAATTGCAGCTGGGGTGGGGTGGGGATTCCCTGGTAGTCCAGTGGTTAGGACTCCATGCTTCCACTGCAGTGGGCACAGGTTCCATCCCTGGTTGGGGAACTAACATCCCGTGGCATGGCCAAAAAAAAAAAAAAAAAAAAAAATGCAACCTAGCTATCTATTTCCTTTATTTGGGATTGGGGAATCGGTGGAGGGAAGATACAGGGACTGTATTAGTCCATTTTGGCTGCTATAACAAAATACTGTAGACTGGGTAGCTTACAAACAACAGAAATCTGTCATAGTTCTGGAGGCTCAAAATCTGAGAAGAGGGTGCCAGCATGGTTGGATGAGGGCCCTCTCCCAGGTTGCATACTTTTCATTGTATCCTCACATGATGGAAGGGGGCAAGTAAGCTCTCTGAGGCCTCTTTTACAAGGGCACTAATTTCATTCATGAGGTTCTGCCCTCATGACTTAATCACCTCCCAACGGTCTCACCTCCTAACACCATCACCTTGGTGATTGGGGTTTCAATGTATGAATTTGGTGGGGACGGGCAGGACACACACATTCGGACCATAGCAAGGGACAAGCCAGTTTAGTATTCTAGTAAAATATCTTGCCGTAATAGCTTCCATTTATTGAACGACTCCTATGTGCCGGGAACTGTATTAAGCACTTTCACAGAAACAATAACTCTGAGAAATAGATACTACTTTTTAATACCCACCTTACCCATGAAAAACTGAGTTCAGAGAATACGTGTCATTCAGCCAGAGGCAGAAGAGTTGTGAAAGATGGAAGACATGAATATGAATCTAGAAAATTTGGTATACAGTACTCATCTTCAAATTGGGGTTCAGCTTCTGGGATAAGGACAGATTAACACAGGGGAAATAGGAGAGATACTAGATCCAGGCAATCTGATCTTAAACGTCACAGAACACTGTTGGGTAGAAGTGAGGTACAAATGACACATGAATAATAGGGAGATAGCTGGGCAACATTCAGGGTGTATTCAAAGCAGCAGGATAATGAATAGGGGAGATTTGTTTCTTTTTCCATTTCCAATAACTACCTCTGCCAGCTCTTCCTGCCCAAGTCACCAGGACAGGTATCCTGCACTCCTTTTACTGGTCCCCATTTTCTCTGCATCATCTTGGGGCTTAGCTGACAAAGCTCCTCAGCTAACTTACCTTCTGATGTTTGTGTTAACTGTGGTCTACTATGAAGCTCATCCTTGCCAAGGTAATACATCTAAATTTGGACAGTAAAAGCCTTTATTGTCTGGTGAAAGTCAAGACAGCTGGCTTTGAGTGAAAAATATGTGGGTTTATGCCCGGCTCTGTCACTGTCACTGAGATGTGTGGCCTTGGCAAACCAAGGATTTTCTCTGAGCCTCAGATTCTTTTCCTGTAAATTCAAATGATATCTCCCACCTTACAAGAGTATTTGGGGGATTAACTGAAGTATCCCACCTATGAAAACCAAGCACCATCCCTGAATTCTATGAATTCAGTAACAGTAGTTGGATGGAATCTTAATCCACAGGAGAGGGAATTTCAAGGCATCATTAGTCAGTAAAGACATATTGGGCAAGGAGCAAATTCACATTGTTTGGGATTATATGGGCTAAGTTAGAAAGAAAAAGAAAGAAAAACTGAAGGGCTCAGGTTAAATTACTCAGTTCTGATGGAATAGGAAAGATAATGGCATTGAAGATTAAAAGAGGAGCTCCAGGGCTTCCCTGGTGGTGCAGTGGTGAGAATCTGCCTGCCAATGCGGGGGACACGGGTTCGAGTCCTGGTCCGGGAAGATCCCACATGCTGCGGAGCAACTAAGCCCATGCACCCCAACTACTGAGCCTGCGCTCTAGAGCCTGTGAGCCACAACTGCTGAGCCTGCGTGCTGCAACTACTGAAGCCCACACGCTTAGAGCCTGTGCTCTGCAGCAAGAGAAGCCACTGCAATGAGAAGCCTGCGCACCGCAACGAAGAGTAGGCCCAGCTCGCTGCAACTAGAGAAAGCCCACACGCAGCAACGAAGACCCAACAGATCCAAAAATAAATAAATAAAATAAATAAATTTATTAAAAAAAAAAAAGACTGCAGCCCATAATAGTCCCACATGAATACCAGTGACCAGTAGAGACCTCTGTCCTGTTCTATGCTGAGTTATCTTTAGTCTGCGTGTACTGTAGCACGTTCCTCAACAGCATCCAAACACTGACGAATTCGTCGTATCCTAAGATGCCCCCCAGTAACCCGTATGTTAGTACAGTGCAGCCACATCTTTGCTGAATGGGTCAATGTGATCATGGAACTCGGCTTTATTATGAAATAGGAAAAGCTTGTCTTTCGAGCATTGTGGAACTTTCTCTTTCAGCACCTCCCCCTCCCGCCTTCCCGAGAGGTCCCCTGAGGCCACCCTCAAAGAGGGAAAGGGGGGAATATTACAAACCTGGAAGGAGTTGTCTTGCTCAGTGAATAAGGCCACTCCTTCCTTTTCAGGATTTAAAGCAAAACTCACATGAAAGCAGAAATGAAGCTTCTGAGTTCAGTTTTGGGTTATCCAAACGAGAAAGTTTAAGCTCAAATTGAGGATTTCCTGGACTATTAAGCTGTAAAATAGCACCAGTGAAATTAATTTCTCCACCTGTGCACCTAAGTTCTGCATGGCGTTTTCACATGTGACAATCTGACTTAGACCCTCAGAAAGGGATGGATAATCAGGTTCAGACTTACAAGAAAAAGAATCCAAGCTACTAAATCAGGGAGAAAAGTTATTACAGGCTTTTTCATAATTCATAGAATGTCCAGTAGGGGGGACAACTAGGATTGAAGGCTATGTCCACAGAAAAAATATGTCCGAAATTGTGCCGCCCTACTAGGCTTGTGAAGATGCTCTTGCTACTGCCACTGGCCACGGACATAGCCTCCTGCACTGTTGCTAGACCTTGGACCCTGTTGTTAGAACCATGACCTCCACACTTCTGGAATCTGGCTGTAGTAGCCCTACCTAAGACAGAATGGATTCCACACAGGTCAGTCTCTTGGCATCAGCAGTTCCTAGATCAAAATTGTGTGTGGGTAAGTCCAATTGACAGAGCTTAGGCAGGTATCTGGCCAAGTGGGCAGGTGAGAGGACATTGCTGAGTGTTACCCTTTTTTCCTGCTGGCACAGACCCAGTTTTGTTCCTGATATCTATACTCCATGCCATCCTGTGATTCAGAAAAGGTGGATTCAACCACCTCAGGAGTTGAATCTAGACCTTTTAGGAATTCTGTTCCCTTGCCAGTGGACTTGTGATACAATTTTAACCGATGAGATGTGAGGATAAGTCTGTTACAGGGTGTACAGATACCAAGACACTCAGTTCTAACTTTAGGTGAACAAAACGAGAAAACAAGGCCCTAAATGTCCTCTGTACCAGACAGAGCTTTGTAGTCCCATGGGTTTTATCAATGACCTTCATTCTGTGTGTGTGTGCGTGTGCGTGTGTGCGTGTGTGCGAGCACGATGCGTTGGAAGAGGGCTGGCCTGCTCTCACGAGGGGACGTGTCAGAATAGGAGTCAGGGTGCTTAGCACCACTTTTTCCCCCATTAAGTTCTCTAGTCATGGCACATGGAGTGTTGAGTGTTTCAGGGACCTATGCCAATAGGTCAGACCCAATCTGGGTCTAAAAAACAATTATTGGGACTTCCCTGGTGGTCCAGCGGTAAAGAATCCACCTTCCAATGCAGGGGACACGGGTTCCATCCCTGGTCAGGGAACTAAGATCCCACATGACGCTGTGGGGCAACTAAGCCCGTGCACCACAACCACTGAGCTCGTGTGCCTCAGTGAGAGAGTCCGTGTGCCACAAAACCTACAGAGCCCACATGCCCTGGAGGCTGTGTGCCACAACTAGACAGAGAAAACCCACACGCCACAACTAGAAAGAAGTCCATGCGCCGCAGGAAAGAGCCCACAAGCTGCAATGAAAGATCCCACATGCCTCAAGGAAGATCCCGTGTTCTGCAACTAAGACCTGATGCAGCCAAAAGAAAACAAAAACAAAAGCAAAAAAACAAAAAGAACCCACAATTGTCAACTTCAGAATATCAAAAGAAAGCTGTAATATTGATATTTACAGTTATTTAATTAAATATTCCTACAACACAACCAGTGACAACTCCTTTCATTGCCAATTTTAATATTTATGAAAATGTTAATGGAAGTGATTTGAGGGACTTCCCTGGTGGTCCAGTGGTTAAGACTCCTTGCTCCCAATGCAGGGGGTCTGGGTTCGATCCCTGGTCAGGGAACTATTTAGATCCCGCATGCCGCAACTAAAGATCCTGCACGTGGCAATGAAATCCCACGTGCCACAACTAAGACCCAGTGCAGCCAAACAAATAAATAAATAAATATTAAAAAAATAAAAAAGAAAGTGATTTGAAAGGTCTGGTTTTCTCACTGCACAGGTGTTTCTAAACATGTACACTATTTGTAAGGATATCTGTGGATAGAGATATTACAGTCAATCAAGTAAATGAGTTATTTGTAGCCACATAGTTTCAAAGCAAACTCCTTTCTCAAATGATTCCAACATTAAAGCATATCTTCCGTAGGATGTGAGTGCATTTTGACATGGGAACTTATGTGGGGTGGGACCCATCAGAAGTGTCCAAAGCCAAGGCCACTTTTGCATTAGCACAGGGCCCCTGTTTAGAAGGGCCCTGAGATTGGTTTAATGATCTGCTGTTGTTATCTTGGAAGTCTTAATAATTTTTTAAAAATGAACCCAACATTCTCATTTATCACTGGGCCCTCCAAATTGTGTAGCTGGTCCTGTCCAGAACTTAACAAGATTTTAAAACAGCCCTGGGTGGAGCTGTTCATCATTCTAAAACAATAAGGCTATGCTTCCTTTGCTTTGGCTTGTTTTCAGGTCCTGTGTTTCATTCATTTGAAAAATGTATGAGATTTTATAATTCTTACAGGGTAGCCTAGATTTTAAAAGTTGGGGCTTGAAAAGACAAAACTCCCGTTAACCAAAGACACAGACCAACATCAGAAGGCATTACAAACAGTGCCAAGAATTTACAAAAAATAAAGGGTGCATCAAAATTAAATTCAGACTAAGCACTTCAATAGGTATTGGCGGCCAAATTGCATCTAGGCTGGGAACCAAGAGTGAACAAACATTTACCTCCACAAATTAAATTTTAAGTGGCTGCAAGATGTTTCCATCTACTTCAGATAAAGTTTTAATATGGTTGTATCCACAGTCCATCAAAGTACTGTCTAGACAATGGATGGCATTTTCTGTTTGGGGAAACCAGGGGAGGAAAAACCTCAAGGCCACATCCTGCTGATATCCTAGGAGACTCAATGGCAGGATAAGGCCCTGAGCATTCACTTAACCCTCCCCTTTCTTCCCATGCCCTGAGGAGTCAAGGGCCAGGTGAGGACACTGCCATTTGTAGACATAAAAGGAAAACTCAATCTAGGGACTGGTGAGCGGAGACACACGCACCCTAGGAGTCTCCGGTGCTCTTGGGACAGGATGAAGGGAAGGATCGCCAGTGGGAATGGGGTTGTTCATCATCATCCTCATCAGTTTTATTCTTAAATAAAATTTATCTTAATTTGGTGGCCAATTTTTTTTTACCCTAGAAATAGTATCTGCTCATCATGTAACATTTAGAAAATTTGGAAAAAAATAGAAGAAACCACCCATAATTTCACTTCTTTAAGAAAAACCATTACATCATTAACACTTAGATATCTTTCCTTCTGGTCTGTCTTCCACAATAATGTATATTTTTACATAGATTGAGTAAAATATATGTTCATATTGTACATATATAATTTTGTTTCCTTTTTCCTCTTAAATGGCATGACACAATCAGGATAAATAAAGTAAAAAATAAGATGGTTGAAATTAGTTCTAAATATATCAGTTATTAAAATAAGTTAATATTGGTTAGTTTTATGAAATAAAAGAAATAAAATGTTGTGTTGGATGAATAACAAAAGCCAGACCTGTACTGTTTACAGGAGACAAAACTAAACCATAAGGACCCATCAAGTTGAAAGGAAAAAAAAACAAAAAACCAATCAGATACCAGGTAATACTAGCTAAAAGAAAAAAATAGCCATAGTCATATTATACAAAATATATTTTATCCCTCAAATAAGATCTGAATAAAAATGAAAGTGTTGCCTATCAAATCTTGTAGGATGCAGATAAACTGTACTTACCAAGAGTTACATGGTATCTGTATCTGGGGTATCTGTATTTGGTTATCTGTATCTATTTTGTAACAGTACAGTTGTTCCAAATTCCTTTGTATTCTTGGCATGTAGTTTTTTCTTTCCATTTTTAAATTTTAACCATTTTTTATTGAAATATAGTTGATGTACAGTGATATTATATAAGTTACAGGTATGTAATATATTGATCCACAGTTTTAAAGGTTATATTCCATTTATAGTTATTATAAAATATTGGCTGTATTGCCCATGTTGTATGTTACATCCTTGTAGCTTATTTTATACCTGATTGTTTGTACCTCTTACTCTCTTAATCACCTACCCCTATCTCACCCCCACTTTGTCCCCCTACTGGTAACCACTAGTTCTTTATACCTGTGAGTCTGCTTCTTTTTTGTTATATTCACTAGTTTGTTGTATTTTTTATATTCCACATATAAGTGATATTGTACAGTGTTTGTCTGACTTATTTCGCTTAGTATAATTGGGCATGTGTTCTATTTGGCGGGGGGGGGGGGCATATGTTCTTACTGCATCCCATCTCACCAGCCCCAGCCCCTCCACACACACATTTTTGATACAGGCATGATCAAAATAATCGTATTTGGATAGTTGCTGCAAGATGGTTACAGAAAAGCATATTCCCATTTTTTAATCTAAATTAAAGAGATTATTCACTTTAGACCTTTTGAGTGCATCAAAGGAAACTATTGAAGGAAAGGTAAGTTTCCCTCTCATCCTAGACCCCCTGGTAACCCTGTCCAGAGGCAGCAACTGTTAGGTTTCCACAAACATGCAAGGATGATATATGCTACTGTTTTGGGTTTTTCACAGAGGGGACATATGTAAGTACTCTTTTTTGTCTGGCACTTTTCATTTCATGATATATTTTGGATAGCCTTTGATATCAGATAGAGCAGATAGATCTCTACTTCTCTTTTCTGTTTCCCTGTTATTCCACTGTATCAATGCCCCACATTAATTTAACCAGTCCTCCATTGATGAGCACAACGTATCATTTGCAGTCCTTGCTTTTACAACCAATTTTGTGATAACGTCTTTCTTCAGAGATGTCAACACACAGGCATGATTGCATCTTTAGGATGTGTCCCTGAAATACGTTGTTGTGTTGAACCTCATGTCCATCAAAATGTTTATAGATTTCGTTTATCATAAAATGTCACCAAGTCTTATAAAGATGCCAGTTTCCACACCCTGGCCAACACATTTTTTGCTCTTTTGCACTCTGTAAGGTGAAAAATTATATATCTCATTGTTTTAATTTGTTTCCCTAATTATGAGCAAGATATTAAGCATCTTTTCTCTGGTTGATAAGCAATTTGCATTTTTCCCCTATGATCAGCCTTCTGGATCTTTTGTTCAATTTTCAGTTGGGTTGTTAGTATTTTTCTTACTGATTTATCCAATATCATTGTAAATGAAAGGAACAGCCCATTTTATCTACAGCATACCTACCGCAATTATCTTTTTTTCCTGTCTTGTCATTTATATTTTGATTTTTCTTTATGTGATTTTTGCCATACGACAAACTTCTGTTTTTAGTAAATCCATTTTAACAGTCTTGTTCTCCATGGTGTGTGGGTTTATGACTTTTAAAGAAGGTCTTCTCTAAGCCAAGATTATTAGAAAGAAATCACCTGTGTTTAATTCTAGGACTTTTATAGATTCATTTTTTAAAACATTTAAATCTTTGATTCATATATATATAATATATATGTACATATATATATATTATGGTATAAGGTGTGACGTACGTATTAAATTTTATCTTTTGCAAATAGCCTATTACTTCAATACTATTTATTTATTTTCTTTTTTCTTTCTTTTTTTTTTTTTGGCTGTACTTTGTAGGGTCTTATTTCCTCAAGCGGGGATTGAACTGGGCCCTCAGCAGTGAAAGCTCAGAGTCCTAACCACTGGACCAACAGGGAATTCCCATTCAATACTATTTATTCAAGAATGTATCCATTCTAGTTTCAATTGCTGCCTTCATCACAAACTAACTTCCTTCATGTATTGTTGTCCAAAATTGGAGTCTCTTGTATTTTATTACCATGTTGGTGCTAAACTTTAATTATTTTAGTGTAGGTTTTTGCATTTCTTCTCTGAGGTGTCAACTCATGTTTATTTAGTTCCTTTCTATTTTGTCTCATCCTTAAGCACATTTATTCCTTAAGTCCTTAGATTTCTTCTTGGAGCTTTTGTTTCAGACAGGCCATATTTGATTCAATGGATTAGTATGTACCCTAAATTTCATTTTGGATTCCTGACATGTGCTGTCAGTGATTTCTGATGGAGACTTGGCTCTGCAGGGTGAGCCTTACTACTTAGGTAAATAGGTAGGCGACATTGTCCTAGGAGAAAGATTATTTACCTTGGAATTATTTCCATTGTGCAGGGAAGAGTCACTTGACCAGAGTCTCAATTATATAAGTGTATGGTGAGTAGGCCTCCTGTAACACAGTTTGTCTTGCTATAAATTTGACTGCTCAGTTTAGAACAACATAAGTTGCTATGTAAGGTGAGTAGCCCCATGTCAGGGAATAGTTTAACTAGATTTTCTCTGTGAGTGGCTTCAGACCTCTGCCATGAAGGAAATGGGGGAAGGTGGGTCTGGTCAGAGAGGCAACAGACTAGGACATTCCAGACACAGACCTTCAGAAGCTGGACAGTACTTTGGAAAGTGATTGGGTCTGTGAGGTAAGACACTTGATGCCTGTCACTTTTACTCTATGCCATGTGCCCAGGCCTGTTTGGGTGTGAGGCAAGCTTGACTTGAAGGAAAGCCTCCATACAGAGTCTTTGTACAGTGACTCAGCCCAGCACCAAATCAGCCTCCTCCATCGGTTCTCAGGGCAGAATCTGTTTTAGGATACTTGGTGACACTGATTCCCTAGAGCCAAAATCTCTATATTTCCACTTTCGATATGCTGGCCAGCACCAGCTTCCCTCCAGCAGCCAGAGAACTATGTGGCCAGGCAAGCCAGAACAGAGGGCTGAGAGAGAAAGGCCTTCCTCCCAGTGACCTCAACCTAAAGCTTTACTGGAGGATCCCTGGTGCGTGAAAGGGAGGAGGCTGGCAGGGGAGAACCTGGATCTCTTCCGTTAAAGCACTCTGAGGATGACTGGGACACATTACCCCCCAAATCAAAGAGAAACACCTCCACTGCTCTATTAAATATTACACACTGAGAGCCTGTAAAACAGCCTTGGCATTGGGACCCTAAAAAACAGATGGACAACCACATGGAGGGATTTGGAGGGTATTATGATTAGAGAAATAAGTCAGACAGAGAAAGACAAATGCTATACAGTATTACTTATATGTGGAATCTAAAAAATAAAACAAGTGAATATAACAAATAAGCAGATTCACAGATATACAGAACAAACTAGTGGTTACCAGTGGGGAGAGGGAAGCGGGGGGGCGGGGGGATTAAGAGGTACAAACTACTATGTATAAAATAAGCTACAAGGGGGGACTTCCCTGGCGGTCCAGTGGTTAAGACTCTGTGCTCCCAATGCAGGGGGCACCGATTTGATCCCTGGTCGGGGAATTAAGATGCCACACAGTGTGGCCAAAAAATAAAAAAATTTTTTTTTAATTTAAAAAATAAAATAAATAAAATAAATAAAATAAGCTACCAGGATATATTGTACAGCACAGGGAATATAGCCAGTATTTTTTAAATAACTGTAAATGGACTTCAACCTTTAAAAAATTGTGAATAACTATGTTGCACACTTGAAACATTTAGTAAATTGATATCTCAGTAAAAATTTAAAAAATAAAAAAAAAGGTGGAGACATTCTTTTTTCCTTCTTTCAGAAATAACACTTTAAAAAAATCGTGCTTATAGGGGGTCAGAATATGCAACCCCCCAAATATGCTACTTTGGCATAAAAGTTATTTTGAACTGGAGGCAAATGAGAATTAACAGATATAGGAAGAAGCCTTCCCGGAGCTTCCCTTATCCAACTAAAAGCAGAAACTTCCAAGAAATGAGGCCAGCCATAAATTCTGTCTCCAGGAAGGTTTAAGGTCCTGTGGAAGGGACTCTCCTGGTGGTCCAGTGGCTAAGACTCCACGCACCCAATGCAGGGGACCTGGGTTCGATCCCTGGTCAGGGAACTAGATCCCACATGCTTCAACTAAGAGTTCGCATGCTGCAACTAAAAGATCCCCCATGCCACAACTAAGACCTGCCACCGCCGAATAAATAAATAAATACTAAAAAAAAAAAAAGGCCCTGTGGAAGACAGAAAGTAGGCACCACGATTGGTCTGCAAACAAACCAAACCTTACTAAAATAACCCTCATCTTCCAGTGGTTTCTCCCATATATTTACCTTCCCACAGTTTGCCATCCCTAAAAACCTAACCTGGTTTTCCTTTGTCTTGTCATTTCTCTATAGATCTGTTTTTCTTTATTAAGATGCTACATATACCCCAAGTTCTAAGGACCCCTTTGAGTTACTCAGCACTGCATTTCTCTCATATTTATGCATGCTGCACACGTCAATAAACCGTTGTTCTCTTGTCTATCTGCCTTATATCAGTTGGCCTTCCAGTGCCCCAGTCTTCTAGAAAGGTAGAAGAAAAAGGAATTTTTCCCTCCCCTACATGGTAAAATATAAATAACCTCAAAATTTACCTTTTTACCACTTTTAAGTGTATTGTTCTGTGGCATTAAGTACATCCACATTGTTGTACAACTGTCACCACCATCCATCTCCAGAACTTTTTCATCTTCCCCAGCTGAAACTATGTACCCATTAAACAACTCCCAACCCACCCCAAACCCCCATCCCCTGGCAAATACCATTCTACTTCCTGTCTCTAAGAATTTGACTACTCTAGGTACATCATATAACTGAAATTGTTACCAAACGCAAGTTCATGTGCCCAACTCACAGTGAGGCCAAACAAACCAAAATGTCAGAGTTTGGAGTGGAGAAAGGTTTACTGCAGTGCCAAGCAAGGAGAACAAATGACTCATGCTCAAAAACCCGAAATCTGATGGTTTTCAGGGAGTTTTAATAGGCACAATTTGGGGTGAGGGCTGCAGGGTGTGTGACTTTCTTCGGATTGGTTGCTGGTGAGGTAACAGGGCCGTGTTCCAGGAATCCCGTGCTCAACCTGAAGTTGCCATCCTTCACCTGGGTGAGAGCTTTAGTTCCCGCAGAAGAACTCGAAGATACTGTTATGTATATTCCTTGAGGAGGAACCAGGATCCTGCTTTCATCTCTGCATTATAGTTTCTTGATTGTTCTTCCTCTGTTTTTGCATTCCCTTATTTCCCTGAATAGCAACTGTTTGGACCTGCTCTTTGGCATTGAGGAAGGTCTAGGAGGCTGAAGTCTTTTTCCTGCAAATAAGAAATGGCGGGCACAGAACAGCGTTTGTGCTCAGGAGGGCCCCACTGGGTCCTGCTCAATTTCAGAATGTCATTTGGTGACTCAATACTTCTGGCCACCAAATGGTGGATTTTTTTCCCACGCTAACCAGTTCTCCAACTCTCCAGACATCAACTGTGTCCTACAATTTAACTCAATTCTGACACTATCTACCTGGAGTTAGTGTCAGACCTTGTAGGTTAAGGGCTCAGTCCCACAAGTCTGCCCCTCCTTCCCAACTTTCGAAGCCAATCCTAACTCCAGGTTGTCACACGTGCTTCTTACAGACTGGTTATAAATCAGGGTTCCCACAACCCCTCCACGGGTTTCGTAGTTTTCTAGAGTGGCTTACAACTTAGGAAAACAGTTTACTTAATTAGGTTACTAGTTTATATTATAAATGGATTCAACTCAGGAACAGCCAGATGGAAGAGATGCATAGCAAGCTATGGGCGGAAAGGGCATGGGGCTTCCAAGCTCTCTCCAGGCAAGTCACCCTCCCAGCACCTCCATATGTCTGCCAACCTGGAAGATCTCTGAACCCCATCCTTTTGGGATTTTTATGTAGGCTTCATTGCTTAGGCACAGTTGATTAAGCCATTGGCCATTGGTGATTGAACTGTTTCCAGCCCTTCTCCCCTTCCTGGAGGTCGGGGGTGGGACTGAAAGTTCCAACCCTTTAATCCGGTGTTTGGCTTCCCTGACAAATGGATTCATTCACTCAAACTCAGGTGTGGTTGAAAGGGGCTTGTTTTAAATAGCAAAAGAAACCTTATCACTCTTGTCTTAGACCTCCTAAAGGTTTTAGGAGCTCTGAACCAGGAACAGGGTGAAGATTAATGTATATTTCTAATTATAAATCACAATAACAGTCTTCTGTGTTCATGCATGCTGCAGCATGTGTCAGAATTTCCTTCCTTTTTAAGGCTGAAAGATACTCTATTGCATGTTTATACCACATTTGTTTATTCATCCCAGAAATAACACTTTTGAATGCATTTATTTTCTTCAAATAAATCTTGACATACAGGGAATTCCCTTGCGGTCCAGTGGTTAGGACTCCGCACTTCCACCACAGGGGGTGCAGGTTCGATCCCTGGTCAGGGATCTAAGATCCCTGGGTGGCACGGCCAAAAAATTAAAAAAAAACAAACAAGACGAAAACTAGTATTTCTTTAGGAAAAAAATCTTGACATACATATTCAGATGGGTTTCATATATGGCAAAAATCTGAAGTTATTTATTTCCCTCTTGTGCTATTATCCACTTATTAGCTCTTTTTTTTTTTTAAAGCTGAAAATAGAACTAACAGGATTCTTTCTCCCTTCTCTCCTAAAGCTTAGTCTATGTTTTACCTGTAAATAAAGTAGTGAGTGACTAGTAAATATTCAGCAAATACTGCTGAGAGATAGGTAAGAGCTGTTCTCGTGTAAAGTGTGATTGAAGAATCTAATTCTGACCAAAAATTTATTCTACAATAGGTAAATATGTAATCTGTGCCATTTCTAGGCTTTTAAGCTCATAAATACTTTAAAATTGTGTTTTCTTGGACTGGGCAATTAAAAAAAAAATCCATGTCTCTGCTGTACAAGCTGACTTTTCTGCTGTTGCGATCATACTGGTTCCAGGGTTTGGAGAGCACAGTGTTGCAGTCATTCTACCCAACTCGATTCTGGTGACACCACTTCAACTCACTGTGAGGCAACCGTTTGCTCCAGCAAACTGTCTTTATACACGTCTAGCTTCCTGGTTCTAAATTGCATCAAGTACCTCAGAAATGTTGATGCAATGATTACTTCTTTACTTTCTGTTTGTGACTCTAAAATCATATCTGAAGATGAAGAGAGAGGCAGCCCAAAGTGGCAGAAAGTTCATGGGCTTTGGGACCAATATCTGTGTTCAAATCTTGTTTTTCCATTTTGGAGAGTTCGCTTCACCTTTCTCTAAACTTTATTACCTGTAAAAAGATAATTACATATGCCCTATACCTATTGCAAGGATTTAGTGAGATGATAAAAGAGTACAGTTACACATTCAATGAAGGGTAGTTATTGTTAGTGAATGAAAAATATCACGTTTTGCCAAACAATTGCCTTATATGACATAACCTTTGGTCAGAAGCATAATTACAGACTGATTATAAATTCCTTGGAAGGCTTGCTGGATTTTTGGTGTGTTTTTCATATGAATATTGGTACGTACTTCATTTGCTATGTGTTGCTGAGAAAGCTAACATCAGCGATGATTGTATTTAGTAACAGTTTTTGTTCTTTCAACACTGCCTTCTGAAATTCAGAAAACCTCTGTTAATCTGTATAATGTAATACAGCATTTATTTTATTTTATTTTGTTTATTTATTTACTTATTTTTTGGCTGCGCAGCGCTGCATGCCAGATCTTAGTTCCCTGACCAGGGATCGGACGAGCACCCCCTGCAGTGGAAGAGTGGAGTCTTAACCACTGGACCACCAGGGAAGTCACTACAGCATTTCTTTTTTTTTTTTTTAATATTTTCTGTACCTCTTAGGGTTGTGATTTTTTTTCTTTTTTTTAATATTTATTTATTTATGGCTGTGTTGGGTCTTTGTTTTTGTGTG
Organism: Balaenoptera musculus; assembly: GCF_009873245.2. Lineage (NCBI taxonomy): Eukaryota > Metazoa > Chordata > Mammalia > Artiodactyla > Balaenopteridae > Balaenoptera > Balaenoptera musculus. The sequence continues at coordinate 64,831,939 of NC_045802.1, read as the reverse complement.
AGGGCTTTCTCTAGTTGTGGCAAGCGGGGGCCACTCTTCATTGCGGTGCGCGGGCCTCTCACTATCGCGGCTTCTCTTGTTGCGGAGCACAGGCTCCAGACGCGCAGGCTCAGTAATTGTGGCTCACGGGCCTAGTTGCTCCGCGGCATGTGGGATCTTCCCAGACCAGGGCTCGAACCCGTGTCCCCTGCATTGGCAGGCAGATTCTCAACCACTGCGCCACCAGGGAAGCCAAGCATTTCTTTTAAAAAACTTTATTTCCCTCAGGAAAAAATAAGGTTTGCCTTGGTTTTTAATTACCCATAATCTGACAATACAGAAATAAACAATTATTGTTATCATTTTGGAATATTTTCTTCCAGTGTTTCTTGTTTCACGCATTCTTGTGCAAAATTGGTATAATGGTTTCGTGTCATTATATGAATATTTTCTGTTGTATTAGTTTGGTCCCCTGAAACTAAACTCTAGGACAAGAATTTGAATGCAGTAGATTATTTTGGTAGTGGTCCCAGGAAACGCTGGTAATGGAGGGGGGAAGTGAGACAAGAAAGGGAATGAAGGCAGCAAAGGTTATATTATCAAGCATTTTCCAGGGATGGGCTACTGGAGCATAATCCTGCTGGGTAACTTTAGGAGACAGTGTGGAACACAAGCCTCATGGTTAACTTCTCTGAGGAGTGAGTGAGTTGGGGTATTTATACTCCTGTCTGTCTGTTGACTGAAGGCTGCTGGGGGAGGAGAGCAGAGAGAGACATTAAATTCCCTGGCACTCTGGGCCTGCCTTGAACTTGAGCAGAGCTGACTGTGGTGGCAGACAAAGCCCTCAGGCAGAGTTGCAGGAAGTCAGGCTGGTGTGAAATGGAAGGGGCAGGGCTTATGGGCAGGCACTGGCAACTCTCACCCATGTCATTAAACACTGGCTATAGAACAGTCTACAGTGTGGAGGAGTGCCTTCTCAAGGGTTGTACTCCTGCAGTTATTTCTTTTTCCATTTTCTGTTCCTCCTCACAGCAAAATTTCTCACAGGAGTTGTGTATAACCACTGTCTCCACACCTTCACACACTGTCCTCTGCTCAACACATTTTTATAGTGTTTCTATCTCTCTCTCTTTAAAATACTGCTTTTCCGAAGTCACCAAAACCTTCCACTTTGCCAGATCCAATTGTTACTCTTCAGTCTTCAACTTACTAGCTCTCACAAGCATAGGTTCCAGTTTTTCCTGCACTTCTGTGACCACATTTTCTCCCACCTCTATCTCCTTTGGCTTCTCCCTCTCTCTCTCCCTTTGTTTTTTTCCATACATCTTATTTCTTTAAGGAAAATTCTAAGTAAATATAGGAAAATCAATATTTTATATAATCTGGGTTATATACACATTTAAAAAATAAAATTTGGCGATATTTTTAGCATTCTTAAAATACTTCACATTAAAAGAAGAGGGAAAATTTACTAACCATTTAGAGACACTTATAAACCATTAGCAAACCAAAGTGCCTTGTGATAACATTCACTTCTCCAGCTGTCATTCTTTAGGCAAGTTCAGTTTCACAGAAGACAACTGAGGCCAAGAGGCATATAAGTTGCCAAAATTATATGTACAAACTCATAATTATTATTCCTAGCAGAGAGCCTCAGATCCTTACTTTGAAGCCTATTCAATATTACTTTACAAGCCGGTTTAAAAGCATTTAAAGGGGGGACGCTTCCCTGGTGGCGCAGTGTTCAAGAATCTGGCTGCCAATGCAGGGGACATGGGTTCGAGCCCTGGTCCGGGAAGATCCCGCATGCCACGGAGCAACTAAGCCCGTGTGCCACAACTACTGAGCCCACGTGCCACAACTACTGAAGCCCGCGTGCCTAGAGCCCATGCTCTGCAACAAGAGAAGCCGCGGCAGTGAGAAGCCCATGCACCGCGATGAAGAGTAAGCCCCGGCTTGTCACAACTAGAGAAAGCCCGTGCACAGCAATGAAGACCCAACACAGCCAAAAAAACTAAAATAGTATTTAAAAAAGGAAGAGAAGAAATAAAAATGTATAAAAAATAGACGTGAACTTTTTAAAGTTTAAAAAATTTTTTGTTGTTGTTGTTATTCAATATATATACATAAATCAGTAAACCCCTATACCTTATGTTTCATTAGGCCTAAGAGTATTGCACCAAATGACACAATACCACATGCTGGTAATGATACTAAATAATTAATAACATTTGTCATTATGTTCTGCCCACTCTGAGAATGGAGGGCCATCAGCAATACATTTTAGAAAAATGCCCATCAAAAAAGGCAACATTTTTTGTTTTAATATTGAAACATAATGGAATTTATTTCCATTATCTACATTACAATAAAGGCCTTCACTCAAAGGTGTGTCTCTAAGGATGGAAATTGCTAAGTTGTAAGCTCTGTGAGGGTATGAAACTTACATTTCATTTAGATGCAATTTGCTACTTCTATACAGTACAGCTTCCCTGAGAGTTCATATCTAAAAGGAATGAAGGGGGGGGACTTCCCTAGGACTCTGAGCTCCCAACGCAGGGGGCCCGGGTTCAATCCCTGGTCAGGGAACTAGATCCTGCACGCATGCCGCAACAAAGATCCCGTTGCTGCAACTAAGACCCGGCGCAGCCAAAATAAATAAATAAATATTAAATAAATAAATAAATAAAAGGAATGAAGGGAAGTCTTTTCAGAAAACCAAAAAGAAATTCTAAGTTTTTAATGTTCAGGAAGAGTGCTTCAGCTTTTTAACCCCTGAATGTTATATATCTATGAGTATCCAAAACAGAGATTAAACAATAATATGCAATACAAATTAATTTTATAAATCTATTTCTTACCTCAAATTCTATTTCTCTTAGTTTAATATATAATAAAAAAAATTTTTTTTAATGAAGAAAAAAATGGACCCGATGATGGTAATTTGCAAGGGATGGAAAGGAGATTATGATGATAACTTTGGTAGTGTTTATACACTATTTTCTAAAAATTGACAGGAGAAAAGCTAAGTCTACCCTTCTAATTTTCTTGAGTTGAAGAAAGCTGTATCTCTATCAGATGCTATATAAGACTGAAATTCTCTAAGGGATCAATGGGGATATTTTATTAATATAGAATCTGAATCTATAACTTAAAAAATCTCTTTATTTCCACTATTATAACATTTCACCTTTTGGATAAATAGTCTTCATCAGTGTCTTACCAGTGTTTCATACATTTTTTTCCCCTTTTCTTTCCCCCTTCCTTCCTTCCTTCCTTCCTTTCTTTCTCTTTTTTGAGGGGCAAGTACGGAGATTTCCCAAATCTGCCCTGTCCCCGCACTCCATAGCCTCCCCACTACCAGCATTCCTCCACCAGAGTGATGCTTCTGCTACAACTGATGAATCCACATTTACACATCCTAGTCACCCAAAGTCCATAGTTTACATTAGGGTTCACTCTTGGTGTTGTGCATTCTACGGTTTTGGACAAATGTATAATGACATTTCCATCACTATGGTATCATACAGAGTATTTTCATTGTCCTGAAAATCCTCTATGCTCCACCAGTTCATCCCTCACTCCCACCTCCACCCTCTGGCAGCCACTGATCTTTTTATTGACTCCGTAGTTTTGCCTTTTTTGTCATATAGTTAGCATTATACAGTATGCAGCCTTTTCAGGCTGGCTTCTTTCGCTTAGTAGTAAGCATTAAGGTTCCTCCATGTCGTTTCATGGTTTGGTAGCTCATTTCTTTTTTGTGCTGAATAATATTCCATTGTCTGGATGGGTCAGTTTATCCATTCACCTACTGAAGGATGTCTTGGTTACTTCCAAATTTTGGCAGTTATGAATAAAGCTGCTATAGGCATTTCACAGATTCAAAAAAATTCCTTTCTCTTCCTTCGAAATGCATCCAAACCAGACTGAAGAGGTGCCTTCCTTTGGTCTACTTCATACTCTCTCCATATTTGCATTAATTGCTTTATTAAATTAGCATACTATTTTCTCCATCTTCCATGTATTTATTTTAAACAATGCGGGAAAATGCAATAAAACACCCAAATGGATCGACAAGTGCCATTACAATACAGAGATGGTTGTTTAATGGAAACTGAAAAAATTGACTCATAGGCAGAGATGGTTGGTTCATGCTCAGAAACTGCAAACTCCCAGATGGTTTTGGGGAGACATTTTTATAGGCAAAATTTGGGGTGAGGGCTGCAGGGTGTGTGAATTTCTTCAGATTGGTTGCTGTGAGGTAACAGGGCAGTATTCCAGGAATCCTGTGCTCAACCTGAAGTTACCATCCACCTGGGCGGGGGCTTTATTTCCTGCAGAAGAACTCAAAGATATTTTTATGTATATTCCTTGAGGAGGAACCAGGATCCTGCTTTAATCACTGCACTATAGTTTCTTGATTGTTCCTCCTTTGTTTCTGCAGTCTCTTACTTCCATGATTAGCAACTATTTGAATCTGTTCTTTGCAACAGGGAGGTCTAGGAGGCTGAAGTATTTATCCTTCAAATAAGAAAGGAGGGGACAAAGACAGGTTTTTGCGCCCAGAAGGATCCCACAGGGTTGTGCTTAGTTACAGATTTATTCATCTTGTGTAACTGAAGCTAAAAGCCGTTTTTTTTTTAAAATTGAAGTATAGTTGATTTACAATGTTGTGTTAAAAGCCATTATTAATAACACCATTTTAGCCAAGGTACATGGGAAATTATCAAAGTGATCTTGTTATAAGCACCAAGAACTTTGATCCTCCCTCATTTAGGGTAGAAGGGATGAGAAACTGCTGAGCTGGTAAGATGGCCACACAAATAACTAAACACTTATGAGTGGGAATTCAAGATTTTGTTCATTCAGTCCTACAGTCATTCATTCATCCAAACCATGTATTCTAGGTACTTTCCACACACACTGTCCATCCACCAGACCATGCTGGACTCTCGCTTGAGTCCAAATCAGAATTCATCATTTATTGATTTTAAGACCTTGGTCAAGTTCTGTCCTTAAGCCTCATCTTTTTCATCTGTGAAATAGGGATAAGAATGCCTTCTTAAATAGGGCATTGTCAGAGTTAAAAGTGAGATCAGGTCCCCAGAAATTCGAACAACCGTGTTTTGTAAACATACGTCACTGTTATTCCACTAGGATCTGAGCACATGACGAAAGAAATCATAAGGCAGTCTCTCTCTCCCCGTATTCCCCTTTCCTCATCTAAGAGGGCAGCAAAAAGCTCACAGAGGTCCCTCGCACAGTGCAGCAACGTGAGATGCTAAAAGCCTGTCCCAATGGCAACATGCAGTCATCTTCCAAAATCATTTGAGTTCTAACCCTCTGTTACTTTTCTTTAGCTCTTGCAGCTCAACGAACATAATCTGTGCTAAACGCTGCTGTTGTCCGTGGTCAAATGCTCGGCCGCAGGTCGGAGACCCTCCCCCAGGACTCTAGTTTGGTCAGGATGAGGGCAGGGGGCCCAGAGGGCAGACTGCTAACGCCTTCTGCCCGCTTTCTCCCGGCGTTTGGAAAGCCGCTGCCGAGGGGGCGTTTCTGAGCAGCAGGGGCGGGCAGATATGGCGCCTCCCCTCTCCACCTTCTGGGTGGGTGCCTGGGCTGGGAGCAAGAACTACGGCAGAGTTTGCAGCCAGGTGCCAGCACGTGGGCGCCTAGGCGCGGAGCCCGGTGTTCCCTGCGCTCGGCCTACCCGCCTCCATCCGAAGGCGCCGGCGGCCTTGCCTCACACCTTCGCCAGGCTTCCTACTGCGTCCGCGCGGCCAACCTTTTGTGCCGCCGCCCCCGCACGCGGCCTGTAGCTCTAGGCTCCCAGGGATCCGGCAGCAGCGCGTTGCCGGCTTCCTCCAGGCGGCCCCGGGAGGCGGCGCGGCCTGGGAGGCGGAGACCCGGAGGGCCACAAGCGCTCCGCTCCCGGAAGCGAGTTGTTCTCTGGCTCCCGTGGCGCGGATCCGCGCGGCAGCCTGAGGTCCAGCATCCCAGCCGACGCCTCCAGGAGCAGCGGGAGCGGCGCCCACGCCGGAGCAGCGCAACCCCGGCCAGCGCCCGTCCTGGCCTGCAAGATGCTGCCGGTGTACCCGGAGGTGAAGCCCAACCCGCTGCAGGACGCGAACCTCTGCTCGCGCGTGTTGTTCTGGTGAGCGCCCCGCCTGAGCCGTGACACCCCTTGCCGCCGCGGGCCGGCGCCTGGCGCCTTTCGGGGGCAGAGGGTTGCGGCGAGCAAGCGCTTTCCGCTGGCGCCCAGGCCGCTGGGCTTCTTGCTGCCGGTGGGGCCGCCCCGCACTAGCCGCCTGGTACCCGCCTGCGCGCGGCGGCGGGGCAGAGGGCCGGTGACTGGGACCTGGCGGCGGCGGCGCCGGGTGTCCCTGCCTTTCCGCTCGCCGCCCCGCCAGCTTCCAGTTGCCGGGAGCGGCGGGAGCAGGAGGCGGGGAGGCTGAGACCCGAGGCTGCCCGTGGGGGGTCGGCACCCAGCGGGAGGAGGGACTGGACCCTCCCCACCCCCGACTCCACCTCTGAACTGCACCCTTTTTTCTTTTTTTCGTGAGCAAGCAGCTTATGAACAGCTTCCTTTATGTAATTAGTGCCCTGGACCAGTCGCCGTCTTCCAACAATGTCCCCACCCTTAACCATATTCCTTACATGTCTTATGTGACAGCAGCGCTCCAACTCCTCCGGGCTTCCTCTGTGTCTGTGACCCTGTCTCCCTCCCTCCCTCTCTCTCTCCGTGTGCGTCTCTCAGTGTCCTGGTACGTAGTTAAGGCAAATTTCTAGTGGATTAAAAAACACTCTTATTTGTATTTAATGAACGGGGACACTATTAGAGAACACGTTTTGCTTTTGCCTGGGACTCACAGCCACGACTGGAGTGTGCATTTGACCAGCCCTTTCCCTATTGGGAATCTTTCCACTTCCACCTTTGAGGACCACTCTGGGGATGGGGTCCCTGAAGTCTGTGGGGTCTTACCCAGGTCTCTAGCCTTCAGAGATGTGTTCTGTGGTCTTGGTGCAGGTGGTCTGCCCAGGAGTCCTATTGTCTTGAAACCACTGAAGAGTCCTTGAGTTGAGAGGAAACACCAATGAAAAACGGCTCAGAGAGAAGCTCTTAACTGAAGTTTTCCATCTAGTAGCTGGGACTACTAACTTCAACCTTTGGGCTTTAGTCACACTTGCTTGATTATTAGACCTTTTGTTTCAGGACCCTAACTCATTCATCTTTCCCGTATATTCTATTTCCTTTTTTTAATGGGACAGCCTAGGGGATCCCCCGGGGATGGGAGCTCCTATGCTTGTTTTGATGGTGGTGTATTCAGTTTGTGTAGGTACGTCTCTTGGCCATTTGGTGGCCTTTCAGGATCAAGAGGGGCCTAGAAGAAGAAATATGGGTGTGGTTACAGTAACTTCAGGCAGGGCAAGGAACTCTCCAAGCCCATTCTGTTGGTGGACTTTCAAAATGTATGCGAATGGAAATGGGAAGGTGAGGACTTCTCATTGATTTTGGTAGGCACCCATTTCCAGTTTTCCTGCTGGAGGGCAAGGACCTATATTATCTCTTATTTTACAGCTGAAGGCACCGAAGCAGAGAGTTTGAATAAGTTGTCTACCATCACACAGCTAGTAAGTGGTGGAGAGGGACCGTAAACTAGGCAGTCTGGCTTCTGAGCCTGTGTTCCCTGTGTATGTAACTGCAGTTCTGAGCTGCTTCTGTTGGTATATTCATTGGTAAACACAAAGAGAAGGCGATTGCAAACACATCTTTGTTCTTCTCGGCAGGAGTTTCTCAAGGGAAGTTCTTAGCAGCTGTTGGAGGTCATGGTATGTGATACGTCTCTATAAACAAGCTAAAGGGTGACTGTTCTCGAAGTATGGTACTCAGCATCCTCATCACCTGGGCATTTGTTAGAAATGCAAATTCCCCTGCACTCATTCTAGGCCAGTTCTGTAAAGTTAGAAACTCTTCGGATGGGGTTTAAACAAGCACTCCAGGTGATTCTGATGGAAGGTTGATACTGGCTACTGCTTTAAGTCACTTCTCCCATTGGCATTGTTACTTCAGTATTAACTTGTAAAAAGGGGTCCAGGACTTCCCTGGCGGTCCAGTGGTTAAGATCCCGCTTTTCCACAGCAAGGGGCACGGGTTTGATCCCTGGTCCAGGAACTAAGATCCCGTATGCCACGCCAAAATAAGAAAGAAAGGGGGGCAGGGTCCAGACTTTGCGAAGTTAGTTGTTGACCATGATTGCCATCCTGTATTCAAAGTCTGAGGTACCTTAGTGATTTCCTTGTGTACCCAACTTGGCTGTCACGGGAAAGCTGAAATGAGCCCAGCCAGGAAGTTCCGCCCAGAGAGAAGGCCCACCTTGTAGAGAAAAGTCAAGTTTTCATCTTCTCATTGGGTATGTGCTTCTTAAATTTCATCTGGGGTTTAGTGTTTCCACAGCACAGTTTGCGCACATAGCATCTAAGGAGTCATACACTATGGCTTTGATAATTTTTGTGGATTTTAGAAAAGAATATGTATTTTTCTATTTTTGTAAGAAATTTAGAACTATAGAGCAAGACGAAAAGAATAAGGATGTGTTACACCTATTAGCCAAGTACACTTGCTGATATTTTGGTTATTTCTTGGTCTTTCCCCTAGAAATCTTTATGCACACCTTCGTGCCCACATTCATCTTTCCTATAAAAGGAAATAGTTTTGAATCCTGAACCCTTCTTAATTTTCTATGGTTAACATTTACTTATGGCATTAAATAAGCATGGTATTAAAACATGGTATTTAATTGCAGTTTATGCAGTCTTTCACTTTTGTCTAGCACAGTTTATTGCTAATTATGATGTGCTGTATATCCATGACCTTGTATTTTGGTGCGTCTTTCCTTTTTCTATATTCTCAGAAGTAAAATAACCAGTGAAAGGCTACATTGTTTTCCATCAGGTTCTGGCCAATTTGCCCTCTTAATAGCTGTTTGTGAGCTCATTTCATTGTCAGCTTTGAGTACGTGAATTACATTTTTCTAGGTCTAAAGTTAAAAATAATATCAAACTCGTTTTTTTGTTTGTTTGTTTTGTTTTGTTTGGCTGCGCCACAAGGCATGCGGGATCTTAGTTCCCCGACCAGCGATGGAACCCGCGCCCCCTGCATTGGAAGTGTGGAGAGCTAACCACTGGACCGCCAGGGAAGTCCCCCAATATCAAGCAGTTTTAATTTGAATTTATTTTATTATTATTATTATTATTACTTTTTGGCTGTGTTGGGTCTTCGTTTCTGTGCGAGGGCTTTCTCTAGTTGCGGCAAGCGGGGGCCACTCTTCATCGCGGTGTGCGGGCCTCTCACTATCGCAGCCTCTCTTGTTGCGCAGCACAGGCTCCGGACGCGCAGGCTCAGTAGTTGTGGCTCACGGGCCCAGTTGCTCCGCGGCATGTGGGATCCTCCCAGACCAGGGCTCGAACCCGTGTCCCCTGCATTGGCAGGCAGATTCTCAACCACTACGCCACCAGGGAAGCCCTGAATTTATTTGATTTGCAGAAATGGAACCTTTTTTTGGTGTCTATTGACCATTTATTATTATTTTTTTGAATTGTGTATTAATAGATATTTTCCTATGAGGTATTTATATTTTTGAAATAACTTCTAACAGTGCTTATAATTTTGCAGATTTTCATTTCTCTTAATTTAGCTTAGAGGTTTTAAATTATATATCATTAAGTATATCAAACTTTTCTTTTTGGTTTCTCCTGTTGCTTTGTAATACCTTTTCTAAATCCCAGCATCATCTAAATCTCTGTAAGCATTTTACTTTACTTCTTGTTTCATTTCTAACAATAAAGCCAGCTAGAATTTCTCTTAGTGTTAGATATAAGATAGGCCCCATTTTTTCTGAAACAGCCCATCTTCCTATCATGGTTTATTGAATAATTCTTGCTCATCCCCATTATTGGAAATAAGTGGCATAAATTATGAACTGTGTCCAGTCTGCTGAGACTCTTCCTGGTTATGTCCCCACTGTCCGGCACAGCAGGCCTCTGGGGTGTGCTCTGTACTTCTCTCCCACCCTCGTCCCAGAGGCCAGCAGTTTGGGGGTTAGTGTGGGACCTGTCCCCAGAGATGAGGGTTGAGTAGGGTCTTTGGCCAGATGCACTTGGCCCATCAGGGAGTGGTTAAATTGTAGCTTCCCTGACGCTGACCATGTCTCAGTTGGTGAACTGTCACCTTGCAAAGGGAGTGCTGTTGTGGAAACTGCCACTGGTGTCCAGACAGACTCTCTGGAGACTCTTGTCAGAGAAGCTGATGACATGAGGGGGGATGTGAACTGGCTGAGTGCTGAGATGTTTAGGGAGGTTGGTCCTGTTAGGCCCTCAGTAAATACTGATCGTGAATGCACAGAAATGTGTAATTCCAAACTAGAATTCTTTGCACCATTTTCATACTACTACTTGTTAGAATCTTGTTGTTCTTCGTCAACAGTCAGAAATCCAAATGTTGTAGATGCAGGCTGGGTGAGCTTTCCAGGGCTCTTTCTCTGACTTTGGTTTGTTCCCCTCTTAGGTGTTTAGTTTGATTAGTTTTGGCAATTTTATACAATAACTCCAGCACCATGGAAGATGAAGAACACCCTAAAGGTGTATTAAAATTTACTACTAATGGGACTTACCTGGTGGTGCCGTGGTTAAGAATCCACCTGCCATTCATTGCAGGGGACAAGGTTCAATCCCTGGTCCGGGAAGATCCCACATGCCGTGGAGCAACTAAGCCCGTGTGCCACAACTACTGAGCCTGCGCTCTAGAGCCCATGAGCCACAACTACTGAGCCCGTGTGCCACAACTACTGAAGCCTGCTCACCTAGAGCCCGTGCTCTGCAACAAGAGAAGCCCGTGCACCACAACGAAGAGTAGCCCCCGCTTGCCACAACTAGAGAAAGCCCTCACACAGCAACGAAGACCCAGTGCAGCCAAAAATAAATAAATAATAAAAATTTACTACTAAGTCCTTACAGTGAAATACACAGTGTAACAAATTTAAGTTTACTTCCTGTAGTTTATTCCTGGTTTTTTGGGTCTTTATAGTCCTCACCTGCTCAGCCTGAGAGGTGTCAGCTAGTGTCCACTCAGACGTGTCACGTGGATAATTTGCCTTTCTGAGTCTTCCAGGGGTCCCCCAACGTGTTGACTCCCTTCCCTTTGTTGATCTGAAACAGTCTGTCAGATATTTCTCCAGCAAAGATGGGTTTATTTGGGATCAGCAGTGAGTTGCAATTCAGGGTCTGCAGCCGTGGCGAGCCATGTGTACGTCTCCAAAGGGCAGGGGAAGGAGAACTCTTATAGAGGGGAAAAGAGAGCTGCAAGGGCTGTTGTCGTAAGCAGAGTCCATGGCTTTTCTTTCTCTTTTTTTAAAAAATAAATTTATTTATTTATTTATTTTGGCTGCGTTGGGTCTTTGTTGCTGTGTCTGGGCTTTCTCTAGTTGCGGCGAGTGCGGGCTTCTCATTGCGGTGGCTTCCCTTGTTGCGGAGCACAGGCTCTAGGCACGCGGGCTTCAGTGGTTGCAGCATGCAGGCTCAGTAGTTGCGGCTCGCAGGCTCTAGAGCGCAGGTTCAGTAGTTGTGGCACACGGGCTTAGTTGCTCCACGGCATAGTGGGATCTTCCTGGACCAGGGCTCGAACCCGTGTGCCCTGTGTTGGCAGGCGGATTCTTAACCACTGTGCCCCTAGGAAGCCCCATGGCTTTTCATTGGCTGAGTCCTTGGTAGGAAAGAAGAGTCTGTCTGCTTGCCTTTGGGCTCTGATATTTTTGCAGGCGTGAGAGCTCCCCCTCCTGGTCTCCCAACTATTTAATTGAGGTTTCTGTTCGTTCATTTTTTTACCCTTCCCTGTCTGTCTCCCAGGCTATGTCTGCTATGTGGGGTGTGGAACACCTTCATCCTAAATCTTGCCTGTAACTTTCTGATGGATCCAGGGAACCCTGTCCCTCTTACCATGAGGCTTTTCCATGGGTTTCCTCTTTGCGTAAGATAAGCCCTTGTAAGTGTTTTCTGTGTTTCTGTGTCCACCACGGATAAAATAAAGGTGAATACCTGTAATGCAGTGGGAAGTTCTGGACTTAGGTGTGGATGGACTCAGGTCTCATCTTCGGCCCTGCAATTCTATGTAGCTACATGCAAGTGAATCTCAGCCTCCCCTGGCTTAAAATCGGGAGGCTGGAGATAATCTTAATTCAACTGACCCAGTCCAGAGTTATGGCCTCAGGTTGTTGGGGCCTGGGGATGCCTGAAGACAGGCAGGTAACTTTTAGGTCCGTTCAAAGATTATTCCTTTTAAGATCTCTTTATGTTAGGTAAATACCTAGGGATAACTGAAAATGGCAGGGGGTAAACTGAATCCTTTCTTCAGATGTTAACTCATGTTTTCCCATTTTCAGCAGTATTTTCTGATGTGCTGTTAAAAATGCAGATGCAGGGCTCTTTCCCTCCCTGCCTCAAGGTATTCTGATGCTGGTAGGTGTGGAAGGGACCTGCATTTTAAGTTTATTCACAGCACTTGCATGCAATTAGTCGTCAGAGATGGAAACATCTAGATAACAATACACATAACCACTAACACCTATTGAATGCTTCCTCTGGGCTCAGAATCTTGCTCATTGTTTTTACTTTTTTAAACATTTTATTTATTTATTTTTGGCTGCGTTGCTGCCCGCCGGCTTTCTCTAGTTGTGGCCAGCGGGGACTGCTCTTCCTTGCAGTGCATGGGTTTCTCATTGCGGTGGCTTCTCTTATTGCAGAGCCCGGGCTCTAGGCACATGAGCTTCAGTAGCTGTGGCGCAGGCTCAGTAGTTGTGGTGCACGGGCTTAGTTGCTCCGTGGCATGTGGCATCTTCCCGGACCAGGGATCGAACCTGCGTCCCCTGCATTGGCGAGCGGATTCTGAACCACTGCGCCACCAGGGAAGTCCCTGTTTTTATTTTTTATTTATTTATTTTTTAAAAACTTTATTTTAAAATTTTGGTTACAGTTTCATTTTTGTTTTCTTAACAAGTCTACTGTTTAATCTCTCAGGATTAAAAAACAATTATTAATCTTCTAAAGAACTGAACAACAAAGGAATGTCAAGGGAAGGGCACAACTGCCCCATTCTCTGGGGGTATAGTAGCTACTCCAGTTTAACACCTAGCTTCAAAACAAAATGAATTTTTATATTTTCTAAATGAAATAATGTACAACCACCATCTTCATCTGAGCTTATTATAACTTTCAAACACAAAGCTTCATTTTAAGCTTGGTAAAAATCTTTTAACAGGAATGATGGCTGACCTTAATATGTAGTGTGTATCTTACAGGAAATGGTTTTTAACAATCATAACACAGTAATAATGCCATTAATGAAGTCCTCAATTTAGAATCTGGAACATTCTTCCATCAAGGGGGGGAGGGGGAAATTCAGTCCAATGAGTCTGTCTCAAGATCTTCATCTCTTGTTTGCTCCACTTGTATTCTCTTTTCAGTAACTGGATTAATGCTTTGAGCCCAAAATGAGATATATTTTTTATTACTGTAGATTACATGTTGTTTGGTGCTCAGTTTCCATTTGTTCCTCTTGCTTGCGTTTTCTATCTGCTGCTTCTTTGTCATGTTGGCCTTTCAGCATATTCCTTCTATGAGCAGTCTGAAAGTTTCTTCCACCTTTTCTCTTCTTTTCACCTTCTTGATCATCTCCTTCCTCTTCAGAATCAGAGGTTGATGTAAGCCCTGTTTTAGCTAAATTTTTCCTTTTTGGTTCAACTTCTTTTTTCCCCTCTTTTTTATCTGGCTCTTTTCTTGGCTTATCTTCTCCCTTTTGGCCCTCTTAATCCTTTTTAAGCTGCTTTTTAGGTTGTTTTTCCTCTTGCCCTTTTTTCTTACTTTTGTCTTCTTCAGTTACCATGTCACTCTCTGAAGGACAGGGCTGTGTTACCATTTTGGGTCTGCCTCTTGGTTTTGGAATCTTGACTTCTGTAGCTGCAGGTCGTCCTCTTTTAGGACTCACGTTTAGATTAACAGATGCTGTTGCTGTAGTCACTACTCCTGCCTCCTCGGTTTCTACTTGTTTTTCTGCCTTTCTCTTTCTCCCTCTTCTGGCAGCTTTTGGAGTGGTTATGTCAACTGCTTTAGTCACATCCTCGTTGCTGGCCTTTTTCTTCATGGTCAGTATCTTCCTTTGAAACACTAGTTTCTTTTTCTTCAACTTCAACATCAGATGACGCATTTGATTGTTTAGTTGATGCCTGTTGACTTGAAAATTTCACTTTCGGACTGTTATCTATCTCCCATAAACCTTCATTAAAGCCTTTTCGTTTATTTGGTTTGCCGTACTTTTCCTTATTTTCTGAGTAAGGAAATATGTCCTTTGGGCCTAAAAAAGCAGTCTCATGAGTTCCAGAAAAGAAAATGGGTAGTTTGTTTGTGGGTGGTTTTACAGCTCCATCAGGAACTTCATCTACTCGAGCTGGCCAATGAGGATAACCTTTCATCTTGGCGAAGATGAGGTCCCCAGGTTTGAAATCGCGAGTCATGTTTCGGGGGCGAGGCCGGGGGTCCGAGCACAGGGAGGAGGTGTGGCGGTGCGGACTGCGAGGGGATGCGGGAGGGCGGACGGCAGCCGAGGCTCCCGCGGCGGCGGGAGAGGGAGGATGCCTCGGGGTGTCCCGACGCGCCTGCCGGGGCCGCGGGCGCTGAGGCTGCGGTGGCGGGCCGGCCGCCTCTGCCCGCGTCCACGCAAGCCACCTGCGCCACCAGCTGCCGCAGAGGCGTCTCAACGGCTCCGAATAGCAACCGCCGCCGCCGTCGCTGCGCTGCTCCCGCGCGGCTCCCGCTCGGCGCCCGCTAGCACTGGGACGGGACCAACTGCTCCTGTTTTTATTTTTAATGTCTCATTTAACCCTCAGACATTCCTATGAGTCAGTGAGGCAGGCATCGTATGAATGAGGAAATCCAGGTCCAGAGAGGAGCCTCATAGCTGGGAGGTCTGAAGGCCCCAGCTGGGACTCCACCCACATCCTCGGCACACCCGGGAGGCTGGCAGTGCTCAGTGTCCTGTCTGCCTGGCTTTAGCTCCCACAGGTTGGGTGAATAACAAATGAATATGCTGACAGTTAAAACTCATGTTAGTGACTGAATATGCTCTTTACATAGGCATGCATCTGGAGCATGTTTTCCTACGTTCTGTTTGTTGTGCTGCTGCCCGAATTGCTGAGTGGGTTGTTGGCATCCTTATTCCTGCAGTTCTGAAGGCATCAACCTGTCAGTTCCCCTTGACTTCTTCAGCCTCATCTGCTGACATCAGATCCTGTTGATTCAACTTTAGACATGCCTTTGGAGTCATTCATTCATTCAGCAACTGTTTCCTGAGTGTGGATGTGTGGGATTCACAGGAAAGGGGACCACAAAGATGCCACCCTCCTGGAACTTGTGTCCCTCCCCGCCCCTGTTCCGTCCTCACCTAACAGTCTTGGCTTCACGTCCTCCCAACGGGTCTTCCCGCTACCGTTCTTTCCCCTAAAACAAATCCATGCCATCCCCCTGCTTAAAAATCTCTGCTTCCTCCTGCTCTGAAGAGTAATTCTTTAGCATGATGTTCAAGGATCCTTAAGAATCTCCTTTCTGAGCCTCATCTTTCATCATTTCTTACACAGCTGGACTTGTCTGATGAGTTGAGGCCGATCTTATAGCTATCCTGCCTTTGCAGGGCCGTCAGAGCCAGGCCTGGGGTCCTGCCTGGTGAAAGGCAGCTGCCTCTGAGGGAGCCGTTGCGTTACCGGGGCTGTGGGAATAAATGCGGGATAGCAGGCCAATGCCCATGTTGTTTTCCCAGCACCACTGCCCGAGGCTCATTTATACAACACTGAGTCCTCATCTAGGTCGGGTACAGTGGAGCAGTGCCCCATCTGAAGCCAGATTGCCTGGGTATAGATCTGACCTCTGCAACTTACCTGACCATCATACGCACCTCACAGGGTTGTGGAGAGCATTAAATGAACCAAACACTGGTGAAACATTTAGAACAGTGTCTGGCAGATAGTAAGCAGTAAATAAATATTAAAAGATAGCCATGGCACCTTCTTGTTAGCAGTCGTAAGCTAACATTTTCGTTTGTAAATTGACACGGTCTATTTCCCAGATGGGTGTGTGCTGCAGGAGCGGTATGAATGAGGTGTGCACTGATTGATGCAGGGCTTTGAGGAGGGGTGGGACGGAGGAGGAGGGGACGCATCCCAGGCAGGAGACGGGCGCACGCCGGACGCAGAATTCTGTAGGAGGTAGTACGTCCTGAGAATAGAAAGACGTGTGTGGGTGCCCCTCTCTCCCGTCTGGTGGTGTTTGCAGTTCCTCAAGGTCACATTCCTCCCCTATGTCATCCCTGCCGACTCTCAGACTTCTCTCATCCTCTCCCCTAGTCGTGTGCTCCTGATGCACATCTGTAGCCCGGCTGTGGTTTCTGACTTAGCTCCTTGTTCCATTTCCTGGTTTCATGGCCACTTCTGTGCTGACCTCTTCGTGTGGCTAGTCCCTACCTGGTCTTTTCCCGAAACCAGCTCCTGTCTGCCCTCCTTCCAACGTTATGAGATCAGAGGGTTGGAAGGGAGAGAGCTTCTAATCCATACTGAATACAGGAATCTCTTCCAGACATTGTGCAATGGGGAAATTTACTGCTCTTTATGTCTTCATATTAAAATGCCAGAGTATGGTCTATTGAGCCAGTTTTCTTTCTGACCAATTTATACTCATCTGTGTCTCCTTTTATATTTTTTGGTCAACACAGGAATTTGACTCCCCATCTTCATATGGGGGCCTTCTGGTATTCAGAGATGGGCTTCACGGACCCATTAAATCTTTTCAGAGAACTGTCTCCAGTTTCCATGCTGCCTTTTTAAGTGGCAGGGTTTTCAGGCCCTCTTCCAAGTGGTTGAACTGAATGCTCTTTAGTAAGGTTTCTTTTTAAAATAAATTTATTTATTTATTTTTCTATCTTTGGCTGCATTGGGTCTTCGTTGCTGCGTGCGGGCTTTCTCTGGTTGCGGCGAGCGGGGGCTACTCTTTGTTGTGGTGCGTGGGCTTCTCATTGTGGTGGCTTCTCTTGTTGTGGAGCACGGACTCTAAGTGTGCGGGCTTCACTAGTTGTGGCACGTGGGCTCAGTAGTTGTGACTCATGGGTTCCAGAGCGCAGGCTCAGTAGTTGTGGCGCACGAGCTTAGTTGCTCCACCGCATGTGGGATCTTCCCGGACCAGGGCTCAAACCCGTGTCCCTTGCATTGGCAGGTGGATTCTTAACCACTGTGCCACCAGGGAAGCCCCTGAATGCTCTTTAGTTTATCAACGTCTTTATTCTCATGTGGCATCTGGAACTGGACAGATTTGATCTGATCAGAGGTAGTGTTTTAACTAATTACTTAGACAATTTAACAAATAATTTGTGTGCTTGACGTGCTCCAGGTTATGTTCTAGACCACGTGTTGGCACACTGTGACCCACAGGTCAAATCCAGCCTACTATCTGCTTTTGTAAATGAAGTTTTATTGAAACACAGCCATGCTCATTCATGAGCATGAATGTTGCAACAGATGCGAAGTTGCAACAGAGACTGTGACCTGCAAAGCCTAAAATGTTTATGATGTAGCTCTTTACAGAAAATGTTTGCTGCCCTGTTCTAGATGCTTGGGATATAGTAGTGAGCAAAAGAGGTAACAGTCCCTGCCTTCACGTAACTTAAGCTCTAGAAAGGTGAATAAGTAACATATAGTATGTTAGATGGTTATGAGTGCTGAGAAGAGAATAATAAGACGGGGAAAGGGATCAGGAGTGTGTGTGGGGAAGGGAGGTGACAGTTTCAGGGGGGCCAGGGGGAGCTTCACAGAGAAGACAACGCACCAGAGAGATGACCTGGAGAGGAGGTGATGGAGTGAGTTGTGCACATTCAGGGGGAAGGACAAGTGTAAGGCAAGAGATGATGGGGACTCCGTTGGCCGTTGGAGGACTTGGGCTTCACTCTGAGTGGATGGAGTCTACTGAAAAGTTTTGAGAAGAGGTGTGACATGATTTGCTCAGGATTTAGTAAGATCACTCTGGCAGCTGTACGGGAAGTCGACTAAAGAAAGTTATGGGCAGAAATGGGGAGACTGGCAGGAGATTTGACAGTAGTTCAGGCCAGAGATGATAGTGGCTTTGACCAGGATGGAAGGAGTGGCAGTGGTGAGTAGTAGCTGGGTTCAGGGAAGAGCTTATTTAAAGGTGGAGCTGTGGGAGAGGGGGTTGGCTTTGATGGTGGAACTTGAGAGGAAGTGACTTGCAAGGTTACCTCTGGATTTGGCCTGAGCACCTGTAAGGATGGAGTCACCATTAAATGAAATGCTGAAACCTGCAAGAGGAATGGGTTGGAGAAGACCAGGAGTTTGGTCTTGGCCGAGTTAAGTTTGAGATGTCTGGTACACGTGGGAGAGGTTGAGCAGGTCATGAGTCAAGGGCTCAGAGAAGAAGTCTGAGCTGGAGATAAAATTTGGGCGTCATCAGCAACGCATACAGTTGAGATGTATTGGACCCATGGTCAACTGACTTCACAGTGCATCCCCATACAAACTTCTATTTTATCTGGTTTTAAGTTCATTTATTTTGTTGATGTCAAAGTTCAACGTCTCATTGTTGCCTGTAGAAAGTGCTTTGAAAACTTTTGTTGTCTTTACTTGAGAAAGGACGGGTCCTGGGACTGTCCTCCAGGTTGTGGCCAATCTGCTAATGAACATCGTGGGCAGTGGGTGAACTTGACACAGGTATCAGGAGAGGTCGGGAGTTCAGAGGTCTCTTATCTACTGGGTAGTTGTTCTGAAACCCTACAAAGAGAAGACTTGAGGTTAGTTTGACATGATTTCCTCTTAATGATTGCAGGCTGGCTCTTGGTGCTGCCTTTCCTAAATATACTTGGAAATTACCTTCTTCAAACAATTGTTGGCATGTATTATCTGTTAAACTTGCTAGCTCTGTTTTATCTTAAGTTCCTGCTATTGATTGTACAGCAGTTTCTCAGCCCTCAGTATGATTGAATCACCTGGGCAGCCCTAAAATTTGAATGCCTGGTCCCTCCGGTTAGGCCAATTTGAATCATCATCTCAGGGCATGGAACCCAGGTATCAATATTTTTAAAAGGTTCCCTGCAAATTTCTGATGGACAATGAAGACCAAGAACCCCTGATTAAAAACAGTTTCCAAAGGTCAGACATTTTCCTGTGCAAATTTTCGTTTTTGCGGCTGGGGGTTCTGGTCTGCCCTCACCTGCACCGCCTTTTCTAAGTTCCTCTCAAAGCGGGAGAACAGCTGGCTTGTTCATCCCTGTGGGGACTCAGCAAGGTGTTGTGGAGGAAGGGAGCTGCCTATGTGTGGGGATCTTAGATATACTTGGTCCTTGGGTCCTTGTAGTAAACCCTTGTTGAACCTGGTTTTGTCCTCATTTTACCAAAGCAGGACAATTGAGGAGCTCAGAGTTGAGTCAGGACGACAAATTCCAGAGAATGAGCTATGGCATCTATGTCGCTGTGTTTATTTCCTCACCCTGGGCAGACAAGAATGCCTGGATTGATTGAGCCTACAAGGGTAATTGAGTGGAAATCTCACACTTGTCAACAAAAAGCTCGTGAGCATAAAATTGCTCACCCAATAAATTGCTTTTATTTGCAGACCCTTATTGGTGTGTTTTGTTGGTCAGGATGTGACTGAGATTATGTGATAAACCCAGTTGGCTACTTCTTTTAACTTCTATTGAAGGGATTCTTCAACTAGGCAGTGTGCACTCTTTTCTCTCTCTGTAAATATAGAAAGGTGTCTGTCCTGTTTTTTTTGGCTGTGTTGGGTCATTGCTGCGCGGGGGCTGCTCTTCGTTGTGGTGCGCGGGCTTCTCATTGTCGTGGGTTCTCTTGTTGCAGAGCACGGGCTCTAGGCGTGTGGGCTTCAGTAGTTGTGGCAGGTGGGCTCAGTAGTTGTGGTTCGTGGGCTCTAGAGCGCAGGCTCAGTAGTTGTGGCACACGGGCTTAGCTGCTCCGCGGCATGTGGGATCTTCTCCGGGCCCGGGTTCGAACCCGTGTCCCCTGCATTGGCAGGCAGATTCTTAACCACTGCACCACCAGGAAAGTCCTATCATGTCTTTTTATTGCTTTAAATGATCAAGTGTTATTTAAGTCTTTATTCATTTGTGACTTAAAAAAGAAAAAAACTATATTGTTAGCTCTTCAAGGGCAGAAACTAGTGTCTTTGGCATCTCTCAGTGCCTAGCTGAGCATCTTGCCCTTAATAGGTTTATTCAGTGATTGTAAATTACTTTAGTCTTTTTTTTTTTTTTAATTTATTTATTTATTTATTTATTTTTGGCTGTGTTGGGTCTTCGTTTCTGTGCGAGGGCTTTCTCTAGTTGTGGCGAGCGGGGGCCACTCTTCATCGCGGTGCGCGGGCCTCTCACTATCGCGGCCTCTCCCATTGCGGAGCACAGGCTCCAGACGCGCAGGCTCAGTAGCTGTGGCTCACGGGCCTAGTTGCTCCGTGGCATGTGGGATCTTCCCAGACCAGGGCTCGAACCCGTGTCCCCTGCATTGGCAGGCAGATTCTCAACCACTGCGCCACCAGGGAAGCCCAATTACTTTAGTCTTAATCTGAGTTTTTCTAACTTGGAGTTGCTGACACCTCCGTCTTAGATCGGAGCAAGCTGAGTATAAGGAGAGAGCATCAGACTGGAGCCAGGGGTCCTAGTCCGGGATCTTACTAGCTGTGTGACCTTAGGCAAAACACTTAACCACTCTGGGCTTTGGTACCCTCTTCTAGAAGCTGGCAAAATTAAACCTACTCACAATGTGTTCTGAAAATTAGATTTTAGATTTAGTACAATGAACGAATAAAGTTCCATATACTTATTTTTCTCCCCCACTTCCAATCAAGCAGGGCAAGGCAGCAGGGAAGTAATGTGGGAAGTAGTGCAGTGTATAATATCCATCTCTGATGAATGGAGAAGTGACCCGTTAGTAACTGTCCCACAGAAATTAAGATATATGAAAAAAAGCTACAAAAAATTTATACTCAGAACTGGGCTGCTGTCTGTCGAAGCATTTTGAAAATTATAAGGTGGTGTTGCTACATCTGCCAGAAGTCTTCTGGAAAGCAATTTCTCAGCAGAGCAATGTGGCCAAGACTGCCCAAGTCAACTTCTGGCAGCTTCCCTCTTTCATAAACAGCGCCAACGCCTTGATCTTGGACTTCTAGCTGGCAAAGCTGTGAGAGAATAAATTTCTCTTGTCTAAGTCACCCTGTGTGTGGTACTTTGTTAGCCTGAGCACATGAGCAACTCCCTCCCATGGAGGGCTTGGTTGGAGTTAGTGCCACTGGTCATTGATCAGAGCTGCTTTGTATTGTGGTAGTTTGTCCCGTTAGACTGGACTCACCAAGGATTCTGACCCCACAAGCCTTACCCTCTACTCCATCTGCTTATTATAGACCGGCCCTCACATATTTTTTTGAGTTGAATTCAGGTATAATTCCTAAGTCTTCAAACATACATGTAGCCAATCTTCATAAACCCTTCGAGTGCTGTACTTGGGAGGGGAGAGTGCATTCTGTCCCTGGGCAGGCAGGCTGGGCATTGCAAGTATAATTTATTGCTCTAGAAATTAGATTACTCATTGTTGCTGTTAGTTCCCCCAGCACAAGGTGGGGACATCTTTGGCATAAGGCTGTCTATCCAGTGTAAGCTCTTCTGTTCTTTTGGGCTATGAGGTAACTCAGACTCATGCTCTAAACTTTCTCTTTTTCATCTACATGAAAGTTTCCCAAATTATTTTTTGCTTTTGGGAAAACCCCATACAAGTCCGTAGTGTATCTGATATTAATAGTTGAAAAAAGATGGCTCTATTGTTCTCAGGCAAACTCAAAATCCTTTCTTCTCCCCCCTTAGAATATGATGTAGTCCTAGTTTTTCCTTCAACAAATATTTTAAAGAGAAGAGTAGTCCCTTTGAGTAAGCCAAATTAGAATTCCTCTTCTCCCTCCCTCCTCCCTCCCTTCCTCTCTTGAGTGGATTTTGGTCATCTCGGCTAGGAGCCGCTCAGAAAGTAAAGTCTTTTGAAGGGAAATTCCAGCCGCTTCATGGGGAGGGATTCCTATAAGGGGGAGACACATTTTCTAAGAAACCCTTCCAGGAAGGATGAGGTGCAGCAGGAAGGAATCCCACAGGGCAGCCGACTCACAAACAGAAAGGGAATTAGCTGCCTTTGATTTCTGGGAACTGGCCTTTTTATTTAGGGCAGAGCAAAGTGAGTAAGGAGCAGCTACCGCCGAATGCGAGTTGTGCAGAAGGTGGTATATGGGGTGGGGGAGGGTTGTGTTGGAGAGACTGAACTCAGCCTGCAAACTGCAGATGAACCCGAGGCCGGCTGAGCCGTGCTGACTCCGGGTCATCTCAGGCTGACTCTCCGGGAAAGTCTGATTACTCTGAGAAGCTGGTGACAGGCGAACCCCTGGCCCAGGCAGGTTGAAGAAAACGCCGCGCAGGGTCACGCAGACAGAGCCGCTGTGGTTTAAAGCCACTGTGCGGTTTCCTCCCTCTCACATGTTTAGGCTGCGTTCCTGGCAAGGATTTCAAGGCCCTAAGAGGTGCACATGAGCGCCGCTGCAGCGCCCCGTGCGTGGAAGGACCCACGGCGCCGAGCGTGGTGGAGAAGGTGGACCTGAGTGAGGCCGCCGAGTCCTGCCTTCCGGGGGCAGGAAGCACGCAGCGCCGCCGCTGGCCTGAGGTCTCACTCCACGCTTCCTGCCGCCTCTGGGCTCCCTCCCTCGGGCCTCTTTCTGCCTCCTGGTCCTGCCTTCTCCGGTGTTCTCTGCTTTATTTTTCTCTCTGCTCCCCTCCCCTCCGTCCTCAGAAAGTTGGCCCCGTCTACTGAGTTCCACAGAAAACCATGTGCAGTGACGCTGGGTGGTCTTTGAAGGCGGGGACTGAGGGTTACCAGGCGCGCCTCCATCCGCCTCTCAGCTGCCCTCGCTCTCCGCTCTCCAAAGCAAGAGGCGCATCCTCTGCGCAGCCACGCTGAGCGCTCCAGGACCCGCCCCGCCCGGGCTCTGCGGAATACTTCCCGGCCTTAAGCAAATTCCCGTAATGCCAGGTGCACTGCTACCGCAACCATGGCTAACGTTTGTAAAAGCCCGGCCAAGGGCAGCCGCGTTCCTTGCCTCCAGCTGAGGAAACTCAGGTGCGGAGAGGTCAAACAGTTTTGTGCCCACAACTTTGTAAATGGGGAGGGGGTGGTATTCAGATGTTGCAAGTCCGGTGCCAGAGGTCCTTGGAAGGCAGAGGAGGAGGAGGAAGACTTACACTGAGCTTGAGGAGCTGGTGGGATCTCAGAATAGAACCAGGTGGTGCTGGTAAAACTACATTTTACCTTAGTTTGTGCAGAAATTCTCTTTTTTTAAATCCCTTAAGAAGTGCACCTCCAAAAGCATATCGCACTACAAATGATGGCTTCTTTGCTAGGTTTAGCAATCTGGCGTTTATGTCCAAGTCCAGTCTTTATTTCTTTTTTTTTTAAACGTCTTTTTTTAAATTTTTTATTTATTTATTTATTTATTAAATTTATTTTTTATTTTTTAAAAATTAATTAATTAATTTATTTATGGCTGTGTTGGGTCTTCGTTTCTGTGCGAGGGCTTTCTCTAGTTGTGGCAAGCGGGGGCCACTCTTCATCGCGGTGCGTGGGCCTCTCACTATCACGGCCTCTCTTGTTGCGGAGCACAGGCTCCAAACGCGCAGGCTCAGTAATTGTGGCTCACGGGCCCAGTTGCTCCGCGGCACGTGGGATCTTCCCAGACCAGGGCTCGAACCCGTGTCCCCTGCACTGGCAGGCGGATTCTCAACCACTGCGCCACCAGGGAAGCCCCTAGTCTTTATTTCTGAAGTGTCCCCTGATTCCCGATGGACTTTAGCATTTGGCTTGATTGTAGACAAAAGGGTTTGTGTTCTTTATATCCTGGTCTTCTGACAGGCCAGGATCCTAGTGTTGTTGCGCTTGCATTTTTTACTTTGTTTTTGTTTTAAATTTTGTTTATTTATTTTATTTATTTTTTTGGCCGGGTGACGCAGCTTCTGGGATCTTAGTTCCCTGACCAGGGATTGAACCCAGGCCCTCTGCAGTAAGAGTGCAGAGTCCTAACCACTGGACCGCCAGGGAATTCCTGCATCTTTTTATTTTGGAAGGAAATGATTTGGTCTAGCAGCCTCCCTCCTGCTCTTCCCCCCAAAAAAGGGGAAAAAACCATACCTTGATTTGATATGAAATCAGATTAATAGTAAAACTTTTCATTGCCTGAGGTTGTAGAGCTGTACTAAGTATTTTTTTGAATTTTATTTATTTATTTTATACAGCGGATTCTTATTAGTTACCTAGTTTATACATAATAGTGTATGTATGTCAATCCTAACCTCCCAATTCATCCTACCACCCCCCTGCCCCGCCCCACTTTCCCTTCTTGGTGTCCATACATTTGTTCTGTACATCTGTGTCTCTAGTTCTGCCTTGCAAACCGGTTCATCTGTACCATTTTTCTAGATTCCACATATATGCGTTAATATACGATATTTGTTTTTCTCTTTCTGACTTACTTCACTCTGTGTGACAGACTCTAGATCCATCCACGTCTCTACAAGTGACCCAATTTCGTTCTTTATTTATGGCTGAGTAATATTCCATTGTATATATGTGCCACAACTTCTTTATCCATTCATCTGTCGATGGGCATTTAGCTTGCTTGCGTGACCTGGCTATTGTAAACAGTGCTGCAGTGAACATTGGGGTGCATGTGTCTTTTTGAATTGTGGTTTTCTCTGGGTATATGCCCAGTAGTGGGATTGCTGGGTCATATGGTAATTCTATTCTTAGTTTTTTAAGGAACCTCCATACTGTTCTCCATAGTGGCTGTATCTATTTACATTCCCACCAACAGTGCAAGAAGGTTCCCTTTACTCCACACCCTCTCCAGCATTTGTTGTTTGTAGGTTTTCTGATGATGGCCATTCTGACTGGTGTGAGGTAATACCTCATTCTAGTTTTAATTTGCATTTCTCTAATAATTAGGGATGTTGAGCAGCTTTTCATTTGCCTCTTGGCCATCTGTATGTCTTCTTTGGAGAAATGTCGATTTAGATCATCTGCCCATTTTTGGATTGGGTTGCTCTTTTTTTTAATATTGAGCTGCATGAGCGGTTTATATATTTTGGAGATTAATCCTTTGTCCGATGATTCGTTTGCAAATATTTTCTCCCATTCTGAGGGTTGTCTTTTCATCTTGTTTATAGTTTCTTGCTGTGCAAAAGCCTTTAAGTTTCATTAGGTCCCATTTATTTTTGTTTTTATTTCCATTACTCTACGAGGTGGGTCAAAAAAGATCTTGCTGTGATTTAGGTCAAAGGACGTTCTTCCTATGTTTACCTCTAAGAGTTTTATAGTGTCCAGTCTTACATTTAGGTCTTTAATCCATTTTGAGTTTATTTTTGTGTATGGTGTTAGCGAGTGTTCTCATTTCATTCTTTTTTCTTCTTTTTTACAATTTTATTATTTTATTTTATTATTTATTTTTTGGCTGCGTTAGGTCTTCATTGTGGTGTGTGGGCTTCTCGCTGCGGTGGCTTCTCTTGCTGCAGAGCATGGGCTCTAGGCGTGCGGGCTTCAGTAGTTGTGGCTTGTGGGCTCTAGAGCGCAGGCTCAGTAGTTGTGGTGCATGGGCTTAGTTGCTCCGCGGCATGTGGGATCTTCCCGGACCAGGGCTCGAACCCGTGTCCCCTGCATTGGCAGGCGGATTCTCAACCACTGCACCACTAGGGAAGTCCTAATTTCATTCTTTTACATGTAGCTGTCCAGTTTTCCCAGCACCACTTATTGAAGAGACTGTCTTTTCTCCATTGTATAGCCTTGCCTCCTTTGTCATAGATTAGTTGACCATAGGTGTGTGGGTTTATCTCTGGGCTTTCTATCTTGTTCCATTGATCTATGTTTCTGTTTTTGTGCCAGTACCATAGTGTATTGATTACTGTAGCTTTGTAGTATAGACTGAAGTCAGGGAGTCTGATTCCTCCAGCTCCGTTTTTTTCCCTCAAGACCGCTTTGGCTATTCAGGGTCTTTTGTGTCTCCGTATAAATTTTAAGATTTTTTGTTCTAGTTCTGTAAAAAATGCCATTGGTAATTTGATAGAGATTGCGTTGAATCTGTAGATTGCTTTGGGAAGTAGAGTCATTTTCACAGTGTTGATTCTTCCAATCCAAGAACATGGTATCTCTCTGCATCTGTTGGTATCATCTTTAATTTCTTTCATCAGTGTCTTATAGTTTTCTGCATACAGGTCTTTTGTCTCCCTAGGTAGGTTTATTCCTAGGTATTTTATTCTTTTTGTGGCAATGGTAAATGGGAGTGTTTCCTTAATTTCTCTTTCAGATTTTTCATCATTAGTGTATAGGAATCGAAGAGATTTCTGTGCATTAATTTTGTATCCTGCAGCTTTACCAGATTCATTGATTAGCTCTAGTAGTTTTCTGGTGGCATTTTTAGGATTCTCTATGTATAGTATCATGTCATCTGCCAACAGTGACAGTTTTACTTCTTCTTTTCCAAGTTGTATTCCTTTTATTTCTTTTTCTTCTCTGATTGCCGTGGCTAGGACTTCCAGAAATATGTTGAATAATAGTGGTGAGAGTGGACATCCTTGTCTTGTTCCAGATCTTAGAGGAAATGCTTTCAGTTTTCCACCATTGAGAATGATGTTTGCTGTGCGTTCGTCATATATGCCCTTTATTATGTTGAAGTAGGTTCCCTCTATGCTCACTTTCTGGAGAGTTTTTATCATAAATGCGTGTTGAAGTTTGTCGAAAGCTTTTTCTGCCTCAATTGAGATGATCATATGGTTTTTCTTCTTCATTTTAATATGGTGTATCACATTGATTGATTTGCGTATATTGAAGAATCCTTGCATCCCTGGGATAAATCCCACTTGATTATGGTGTATGATCCTTTTAATGTGTTGTTGGATTCTGTTTGCTAGTATTTTGTTGAGGATTTTTGCATCTATATTCATCAGTGATATTGGCCTGTAATTTTCTTTTTTTATAGTATCTTTGTCTGGTTTTGGTATCAGGGTGATGGTGGCCTCGTAGAATGAGTTTGGGAGTGTTCCTTCCTCTGCAATTTTTTGGAAGAGTTTGAGAAGGATGGGTGTTAGCTCTTCTCTAAATATTTGATAGAATTCACCTGGGAAGCCATCTGGTCCTGGATTTTGTTTGTTGGAAGATTTTTAATCACAGTTTCAATTTAAGTGCTTGTGATTGGTCTGTTCATATTTTCTATTTCTTCCTGGTTCAGTCTTGGAAGGCTATACCTTTCTAAGAATTCGTCCATTTCTTCCAGGTTGGGTGCATATATATATTTGTAATCGTTATATCTTCTTCTTGAATTGATCCCTTGATCATTATGTAGTGTCCTTCCTTGTTTCCTGTAACATTCTTTAGTTTAGAGTCTTATTTATCTGAAGTGAGTATTGCTATATCAGCTTTCTTTTGTTTTCCATTTGCATGGAATATCTTTTTCCATCCCCTCACTTTCAGTCTGTATGTGTCCCTAGGTCTGAAGTGGGTCTCTTGTGGAGAGCATATATACGGGTCTTGTTTTTGTATCCATTCAGTGAGCCTGTGTCTTTTGGTTGGAGCATTTAATCCATTCACATTTAAGGTAATTATTGATATGTTTGTTCGTATTACCATTTTCTTAATTGTTTTGGGGTTGTTTTTGCAGGTCCTTTTCTTCTCTTGTGTTTCCCACTTAGAGAAGTTCCTTTAGCCTTTGTTGTAGAGCTGGTTTGGTGATACTGAATTCTCTTAGCTTTTGCTTGTCTGTAAAGCTTTTGATTTCTCTGTCGAATCTGAATGAGATCCTTGTTGGCTAGAGTAATCTTGGTTATAGGTTCTTCCCTTTCATCACTTTAAATATATCATGCCACTCCCTTCTGGCTTGTAGAGTTTCTGCTGAGAGATCAGCTGTTAACCTTCTGGGAGTTCCCTTGTATGTTATTTGTCATTTTTCCCTTGTTGCTTTTAATAATTTTTCTTTGTCTTTAATTTTTTGTCAGTTTGATTACTGTGTGTCTCGGCATGTTTCTCCTTGGGTTTATCCTCCCTGAGTGTCTGTGCTTCCTGGACTTGGGTGGCTATTTCCTTTCCCATGTTAGGGAAGTTTTCGACTATAATCTCTACAAATATTTTCTCGGGTCCTTTCTGTTTTCTCCTTCTGGGCCCTCTATAATGCGAATGTTGTTGCGTTTAATGTTGTCCCAGAGGTCTCTTAGGCTGCCTTCATTTCTTTTCATTCTTTTTTCTTTATTCTGTTCCACGGCAGTGAATTACACCATTCTGTCTTCCAGGTCACTTATCTGTTCTCCTGCCTCAGTTATCCTGCTACTGATTCCTTCTAGTGTATTTTTCATTTCAGTTATTGTATTGTTCATCTCTGTGTTTGTTTGTTCTTTAATTCTTCTAGGTTTTTGTTAAACATTTCTTGCATCTTCTCGATCTTTGCCTCCATTCTTTTTCCGAGGTCCTGGATCATCTTCACTATCATTATTCTGAATTCTTTTTCTGGAAGATTGCCTATCTCCACTTCATTTCATTGTTTTTCTGGGGTTTTATCTTGTTCCTTCATCTGGAACATAGTCCTCTGCCTTTCCATTTTGTCTGTCTTTCTGTGATTGTGGTTTTCATTCCACAGGCTGCAGGGTTGTAGTTCTTCTAGCTTCTGCTTTCTGCCCTCTGGTGGATGAGGCTATCTAAGAGTCTTGTGCAAGCTTCCTGATGGGAGGGACTGGTGGTGGGTAGAGCTGGGTGTTGCTCTGGTGGGCAGAGCTCAGGAAAACTTTAATCTGCTTGTCTGCTGATGGGTGGGGCTGGGTTCCCTCCCTTTTGGTTGTTTGGCCTGAGGCGACTTTGTGTGTGCCCTCCAAGAGTAGAGTCTCTTTCCCCCAGACCTGTCGAAGTCCTGCAATCAAATCCCGCTAGCCTTCAAAGTCTGATTCTCTAGGAATTCCTCCTCCCGTTGCCGGAGCCCCAGGTTGGAAATCCTGACCTAGGGCTCAGAACCTTCACTCCAGTGGGTGGACTTCTGTGGTATAATCATTCTCCAGTTTGTGATTTGATTTTATTGTGATTGCACCCCTCCTACTGTCTCATTGCAGCTTCTCCTTTGTCTTTGGATGTGGGGTATCTTTTTTCGGTGAGTTCCAGTGTCTTCCTGTTGATGACTGTCCAGCAGTTAGTTGTGATTCCAGTGCTATTGCAAGAGGGAGTGAGCACACATCCTTCTACTCTGCTATCTTGAACCAATCTGCCTCTAAGTCTGTTTTTTAAAAAAATTTTTCTTTTCGCCTGTATCAGGTGGCTCACCTATTGGTTTGCCCAGGATGGTCCTGGTTTACATCACTTATCGCATTGTAATTATTAACAGCACCCCGTTTTACTCCTAGGAGTATCTTAGGTTGGGTGATAAATAATATGATCACTCTAATGGAGCTAAGGTCATCTTCCTTAAAATGTGCCCCTCCCCCCTGCCGTGGAGTATGGGCAGGAACTGTGGACAGAGTAATGCTAATAAACTTTTTAGTATTTGCTGAAGTTTTACCAAGAGTAATGTTTAGTGAAAACCTATTACTATTATTATCCTCACTTGAGCGGGTATCCCCCTAAGATAACCCCTGACCTGTGATATGTACATGAGAGTGATGGCTGTGAAAGCTACAGGGAGAGTATGTCCTCCTGGAGGTGGCATCTGGCAGGCTGGGTGGGTGGGCATCTGGGTTGCTTGGTCCCAGCCGGTTGTGGGACCTGGGGGAATGTTGACAGTCTTGGGACTGGAGAGACAGTACCTAAAGGGGTCTCCTGAAGGTGTGTGCTAGTCTAGCCAGTGAAGGTGCTTAGCTCAGGCAGAGAGAGCCAGCTGAATAGGAAGCCGAGGCAAGGGGACCGTGAGCGGCCGGGCACCAGGGAAGTCCTGGGTCGGGTGGAGAGGCTGGCAGGCCCCCAGCTGACCCAGACCTTCACTGTCTTAGCTAGCTTAGACGACAAGCTGATTGTAGTGCTTTTGTAGTGGGTTGGGAGGAAGAGTGGGCTAAGGGCTCCGAGGGGCCTGGTGGCTCCCTGTGCCCTTGGGCTCTGCAGAGGCTGAGGAAGCTGGATTCTCAGCCCTGATGGAAGGACACTGTGTCTGAGGTGGGGTTTAGTAAGTGAGTTTGAACTCTGTGGTGACTGTCCTGGCTTATTACCAGCGGTGTCTTCTCGATCTTGGTCCATTTCCAATCTGAGCCAGTCTCTTTTTTTCTCTTCTTTTCTTTTTTTTTTTTTAAATTTGGCCACGCCACTTGGCTTGTGGGACCTTAGTTCCACCACGAGGGATTGAACCCACACCCTCCGCTGTGAAAGCGCTGAGTCCCAACCACTGGACGGCCAGGGAATTCCCCCAAGCCACTTTCTTTATTTGCCAATTTAACATATTAGTATTAACCTTGTGGGGTGGATGGGAGAAGATTTTAGCCACGTTTGCTTTTGCTGCTTTCCTCTGGGACCTGCCTGAAGCCCAGCTACCTCTCCCAGATTCGCCGATACCCTCCCTTCTACAGGACATTCTTTTATGATCTCTGCTGAATTAGAGGCAAGTACTTAGTATTTCGGGATTTTTCTGAGAGTGCTTTAGGCCTTTGGCTTCTGACTCCCTGTTCTCTTTGCTTGGAACACGAGGACCCTGCTCTCATCCTTCGAGTCTTGGTCCACACCTGGCCTCCTCAGTGAGCTCGGCCTCCTCACGCCATCTAAAGTGGCTGCCCCCACCCTCAGCCGTGTCTCCCTCTTTTTATTTTCCGTCTGGTCATTATCATTGTTCTGGACCTATCTTTTTAATTTGATTATCGTCCTTCTTCCCTTCCCGAATGTGAGCTCCATAAAAAAGACTGTATCTGAGGTCTAGAACCTAGAAAAGTGCCTGTTACACGATGGGTGCGTAAGCGTTAATTCGAATTAATGTTATGATTCCGGTTTCCCTATAGTCCTGTTGTTGAGATTCCTGGTGAAAAAAGTGGGTTTGTGTGTTGCATCCTTTTGTATTAATAAAGGGGTTATGCATATGCTGTGGTTTGGGGGCTGCTTCCCTGGGGATTGAGGGAGGAAGATCTCATTTGGTTCTGGCCTCTTTGGAGGGAGAAAGAGGGAACGGCCCTTCCTCTGCTCTTGGGTTACACAGCAGGGTCCTGGGGCCCTTTCACTGTTCTTAACCCTTTGCGGGGTGTGTGTGGGGTGGTCTCTCTTACCTCTGTCCCTCCATCCTTCTGATGAGGTGCAGGTGACCTCCATGAGGGGCGGGGAGTAGAGAGGCTTGTGAGAGGGAATCAGATTCCCTTGAAAATGGCATTCAGGTCACAGGGGCTGGTTTAGGGCTGTGGGGAAACAGGACAGCCTGGAGCCAAGGTGACAGGCCATCTTAAAGTGTCTCCTACAAAGCATTCTCTTTGCTGACAAAGCCTGTTTGTGTTGTTTTCAGTTGCTTTTTTCCCGCCTCTGCAAGCTTATAGGAAACTTTTTTTTTTTAAAGCAAATGGAGAAGGTACCAAAATTATTAAGTAAGCTGTTTTAGCCTGTCCTAGGATTCACTAGGGAGTTTCGTCTCCTATCAAATAAGCCCTTTAACAGACCACTTACAGAGGCTTTTCACAAGATGTTTTTGTTCTTTCTGAATATGCAGCTATTCAAGCTGAGGGTTGGTATGTTCATAATTGACCTAATGCTTCAAAGAATGAACTGGTTTAGCTGGAATTTTCCGAAAGTCTGTCCTAGTGACTTAGTATTGCCCAGATAGAAAGTGTATAATTTATAATTAGCTTTTCCCCCTGAACTCTGAGTAATAGGCAGAAAGCCTATTACATTTTAAACTGGATTATCATTTTGGACAGCTCTTCTCAGTATTATGTAAAGAATTCCCCATTCCAGGTCTGGAGTCTCTGCTGAGAGCTCTAAACAGTTGCCTAGAAGAAAGATGGACAGAATAGTCATAAAGGAGGACTGACCTGGTGTGGAAGAGTGGTTTTATGTTCACAGCCAGCGTGGGCACTGGGGATTTTTCCATCACGCCTTCTGCCTCAGGGCTGTTGGGCCTTCTATGTTTTGTTTATGGAGCTGAAGCAATCTCTCAGTTATTAGTTCATGGATAATTACCAGAAATATGAACTCAAGGACTTCTCCGGTGGTGCAGTGGTTAAGAATCCGCCCGCCAATGCAGGGGACACGGGTTCGAGCCCTGGTCCTGGAAGATCCCACGTGCCGCAGAGCAACTAAGCCCGTGCGCCACAACTACTCAGCCTGCACTCTAGAGCCTGCAAGCCACAACTACTGAGCCTGCGAGCCACAACTACTGAGTCCACGGCACCTAGAGCCCGTGCTCTGCAACAAGAGAAGCCACCGCAATGAGAAGCCCACGCACCACAATGAAGAGTAACCCCCGCTCGCCGCAATGAGAGAAAAGCCTGCACGCAGCAACGAAGACCCAATGCAGCCAAAAATAAATAAATAAATAAATAAAAAGTGATGTGTGGTCTCTATGCACTTATTAAAAAAAAAAAAATGAACTCAAATCATTACTTTTTTTTTTTAACCCTTTACCTTTTCTCCTAATCATGTAGGGTGGTGACATAAAAATTAAATGAAAAAATAGGCTCACCTACTTTATTAGTTATTCTGTTTACTTGGAGGAAAATCATAGCTGTGTCATCAACTGCCCTTTCTCTTCAAACCTCATACCATTTGCCAAGAGATAATTGTGAATTGTAGGACAACCTAGGCCAGAGGTTGAAGTCTCTTGTCAGAGTGTTCCTATGGGGCCTTAAATATTTAAAAATTAGTCACCTTGCTGTGTGATGATACAGAAGAATCTGATGGCCAGGCCTGAGGAGAAAGAAGTTTGGGCAGAAACATGAACAGCTGAAGCAGATTGTTAAGAAAATCCTGGAGCCAGCTGCAAGAAGCATTGGAGAGAACAAGAGGGTCAGTGGTACTATACCAAAGTCTTAGGGTCCTCAACTCTCTCAGTGGAACAGAAGGGAACGCACCAAATGCTGCCTCATCGAACATGGTGAGTTTAATTTTAACTTTCTGCATTTCCGATGACATCCTCTGGGGAATCGAAGGCACAACTGAGTCTGATCGGTGGGCCTGAAGAGTCATGACCCCAAGGGAAGGGACCAGGAACAAAAGGAAGCAATAACAGAGGATACTCTTCAGGACTTCACGCCTAAGCCAAGTTGACAGAGCTACAGTGAGGCTGGGCAAGATGGACTTGCACCCTGAAATTCACATCGGTGTTGAGGGAGCCCTAGACTGTCAATGCTGAAAGAATCATCAGAAAAAGAGAATGTCTAAAAATTAGAACTGTGCTGTGTGGAGACTTTGGGAAAAAACAGTTTGGAAGTTTTGGGGAGATTCCAAATAAATAGGAACCTTGTTCTGAATAAATTGTTTTCGAGTTAGAGATAAATGATTGCAATAGATGCATCTTCCTGATTTTTTTGGGTGGCAAAATATCTGTTTTTCTTGTCCTTTTTGGGGACATAAAATAAATGGGGTCACAAATTAGGCATATGTGTGTTTTTGTGTTAAGTAGCAAGTATTTAGGTTTGCCCAGAACATACTTTGCATTATATATTAGGTGCTTTGGGGAAATGAAAACAGTAAAGACAGCCTGTGGCCTCGTGGGACCACTGAAGGTAGAGGGGATTGATTTAGATTTCATGTTTGACTGTGAAATTTGTGGCAGTTTCAACAGTGCCAGGCTGGAAGGTGCTTTCTTCCCTGGCTGTGAAAGGTTTTTCCTAAGTACATAAACATTATAAGTTAGATGCCCTGAACTCTAGAATGTTTTTTCCAAGGAAGTTGTCTCTGGTCCCTGAGATTAAGCAGCCTGCGCCTCTTTGAGTTCATCCAGTAATTTAGATTTCTCATGAATTCCCCTTCAGATGGCTCTTTCTTAGAGTTAGTGGGCAGAGGCTTGCGATGGGAGTTCTTGGGGGGTGAGGGGGAGGATCGGAGCTTCCTGGATGTTCAGCCTGTTTCCCAGGCTTTGGTTTAATGGTGATTGCAGGCGGAGGGAATCCCATTCCCCGCTTCTGGTTTCATGCAAAGCCATGTCACACTCTGTGCCCTGATACATTGTGTGCCCAACGTCTGTTACGTGCATAGCAAAAGAACATGAAGTTAGGTAAACTTCACCCTAGACCCAAGGAGGTTCCACTGCAAAACAGAGCGTCTCAAAGTATCATGGGGTTACTGCCAAGTTCTCATCTGCTTCTTGCAAATTTTGGACAAACACAGTGTACAAAAGGTTACAAAACCTTTATAAACACCGGACTGCTAGTATGTTGAGGGCTGAGGTGATGCAAATATTTGCCAAGATTTTATATAGACAAATAGTCTGTTAATGATAGCTGTGGTCTCAGGGAGTAAACAATTTCTACATGGACTTCTGCGTAAGAACAGGAGTTCTGGTGGGCCCTGTGTGTGAACCCAAGGCCCACGTGTGACCTTCTTGTCCTCTTGTCCTCTACTGCCAGGCCAGCTGTCGCTATTCGTGTGCTGTGGAGATCCCACTGTTGACAGCCCTGTCCTCTGACTCGGGGTGGCAGATACTGTTTTTAATAGAACCCAGGCAACTTGTATCACGTTACACATACTAAAGTAATCTGTCTGCAGCTGTCTCTGGATTCATTTACTAGCTGCACTTTGAGACCGGAGTTAATCATAGGTGAGAGTTAAACTTTGTCGTGGGTCAGGAGAGAAAGGCCAGCTGGCTATTCCTGGTTGGGTCGTTTTTGGTGTGTCTTCTACCGCTCATCATTTGACTGCCATCTCTGAGTCATCAGAAACGAGAACCTCTTTGGTGGGTGTCTGCCTAGAGCCTCGCTGGTCTGCAGACCAGCAGTATCGCCATCACCTGGAGCTGGGGAGAAACGTAGTCTCAGGTCCTGCCACAGACTTAGTGAATCAGAATTTGTATTTGACCAGGATCTCCAGGTGATTCGAATGCATGGGTGTAGGCCAGGCTCCTGTTGTCTTCTGCTTTGTCGAAGCTGGGTTGCTACCTCATCCAGGTTCTGACGGTGGAAGAGGAGAGCGTGGAGGAGGTGTGCTCATGGTTTTAAGGCCTGGATCCTGTGTGTGAGTGGCACACAGCCCTTCTCCTGTCTCCCGTGCCACACGGTCTCACCTAACTGCAGGGGGGCTAGGAAATAGTCTGAACATGTGCCAGGAATAAGAGAAGGAAGGATCAGACTCACGAATGGGCCAAGTGATGGATTAGGTGAGCCACGCTGTGGATGGAGTTCAGCTGTTAATATTATTCCCACCTTTCCTTTTGTTACTCCTTTATTCTTTGTTTTTCATTAATCATTACATTAATTAAAATATTTAAAAAGTATACTCGGGTTTCCCTGGTGGCGCAGTGGTTGAGAATCTGCCTGCCAATGCGGGGGACACGGGTTCGAGCCCTGGTCTGGGAAGATCCCACATGCCGCGGAGCAACTAGGCCCGTGAGCCACAACTACTGAGCCTGTGCGTCTGGAGCCTGTCCTCCGCGACAAGAGAGGCCGCGATAGTGAGAGGCCTGCGCACCGCGATGAAGAGTGGCCCCCACTTGCCGCAACTAGAGAAAGCCCTCGCACAGAAACGAAGACCCAACACAGCCAAAAATAAAAATAAATAAATAAATTAAAAGAAAAAGTATACTCATTGCTGATTAGAGAAAAAGATATTAGTTTTATTTCTAACCACAGATAACACCAATATTAATTGTTGGGTGACTCACTTTTATAGAGAAAATAACCCAACATCTAAGACCTATGTACAGATGTGGATTTACCCCCAGTCTTCCTTCTTTTCTCTCATGATGGAAAATGACAAGCATATACAGAAGTAGAAGGAGTTGCATAATGAACCCCTGAGCACTCATCTGTAAGTGTCAACAAGGGTACCACCTCATGGCTAATCTTGCCTCGACTCACTTCTGACTCACTTCCTGTGCTGGATGTGAAGTGTCCATTTTTTTTGCATGTCTGATGAGTGAAGAATGGTGTTATGGGCTGAATTGCGTCCCTGCAAAACTTAGGTGTTGAAACCCCAGTGCCCAGTACGTCAGAAAGTGACTGTATTTGGACACTGGGCCTTTAAAGAGGTGATTAAGCGAAAATTAAGACATTAAGGTGGGCCCTAACCCAATATGACTGGTGTCCTTGTAAGAAGCGAAAAATTGGACCCTGAAAGAGACACTGGGGATGCACATACACACAGAGGAAAAGGGCCTGTGAGGAGACACAGAAGGTGGCTGTCTGCAAGCCAAGGAGAGAGACCTCAGAGGAAACCAACCCTGCTGACACCTTAATCTTGGACTTTTAGCCTCCAGAAATGTGAGAAATTTCTGTTGTTTAAGCCACCCAGTCTGTGGCATTTTGTTGTAGCAGCCCTAGCAAACTAATACAAATGATATACCATTGCTCTTTCCTTTTTTTTTTTTAAAAGGAAGAGCACCAAAACCCACTTTTGTTAATGTCACCGTGTATATTTGTTATGTAATTTTCACAAGTCTTTGTAGGAAAGTGTCAGTATGATTATATATACACATACACACCTGTTAAATTATCTATTGATATCACATTGTACATCTTCTCACTTCACAGTTTTTTTACTCTTTGTGTCATACAACAGGCACAGAATATTATATAAACAAAGGCATAGCTTTAGAGAACTGTTGTAAAGTGAACACCCTGTAACCACCATCCAGATTATGAAATAAGGTTCTGCCAGCTTCCCCTTCCACCTTCAAGTATCCTGTCCCAGTCACAAGCCCTTGCCTTTCCTCAGAAAGAATTAAAGGTCAACTTCAAACTCTTCAGTGTCTATATTTCTTTTAAATCTTCATCGGTATACCTGTAGTGTATTCAGTTTTTTAGAGTTTTAATTAGTCTGCTTACTCTGATGGGTTCACATTCTGCTTCCTTTTAAAATGCAGTATAATTTAATATAAGCAATGCCTTTTGATAATGCCGGTCCTATATTTATCTTTTAAAACAACTCTAATATATTCTAGCATATATATTTTAGCGATTTATCTGTTTTCCGGCACTTGCCATTTGGCTACTTTTTTAAGGTAGTATTTTGAGTGTAATCATCATCTCTGGACTGATTCTTTAATTCTGAACCGTGTAATCATTCATCCTGAAAATACATATTCAGCACCTTCTCTGCCCCAGGTACTGGACTATGCACTGGGGAGAGAAAGTGCTGGCCTTCTCTCCCAAGCTTTAAAGCTTAACTCTGTGGAGTACATTTCTTTTTTTTCCTTTTTTTTTTGGCTGCGCCGCACAGCATGGGGATCTTAGTTCCCTGACCAGGGATCAAACCTGCGCCCCCTGCATTGGAAGTGCAGAGTCTTCACCACTGGACGGCCAGGGAAGTCCCTGAGTACATTTCTAAAAGTTAAATTTCTGAGGCAAAGGATACACTGGCTTTGTATTAAACACATCTGGGGGTTTTTTTTGTTTTTTGTTTTTTAATTTTATTTATTTATTTTTTGGCTGCATTGGGTCTTCGTTGCGGTGCACGGGCTTCTCATTGCGGTGGCTTCTCTTGTTGCGGAGCACGGGTTCTAGGCACGAGGGCTTCAGTAGTTGTGGCTCGCAGGATCTAGAGTGCAGGCTCAGTAGTTGTGGTGCGCGGGCTTAGTTGCTCCACGGTATGTGGATCTTCCCGGACCAGGGATCGAACCCATGTCCCCTGCATTGGCAGGCGGATTCTTAAGCACTGCACCACCGGGGAAGTCCCTACATCTGGGTTGTTTTAAAGGAAAATTGGATCAATTTGAAATGTGCCAATCTTGTAATTGTGTCTGTGTTGACCTGGCCAAAATTGGAAGGAAAAATGAAATTGGGTCTGGCATGGCACCTTTGTGTTTTTCTGATTCCCAGCAAGGTTGACGTTTCCCCAGCACTGCTTACTGTTGGGTTTCCTGAACAGGTTGACTGTTTATCGCTAATGCCCTTAGGAGTGAGGCAGGGCCAAGTTCTCTCCTCACAGGTGTCCCTGACTTGAATCCTACCCTCTTCACACTGGCATGGCCCCAGGTGCTCAGAATCTGTCCATTGAGAGCCCTTCTCCTACCTCCTTCCAGTTGCTGCTGTCAATTTCCACAGCTGTCTGGAGCCTCAGACCTGTTCCACTTCTGAGCCAGTGGTCAGTGGTGGCCGGAGTGGCGGGCATGAGGGGACACCAGTGACAGGGGCCCGTGCATCCCCATTCAGTAGCTGGTCTGCTAGGCAGTATCAGTATCCTAAATCCTTGCTTCCCCGTCCTTCCCTCAGGCATCCACCACAGCTAGATTCTAGGGGGAGGGAGGGATCTTTGACCTACCCTTTGCAAGGTTCCTCAGGCCGGGTATCCCAAAGCCTGAGTTTTTGTTTCTAGTTCAATCATTTAACTGACCTTGCCATCTTAGGCCAGTTTTCCTCTCTGGGGCTCATGGGCTGTACTAGATTTTCCAAAGTGTGTTCTAGCTCTCATCCCCTATGATCCAACAATCATTTACCACCGCCGGTCTTTCCTGGAAGGGTAATTCTCCATGCAGTTCCGGACCAAATCCACGAGGAATGCTTGCTGAAAATGCAGATTCTTCGTCTCTGCCCCAGATCTGGGGAGTCAGAACCCCCGTGAGTGGGGTCTGTGTTTATTTTTAATGAGCTTCTCAGGTGATTTCATTGCAGATTAAAATGTGAGAAGTCTGTCCTAGAGTTAGATAGAGCCCGTGCCCACCAGGCAAGAGGAGGGAGCTCTTAAAACATTCCTAGTCTCTTCTTTCCGTGTTGGCAGAAATGTTCATAGTGACAGCAGTGGGCTGGTGGGCACTCGGTCTAGGACTGTAGTTGTGTATTAACTGCGGGCAGGACAGGGAGGCTGTGGGAGAAGGAGGTGGTCAAAGCAGAGGAGCCAGTTGGTGGGTGGACCTCTCGGCCAGCAGAAGCTAAGCAGGTGTCGTCCTGAGATGTGAGCTGATGATGTGGAATCTTAAGCTCCAGGGAAGAGTTGTGCACTGAGTTCCGGCACCAACTCCCAGGAGTTGACCCAGACCTCACAGGTGAAGGGCCTTGTCCTCCACAAGACTGCCCTCCCTCCCTTCAGACACCAGCTCCCAGGCCAGGGGTCCCCAGGCCACCCTCGCTTTTGACCCACTGGCTACAAATTAAGGGATTCCCACAACCCCCTCCCGTTCAATAATTCGTTAGAACAACACACAGAACACAACTGCTTATTATGGCAAACAGATTCAAATTGGAACCAGTCAAAGGGAGAGTCACACAGGGTGAGGTCTGAGAGGGTCCCAAACTCTAGGCTTCCTTGTCTTATCCCTGTGGCGGCAGGACATGTCACCCTCCCAGCACATCGGTGTGTGATGATAGAGTATGGCCAACCAGGAAATCTCCCCCAAGCTTTGGTGTCCAGAGTTCCTATTGGGGTTTCATTATGTAGACATCATGGATTGGACCACTGGCCATGTGATTGATCTCATCTTCAGACCGCCCTCTACAGAGGTCAGGCTGAAAGCATGGACTCACAGGCCCGACCTTCTAATCCCATGGTTAGTCTTCCTGGTGTGGCCAATCCCCATCCTGAGTCCTCTATTAGCATAACCTTTAGGAGCCAACCATGAGTCACCGTGTTAGCATAAACAGTCAGAGCCCACACTCATGTTACTTGGGAAATTCCATGGATTTAGAGGAATGAGGATAAGTAGCAGCCAAAGTCTTTTTTTTTTTTTTTTTTTCCTTCCCAGCTTTATTGAGGTCAATCGACAAAATTGTAGGATATTTGGAGTTTACGATGTGATGAGTTGATATATGTATGCATTGTGGAAAGATTCCTCCCATCAAGTTAAGTAGTGCATCCATCACCTCATGGACACCTTTTTTTGGTGAAAACATTTAAGTTCTATCTTAGCAAATTTCAGTTGGACAATACAGTGTTATCAAGTATAGTCACCATGTTTTATATTAGATTCTCAGACCTTATTCATCTTAGAGCTGAAAGTATGTACCCTTTTACCAACCTTTCCCTTTTTATCCCCAAGCTCCTGGCAACCACTTTTCTTTTGTTTCTATAAGTTTGACTTAAAAAAAAAAAAAAAAAGATTCTGCATATAGGTGATACCATGCAGTATTTGTCTTTCTCTCTCTGACTTATTTCACAAAGAAAGCATAATGCCTTCTAGGTTATTCCATGTGGTCACAAATGACAGGATTCCCTTCTTTTTTTAAGGCTGAAGAATATTCCATTGTGTTATGTGTGTGTGTGTGTGTGTGTGTATACATATGCATACATACATATACATATATATCACAGTTTATTTATCCATTCATTTGTTGGACATGTAGGTTGTTTCCTTACCTTGACTATTGTGAATAATGCTGCAGTGAACATGGGAGTACAGGTATCTCTTTGAGATAAAGATTTCATTTCCTTTGAATATATACCCAAAAGTAGAATTGCTAGACTGTATGGTAGTTCTGTTTTTAACTTTTTGAGGAATCTCCGTACTGTTTTCCATAGTGGCTGCACCAACTTACATTCCTACCTACAGTGTATGAGGGTTCCCTTTTCTTTACATCATCTCCAACACTTGTTATTTCTTGTTTTTTTGATGATAGCCATTCTAACTGATGTGAGGTGATATCTCAATGTGGTTTTGATTTGTATTTCCCTAATGATTAGTGATGTTGAGCATCTTTTCATGTCTGTTGGGCATCTTTATGCCTTCTTTGGAAAAATATCTATTCCGATCTTCTGCTATTTTTTAATCATTTTTTTTTCTTTTTTTGTGAAGATGTATGAGTCCTTTATATAGTTTGGCTATTAGCCCCTTGTTGGATATGTGATTTGCAAATATCTTATATTCAGTAGGTTGCCTTTTCATTTTGGTGATGGGTTCCTTTGCTGTGCAGAAGCTTTCTAGTCCCATTTGTTTATTTTTGCATTTGTTTCCCTTGCCTTTGGAGTCAGATCCACAGGAACATTGTTAAGATTGATGTCAGATAGGTTACTGTCTATATTTTCTTCTAGGAATTTTATGGTTTCAGATCTTACCTTCAAGTCTTTAATCCATTTTGAGTTAACTTTAGTGTGTGTGGTGTAAGATAATGGTCTAGTTTCATTCTTTTTTTTTAAAGTAAATTTATTTACTTATGGCTGTGTTGGGTCTTCGTTGCCGTGCATGGGCTTTCTCTAGTTGCAGCGAGCGGGGGCTACTCTTTGTTGTGGTGCGCGGGCTTCTCATTGCAGTGGCTTTTCTTGTTGTGGAGCATGGGCTCTAGAGCGCAGGCTTCAGTAGTTGTGGCACACGGGCTTAGTTGCTCTGTGTCATGTGGGATCTTCCCGGACCAGGGCTCGAACCCGTGTCCCCTGCACTGGTAGGCGGATTCTTAACCGCTGCGACACGAAGGAAGCCCAGGGTTGGGACTGTTGAGGTAAATACAGACAAGGTGTGCTCTGTGGCAGGTTCTCAGACTGCAGCCGGCGTCAGCGTCACCTGGAAGACTTGGTCCAGTACAGCTCGCTGGGCCACACAGAGTATTTTTCATAGGGCAGGGTTGGGACTGAGAATTTGCGTTTCTCACGAGTTGCAGGATGCTAATGTTGCTTTTCTGGGGACCACAGTTTGAGAACCTGTGCTGTATAGAAGATGGGTAAGCTGGGGGATTGATCCCTTAGCCCTACTTTGCCCTACATTGACCTGCAAAAAAGCCAAGAAGCAGATCCTATGCATAGCTCACAACCACAGTTTCCACATCATATTGTAATTCCTTGTTAACATAGATCCCTTGCTCCCCAGACTGAGCTGCTCAAGGACAATTGAACCAGCGAATATAGGAATGTGTTTAAACCATAACCCTTGACTTGGTGGTTAAGGACTGCTGCCAGTGCCCTGTGCTACTCTCTGGGGCCAACCTTTGAAGTAAAGTTCTGTGCCTTTTCCAGAAAGACAGATTAGGGCAGTGGTTCTGATCTAGGAGATTTGGCTACCAAAATGTCATTTTAGGTTGTCACAACTTAGGGTGAAGAGATGCTACTGGCATATTGAGGAAGGAGCCCAGGGATGCGGCAGACTTGCCTACAAAGCACAGGGGAGCCACCTGTGACGGAGAAGCATGCAGCCTGAAACGTCAGCAGCGCTGAGCTTACGAAATCCTGCCGTAGGGGAAAGTGTTCTAGTGCGGTAGGGTGGGTCTTACTGTGAGATCTGTCTGCGTGCCCCTCATTTGTCCCTCACCTCAGTCCCTGCTCTTGGACTTTCTGACCCAGGTCATCCTATTTCCCTACACCCCGTGTGTCACCAGCCCTGCCCAGGCTGGGCCATGGAAGCCTCCAGTAAGCAGGGAGCACTAACCAATGATTAATAATTTGCCACAGCTAAAAGTGCTTTAAAATGCATTATTCTTTCAACAATAAATGACTTATTTGAGTGGGGTGAGGGCACTTGTTGAATGTTTAACTGACCTCAGCTGACCTTTGCATTCCCCTTCTCCTAGAGAAATTTAGAGAGCGTTGTGTGAGTGTTCTTTGCCGTGGCTTCTCCACCAGCGAGTTGTTCATTTATTTATTCAGCAGAGTTTTGAGTGACTCACTCTGTGCCGGGCCCAGTGAACCACCACGGAAAGACTGGGTCCTACCTGCATGGAGCTCTTGCATGGAGAAGGACGAAGTAAATGAGTGGATTATTTTTTCTCTCAACAAATAGAATGTAGTAAATGGGTAAAGAAAGTTGGAAGGAGGAAGTAGAGAATCTGGATTTGCTTTTTTAGACAAGGCAGTCCAGGCCTTTCTGTGGAGGCAGCAATTAGCTTGAGACCTGGAAGAGAAAAGGTGTAATGATGGGGGAAAGTGAGCGAGAGGATCTGTCTGTTCCCAACAAAGGGAACAGCAGTCAGGAGCGTGGCAGGCTCTCGGAAGCGTAGCACATCAGCATGGCTGGAACACTGAGCAAAGGTGCTGGACGGGAGACGGGGTGGTGAGCTGGGAGGGACCCATCATGAGTTACACTCGGTCAGGACCGTAGGTGTAATTCTAGTGCAGGAGGACAGCATGCTCTTGTACTTTGAAGACATCATTCTGGCTTCTCTGTAGAAAGATCCTAGGGAAACCAAGGGTGGAAGCAGGCAGTACAGTTTGCAGGCTCTTGCAGCTCTGAGAACCGATGGCGGCTTGGGGCTTCGGTCTCGGGACGATGGTGGTGGGAGGGTGAGAAAAGATGCCAAGTGGTTGGGGCCAGGCTGCACTTTGGAGGAAGCAGCTGTGGGACTAGTTGGCGGGTTGGCTGCGGGGGGGTGAGGGGAAGGGAGGCATCAAGGGTGACCACCAGGTTTCTGGTTTGAGCAGTGCCTCTGTGAGGTTGACATTTACAGAGAGAACGGGGAGAGCAATTTTGGTGGGGAAATCGGGAGTCCCATCTTGGACTTTAAAGTGGAGATGCCTGTTAGCCATCTATGAGGAGAGGACAAGGAGACACTTGGCCATAGGAGTTAGGGGGAGGAGTAGCCGCTGTCAGAGAGTGCAGGGGACTGCTTTGGCTAACATCTCTACACCTCCTAGTGTCTCTTTCAGCCTCTCCTCTTGCGGGCCTTCTAGCGTCTCCTTCAGCCTCTCCTCTTGGGGGCCTTGGGGAACAGAGCTGAAAAAGCAGTGGCTTCACAGATATACTTCCTCAACATCAAGTGGGTGCAGCTTCCCAGTAATGGAGCCTCAGTTCTGTTTTCTAGCCCATCCCTGCCTACCTGTAAACACGCCCCGACAGAAGAACCTGTAGAGGCCATGGCACGTCTTTGCCAGTTCTCTTCATTCAGTGTTGAGTCTTTTTTTGTTTTTTTTTTTTAAGCATGCTCCATAGTTTAATAAAACTTCCAGGAAGACGCGCCAGTGTTTCTGTGGCCTTGTGCACTCCTGGGGCATCCGTGAGCCCTCCTGGGAGCGTGGGGTTCCCTGGGTCAGGTCAGGCACACGGCTCCGTGGGACGTTGGCCTTTACAACATAAGTACTTGTATTGTTTTGGTTGTTTTACGTGTCACTTCCTTCTCAACTTTATGGAAAACAGGTGACACGGAGTGGCAGCCAAGTGTGAGCTGGGGAAGGAGGAAGCCCTCCTCAGAGGAGGTCATTTCCGTGTGGTTCTGTGTTCACTGAGCTTCACCGTGTCCCAGGAGCCGTGCAGGTCACGGAGTGT
The DNA here is from genome assembly GCF_009873245.2 of Balaenoptera musculus. Lineage (NCBI taxonomy): Eukaryota > Metazoa > Chordata > Mammalia > Artiodactyla > Balaenopteridae > Balaenoptera > Balaenoptera musculus. The sequence goes on along the minus strand of NC_045802.1, from coordinate 64,787,578 downwards.
GCGAGGCGTCTGCGAGGCCGTCCTGCCCTTGAGGGAGCCCCAGTCTGTTGTGGAGGTGACGGTGCTACGGACAGTGTGTGCTCAGCGGGCAGCTGTCCGCGCCAGTGTGGTTCAGACGTAAGATCGCAACCCATCAGTGCAGCACGAAGTCAAGTTTGTGGATTTCGCCTGGTGTTTCTTTCTTCTTCAAAATAAGTTTTAAAAATTGTGGTAAAATACACAACCTATTTACCACCTTAACCATATTAAAGTGTACACTTGAGTGGAATTAATGACATGACACTCCTGTGCAACCATCATCATGGTCCACAGGATTCTTTTCATCAGTAAAACAGAAACTCTGTACCCATCACTACAACCCCCCTCCCCCTCCCCTCCCCCCTCCCCTGGTAGTCACCATTCTACTTTCTGTCTCTCTCATTTTTGACTCTTTGGATACTTCATATAAGTTGAATCATATGGTATTTGTCTCTGTGTGACTGGCTTATTTCACTTAGCATAATATCCTTAAGGTTCATCTATGTTGTAGCCTGTGTCAGAATTTCCTTCTTTGAGACTCAGTAATATTCCAGTGTACATGTATGTACCACACTTTGATTATCCATTCATTCATCATTGGACACTTGGGTTGCTTCCACCTTTTGGGTACTGTACTGCCAATAATGCTCCTGTCATTATGGGTATATCATGACTGGCATTTCTTTTGCAATGAAGTAGGCTAGAATAGAAAATAGCAGGGGATGGGACTTCCCTGGTGGTCCAGTGGGTAAGACTCCACACTCCCAGTGCAGGGGGCCCAGGTTCTATCTCTGGTTGGGGAACTAGATCCCACATGCATGCTGCAACTAAGAAGTCTGAATGCCGCAACTAAAGATCCCACATGCTGCAACGAAGATCCGGTGTGTTGCAACTAAGACCTGGCGCAGCCTAAATAAATACTAAAAAAAAAAAAAAGAAAAGAAAGAAAAAGAAAATATCAGGTGTACATAGTGTGGGCAGACCCAGACTACTGATGAGGCATGAGGCACAGCTTTGCAAGCTGTATGAGATGCCATATATCCTAAATTAACCTAAACGCATTGATGTTTATTTCCCACGGACTGATAGATACACTTTGAGCACTCTGTGAAAGCATCAAGATAACTCACTAAATTCTGTCAGTTCTTTAACCTTGAGTTAGGCATCCTTGTTTTTGGCCACGCCGCATGGCATGCAGGATCTTAGTTCCCCGACCAGGGATCGAACCCGCGCCCCCTGCAGTGGAAGGACAGAGTCTTAACCACTGGACTGCCAGGAAAGTCCCCTAGACATTCTTTTAATTAAGAAAGTGTGAATTAGTTGTTCACATGCATTTGATTCAGCTGCTGGAATGGTTCTTTGACCCAAGTAAGGTAGTTTCTTTCCTTTGCTCTGTGGTTTCACAAATCCCAATGAGTAGCATCAAAGGCTTGCTTGGGTAGGCAGTCATACTCCTTACTCTCAGGAGGGATATCTGGAACTTGGAAGCAAGAGCTCTGTCATCCCTCATGAGGGAAGAAGTTTAATAGTTTGGAAGAAAGGGTTTGACTGGAACAGACACTAAAGGCCAGATATTCAGAGGTGAGTCAGCACCAGGCACTAACCGGCATAGAGGGATCTTGGTGACGAATTGAGTCCTGTATCTAGCGGTGGCCGTGTGTGCTGTGCTAAGTAGATAAGGTATCACCTGCTGGTTGTGAGGTCCCTTACTTGTTAGTTCCAACCAATACTGCTTCAATCCCTTCAGAACCTTGGGAGGTGGTCAGCATGAGTAATATTTTACTTGTGACTCCTTGTTTTATTCTCAGTGTTAACTGAATTGTGTGCAAATGTGTCAAAAAAATTTTTTTTGGAGGGGAGGGATAAACTGGGACCCTGGGATTGACATATACACACTACTATACACAAAATAGATAACTAATAAGAACCTACTGTAGAGCACACGGAACTCTGCTCAATACTCTGTAATGACCTATATGGGAATAAAATCTAAAAAAGAGTGGATATATGTATATGTATAACTGATTCACTTTGCTGAACAGTAGAAAGTAACACAACACTGTAAATCAACTCTACTCCAATAAAAATTAAAAAAAATTTTTTTGAGGAGGCGATGAGGATGGTTACCCATGCACAATAGTTGTAGATTCTCAATGTTGGTTGTAGCGTGGGAAAAAGTATCTGGAAGACGTGTGGTGATAAGAAAAGGGACACTATGAAGAAGTGAAGGGAGGGGATTAGCTGGTGGGAGGAAAGGGAGATAAGAGGGCCAGGGATGAACCAGAAAAGGCCTGGAAGCTCTGAGGCAGGAAGGCTCTGCAGTGCCCACAGCCTGGGAGGACCCGGGTGGACCCCAGGGTAGAGGGTATGGAGGGAGCTGGGGGCACGCAGCTTGCATTGCTGCTTCGCTTAGAACAGGACGTGGGTAAAAAGAGCAGGGATGAGAAAATGGATTTTGAGCAAGTTTTAAGAAATGGGGAAAGTCACAGAGGAAAGGAGAGAAGATTCTAGCTTGAACATTGCCACCCACGTCTAATTGGATTTGGCTGTGGGCCACTCCGGGAAAGCCAGGGTGGTGACCCGTTTCAAGATAGTTCATCAGCAGTGTGGGTGTTCTGATGTCACGCTGGATGGGTTCCAGTGACATCTGTGCCAGACACCGTGGCACGCAAGGCCCGTGGAGATGCCACGTAGTATGTGAGTTGTCATCGCCTGGAGGGAGTTGTGGTCTCTGGTGGGACAGTTAGGAGGGAGGTGCTGCTGCTGGATGAAGACTTGCGGGAGAGGAGGGAAGGAGAGAGTATCATGGTGGCGAGGGCGACTCTTGGGTTGGAACTGGGTTGAGGGATGGCTAATTTGGCAGTGGTCTCAATGCTGTCAGTGATAAATTGGAGTCAGGGTGCCAACTGACTCAGGCCTCCGTGTCTAACTGTTTAGGTGGTGACACATACTTTAGGCTCCTGTCAGTCAGCTTGCCATCTGATGGAAATGCAAACCTTCATGCCTTGATGGTACCCAGATTCGGGAAGTGAACGGATTTGTGAGGGTCCTTAAATCAAGAGCTATGGGGAAAGAAATTTGCCTAATTGAGCAACTTCATCTATTTTCTGCTGGGACCCACATGGGATTACTCAAGATTGCTGTCATGGTGACAGCTGCTCTTTGTCTGACGGGACTTTGTAGTGTGCGGAGCAATACTGAGCCTTTCAGTTGGTGGCTCAGCAGCCCAGGGAGGTGTTATGATCTCCAGGTGTTCTCCCCGTTTGCTGGAGGCCAGTGCTGAGAGGCGATGTGGCCAATTCAAGGCCATGCAATCAGAAAGTGGCAAAGTATCATTACATTTTTAAAAATTGTGGTAAAATGCATATAAAATAAAATTTACCATCCTGACCATTTTTAAGCACATGGTTCAGTAGTGTGAAGTACATTCACATTGTTGTGCAACCAATTTCCAGAACTCTTTTCATCCTGCCTTAGTGTGTCATTAAACACTCCCCATTGTCCTTCCTTCGCGCCCCTGGCAACCACAGCGCTACTTTGTTTCTCTCTGAATTTGACTAAGTACGTCATTTAAGTGGAATCATACAGTATCTGTCCTTTGTGACTATACCATTTTGCACTTCCAGCAGCAGTGTGCAAGGGTTCCAGTTTCTCTACATCCTTGCCAACACTTGTTATTTCCCTCCCTCCCTCCCTCCCTCCCTTCCTTCCTGATAATAGCCATCCTAATACATGTGAGGTGGCATCTCATTGTGGTTTTCATTTGCATTTCCCTGACGATGAGTGATGCTGAGAATCTTTTCCTGTGCAAGTAGACTTTTAAAGAGGGCCTTTCAGGGTAAATCGCAGTGTTAACTCCCTGAGCGTTTTCGGTAGCGAATAAGTGTAGGATAAATGGCAAAACATTTTTCAAACCTGTTTAGTGGTGATGCTCACAGATTTATACTTTTACTTGGGAAGGCAGTTGAGACCTAGAGATATTAAGGGTCACGGAGATGCTGAACTGGAGTGGAGAAGGAGATGGGGGGACAGTTGAGGCCCTGGGGCCTCAGTACCACTGCTGGGACTAGAAACCAGTCTTCTGCCTCCTGCTCTGGGGATCTTTAGAGGTGCCAAGCTACCAGGGTTAGCAAAATCTGAAGCTTAGTCTCTCTTACTGCTTCTTTAATAATTCATAGACGTTCATTTATTCAACAAAGAATTCTTTAGCATCTCCTTTCTACCTGTATTGTGCTAGGAATAACACAATAAAAGAAGTGTGGGGCTTCCCTGGTGGCGGAGTGGTTGGGAATCCGCCTGCCATTGCAGGGCATACGGGTTTGATCCCTGGTCGGGGAAGATCCCACATGCCGCGGAGCAACTGAGCCCGTGCGCCACAACTGCTGAGCCTGCGCTCTGGAGCTCGCGAGCCACAGCTACTGAGCCTGTGCACCACAACCCCCGTGGGTTGTGAAGCTACAGCTACTGAAGCCCGCGCACCTAGAGCCTGTGCTCTGCAGCAAGAGAAGCCATGACAGTGAGAAGCCCGCGCAGCACAACGAAGAGCAGCCCCCGCTCGCCACAACTAGAGAGAGCCGGCGTGCAGCAACGAAAACCCAACGCAGCCAAAAAAAAAAAAAAGAGAGAAGTGTGGTCTCTGCTTTCATGGGTTATTATTGTCTGGCCTTGGAAATTTCCTTACTCTGGCAAAGTGAGTAGAATGGTGTTAACCTTTGGGCTGTCTCTGCATATTAATCATTATCATTTAAATAATGCATAATGGATTTGGATAATTTTTTTTTTAGTCCTTTGTATAGTTCTTGTTTTTTCCATTAATAATAAGTAATTTGTGGAGAGGTAATTTGAGATTATGTAAATATCATGGTTCACATCAAGCTTTCACCCACTAGATTTAACTTCCATTGATAATTTTCTGACTCCAATGTTCCTTCTATATTTGTTTGCATTCTAGACTGCAACAACTTTCCCTTCTCTCCTATTTATGAAGCAATAAAGTCATGGATTCTTTTGTTATTTAATGGGTTATAATTCACTGGCATTTATTTAATACCTAAGGTATCCCAGATTTGGCTAGCAAGAGCCCTTCAGGCTGGCTTCTCTGTCTTTTGCACACGTCCTTGTGATTACTTTAGAGCTTCCTTATTTTCTGGTGCAAGATGTCCAGGCCCATCTTGTACTTTCTCTGCCGTTGGTCCTGGCCCGTTGATAGTGATGCTGTTGCCGGGAATGCCTGGGGCTCTGCTCACCTGGACCCGGTCTAGTTACAGCAGCCCGCACAGAAATTTCCTCTTTTGGGGCCCATGTTGTGGCTGGACCGGCCCTTGTGGTTCTTACGATTGTGAGACATGTCTCAGCAACAACCAGGAGGGAGTTCTGAAATGGCAAGGTTTGTCACTCACATGTCCTGAAGGGTGCAAGGCACACCTGGGGTCACACAGCCCCAGAGAGAGGGAGACGGAGGGAGGGAGGGAGGGAGAGCCCGCGCCCGTGGGTGAGCTTGTACCTGCACTTCTGCCTTGTTGGGGTCAAGGGCTGGGTGCATGTCAGGCAGGCACTTATGATGAAAAAAGCTAATTGTCAGGTGCTAACACACGCTGAACCAACCTTGGAACCAGCCATTGCTTCAAGGAGCGCTGGTTCCTCTTAGGAAGGATATTAAAAAGCCGAGATCTGGGTGAAGGGGACCAAAAGGCACAAACTTCAGTTATAAAATAAATAAGTCATGGAGACATAATGTCCAGCATAGTGACTGTGGTTAATAATACTGTGTTATTTGAAAGCTGCTGAGAGTTGACCTTAAAAGTTTTCATTAGAAGAAAAAAAAATTATTACTGTGTATGTTAAAAAAACAAAACACCAAGATCTGGAGGCTTGAATACTCCTTGCTACCAGTGTGTCATTTTTTCCAGGGCCTCTCAGCATATAGAGTTAGAGAGAGAGAGAGTGTGTGTGTGTGTGTGTGTGTGTGTGTGTGTGTGTGTGCGCGCGTGTGTGTGTAAACACGCATCTAATTTTCTTCCCCCATATCTCTATATATTTAAAATGTAGACCTATTTCTGTAGACCTCTTTTTTTAATTTTTAATTTTTTTTTTTTTTTAAAAAACAAAGGCCGTCAGTGTGGGATTCTAATTAGACAGATGTGTAGTTTGGATATATGTCACTCTCCTTTTAATTTTTAACAGGTGGCTAAACCCCTTGTTTAAAATTGGTCACAAACGCAGATTAGAAGAAGATGACATGTACTCAGTGCTTCCGGAAGATCGCTCCAAGCACCTTGGAGAAGAGCTTCAGGGGTAAGTAGCAGGCAGTGAGGAGACGGGGAAGGAAGAGTGAGAGTTCCTCCGTGTGGCTAATGGTTTGGAGTGGGTCTTACCTTCCTCTGGGTTCTTCTGCAGCCTCCCCGCCCATGACATTGCATGCTCACCCCGCTCAGGCTGACCCTGGGCTTAGCCCACTTTGGAGGCCGGGGGGACCCGTGTTTCCTGTGCCTTTGCGGAGGGGAGGGAGCCAGCAGCCAAGGCCCTGGATGCTGAGCTCCGTCCCCGGAGGTGGTGTCCCTGGAGGATGCTGTCTGCCCTCTTGAGCTGCTCTTGGTGCTGTGAATACAACGAAGCTTGGAAGTAACTTGTTTATCCAAGACCGTGACTGTTCCCCTCAGAGCCTGTTTTTCTGGTCCTTCAGGGTCTGTACCGCTCATCTTTCAGGAGCCCTGCAAGCAGTTAACCAGCATTCGTGGGGCGGTCACAGAGTGCCCTGTAGTGAAGGCCTATCTTCCTTCCACTCTGCCACCTCTCCTGTTTTACCTGTGGCGGGGCTGTTCTTTACTGTGCTGTGTTTCTCATTGCAGGTACTGGGATCAAGAAGTTTTGAGAGCCGAGAAAGCTACACGGGAGCCTTCTTTAACGAAAGCAATTATAAAGTGTTACTGGAAATCCTATTTAGTTTTGGGAATTTTTACGTTAATTGAGGTAAAAGCTGTTACATACAGCGCATTGCTTTTCAGTGTATGTGGCTCAGTAATGAGATGGATGCGACAGGTGGGGAGAGGCCAGTCGTTTAAGGTCTGAGGATAAACCTTGTCTAGGAAACATGTAGCCCAGCGGTTGTGTTTACCTTCAGAATGGACAGGTCCTGAAAAGGAGTGGACCTCCAGGGGGTTAAAATTTTTCTTTTAACTGATTAAAAACATAGTGTCGTGGAAGGATGGCACTGAAAAGGAAAGACATGTTATGTTAGGATGTTCTTGGTGCTCAGTATAACTGCTGAAAGTGATCCTTGACCAAAACAAAACCCTGCAACCTCAAACAATATGTGCCCTGTGGTTTGGAGAAAGTAAACTTGGACCTGAGGCCACAACAACATAAGACATTTTACAGGCGCTCAGCAAATAATTGTTAACTTGACCAGGTCACATCTGATAAATGCTTTCCTAAGAAGGTATCTTCACCTTCCCCCTTCCAGCGGAACAGAACCCATGACCCTGCATCTGGGTTGGAGCTGTCCAGAGCTCGGAAGAGCATACCCTTCACTGGGCTGGCCCTTCCCAGCGGGCCGGGCACTGAGAGCCGAAGCCCCCCACGGGGAGGAGCTCCAGCTTCACCACGAATTCTGTGCACCACACGTCCTGGTTTCTGTCCCTGGCTGTGGGAGTGGATTGCTGGTTGAAAGCAGAGTCTTGGTAGCTGGCGTTTGCCGAGGGTGTAGGAGGGGGATGTGCAGGGGAAAACCTAAGGCAGAAAGCTGGGAGGTCAGTGACCACCGTGACCCAGAAGGTTCTGGGTTAAGCTCCCCTCGTGAGACAGTTCTCCCTGGGGGCACAGTGCCAGTCAGCCTACCTATTCTGGCTGCAGCCTGCTGGAGGCCCGCTGCAAATCCACTTGGGTGGCTCGTGCTCTCTGTGGTACCTTAGTGCTGCCTTAGGGACAGGGCCGGCCTGTGAGTGTGTGAGAGCAGGAGGGATAGAAGATGCAGTTGCTATGAAAGGGTTGTTTTAGGTGGAGAAGGTGGTGAGTTGTCATAAATATGTTTTTATTGGGGGTGAGATGGGTCGGCTAGGTGGTTTGTAGGTGGGAGGTGTGGCTCTTTTTTTTTTTTTTTTAATTTTTATTGGACTGTAGTTTCCTTACAATGCTGTGTTAGTTTCTGCTGTACAGCAAAGTGAATCAGTTAATGTATACATATATCCCCTCTTTTTTAGATTTCCTTCCCGTTTAGCTCACCACAGAGCATTGAGTAGAGTTCCCTGTGCTGTACAGTAGGTTCTCATTAGTTATCTCTCTTTTTTTTAAATAAATAAATTTATTTATTTATTTATTTATTTTTGGCTGTGTTGGGTCTTCGTTTCCGTGCAAGGGCTTTCTCTAGTTGCGGCAAGTGGGGACCACTCTTCATCACGGTGCGCGGGCCTCTCACTGTCGCGGCCTCTCTTGTTGCGGAGCACAGGCTCCAGACGCACGGGCTCAGCAGTTGTGGCTCAATGGGCCTAGTCGCTCCGTGACATGTGAGATCTTCCCAGACCAGGGTTCGAACCCGTGTCCCCTGCATTGGCAGGCAGATTCTCAACCACTGCGCCACCAGGGAAGCCCAGTTATCTCTCTTTTTTTTAAAAATAAATTTATTTATTTATTTATTTTTGGCTGTGTTGGGTCTTCGTTTCTGTGCGAGGGCTTTCTCCAGTTGCGGTGAGCGGGGGCCACTCTTCATCGCGGTGCGCGGGCTTCTCACTGTCGCGGCCTCTCCCGTTGTGGAGTACAGGCTCCAGACATGCAGGCTCAGTAGTTGTGGCTCACGGGCTTAGTTGTTCCCTGGCATGTGGGATCTTCCCGGACCAGGGCTCGAACCCCTGTCCCCTGCTTTGGCAGGCAGATTCTCAACCACTGCGCCACCAGGGAAGCCCTAGTTATCTCTTTTATGCATAGTAGTGTGTATATGTCAGTCCCAATTTATCCTGCCTCCCCCCGCCCCCAATTCCCTCCTTGGTGTCCATAAGTTTGTTCTGTACATTGTGTCTCTATTTCTGCTTTGCAAGTAAGTTCATCTGTACCATTTTTCTAGATTCCACATATACGCAATATTATATGATATTTGTTTTTCTCTTTCTGACTTACTTCACTCTGTATGACAGTCTCTTGGTCTCTCCACGTCTTTGCAAATGGCACAGTTTCGTTCCTTTTTATGGCTGAGTAATATTCCATTGTATATGTGTGCCACATCTTCTTTATCCATTCATCTGTCGATGGACACTTAGGTTGCTTCTATGTCCTGGCTATTGTGAATAGTGCTGCAATGAACATTGGGGTGCATGTATCTTTTGTAATTATGGTTTTCTGCGGGTATATGCCCAGGAGTGGGATTGCTGGGTCACATGGTAGCTCTATTTTTAGTTTTTTGAGGAACCTCCATACTGTTCTCCATAGTGACTGTACCAATTTACATTCCCACCAACAGTGCAAGAGGGTTCCCTTTCTCCACACCCTCTCCAGCGTTTATTGTTTATAGGTTTTTTGATGATGGCTTTTCTGACTGGTGTGAGGTGATAAATCTCACTGTAGTTTTGACTTGTATTTCTGTAATAATTAGTGATGTTGAGCATTTTAAAATGTGTTTGTGGGCCATCTGTATGTCTTTTTTGGAGGAATGTTTATTTAGGTCTCCCACCCATTTTTTTGTCGGGTGGCTCTTGTTTAAAAGGCGTGGTTGTCCTGAAGGGCACCGCAGGCAGCGGGCAGCTGGGTAGGTGAAGTCTGCCCCACACAGCTGGAGAGACCAGAGAATTCTGTCACCTCGCGGGTGACTGGATGGTCCTGGGAGACTGAGTCCTCGTTGATGACACAGGTGGGTTGGCCATTGTGCCAGAGGGTGGGACATCTATATGGGGCCGTGTTCCGTCTTTGAGAGAGCACTGACCACCTGAACACTGCCGTGGCCTCGTGAAGGGCAGGGTGGAGATGCAAACCCGTGCGATTTCCTCGGGGGTTGGAGAGGGTGCAGGAGCCCCTCAGTCTGTCCCAGCCCTTCTTTGACCTGTGTACAGCTGTCCCAGTGATGGTGTTTCTGCATAGTCACAGTAAGTCTCTGTTTGGAATACAGGCGGCAAGCTGGTGTGGCCTGTGTGTGTAGGGTTTCCCGACCTCACAGAGCAAGCGCTCATGAATTCTGCTTGTCTGGAAACCTTGGGGCTTCGGGGTGTGTCTGCAGCTCATGCCGGGTGCCTGGTTTGGGGGGAGCAGAGATGAGTGGCCTCAGGTTTAGTGTCGGATCGTATCCTGAAGCAGGCCTTTCTGTGCTGTCCCTGGTTCTCTAGTTTCTCTTTGGTACCGGATGCTGAAGAAGTTGAAGGCAGGCGGGTCTCAAAGCGTGGCCCATGTGGCTGGGTTTGGACCGAGCTGCAGGTTTTCCATGCTGTCCTGCACTGTTGGCTCCTTGGGTGGGGTCACTAAACTTTAGATGGATCCCATCCTAATATGAGCCCCAGGTCTTTGCTGTGGCAGCTTATGGAAGAAGCAGACACAGAGGGAGAGGCCACAGGCACTGGGGTTCTTCCTGAGAGGGAATCGGCCTCACTGGGGTGCTGGGAGCTTTGATTCCGAAGTTGTCCAGCCCCGGTAATACTTCCTGCTAGGGGTCCAGGAAGAGCAGGCCTGGGGGCTGCATAAGGTGCACCTGGTAGAGCCCTGGCCCCTCTCTCAGGAGGTTGGTTGTTGGGCGGTCATGGCAGAAAAGGGGGGAGTAGAGGACCTGGCAAACGTGCGGGCTCATCTCAGTAGTAGTACTAGGAGTACTAGTACCAGTAACAGGGGCTCCTACTCAGTAGCACTGGTGGTGGTGACTGCAGTACCATTAGTGTGGTAGTAAAAATATTAAGTTCTTGAAAAATACTACGTATCAGAACTGCTGTAAGCACTTTATACGTGATATTAGTATTATTTCTTTGGCTGAGTCAACAAAGTCATAGGTGTTATATTACCCCCATTTTAGAGAAGAAGATACTGAGTGCTAAGTAGTTACACAGCGTGCCTGTGGTCACACGAAGCATAAAGGACGGACTGAGGTTCCATCTCGGGCGCTCTGACTTAAGAGAATGTCCGTCTCAGTGACTGAGCTTGTCCAGGGTCCGGAGGGCCTGTCTTGAGAGCTTTGTTTTCGTGGTCTCAGGCACACGCATCCTGAACTTGGTTTAAGGATGATGAATAGGATGCTAAGAACCCCCTGCAGCAGGAAGCCAGCTGCGAACATAACGAGGGCGGAGCCAAGGTGACCCCATCTCCTGGGTGAAGAAGGTACTAGGGCTTTGACACTGGCGGCAGTGTCATGCTGTGTTTCGATGGACCAGGAGGGGCCCTTTAGGAAACCACCTTCCACTCGTGACCGGCTGTACGTGGATGAGGTTGTGACTGTTCCGGTGACCCAGGTTCTAAACATCCATCCCCACTCTTACGAAACCATTCCAGGTGGGCTCCCTGAGATGGACCAGGGGGCAGGTAGTAGGTCTTGGGTGGTGGCTACGGTGGGACATTGATAATCTGGGCACAGGTGGAGTCTTCCATGTTTTTTTGTTTTCTTAAATAAATAAATTTATTTATTTATTTATTTTTTGGCCGTGTTGGGTCTTCGTTTCTGTGCGAGGGCTTTCTCTAGTTGCGGCGAGCGGGGGCCGCTCTTCATCGCGGTGCGCTTGTTGCAGAGCACAGGCTCCAGACGCGCAGGCTCAGAAATTGTGGCTCACGGGCCCAGCTGCTCCGTGGCAAGTGGGATCCTCCCAGACCAGGGCTCGAACCCGTGTCCCCTGCACTGGCAGGCAGATTCTTAACCACTGCGCCACCAGGGAAGCCCCCATGTTGTTTTTTAGTAAGAGTGCCCAGTTGCTTGCTGAGAGCTCGCTGAGAACTTGCATCCCTGTGAATATGGGGTTGCATTTGCTCAGTGAGAATGAGAATCCCAGGTCAGTTACTGGGGTGTGGAGCAGTTCTCCTGTTCTGTTGTCTGAATACACTTCCCCACACACAGGTGTGCCCCGGGCCTGAGGTCCTAGGGTGATAGCTGGGTAGGGCCAGCTGGACTGGTTAGGATAATAAGTGGCAGAACTCATGGTGGTTCACAGTATAAAACCAGACAGGGGTCTCTATTCCCTAGGTGAGTGTTGTGACGGGCGTACGGTGCTCATTCTAAATTTGTGCCCTTCGGATAATAACTCGCAGAACTCTTAGTCCTGATGCAGTGGAGTTCAGGGAGTTGAGGGCCATTAAAGCTCAAGGAGAAGTAAACACTGAACTTTACTGGCAGTCAAAAGAAGCCTGAAATCCAACACAAATACTCCTGTTTTCCTAGACTTGCCTTTTGACATACTGCTGTTTTGGAGAAGTTAATAATCATTCCTTATGACAAAGCTAATAAGGATCTGTCACATTTTAAAACTCATTTTCAGGTGCTGTTTTGGGTTTTCAGTGATTAAAACTACTGAGTTAGATGCAATAAATGTTACTTAAATAATTGATTTTATGAAGCAACTTCCCATTTTGTGATCATCTATGCTGCTTGCTGGTCTTTGTATTTTATTTTATTTTTTAAAAATATTTATTTATTTGGTTGCGGCAGGTGGGCTCCTTAGTTGTGGCATGCGAACTCTTCCCCCCACCACAACAAATGTATTTATTTATTTATTTATTTATTTATTTTTGACTGCATTGGGTCTTCATTGCTGCATGCGGGCTTTCTCTAGTTGCGGAGAGCGGGGGCTACTCTTTTGTTGCAGTGCGGGGGCCTCTCATTGTCATGGCTTTTCTTGCGGAGCACAGCCTCTAGGTGCTCGGGCGTCAGTAGTTGTGGCACATGGGCTCAGTAGTTGTGGCTTGCGGGCTGTAGAGCGCAGGCTCAGTAGTTGTGGCGCACGGACTGAGTTGCTCCGTGGCCTGTGGGATCTTCCCGGACCAGGGCTCGAACCCGTGTCCCCTGCACTGGCAGGTGGATTCTTAACCACTGGCATGCGAACTCTTTTTTGGGGCATGCATGTGGGATCTAGTTCCCTGACCAGAGATCAGACCTGGGCCCCCTGCATGGGGAACGCAGAGTCTTAACCACTGCACCACCAGGGAAGTCCCCGGTCTTCGTATTTTAGATAGTGCAGGATGTATACTCAGTACTCAGTCCAGGATTCTCTGAAACGCAGATGTTTCCTTTGTGACCTCCGGGCCTCTTTTAATTCCTCTGGTGCACAGAATGCCTCGTGGCTCATCCGTGATTCCCAGGCAGTGTGCTGTGACCACCCACAGTGCCGGTGGGGCCTCCCCGCGCTACTGGCAGCACCAGCGGGAAGAGGCAGGTGACTCCAGTCCAGGGCGAGGCTTCGGGATTAGGATTTCGAAGTATGAAAACCTCTGTCCTCTGATAATTGAGGAGTGATCATAATGCTTGGAGAAACAAGTACCAGACTGATGTTGAACATGGAGAGCTTGCAGGCCACCCCTAACTAGAACAGAACAAACAGCGAGGTCCCAGCACGCCTGGCCCCTGTGTGTACCTTCTCAGGGACCGCAGGTGGGGAGGACAGGTCTCTGCCTGCCCAGGGCCCTCAGGGTGGAGAGGAGGAGCCTGAAGCCTCTGCCTGGGCCAGAGACACAGAGGCTGCCTCCCCAGGTCACCAGGGGTCTTCTCCCTGCGAGATGAGGTCTCTGCCTGCCTGCTGGTGTGTAAGTGGGGTGACCTCAGAGAGCAAGGGTGGGTTCGCCCAGTCCCTTCCCCTGAGAGGGGAGGAGTGGCCTGGGGGGTTATGTATTATTCCCGGGACCCTTAGAAACGGCCCCCGCCTAACCTGTAGAAAGGCCTCATTTGGCCTTTGTCTGAGGCCACTTTTGCTGATTGTCTGTGGTCCGGGTGGAGCCTGTAGGAAGGCACATGTTTGTTTAAACTTACTCTGGAACTCAGCTGATGGATGGGAACTAAGCAGAATCCTCTGGTTCCCTCAGAGCTGTAGTGGGCCTTTGCATTTATTTCCCAACACTTCCTTCCATGTGTCTCTCACTTCCACTCAACCCAGAAGACTGAGGAGTGGCTGCTGGTGGTAAAGATACTGTGGGCCGTGACCAACCACTGAGGGCCACACAGCAAGGGAGAGGTAGAGCGAGCACTGAGCAAAGGGTACGGGGGACCTGCAGAGCAGACCTGCTGTGTGCAGCCTGCTGGCTCTTGAGTGTAGGCGTTAGCCGTGAGATATCAGCAACACCCATAGTGATGACCTTGAGTCATCAGTGAGGGTGATGCTCTTCAATCCATTTTCTTTCCTTTTTTTTAAACATGTGTAGGTTTTTATTATAACAAAAGTTTTAAAAAAATTGAAGCATGATTGACTTACAACATTATATTAGCTTCAGGTATACAACATAGTGATTAAATATTTCTATACATTACAGAATGATCACCCCCGTAAGTCTAGTTACCCTCTGTCACCATAGAAAGTTTTCCAATATTATTGACTATATATCCTGTGCTCTACGTTACATTCTCTTGCCTTATTTATGTTATAGCTGTAAGATTGTACCTTTTAATCTCCTTCACCTATTTCACTCATCCCCCCACCCTTCTCAACCCGTCGTTTTTTAAGAAGTCAGGCAAGTAGGTGACTCATTTTTACAAGAGTGCATTTACAATGGTTCAAATTTTAAAAATCTGCTTAGAACCGAAACTTTTTAGTACTTTCCAGAAAAGTTGGCTTTTATGAATGACTTCTCAAGAGTGCTTGTTCTGCTATGATCGCCTGTAAGAAGCAATGAGTTTGCCAAGCCCTTTGTGAAACCAGCCTCTGCCATTCAGAATAGAATAGGTCTCTTCCCAGAACTTCTGGATAATAAAGTGATCATAGCTTACATTTGTTTTTATGCTGGTTTCAGAGCACTTTGAGCTGTTTGTTGTATTTCATTTAGCTGTCCCAGGATTCCTCTGAGGTAGACGAGGCAAGTATTTCCACAGACAAGGCCCTGGAGGTGCAGGAGGGCACATGATGGGCTTAGGGGGTCATGTGGCTTGCAGGTGGCAGACCTGGGTTCTGAAGCACAGCGTTCTGATTCCTAGGCCAGTGTTCTTTGCATTCTGTCCTGAGGCTTCCTCTCCTGCCACAGCTTCCAGTGAAGGCTCGCAGAGCCAAGACTTTATGAGAACAACTTTTTTTTCTGATAACAGCTCTGTGCTCCTCTTTCAGCTGCTTCCTGCAGTGCGGTTTTTTGGGGGTTTTTTTTGGGTTTTTTTCCCCCCTGAAGATTTTAAAGAACATTTCAAAAATAGAAAAACAGAATAGTGTTGAAAGGTAGCAGAATACAGCACCCTAGAATATGGCTTTCTGGAGTAAAGTTTATTTTGAGCTGACTTTTTTTGAAAAATAGACACAGGGACATTTACATTGATAACTCCATTTGTAAGGGCCTCTCCTTCTCTGTGCCTGGAAGAGAAGATTGGCTCTAAATCACAAAAGAATCTTGTCAGTGAAGATTGGGTTTGCATAAGAAATCCAACTCTACCTTTCTTAACTTGTTTACTCTGCTTTTCCTAGTAACCTCTCATAAGGCTCCCCCCTCCCCCCGTTTAGCTGGAACCTCAGGACTTGTGTTCATATAGGTTTTTCTTGGAAGTACGATATGTCTCATGAAATTCTGATTAAAACCCTTTGTGGTACTTGTAAGTCATTCAGAGCAGGTCTGTAGCCCCTCCAGACTCAGATGCCATGATGATGCAGGAGAGGAGGAGAGCAGATGTTTACATGAAGTTAGGTTCTGCATCCAGAATCTTCCAGGGAGAGGGAATTTAAGGCTCCATCCCTAATCTGTTGAACCTAAACCAGTTCCTAGAGGCTGGGCCTCAGGCCTGTGAGTGCTCTTAACCCCTCGAGGTGATGCAGTCACAATGAAGACCACTGTGTAAAAGAGGAGTGAAGACAGATACAGAATCCTGATGGTTATTATTTCTCCAGATTCACTGCTTTTCCTCCTTAGCTCTGTATCTTTCTCAACTCTAACTTTGTCACTTCTTCCCCAGTTTCTAAAAATTAACTGCCTATTCATTTTCCCACAAGCTCACTCATTTGTTTCTTTGTCTGTTAGATGGTTTCTATTTCCTGTATTTTTTTTTCCCCTTCATGACTCAGAGATGACGGAGTTGGGCAAGAAATATTTAAAGTACGTGGGGGAGGGACTTCCCTGCTGCTCCAGTGGTTAAGACTCCGTGCTCCCAGTGTGAGGGGCCCGGGTTCCATCCCTGGTCAGGGAACTAGATCCCTCATGCCACAACTAAGACCCGGTGCAGCCGAATAAAATAAATAAATAAATAAGTAAGCAAGTAAGTAAATAAGGAAAGAAAAAAGAAGGAAGGAAGAAAGAGAAAGAAAGAACATGGGGAAACATGGAGGAGAAACTGTACATACTGGGGAAGTTCTACCATCAAACTGTGTAAGAAAAAACCCTAAGAAGAAGTAAGAGGTGGGGTTAAATGTGAGGTGCTTTCAGGAGGCTGAATACGAAGGACTCCACCACGAAATATTTGCCTGAGAGATTCCTGTGAAACCTCAAACAATGGGGCTTTGTCGTATTATATTGGGTTGTTTTAAAAATCCTTTATGGTTTTGCAGTTGTGAAGAATTCTTGTGAAGAAATAAGAACTATATTCTCAGTTGGTTTGTGGAAAGAATATTCACTGGGTCATAAGTTGGTGCCATAGATGAAGCGTTTATTGGAGCAATTTTTGACCTTGTTCCTGCTTATCCAGAAAGTTTTCATTTGGTTAGTTCAGGTTTGATAATGAATATTTTTTCAGTTGTTTTATTTCTCACTAGCTGAGGTTTAGGATCAGGAACAGACAGCAGTTTGGAAGCTTTGGGCCATGGACTGGCATTACTCTTATTTTTTTAAAAAGATTTATTTATTTATTTCATTTAATTTTTTTGCTCCATTGGGTCTTAGTTGCGGCACGTGGGATCTTCGTTGTGGTGTGCGGGCTTCTCTCTAGTTGTGGCTTATGGGTTTTCTCTAGTTGTGGAGCGCAGGCTCCAGGGTGCGTGGGCTTTGTAGTTGTGGCGTGCGGGTTCCAGAGCACATGGCCTCTAGTTGAGGTGCACGAGCTCAGTAGTTGTGGCACGTGGGCTTAGTTGCCCCGCAGCATGTGAGATCTTAGTTCCCTCACCAGGGATTGAACCTGTGTCCCCTGCATTGTAAGGCAGATTCTTTACCACTGGACCACTAGGGAAGTCCCTGGCATTACTCCTTAATGAGACTGTTTGCTCAACTGAGTTATTAAAGATGGTCTCAGTGAAAAAATCATGACGCTTAAGCAGTAGTGACCTGCCTTTATTTTGTACTCTTTTTTGCTGAATTTGTTGCACCTGTCGGTATTCTCTTTGGTGGGTTTCCGACGTTAGGCTCAGACGGAGAGCTGAGTAACAGGAAACAGTGATTCCCAAAGATAATTATAAGTTTTCGGAAAGTTTGGGACGGCAGGTGTTACCCCTGGGCTTCTGGTGGAGAGCCCCAGGTTTGTAGGTTGCGGCACTGGGCTGCCCTTGGCCATACCCGGGCTGGGACTGCCCAGTGTGTACAGTTTGACATTCTTGCTTCTCTGTGTCAGCCTCCAGATTTCCATCTCAGTAAATTCTAAACAGTGTGTTTTACCATCTACTATATGAAGGGCTCTTCCATGAGCTCTTAATGCCTCTAGGGGTGAATGAAGGGGCATGCTGAAAATGTAACAGTGAGCCTTTGTGTCCTTGAGAACTGATTATCTGGCTCTGATCTGATGATCTTACTCATCATGATTGTTCAACTAAACAGTGTTACCTTCCTTGTCTGCAGTAGATGAAACCTTCCATGACCTCATGGAAGGCGAGGCAGTTGGTGCAGCCTGTGAACATGTGTGTAGAGCAAGACAGGAGGGTTGGGGTTTGATGTCACACTGATTTGAGGGACGGGGACAGCTTTCTGTAAATATCCTGATTGGGTACTAGTTGGTTGAGCACAAAATGCATGTTAGTTTTGTTTCGCGTTTGGACTTTTGGATTCTCCATCCCTTCCTCTTGCGTGTGGGTTCTTCAGCTTCAGACAGACAGAAGAGAGCTATCAGATTCAACCTGTCATTTGTTTACCATGTCTGTGTCAGTAAGGAGGGATTGCTTAAAAGGAAAAGCCGAGTTCCAGAAAGATTTCCAAACTTTTGGCACTTTGTCTTTTGAGAAGTCTGTGGAGGAAAGGATGTCGAGGGCGGAGGTGTTTACTTTTGGTGACTTGGATTTGTGTTGAGTGTTTGGTTTTCCCTGATGGGGGAGAAGGGTAACTTTCGAGGGGTGACTAGAGGGAGGAAGTAGGTTATGGGGTGGAGTGGCCATTTGGCAGGGTGGGCAAGTGCTGCTGTTTTGCCTTTAGTTTCGGGAAAGAAAATTGCTTTCACTAAGTCTCTCTCAGGAGGTAAGCATCAATGCCTCCGAACTCATTGGTTTAGGATTTTAATTTTTGCCTTGGGGAATAGATGATTGGTAACATTTCTTCCAAACCAGCAGCTGCAGTGTATGGCGGATGGAGAACCATGGATGACATCATTTGTTAGCTTGGCTTCTGTCCTGTTTAATGTTGGACTCCAAGGAACATCCCAGCTTCTAGTGGGTAGAGACATATTCACACAGCGCCCCCTGGGGCTGAGAGCCTGCGAACCTCCCAAGCTTTGTTTCTCTGTGGTGCTCCCGCAGAAGCTGGGCTGCATCCTCTTGATCTCTGGACATGTGGAGTTTGGGTTGGGAAAGAGCGGATGTGTTTATGCCAGTGTCTCATTTCATAAAGGCTCTTAAAACAGAAGGTGACGGCAAGAGCCTGTCTCCTGTACATAAACCATCTTGACTTTCTGTTGGGCTGGGACGTTGAGAGCACAGGGGGCAGGGGCAGGCTGCCAGCAGGGCTTGTTCATATGGAAGCAGATTTCTTACCCTTCTTCAGCTTATCTTCGGCTAAGACTTACTTGGTATTTTGCCAAATGCTTTCTAAAGCACCGGTTGTAATATTTATTGAGCATCCACAGTGTACGAAGCACAGTGTACCTAAGGCTTTATTGTCTGTGTAAAATTTTTGCTTAAGGTTAAAACTGCTGTCTGCTTGTGTTATAGAAGATAGTGGATATGTGGATTTTTCTTTTAGATTAACCATGAATGTTGCGTTTTGTCAAAACGCCTTTTTAACAAGTAATAATAAAAGTAAAGCTTGTGTTAAGAAAAACTGGTTTGGCTTGTGTTTCTAATTAAGGCTTTTTTTCTTTACTTTTAGGAAAGCACCAGAGTAGTTCAGCCCATAATTTTGGGGAAAATTATTGGTTATTTTGAAAACTACAATCCCACTGATTCTGCTGCTTTGTACGAAGCCTACGGCTATGCTGGAGTGCTGAGTGCCTGCACGCTCGTTTTGGCCATCCTGCACCACTTATACTTCTATCACGTTCAGTGTGCGGGGATGAGGTTAAGAGTAGCCATGTGCCATATGATATACCGCAAGGTAAGTGTCATCCGGTACCAAAGTGTGTACCTTTCCTGAAGTATCAGAAGCCTTTTGGGAAAGTTCTCTGTAAAGCAAAAATTTTATAACTAGTAAAAATTGTGAATCACTACATTGTACGTGTGTAACTTATATAATACTGCACATCAAGTATACTTCAGTAAAAAAGTAAGAAAACACATTGCACCCGGGAAAAAAATTTTTTTTTTAATGACTGTACTCACTTACACCATACTACAGAGGCTTGCTATTTGCATCAAGCCAATTTTGTTGTTTAAGCAAACCTTACAAAAATGTAATGAAAAGATCTGTGTTGAGATCAGGTCAGGGCTGCTTTTGATAACTTTCTTTCACAGTCCACTGCATAATATGCAGTAAATTTGTAATGAAGTCTATAAGCATCAGAGTTATCAAGTTGATTTTTACTGTTTTCATGCCTATATCTCATAGTGGTATTTATGGAGACTCTGTTGTTGTTCATGAAAACCTTTATTTACACAAAGTTGTATTTAATAGTAAGCTTCAGTGATTGGATCTATAAAATTAAATCTAGGAGAAAAGAATGTATTTGAGAAAGGGAATGTTTATATATATTTTTTTTTTTTTTTTTTTTTATTTATTTATTTTTGGCTGTGTTGGGTCTTCGTTTCTGTGCGAGGGCTTTCTCTAGTTGCGGCAAGCTGGGGCCACTCTTCATCGCCGTGCGCGGGCCTCCCACCATCGCGGCCTCTCTTGTTGCGGAGCACAGGCTCCAGACGCGCAGGCTCAGCAACTGTGGCTCACGGGCCCAGCCGCTCCGCGGCATGCGGGATCTTCCCAGACCAGGGCTCGAACCCGCGTCCCCTGCATTAGCAGGCAGATTCTCAACCACTGCGCCACCAGGGAAGCCCGAATGTTTATATTTTTAAGTGACCCATCTAATCATATTCATTATAATTATGTTCACTAAAGAAAAATGTAAATGGAGTCCATGCTACATAGAGACTCACTCCTTGTGTTGTAGAGTTGTGATTGTTCATAACAGTATTAAAGAAAACAGGTGTTTGGGATAAAACTTGAAATTTTTCATTGTTTTTAGTAATTTGGGGGAGAATTCGTTACCGTTCATTCAAAGTCTTTTTCTTAATACATTTCCCTTTTTTCTTTAGTATGTATTAATAGCAGTTTTAATAAGACCTGGTTTGATGTTTTCAGTGCTTTTGTATTGAGAAATGCCCATACAATTATTCCATAGATTACCCTGGTCTTAACTAGTATAAAAGGTGTAAGGATTTCAGGTGTCTTTACAAAGGAATTGCCACAGATACACCAGTGTCAAGAGCTGAAGGGCTCTTTATAAACTTGATCCTGGATATCTCTTTTCCCTATTTACTTTCTTAAGAATTTTCATTTGACTGTACTGTATACTTGAAATTTACTGAGATAGCAGATACACACGCAAAGGACAACTACATAATGGACACGTTAAGTGGTTTTACTACAGTAATTATTTCCCACTGTGTATTTATATCAAAGCAACATGTTAATACACCATAAATGTATACAATTTTTATTAAAAAATAATTAAAATCGTCCTTGAAAGCCAAAATCAAACAATTTAAATTGAAATTTTCACTTCTTTTACCTAGTTGCTACTTATTTAGACCTTCT
This sequence comes from Balaenoptera musculus, assembly GCF_009873245.2. NCBI lineage: Eukaryota > Metazoa > Chordata > Mammalia > Artiodactyla > Balaenopteridae > Balaenoptera > Balaenoptera musculus. The sequence continues at coordinate 64,766,404 of NC_045802.1, read as the reverse complement.
GTTTCTTGGGAGTACTTTTCTTGGCAAAATGGAAGATGTGTCATCATCTTTTCTTGAGCAGAGTCTTGTGAATCTCGGGGTGTCTGTGAACCCAGGGACCTGGCATCTCACTGGCTGTGTTTGGCTACAGCATCTGAGCCGGTTTCCTCCTGGGTGACGTGGAAATGGCAGTGGTGCCCGTACACTCTAGTCAGGGGTCTTCCTTGTCGTTCATCATCATCTTTGTTATTCTGTGTCACCTTCTACTATTTAGGAGACGGATACTCAGATTGCCACAAATTAGCTAGATGCCTGTCTTTCCAGATCATGCTTAGCTCCCATAAATAAATAGGAAATGTCACCAGAAGTGCCCTGTGAAAGCCTTTCATTAGGTCTGATGGTTCAGTCAAACAGAGCGCTCTTTGCTGCACAGGTGAGCCATTGTCTACCTGTTTTTCTTCCTCTTCCCACTAACACTTGGAAACGTTGCCGTTGGGAAATCTGATATAATCTGGCACATTTGCTTAGATGAATGTAAACATGTCCCAAAGCCATTAGTTTGCTGGCTTGATTAGGGTAAGAGAATTGTTCTTTACGAAGTCAGCTATTGTTGGGATTATACCATAGACGTGACCTGAAATTCCAGAAACGTGGGAAAGACCAGTTTCCTCATGCACAGCCTTACATCTAGGATCCTGCTCAGGCGTAGAAATATGACACTTCTTAGCAGGTTACAGGTGGGCTAGTTCCTTAGGGGAAAAGCTGGTGCTGCAGAGCAGCTCTGAAAAGCCCCTCTGATCTTTGGGGTTTATGCTTACACCCCCCGCCCCTGCTAATCCCTGGTCCTGGGGAGAAATCAGGTTGGGTGTTAGAAATGGAATGGCTGCTAAGTCACAGATGTAACTTTGAATGATCTTGTGGGATGTATCATATATAAGAATGACTTGTCGTTTATCTACCTTTCAGCTGCTTTGGTAAAATTACTTTTGATCACTGCTTTTTAAAAAAATTGTAGTAAAATATACACAACATCAAATTGTCCATTTTAACTCTTTTTATGTGCACTGTTTAGTGACATTAGGCACATTCACATTGTTGTGCAGCCATCATCGCTATTTGTCTGCAGAACTTTTTCATCTTCCCAAACTGAACCTCTGCACCCATTAAACACTTAACTCCCCACCCCCTCTCCCCTCAGCCGTCACCATTCTACTTCTCTGTATGAATTTGACTGCTCTAGGTGCCTCATAGAAGTGGAATCATACAATGTTTGACATTTTGTGTCTGGCTTATGTCATATAGCACAATGTCTTCAAGGTTCATCCATGTTGTAGCAGGTGCCAGCATTTAATTCCTTTTTAAGGCTGAATAATACTCCATTATAGGTTTTGTGTATCCATTCATCTGTCAATGGACATTTGGGTTGTTTCTACCTTTTGGCTATTGTGAATAATGCTGCTGTCAGCATGGGTGTTCAAATATTTGTTCAAGTCTATGCTTTCAGTTCTTCTGTGTACATCCCCAGGAAGTTGAATTGCTGTATTATATGCTAATTTTATGTTTAGTATTTTGAGGAACTTCCATACTCTGTTCCACTGTGGCTACATCATTTTACATTCACACTTGATCATTGATTTTTCTGTTTAACTTGAGGACTAAATGAGAAGTTTTTATGAACTGTGACATTTTGTTTGGATCAGTGGCTCCAGTTGTTGGTCTGTTGAAACAGCTCATGATGGTCTCTTCATGTTCCTCAAATCTCTAGGGCATTTTTTCGAACTTCTTACCAAATAAAGGGATTGTGGAACACGGGCTCTGTTTTTTGTAAAGTCAGCAGACTGGCATTACAAACACAGGTTCCTCAAAGGAATAGTGTTTTAAACATTATATTCACTCATTTTAGAAAATCGCCCTCAGTCCCTGGTGATATTCCCAGCATGAGTTGCTATCACCTTTACAGTGAGACCAGTGTCTTAATTCCTGTCTTTGTTTTTGGTTGGGACAGAGAAGAAGGAGAACTCATCCAGCTTCAAATCTCAAAGGGTAACTTCCCCAGCTCAGAGCATGGGAGGTGGGCCCGGGCTGGGGGAAGATGGTAATTTCAAGCAAGCTGAGCCTGGCTTGAAGACAGCTGTTGATCTCCAACCCCAGTCAGTAGTGAGAATGTATCTCCCAGTTTCCAGTCCTGACCTTGTCTTCGTGCCTGAATGTTACAGGTGTTCTGACCTGGGGCAGACAGCATGATAATCTCACTAAGCAGGTTGATCTTGTCATATGGCACAGAGATTTTATGTATTATAAAATGCATAGGGCACAGATATCTTTCCTTAAGAGGCTCCTTAATAGCCTAGTGGACTGTAGGTTTCCTGACTTTGTGTGCAGTTTGTAGAACTGTGGCCGTTCCCCATGGTGGGACCCGATGATGGGTTGGTTTGCTCTGTCTGAACGCCAGGTAAAGCCAGAGCGGATAGTCATGGAGATCACTGAGTGTTCTCTGCTGCTTGTTACCCAGTGCAGACTTACTTGCAGAATCTAATTAGTTTGAGCAGATTTCTTTTTGTGGCTGAAATCATCACTCTCTTTAGTGTTACCCAAAGGATAGTTTGCAGGAGAGATTTGTCATTCTTTGTTTCAGCTTCTAAGATGAGTTGACTCGCTGCAAACACCCTAATTTCCCTTTATCCTTTATTGTAGACCTGTCTTAAAAGAATTTATGTACAGTTAATCCTGGATATTTGTAGATTTTGTGTTTGCGAATTTGCCTACTTGCTAAAATTTATTTGTAATTCTAAAAATCAGTACTTGTGGCTCTTTCATGGTCTTCTGCGGGTGTGCACATAGTCTCTTAAGTTTTTTGTCATCTGATATGCATAGTCCCAGCTGGGGTGAAAACAATATGTTCTTGCTTTCATACTATGGAACAGATGCCCTCTTTTTGGTCTACTTGGTGCCTTGCTTTCCACATTTTTGTATTTCTTGGGGTGTGATTTTGCAGTTTAAAATGGCCCCTAAAGAGGGCTGAAGTGCTGTCTGGTGTTCCTAAGCTGAGGAGGGCTGTCATGTGTCTTACGGAGAAAGTATGTGTGTAGGTGAGTAAGCTTGCTTCAGGTATGTGTTATACTGCTGCCGGCTGTGAGGCCAATGTTAATGAATTTACAACAGCAATTAAATAAGGTTAAGTAGAAACATACGTAAAACAAGGTTATGTGAGTATTGAGGAGATGGTGAAGACGTTGTTACCAAAGGCTGCCAGGGACCCTAGCCCTGTATTTCCCTCAGGAGCGATGAATATTCACTAGTTCACATTCATCGTGACTGTAGACCATGAACATTGTCAGTAATGAGAATCGACTGCTGACTCAAGGAGGTTGTTTCTATAGATCAGCATCCTGCCTAGAGAAATATTCTTACTTACCTCACATCTATTTTCAATCATCTAAGTGATGTAGTTCTATTTTCAGTTTGGGGGGACATACATGCTCGTTGTATCCACACTATTTCTATTTCATGGTTTCAGGTAACCATCATCTTTCTGAGTGAAAGACCCTTTCTCTTTCCTTTAATCCTGTCTCTTAAGACTCCCTCCTCCACTCAACCATGTTATTTCTTTTTCAGACACTTCAGCTCAGTCATATATATATGTTTATAAATTTATTGATTTATTTTTATTTTTGGCTGCGTTGGGACTTCATTGCTGAGCGCGGGCTTTCTCTACTTGCAGAGAGGGGGTTTCTCACTGCCGTGGCTTCTCTTGTTGCGGAGCGCGGGCTGTAGGCGCGCGGACTTCAGTGGTTGCAGCACGTGGACTCAGTAGTTGTGGCTCACGGGCTCTAGAGCACAGGCTCAGTAGTTGTGGCACATGGGCTTAGTGGCTCTGTGGCATGTGGGATCTTCCCGGACCAGGGCTCGAACCCGTGTCCCCTGCATTGACAGGTGGATTCTTAACCACTGCGCCACCAGGGAAGTCCCAGCTCAGTTACATTTTAAGATCAGTGGTCAGGACTGCAGGCATCCTTTCTCACAGAGCCTAAGCAGGAAGTAGAAGGAGGCCTTCCAGGGTGCAGGGGGTGACCAAGTTTACAGACTCCTCCGAGCGATGTCTGCTGTCCTGTGCGTAAATGGAGCCTGACTTTAAAAAAATCTATGCACTGAGTGTGCTAAGTGTGAGCAGGGAAGGAAGGGTTCAGCCCCTGCAGCACCTCCCTCTTCATCCCACCCTTCCAGTGTCATCTCCCTCTGAATTTGCTCCTTGGAGTGTGGAAAGCAGAGAGTAGAAAGCTTTGTCACTGTCTCAGCCATGTGATGTTGTGTTCATAGTTCTCAGAACTTTTGTTTTTATTTAAAGCTAATTCTGTTTCGGTACAGACAGTAGATTGCTTTAAATTTAGACTGGACAATATGGAATGACAGATGTTCAACTGATTTGGGCTTATAAAACAGCAATTTCGTATGGTTCAATCTGATATCTTGCTTACTAGTCTGTGGTTGTATTATATTTTCTTTCTGAAAATATTGAGGGACCAGCATCTTGAGTATTGTTAAAGTGAAACAGTGCGGTATTTATGGAAATAGAGTGACTCCCTTGAAGCACGTGATACTTTGTTTGGACTTTCTCTTCTAATGGTATTTTCTAACTTTCTGACAAGATTAGAGTGAACTAGTAATGCTTCTTACACTCTTCCACACTTTTAAAATATTTTAAACACACTTTTTTCCTTATTTCTCTTTTATTTCTGATATAACCTTGAATTGGGTCTGTGCATCTTGTGAAGAGTTAATCTCATCAGGGGGCAATTGGCAGTTGTTCTAATTTGCTGGGGAGAGCTAAGAGGAGCCAGTGGGTGAAAGTTTAATTTTCTGTGGGTACTCCTAACAAAGCAGGTTAAGGAAGGAGAGGAGAGACTTTGGTTTAGCTTTGTTCGAAGGGGATGTTTCTGCTGCTGGAGAGTAACGGGTGTCAACTGTATTCTACCTCCTGATAACTGTCTGCTGTGTGGGGTGCAGTGCAAGCTGGAAGCGAATGCTTAGCTCAGTGGTTCCCGAACTGCTGCACGATGGATTCATGAAAATTTAAAAACAACACTGATACCCGGGCCCTCTCCGCAGGCATTCCATTTTAATTGGTATGGGGGGAATCTTATTTTATTTTAGTTTTCGCATGCAGCATGTGGGATCTTAGTTCCCTGACCAGGGATCGAACCCGTGTCCCCTGAGTGGAAGCACAGAGTATTAACCACTGGACCGCCAGGGAAGTTCTTTTTTTTTTTGTATGGGGGGAATTTTAAAAGATGCCAGGTAATAGCCATAGGCCTCAAATGCATGTTCAGCTTAATTTTTTTTCTTATGTCTTATAACCAAGATCTTCCAGTACATAGGGGTGTCGTGCGGCCTGCGAGTTTAGCCTTTCTCAGCGGAGATGCCCTTTCGAAACTGCGGCCGTAGACCTGAAGGGTGGTGGCTGTTCTACAGCCCTCCCGTGTCTCAGATTCCGCGCCGGGAGCCTCGTGTGCGCCGAGCCGTCAGGTGTTGAGTCAGGCGCACGGGCACTTTGTAGAAGACGTTGTGGCAGGTCGGATAGGGTAGAAGACTGTGAGCGTGGACCGTGAGGACAGCCAGACCTGAGATCCAGTCCTGATTCTGCTGTTGGCTAAACTGTGAGTGAACTCACTTCTCAGGCCCTCAGTTTCCTGAGTTTAAACATTGGAGTAGAGAATATCTGCTTCATGGGGTTTTTTGAGCATTGGATAACATAACTCCTGCAAAGCACTTTTTACGGAAGTCATTTATTAAATTTGGGAGGGTGGGCGTCGTAAGCATAACAAGACTCTGTAGTTTGACTGCTTTTGTATGAACCCCAGCTTCCCTCTTTGTAGATGTTTGCCTTAGGCAAACTGCTCTAAGCCTTAATCTCCTCGTTTGTAATAGTACCCAACTCTTAAGGTTGCAGAGAGGATTAAATGAGTCAATCTGTGTAAAGCATTTAACACAGTGCCTGGCATTTAGCTAATGTTCAAACATTCCTATCGTCTTTATTATTGGCACTCAGTCACAGAAGGGTCAAATACATAATATAATCAGATGAAATAGCAGTACGGGTGCTAAGTGGTACACAAGTGTATAGACTTAATGGTTTAGGAAAGGATCCCTCCAGTTGGTGGAGGGGATGTCTGTGTGTTTGTGTATGTGTGTCTATGTGTATGCACATAGGGGGGGGCGTTCCATGCATTGAGCAGTGTTGAGGTGGAGAGTTGAAACAGTTTATTCAGGGAATTGTGGAAGCACAGTTGGCATAAAAATTTAGGAGAGCATTAGGCTCCAAGGTACATCTAGAAAGGAATACAGGGACCAGGTGATGGAGAGCCTTGATCATGAGTTTAAGGACCTTGGATTTATTTAGTTGGCAGAGGGGAACCCCTGGAAGTTTTTAGTAAGGTAGTAAATGATCAGAGCAGTGATTTAGGAAAATGCACCTGACGCCTATTGTACATGGCCATGCATGAAGTTGCAAGGGACCCTCATGGAGATAATGATTGGAAAGGAAGTCAGGTCTGGGAGATGCAGTCTGAGTATCTTACAAGCCATTCATTCATTCATTCTTTCATTCATTCATTAACTCTTACCATTTTGGCTATTTGGTGAAGCATTTAGTTCTCAATAACTGCTCCTGATATCCCACAGATGAGAGTAGTAGGTCACTGTAAGAATATAATAATGTCTTATTTCATCTCATGTATATGTGAACTGATCTAGTACAATAGTGGGCAGAAATACATGTTAGACAAAATAGCAAAATGAGTTAGTATGTAGACCTTTTAATTCATTGCAATATTCATGAGAGATGGAGAAAAGAATAGAAAGGAGCCAGATCTGAGCGATTAGTTATAGAAGGGGAGAAAAGTGTTGGTTAGGAAATCATAGTTCTAATAGGAATCCACAAAGCTATCAGTCTCTTAAGTATTGCTGTTTTTGCTTACCATTATTCCAAAAATTTGGGAGGAAATACCCCAAATGCCATCATCCTATATATAATGGCAGGTATCATTTTGCAGATTCTTTTCCAGTCTTTATCTAGCCACACATATCCATACATTTACAGTCTTATTATGTATACAGCTTGTGTCCAGTTTTGTCACTGTATTGACTGCACTCTTACCTCCTCACTGGCTGCGTTGATAGTCCATCTAAGAGACTCCCCGTGTTTGCTAGTCTCAGGGTAAAAGACGTCTATATTCATGGCCTTACATGGAGTGTCTCTTTGGTCCATGTTTTGGGATATGCCAAAGTTACCTTCAGATGGGATTTTTTGCTGTAGTCATTTATGGGAGCCTGACTATGGCAGCGCACTGTTCCACTTGAGCTGTGCCGTTCTCATAGTGACAATGTTAAGTCCCCCCTGGAGGTGGGCTGTGTGTGACCCAGGGTAATAGGTTTTTACTAGCTAGCCAGTTTGAAAGCAAATTGGCAATACTTGCTTCCTTTCAAAAATTCCCCAACAACAACAACAATAAAATTCCTACACCCTTTCATCAAAAGTTAATGTAACTAAATTCCTAAGTTTGGGGTATACAATACACTGTTTAATACTGAGTCTTCTGTTTTCATGTAACTAAAGTTCTGCTTCTCTTCACTATTTTTTAATCAACTCGAGTATTTTACATAAATGCACACATTTGTGCATTCAATTCTTGACAAATGTATACACTTGGAATGTATGTATAGCAGTTTCTTTAAATCTTTCAAAATCGAATGTCTGGGTCAACTTTGTTTTTATTATGAAGAGTGCCTTCTTTTTTGTGTGTGTTACATTTTAAAATTTCTTTGCATGTCTAGGACTTTTACATTGTTTATTGGACGTTATGAAAGCTCCCTTGTAGGTTTGCATTCTGATGTTCTTCTGAAGAGTGTTGAATTTTGCCCAAATCTGTCTTTGAACTTGTGTAGGCTTGGTTTGATGCTTTTTTAGGTTAGATCTTTGGAAGTCCTAAGGTGTTTTTCCCAAGCTTGTCTAACATGTGGGACTCCACCTTCACGCCCCATGTTTCTTGTGGGTCTTCTTAGGCCTTGGTGTTAGTCTTTTCTAGGACAAGTCTAGAGTAAGTCTGTTTCAGAGGAGGGTTTCTAAACCTCAGCAGTACTGACTGCCATTTAGGGCTGGATATTTCTTTTTATGTGTGTGTGTTAGGGGGACGGGGTGAAGAGTAGGGAGGCTACCTTGTGCCCCGAGGCTCCCAAGATCCTTTTTTTTGGTAAACCTCTTTACTGGCTGGCGTCTTGCCCTGGAGGAACCTGCCGGCTGCTCCAGCTGACTCAGTCTCTGGCCTCTGCCTCGGCTCCATGGGGCTCCTGTGCTGTTTGGACCTCAGTTCGCTGCCACAGCTGTGAAGTGGCTGAGAGCCAGGCCAGTGACCGTGTTCACCTCGTGGGTGTCCCTTTTCTCAAGGATCAGTCTCGTACTGGCAGTTATCCAGTGCCTACCCATGTGGTTGCAGTGGAAGTGGGGCTCTTCCACTATCAGCTACTCAGCCATTCATCAGAGCAGCAGTCTCTCCACGGCTTTTAATAGCTGGATATTTATGAGCCTTGAGGCTGGGCACTCTGTGTACAGTGCAGGGCATGGTAGTTTGACCTGCAGTAGAGACCTGTTCTAACTTCTCGCTGAACAGATAAAGGGTGAGGGCTTATGCTAGGCTGAGGTTCACCAAATTCTGGTGCGAGTCACTTTCGTGCTTAGTTAAAAACCCAGAACCTCTGTCTAATCCCAGACCTACTCCCTTGGAATTTTTTTAAGGAAGAAGCCTAAAAATCTGTATTATTTAATCTGTGCCCGAGGGATTCTTATCATCGAGAAAGTAGGATGATACTTTCAGCAGACTGGAACGGGGCAGGGGAAGATGTGATGCCCTCTTGGAAAGGGAAGAGAGCAGCATGAACATTCTGCATTCCCTTCCCTTGGATCTGTGCTGTAATCATGACTCAAACCTATCTATCTATCTATCTATCTATCTATCTATCTATCTATCTATCTATTCATTCATTCATTCATTTCTTCCTTCCTCCCTTCCTCCCTTCCTCCCTCCCTCTCTTCCTTCCTTCCTTGGGTGTCTCACTGCAGTGGCCTCTCATGTTGCGGAGCACGGCCTCCAGGCACGTGGGCCTCAGCAGTCGTGGCTCGCAGGCTCTAGAGCACAGGCTCAGTAGTTGTGGTGCACGGGCTTAGTTGCTCCGCGGCATGTGGGATCCTCCCAGACCAGGGCTCGAACCCGTGTCCCCCGCATTGACAGGCGGACTCTCAGCCACTGTGCCACCAGGGAAGCCCCTCATACCTATTTTTAAAAATTCTAATTAGTTAAACAATTTTTTTTTTTGTCTGAATATGTTTTTATTTCTCCTTCATTCTTTATAATATTTTGCTAGGTTTACAATTTTAGGTTGGTGGTTATTTTCGTTTAGGTCTTCAAAGGTAATTTTTTTAAAAAAATAAATTTTATTTATTCATTCATTCATTTATTTATTTATTTTGGCTGCGTTGGGTCTTCGTTGCTGTGCACGGGCTTTCTCTAGTTGTGGCAAGCGGGGGCCACTCCTCATCGCGGTGCACGGGCCTCTCACTGTCGCAGCCTCTCTTGTTGCGGAGCACAGGCTCCAGACGCGCAGATTCAGTAGTTGTGGCTCACGGGCCTAGTTGCTCCACGGCATGTGAGATCTTCCCAGACCAGGGCTTGAACCCGTGTCCCCTGCATTGGCAGGCAGATTCTCAACCACTGCGCCACCAGGGAAGCCCCACGATGCATTTTAAAAAAATGTTGATAGAAGTCTTTTTTCCTCCCCCCTTTTGGGGGGCCTAGTTGATTTGTATTCTCATTAAGATTATCTTCTCTTGCCGAACCCTAAAATGTATATTTATGCATGTTCTTGGATCTCCTTTCTCTCCCTGTCATGGGGTTTTCAGCACTCTCCATGGTTTTCCTTCTTCCTGTTGCCCTACTAGCTCACCTTTGCCACAGCTGTTTCTGTGTGGTTCATCTTTCTGTTCACTTCTCTTGCTTGGTAAACCAGTCATCGGGGCTTCTCTTTCAAACGGAGCAGTTGGTGGTGGAAGGGTCTAAGGGTAAAGGGTCTTTCAGCCAGTATCTTGGAACGTGACCTCACTCTGAACATACGTCTATGAATTTGCCTTATCTATTCCTTGCATTTATATCATAGACTTTATTAATTAAACTGTAGTCATTTTCCTAAAACAGTATATATTGACCACCATCTCAGTCATGTAAACACCTATTTTTAGTTCATTGTTTCAGGTTTTCTGGGATGTTCTCAAGAACCTCGGGCACTTCCGGCCCTTCCACAATGGGGAGTAGTATTTAGCATGCTGTATGGTCACCAGTGAAGGGTTTGACAGTCTTGGTGGCAGTTGTCAGAATGGGGGCCTGGCCATATTCTGCTTGTCTTCACCATGCAGGAGCTCTAGGACTTGGGGGGGTTCCCAGGGTACTGCCTCAGGGACTCATCCCCCAGAGGGGATGAGGTCAGAGAATGTGAAGAAACTCCTCCTGAGGAGTTCACGTCCTTAGCCTGACCTTGGGGTAGATATCACAGGCTCCCATCCCCCAGTGGTTCTCGTGGTCCGCATTATGACTCTCACGTTCAGAGGCTCACTTGTCAGCTCTGTATACATGGCGTTCTGGCGAATCCAGTAGGTTCTGTGGTATAATGGTAAAAGGTGGCCAGCAGAATTTAAATGAAAGCTAACAGTTCTTCTTCCAGGAGGTAAATGCCACATCCTTCAAAGCTTACAGAGAGCTTCTGAGTAGTTGTGCTGGCTTGCATGCCAGCCATGGAAAATCAGGCCAACAACAAAAAAAGGCAATGGAGTTGTCAGATGAGAGAGGAGCATGTGGTTGATCTTGCATTGACTTTGTTTTTCATTTCCTTCAATCCCATAGAGGGAATCTGTTTAGTTTTATAGAGGTCACTCGTGTTCATGGGGGTGGAAGATATTAGGCAGAGTTTGGCTTCTTCCCTCAAAGCAGAGATTAATGGCTTTAGATTATGCAATCATGACAGTAGGTGTGACAGCATTACTAAGCACCTCTGGGCAACAATATGGGAAAAATACAGCAGTGTTCTGCTTTAGGTGAGCTAAACATATTCTCACCCTAGTTGCCTGTTGGAGGAATACCCAATGTACCTAGAAACTGCATTATCTGACAAGCTCAACTCTGGGGGGTAGGGCCGTGACCCAGGAAGTAAGCCAAAAGTGCAAAATAAGTGACACAGTGCCTGTTTTCTGTTCTGAAAGTCCTTTAGGTTCTTACTCAGAGCCTGTTTACTCTGACTCACTTACAGTTTTATGAAGCCATATCCTAGTTTAGAAACAGCAGTAAATGGTGAGATAGTCTCTTGAAGGGATAGCCTGACGGCAAGGGACAAGATAGAATTACAATGTATGAAAACCCAAAAAGCATGGCCATTTTGGGCACTTCGTAGGAGCGTCTACACACTGAGGATCATTGGCATTGGAAAAGAGTCATGTTAGTGGTGAGGAATCTTCATCATGAGGATGGTGAAGTACAGCTCCCGTCTTCTGTTTTAAAGGACTACTGGAGAACGGTTTGGGGAGCGTTTCTATTAAAATGAAGATTGGATTCTTAAAGGGATAATACTTTTCACCAGTCTGGAAAACTCAATTCTGTGGAAAGAACATTCTTTTCTCCTCTGCTCCTTTGATGGTTATATTTATCTGCCCACACTTAGGTTTTGTGTTTCACGAAGTCTGCTGATTTAAAATAATTGAGGAAGGACACACTGTTTATTTTTCAAATGAATGACTAATGTTTCTTGCATTTCTTTTTTAAAAAGTTGAACAAAATCGATGTTTTGGCCTAGATTATAGAGTTCTCTTATGACCCCATATGTAATTTACCACCCCCTACCCCCCATGCCGTAGGAACCCACCATAAATGGATCCTTGCTTGGGTGGAATTCGCACTTCGCAATTCATAATATTGTTTTTAAAGGCCATGCGGATTCTAGTATAATCAGTAATTAGATATTCAGATTGTTTTCCAGTTTTTATATATTAACAAACAGCAGCGCAATGAACCTGATTAAAGCTAAACCTTTGGAGACATCGTTAATTTCTCAGGGTGTATACATTTTAAGCCTTTTGATATACCAGATTTCCTTCTAGAGTTAACTGTTTGCGTTCTCTTTAGTGAAATGAGATGGCCCTACACCCTTGCCAAACGTGGATGTCACATTTTGAGTTTCTTTGAATTTGAGTATTTGCAAATTTTCATTAGCCTTTTGTGTGTTTTGTAGTGAATTTCCTGTACATGTTCTTTGCCCTTTAAAAAAATTGGTAGGCTTTTATAATATAATTCTTATCTATATTTAGGTGTTCTTGATTTATTAAAGATTAATAGCTTACTAACTAATTTAGCATCTGACATACATGGTGCAAATTTGATTCCAGTTTGTTTGCCTTTTATTGTTCTCATGGTGGAACTATTTTGCTTTCACAAGGAAAACAGATTTAACCAAATAGTATCCCCTTGTAAAATGTCAACTTAAAGGAAATATAGAACCAAAACATTAGCATTAATTTGTATGTTGTTTTTCTCTGCACTGGATGTGACATGTTTTTAACTATAACATAAACATTTTATTAGAACTGAATTTTAATTTTCTAAATTAATGAGGAACAGTGTGTGGACTGAAAAAAAAAAAAAAAAGCACAATCTAGAAGTTGAGAGTTATATTTTATTTAGCGGACTCTTTCAGGACCTCAAGCCCTGGAGACAGGACGCTCGGATCACTCTGAGGGGCTACTCGGAAGAGCAAGGGGGTGCCGGGGGCGAGGCAGGATACAAAGGGGTTTGTGCAACAAGGACTGGGTAGTCAGAACATCAAAAGATTACTGTTCGTTAAAGAAAACCAGACATCTCAAGGTAATGAAATCAGCACTTTTCTGTGTATAGCAAGATACAAGTCTGGGCTCATTGAAATCGTTCCTTTGACATGCACCCCAGCCATCTGGGGCCAGTATCCTGTGCTTTCTCATCCTTAGTCTCCTCAGGGTGCACGGCAGGGGTGGCTGCAGCAGTCGACTGCTTCATGACCAGCATTCTGTTTCCATCCGGAATTCCCTCAGGGGACCGGCAGTAATGTGGCAGCTTGATGACTGCAACATCCTTTGTTTAATGACTTGGCAGGTAACATTTCTCCTTCACAAGTTGTAACTTTGCTTCATTAAAAACAAAATAACTGAGTGCCCATTCTTTGTCAGGTAAGAATACTTTCAGTTTATTTTCTTATGTGCAAAATAGGAAACAATTCTTACAAATAAGGTTGTTTTCTATTCAGTGTCTGGCTTGTAGTATGTGCTGAATAAATGGTAGCTGTTTTTATGATCATGATGACATAAATGACTATGACATGTCTGTGCACTCAACTACCTGATAGCTCTTGAGGGCAATAGACATGTAATTGATAATGCATATTTCTTATTTCCCTTGTGATATTTTGTTTATTTCCAATGTTAACATATTGGAAATATGTTAATTTCCAAATAGTTGTGCTTTTTAGATAAGATATAAATTATTGATTTCTAATTTAATTCTTGTCATCAGAACATTCTGCGTACCATTTTTTTTTTTTTGTACCATTTTTATATTTAGAAATTTATTGAGATTTATTTTATGGCCCCAGCATATGGTCTTGGTGAATTTACAATGTGTACTTGAAAAAAACCTGTCCTATAATTGTTGAGTGTGGTGTTCCATAAATGTCAGTTAGATTAAGTTGGTTACTTGTTATTCAAATCTTCTGTATCTTTACTGATTTTTTTTTTTTGGGGGGGGGGTCTACTTGTTACATTTACTGAGAAGAAGGATGTTAAATTCTCTTGCTATGATTGTGGGGTTTTCTGATTTTTCTCCATAGTTCTGTTGCTGTCTCATATATGTTGCAGCTCGGTAATTAGATCCATACACATTTAGGAGTGGTGAATTGACTATCCTATCATTATGAAATGTCCTTCTTAATCTCTGGTAGTTTAATTCCTTGACTCAAAATCAACTTTGATAATAAGATAGCCTCACATGATTTCTTGCGCTTACTGTTTGCATGCCGCATCTTTTTCCATCCTTTTACTTTAAAGTGTATCTCACATATACAACAAGCTGGGTCTTTCTTTTATTAATCCAGTGTGAGTGTGGCAGTCTCTGGCTTTTAACTGGAGTGTTAGTATGTTTGCTTTTAGTGTAAATATTGATGTGATGGGGCTTAAGCCTTTTACTTACTGTTTATTTTCTATTTGTTTCATCTGCCTTTTTTTGGGGTGGCGGGGCTCCATTCCTGACTTATTTCAGTCACTCAGATATTTTTTAGTATTCCATTTTGATTCCTTTGTTGGCTTTTTATCAGTATCTCGTATTTTTAATCTTGCTTTAGTGATTAAAATAGGCATCTTATTACAGTCTTTTTTTGCATGTTAATATTGGATTACTTTACATAAAATGTAAGAAACGTATAGGAGTAACAGCCTATCCCTTGTACTATTGTTACATATTTTACATCTACATACACAATATGGTGTTACCATTATTTTGCTTTTAAGCAGCCATTTGTTTCGCAAAGAAATGGAAAGGAATAATACAATCTCTTATATTTACCCACATGTTTGTTTGTCATTTTGGTTTCTCTATTTTTCTACAACTGAATTTCCATCTGGTACCATTTCCCTTTAGCTTGAAGAATATCCTTTGTAATTTCTTAAGGATCAGGTTGGGTGGTGATAAAGTCTCTGAGACTTTATCTGAAAATGTCTTAATTTCACCTTCATCATTTGAAGGATATTTACTTTTGTTAGTTATAGAATTTGAGGTTAACAGTTATTCTTTTCTTTCAGCACTCTATAAATTTTGTTCCACTATCTCCTCCTCCTTTTAAATTGAGGTATAATCGATATACAGCATATTAGTTTCAGATATTCAGCAAAATGATTCAGTATTTGTGTGTGTGTGTGTGTGTGTGTGTGTATATAGTGTATAGTATGTATGTGCATATGTGTATATAAATGATCACCACAGTAAGCCTAGTTAATATCCATCACCATACATAGTTACAGAATTGAGTTTGTTAAGTCAGCTATTAGTTGTATTATTTTTCTTCTGTATGTAATGTGTTGTTTTTCGTGGGCTGCTTTCAAGACTGTTACTTTCTGGTTTTCAGCATTTTGACTGTGATGTGCCCAAGCATAGGTCTCTTTGTTTTGATCCTTTCTGGGGTTTGCTAAGATTCTTAGGTATCTGAATTAATATTTTCTACCAAACTTGGAAAAATTTCAGCCATTATTCCCTCAAATATTTTTTTCTTCCCTATTTTGTCATCTCTCCCAGGACTCCAATTACATGTGTGTTTCATTGCTTGTATGGTCCCATTGAACCCTTAGGCTTTCTTTTCTTCTATCAATCTTGCTCTCGCTCTCTGTTTTCTGTTTGTTCTTCAGGTTGTAAACTAAAAGAAAGACTTAATGAATCTGGGCACAGAGCAATGGAAATTATCTGATATTAAAGTTATCTAGTGAACTTTTCATATTGTACTTTTAAGTTCTAGAATTTCCATTTGCTTCTTTTTGATAGTGTCCATCTCTCTTCTGAAATTACCTATCCAGAGAATTCCCTGGTGATCCAGTGGTTAAGACTCTGTGCTTCCACTGCCGGGGTCCCGGGTTCAGTCCCTGGTTGGGGAACTAAGATCCCACGAGCTGCGTGGCGAGGCCAAAAAAAAAAAAACCAAAAAAAGAAATTACCTATATCCATTCACTTGTTATAACCATATTTTCCTTTAATTCCTTGAACATATTTATAATAGCTGTTTAATAGTTCTTGTCTACTAATTCCAAAATCTGGATCATCTCAGGGTCTATTTCTAATGCTTGTATTTTTTTTTTTCCTCTTGATTATGGGTCAAATTTTCTTGCTTCTTTGCAGGTCTAGAAATTGTCTTGTCATGTTGGGTGTTAGGAAGTATACATTATAGGAAGTCTGTGTTAAAGGGTATTTGTTCTGATAGGGAATTCCTGGTAGATTGGTCTTGTTAGGATTGGCTTATTCGTTCTATCTTTCTGTTTGTCTTGTCTGTCTATCTGGGGCAATTATTTCCATTTTGAACTTAGTCCAAGTGCATGGGTCTTACTCTAGACCGTAAGGCATGGCCTTCCTGGCAGCTAAGTGAATGTCTGAGGCGCTTAAGAAGAACTCTTTCTTCTAGGTAGGCAGAAACTCTAGTCTCCTGGCATTGCGTGACCTCACAGAGGCCTCATGGGTCTGACCCTGCTCACGGACAGTGAAGTTCTGGCAGAGTCCCTTTGGTAAATCCCCACAAGATATTCTGGGTCTGCCCTCTGCTATTCCTGCCCAAATTCCAGCTGTTTCTGCAACTTAGAACAGCCATCTCTTCCTCTTCAGTTCAGTGAAAGTTTAGCTCTGCTTGGGCAGAAGGTACCCCCAGGCAGAAAGACAGGCCAGTCCCGGGCTCTCCTCTTCTCTAGGCTTACACTTCAGCCCTGCTTGTCGTTCAGTGCCTGAAAACAGCTGCTTCATATATTTCATTCAACTTTGCAGTTTTACAATGGAGGGCAAGTCCAGTACCAATTATTCTTTCATGGTTGGAAACAGAAATCTGGCAGTTTGCTTGTAAGCTGCGTCTTCCTCATTAATAATGTTACTGTCACTTCATGTTCTGTTTTTTATCCTGTGTGGAATATGACTGATTTTCTTTTGACAGATCCTTGATATCTGTGTTGGCTGCAGTCTTTTTTTTGTTTTTGTTTTTATTAATTAATTAATCAATTTATTTTTGGCTGCGTTGGGTCCTCATTGCTGCGCACGGGCTTTCTCTAGTTGCGGCGAGCAGGGGCGACTCTTTGTTGCGGTGCGCGGGCTTCTCGTTGTGGTGGCTTCTCTTGTTGTGGAGCATGGGCTGTAGGCATGTGGACTTCAGTAGTTGCGGTGCATGGGCTCAGTAGTTGTGGCTCGCGGGCTCTAGAGCACAGGCTCAGTAGTTGTGGCGCATGGGCTTAGTGGCTCCGTGGCATGTGGGATCTTCCCGGGCCAGGGCTTGAATCTGCGTCCCCTGCACTGGCAGGTGGATTCCCAACCACAGCGCCACCAGGGAAGTCCCTGGCTGCAGTGTTATAGTTGATTCATGTTAACTTTTGTTCCAGAGCCAGCCTTTTGGTGCATCAATTCCAATTAGGTGCAGTTGTCTTGATTTTTTTTGATGATCAGTTTAAACTCAGAGTTTGGCGGAACATTCTGCCTTCTTTTAGTTGTTCAAATTAGGGATCAAACTAGCTACTTCTTTAAAATAAGTATTTTCTGCATGAGGGATTAACATGTATTTGTATGTAAAATAGGCTTTAAAACTATTTTCAAGAGAGCTTTCAGTAATTAAGGCACAATATGGTTTCTTTCTTTCCTGTAGTGGTATATCCCTCCCTCCCTCCCTCCCTCCCTCGCTCATATTTGCAAAGCATTTTTTACCTTTCAAAGTGTTTTCAGTGGCCCTTTGCTACCATTCACACATCCCTACTGCACAGTCTGGTTACCTCTTGACTGTTTCACTGACCCTTAATTCTCCTTTCTTCCAAAAATCTTCTGGCCAGTCACTTCTTCCGTTTAATTTTCCTAAAGTTGAGTTTCTGTAATGTGAAAAAACACTGACTGTTCCATGTTGCCTTCCAAACTGTTTATCTATTTCCCAGACCACCTTTCTAGCCAGATTTTGCATTTTCCCTCCCTGGAGTCTCTGCATGGGTTCCTCTCACCCACAGTGCCCTTCCCTTCTCTCCATATACTTTATCCTTTTCGTCGTCCAAGCTCCTCCCTCACTACAGTGTCACTTGGTAGAAACCTTCCCCAGTTCCCTGTGCCACTGTATTTACTGTTCACTTCACACCTGAATTACAGGTGTTGGTATATATCTTGTCCCATCTCCAAAGACAAGAAGACATGACTATCAGTAAATATATCTCCAGGAGCTCCTGGTGTCCTCCACATGGTAGATAACAAATATCTGCCATTCAACTCTCATACGTACCCTATGATCTTATGCACGGTGAAGAGTTATTTCCATTCAAAGAATGAGGAAACTGAGAATACAGTGTTGAAATGATGTCACACACAAAATTAATGATTGATTTGCAGCCTGTGTCTCCTAATTTCTGTCCTTAAGGCAGCTTCCGTGCTCTCATCTAATATGGCCCAAAATTACTTTAGTTGGCTTCTAAGCATGAACCTACATCCCTTTATATTTTGGGCATGTCCAGATTCATCAAAAAAAAAAAGAAAGGCGGGAGATTTTGCGTCGGCCTCTGTCTGCTGTCCTTGTGGGCGTGGCTGTCGCCACATTGAGGCGTCAAAGGATAAACATGGGTTCCTAGAGCCCTGCTGTCAGGGGTCATCCTGCTCGTCCTGGCGCCACTCAAGACCCCGCGAAAACGTGCTCTGTTTTGTTACGTTCTAAGAGTGACTTGGTATCACCGCAGGGATCCAATTCTCTGTTACCCTCTCTTGTTTCAGGCACTTCGCCTGAGTAACTTGGCCATGGGGAAGACCACCACAGGCCAGATAGTCAACCTGCTGTCCAACGATGTGAACAGGTTTGATCAGGTAAGCTGCCCCTGGGGGATCCTCTTCCATTTCCTGTCCTTACTGTGTTTAGCTTTTTGGGATGCCAGGTGCCAGTGTTTGGCGTTGGCCAGGATTCTTTTGAAGGCATAAGACCAAGAGTTCTCTTTATCCAACTCTCATTTCTTCTGTGTGCAAATTAGATGTAATAATGTGTATTGTCCTTTAGACGAGAATTTTATTTTTCTAATAATAAATAGGCAGCAGTGTTCTTGCCCCGCGTGGTTAGTGTCTCGAAGGGTCCTCCTGGAGTGGCCCTTCTTGACAGGGGCTGAATTCTGGGGCAGACTTTGAGGAAGCCCTGGGCTCATTTGTGGGATGGACAAAACTGAAATCTTCCTGGTGCTCCCGGTCCTCTTCTCCCTGGACGTCCCTGAGCCTGGCCCTATGCTGTCCCAGAACAGCGTCACCTGGGGTAGATACTTGATTTCTGCTTTAGCAGGTTTAAAACCCACTGTGATCATTTCTGTTTAGGTTCCCGTCTGTTCTTTGACAGAAGATTGTTTCTAAGTTGTGTCCTTACTGGTCTGGTTTTTATACATTCCTAAGAAGGCTTTGTTCTTTTTCTTTTAAGGTAACGATATTCTTGCACTTTCTGTGGGCAGGACCACTGCAGGCTATCATAGTGACCATCCTGCTCTGGATGGAAGTAGGAATATCATGTCTTGCTGGGATGGCGGTTCTAATTATTCTTCTGCCTTTGCAAAGCTGCATTGGGAAGTTGTTTTCATCACTCCGGTAAGAGAAACACTGGTTTAAAAAAGTGTTAATATGTAACTGGTAACATCCACCATCTGCTTGATGCTTTTGTTCAACAAAAACAAAACAAAAATGCTTTCTTTGGTCTCTTTGCATGTGTTGTAGACCCTTTAGGCTTAGCCAGTAGATGCTCCAGCCTTAAGCTGAAGTTTGATCCTGAAGCGGGAAAGGTGACAGCATCCGCTGGCTCCTCCCGGCACCGTACCTGAGCAAGTAGAGTGTCCTTAAGCAGAATGTACATTGAATAGTGTTATTTAAGCATTATTAAATAGTAATGATCTTATAGGGTCAATTCCAGATGCATCTAGTTTTGTTATGCTTGTGTTAGAGCCATTTTCAGGTGTGTATATGTTTGCATCTTGTTTTTAATTCAGCGTTTCCATTAAGTTATAAGCACCCCAAGGGCAAGATCGATCTTAAATATGTCTTTATAAAGCCACATTCCTAGCAGCCTATGTGATAGAAAAATGGCTGGTGATGAAGAGCCTAATGCTGATTAGTTAGGCTTGAAGCAGGTCCCAGAGGGTTGGAGGTGGGTCATTGTCCAGGTTCTCAGGTGAAGCTCATTGAGTTCTTCTGTGTGTGTGTGTGTGTACCTTTTCGTGTGGTATTTTTTTTCTCTACTTGGAATTTCGTTTCCTCTCTTTGCTGTGGAGAGGTGTTCCGTATCCTTTGAGGCCCTGTTCCAATGCTGCCGGGTCTCTGAAGGCTTTCTTGTTCTCCTTTCCCAGTGGAATTAACAGCCCCATCTTTTCTGCTCCCCAGCACTTTACTCCTCTTTTATTACAGCACAGCCACTGTCTTCCTGTTAAGAGTCGGGTGTCTTTCTGCCTTCCCTACCTGACCGTGACATCCTTGGGCAGATGGTTTGTATCTGATTAATTCTGGGTCTTCATTAGCAGATACTGCAAGTTCTCCAAGTTACTTCTTGAATTGGGCTGAATGGTTGGCTTCCTAATTGAAGTCTTCTCCATTTCTATTTTGAGTAGGACCTGCCTGTCAGCGCAAAAGAGCTGTACGGAATCATTTGATCCCTGGTCTCTGGCTGTGCCACTGCTGCTGCTGATAAGGAAAGTTGGGCTGTGGTCACTAAGGCTCATCTCTCATGTCTGTCCCTTAGGAGTAAGACTGCAGCTTTCACAGACACCAGGATCAGGACCATGAATGAAGTTATAACTGGCATCAGAATAATAAAAATGTATGGTTGGGAAAAGTCTTTTGCAGACCTTATTACCAGTTTGAGAAGGTAAGTTTTTGTATATATACAGCATATTTTCATAATTTATCTCTTATTTACTGAATGGTTTAGAAGTCTTACCAAGTTTTCACATTAAGGTGAACTTAACTACTATCCACTCCACCCCCAACACGTGGCAGTGGGGTTAAGTAGAACAGTGGAGACATCATTTTAACCTGCTCTTCCATTTACCATCTTCTTAAAGGAAAAAAAATATATGCTTCTTATTTATACAGAAATTAAATTCCAAGTATTTCTTTCTTTTTAAAAAAATTTATTTATTCATTCATTCACTCATTCATTCATTTGTTTATTTATTTTTGGCTGCGTTGGGTCTTCGTTGCTGCTCACGGGCTTTCTCTAGTTGCGGCGAGCGGGAGCTACTCTTTGTTGCGACGCGCGGGCTTCTCATTGCCGTGGCTTCTCTTGTTGCGGAGCACAGGCTCTAGGTGAGCGGGCTTCAGCAGTTGTGGCTCACGGGCTCAGTAGTTGTGATGCACAGGCTTAGTTGCTCCGTGGCATGTGGGATCTTCCCAGACCAGGGCTCGAACCCGTGTTCCCTGCATTGGCAGGCGGATTCTTAACCACTGCGCCACCAGGGAAGCCCCCAAGTATTTCTTAATAGCACAGATTCCAAATAAACAATGATTTAAGATGTTGGCATCTAAAACAATATTTAAACTAAAAGTATAATTTATGTTAATATAGCACAAATAGGGAGATTATAAAGATTGGGTACTTATATCGGGCCAAACTTTATGAGTCAGTATTATTCATTCCAAACAAAGCCATAAATATCTTTTTTGCTTTGCTTTGTGTTTGTAGAATTTTTTTCCGTCTTTGACTTAAATACCTGATGAGGGCTTACACTCCAGCACAGGGTACTTAGAATTCTCCGGCAGCACCCTGTCACCTCTCACTTTGCACCTTTGTGGGCGCCCCTCCCTCTGCTGGGAACACACTCGCATCGTCCTTCTTCTCTGGCCTCCGCCAAGCCCGACTGACTCCAGCTCATCTTCTCAGGGTCCACCTGCATGTGACTTGCCCCGACTCTACTGCTCCGAGTTACACGC
Source organism: Balaenoptera musculus (assembly GCF_009873245.2). NCBI lineage: Eukaryota > Metazoa > Chordata > Mammalia > Artiodactyla > Balaenopteridae > Balaenoptera > Balaenoptera musculus. The sequence continues at coordinate 64,744,661 of NC_045802.1, read as the reverse complement.
CTCTGCTCTGTGCTCCCGTGGGGGCCCTGCTGGCGCCTCTGCCTAATGTCTTGGTGTCTCACAATTTTGGGGTTGTTTTTTCTATTCTTTTATGAGTTCGTCAACTCCTGGAGGGGATGGGCTGTGTCTTTCTGTCATCAGTGAGGAGCCCGGCGCAGGACTTCTGGTTATGAATGGATGTTGACTGAATGTTCAAACCCAGTCTGATTGACCCAAAATGTTTAAAATGTGACACTAAGCCTCTGTTTAGTTGGAAGAGTGAAGTGGTGATGAAGTGTGTGGTCTTTGTGTCGGGCAGGCCCCCAGGTGTGCACTGTGTAGTATCTCCATGATGTGAGGGATGGTTTATCTTCATCTGTGTCCACTCCCTAGGAAGAGGCCACTCACACAGGGCGCTTGAATTCATGTCTTGGATGTTGATGCTTCTTTTAAAATCTATTTCCTACTCTTTTCCAGGAAGGAAATTTCCAAGATTCTGAGAAGTTCCTACCTTAGAGGAATGAATTTGGCATCGTTTTTTGTTGCAAGCAAAATCATTGTTTTTGTCACCTTCACCACCTATGTGCTCCTTGGCAATGTGATCACAGCGAGCCGTGTGTTTGTGGCGGTGACACTGTATGGGGCTGTGCGGTTGACAGTCACCCTCTTCTTCCCTTCGGCCGTCGAGAAGGTGTCAGAGGCAGTCGTCAGCATCCGAAGAATCAAGGTTTGCTGGCAAATAACTTTATTAACTTGTCGGTGGATTTTACCTAAAATGCCTCCTTTTATTTGGTGTCACAGTGTGCCAGTTAGGTGAGATCTAACGCTCTCACTGCCTAAGCTGGTGGTCGTTCCAGAGAGTCTTTAGTGCTTCCATCTTCTGACATAGGGTGCGTTATAAATACCTTAAGAGGCTGCTCATCTACGGGCAGTAGTGTAAGTAGCAGCGGTGCAGGGCTCTTGTCGAGTAATGACTGCAGGACGATTAAGTTGCCTGAAAGTAGGAGAAGCGAGCAGATCTCATCTCCTGTGCTAAATAACTCCATTGACGAGGTGACAGCTGTGCTCAGTCCTGGGGTGAATAGGTTCCTCTCTGGGCCGGGCGGGAGTGAACATGCTGAGAGGTCTCCGTCCCTTGGGCGGGAAGCACGGCCTCAGCCTCACCTCATTCTCTGTGTTTACAAATGGGTTCTTTCCTCCGCAGATGGTTTGCTTGCTGATTTCTGAGCATGCCTTTTCTCCATCGGCCTTTTTGTCCCTGTTCTCTTTTCACTTACGTGTAATCCTATCTCTAGCTGCCCTCTTTCTTTCAAACTTGTGATTCCCACCATACCCACAGTCACTCTCTCTCTCTTTTTAATCTAACTGTCTGTAAATTGCCAGGGGTGAATAATTTACATCACCAAGATAAGAACCTGTAGATATTTAAGGAGTTGTGTGTGTATGAATTGGTGTAAAATGAAGATAAGCTGGCTTTGTGAGCCGGCCTGGGCGTGAGCTTGAGTGTCTGGGCTTTACAAAACATCTAATTTGTTTTGTTCCTACTTGTCGATAGTGATGGATGGCCAGTAATAGATCTCTTGTGAAGTTAGATAGCTTTGGCTGTGATTTTTATTTGATCATTCAGTCGTCATAAAAGGTGAGTTTTTTTTTTTATGATGAAGTTTCTATAGTATAAAAAGCTATTGCCCATAAAACAGATCAGTTATACGGGGTCAGTTCTGCTCCCCTGAATTTATCGTTCTTTCTTTCTTTTCTTTTCTTTTTTTTTTTCTTTAATTTTATGTATTTATTTATTTATTTTGGGTCTTCGTTGCTGCGTGCGGGCTTTCTCTAGTTGCGCCGAGAGGGGGCTACACTTCATTGCGGTGCGCGGGCTGCTCATCGCGGTGGCTTCTCTTGTTGCAGAGCACGGGGTCTAGGCACGTGGGCTTCAGTAGTTGTGGCGCATGGGCTTAGTTGCTCCGCGGCACATGGGATCTTCCCGGATCAGGGCTCAAACCTGTGTCCCCTGCCTTGGCAGGTGGATTCTTAACCACTGCGCCACCTGGGAAGCCCTTATCATTCTTTTTGATGGGGGCTTCTAGCAACACTGTTAAGGGATGGTCCATGCAGTTCAATAAAATTTCTTTTATGAAGCTTTCACATCTTGAAAGAGGACATTTAGGGATATCCTTGAACTGTAGTGACATTCTTAGTGACACAGTAACCTGTCCAGATGGAGGCTTCACACGTGTGTTGTGCTGCTGTGGTTTTGTTATTGCTGCTGCCGCAGCTGCTGTCTTCGATCGCCGCTGCCGAGGTTGCTGTGTGGTCCGGGCACTCCTGAAGCCTTTGCATGTCATCTCATTTAATCCTGATAGCAGTTGAATGGGATAAGCATTAGTGTCCCCACTTTACAGATAAAGAAACAGGTTCCTATAACAGGTGAAATAGCTCACCTATCCTTACATAGCTAGTAAATGACAACTAGGATCCTGCCCGAAGCCTGGTTTTTTAAACCATTGTTACATTGCCTTCTTAGTACCTTCTAGCACGTGGAATATCTATTTTAAGGTGTTGTTTTCATCATGTGGTCTTAGTCCGAAGACCTTCAAAGTTTCCATGTTACTTGCAGAATCAGAATTTTAAACTCTAGGCTCCATTGGCAGCTCTGTTTCACAGCGCACGATGCTCCACTCTGGCGGGGGAGCGGGGAGGACGGGTTGTCTGTGTGACCTGTCACATTCATCCCTGGTTTTGGCTCACTCTTGTGGGCCCCCTGGGTTGCCTTCTCGTCAGTCCTTGCTTTAAGCAAATGCTGCAGAGCCCTCCGGCAGCCCCATGCCCCTCTCCCAGCACTTCCGTTCGCACTGACCTAGGGCTTCCATTTGTGTGCAGGGCCAGCCCTGCACGGCCCAGCATCATGTCAAGCCGGGTGATCGTGTCGTGACTCCCCAGGAGTATTCTAAGCCCCTTAACAGGAGAGATGGATTGTGGGCTCCTTTCAGTTTTGGGGCTGCAAAGTCACCTGGAACACTAAGGGGAGGAGAAGAGCAAGAATTTGTGTTCTTCCTTTCCCTGCTTCTCAGTTAGGTGTGTTAATGCCTAATTAGAAGATGAGAATGGCAGCAAGAATGGAAGAACTAGGTGAGGTTTGACCACAGACGGGCTGGAGGTGTGGTGGGCACGTAGAGTTTAGAACAGAGTGTGGTTGAAACCCTGCTGCCCCACTGCCTTCTGCAGCCTGGGACTCGGTAGACTGGATGGGCTATCTTCCCCGATTTCCACTCAGGTCATGTTTGGGGCTCCTAGGAAGAAAACCCACCACCCCTGGCTACCTTGGAGGTGGTGCGATGGTCCCCTTATTTTTCTCTTAGTAATGAAAGGGGACTGAAGGTCTTGGCGTTGAGCTACTGCAATAGGATTAAAAATATCTTGTCTCAACTGCAAAGCACTAAAAGTCTTCAGTGACTTTTACATCCAGTAAAATGTGTCTCTGAGGTTATATTGTTCACAGAGCTGCTTAGGTTTTCCCCTACCAGCCACTGGGAAGTCAGTCTTTTTGGCTGCAGTTCTGACGTTGATACTTTCCTGCAAGACCTGCTCTGGGTCTGCACTTCCTGGCTCTAATGGCAATTTAATTTCACCTTTCTCATCAGCCCGAGTCCTGGGGAAAAATGCAACCACCACTTCTTGCAACTTTACAGGCTGGTCTTGTGTTGAATGGAGTCTCATTTAACCCCTGGAAGATTGTGACTTCTTTCCCTTCGCAGACCTATTATTTGTAGACAAGTGCTCAATAGATTTAATTCCTCATTTAAGGCATACTTTTTCTTTTTTTTTTTTTGAAAGTGGGGAATTTCTATTCTACCATACATACACTGGATATTGAGGTTTTTTATCTTGGTAACACGCTTAAGGTGAAATTGGAACTTCTGTCTAGACAAGATGTATAACCTACACGCATAACCTTTCGCTTGCTGCTGTGTTAGCTCAGACCACGTAAGGCTGTAGCCACGCAGTCACCGGCTGGACGGATTTGAACAGCCACGTAGTCTGTTCCTTCCCTTAGCCTGATGCCCACGATGGGCTGACTCTGTGCAAGGCTTGGTCTCAGGTGGAGTTGGGACTGTGTAAGTGCAGGAATCACCTAGTGTCTCCCCGCTTTATGACTTTATATCCCTATGAGGGTTCAGAGGTAGGGAGGGCAGTGCCAGCCTGGATCCTCCTGAGCTGGTTCCCAGGAGGATTAGCATTTGAGATGGCCCAGAAGGGTGGGTGGCATTAGTACTCAGGGTGTCCAGGCAGAGGCCACTTGGGGATGTGGACATAGGTGCTGCTGGGTCACTGGAGGGGGTGAAGCGTGCTGGACACTCTCAGAGGTGCTGTAAGGAGATCAGGAGGGAGTGGTGTTGGGGGAGCGTCGGTGGTGCTGGGGAGGGCTGGGGAAGGAACCAGCAAAAGAAAAGGCGTATCAGTGTTTTAAGTGGTTAACAGCAAGTGAGATTCTGAAATTATGTTGCTTCAAGAGGAAAGGAGAATTGGGAGAGGGATGAACTGCGGCAGCACAGGCGAGAGCTGGTACCCGGCTGACGATGGGAGGGGTGCTGTGGAGCGAGAACTCAGGCTGCAGTGGCTGAAAGCCTGCAGAGGAGTCCTCAGGCCACTGTCCATCCTGCCTCCTGCTGGACACGGGCTCGCGGCGGGTAGGAGCAGCCGCGCCCAGTGTTCAGGTTCTCAGTGAGCCTGGATGAGAGGAGGTGGGAACGAGAGGATAGCGTCTCCCGCCAGCTGGTCCTTGAGAGAAATGTAAGGGTCTCGTCTTCCTTTTCCTGCACAGAAGCGGGTTTTCATGTTCAGGTTTTTTTTTTTTTTTTTTTTTTTTAATAAATTTATTTATATATTTATTTAGTTTTGGCTGCGTGGGGTCTTCGTTGCTGCGCGCGGGCTTTCTCTAGTTGCGGTGAGCAGGGGCTGCTCTTCGTTGTGGTGCGCGGGCTTCTCATTGCCGTGGCATCTCATGTTGCAGAGCATGGGCTCTAGGCACCGGGGCTTCAGCAGTTGTGGCACACGGGCTCAGTAATTGTGGCACACGGGCTCTAGAGCGCAGGCTCAGTAGTTGTGGCGCATGGGCTTAGTTGCTCCGCGGCATGTGGGGTCTTCCCGGACCAGGGCTCGAACCCGCGTCCCTTGCATTGGCAGGCGGATTCTTAACCACTGCACCACTAGGTAAGTCCTCATGTTCAGTTTTTACCAGTTGTTTTGAAGTAGAAGGTTGCAGTCATATTTGTAGCTTTGGGGCATGGTAGACAAGGATGTCAAGGACTTGAAGGGTGTTCATGATGTTTAGGGTAGTAGGTTACTATTCACCTGTTGTTTTCTTTCTCAAACATGCTCACATGGTTGTTTCAGTTCCCCCTGTTTTGTTGGGATTTGATGCCTGTGGGTCCTAAAATTAGCAATGTTAAAGCTGCTTACACAGATAGTTTGTATTTCTCTCATGCAAGCATCCTTGTAAGGCTGTGTATGGGTTTCCTGGGGCTCCTTAACAAAGCACCACAAACCCGGTGGCCTAAAGCCACAGAAATTTGTTTTTTCTCAGTCTTGGAGGCTTGAAGTCTGAAATCAAGGTGTCAGCAGGGTCACGATTCCTCTGAATTCTATAAGGGGGAATCCTTTCTTGCCTCTTGGTGGTTGGAGACAAACCTTGGTGCACCTTGGCTCGTAACAGCCATTACTCCAGCCTCCGTGTCCATCATCACATGGCTGTTTTCTGCTTGTGTGTGTCTCTGCATCTCTCTTCTGATAAGGACCAATCATATTATGTTGAGGACCCACCCTAGTCCAGTGTGATCTCACCTGAATTGATTACATCTGCAACAACCTATTTCCAGATAAAGTCACGTTTTGAGGTATTTGCGGTTAGGACCTTAACATTTTTTTTTTTTTTTGGTTGGGGTGAGCAATTCTCCCTGTAACAAGTTCCATGGCTAGTATGATCCTCCAGGGTGTTCTCTCTTGTTGCTCCTCTGCATGTGGCCCTGACCCAGCTGGTGACCTCCAAGGCCCAGGCCGTGGGGTGGATGAAGGTCCCGGACGTTGTCACTTTCCACCGGCCTGGATGTAGTCACGTGGCTATACCTGTCTGCTCGGGGGGGCTGGAGAGAGATGGCCTCCTTCCAGGCTGCCAGGTGCCAGCTAAAATCCGGGGTTTGTTACCTCAGAGGAACGAGAGCAGATTCTGAGGACAGCCAGCAGTCTCTGTCTGCCACACGTTCACAGTTCTTGGGGGGGGGGGGTGGGCAGTGAGGGTGGTATTTCTCTACCGCTGTAGCTTTTCTTGTTGAATTATGTCCAACATTTGCAGGGCAAGAGGGAGTTTTCCTATATATGGTTATGTTAGTTCAGTAGTGGTTCGCAGGACTTGGTTTTATTCAGCTGAGTTGCATTGAATAGCTGCTAAGGGGTGTGAAAATAATAAGAAGTGGGAGATGTGGCCATTCCTGCTGTCGAGGAGAGAGGGCGTTGACTAAGGAGAAGAGACAAGTGATTGTGAATAGATGCTTGTAAACTATTTCTCAAGAGATAGAAACTTAATAAGAGCATTTCATTTTTAGAACAGTGACTCGAGTGATAGTTAATGACAAGCAGTGATTGATTTAACGCGCATGAGGAGTAAAGCAGAGTGTACTTAAGTGCCCAGGGAAAGGTCACGACCCAAAACAGGCAGAGCCAGGGTTTTTGTAGGTCTTGTGTTCCCAGCCTGTCCTGTGCCGCCTGATACCTGCAGGCCTGGGAATGGCCTTCCTCTCTGTGTTCCTAGCAATGTTGCATGGTGCTTGGCACATGGTGGGATTCAGTAAATATTTACGGAATAATTCCCTACCAACTCTTTTGTTTATTGTTAGTAAAACAATAGAAATATCAACCTTTTAAATGTGTTGGAGTTTGGAACCACATTTTCTCCTTAGGGTGGAACCAGTACGCTTGTTAAGAAAGTTACAAAGACAGCCTCAGGGCCAGGAACTCTTCATTTGTCATATATGTAATATATCTCATACTATACCCTACACTATATGTATACTTTATTGTATATTATTACAATAGTATATAATATTCCATATATTACCTAGTCTGTTCTAATGTGAACCTACACTTTAAGTACAGTTGGCAAAACGATATGTAGGCTGTATAAAGTTTTTTACTGCAAATTCCTAGAAAGCAGTTATTTTTGTTTATGCTTTTCTCCTGGAGTTTAAACAATCTATGTTTTTCCTTTTTTCTGTAGAACTTTCTGTTACTTGATGAGATAACACAGTGCAACCCTCAGCTGCCATCAGGTGGTAAAATGATAGTGGACGTGCAAGATTTCACTGCCTTTTGGGATAAGGTAACACATCCTGTGTATCAAGATTGTAACTGCTAAAAGACAGCAGATTTATTGGAGAACTTTGAGGTTTTACACCTGGTGTAAAATGTGACCTGCTAATTTACTGAAAGTATGTTATAAAAATTCTCCAAATCAGGAGTAAGGTTTGCAACTAATGGAGATGAAGTGTAAAATCAGCCTAAGACATTTGACATGTTGCTCTCTCTCTCATTTTCAAGAGAGCTTTCAAAGTATTAGCACATTTTGACCTTAAAGTCCATATGTTTGTAATGTTAGAATTTATATTGATTGTAGAGAAAAAATGCTGCAGTATGGAATGGGTTAACTAACAAATATACAACCAGTTGTTGCAGACCAGAGGCTTTGGGGAATCAGTGTACATTTTTTGCCTTGATGTTCTCAGATCATCTTACTACATACTGAGGCCATGATTTAGGTCTTTGCTGTGGGGCAGGGTGGGGCCCCCCCATGCTAAGCTTCTCGATGGTTCTGGCTACTTTGGTGGCAGCCAGGGACAGGGAGGCGACAGCAGGAGGGCATAGTGAGCACCAGTGGTTCCCAGTTTTAGGGTTGCACTGTGTGGCAAGCTGACAGGGATAACTGGTGATTTTACAACACTTGGTTTATTTATGACGTTCAGGCAAACAGGAAAAACAGCAGGGTCTGCTCTCAAAACCGCACACCTAGTGCAGCCCCCTTTTCCGACGACTGAAACATTCCTGCCTCCCCGGTTCAGTGGTCCTCTGTGGATTACTCAGTAAAACAGAACCCATAACCACAGGAGAGGGAATTCCATGTAGGGAATTACTTATGCAGAGGATGAAAGACGGGGGAAGAAAAAAGCAGAAAGGGCAACTTGTACAGCCAGGTGGGCAGGTGGCAGAAGGTTTCAGGGACCCAGGTCTCATTCATGAAATCATGGGACTTGGTCTCAGTCTTTAAGGAGACAACCCAACCCAGAGATTAGTAGTGGTGGGAAGCCGCTCCCACCCCCAGGGCCGGAAGGACTCAGACGAGGTGGTGCCTCTACCAGAGGGTCCACCATCTGGCGCAGAGCCCAGGAGCTCGACTGCTGGTGGGAGTGGAGACCACAGTGCAAGTGTCCGGCCCGTGCAGACCCCTCGTGTGTATTCCTGCCTGTCACACTAAGTGCGGTGCCACTTGCATCCTGTTCACCTACTTCTGATTCAGTACCTGCTTCCCCACCAACAAAACAGTAGTATGTTCCCAAATAAATAAAAATATACCCCCTTAGCTTTCGCACATGGAAACTCTAACAAGGTACCTTATCTGACCTGATAGTTTCTCCTACCTTAATATTGTAGATTTACCTCCTGCTTGGTATTTCTCATCATAATACACTTGAAGCATTTATGAAAAGCACCATTAAAATTCCATTACGATGGCAACTCTCTGTGAATGGTAACACATACTTTGTATGGAACATTAACAAAATCTCTTATACCAAACTGTGCAGCATTATAAAGTGAGCTGTTTTGTTCTTCTTGCAAGAACGTAATAACACGCTCTCAGACTTCTGTGCAACTTGCACTGTAGTACAGAGCACCCGATTCTGTGGTCCTGGCCTTGCCTATGGAAGGCTGTGCCCTGTGCTGGGTCATTAGTAATTAGGGCCTCTCAGGTTAGGTCATGGGTGAAAGAGCCCTCGGGAGGGGAGGGGCACAGACCTTGGGGATTTTTGGAGAGAAGCTGAGTCTGAATGAATCCCCTGTTGGGTTGGGAGGCTGGAGATAGACATGAGCTTTCTAAGGTGCTCCACTATACAGCCAGGTGGGCAGGTGGCAGAAGGTTTCAGGGACCCAGGTCTCATTCATGAAATGATGGGACTTGGTCTCAGTCTTTAAGGTTTAAAATAAATGGTCCTGTGGGAGCCTCCAAGGGACAGAGAGTGGGGCTCAGCTGATGATCCTCGTAAATCCGCATGCCCTGAGCCTGGATAACTAGGAGAGGACAGGCCCCAGTACCATGGGCTGTCGAGTGCTGCCCCCTTCTGGTCATGCCAGAACAGTGCCCGATCCTGAAGCCTGAACAGGGAGGGAACTCAGTGTCTGGTCCTGACACACTGTGAGGTGTGGTGACAGCGAGCTGATGTTTGTAGGTGGCCCACTATTTTGTCATCTTAACTGAGTGAAAAGTGGTAAAATAAGAACCCTAAGTTTCAGAGAAGAAGAAAGAAGTGGAGAAGCTTAGATGTTTCTCATGTATTAAAATCTAGCTTCTTATTGATAGATTTGTAATTCCTGTAACATCTGGGGCTAGTGTTTTGGTGATGAAGAGCCTCAAGCCTGAACAGGGAGGGAAGTCCATGTTTTTTGCCCTGACAAACTGAAGGGCTGCAGCAGGAAGCTGTGTTTGTAGGTGGCTCATTATCGTGTAGTCACAACTGAGTGAAAGGTAGCAAAATAAGAATCCAAGTGTTAATCAAAAAGAAAGGAGTGGAGTAGCTTTAAAAAAATGTCTCGTGTTAAAATATGGGGCTAGTTATTTTGATGAGTAAGAATAATTATTTTTTCAGTAGCTGCCTGTATCTATAATCAGTTCAGTTCTTTCCAGAGAAATTGCCCATTTAGAACATTATCCAGACTTCTTATCCAGACCCTGTGCTTTTATTAGTCTTTTGGGCATTTTACTTAATCACATGTAACCACTTTTTTTTTTTTAACATTAGCAGTTAAGAATTTTTTTAAACACTTAGTATATGTAAAGAAATACACATACCCCTAAGTCTCTTTATGACAGAATTTACAGTTTGTTCAAGAACTTGACCTGTGATTGGCACGATGAGTACTTTATCCTTCTCCTTTGTGTTGGATTGTTTGCTGTGACATGTACCTCCGTGGTTTGTTTTTGTTTTTTTTTACAGTAGAAGTACTTTGTTGTCCTTATTTACCCAGAATAGGTAATGCATGTAAGAGGTACAAAACTGAGGCTTTATCACTCTAGCCTACTGTGTTATACATGATCCCCGCCCCACCCCCTCCTTTTTTTCTTGGTTGTTGGTGTTAAATTGAATCTCTGGTGAAATTGGAGCCTTGACTGCCATGTACGTGACTTTATTTATCAAGAGCAACTTTATCATATAAAGTGCCCCGTTGCTTGCTGAGCATTACTGAGATTCATTCTTTATCAAGTGAAAATAAAGAGATGAGTGGAGATGTCAGATTACTAGCAGAGGACCAGGCATGATATGTACTTACGCTGCCACCCTGTGGAGAGTAGTGAAGTAAACAACACCACTGGCCATAATGGAAACTTACAAATGATTAAAAACCTCCCATACTGGGTATTCTATTAAATATATTATCTTAATAAGCTAGTGTGCATCATGGAGTTTGCATTTCGAGGAGGGGCCTTGTCATTTCAACTACTTAAATTCTGTGGGTGTCTAGAGCTGTGTCCATATGAAAATCTGGCAAAAGAAGTAGGCTTCCTAAAGGCAACTAAAGCTGTTTCAAAGGTGTTTTTTGATGAAAAGGCCCCCAGGACTCACTATCTTAAAATAGGAAGGAGGAAAGTATGGGTTGTATTAGCATATCAGTGACTTAACGTTATTTTCTCTACTTTCTGAAGTTCGTTTTTTTATTTTATTGAAATGAACCATTTTGTAAACTTAAATTTGCAGGCATCAGAAACCCCAACTCTACAAGGCCTTTCCTTTACTGTCAGACCCGGTGAGCTGTTAGCTGTGGTCGGACCTGTGGGAGCAGGAAAGGTAAGTTATGATGCCTTTCGTCAGCTTGATGCAGTGCCGCAGCCCCTGTGAAATTCTCAGAGTCGAGCCCAGAGCTGTAGGTAACACAGTTTGAATTGGGTGTATCTCGAACAGCATTTCTCTGTTCCATGGAACATTAGTTTTGCAAGAAGGTTGCATGTCCAAATAAATGTGGATAAATGCACATTGTGTTTTCCTTCTTGGCGCTTCATGTTACACAGTTGGGAACTGCTTGTCGGGACTTTGGACGTCTCAGTGAAGGAAATGATTTATGTGACAGCTGTTCAGGACAGAATGAGACAATGGGGACTTCTTTCTGTCACAGTGGTCCCTCCAGGAGGTCTGGAGGTTGTAATGGCTCTTCCGGGAAGCTTTGAGCATTTCCTCATGTGACTTGACTTGGTCCCGTCAGTACACGTGTAGTGAATGTGCAGCCATGTGCTGGAGCTAAAGATACAGACGTGAGCAAGACCCAGACGCCTCTGCCCTCCAGAGGCAACTATGTTCTGGGGCGAGACAGATGTGCAGGCAGATTACTTCAGCCCAGTGTGGTGAGCGCTGTGATGGTGTGGACACAGACACGCCACGTCTGTGTGTTGTTAAAGATTTGAAGGACATGTGCACATGCACTTGGTCTGAAACAACAAAATACAGGAACCTAAACGTGGGATATGTACACGAGGGGGTGATGATTTAATTTATGATGGAGTTTTGCTCTTTGGACACGACTCACTTCAGAGTGTTTTTAAAAAATAATCATCTTTCGATATATTACTCAGAGAAAGCTTTATTTAAGAACAAGTGTTTGTCAAGTAAAGGATACCCGGATGCAGGAACAATTGCACTGAACATCAGATACATGAAACTACACATCCTGGTGGGCTGCTCTGCTAGTTAAGGATGTTAAACATTCTAACTTAGTCTTTGCTGAGTAGAGCATTTCAGTTGGGGGAAACTCTTGGGCAGTTTAGATTGTCATAGTATTATATTAATACTCCATATCAATCATTAGTGTGCATTGACCAGTAGTGTTGTTTTCAATTTTTTTTGTCTCAACTGCCACAGCTGTACTTTATCCTCTTTTAAAGGAAAAGGGTTCAATCGTTTATCAAGCGCCCAGGGTGGGGACAGTTGTTCTGCGGGCATGTCCGTCCTGAGCGCTGCCTGTTCACGCCTGTGTGTTGCCATCTGTTTCAGTCGTCACTGTTGAGTGCTGTGCTGGGGGAACTGCCCCCGAGCCAGGGGCTGGTCAACGTGCACGGGAGGATCGCGTATGTTTCTCAGCAGCCCTGGGTGTTTTCAGGAACTGTGAGGAGTAACATTCTATTTGGGAAAAAATATGAAAAAGAACGATATGAAAAAGTAATAAAGGCTTGTGCTTTGAAAAAGGTGAGTAATGACTTTTGAGTTATATATACTCAGATTTCAAATGATGATAGTGTTGGTTTAAACTACAAGGTTTGTTAAAAGACCTTTTAATGTTGTTTAATGCTTTGAAGCTGGTCTTCTGGATGAACATGTACACACGTGTGTGCTACTGGTTGAATTCTGATGTAACGACGCTCACAGAATGCCTTCTTGGGGGAGGGGACTGTTTCATCTTGTGAGGTTTCATTCACTTTTACCTTCTTTTTTTTTAACGCACAATTACAAACAATTGTAAAAATAGAGAGCACAGTTTAATGAACTCTCAGTTACCCACCCCCAGCTTCAGCCAGGGTCAGCTTGGTGGCCAGTCTTGCTGCATCTCTACCCCTGCCCACCGCCAGGCCCACTCCCACCCCAAATTATTCTGAAGCAGATCCTAGACCTCAGATTAGTTCATCTGTAAACATTTCACTAGTTTTCTCTAAAAGACCTTTGGAAAAATATTACCACATTATGACACCTGAAAAGTAACCTGAATTTCCTGAATATCATCAATGTTCTCGTCAGTGTTTACATGTTGTTAATCATCTCACTGGGGAATTTCCTTAACCATTGGCTTGAATCAGGCTTCACATAAGGTCTGCCCCCTGCGCTTGGTTGATGCCTCCTCGGTCCCTTTCATTCTCTAGGTTTCCCTCTCCGCTTCGCTTTTGACTTGTAATTTATTATTTAAAGAAAAAGTAATGCTTTAACATTTCTTCTTAATATGCCCTATTTTCAGTGGGGGGAGAGATTGTTTTCAGAAATGGCATTGAATTTCATGGAAAATGGAACATTTCTCTGTACATGGGGATTTAAATGAAATTAGTGAATCAGTTATGCAAACTGAACTTAGCTAGTAGGATAATATAATTTAGTGAAACAAAAGAAAAAATATAAATACTGATAAACGCTATGTTATTCTCTTTGGTTATAAAAATCTGTGAATAATAGCATTAAAGAGCTCTCCCCGGGGTCTGGTCAGAGCAGTCTGGACATCCTATTGTTCTTTTATACTGTGAGGAGAAGGCTAGGACAGGTTTTCAAAGGTGTGGTGTTAAAGGCCTGTGTGGAAATAGTTACTCTGCTTGAACAATGGCTTGAACGTCATAGACTGTAGGAGATGAGTAGCATTTGATGATGTTACTCTGCTTGAACAGTGGCTTGAACATCATAGACTGTAGTAGATGAGTAGCATTTGATGATGTTACTCTGCTTGAACATTGGCTTGAACGTCATAGACTGTAGTAGATGAGTAGCATTTGATGATGTTACTCTGCTTGAACATTGGCTTGAACATCATAGACTGTAGTAGATGAGTAGCATTTGATGATGTTACTCTGCTTGAACAGTGGCTTGAACATCATAGACTGTCGTAGATGAGTAGCATTTGGTGATACTGTGGACACAACACAGTCGTTTGCTTGTTTAAGGGGCTTCTATTTCCTTCTCGTGAGCTTTGGTTAATGGGAGATTTTTCGTTTGCAGAAATGAAGTAAAGTTGACAGGAATGAGGTAGATTTTTTAAAACATGGTATAGGAAAAGGGGAAATGCAAATGTAAAACAGTAAGAAAAATAGCTCTCATTTTTCAGAGTCCATGTGGAAGTCATTTTTCTGTTTGTCACTCACATGCAAGCACACATAACAAGGTGTATGAGTTACTAATCTTTTACAAGGATCTTTGATGTTACCATCCTCATTTTATAGTTAGTAACACTGAGGCTTGAGAGGTGGAATGCCTCACCTCTACATTTGCGGCTCAGGTTTAGGACCCACGGGGGTCAATGCTTTGCCCCAGCCCCGTGGGGCGATGGGACCAGGAACTCGGGCCGTGCCCTGGGGCTTCACCCACCCTCGGGTGTCCGTGCGGCACAGACTCTGGTGGGAAGGGGCCACTGCGGGATTGGGCTGCACAGCGATTCTTCTGTACGCGATGTGAGGTTTATAAACACGGACTGCTCTACTGGTCGGCTGCGTGGTCGGGACATAGAGTTGGGGCCCCTCGTGCCCATTCCCTCCTTGGCAGGAAGGGAGGCCCAGGGCGGAGAAGGAGCGGAGAGCGGAGTCCTGGCCCCGGCTTCGTCACTTGCCTGCTGTCACTTTGGACACGTCCTGTTTCCTGCCTGGGCCTCTGACGTTTCTGCAGCAAAATGAGGGCGTCGGGTCAGAGGGTTTCCAAGAGGTTTTGCTGCTGCTCTGAAATGGAATCCATGTGTCCATGAATGGGCATAAGACCGTCACAGATAATAGTGGTGTCGTGGAATTATTTTGACCTATAGATACAGAGACTACATGTGTAGTAGGAAAAAAAAGTGTGGTCTCTGGAGAGAAATGGTCCTGAGTAGTAATTTCAGGTGTTCCTCTGTTTCCTTTTTATAAAATGACGGGGAGGTAGGGGTTTTTTGTAAAGAGAAAGGCAATGTTTGTAAAATGCAAAACTGCCAGGTTTTCAGAAGATACATACATAGAAACAAAAATAATAAAAATTTCTTTTTATGGGTGGTTCCCATAAAATAGGAAAAAGCAACATTTCTTTTATTACATATCTTAATAACTAGATGCTTTATACTAGATCTAATTGAAGTACGTGTTTAAGTTCATTGAGCCGAAAACATATCTGTAGTTAAAATATAAAGTAATCACATTTGGCAACGTCGAATTAAGCTGATGCCATATTCAAAGTGACCCTATAGGGAGTTATACAACACAATGTAGGGAACAACCTAATAATGTTTGACCTGCTGTAGGGATCGTGTTTAAACTGCAAGGCTTAGGAGGTAGAAGGCTCAGGGAATGAGTTTCAGTTTCTCTATTTAGTAGTGAAAAAATCATGATTTCAGCTGCTTTTCTGAACCTCACCCGGCCTCAGTTTCATCATCTTTAAAATGGAAATCATAGTGCTATCAGCCAAATGGATTTAAAGGTGTGGTGAAAGGCAGTTTTACGCTGTTTGACCTGGACGGAACCCAGCCCTCCTCTGCCAGGGGCTCACGTCAGGTCCCCATTAAATATTTTAACAGTCTGTTCCATGTTTGTACACTAAGTCTCCAGCATCCCTAAAGGGCCCTTGATGTGCTTCTGGACAGATGGTATCAAACCAGCTTAGCCATTTCCTAGTTTTCCCGTAGTTCGTGTGTCTACTTTTCATTGAAAATTGGTGAATAAGAATACCTTCCTGTCAGTGGGAGGAATTGTAATATATAATGAACTCAGGCTTTTCCCCTTTAACCTAATCAGCAAATGGTGGCTGGGAAATCAACCTGACTTGGATTTTACTTCAAATCGTCTAAAATGTTTTCCCATTTGTGGCTGGTCCTTAGATAGATTGCAGAGCTAACAGCACACTTGAAGTCCTCCTACCAGACTTGGAGAGAGAGCCTGTTTCTTATGCCCTAACTGTGCTAGAGTGGATCTAAGTGCCTCTTCTAAACCATGGTTCAGATTGCTGCAGTACAGTGTGGTGCTGTTTTGAGAAGGAAACCAAAACAGCATAAAATGTAGGCATAAAAACTAAGCAGAACAGTTTGCAAGGACTGTCATCAGTGAAACAGAGGCCAAGTAAACTCTGTGTGTTTGTGTGTGTGTGTGTGTGTGTGTGTGTGTGTGTGTGTGTAAGGCTGGGAAAGTATCTTAAAACGGCTTATTGTATCTCAGGAAAACCAAAAGCAAGCGATGGTATTAAAGAATTAAGGTGAAAAAATGATGAATTTTCATGACAGAGCAATTGCTGCCTTTCATTTGATGCTCCGCATTTAAGCTTTGAGTGTACAGGGAACCTGTGTGTGCCTGTGTGTCTTTGTGGCTGTCAGGGAGGGTTATGATGGGGATAGTCTCTTTCTTCTCCTTGTGGTCATGTGCTTTGCATGTCATGATTCACACTGTGCATGGGTTTTCACTGTTGGTTTGATGAGAAAATAGGCCTCAATCACCAATGGCAAGTTACAATCCCCTCATGTCCTTTTTCCATTTATGGAGGGTGTTTATACACTTGTTTTGATTCTCACAGGATCCTGGAGTTTAGTGATTCTTGTTTCTGCAGCACATCTCTGTAGAAGTTGAAAATGAGACTTAGGGATTTCAAAGGACTAGTTTATCATGGAGATTCCAGTGTGCCACTAGTTCTCTCCCCAAATTTGCTGAAGCAGAGACCAAGAAATGAGGGCTTCATCTGCAGAAAGGTAGTCTGTGTATCCTAGGTTGATGCCTGAGGGGTTTAGTAGAAAACAAGCTCTCTGCAAACTCTGCTTGTCTATGCCAGGATCTGTCAGATGATAATTATTAGGCAATCTAGTTCTACGCCTGCTTCACCCTCCGACAGATCTACTCAAACCCCCTCTGAACAGAGCCCTTGTCGACCCCAGTAGTGACTCCCTTTCCCTCCTTTACTCTCTATCCCCCTAAGCCGGCTTCCTTTTTCTTCTCGTCCTTAGTACTTGCACTCATGTTTATTTTCCATCTCCCATCATGGAAAGAAACTCTAGGGACTTTGTCTCCTCATGGCTGAATTCCTTGTGCCCAGAACAATGCCTGGTATATAGTCGATCCTCAGTAAATGTGTGTCAAAGTAGTCAACTGCATAAATGCTGTGAAAAACTACAGAATGAAAAGAAATGAAAAGCCCTGAGAGGTTTTTTTTAATGTTTAAGGTTACAATTTAGTCACTGTAAAATATACCCATTGCTGTTGATCAAATACTTGTATAAAGAACTGATGCTAGAAGGTTAGCATGACAAGAGGAGAACACATTTTAAATCTTTCTCTTTTTCCCCTTTTCTGTCTCCACGTAGGATTTACAGGTTTTGGAGGATGGAGACCTAACTGTGATAGGAGACCGGGGAACCACGCTGAGTGGAGGGCAGAAAGCCCGGGTCAACCTCGCAAGGTAAATGGCGTTTCAGTTGCCATCCTGCCCCTCCCTCCTCTGCGGCTCCTAGTGGAAGTGAGCAGGCAGACCCCGCTCACCGGGTGGCCCCTGTGTGAAGCAGGGTCTTGGCCCTTTTCCATGGGCTCTTGGAATGAATAATGATTTGTTGGACACCGTCATGATTCAGAAATGGGATCTAGGAAGCTGGAAGCGTTCTTCTCCTGACATCTCTACGTTTTCTAGAGCCGTGTATCAGGATGCAGACATCTACCTCCTGGACGATCCGCTCAGTGCAGTAGATGCAGAAGTGAGCAGGCACTTGTTTGAACTGTGAGTTTGCTCCTGTTTCCTATCACTTCTGCTTTCCAAGGACCCTGTGGAGTTCAGGGAAGAGAGCTCAGGAAAGCGTTTGTGCTTCAGGAGACTCAGCTCATTCTGCCCTGGTGTCCCTCCCTCCCCTCCCTTCCCTCCACAAAAGATCCATCCTAGAGAAATTTTGCATCATGATGAGGTCAAGACAGGGAAATGCAGAAAGAGCTTGCAGTGTGTGGAGGTCAGGGAGTCTGTGCTGTAGGGAGCTGAGGAGCAGGTGGCAGATCTCCCCCTGCTGCTTGTGGCTGACGGCCACACGTTGTGGATGGACCCAGACCCCAGCCGTAAGGAAGACGACGTACGTACGGCTTTTAAATCGGAGAGTGGGACCCAGTAGCCTGGCACTTGTCTGCCGGTCCTTTTCCTCCATCATTTGTTTAAGGCCCGTCAGAAGCGAAGTTTCCAGTAGTGACATAGGACTTCCGTGGAAAGGCCTAGTTGGTTTATGCTTATTATTGTATCAGTTTGGAAATACTTAATAAAGTCTAGAATTTAAGAATGATTTTTTTTCCACCTCGGAGTATGACTTCAAATATTTAACATTGCTTCATGGATGCTTACTAGAATTAATACTTAGACCCACATTGTAGGGTTAAGTTGAATTTCAGACTCGGTATCTAGAATCTGGCTGAAATCCTGACTTTCATTTTGAGTTTCTGGAATTTGTTGTCAGTGGCTCTTGTTTGGCCACTGGACCCCTGAAGCAGAACAGCTCTGATGCTTTTCTGTGTATAACGTGTCCTAACACACGCTGACTGAGGCCTCTTCTGGAGTCTAGACTGGCCTCTTTGAAAGCCTCGTTGAACTTGCTTTTTCTGAAACAGCGCCCACATGTACCCCACGGTTAGTTACCTTGCTGTTGTTCACCTTGTTAAAGCCAACGAGCCCTTCCAGCTGCACTTATTAAAGCCCTACTGTGTGCACTGAGATCCATGCCCTTACAGATGTTGTTGCACAAAACCTCGTAGTTTACAAAGCAGAACAGTGAGCCAGGAGAGGGGAAGGACCCACACGGGGCAGAAAAAGGGAGACTAAGACGTTCAGCTCTCATTTCTGCCTCTAAGGAATCTGTCTCTATGGAGCTTGTTAAGACAGATGCCTGGGGAAAGTTCAGCAGAGTCGTGGTTTAGAGGGTTTGGATATAGGATGGTAAATGCTAAATGAAAGTAGAAGTGGGCAGCTCTAGGCTTTCAGGTGAAGTTGGAAAGCTCCCTGTGCACTGGCCTTAGCGGGAAGTGGCCTGTGGGTTTGCAGGCTGGGCAGGGTTTGTGGAGGCTGAGGATAGGATTCAGTTCCTTTTGCTAAATAGGAAGATTAGAAGCAAAGGTGGACACTGAGAATAGGATTCAGCTTCTTTTGCTAAACGGGAAGAAGCAAGGCTGTGAGAAGAACAGCAGGCACGTCCTTGCCTGGAGGATGCAGGTTGTACGGCAGAGAAGCAGTTTGAAATTCTCGCTGTCAGTTCCTCTATTAGTTTGCTAGGGCTCTGTCTGTCCAGGCTGCTCTCACAGGAGACCATAGCCTGGGCAGCTTAGAAATAACAGAAGTTTATCTCTCACAGTTCTGGAGGCTGGGAAAGCCCAAGGTCCAGGCACTGGCAGATTTGGTGTCTGGTGAGGGCCCGATTCCTGTGTCTTCACGTGGCGGAAGGGGTGAGGGAGCCGTGCGGGTTCCTTATATATGGACACTAATCCCATACATGCAGGCTCTGCCCTCATGACCTAATCACCTCCCGAAGGCCCCATATCCAGTACCTTCACTATGGGGATTAGGTTTCAGCGTACGAATTTTGAGTAAGAAAACAGTCAGTCTACAGCAGCCGGTTATATTGTGAAGGCTGGAAGGTCAAGATCAAGGTGTGGGCAGGTTTGGTTTCTGCTGAGAACTCTCTTCTTGACTTCCGATGGCGTCCTCCTCGCTGTGTCCTCACGTGGTCTTTTCTCTGTTCACGGGCCGGGCTCTTAGGTGTCAGGCTCCTCTTTTTCTGAGGACCCCAGTCAGATTGGATTAGGCCCAGCGTGATTAAGGGTAACAATTATTTCTTTAAAGGCCCTGTCACCAGATACTAAGGTACTGGCGAATAATGTGTCAACATGAATTTTTTGGGGGGGGAAAACTTCATTCACAGCAAGTCCGAAGTAGCATAGTAAAGAGGCTTTCGCAGAGCCAGCAGTGTGAGAGCGAGACGGGTGAGGCAGCCCTGAGCTCTGGATACTAGGAGCTGGGATTCCACATCCACTAAGCAGGGGTCATTGGGCGGGTTCCACCAAAGTCTGTATGTAACTTGTGCTTAGTTTTGGGGTGGTGGGAGAGCTCTGGAGATCGATGGTGGTGATGACTGCACGACAGTGTGAATGTACTTAATGCCACGGAGCTGTATGCTTAAAAATAGTTGAAATGGTAAATTTTACGTTATGTATGTTTTACCACAATAAAAAATGTGCAAAGTAGCATTGAATCTTTCAGAACACAAGAGCTGGGCAGCTGACACGTGGCATGGCCTCCAGCTCTCTGATCTGACGCCCTTTTCCCACCCTCTCCTGATCATGACTTGATGAATTTTCCTTTAGAGAAGTGCCTTGTGGCTTGTCATGGGTTCAGTGAAAGGGCGCTAGTGCTGTGACAGAGGTTCCCCACCCCCCATCCTCCTGGCATCATGGGCAGTTCAGCCTCCCTGTTCCCAGGGTGCTTACCACAGAAGTTCTCCCAAGTTCTTCTTCTAACAGAGGCAGTATTTATAGCTGTTGGGTTTAATGACCTTGGGTGTACACTTGATAGAAACTAGCTTGTTCAGACTGTTGTTTGCTAATCAGAACCACATTCTCTGGAGAAACTTAGGGCAGGGAGCACGAATGCAATTTAGGAAATCACTCAGCAGCAACTGGAGAATGTTCTCAACGAGTTAGAAAATTGGATGGAACAGTATGCTATGAAAGATGGTGGTCGTGTCAAAGCTTAGTAATGGGGAGTGTTTTGTATTAAAAGTGAACGAATCGCACTTCTACTTGCCATTAACAGTTTCCCTTAGTCATGAATCTATATCCAAGGTTATTTAGGTTTGTGAATTTTACAACTATATGTTGTAAACCTTAAGTGGATTCTATCACCTACAGAAGGTTAGAGCCTTAGGTGAACTGATGCAGTCTCACCAGAGTCCAGCTGTGGGTCCTGTTTTGGTTCAGAGAACCCCATATCGCCAGACCTCCCGCCTCCTGCGTCATCAGTTCTTCGGGTCTGTCCTGATCAGATGCCCACGCTGCGTCTACACAGCTCGCCCTTCCTGCTCCAGCCCTTCACAGGCTCCCCTCATGTTCAGGCTCAAACGGAGGTCCTCAAACGGAGAACCAGCTTCTTTGCCATCTGCCCCCATCGGCCTTGCCAGCTGGTCCTCACACCCACTCGGCCGCGCTGGCTTTGTGACGGGCCCTTTCTCACACCTGTCTGTCTGTAGATACTGCTCCCTGTGTCCCAGAGCCCCTGCCTTTCCCTCCTGTTCCTTCAGGGGGAGCCTGTGCCCTTCTGTCTTCCCACAGCCCTCAGTGGGTTGCACTTGACCATGTATCAGTCCTCCCCACCCCCTATAAGCTGTGAATGCAGGAAGGTTCCTTAGCCCAGCATGTTCTGTCCCAGGACCCTTGGACCCGCTGTACTTTCTTCCAGGATGTTTTCCCCCAGATAGTCTCAGGGCTCCCGTGTCACCCCCGTCTAAGACAGCGGCCCCCCTTGGTTTTCCTTCAGAGCACACATCACGGCCCGATAGTGCATTTTCTAAACTCGTTCAGTGTGTCCCCCTGTTCACAGTGCTGAGTAGTGTCTGCTTTCTTGACCTGTGGATGTATGCTCGACAGTTAAGACTGTGCCTGGTATCTCACCAAGGCCTGTCGAATGAATGAATGTAGATAGGTGCTCTTTTTCATTCTTATTTGATTCACTCTGCTACGGGATGTATCCCCTGTTAACACAGCCCTTATATAGGAATAATGCTTAAAGAACTCATCCCTGAATCAATTATTTTTTTATGGTATGTCTTGGAAATCTTTACTCTTAAAAACTTGGAAGATAGATTATTTTCCTAGAGATTTTGATTAAAAGTCTTAATTAGGAATAAATTTGTAGCCATCAACTGATCACTTTATTGTAATTATTTATATTACCTTTTCTGTGATGGAATTACAGGAAGAAAACATTCTAAAACTTTTGGGTAACTCTGTCTTGGACATAGCAGCTCATTAGATTTGATTAACATTTGCCTTCAGTGGTTATTGACAGGTAATTTTGAATTTAGGAGAAACAATTCCATTAAAAGCTTTAGTGCTGAGTCTGAAAAGGTGTTGACTTGGTCAAGAAATTTAGTACAAAATCTGAACTAAGACATGTCAAAAGGTAAAAATAAGTCCGTTTGGACATAATGGAGCGATGGTGTATGTGACTACATCCTGAGCTCTTGCTTCTGATCGTAGACCCAGTGTCCAGCGTGTCCCCTTAGGACTTTTCTGTCTTGAGTCCAAAGCACATGACCGCACGTGGGTTAGGAGGGAGTGGAGGAGGGGGCTGACATTTACTGAGCGGATTGGTGGTTTGATTTCTCAGAACTTGTTGTTGAGTTGTCATTGGCCTTGTTTTGAGATGAAGACACTGAGGTTTAGTAGCTCGTCCGACGCTGTCAGGCTCGTGAGAGGGATTGAGCTGCAGTCTGCTTCCTCCAGACTCTGCATCTGGCTCACTCAGCAGGCTGAGCTGTGGCCCAGGTCCCTGA
The DNA here is from genome assembly GCF_009873245.2 of Balaenoptera musculus. Lineage (NCBI taxonomy): Eukaryota > Metazoa > Chordata > Mammalia > Artiodactyla > Balaenopteridae > Balaenoptera > Balaenoptera musculus. The sequence continues at coordinate 64,722,176 of NC_045802.1, read as the reverse complement.
GATTTGCTCTGCGAGGGGCTCGGGCACCCAGAGTACACGCCTGGAGCCCTGCCCGTGGTCACCGGGGCCCCGGACCCGGCTACTCGCTTCCCTGGAGGGGTCGTCGACCCTTGTGGGATGAGCCCGGGGCTGAGTCCCTAGGGGTCGGCATTTAAAATGTGGAGCAGTCTGAGGGGTTACTGTAAAAAAAAACACTGAAGTTTGAATACTGAGGGGATTTTGGCTAAGAGAATTGGCGTGGCTTGAGCCACTGGATGACTTCCACTGTGATGTGGACCATTTGGGCTCTCATCTTTCATTTTCACATTCAGAAAGTTTTCAGTGCAAATGAAATAAGTTTACTTCCTGGATGAGACTGGGAGTGTTGTAGAGACTGATCAAGGCCATGATAGCATTCGTTTTCAATCTAATGTTATTTGGGAAGAAATGTCTACAAAATGCAGTCTGGCTAAGGTTACTGAGAAGCTATGACTTTTTTGGGGGGGTTAATATGTACATCATAAACAATCACCTAGGAAACTGTGTACTTTTTTATATGACATAGATCACTCTTCTCCCATTCCTAACATAGGTATAAAATAATTAGTATTTTAATTCAGTCAACTTTTGGAATCTCAGTTTTGCTCCATTGTTTTTCATTGTGAACTATGTAAATAATTGTTAAGATCAGTTTTAGGAAAAACAACTTAGCAGTTGGTGCATCTTTCACTGGACTGCTTTTTAGAATTTTTTAGTGGAGCTAGATTCAAACTTGCTGCTGATTTGAGGACCTAGTTGAATTGATTGATTTATATTTGTATTTAATTTGTATTCATACTGGTATTTGAAGTAGAGAACTTTTGACTGCTGTCTTGTCTTTTTCTCATTATGTTTTCAAATTCTGTTTCCAGTTTGGAGCACCTCCACTAATGTGCTTTTGCATGCTGTACCTTTTACATTTGTAGGTGTATTTGTCAAGCCTTGTATCAGAAGATCACAATCTTAGTGACACATCAGTTGCAGTACCTAAAAGCTGCAAGTCAGATTCTGATATTGAAAGATGTAAGTAATATCTAAAAGTCTGTGGAAATTGCTAGCACTTAGTTGTGTTGAAGGCCAGCCCTCCCTGCAGGTCACTCTCCTTGGATTCTTGGTAAACGCCCTTTTCTGCCTCAGTTTTATGCCTCCCTTTTCTCAGAGCTGGTATCCATGACTTTGAGGATGAATCCAAAGACCTTAGAAATATCACTGTTACACTCTAAGCCACATAAACCCTAAACGGTATAAAAGTGCTACTGCAGAGTTGCTGAATTATCAGTGTTGTTGTGAAAATTGTTAAGGATAATGATGCTATTTGATTTAGAACTTTTTATTTTCCCCTTCCACAGCCTAAATCGAAGTGTATTATTTGGAAATTAGAGATACTGAGACATGTTTTTATCCACCTGTTTGTTATACAGTTTGTCTAAAGAGCATCTTTCATGAATACCAAAATGGGTCACCGAGCACCCCCAGTTAGAGATGCCCGCTCTGCTGGTTTACCCAGTTTCTTGTCTCACTGCTCAGATCTTTTTATGTGTCTGATAAACACATGTGTGTGTGAGAGCCTGTGCAGCAGTAGGACAGGGCCCTGCCTTCCCGGGGCTCCCATTCTTATGGGGACAGATGTGATGAAAGAGGAGGTGGGACTGATATCCTGCCTTCCTCCCTGAGGAGCTGGTGCCTCTCGGGCCTGAGTGACATGAAGGTGAGGGCCATCCAGGCACCTGAGGCAGGGCGTCCTAAAGAAGGAGCTGGCCTGGCAGGTTGCAAGAATGGCAGGAAGGCCAGCGTGTCTGAGGAGAGTGAGCAGGGGAACGTGGAGGGAGCTGGTCTCTGAGCAGTGCACAGTGGTCCAGGAAGTGGGATGGAAGCCGTTGGTCGGTCCAGAGCAGAGGAGTGACGTGGTCTGAGATGGGATTTAAAAGATTCCTCCAATGTTCGCTGGACGGGCAGCAGCAGAAACAGAAGTCTTGGTATAGTTGGGAAGATTCTAGAGCTGCCATAACAAAGTACTGCAAACTGGGTGGCTTAAAGCAACAGAAATTTATCATGTCACTGTTCTGGAGGCTACAGGTCCCAAATCAAGGTGCTGGCAGGGCCGTGCTCTCCCCGAAGGCTCTAGGGGAGAATCCTCCCTTCCAGCTTCTGATGTTCACTGGCTTTCCTTGTGGTTCCTTGGCTTCCAGCTGCAGCACTGTGGTGTCTGCCTCCAGTGTCACATGGCCATTGTTCCCGTGTCTGTCTTAGGCTCTTCTCTTCTCATAAGGACATCAGTTGTATTGGATTTAAGGCATCCCTACTCCAGTATGACCTCATCTTTCCTTCATTACATATGCAAAGAAGCTGTATCCAACCAAATAAGGTCATGTTCAGAGGTGTCATGTTTAGGGCTTGAACATATCTTTTTTGGGGGGCCACCACTCATTGAATGCACAACAACTCACGTGTTTGGGGGTTGAGTGGAGATTAATGAGAATTTTGCCGAGTTAGTGGTTGTTTTGTGCTTCACTCCTTGTTTGCCTGTGTTCCTCAGCACTTCCATCGTGAACCCTTGTCTGTCCCAGTAGGCCCTCACTTATGAAATGAATTTCTGCCATAAGAAAGAGTATTAAAATACAGATCCTCCATTCCTCTCTAAGTCGGGGGCTCAGATTCTTCCAACTTGAGAATAATCAATTTCATATGCAGAGACATGATGCTAGTGTGGTAAAGCTCCAGCATTAGCAGTATCATGAGCACAGAGTCGGTGATTGTCAGAGTAACCTGAATGACCAGTGTGTGGATGTTTCAGGGCCCCCTTATTGCTTGTTTTGAGGAGACCACCCTCAGCTTTAGTACTGTCAGAACAAGCAGTTGTCCGCTGGTGAGCACCCTTGGATGAGTTGGGGTCTATCCTTACTGTTTGTCTGGTCCCTGTCTCACAGTAGTGAGGGGATGACTGCCCCCCTCATCCCTTCAGAATTATCAATGTTTGGCTGCAGAGTAAAATTGCTATCTTTGTACCACTAGTCGTTTCCCTGTGCATCTTACAGATAACTAAGTAGAAAGCTGTAATTTCCTTAAAGAAGGTGTATGCATTTTGCTTCCCAAGTGGAACAAGACACAATATATCCTGAATAATTTTCTAGTTCTGCAGTGTCAGGTGGTACCCAAAGGCTTCACTGGGTTTCTCCCAGTGGCCCGCCTTAGGGGATAGGGTGAGAGGGGTACCAGCTAGGGTCCTGGCCCACCTTCTTCCATCTGTCTTGCCTTAACCAGAGCTGCCCTCCTTTGTTTAGTTTTTTTTTATTCTCTCTTTTTAAAATTAGTTATATAACTTTTCATTTAATATTGGAGTATAGACAGTTAACAATGTTGTGATAGTTTCAGGTGCACAGCAAAGGGACTCAGCCTTACTGCCTTAACCAGAGCTGTCCTCCTTTGTTTAGTTTTGCATCCTGGGATTTTCCATATTTTCTTTGCAACTGAATGAATCAGCTGTGTCCTTTTTTCTATGGTGAAAAAATAGAAATCTTCTGCACATTATCTTATATTACTTTGTAAGTGAGGGAAACTGTGCAATGATGCGTCACATGTGTTCAAAGAAAATTATTAGACTGGCTATAGTTGAAGCAGTTACCTGATTTGGGGAAGACTGGCTGCTTGTGATTGGTTGTTCGTTCCTAAGTTCTTTCTCGGACTAAAGTGCATTGGTTCTGGCTGAAGTTCTCGTTTGTGGCATGTGGGGTACCAAGGCAGTAGAGCCATCCCAGGCTTAGGGCCTCCTTGTTTAGCTACTTTATCAGGTGGAATATTGAATTTTCTAACGTCTGTGTTTGTGGGGAGGTTGTAAAGACCATGAAGACGCCGCTCATGGGTTCTCTCAATTCCCATGTTGTCTAAACAGACTATATTGATACTCTCACCAACATCTGTGCTTTTTGCTTCCCTGAAAATGCCCCTGATAGTTACGTCAGTGGCCTGCATTTTAAATTCATGATCACACATTTCTTTCCTATCCCCCAGTACCTAACTCAGGGTGTGGCAGAGAACAGAATGCTCAGTTCAGTTGAACTGAACTGGATTTGTTAACCAGAATTTCAGATCTAAGGATCATTTTTTTAACAAAAATCATAATTTAAGATTAATTTACTTCTCTTGATTAGTATTTACATTATATTAGTATTATCAAACGCAAATGCATTCCTTTCAAATTCTTTATTGCTATATTAGGGAGAAATGATGCAAAAGGGGACTTACACTGAGTTCCTGAAATCTGGGATAGATTTTGGTTCCATTTTAAAGAAGGAGAATGAGGAGACTGAACCATCTACAGTTCCAGGAACTCCAACTCTGAGGAATCGCACCTTTTCCGAGTCCTCAGTTTGGTCTCAACAGTCTTCCAGACCCTCGTTGAAAGATGCCGCTCCAGAGGACCAAGATGTGAGTTTGTCATCCTGCAACATGCCCTGGTCTGTCTGCTCTTGGTGGACCTGTGGACCTTCAGTCTGCTCCGCTCATGACATCTTCGTTTGTCCCAAAGTAGATCCTAAGTTGCCAAGGCCTTATTCCATGCAATTGGTAGAATTAAAAGAGCATGCAGGGAGCAAGCCTGATTAAGGTTCTTCTTTGGGTGTAGGGTGGAGAATCTTATGGACTCCAGTAGTGGGTGTACTGCTATGAATTCCAGGATGCATGTGATATTGACATTAGAACTCTTCATGTTACCGTAGTTAAATCGTACTTGCTCTGGTAGACCCTGGCTTCCCTTATTCATCCAGAGGCTTAATTTGAAGACCCCCTCATACCCAGCCTGCTATGACTTACATTAAATCAGCTACTTTTCCTACATGTTGGAATGTTCTGGCAGTGCAGGTGACTGATGGTAGTATTTTTCCCCATTGTCAGATGGCCTGTGATAGGCCAAAGGTAGCATGTCCAAAGGACCTGACACATAGTAGACACCTTGGAGTTAGTTCTTGTCTTTCTTTCTTATCTTTCAAGACCGAGAACCACACCTTACCCACCTTGTATTTCCAGTGGCCAGCATAGAGCCCAGGACATCCATAGTCCATGGGACTCTATAATGTATTCTAAGTCCTCCAGACAGAAATGCAGAAATGCACTAGATCTCCCTTAGAAACATGCACAGGTATCCCTCGATATCCAATCCCTCACTGTACAAACCCGGGAGCCTGGATGATTCTGACTAAGTATTCAGATTAGTCACTCACATTCCAAACTCAGGAATCCCTCTCTGAAATTCAGGAACCAAATGGATTTGGATCGTATGCTCTTCCCCTGCTATCCAAACTCACATGTCTCCAGCTCACAGTGTGAACTCAGTTTACTCTATTTAACTAATATTTTGAACCCACACTTTGTTTTATGTTTCTATAATTGAGTGACACAAATAAACTGGAGGGATACTTTAGCTACATAACATTTCGTGTAATTATTTTGGAAAAAGCTTCTTCATTTATACTTTAATCAGTTATGTTGTAAGTGGGCTATTAATCATGGTGTTCTAATTTAAGCAAAGGTACCCAAGAAAATTGTGCAAATGGTATTCCTTATCTCTAATAGATTCCTAGAAGTAGCATGGTTGGGTAAATGCATACATGGTTTGGCTAGATATTTCCACACCTTTCTCTGTAGGAGGTGGACCATCTTGCACACTCCTATCAGCATATAGGTTGTGTCTCTTTCCCCACAGCTTTGCAGTGGAGGTCATTGTTGAACTTTTAAAATTTTAGGGTTCATTATTTATATTTTTGTCTCTCACTGCCTGTCCTTTCCAGACTGAGAATATACAGGTTACACTATCTGAGGAGAGCCGTTTGGAAGGAAAAGTTGGTTTTAAGGCCTACAGAAACTACTTCACAGCCGGCGCTCACTGGTGTATCATCATTTTCCTTATTCCAGTAAACATCGCCGCTCAGGTAAGTCAGGACATTTATTTTGATTTGTGCCCTAAGGTTGATACTTATAATACTCTTTATACTGTATTATTTATTTTACTGTATTATTATTTTTAATATGTGTATTAAGGGATTTATGTCAGAGAACTGACTCCATGAGATTGTGGGATCTAGCTGGGTGAGTGTGAAATCAGAAAGGCAGGCGTGCGGGCTGGAACCCCAGGCAGGAGCTGACCCTGCAGTTTTGAGGCAGAATTTCTTCCTTCTCCAGGAAGCCTCAGGGTTTGCTCTTAAGGCCTTCGTCTGACTGGAGAAGGCCCATCACACTGTTCAGGGTAATGTTCTTTACTTATGTTCTGATGATAGATGTGAACCACATCTACAAAATACCTTAACAGCAATATCTAGCTGAGAGTTTCGTTGAATCACTGGAGACTGGCCTAGCCAAGCTGACACAGAAAACTGACCGTCACAGTACCTGTCAAGCTTTTTTCCTTTGAAAAATCCTGACATTTATACAATTATTACTGTATTTTGCAGTCCACTAGGATTCGCACTGAAAAGCGTTAATATGTGCGGAGCAAAATAAGTGAGGCTTACTGGTGTTGTGTGTGCGTGACAGAGAGATTCTAGGAAAAATATGAAGTCTTTTAGAGATTTTAAAATGTCACATGCCCTTCCCTGACCTGCGGTTATCTGGGGTGTGGGGCTTGCCACTGACCTGAGCTGGAAGGACCGTCTCCGTTAACTGGAGCCTTTCCATCCATTCTAGTGAGTGGGGTTTTGAGGGGGTCAGTAATGTCAGTGTTTGAGTGATTGTTGTTTCCTGCTCCAGGTTGCCTATGTCCTTCAGGATTGGTGGCTTTCATACTGGTGAGTGATTCCTGGTCTGACCCAAAGTGCTAAAAAATCGACATGAATCCTCAGTTTCCCACACAGTCATGGGGGAGAGATGGGGCTTGTTCAGCCTCCTCTTCTAATCCTCATGTAGTTTCCCTGAAGAAAAATTAAAGTTCCTGCTGGTGGGTGTGACCCTCCCATGGTCTCTGCTGATGTCTGACCCTTAGCAGGTTCCTTACAGACAATTTTGAGAGCTGTAAGTCATGATTCAAATTGAATTTTCATAAGGTAGACAGACACAGGGCCTTGTGAGCTGGGAAACATTTTCCAGCATAAAACATGACTCCTAAATCGAGGTTAATTTTTTTTGTATTTACCTAACTCCATCTATTGCATAATGTTTTTTCTTCCCTGCTCCATAGGGCGAATGAACAGAGTGCCCTGAATGTCACTGTTAATGGACAAGGAAATGTAACTGAAAAACTCGATTTATACTGGTACTTAGGAATTTACTCAGGTAAAATTGAATCATCTGGTCTATTATACGAGAGTCTGAGGTGCTTACTATGAGCCTGTGTGAGCAACTAGGGCTTCCAGGAGTAATTCAGTAATGTCTTAACAGATTAAGAGTCTGAGTCGCATTTATTCTGTGAATTAATTAGAATAATTATTTTAAAAATCTACTAGAAGAGAGAGGTTGAATGAAAATTCTTAATTTGCTCTGTACTGGATTTTGGAAGTTAAACCAGCATTGCACATTCAGAAAATCAGCCACTGGAAATATGTGGCTATTGTCTATTCTAATAGGTTGCTTTAGCTAAATCTTATATCATTATATGGATGGGCAAGAGGATTAGAAACGGATCCCCACCCTGTGGTTCGGATTGTTCCAATTCTTTCTGAATAAACCTTGGCTTTTATGGACCTTGGATGAAATCCTCTGGCAGCAAGAGCCCCCAAATAAAAGCATTATTCCCTTGTAGGTATGCAAAACTCCCCTTCGCCACATTGCTCATCTCTTGGGCTTCACTAATTACTTAAGAGAGAAGCTAAGTAGGGAGAAATCCAGTGTCTGGGAATTAGGATTCCGAGTCTTTCTTACCTTGAGATCACAATGTTATCATGTCCGCTACTGTGCAATTCATTTAACTTCTGGCTTGCCAGGCTAATATTAACATGGCTGTCTGTTTTCACAAGAGTGCCTAGAATATATGTAGCATTACATACTTTTAAAAGGAAATCCTCATCTAAAATTTAAAATATTCCCACAGGAAATACTCACACAAGCCTTCTGCAAAGATAGAGTGAGTTATCTTTGTAAGAACATACTCAACTGAAATTTTGTGTGTATTTCGTTGATCTCTTGCTAAGAAATCTAAATCCATTAGCTGTTTACCTTCTGAATTGGTGGACTATGGAGGCTTAAAGGAAGAAGGAAGGGATTTTGCTATACATTCATATAGGATGGTGGGCTAAGGAAAATGCCTATTGATGGAATCCAGGAATTTGAGCGGCTTTCAGGGTTTAAATAAGTGTTATGTCATCTAAAGGGAAAAAAGTACTTGATGGAATATTTATTACAGAAGTTATTCTATTTAGCATTGTGAGTTCAAAAGATCTTAGGGGAGGGTATTTTAATTTTTATGTGCATAGTAGGTACTCATTTATATCACTAACAAAACAGAATTTAAATGATGATTATTTATAATTTGTATTTTTCTTACAGTTCAGTTAGTTAGAATTAGATTTTCTGCTTGAAAATTAATGTGGTATTGTCATATTCTTTAAAGCTACTTGGGCTTTGTCTACAAGGAAATGGTAGTAAATCATTTCTCCTGTTACCTGTTAATTCACATGCTGTTACCAAAGCATATCACAATATTAGATTGAGACATGTTGTAATTAGTAAGATTTCAAATGCGAAGAAGGGACCATCAACTACTTTTTAAAATTATCTTTCTTCTGAGTTTTTAGTAGAATGTATAATTGAATTAGGAAATCCTAGAATGAAATTTTATTTTACACTTGATGTTTTTCCCCCATGAGGTTTCTATTCAATGAGAGGAATACAGTGATTTTTATATTCTTCTTTTTAAGTGTATCTTGTGAATGCATTAAACTCTTTTAGAATCCAGATGCTTAATGGAATAAAGTATTTACATAATATCTTTATAAGCTGCGTGGCATGGTTTAGCATCCTTGAAGAAAAGGCAGAGATCTTGTGCTGAGTGGTTTCTTTATTTCAGGGTTAACTGTATCTGCCGTCCTTTTTGGCATCGCCAGATCTCTGTTGGTTTTCTACGTCCTTGTTAGTTCTTCACAAACTTTGCACAACCAAATGTTCGAGTCCATTTTGAGAGCTCCAGTATTGTTCTTTGATAGAAACCCAATAGGTAAGTCAGACACCAAGGTTCTCAGTAAATATGTCTTGTTATTGTACTTAATGCCTGATTACGTTTGATATTTGAGGTGCTTGGAAGAAAATCACTGTGCATGTTAATCCATTTTCTACAAAAAACTTTGCTGATATTTTTCGCCTACGAGAGGATATCTGAATATAGAGGCATATAAGCTTTTATTCCAATTTATGTGTGTGTGGAAAGATAAGTGTATGCTCACTTTGCAGAATGATTTAGGAACCGATTTGTTGTGTGGCAAATGAAACACCCTACATTTGGTGCAAATATATTTAAATATTTTTGGCTAGTTGCTAAAATATTGGCTGTGTTATATTCTGTTAAGGTAAGTTGTCTGCTAGAACCTTCTTATAATGAATCTCTACACGACAGGCTGTGTGTTTCTTTCTTTCATTTCCCATCCACTTCTGGAATCACAGAGCTCTGGCATGTGCCGTGACTATGAGGTTTACCTAGAATGGTAATGAAAAATTAATTAAAACCCAACATTAGTGAAATGTAAACATCCTTTTCAATAAAATTAACTGTATAGTTTACATTGGACTTTTGGTGACATGTAAGAGGCTTGTGGTACATAGCAGGTGGATCTTCAGTAGTAAGTTTCTGGATATGAGTGTCCCTGGAGGTTTATCAGTGGTTGCTTCCTCCACCCTCAGGCCTTTGACCTGTCTTGCTCCTGAACTGGGTTCCTATGAAGAGTTAGTTCATCAGCATACATGCCCACTCTGTTCAGTTGGTTCGACTTGTGGTGAGGCCCAGGGTGGCTTTGTTTTTGCAGGCAATGATTGACAGTACCTTTCAAGGCAGGGATGTGGGCTGGAGGGAGGACAGGAGTAGCCTTGGCCTGGCCATCAACTAGCTACGTGACCGAGGCCAAAGCAGATACATACTGCTGGCTGGGCAGGCGAATCTCAAGGCAGGATGTTGTCTGCCTTGATCTAAAAGTATGGACTCTGGAACCAGCTGCCTGGGTTCATTTCTGGTGCTAGTTACTAATAGTAATAGTCCGTTAAAGTTATATTAATATTTATGTGTTGGTTGTTTAATTTCTCTGTGTCTCAGTTTTATCTGTAAAATGGGGGTGCTATTCACACACTCATTAATATATTGATACTGTTAGAATTAATTAGGTTAATACATTGACAGCGCTTAGCATACGGTCAGTGCCTAATGAACCTTCGTGACCGTGACTGCGTGGTATCTGGGAACTTCCTCTCCTGTGAAACGGGAATCACTGCTGCCCTTCCTGTTTCACAGGACTGTTGTGAGGATTCAGTAAGACTGTGCAGGGCAGCATCTTGTGCAGATTTATTCAGCACATGTTGTTTAGTCCAGGCACTGTGCAGAGCACAGGACGGTAAACTGCAGAGGCCCCCACGGATCTCGTCTTTTTATGTCATCATAATGCAAAAGTGATTGGAGGAGTATGTGCTATTATGGCTGTTGTGAAGTTGGTTCAATTTGTCAGTTAATGTGAAAACTACAGCCATAAAGTTGGGAGCATTAAGTGGGACTGGGTGTCTGTTATCACAGACTGAGTGCTCGTGACCACAGTTACCCAGGCTCTTCATGGTCAAGACCTGTAGGCTTCTCCAGACGCTGGTGGATTTGTTATTCAAGGATTTGGGACCACGTGTAAATCTTAGAGGTCGCTAATCTTAGAGCAGCTGGCACGCTCGTGTTTATCTTGCCTCCCCCTCCTGTATCTATTAGCAGGACTTCATTCCTTCAAGAAAATAGAAGCCCAAATAAGTACTACAAACATAGGCCTCGTTTGCCCAAAAGGTTTAGGGGCCAAGAATTATTTATTTACTCTTTTAGTGGTAGATGAAAACTTTTTTTTTTAATTAAAAATTTTGAGTGATCGAGTTTAATTTTCTGTTTGGATAAAAATTTTGTACTTTTTACAGTTGGAAAAAATACAAATTCTTACATGGGTAAGAATTATGCCTCTTAGTTGACATTATCGATTGTGTGTAACCTAATAATTATATAATATTTTTTAAAATTCCCCTCTACAGTAGAGAGATGGACATGCTTGACTTTTAAGTTGCATTAAATATCTGCGTTTAACGCATCCAAGTTCCCAGCATAAAGTTGTGGCCCCTGAGTTCCAGAGTATGTTCTCCAGGTAGCATGGAGAGATCAGGAAGCATATCCTTCCATTGTCAGAGCACACTCTCCGGGAGACCCCAGGGGTGAGTAAGTTTCCTGTGAGTTCAGGATCCTGACAGCCTCCCAGAGTTAGAAAAGGGAGGGAGAGGAAGGACTTTGGCCGGTGTGTAGAGTTGGCATGGTGACTGATGGAAGCTGGAAACTCCAGGCAGAGGCCCATCGGATCTGCCCCATCCCCAGTCTGGCTGGGATTTGCAGGCGGTTTGCCAGAGTTCCCTTCTTTATACTTGTCTCCAGTGCCCACTTGTGCCAGTAGATTCTCAGTGACCCTGAACTGGATTGTCACTATGCCTTTTGTACATTCATCCATTGGTGGGAGTGCTCCAGATGTCCTGTCTCCCTTCTCATGCTTCATCTCAGATCCTCATGAACTTTGTTAGACACTGGGGTACTCTGCACTTAACGCTAAGAACCAGGCCTCCAGGGGAAGTTCCTGAAACACAGGTTGTCCTACCAAAGTCCCAAGTTCACTTACTTGCATTTTAAGAAGGAGGGCAGAGTCAGCCTGGCAAGTGTGCAGTTCTGAACAGCGTAGTTTCTCTGCCTGCAATTTAACATTCCAGGAAGCCGATTTTAAAGAGGGTTCCATCCCTCTAAGCTCCAGTGGCTGTTACTCTCCATTTTGAATCCTTGTATTGGGTGCATGAAGTTTACTTAGTTTGTTTATATAATTTGATACCTTATTGCCTACTGGTCTTTCATAATCTGTTCCTTAGAATGGCAAAAGCAATGTTTCTTTTTTCTCTGTTCTTCTTACCTTCCCATTACCTCACGGATCTCTCTGCTGTGCTTTCTTCCTTTGGTGTATTTTAGTAATGGTACTGTGTGTGTTTATTAAAGAGCCACACATTTTCAGGGGCCCTGACATTTCTTACATGATTTGATTGCAACTGGATTTGAATAGTGCCTTTGCAGATGTGGGCTGTGTCCCTGTGCTGTTTGCTGCGTCCACCTCTTCCTAGCCAATCTTTGTCTTTTATCACCGAAGCTGCATTTCACTTGTATCAGATCTTCATACACAGGTAACGCAAATCTTAGGTCAAGAGTAAATCAGTTAGAAATTTAGAGATCATTTCTTTTTTTTTTTTTTTTTTTAATTAATTAATTAATTTTTTTTTTTTAATTTTTGCTTGTGTTGGGTCTTCGTTTCTGTGTGAGGGCTTTCTCTAGTTGCGGCGAGCGGGGGCCACTCTTCATCGCGGTGCGCGGGCCTCTCACTGTCACGGCCTCTCTTGTTGCGGAGCACAGGCTCCAGACGCGCAGGCTCAGTAGTTGTGGCTCACGGGCCCAGTTGCTCCGCGGCATGTGGGATCTTCCCAGACCAGGGCTCGAACCCGTGTGCCCTGCATTGGCAGGCAGATTCTCAACCGCTGCGCCACCAGGGAAGCCCTCATTTCTATTTTGAATCCAAATTGTGTTTCCGTTGAACAGGCAGAAATTGTTTTATTTTCTACATCTGGCACAAGAGGGCAGCATGATCTACATTATTTCAGGGATATAATGTAAGGGGCACCTTATTGCAAAATCTGGTTTTTCTGTATTAAAGATTTCTTGGAAATTCCATTTTTATGTCTTGAATCTTTGTATTTTGTAGTATTGATACAGAATTTTAAAAACATTGTTGTGGTTTATTATGTTTGAAACAGTAAACTCTTGTTGTCCTGAAATATCTAGCATTTCAAACAAGGTATTTAGATTTCTTTTTTTTTTTTTAATAACAAGTTGGTTTTTTTTTTTTTTTTGGCTGCGCAGCACGGCATGCAGGATCTTAGTTCCCCTACCAGGGATCGAACCTGCCCTCCTAGTAGTGGAAGCACAGAGTCTTAACCACTGGACTGCCAGAGATTTCTTAGTTTATATGTTCTACCCTAGTAACTGGAATAGACCGCTGCTGCCTTTTGTTTTTTTGGCTGCTTTGGTTGCTGCGCCCTGACTTTCTTTAGTTGCGGCTAGCAGGGGCTATTCTTAGACGCGGTGCGCAGGCTTCTCGTTGCGGTGGCTTCTCCTGTTGCGGAACATGGGCTCCAAGTGTGCCGGCTTCAGTAGTTGTGGCACGCGGGCTCAGTAGTTGTGGCTCGCGGGCTCTAGAGCGCAGGCTCAGTAGTTGTGGTGCACGGGCTTAGCTACTCCACGGTAGGTGAGATGGGATCTTCCCGGACCAGGGATCGAACCCGCGTCGCCTGCATTGGCAGGCGGATTCTTAACCACTGCACAAACCAGGGAAGCCCCGCTGCTGACATCTTGACTGGATATATTTTAATTCCTGAAGGGTAGAATATGGTCAGTTGTAGGACCTGAGTCAAACATGAGTTTTGTAAGAAATATGACCACACAGTTTCTTCCATTTTCATCCATGCCATCAGAGTCAGCAGAAATATTTTATTCTTATCAAGTGTCTAGAATTTCACCCTTTGTTTTGGAGACAAGATGAGAAGATAGTTGTCCTGCTTTTTCATGACTAATCCTTGTGACAAAACACTTGGCTGAGTGCTTTGAGTGTAATGGATTCCAGATAAATAATTGTTTATTTTCTGTCAGTTTGTTAATTTGGCTCTAAGAAACTGTGCCACCGGCGTTGCTAGATGTTGTGTTTCTTCTCGTAGGGAAAAGCGAAGTTAATTGGATTGTGGCCAGTATGTTCATTTCACGCGACTGATTTTTCTGCAGTGTGCGCACACGTGTTAGTTCACTTATTTATGCATTCAGTGTAAAAAGAAAGGGACAAATGTATATCCTTAGTTTTTCTTTACAGATCAGGTTAAGTTAGAGTTAACGCGTTATCAAAAGAGAAAAAGTACTAATTTCTTTTGTTCTTTTTATTCTTCTGGTAGCACTACAGTTTAAGAGAAGACATATTCTTTTATCTTCCGTAATCAAAACTCTAGAATTGCCCTAAGGATTAATATTTCCAACTTGACTGAGTGGGAAATAAGTCTCTGCAGATTTCACGCATGTAAAATACCCTGGATTAGGATGTGCATCATGTAGGAATTGAGGGTTGGAGCAAGGAGGAGGGTAGTGGAGGTTTGAACTATTGCCATTTCTTTAACCTGGAAAGGGAGTCCTTAACCTCCACTACAAGTTGCTAATGAACTTGTGAAGAAGTGAAAAGTGATTTGAAAGCAACGTGGTGAGCTTTTTGTACTATCAGAATAACCCTCTTGCTATAGTATTTATAAAACCGGTTGTCAACAGAGCACTGCCTTGCTAGAAAAAAGAGTCATCCGTAGGGAAGAATAATAATTGCAGGGATACCTGTCTGTTTATTCAGTGCAAATGACCACTGAGGTTAGTGCTAAATGCATATTTTTAACAAGTATAATATTTCAGTACTGTCAAAATTACCTTGACGATAATAGGCCTGTTAAATTATAGCTCTATAAGTTAGGAGGTAAGATGGCTCTGCTTAGCACACAATAATCTATGCCTGTTCACACAAGTGATTCTGCTGAGCAGGTAGCATGTTAGAACAAGAAATACTGGTCCTAAAACCTCTGATTTATGGTAGGTGTTGTTTTGACACAGCATCATTCAGACGATTTACAAGGCAAAGCTTCGTGTTAAAATATTTCACCAGTGTCATCATTCGTCACCGACATAAATATTCAGTAGTGATGCTGGAAAATTGGTAATACGCCCATTCATGCCAAATCACTTGCTATGTTTCCTTTCAAGTGAGATCTGTTGTGGATATGGTTAAAAGAAACTATGATTTTTCTTCCTTGAGAGCAGATGAGCTGTAAGTGATTGAGAATAAGAATAACAACTATCCTGACAGCTTTCATGTACTCATCTTGCCTAGGTTGCTTTTAATTCTGGCTGAAGTCCTACAGCCTCCCCCCGCCTTTGTTTTTCTTCCCTTTCTTTGCTTAGTGCACATTGTAGAGAACATATTTATATGTACATTAGTTAAAGAGGCTTTTTGTGTTCAAAGGAAGAAGTTAGTCATCATCTGAAAAGCTTTGTTGCAAAACTAAAACACACATTTCCCCTTTCATTTTTCCTTGTTAAAAATAACAAATGCAAGTGACTATAATGGGAATAACACAAAAGATTTCATCAATCATAATGATTCTCAATGGCCACATAAATATTACTTTTTCAGGTTTCAATGAAACAGCTAATAGTTTGAAGTAGGTGTGGTAATTAAATCCTGTTGGGTTGTGACATATTAAAAATAATGTTTTTCACATAACAATGGTTATATGTACTTAAAGTCTTATCAGGGTGATATTAAGTCATATTTTATGGGTGTTGCTCATTTACTGCTAATAGTATCATAGAAGCCTTTGTTACGAGTTTAAATAGTTACATATATTTGATTACCATTGTTATTTTGTCAGTAATCTCTATAAAGGTGATTATTATAGCACTTGTCTACACCTGGTAAATATTGCAACATTTTGGTGTACATTTTAAATCTATTAGAATGTTCTGATTACTCTTTATCCATTTTTTTTTTCTCCGTTAATAATCATACATGGAAATACGGACAATTTAGTAACAGAGAAAGCACTGTGGTTCTCCAATAAAATGTTAAAAAGATAAGATTTGAGAAGCTTGTACCTTGTTCAATGTGCTAATGGTACTATCTCCGGAAATTGTTAAGGATGACATTTTACTTGATTGCATTTAAAAATTTTCCAATATCATAGGATATAGAAGTTCTCCACTTCATTTTAATATGTGTTGTCTCAACCTTCAGCTTAATTGGAGTCAGGCAGTCTTTGGTACCTAGGACTTCACTGCTGTATTCCAGTTTCTGGTCTTAGTGTGCTCAGTAATTTGGCATTATTTTATGGGATGTATGAATTATAGTGCAGTTATCCCTTGGTATCCTCGGGTGGTTTGTTGCAGGACCCCTGTGGATACCAGAGTCTGAGTATGCTCAGTGTCCCTAATACAACCTGTGCACATCCTCCCATACACTTTAAATCCCTTCTAGATTACTTATACTTTTACTTATATAAGCAAATTCAAGTTTTGCTTTTTGGAACTTTCTGGGATTTTTTTCAAATATTTTTGATCCATGGTTGGTTGAATCCAAGGATGTGGAACCCATGGATGGGAAGCCCCAAGTGTAAGTATAATTCAAATACTGTTATTTAACAACACCTGCCTCCCCAGACACACACACACACACACACACACACACACACACACACACACACACTATTACTTCAGCCTTGTAGCTGTTTGTGACAGAAAATACATCAAAGTAGTTTTATGACACAGTTCATTGCTTTTGTACAGCTATTTCAAGAGAAACTGGAATAGTTCTTCGAGGTCGGATTCAACAACAATAAACATTAAGTATATCAATTTCCTGGATTGAAAATTCCGTATGGTTTTGCTTTACGGCCAAGTCTTTCCCCTCAAAGATTTGATTTCAAAGCTCTCCTGTGACACCATGGGGCTAAGTTTGATTTTCATTTTCTAACTGGGGCCTTCATCTTCTGTTACCATTTCTTCCCTGCCTCCCCTTTATTTTAACATTATTATTATTTTGCCATGAAGAGAATGGAAAAAAATCCAAATATTAATAACATTCAGCCAGCAATGTTTTATTTCACATAAAGTTATGTTTTAGTTAATTAATTTATTTTTAAAATATTTATTTATTTATTTGGCCGCGACGGTCTTAGTTGCGGCACGTGGGATCTTCTTTGCCGTGTGCGGGATCTTCGTTGAGGCGTGTGGGCTCTTAGGCCTCTTAGTTGTGGCACGTCGGGTCTAGTTCCCTGACCAGGGATCGAACCCGGGCCCCCTGCATTGGGAGCCTGGAGTCTTAGCCCCTGGACCGCCAGGGAAGTCCCCATAAAGTTATGTTTTTAATCTCATCTTTATAGTACTTTTCACAATTACAAGTAAATTATAATTTAGGTAATTATGTATTGACTGCCTGTCTCCTGTGCTAGCCTTGTGCCCTCTGCCCTCCTAGAGTGTATCTGTGGTGTTACTGTGAAAGCCTCCAAATCAGGATTGGGCAACTGTAGTTGCTTAGTAAGTATTTGTTGACTGGATAGAAGAAAGGGTGTTCAGGAGCGTATTTGAATCTCTCCATGCCATGATCTCGAAGAACAATGGAAGTTTACAGTCTTGAAAGAACACTTGGTGTTTATATTAAATTGAATTCTTCCTTATAGTTTATTTTCAAAAGTAGAATTTGTAATAGATTATTTATGGTGGACTTTGTTTTTGGTATTTGATGGCATGAAGAAAAAAACCACACATATTGGTGCTTTGGAAGCTGCGGCTCATAGAACCAGAGTAAGCAAGGTTCCAAGTTCTCCTAATGCCAGTCAGTCATGGAAATGAAACTGTCCAACACCTAATACATTCCCCTGTGGTTTAGTTGTGCATTGAAGATGAATCTTGGCACTTAAGAGGGTTTAATATTTGATACCTGGTAGTTTTACCTTATAAACTACAGTCCCTTAAGAAGTAAAGAGGGGGAATTCAACCATTTTAAAATGCCAGTAGACATTAGTAAACTGTGATTAGACAGGGAGCTCAGATGTAAGTGGAGATGTTGCAGTGTTCCTGCTCTGCTAGAACAGAGCTTCGGAAGAACTGTCACTTCACTTTTAACTGGGGCTTTTTTACTCATCAAAATGACCATTTATTGGTCATTTACTGGTTGTCAGTTGTGGTCCCAAGCATTGGAGCAAAAAGTCCTCTCTTCAAGGCATTTGCAAATTTAAAAAATTGCCGACAGTGGATTGTTTATTTTATTTTTTTTAAATCTAATGTTAATATTCTACAATTCCATATAGAAAAGATACAGATTCAGAGGCCTGTGGGCTCTTAGTTGCAGCATGTGGGATCGTAGTTCTCCGATCAGGGATCGAACCCATGCCCCCTGCATTGGGAGCATGGAGTCTTAACCACTGGACTGCCAGGGCAGTCCTCTTTGGGCTTTTTAGAAGTGTGTTACAAATGCTTTGACAGCAGGTAGAACATAAGCAATGACATTTTCTCCATAAGTAATGTTATCATGAAATCAACTATGATCTGTTGAGTGTTCTTTTCATTCTTGGTAACCACGATTATTCCATTAAAAGTTTCCCCCTCATTTAGATGGAAAGTCTATCTGACAAGCTTCAAAGTACACTTTGAGTGGAAGTTTATTAAAGTACTGTGGTTAAATGGAAAGCTATCATGAAATCAAGTTCTCTGTTCTGGAAATATTTTCCTTTCTTTTCTTTTTTGCATCTGCATTTTAATAGATTGTATCACACGGGGAAATGTTTCAACCTCTTGAACACCTGGAAGGTCTGTTTTAGACTTGTGATGTGTTTAAGAATCTTTATCCAGACATTAGTCCAAATACAGTCCTGCTCCTCACGATGGGGAATCCTGCCTCTGGGTCTGCTGGGAGAAGGCGGTGCCACCAAGCCGCGTGTTGTTAGCACGTCAGGAGAAACCAGAGTATCTGCCCTGGTTGATTTTCAGCCCAAGTTCCTGATTTGGGGATGTTTAAGTCAATAGTTAGTTAATGATTTCTCTCTGAACTTCAAGTGGATGTTTCTAGAAGTGTTCTTTTGACCCAGTGACTGATCTTATTCTTTACGCCGCTTGAGGCATATAATGAAAATGTATAGAGACTTTGGAGGGTGTGGTAAGAAAAACAAAGCTTCCACCTCCTTCTGTTCTACACAAAGATATTTGAACAGATACCACAGAGCACGTGGATTTGTCCTTAAACATATTTTCTTACATAAATAATTCTGTTTATCTAGGTCAGTAGCAGTGCTTTGAGATGTAGTCAAGATCATGGGTTAATTTTTTTTCATTGCCTTCACACATTTAAACATAGAATAAGAAGAAATGGTTGCTTTCTTACATGCAGTCATTATTTTTAGAATTGTTTTATCTTTTCTGTTGGTGTCAGACTGGCCTGGGGTCATAAAATTTATTTCCTTTGGTGGAACTATAAATTTATGATTTTTCCTTTTTGGAGAATAAAGTGGCAATAATATCTTAAAATTATATCTCATGGTAATATAAATCTTCACTATATTTTCCTCTTAGCATAGAAATGAAAAGGTTGTCAAATATGGCTTAATGAGTTCCACCAATGGGTGATACTGTAGACAGAAATATTTCTTATTGGTGCTAAGTTTTAAATGTTAGTCTTGACATAATCCTGTAGATAGAAGGAAAATAAACACGTATTTCAAGGTGATGAGTAATCAGTGTTGCTAGAAAATTGTTCTTCCTTGACTTCAAGATTAAATAAATAGTTGTTGACATAAATAGCCATACTAATAAAAGGCAGCACCTGTGTAATCCAGGCAGTCAGTGGTTTAGCCTACAGTCAGATAAGCTGCTGTTTTTTTAAACAAATTGTCAAGTCTTTAGACCAGGTGAGTATATTTCAGTCATACATTAGGGAATTTTAAAACTTGAATGAAGGAGGTTTAATTACCCTTGATATCAGATTTTCTAACCACTCACATCTCCTTTCACAAAGTAGACACTATAAGAGTTTCATGCTTAATTGACCTGGCCTTCAGGTGTATCGTCTCTTAGTTCTTGTTATGACCAAGTTGCCAACTTTTTAACATAAGATTAAGGTTTGAAATTTTAGGTAACACAGTGAGTACCTTATAGGTTTTGGATAAACATTGAGTATTTTTAAAAATATACCTCTTCTTTCCTCTCCCCCTGATATTTATGTCCATTTTTTATTTGATATCAGATAAGAGGACTTTGTCATCAGTAGACATTTTAAAGCTATTAATGGAAATGGAGTTGGGATGTAGGTGGAGATATTGCGATGTCTCAGATCTGCTAGAACAGAGCTTTGGAAGAGCTGTGCCAGTCACTTCACTGGCACAATCAAGGTCCTCTTGATTGAAGCACAGTTATCTTAAGCAGCATTGATGTGGGCTGGTGGTGGTGGTGGTGGTGGTGTGTGTGTGTGTGTGTTTGTGAATGAGAGACTTCTTTTGAGTTAGATTGTCACACCAGAATAAGATTCATATTATTAGATTCTATTAAAGAGATGTAAAATTTAAGGTTTTAATATTAACCAGCCAAGAAAGTGTTCTTTGACTTTACCAACACCAAACTGAATGGTTTTCCTTTATTTTACAATAGTGGTTTTGACCACTGTAATTTGGGATCCACGGTGCCCAGTGGTAAAGAGAACAGACTTTGGAATCAACCTGCCTGAATGTGAATCCAGCTTGGCCAGCGACAGATAGACCTTTGTTCAGTCATTTAAACTCTATCTGCCTCAACTTTATCTGCACAATGGGGATGATTGTATAATAATAGTCCCAATGTTTTTTTATGCGTGTGAGAATTAAGAGAATTACTTTATGTAAAGCATGTAAAGCAGTGCCCAAGAAATAACTGACATTGATTGAATTTTGACTAAGTGACATCATGAAATTTTAGCGATTTTTCTTTTTGTCTTTTTTTTACCCCTACAAAATCCAGAGGAATATGTTAATTTTGATAAAATGGTGGGAAAGGTTGTGTGTATTTTCCCAGATGCAAGGAAAAATATGTAAATGATCAAGACTAACAACCTACAAAGCAAAATCAACAGCATGTTTTTTGTTTGTTTGCTTGTTTTGTTTTTGTTTTCATCGGGGCTTAGCTTCATTCCCGAGTTCATTTTAATTTGGTTTCACAGCGGGAGCTCAGTTTTGCATATAAGTACCAAACATCTGGTCTGTTTTGTTTGTTTGAAAATGATACGGCTGAAGTTTATTACAGAAGTCTATTGTGTAATTAAGTAAAGACAGTTTGAAATTTTATAATATAACTTCTATTTAAATGGAACATTGTAATTATTCCAGGGAACGGCTATACTTCTTAGGAGTAGCAGGAACTTACTATTTTTTAAAGAAAACGCTGTAACTGGTCAAAATGTATTCACCTTTTTCAAAAAGCGTGAAAAATGGCAAATTTCACAAGTGAAAGTTAAAGTTGACCTAAGGCAGTTTTAGATTGTCCAGCCTTCAAATTTTATTCATGGGATGTTTTTAGAGAAATTTCGTGGTTTGTTCACTCAGGTTAATTCCAGGCAGTTTTCCTGCATTTCTGTCAGATGGACATTCTGATACTTCAAAACTTCTTCTTGCGCAAAATAATGGTTAAAGCAGCTTGGGATGAAAATGAGATTCCCTGTTAGTTGTTATCAACCGTAGATTACATTTTTAATGCAGTTAAAGGCATACCAAATGCAACAGAACAAATACAGTTTTCCTATAAATATTTCTCAATTAACATGAATACACCAACCCGGCAAATGCCATAACTTACTGGCTGGGTAAAATGGCATTGAGGTCGGTGAAGAATGCATAATTTTGGGTGGAGAGACCTAAGTGAAGACAGAGAGCACTTACTTGGTTAACACCTGCCTGCCAGGTGGCTGTATTAGTTAGGCAGGGAGCACCTGCCTCGTCCCAAGTCTTGGCATTCAACCTCAGTTATGTCTGAGAGGCCTTAAGCTCTGAAATTCAGTGATTTTATCATCCTGCAGAACTGGCTTAGAAATAATTTGATGAAGAAGCAAACCAAAAATAGGTTGTAAGGACTTAGAGGATTTTTGTGATAGTAGTTTCCGCGCACGGTATAATGTTTCAGAGATCTGCTGCACGACAGAGGTTTCGTCTGTTGGCAGTTATAATGTAGTTCCCTATCATATTGAACATCAGCCTGAAGTGTGATAAATTTGGACTGCTGCCCTATGTCTTGTCATTTCAGAGCAACGTTGTAAATGTGTTTGACAATTTAAACTTGTTAAAATACCGTCTCTTCCATTGTTTCATTTCGTCTTTAATACCATCGAAGCACATGAAATTGTTTTGCAGCCTCTTCTGCCTCTGTCAGCCACATGGTCTTCTCTGCCTTCTTGCCGAATCCCCTGGTCCTTGTCCCCATTGGTTTTTATGTGGAAACCATAGAGATATGATGCCTAGAATTGAAAATAAAGAACCAGTTTGCCCCAAATCATTAATCATCATACAGGTTATATAACTCAACATTGAAGAAGCATCTGCATATGCCAGTGTGCTGGGAATTTTGCGTAAGGTAACCAGATACTGTATTCTGAAATCTCCATGGCCATTTTCTAAAGATCCGGCACCCATTCCTACATATTATATTTCATTATACAATAATGGCAGCTCTTCAAGTAGAGGTGAAATTATGTTTAGCATAGTATTTCCTATGAAATTAATGTGGACATTGTATTAATCAGAAATTGTTTCAGAAATTTCCATGACCTGGACAGTCTGCACAAAACAGGTATTTCAGTGTGTATGAAATGAATGGATATGTGTATCTGAGTGTGTGTGTGTATGAATTCTTTGATCTTCATCTTCCTCATTTTGTTTATCCAGCTTTTACATGAGCTTCTTGCTTTTATCAATTTTCAGAAGGATTTAGCATTTGAAAATGAATTAGTTCCAGAATGGGGATTGGAGATGGACCTTTCATCTGCAAGGAAGATTACTGTTTCTGAAAACTAGATGATCATTTTTGCCTGTTCTCGTGGCCCTATTTTTTAAGAGACTTTTACTAGTGCCTTGTCATGACTTTTAAAAAAGGTATTTTTGTGGTACAACATTGTATAAGTTTAAAGTGTACAGCATATTGATTTGGTATATTTATATTGCAGTATGATTGATATTATTGTGTTAGCTGACTAACACCTATGGCATCACAAAATTATAATTTATTCTTATGTTGGGAATGATTAATATCCAGTCTCTTAGCAAATTTAATATCTATAGTACAGTTTTGTTGTCTATCATCACTGTACTGTGTTTTAGGTCTCCAGGGCTTATTTATCTATTAATTGCAAATATAGACCTTTAAACATCTCATTTTACTGTCTGGTTTTATGAGTTTGATTTTTTTTTTTTTTTTTTTTTAGATTTCATATATAAGAGATATCATACAGTATTTGTCTGACTTATCTCACTTCGCACAATTTCCTCAAAGTCCATCCATGTTTTTGCAAAAAGAAAAAAGAATTTTCTTTTTTCCCATGGCTGAATAGTATTTCACTGTGTGTGTATGTATCTATGCATTTATCTATACTTATAACATCTTCTTTGTCCATTCATCTGTTGATAGACTCTTTGGTTGTTTCTGTATCTTGGTTATTGTGAATAATGCTGCAGTAAAAACAGGAGTGCATGTATCTATTCTACATCCTGTTCCATTTCTGTCTTGACTTTCAGAATAAAATTTTTGTAATTTTATAACTGATCATAAGTTAGGAAAATGTTAGATCTGAAATCTATATTATTTGATATAAGAAAATATGTGGGATCTTGGTTTCATAGTGAGCTCTTCTTTGGCATTTAAGTCACTCTTGGGAATGAAAACAGCAAAGCACGCGTATGAGCGTTTTTTTCCCTAACTTAAATGGGGAGGAGGAGTCAGGGAGTAAGAGAGTTAGTTCTCAGATCCTATCATGTTAGAAATGCCATTAAGCATCCCATGATGTCTTTAATAATTTGCATAAAGAGAAAACTACCCTTAGGTAGGCTATTTTGGAAATGTAGTTTAATGTTTAATAGGGTTCATGTTGACTTTAAATGGGAGAATATTATGGTTAGAGGACTTGGAGTGGACAGAATGGAGATCTGAGAAGGTTCCTATTGGGGGAACCACAGCAAAATGACTCCCTGTATTATAGGAACCCCACCCAGCTCGTCGGTAGATCTAAAGATATGGCGGTGCTATAGAAGATTGGGTAAGTTCTCGCATTGGTGTAGTTTAGAGAAACCCTGTTACTAACCAGGAGCTTAGAGTTGATAATGATGGCAGCCTGGAGCCATAGATGAATCAATCCAGGTGAAATCCCACTTAAAACCACCTTTTCTCTTTCTTTTATTCAGGCTTTGGTACCTAGTTCGTTTTTCACTCCCCTACCCCATGCCCCTACTCCCCAAATTTATGGTGACTGGAAAGAGAAGAGATTCTTCAGTTGTCTGTTGTACTGCCTGTGTCATAATTTTTTTTGCAGTGACGTTAGTGTTTTGCTTTCTTACTTGTTTGACTGTCTGATATAGAAGTAAAAAAATATTTGGAAAGTTGCAGGAAAATAGTGCCCAGAATATCTTATTATTTAGTCTCTATAAGGCCCAGTGTTTTACAGTGAGACAGTTTTATTTCTGCTCATTCAACTTTTGCTTATTCGCCTTATCCCAAATAGTATAAGGATAGGATCTAATCCTAATTTTAGCCATCTTTTTGTTTTTTGTTGTAAACTTAGGTGTATAACCTGGAAGTATCACTGTTTCCTTGGTTCCTGGGAAAACCTGTTTCTAGTGTCATTTAAGTTTTGATAGAAATGCAGAAATAGGGTTTCTGAACCGTTGCGGGCTTGGCCGGCTCCCTGGATGATGGTTGGACCAGCTTCTCCTTTGTTGGGCTAAAGTAACCCAGTGTCATGGTCCTGGTCCCCAGTTGTTCCCCCCCCCTCAAAGTGCCTCACTTCTCAGGTTCTTTTCAAATATTGGCTGAAACATATTAAGATTTATTTATCAAAAATGTCATTAAATCCCCGTACACATGACACACCCCCCCCCCGCCCAGTATAATATGTAATTTAGTGAAAGATTGCGTATGGGGCTTTCTGTTCATGTGATAGCCTGTGTTCTCTCTCTTCACGCTGCACTTCAGAGCAGTATTAAGTTCTTGGACTTTTGAAACTTTTTGTTTCCTTTGTTGAGGGCACAGTTTAGGCAAAAATAATTGGCTGATAAAGACTGCATCTGGACAAAACGAGAAACAAATGAGACCTAGGTGAAAAGTGAATTGACCTAAAAAATCCAAGGATAAGGAATAATGTGTTTTGATCTGAGAAAAGTAAAACGTCGTCTTGGGCTCTCCTCTCCACGCACATTGCGATGATATTTCCCAGCATCTGAAGGCGAGAACCATTCGGTCTTGTGTCTCCTTGCAGCCTCCACGTTGTAACGTCTTGGTGAATTAAAGCTCTCTTACTCCTTTCTGATGAAAATACTAGCAATTTCGGAATTGTGACTAGTGGATCTGTTCGGCTCTGAGGAAACCTTTCAGCAATGGGACTTTTCATCTGAGGCCTGTGAGCCCATGACTGTCCAAGAGATTGGGATCTTGCAGTGATTTTGCTTCATTACGAGCCTACACCAACATTATTCAATGGAACCAAGTTTCAAATGCTGCTAAGGAACACAGTTAAGGTCATGGTCTTAAAGGACTTTTTATGTCCTGCAGAAACCTGATTTTCACCTAATATGTAGAACAGCTTGTGCAGTCTAGCTCTCGGGAGATGAATATTTGTTCGTGTAGGTTACAATCACCAACATACCCTGAGAGTGTTGGGAATGTCAGGCAGAATGTGTATTTTGAGGAAAAAGAAGAACTAGTATGCAAAAATTAGTCATGGAAATCCATAAATACCAGGCCAAGAATATTCCTGCAGATGTGTCAGTTGGGTTTTACTAGGAATGATGGACAGATACTTTTGCAGATTTTCCTAACAGAGAATTTTCTTAAAAGTTCAGCAAAATTATGTCTTCATAGATTTTAAACCCTTTCCCCCTTAAATAGAGATTTCTCCTTTCCTTAGTTGCTAGAGTTTTCTGTTGAAAGAATGCACGAGAAGCCTTTTATTCTATGGATTTCTTTTGAACTGTCCCTTAAGAAATGCATACCAATTCTGGAGAATGGTACCCTGGTGCAGTCTTTGGTAGCCGGGATTACTGAGATGGTTTGCTGTTCATACTGTTTGCTTGTGCAACGAGAAAAGATTCAATTCCTCATCAGGTTTTAATAGCTGACGAATACCTGCAAATTCTTTGGTTAATGTGTAGCTTGTCCTTGACTAGCTGTGTTGCCTTTCCTTTGAGGCTGTGGAACATCCATGGCTGCCCTCCCCTCTGAGGGAGACAAGAGAATGGAGACACCCCCTTCCCACAGCTGAGGAAGTGCAGAGCCTGTGGGTGTATCCATCCTGCGTGTTGGTGAGAGTGCACTGGGCTGACTTCACGGGTGAGGAGAGACTTTGAAGAAGGAGAGCCTGAGGCAAGGCTACGGAAGCAGAGCCATTCTGAGTGGAATCGGGTGAGAGGGGGAGTGGGGATAATTGAGGCAGGCAACCCAGAATTCAATTTTGGTGGTGGATAGTAGAACAGATCAGAATGAGCGCTAGAGGCTGGGAGATCAGCATGGAGTTGACAAAGTTTTCCACGTGGGTTGTTGCCAGCTTCATGCCAGGGGATGCTGTGGCATTTACGGAAGCACGTGGTCATGTAGATGTGATTAACCACTCAGACGTTTGGCACCAAAATCTTCCCCTTTTAGAACAGCTGCCGAGATGGTGAGTTGTACCGGTGTGAACTGAGTGGGGAATCACAGTTGAATACAACACGGGATCCTTAAATATCTTGAAGCTGCAAGGAGGGAACTTAGAATGACGAGCAAGATGAAATCTTTCTTTGCTCAGTTTAGAGAATTTCTGTAGATCCTGCCTTCCTTGAGGTGGAGGCAGACAGAAATCATGTACATGTGCGTGTTGTTTCTGGGAGCATAGGGCCTCATTCAGCATGGGCGGCTAGGGTGCGCCCAGGCCGGGGGTGGTGGTTCCTGGCGCTGGGGGGGGTCTCCCCCACTGTCATGCTTTTGTCACAGGGCCAAGTTTCTGTCTGTGTTGTAGCTGCCACAGGAAGAAGCTGGAACATTCCTCTTGTTTTGAATTAGACCAGTGACTGGCCCCATCTCCCCCCCAACACCCACTTTTGATGCCCTCTTTCATCCCTCCTTTGGGTGGTCAGTGCCAGCCTGTCTCTACATTGGCCTCAGAGGCTCATAACGAGGTTCCCATAATATCTCTTTTCTAAATAGTGCCAATCTGAAAGCACCATTTTCTAAACACATTTGTTTAGTGTTTTATCCATCTTTTGTGATAACGGCTCCCTAAGTTTTTCTCGAGGCATGGTGTCATCCAAACCTGTGTGTCTTCTGCTGGACACCACGTTAGTGACCGTGGAAGTATGGCTGTGATTGGCCTTGTGGAGCCAAAGAGGCTCAGCGCAGGGAACCGGCCGCATGTGCAAGGGGCCCTAAGCGGATTTGAGGGGCAGCTGCTATTGTGGCACAGGTGGAACTGACCAGAGAATGAGTTGGGTTATCCAGGATGTGGGAGTGGCTGATCGGGGCGACCCTGCCCTGGAAACCAGGGAAGGAAGGCTGCTTGCCTGGGGTGGCGTGAGTGTGGGCAGGACGGAGGGGGCTGAACCAGGCTGGGGCGGGAAAGACTTTGAGCTCCGTCCTGAGATCGGTAGGATCTGTTTGGTAAGATGCCTGATAACACACCCTTCTGTGCTTCCCAAAGCTCCGTCACATCGCGGAGCCTCATAATAGGTGGAGTGGGAATTTGAGGGCATTTTCTCCTTTAAAACTTCTGTAATTCTCTGACTCCATAGTTCACACTTAACCACATGCTTTGTGGCCATTTGATTCTTTGGTTTTAATTTAATTGTATCGGGCATAACTGGCAAATTCTGTCTTCTCACTGTTTAAGATTGTTCAGAGTGCCTTATAAAGAGGAAAAAAACCAACGTATTTTAGCATACCTTTAACACAGAAAATTATTGCATAATGAGTTTCTGTAAAATGTGTGCAAACTTAATTTGAAACTCAGGACAGATTACTGTATTGCCTGGATTTATTTTTGTAGTTCTAAGTAGTGACTACTATTTCATAGATACTCATCTACCACTAGTTATTGAAAAAGTGAATTGCGGTCCCATCTTGGCTCTGGGATAGCAGTGAAGTTGGCGCTTTGTGAGGAGGCAGCTACAGACCAGCAGCAGCTGCTCCCTGCCCCTGGGACTCACAGACTTCAGCTTTCTAAAAGTTTTATTCATGTCAGAGGGGGTTTATTATACGAAAAGAGTAGGACATTTTTCCATAAAGATAAAAATGCTGCTCATGGGGGATTCTCCTCTGCTACCCACACCCCTCCTTTCCTGAAAAAAATGAAACTTTGGTGCTTAATCAGGATTCCAGATGTTTGTGTGTATTTATTTATTTCGATATTTATAGTGTTTGCTGTCAAGCCGTTTGCCTCCCTGGGTGCATTCCAGAAATTTTAAAAACATACATGGCAAAGCCACAAAGATCAAAGACCTATGTCTTAGGAACTCTTTGTAGCACTTTAGGCCTGTCTCTGAAATGATTCCTATGAAAGGAACCAAGTAAGAGCTCTGGCTGTCCACCTCTTGTCTTGAGGAATGTTCCAGATGGGGACCAAGCACCTGGTGAAGGACCCATCCTGGGTGCGGTTCTTCCTCTCTGCTCAGTGAGGGGTCTTCGCCTGAAACCCTCCTGCAGAACAAGGCCTTCTGTTAGCTTGCTGGGACACCTCTGACCTCTTGTCTTACCACATTTTATCATTGATGTTTTTATTTCATCCTTTAAAACATAGGCAATAATTATTTCTCCACCATCCTTGAATATTACTAAATTAACCACATAGAATTTTAAAGACAGCCCATTAGAAATAGGGGTGCCACTTTCTATATTAGTTTAAAAGCAATACCGTCTAAATGGAAAACAACAAGAGTTGTTGTAGTAACCATTACTGCCCCCGTGACTAATACCTCAGAACGGGGAAGCGCCCTCAATAGTTGAGGCCATATAGAAGAATCAGCAGAGGCAGGAGCCGCAGAAGCTTTCTTCTGCTACAAACATCTCAGACACAAAAGGCCTTCTTTGCAGTTCTTACGCGAATGTTTTAAAGATCATGCATTTGGGTTATGGCATCATCGATCAACGTTGTAAAAGCAATCAGTAGATGTTTTCTTGCTTCAATTCCCTACCGCAGATGTCTTCCGGGTGGGACTTGTGGTGGAAGGAGGAAAGTGAGGAAAGGCAGGTAGTTGTGTGAAGTGACAGCCTTGAAAAGGAACCGTCCCTCGTACCTTCATACCTACCCTGAACACAGAGTGTTCTCTACAGAGCAAACCACGCGAGGTATAAACTTGACCTTCACCCTAGCCCAGCTCTGGGTTTTACCCATCCAGAAGCCTGTGGTGCTTTCCTCATTAACCTGGGAACCTTCCTAGCAGAGCAGTGAGTTGTTAACCAGCTCGGTTGCTGGCAGCTCGGGCCTCATGCCTCCATGCTCTTGGGCACTCCCTGTGCCTTGTTACCTTTTAAAGTGCTTGATTCTCCCTTTCATCTTTCTCTCCAGCATATCAGCCACCCTTAGGCGAGAGAGTTGAAAGGAATTGCCTTTAAGCTTAGTGAATTTAGCCCAAAGGGCATGGAGTTCTCCATCTTCTCCAGGTTGGCCTGTTTGGAGAGGTACCGTTTGCCTTCAGTCAGCCTGAGGCTGGATCTCCTTCGAGGAATCCAGCCTTGTCATCAGTGACCTCAAGAATCTAACTTGGCTTAGGTTCTCGATGCTGCCAATTCATGCTGGGTATACCCTCAGCAACACTGGCTGTCTGCTCAATCCAGTTACCTAGCCTTTTTGGTTTTTTTTTTTTTTTTTTTTTTATTGTTTTTTTTTTTTTTTTTTTTTTCATAGCTACTTTATTTATTTATTTATTTTTGGCTGTGTTGGGTCTTCGTTTCTGTGCGAGGGATTTCTCTAGTTGTGGCAAGTGGGGGCCACTCTTCATCGCGGTGCGGGAACCGCTCTTCATCGCGGTGCGCGGGCCTTTCACTATCGCGGCCCCTCCCGTTGTGGGGCACAGGCTCCAGACGCGCAGGCTCAGTAGTTGTGGCTCACGGGCCCAGCTGCTCCGTGGCATGTGGGATCTTCCCAGACCAGGGCTCGAACCCGTGTGCCCTGCATTGGCAGGCAGATTCTCAACCACTGCGCCACCAGGGAAGCCCCTGGTTTGTTTTTAATTTGAGAACTCTCCTGAGAATAAACGCCTTGCTGTCCCTTAAATATTTCCAAAATTATCAATTCATTTTTCCATTTAATGAGTTTTACATTGAATTGTGTCTGAAAAGTCACGATTTACCAACATTTTAAAAAATCCATTGAGTTTTGATTTCGCTAAATGTATTTTAAAGCCCACGTTGACATTTAGCTACAGATGCTTTCATACCTAATGTTCTTTTACCCATTGGAACTGGTGGTTTTTTAAAATATAATGTTTATATTTTATATCTCTGAGATCAGTATTGGCTTCAGGTTGCTTTTTAGCATTAGATCTCTGCAATTGCACACAGTAGGTATAGGTAGTTTTTATGCCTAATGAATGAAAATCTAAATTGAATATAATTGTCAAAATATTTTCTCCTTCTAATATTGGCGTTTTGAATGCTAGCAACATCTTGATTTTTCCAATGAGAATTATGGATATTATTAGGATTTTACCTGATCCTGAAATGGTCGGGTTCAGGGAAGAAACTTTTGTGTTGAGTTTGTAGAACTGTATTTCCTTGCTCCTCATTTAATTTCCTTTGGTTCTGATAGTATTCTTCCCTTTTACTTTGCCTAAGGGTCTAAATTAAATATCATATGATACGAAACCCTTTAAAATGGCGTCATGTTCAGAATGATGCTGGTGTTTTCTGCTGGATGCTAAGTCGTCACTACTAAGTTCTACCTAGGCTTGTTCAGAGGTTTTCAAACAGTTTCTGCATAAGGGAGAAAATATTAGCAATTTTGTGTATATGTGGTAAAAAAAAAAATACATTAGCTAGTGATTTTACTTATTGCCTTTTAAAGATATAAATGAAAACAGATGCCATGTGCTATCCAAAGTTTGAACACAATCAGACCTGTTACATGTATTCTTTTAATTAATTAATTAATTAATTAATTAAGTTTTGGCTGCGTTGGGTCTTCGTCGCTACACGTGGCTTTTCTTTTAGTTGCGGCGAGTGGGGGCTACTCTTCATTGCGGTGCGCGGGCTTCTCATTGCGGTGGGCTCTCTTGCTGCGGAGCACAGGCTCTAGGCGTGTGGGCTTCAGTAGTTGTGGCACTCGGGCTCAGTAGTTGTGGCTTGTGGGCTCTAGAGCGCAGGCTCAGTAGTTGTGGCGCTCGGGCTTAGTTGCTCCGCGGCATGTGGGATCTTCGCGGACCAGGGCTTGAACCCGTGTCCCCTGCATTGGCAGGCGGATTCTTAACCACTGCGCCACCAGGGAAGTCTGTGTTACATGTATTCTGAAAGAGAGGCCCCAGGGCCCTAGGAGTAACCCCTGTGTGGCGTTGCCTTCGGCATTTGGTGCTGCCACCTTCACCCCTTCCCCCACCCTCCCCCAGGCGTTTGTTTGGTGGGTCTTTTATTCCTGCCCACCGAGCTTCAGGGCTCCTTTCCATCCTTTAAGTGGTTCTCAGGATCACCCTTCCCTTAATACATGTTCCTAGATACTCTTTTCTGGCGTACCCTGTGGTTTTTTTCTTCTTTGAACTCAACGCTTGGCCCATCCTCACCTCACTTGATCTAATGATATATCTCTCTTTGCTTTTTATTCCGGGAAACACATGCCCTGGAAGTACAGAGAATGTATATACTCACTGTCATCTTCTGTTTAGATCCAATTTAGATTTGTTTTGGTGTTTTCCCCCCTTTGCTTTCTGTTTTTAAGTTATATCACTTCACAGAGGGCAAAGGCTGTTGGCACTTCTAAAAGGCTCTTAATCATGCTTCTGGGTGTTGATGACCAACCTAGGAACTGTCTGTAGGGTTCTGACGGGGTTGTCCTTGCCTTGAAATTATACAGATCGGGAGGCTTTAAGTGAATCCTGGTTGTGTTGATTTAGCCACGTCATCCAGTGGGGCTGGATTCCATTTATGCTGATCTTTTGCATCTTTTTCAAAAAAATTTTATTGAACTATAGTTGACTTACATATCTTTTGCATCTTGAAAGGCTTTTCAAGGTCTTGGCGAGTTTATAAACGGGGTGGGGGAGCATCAAGAATGTTTATTCATTGTGTGAAGTATTTTTGAAAAAAGGTAAATTGCTACAGCATTGTAGCCATGTTTTGAAGACTAAAATGTTTACACATTCTGTTCTGTCTCCTTTTCTTCACTTTTTGGTGGTGGGTGGCATTTGTGTCTCTCTGGCACTCTTCTCTGCCACCAGCAGGCAGCCTGGCCCTCTGCTCATTTCCACCCTGGCAGATGTTCTTCATCTTCGCTCTGTTCTCCTTAACCTCCTGAGAGACGGTTCTCCTCCGTTGGTGTGCTAGATGGGACCTGGGGCCTCTTGATCCCCGTAAGTGCCCAAGCCTCTGTCTTCCTCACCAGGATGGTGACAGAGGTGGCTGCCCCAACAGGCACCTCTCCCTTGGCCCTGGCACTTCGGGTGCACGAGTACATGTGGAGCTGACATTTTTAACAAGGGCAACAGGAGCAGATGGGCGAGACAGATGGAATGGATTCTGAGAGAAGGATCAGCTTGAATCTTCTCTTCTCTTTTTATTTTAAAAAAGTTATGGTAGGGCTTCCCTGGTGGCGCAGTGGTTGAGAATCTGCCTGCCAATGCAGGGGACACGGGTTCGAGCCCTGGTCTGGGAAGATCCCACATGCCGCGGAGCGGCTGGGCCCGTGAGCCACAATTACTGAGCCTGCACGTCTGCAGCCTGTGCTCCGCAACAGGAGAGCCTGCGAAAGTGAGAGGCCCGCACACCGCGATGAAGAGTGGCCCCCGCTTGCCGCAACTAGAGAAAGACCTCGCACAGAAACGAAGACCCAACACAGCCAAAAATAAATAAATAAATAAATAAAAATTAAAAAAAAAAGAGTTCTCATCACAAAGGAAAAAACTTAAAAAAAAAAAAGTTATGGTAAAATACATAGAACATTAAATGTACCATCTTATTCATTTTTACTTACGCTCAGTGGCATTAAGCACATTCTCACTGTTGTGCAACTTCCAGCACCATCCATCTTCAGAGTTTTTTCGTCTTCCCAAACTGAAACTCTGAACCCACAACTAACTCCCTGTGCCCACCCCCCTGCCAACCACCATTCTCCTTTCTGTCTATGAATTTGACTATTCTGGGTACCTTATGCAAGTGGAATCTTTCAGTATTTGACCTTCTGTGTCTGGCTTATTTCACTTAGCATGTTGTCCTCCAGGTTCATCCGTGCTGTGCATGTGTCAGAATTTCCATTCTTGAGGATGGATAATACTCTACTGTGTGTATACACACCACATGTTGTTTTTCCATTCATCTATCAGTTGGCACTTAGGGTTGCTTCCACCTTTTGGCAATTGTGAACAATGCCGCTACGAACACAGGTGTGCAAACATCTCTTCAAGACCCTGCCTTCAGTTCTCTTGGGTGCGTCCCCAGAAGTGGAATTACTGGGTCATGCGGTAATTCTGTGTTTCATTGTTTTTTTGAGGAACTGCCATACTTCTTGCATGGCAGCTGCACCATTTTAGATTCTCACTTAGAGTGAACAGAGTTCCAAATGTTCCACATCGTCGCCAGCACTTGCTGTTTTTTGATTTGTTTTTGATGGTAGCTATTGTAACAGGTGCAAGGTGGTCGAATCCTTTATTTTCTTGAGTAAATCATAGGAGGTGGCTTTGGATGCCAGTCCTCTATGGCAGCAAGGGCTGCGTCCCCCAAACAGTTGGGCAACAGTTCCCTGAAAACAAGATGCCCGTGCGGATCTTGTGCTCTGAGTGCAGGTTTCTTTGTTGCTGGTCTCCTCTTGTTGCCTCTTTTTAATCCTTCACTTGAAAATTAGTTCAAATGCAAACCGTGTTTAGATTTATTTACAGTTTTGTAACTCCTTTCCTGTTTCCCTTTTAACAGGCTTGACTTAAGAAGTCTCTTTCAAGTAGTAAATTAATTTAGGTGGCAAGCACCCCACCCGAATTTTGTTATATGCTGGCAGTTTAGATAAATGGATGTTATAATCTCAGCACATTTCTGCCCAGTGCTAGTGTGCCTGTTTGCAAGAGTCCACAAAAGGGATAAAATTTTGTCAGTTTGGGGCCTAGAATAAGAAGAAGAAAAATTACATATTTTCTTATTTGTATTTATAGGATGCCTGTAGGGAAGCTGAAAGTGCCGTCTGGCAGTTTACATGGCTAAATACAGATGAAGAAAGATAAGAAACCCAAAGACTTTCTTTCTAGGCACAGGGGAGAAGACAGGGTCCAGATCAGTTACTGTCAGATGTGTTGGAGATACATTCTCCATTGCGACCGAATATTATTTTTTCCCTTCAACTCACCATTTCGTTGAAGAATGGAGCCTATTTTTAATGACTTTATTGATTTGACGATTGGGTTACAGTGTGCTTTATTTACTGCTGAAATGTTTCGCTCCTGTTGGCACTTAATGTGAATAAATCTACTTTTTGGCCTCACTTTGATAGGCTGATAAAACTGCTTATATTTGCAGGAAAATTTGTTTTCCTATTTTTATGTACAGACACAGTGTGACTTTCCTTTTCAAAATCATTATATGTCATAGTGTAGCTGAGAAATAAACACATGCAGGGCTGTTATCCTTGTGTCCTATTAGAGCAACATAAAACAAAATGTGGGTTTATGCCTGAGGGATCACAAAAACAGATTTAATATTTATAATTAAGGTCAATTTTTTAATGATTTATTGATTTATTTTTTTGTTACTGTGTTAAGACTTAGCAGTTTTGGACTCAGATTTTATATGTTTTTTGAAATTATAAATATACAGTATATCCTACATTCACTGTTATGGTTTGCATATGAATTTAATATTTTGTGTCCAATGAGACCCAGTAAAAGTGCATCTTTTTTTTGTATCGCCCAGTTTATGAGCAGAGTTAGAATACATTGTGCTAATAAGTTTTACATGAAGTTTCTAGACTTTCTTATGGAAAACAATGTTACGTGTATTTATCTTTTATCAATTATAATAAATTCAGTTGGGGGTGAGATATATCAAAATTCAAAATTTTTCACGAGACACTTCCCCTTCTAAAAATATTTCCTTTTGTTATTAAATAAAGAGAAATACAATTAATTTTACACGTTCACTTTCACAATTTTATTTTTAAGTGCATGATGAAACTAGTAACGATACAGCATTTCATAAAGCTGGACTAGGAACCCCTCTCTAAAGATGCAAGTAGAATCTTCAGCAGCACCTGTACTACAACACCATAAAACCCATTATCAGCCAACTCTAAGATTTCTAATTCATATCTGAGTCCACAATGAAGGGTAGAAATCATGCACTTTAAAAATAGCAGCATTAGTGAAACTATGGAAGTGCTTATAACTGCTAGTGTGTGGGGGAAAAAAACCCCGGCAAATAGAGACCAATGTCGTTTTCCTTGATACTTCACCCTTAGGAAGAAATGAACTTGCAGGAAAGTAGCAGTTCATCTAAGAAACTTGGGGAAAAGTCTCTGGGAATTATCAACCAAACTTAAAATGGCCCTCTGGGTTTTCTTTTCTTTTTTTAAAATTAATTTTTATTGGCGTATAGTTGATTTACAGTGTTGTGTTAGTCCTCTGGGTTTTCTTGGGGAGTTGTGTTCTGAAGGGACGAGTAACTTAAAGGAAGCAACTTGATTAGGGAGGAGCAGGAAACCACAAATGTTTGAACAGGTTTTTGCTGGACGGCAGTTGTGTGGATCAAGGGCTTTTATGGCGGCTAATTATCTGCCCTGGGAGAAGTGGCCATAGCTTGCCTTTCCTTCAGGTGGAAGGTGGGTTCCCTGTCTCTTATTCTTTTCCCTGCTCAGAGTGAATAAATATTTTAAGTATGTGGGCAACCGTGCAGCTCTTTACTTTTCCTTTGGGAAGAAGAGAGTTGCTTAGGTATGGTATTGAGAATAGAACGCAGGAGGACTTGCATACGCCCTCCTGCCCAGGACTAGCCCAGCACATCCTGAATCATGCAGATTGAGCTGCCTGCTAAGTGGGGAAGGAAGGAATATCATGCACAGGCATTTGATGTCTTTTTATGGGGGAACAAAAGAGTTTTGATTTTTTTCACTTGGAGTTCAGCCTGGCTATTGTGTGGTAGAGGAGGCTTAATGAATCATTGTTTAACTAAGATCCTGCCAAGTATTTGACCATTAAATAGCCTCCATGTGTATAGAGTTCTTCTCTGACAGACTCTTATTTGATTGTGATTAATTGGCATTGAATTGGTGTTTAATTACCTCCCGCGGAATCTGAGAACAGTTTGTGTTCTGATTAAGTTATATGATGTAAAACCCCCCCTGGCGCTGGGGAAGTCAGCTCTGTCCTTGCTGTACCTGCCTTAGTGCTGACACGCCAACCTCTGTGGTTGCTCAAAGCTCAGAGACTGTCTCAAAGTATCAAAAACCCGTAGAAATTGGGGTTTCAGTTTTTCTTTTAATATGCAAAAGTTTTAGGAATCAAAATTCAGCATAAGTCTGGAAAGGTTTTCTTTTTATGTTGAAATTCTTTTTAAGCTATTCATTGGGCTATGTTAAACATTTTATACCAGTGGATCAGCTTCCTCTTTTCATAATGTGTCACCGTGTACACGCACGTGAGATGTCCAGGGGGAGAGATCCACCAGCTGGACACACTGACGATGGAGGGACAGTGGGGCCGGTCTGGTTTGGGTGTCACTGCCCTTAGAGAACAGATGACAGCAGAAGAGGTAGGAGATGATCATTGTGGGGATAGAGTTCCAAATACGGGGTGGGGGGCAGGGGGAGTTGCATTTTGGCAACAAGCTAGGTCGCAGGAATGACGAGAGATACTCAAAGAAAAAACCATTATATCCCAGAAACCAGCATACAGGACTATTTCAGAAAGAAGGTCGTTAGAAGTGTTATCTGCTACAGAAAAGGTCAGGATGAGTGAGGATGGAGGGAAAGCTGGCTATTGGTTTTAGAAACTAGATGATGGGTGTAGAGAGGGCAGAAGATGGCCTGGAAGGGACTTGTGGGGTTTTTGAATCGGTCATGATTCCGTCGTTTGGCTAAGAGATAATGTGTCTCCTAAGCTTTTTATAACTGACAATAGAATACATACAATTATAACTCTTAGAGCAATATTTCCACTTATCACTTTTATCTAATTTTTGAAAGGAGTACAGTAGTTGAAAATGATTTTTTCCCCTCCTTTATTTTTCTTTTAAAAAAATCATTGAAGTATAGTTGACATACAGTGTTGTATTAGTTTTAGGTGTACTGCAAAGCAATTCAGTTATTTGTATATGCATATCTCTATCTAGGTATCTATCTTTTTTGAGGTTCTTTTCCATTATAGGTTATTATAAGATATTGAACGTAGTTCCCTGTGCTATACAGTAGGTCTTTATTGTTTATCTGTTTTGTATTTAGTAGTGTGTATCTGTTAATCCCAAACTCCTAGCCCTAGTTTATCCCCCTGTCCTTTTGGTAACCATAAGATTGTTTTCTACGTCTGTGATTTGTTTCTTATTTGTATAAATTTTTTCATCCCCTCCTTTGTAATGGTGTTCTTACGTTGCAGTTTTTTCCCCCCAACAAAGGTCCACGCACTTACACTTAATACAGCCCAACCACATTTGTGTAACATCTATTGGTGGTCCCCAGATATTCACACGATGCACTGGAGATCAACTGAGATCAGATTTAGGTGTTGGTTGATCCCACTCCAGCTCACCTTCAGTCACTTTACATTGGGTGGGTAGTGGGAGGGACGATTGTCTTAAAGTTTAGTCACATTCTCACACCAAATGTTTTGCTGTCCTGTTTCTGAGCATTACATGTCCTTGTACGTGTATTAGAGATGGGACGGGTTGATTTCGCATGTTGAATGGTAACTTCCTGATATGTGCCTTTGTGGAAGTGGGACTTCTCTGCTTAGATGAAAGCTTTATTAATAGGTGGTTTTGCCTGCATCGCTGTGGGAGCACATTCCCCAGGTGAGACTGCTCCACGTTCCCCCCACCCCAAACCCCCTCCAATCCCCATTCTTCGGGAGATATGAGATAGAGACTGCGCATTTTACCTTAAAAGGTGGCCAAGGTGCACTGGGCCAGGAAACAAAGACCTTAGAGACAGAGTGGTGCATTCCTGTGGCAGGAGGAGCCCCGTGATAGGTGGTGTCCTGTTCCCTCAGAATCGGCAGTTCTCACCTGGCCCACGTCTCTCATGGCCACCCCACTTCCTGTGGTTCATGGTTTAGGTATCCCCTGAAATCATGCAAACTGCGCACATGGGCATTTTCCAGTGGACACGCTCTGTAGGTTTCACCAAACCTGCAGTGTTTCAGAGCCGCTGTCTTAGAGATTTTTCTGCCTTTTGCTGTCCATTCCTGACCTTATATGAACTGTGAGCCAAACTCCTGCATGACATATGCACGAGATCCAGCGGTAAAGGAACTAGCCTGGCCCAGCTTCCTGACCCTTTTCCCCCCAGTGCTTAGGAGACGTAAAATATCATGGCGGCGGCAGCAGCACGGTTTTCTGTGTCAATTTGTGGGGTGTATCCACTCCTTCAAGGTCAGTCCCCTTCCAAACTTAGCAGTGCCTGATGTGACTTGCCCTGTGTCACAGGACAGGGTAAGGCCTGGAATGAGGTGGCTCTCAAGCCCTGGACTTTGCTTCTGTCCTCATTCATTCTTTTCCAGTCATTTGTTCACTTGTTAATGCATTCATTCCATCTTCAATAACTTGTATAATTTAATTTTGAGGTGGGGTTATTTTAAATGTTTTGCTTTAATTATGGTTAGCCAAGAGAGAATTCCTGGAACTCTTCTAACTCTTCTAATACTCAAAACTTTCAGCGTCCAGTGGATGCTAATGGGTTCAACGTTAGCCAATCAGAAGGGGCTGGGCTGTCAAAGGCCAGTTTGACGATCACCGTTCATACCAGCTTAACACCAGCCCTGCCTATGATTTTACTGTCTCATCCTTATTAGTACATTTTGAATAGAGTTTTCAGATGTGTCCAGTAAAATAGCTCTGTGTCATAGATGTGACGACGTGAATTTTCTTCGTCTCCGTAACCCTGGGTGCAAGTCCCAACCTGGCTACTTTACAGCCGAGTGTCATTGAATTAATTTCCTCCTGCCTCTAAGCTTAAGCTGCCTCTTCTGTAAAATGGGGACAACATCTCGCTCATAGTTTTGAGATGATGCGTACGTAGTTTCCGACACTTACTTGGTGCTCATGTGGTGTTGGTGGTGTTCTAGAAACCAAGCAGAACG
Source organism: Balaenoptera musculus (assembly GCF_009873245.2). Classification (NCBI taxonomy): domain Eukaryota; kingdom Metazoa; phylum Chordata; class Mammalia; order Artiodactyla; family Balaenopteridae; genus Balaenoptera; species Balaenoptera musculus. The sequence continues at coordinate 64,682,699 of NC_045802.1, read as the reverse complement.
ACCACAAGAAAAAAATCCCACCAGATCTCTGGTGTGTAGCACAGGCAGCCTGGTGAACCTGTGCAGGGTTTGTCTGTGGGCACAGAGGCCAAGACAGAATTGGTCCTCGGCTGTCGGCTGGGAGCTCTCAGACTCTCTCTGGCCTGGGTCGGATGTGTAAGATGCACGCTCGCTCCACCAGGCCCCCTCCTCAGGACTTCCTCCTCACAACCACGGCTTTGACAAGAGAAGTCAGACCTCTTTGTGACTCTAGGCAGTTTTCAGCAGGGGCCCCTTAACACTACACTCTTCTCCACGCCCGTTCGCACACAGGTTCTCCCCTGTCTTAGCTCTCCAGCTGGGCAAATATTTGTCCTCCCACCCGGACAAACTCCGCTCTCCGTCAGTCCGTCCTCTGGCCTCCTTCTAAGCGCTCAGGCTGTGTCTCCTCCATGAGAACCCATTAGCCTGGCCCTGCCTAAGCCTGCAAGTCAGTGACACTGCCTCGTGTCACCCGCTGCTGCCGTGGCCCCGTCTTCGCGCTCTGCCACCAGCATCTTGGATCGCGGTGCCGGGCCCAGCGTCTCTGCACGCGGGCCGCCGAGCTGAGGTGTCGGCGCGGCCACCTCGCACCGGGGACTCTGGTCTGAAGGGCCGGGCGCAGGGCCGGCAAGCTGCACGAGGCGGTGTGTGGGCGAGTGAAACCTGATTGAGCACAAAGGAAAAGAAAAAAGGTTGGACTTGGTTTTATGACCCCGATTCTATTTTTATTTCCCAGGGATTGTTAATGGCCTTTGCTGGTAAGAGTATGGCGAACGAGACACTTCATATGTATTTCCCCATGCGTCTCCCCAGGTTGGAAAACAACACCCAGCAGAAGAGAGTGCGTGAAATAGCAATAGATACTGAGATTTGGAGACAAACCATTTATTTATAGAAAGGCTCGTTGTATAGGTTCATACAGAATATGCTCAAGCACCCTCTGTATGTGAGGCATTGGTCCAGGCACTGGGGTAACAGCAGTGAATGAAACGGGTAAAACTCCTGCCTTAATAATGTCTATATTATAATTCAGTTTCTGTGACTAAAATGGAGACAAGTGGTTATTAGCTTCTGGAAGCAAAGAATGGAATTTCAAGGGGCCGTGAGAATTCCCTGTCAATCCAGTAGTTAGGGCTCTGCGACTTCATTGCCCAGGGCCCGGGTTCAATCCCTGCTGAGCCACTCGGCCAAAATAAATAAATACAGGGGACATAATTGTACATGTTGATAAAACCCGATTAAAGGTTCTTGAGACAGAACATCATCAGAAACGTTCAGGTTGTTCCTTGTTACTCACAGTGTGGTCCTTTGACCAGCCAGCATCAACATTACCCTGGGAGTTCTTAGAAATCAGGAATCTCAGACCTCACCCAGACAGAGCTCTTGAGAAGTTACATTTTAATCCAGGTGCCTTGGAGATTTTCATACAGATTATAGCTTAGAAGCATTGTTTTGTGTGTCTTGGGCTCTTTGTGATCAAACTTCACTTGGATGCACAGGAGCCTTCAAGGTCCTGGAACTTTCACCCATGTGTTTATACATCGAACACGACTAGAGTGCTGGTGGACTCCGTAGTGATCAGAATTAATCTTTCCAACTGTGCCCCCGATTGACATGTACAAGATGGTCACTAAGTGGGTTCCAGGTCTTACTATATATCTCCCTTCAGGATGAGCCCCGTTTGAAATAATTCATTTCGTAGATTTGTTTTAGGTTTTTGTGTAAGAGTGTATCTGCACAGAATCGTTCCTATTTTAAAAAAGAAGGTTGGAAAGCCAGTGCCTTTGTGGTGTTTTATTAGTAAACCCCACCTTCTGCCTTGCCCAGCACTTTGCATTTTGTTATAGATTGTGTGAGAAATGTGGTCCATGTTTACAAAGGGTGTATAATCTAGATGTAAACTCAAGACTAATATACATGAAAAGTAGTCAAACCACTAAATAGATTATACTATGATATGTTCTGAGAATGTACCCAGACCCCAGGTGGAATCTGGAAGCTTGCTGAAACAGTCCCTCACCAAACAAACTGTCAGAAAATCTATGCCTTTAAACATGAGAATCACTTATGTCTTTGCTGAGAGTGTGTGGAGTCTTCTTTTTGGCTCTCCTTGGCCGTAGGGTTTCCTCAGTCCTCAGCTCTAAAAGGAAAAATGGAAGTTGGTGGCAAGCTCTGGGCAATAGCACAATGTATCAGCTGAAAGCACAGTATTATAAAAATATTTTTGTTAAAAAAGTAGTTGGGTGGAGGTTGGAGTGCAACTTCAGTAGCCTTAAGCAGCCCCAAAGGCTATTGCCATGTTTAAAAACAGTTTAACTATTAACGCTCAAAATAAAAAAGGTTAGTTTTGTTACTTAAAAGGGTAATTAGTAATTCGAAAATTTAACTGTACAATTTCCCCAACTAATTTTAGAAAGCAAGTCTCTTGTTGGACATGTGGCGCTTGTTCTAGTCTAGGCTTTTGGGTTGCTAGGGGCAGAATCTACACAAGTTAGTTCAGATGAGGAGACCTTGATGGAAAGGAAATGGGCATCTCCTGGAGCTGGAACGATGCTGAGTTTCCTGAAACTGAAGCTGGGAACTGGGGTCCTCATGGGAGCTGGGGCCATTGTCACAGGGCTCATGCCCAAAGCCACTTTGCCTCTGATCTTTGCTGGGTAGGGCGAGGCTGGTTCACTTTCCGGGCTTCTCTCCTGGCCTTGTATTGCTTGAGAGGGGAAGTCGGAATGACTAGGTGGCCGGTCAGTGAGTTGGCTTCCCCTGGGGAGAGAAAAAATTAAAATTGCACGTAATACATTATAGACTTGTTTCAGGCTTGTTCGGGTTGTTTTCTACTTCTGACTTGCCAAATGTGCCACGCTGAATATCTTTGATGCACTCGTTAACTCCTGGGTATATGGTCCTAGAAATGGAATTTCTGGGTCAGAAGAGGTACACTCTTAGAGTTGTTTATACATACTGCATGTTGGTCCCCAATATCTTCCTATGTAGTACAGATGGGAGCGATGTGGGTATTCATTATACCCACATCTAAAATGTGACCTGGCCACCAGAATTTATCGTGATTGTTGGCTCTGTGCTTGGATATGCAAGATGGGAGAGGTGGTGATACCACTTTACCCTAAGGTAATCAAGCAGTACCTGGGGTATTGATTTTAATACTGGGCACAAGGCATTAACTGAGACTGTCCATCTGAGTCTGGACAAGAGGCAGAAACCAAGATAGGACACCGAGCTTTATGAGGGATCATTGAGGCACCAAGGAGTAGTTGCTGGAAAGGATATGATTCACTTCATTCAAGTATTTGAAAGGCTGTCATATCAAGAGAAATTAGGTTCACTTTGTGTGGTTATAAGGGCAGAATAAGCAGCACAGCTTGGATGTTCCAGGAAGGCAAGATTTGGTTTAATGTAAGAAAGCCCTGTTTAACAGAACGGTCTGAAAATGCATTGGGTTCCCCATGTTCACGTGAACTGCCCTTCCCTCTACCTCCCTGGAGATACTCCAGCAGGGGCCACGTGTCATTTGGGTGAAGAGTCATGGCATGTGTGTGAAGCGAATTCATCATTAGGATTTCATTTGGAGAGTTTTGAGAAAAGTTTAGTACTATGAGGCCATGAACTTGGAATCACACCTCTGGTTACAACAGTCTATTTCAGAGCCACGTGAAATATTCTGCAAACACCATTCGTTCTCTTAATATTTCTTAGTGCAAAGAAGTAACTGTTGAGGACTTCCCTGGTGGCACAGTGGTTAAGAATCCACCTGCCAATGCAGGAGACATGGGTTTGATCCCTGGTTTGGGAAGATTCCACATGCCCTGGAGCAACTAAGCCCATGCGCCACAACTACTGAGCCCGCGTGCTGCAAGTACTGAAGCCCGCGCGCCTAGAGCTTGTGCTCCGCAAGAAGAGAAGCCACTGCAAAGAGAAGCCCACGCACCACAACGAAGTGCAGACCCCGCTCACCGCAACTAGAGAAAGCCCGCGCGCAGCAATGAAGACCCAAGGCAGCAACCCCCGCCAAAAAAAATAAATAAATAAATAAAAAGAAGAATAAGAAGAAGTAACTATTGAACTTTTTGATCTCACATTTTCTATACTTAGCTCATTGGTGAATAAGAGTTTAGTTTTTTTGATGATCTTTGACTTTCTGTTCAGTTTCTGTAGTTGCTACGAGGGGAGATGGGTTTTTCTCATTGTTTTTGCTTTGCTTGTATTTTACTCTTTGCCAACGCTTGGTCTCTCAGACCTTATGACTCCCACATCTGGTGAATGGTAAAGGGGTGGTTGACACATACTGTTCATCCCTGAGTAGCCAATATCTCTTTTAACACTTTCTAAGACAAATTGTACTTGTTTCCAAATTCTGCCTACGTTAAAAAGTTGTATTTTTCCATTGAAGAAATCACAAGAATTTAAACTATGTCTTTAACATTTTTTTTAATAAATTTATTTATTTATTTATATATTTATGGCGGTGTTGGGTCTTCGTTTCTGTGCGAGGGCTTTCTCTAGTTGTGGCAAGCGGGGGCCACTCTTCATCGCGGTGCGCGGGCCTCTCACTATCGTGGCCTCTCTTGTTGTGAAGCACAGGCTCCAGACGCGCAGGCTCAGTAGTTGTGGCTCACGGGCCCAGTTGCTCCGCGGCATGTGGGATCTTCCCAGACCAGGGCTCGAACCCGTGTCCCCTGCATTGGCAGGCCGATTCTCAACCACTGCACCACCAGGGAAGCCCTCTTTAACATTTTTTGACGCGTATTTTCCTTATTTGGGCATTGCTGCTTTGAGAAGGTAAAAAATAACTAAATGGGCCACAATATGCATAAGAATATGTGGGGAAATTGCACATCTGATTTTAATGTTCCTAAAGCAGAATTGATTAAATGATTCCCATCTTCTTGCCCCTCGAAGTGTGATCTAGGAAATAGCAGAAAGGGGGTCACCTGACAGCTGGGAAGAAATGCAGACTCTCTAGCTCCCCCCAGCACTCCTGAATCAGCAAGTGCATTTTAACAAGTGGACCTTCCTACAGTGTCTGGTAGACTTTCCGAGGTGACATGATGCTGCAGAACCTGGGGGGAATAGTCATCATCTCACCTTGGTGGTTGAGCACCTGTTAACTCACCGGGCATTGTGACTGGCTTCTTTCACCTGCACGAGCCCATTTAATCCTGAGAATCACCTTCTAAAGCAGGCATTCCTAGAGGCTCTGAAAATTTGTCCCTGGTCCTCCAAAGGTGTCACTAAAAGTCAGTGTCCGGAGTCTGTATTTCCTAAGCCTGAGACAGGAGGATTGAGGCCCGGCCTGTAACGGCCTGGCCTGGCCAAGGGCGAAAGCCTCCAATGTCTGCAGCTCCCGGCTTGGGCGCACCCTGTGCCTCCGGTGAGCCAGGCGCCCTGTGGAGGGCGGCCCAGCCGGCCCAGCCCGGCAGCAGAACCTCAGCGCCCAGCCTCTGCTCATTCAGGGTCCAGCTGGGGCTTGGTGTGAAGGGCCTCGGGAGGAAGTCGCCTCTGACAGAGGTCAGGAAGAGCACCTAGAGGTCCCACATCTCACCTGCAGCCTGGCTTCCTGGAGCCTTCATTACGAAAGAAATTCAGGGGCCTAGATAAACACATTTCTCAGGAGTTGCTACCCCAAAGTAGGCTGTGTGCGTGCCTGCGTGTGTTGTTACTTCAGTGCCTTTGAATTTAATCATTAAACAGACCAGATATTTATTACAAATTGGTTCTCATCTTCCAATCCTGCAGCCTTCAGAGTATACTGTTTTGGTGAATTTTGAGAAGGGAAATAAAAGCAATAAGAAATGATCTTTTAGTCATCAAGTAATATTTGTTTTCCTGCTTCCATCCCTCTGGTCTTCTTGGATGCTTAAGCATGAGTCGTGTGTTCTTCACACTTGGTGTGCCTCTGAAAACAACAACTTATTGCCCTGGTAGTAATCGCACAGCTTGGAAATTGGAAGAATCCCAAATTTCCCAAAATGTAAGGTGCTCTGCACCATCCTGGGGATTAAAAAATTGCAGAGAGGTTGTAATTAGTTTTCTTTTTTTTTAAAGTATCTCTTAGCAAAATTAATTCTGATAAATCAAAGTTAGTGTAATGATTAGGAGTAATTTATGAATTTTAAATTGTTTACCGCCTCTAGCACTTGAAGTCTTAAATAGGATGGATGTAAAAGGACGAAACATTCTAAAATCCACCAACCCTTCCTGATACTTCCACAAGATCTTCTCCCCCCCACCTTTAAAAATAAGGGCCAAAAATTTCAACTGCCCACTCACTGCCATTGGTATTTTAATATCTCTTTAGGTAACGTCTATTTTTTTTCTTTACCACTGACATTGGCTTATTTCATATGACTCTATAATATATTAAATACATATGCATTTAAAATATTGTTTTGATTTGTTCATGAATTGTTTCTCTTAAAGGGCCTGTCTGGGGAAATGAGTAATTTCTCATATCCTGTTCTTGCAGGAAGAATTTTGAATCGTTTCTCCAAAGACATTGGGCATATGGATGACTTGCTGCCCCTGACATTTCTTGATTTCATCCAGGTAACGTAACGGTCATTTCAGAGTTCTCACAGCGCAAAGCAAAGTGCCTGTTTTTCAAGGCCTTTTCACAGGGACTGAGATGGGCCTTTCAGCCTGACTGTGTTATCTTAATTAAGTGAAAGGTGTGGTTGTGATCGGGAGGCTGAGTTAACATGAGTGACACCTGCTGTAGGAGTGGCTACACAGTCAAGGTTGGTTCGAAGCAGCAACATGCTTGGTAAGTGGTTCTCCTGCTGCCGTTCAGGTATCTGGCGTGGATTCCCTTTACTGTGAGTGAGCACATTTCACAACAGAGAAACAATCACCTCTCATGGTAGCCTAGATTAACTAAATTATGCATCGGATTACCACAAAGGACAAATATTTACTGCACCGTTTTTTTTTTTTTTTGTATAAAGCCAGGTGTGGTTACTTACAAAGAAAAGATTAGTAATAATGTGAAAATAATACTTTAACAAGGACAATAGAGAGCAGTTATGGAAGATACAAAGCCTTTAAAAGCAAGTACCTTTAAGCCAATAATTTGAGTAAGGGATCAAAGTCATCTCAGAAGATGTCTTTTTTGTTTTTGTAGACAGCTTTTCTTTTAACACATTGATTGCTCTGTCTTAAGATGTCTTTAAAAAAACAAACCTTCAATCCCACAGAAATACCTTCTACACAGCCTTTGTTTTGTCTGTGGACTTGGAGTTTCTAAAGAATGGTGTTAGGTCATCTGAGCTCTAATCTCATTGAGTACTGTTGTGCGTTTGGGCTGTTTTTCTCTGTTGTTTAATTCTGTCTACTTTTAAGTGATTCAGGCTGAGGGGACTTTCTTTTTCATTTCCAAGTGTTTTGGACATCAAAAAGCATTTATCAAAAGGTGTATATTTTCTAAAATTCCAGCTACTGCTGCTAATATTGATACTTCCTAAGTTTGAAGCCTTTTCACTTTCCCTAAGTGCCAGTTAACATGAACCCATTTTGAGACCAGGAAGGAGAAATGCTGCGGTTATGGCTTGATGCTCCCCATGCCCCCATTTTTTATTTCAATGCTCAAGTGCTCTTTAAGTCAAAACTTAGGGTCTCTCCTGGAGCCATTTTTATAAAAGGAGCCACAGATACTTAATTTGGAAAATCAGCTATGTCAGAAATATCAGTAATAGGCCTGAGATTATTCTAGCCATTCCTGTTAGTCACAAAGAAATGTGCCAATGAATGTAGACTATGGGCAGAGGCCTCCACTGTTTACCAATGTGAAGTAAGCTGTGATTTAGAGGCAGAGTCTTACTGTTCTTCTTTTTAACCCGAGGGACAAGGGTCTGACTTAATCTTGGTGAAACGTAAATACCAGTAGTTCCAATTAGCTGATTTCTTGAATCTAATTGCAATAGTAAATCTCAATATTATTGTCTTCAAGAAAGGAGTTTTTGTATAAAGGATGACTCAGTTATCAATTATGATAAAGGTCTATTGTCACTTGTTTTGTTTGCAGGTGTCTTTAAGAAGGCTCCCATAATCCCTTCAGGAAGAAATATTTTCTCCTTTAAAAGAGAGTATTAGTTAAATATAAAAGCCCTGATCCCTGCCATTGTTGTTGATTCTTTGAGAGACATTTCCCAACATTCATTGTTTAAATGGTTGTCGGGAGGAATCAGGTGAAACTTAATAAACGATTCAGTAACCGGTTCATCTTACTTTGTGTGCAGAAGCCTTCCTCCAGAGGATTTGCATTCAATGAGTGGGGTTTTGACGAGGTATCACTGGGATCATTTTGAAGTATTTGGACCTGTTGCTATATTAGCAAGCAAACATTTTTATTAAAGCCACAAAAATGAAGTTAACCTGCCCTCAAAGAAAGGCCAATAAAAATCAAAATGTAAATTGATTTTTTTTTCCTCTTTTTTTGAATTTGGATAGGACACTGTAAAGACGAAAAGAACCCAGTGGTGATCTGGGACTCTTAACGGAATCATGTAAACTTAAAATAAACACTATTATGGTAAGCACATAGAATGAAAACTAATTTTCCAAATCAAATACATTATATTCATTTTCCCCAATCAACCAAATGTTTAAAACCTGTTAGTTATAACAGCAATCTTCTGGAAATTAATTAGAAGCCTATTAGCTCTGCTAGCTGAGCTGAACCGAATGAAGAGGGTTGCTCGTTACATTTCTAAATAGGCTCCCGAATTAAAGCAAAGGAAGGTCAAAATGACAATCAGCTTGACTCACCTTATGGCTTTGCTTAAGAGGTGGATGTATTTTTTTTTTTTAAGGAGTTAATTTTTTTTTAAGGGAATTTTATCCACTTGGACTCAGTCCTCTAATTTAAAAAGTCAGGATAAAAGGTATCCTGCATATTATCTTTGTTAACAATAACACCCTCTCAAGTGCATAGCAATCTGAAATGGAAGCGACTTTTAGGTCTCTTGTCTGGCCCATCAGCTTCTCTGAAGAGTTTTGTCATCCCCTTTCAGAACTGAGATAGAAAATTTCTTGTGTGCCTTTGATTTTAATGTCATTAGCAAAACGGGCCGCTGACATCAGGAGACCCTGGGTTTTAATGTCTCTCATCTGATTCTTAGGGTCAGAATCCTAATGACTAGCAGCTCTTCCTCTGCTCAGGGAAGTTCACAGAATGTGAGTCCTTCTAAACCCAACAGCTGACTTTAGAAAGGGTTGGGAATTTCCGTATCAAGAAGTTAACCTTGGTTTGATCTTGCGGTCCTTCCTGATCTACATGTCATCTCTTATTCTTGAGCCAGAAAGAACTTGGCAGGATTTATAGTAACAAATAGAATGCAAATCAACATTCAAAGCTTAGATATCTTTCCACTTTTCAGAATATTAAAACCAACACTGACATGTTTAATGTTTGTTTCTTACTGAAGATAAGCATGTGATAATACTTTTCAGGAGAATTAAAATCAAACAGATACAGAAATAATGTCATTACACTTATCCATGGTAACTTTTTAATCCATAGCATGCGTGTTTCACTACTTTATCTGTAAGACAATGATAATTTTGTTGGTTTTGTAAGTAAGAGTTCAGAAATATGGACCATTGGCCTAGAACATAATTGTGTCTCCAGTTAAGTCTGATGCTGATGGATTGAAGAAAGGGAGCTGAGACAGAGCCCTCATAATGGGGGAGGGGGTGCAGTCCCATGAAGGAAGTCGGAAGTCAGATTTTATTATTCCACTAACAGAGTGACTGAGATGAGAAAATTCTGTTTAAAATGTGAGCAAGTTCGCTGGCCACATGGAAGGTATTTACTTAACTTTGTCCCTTGGACTTCAACAAATGATTTGTATTTGTGTGAACATTTGTGGGGTTTTGTTTGCTCTTTGTTTTGTTTTTGGTTTCATTTAGTGATTCATACCCATGCTGATGGGAAACAGTGACACAGCTCATTTTGAAATGAGTGTAATTTACTATTGTGCAACATTCCAGTGAGAATTCCAGAGGAACAGTGGGGTTAACGTGTGGGATTTGGGAACCTGAGCTGACAGAGGCATGGAACACGAGTGAATGAAGAGAGACCAGTTTTTGACTGGCGAGGCATTTTGGAAGCGTAGGCCAGAAATGAGGGAAATTTTTTTTAACATATCATAGGAAATAAATAAATTTATACAAAATAACAACAGTCTGCAGGTTGTCTCAGGGTTGCCTTGGGCTTATCAGATAAGTTAGCCAGTGGCTGGCAGTGCGCATCTGGCTTATGAAAGTGTTGTTCAGACAGATTTTGTTTGTTTGCTTTTTCAAAAATCATAACAGCTTTGAGTATTAACAATATTTTAAAAACCAAGTCATCTGTCAATCCCGAACATGGTTCTTCACTCATGAAAACTAAATATCTTTATGAAAATAGGGATTGAAATACAAAGTATAAAGGCCATATAAACCTCGTATGTGAGAAATCAATGAGGGAGAATTCTTTGAATAGGACTTTGGCCTTCAAAACATAATGTATTTGAATAAACATAAACAAACAAAACGTGGTCACTTAAAATTCACATTCTTAGGTGTATGACTTGACTTCCTAATGTCACAGCATAAATACCAGCAACATAAATATAGCCTCTCACTTTCTTAAAACGGTGATTGATTTAATTAATAATGGTACCATACATACATAATATTTATGTTTCAGTAGTATTTAAATTTAAAATTTAATTTTATTAAGGATTAAATTAATTCTTAATGATCATTTTAATAATACAGTACATTTGTAATATTTGCTGGGCAGTTGTATTGTTTTGTGAATGTATTTGCAACTAGAAATATAATGGAAAATCTTGAAGTTTCTCTCAAACGAATTATTTCCATTGCATATTTGTGATGTGTGGATTTGTAATTCGTTCAATATTTCTTTTTCCCACAACATGTCTTCATTTTTGGATTGTTTGCAGCAGTCTTTTATCGGGCTTCTATTATGTGCTAGGGATGTGGGGATGAAAAAGGTAAAGCCTTTGTCTTCGTTCATCGGACAGGCGTTCATTTGAGTGTGTCGCGTGTGCTAGGCACCATGCAGGGCTTGGGGATGTGGAGTTGAATGAAATCTAATTCCCGTCTTCCTTGAGGCACACTCTCCTGGGAGAGACAGATCGAAAGTCAGCAAGTACTGTGCTGTGTGGTAAGTTACAACAGGAGTATACTGGATAGGAGACTGGATAAGGCTTTAGTGTGAGACAAATCTGATTTCCACACCCAGATCTTCCTTGACATTTTTGGACCTCCAGGTGGAAGCATGCTGTACTTAATTGGAAGTAGGAGTCTGGTGTTTGAAAGAGAGACCTGGGATGAGTATGGCACCTGTGTATTCTTTACTGAGCAGGTAAAAGCTGAATCTGTGAAAATGGATAAGATTGCCCAGAGAGAGAGTGAAGCATTTCAGGAGCAAAGATCCTTATGGAAACCTTTATATTCAGAGAGAAAGCAGAGAGAGATGGGAAGCAGAGGAGACACACAATGAACAGCAAGGAAGAGAGGAGGAAATAGGTTGGGGAACCTAGGAAGGACAGGCCTGTTCAACGCAAAGGAGAAGGTAAGTCCCTGGAAAGTTGTTGGTTGATTTGGAATCAGGGCGTCTGGTGACCAGAAGAGCAGGTTTCAGATGTGAGGAGGCCCCATTGCAAAGGGCTGAGAATGGAGGAGGCGTGGAGGAAGCTGAAGTGAAGGCAGGCTACTCCTGGAAGGAGTTTGAGTAAAACCAGAGAGAGGCCCATCCGGAATGTAGGGTCTGCGGAGGAGTTGCTGGTTGGGTGTTTAGTTTTGGGGTTGGGGGTGTGTGGTGGGTAATATTTTCCTCTGTCCCTCCTTCCCCTCAACAAACAGGGATTAGCGTTGAGGCCCTGAAGTACAGGGGTGAGTCAGGCAGGAATCCTCCCCTCCAGGCCCCCAAGGGGAGGGAGACACCCAGAGATTCACCCCTTGCCGCCTTTGGAATCCTAACTGTGGCAGCGCCCTGGAGGAAATCCTGGAAGGCTAACTGGGTGTGGGGCTGGAGGTAGTAAGGGAGCCTGGTCCAGGAGGTGGGCGTGGCTTCTAGAAAGCGACCTTTGATCCCAGGTGAGAGGAAACAGCCTCTGTGGATGGTGGGGCAGGAGGGGCTGCTGGAAGCCTCGTCCCAATGGGCAACAGTCTTTTCTGTCTGTCACCGGCTGAGAGTGGTATTGGCAAGGGCCTTGAAGGGGGTTTTTCAGTTCTGGTTTGTTTTAAAGGATGTAGGTAGTGCCAAGTGTGTTCAAACTCATTTTTTTTAAAAAAATTATTTATTTATTTATTTAGACTGCTCCAGATCTTAGTTGTGGCTCGCGGGCTCTTCGCTGCGTCATGCAGGCTCTTAGCTGGGGCATGTGGACTCTTAGTTGCAGCATGCATGCGGGATCTAGTTCCCTGACCAGGGATTGAACCCAGGCCCCCTGCATTGGGAGCACAGAGTCTTACCCACTGGACTACCAGGGAAGTCCCACAAACTCATTTTTGATGATTCTGCTCATCCTTGGGTATATTTGATAAACCTTGAAATACACTTTGATCATTTTCATTTTTATTTTCATTCTAAAGTGTTTATTCCATATACTTTTTCTCATCTAATTCTTTCTCATTCCCTAAAATGAAATCTCAGATAATTCATTTAATATTTTGTAATTATACAAAACACCTGCTTTGTGTTATTTCTTTGTTTCTTCTGTCTTTCCCTTATGAGTACTGTGTTGCATAGATTAACCTGCCCACGATCCTCTAAGATCAGATACCTTTATCATTTTTGCTTCAAATGCCCAAATAATTGCTTATTTCAAGTGTTAAGTTTGCTTTTTCACTGAGATGCAGACTAATATATCATAAAAGGGTGAGACCCTTGAAGGGAAGGGGTCATCGGCTTCCAGGATCCTCTGAGCCTGGCCGTGGAGCACGCCTGACACTGGAGCGGGACTCACACCCTTTCCCACGGTGCAGTTCCATCTTGGAACACACAGCTAAATAGATTTGTTTCGCTTTCTTTGCCAGTGATTTGTTATGAAGGAGCCCAGGCCTAGAGAGTAAAATTGAAATTTCCTAGTCCTTAAATCTAATCTCCCTGCAGTTCCTGGAAAGAAAGTTTACATGCCTGATGGACTGGCTGTTGATCTACTGGTTTGTCTCTCTCTCTCTGTGTGTGTGTGTGTGTGTGTGTGTGTGTGTGTGTGTGTGTGTGTTTGCGTTTGCACATCTTTAGCCCATTCTCAAATGGACCCTCTCAATGCTTCAGTTTTTAAGGGACCAGAAAAAGTCTCTCTTCCACATTAATGAAGCTTTTCTTGACCACTCTATTCTGCAATAAAATAATGTCCATCCCTTCCAGAAAAGAAGAGACCCTGTAACAGGAGGCTGATTGCCTCTAGATGGGACGGCAGATTCAGCAACTGCTCTTTTTCGGTTAATCCATTTCTTCATTTTCACCTCCTCCTGCATCACATCATCTCTCCATTTCCTCTGTAACATATGCTTCCGGTGTCTGCCTCCGGGGTGCCTACACTCTCTGCTCCAGTCCTCAACCTCGTTATGTTTCTTCTAAATCCGTTGTGACTCTTCCTAAACTTGTTCATGCTACTTGCCCTTGTTGTGTCATCTTAACTGTAAATCTCTGGATTCCAAATGGAAGAGTTGTTTGTCTGGCAAGTTGGATACTTTGGAAGGAATTAATAAAGGCGTCACTTAAATAAAAAAGGTGTCGATGAGACAACAGATGAGTGGGGGGGAGGGATGAATTGGAGAAATATAGGAGAATTCTGTGCTGAGAGTTTCAGAAGTGTTTTAGAAATTGTAGATGATGCATTACAGATGTGATTTATACAAGAGGAACTCTTGACATGATACCTGTTTGTGCTGTTAAATTATACCAGAACATTAAGATTTTGTATTATTCTAGAGTTGACTAACTATTCAGATTGTAGCAGTTAAGGGGGCATCTTCTGTAACGCTGCCTGGAGAGACTGGGGATGGCTTCCCGTTGATTCCTGAACCTCATGTAGAGATGCAGGATGCAGAAGTGGCAGGGAGCCCAGGAGAGTGTAGGATGTAGGCGGGGGCCAGCATACTGTAGATAGCTGGATTGTGAAGCTTGGGGGTCAGTCATCGAAGGAGATAAAGATGGAGGGGCCCAGTGGGACAGATCACAGGGTAACTTGTGTCTCAAGCACAGGAATTTGGTTTGGAGTGTTGGATGGAAGGCTACAGAGAGGAAGAAGAGACCACCAGAAGGACAGGGTTTTGCCAACACAGGGAAGACAGGACGAGGCACTGGCTCGTCCACGTTTATCTTTGGAACATCCAAGTCGCAATGCCTTGTGTTTCTAATGAAGACCCTGGATTCTTAATAGGGGTTCCACACTGCAGGACAGTCCATCCCCTCAGGTGATGGCATTATTATCCCCATATCCTAACAGGGGAATTACAAGTTTGTACACCATTAGTTTGACTCTTACAGTTACCAGATATGTTGCCTGTCCAGTTGAATTATAGTTATTGGCCAAATTGGAGCTGCTCATCACTCCAAAGCAAGAAGGAAGTCAACTTTAAAAAAAGCCAATTGATGTGGTATATTTAATGTGATTCTACCTGAGGATGTAAGAGCCCTGAAAATGGTTTTTTTCCAGTGTTCTTTGTTCTCTAGGAAAAACTTGATGTTTTAGTGGTGTGATTGTGCTACTGTATTATATACTGATTATATGTTAAGGGATAATCGTCTGTGATGTCAGTAGCTTTAAGGAGTGCTGAAGTGGGGAGCCCCGTAGTCTCCCTTTCCAAGCTTGAATCCTAGCTCTCTCCCTCTCTCCCACAAAGCTACACTTTCCTTCTCTGTAAAATAGAGAAAATATTACCAACTTCATAAAGTTTGTTGGGAAGACATAATGAAGTCAATAAAATTCTAACTACATGTTAAGTGCTAAATAATGGCTAGTTATTTTTGAAATAACACATATATTTTTAATTAGGAAAAATAGTCCAATAACAGCATTATGTTACAATAAAGTAATTGTTACAGACAGTTTCCAGGTCCATCTATATCACCACATGAGTGTGTGCCACAAAGATTCTCGGTTTGTAATCCTGAAGAATTTAATGGACACTTTCAAATGTAGACTTACAGGGGGAGAAAAAGTTGTTTTCTAAATAGACCATTGAGTACTAAATATCTCCATACAATTTCGGAAACTTCAAGATCCCTGATAACATTGAGTAAGGAGTCAGAATTATTCCAGAATTCTTTCCATTAAAATGTCCACTTTCAAGACGTCTTCCAATAGAAAAATGAGTGAGCGACCATGACCAGTAAGATTCGGAAGGTTGGATTTAGGCATATTAATTAATAAAATTTGGGAACTGCTGTGAGCATGCAAACTTGCACACAGCAAAATGCTGTAATTTATTGAGGAAAACTGAATTGCAAAACCTTTGCTCCTCACACACCCCTAATCCACCCAAAAACAAAACACAGCAGCTTGGCTGAGCTTAAATAACTGACTTTTCATATCCTTTCATGGACACAAAGGGCTAATCCTGAGGCTACTTGAGCCACCAATGCTGGCAGTGGTGGGGACCACCATGGAACGTGTCATTCCCTCCTCACCACACACAAAACACATTGACTGAAGCTTTATGAAGTGAAAATGCCCAAGAAAAAGAAAATGTGAAGGAGGTGTTCTCAGTCATTTCTTTCCAGAGGGGGGAGCGCAAAAGAACAAGCTGCTGCATCTGGATATTGAGAACAAAGCAAGCCTGAGACCAGGGCATAATAGGGTTGGGTCACTTGCTTTTATAGAAGCAAAGAGTGGAACTGCCTTTGCTTGTCTCAGTACCACTGACCCTTGCATTTCATTGTGTAGAGATGTCAGGGAAAGTGTGTAGAAAGCATTCCAGCCTCTTTCACTGAACAATGACTTTGTCATTTTGAGATTTCTGTGGTGTGTTGACCCTTTCCCCACCCCCTCCCTCAAATCCCCATTGGACAAAAGAGATAGTTAGGCTGCCTTGCCCTGTTTGAAAGATCTCTGTTTTTCGGACTCTTTAAAAGTAAACTCATCCATTTTAACTGAATCACAGCATTTTCCCGCTTTTAAAATCAACAGAAGCGTTTTAGTTTGGAATTTGCAGGGATGGGATACTCCCTGAAAACGCTAGTCCCAGAGATAAAGATTCATGCACACTGCCAAGTGAAAGTGGGTTTCCTTTTTAATAGAAAGGAGAATTGATGATATTGGTTACTGGAAATATTTACAAACACTTGACCCTCGGGTTTCAGAGATTAAGGTGATATGCTTCACACAAGCCCACTCATATGCTCCGTTTACCTTTCTTTTTAATGAAAGATCAGACGGCGGGTGGGTTTTTCCAGCTTGATAGTTAGCACGCTTAGAAATCAGCAGTGCCAGCATCAGCCTGGTGACAGTTAATCAGCGGGGACCTTCCTAGGCTGGCAACCAAGTGTTCCATTTTGTCTGTCCCAGCATGTGTGGTCCAATGATAACGTTTATAGTTTAACCAGAAGCTAATTAAGACCTAAAGAAAAAAAAAATAAGGACCCCATTTTTATCAAGCCTTGCGGTGGTATTCAGAGCATAGAACTTTACATTGTAGCATAATTGGACGATGTCCATTACAAAACTATAGTGGCCCTTCACAGTGCTTTCTCTCCCTGCCATCTTGTATCTTTAGGAATGATCAAATGGACTGTTGTTCCTAGGGAGAGGAAAATGGCAAAACATTTGCTCATGTTGAGCACCTTTAGAGTCTCTATATGCTCTTCTTGAGTATATTTCTTCAATTCTATCTACCAATGTATTTTCTTGATAAAATTAAGAAGAACGGGTGAGCTGGAGAACTTCCTTCATTTTCATGAAAACCTCGTCCTTGCTATTTTATGCATGGATATATGTCTTCAATCTGATGTGGAGCGTGATTAATTATAATCTATTTGTCTTGTGGTTGCTCTCTGCTTGTGAGTTTTGTTTCTTGCAACTCTTTCTCTGGGTCTTTTGATTTAGTTTTCCCTGATTGTTATCTGCATCCAGTTAGGAAGCAGATAGGGCAGCTCTAGCATTGAAGCTAAGGGCAGCGTCCTGTAGGAGATATGTCACATGGGGCTCAGGCACCCCGCTGGTTACCGTTATCTCCCACATGTGTCCCCCAGCCTGCCTTTCCCAGTGCACCCAAGGTAATCAACACATGAAATTATGATTGTGTATTTTACACATTGCCAACACCTGCCTGAGCATAACCGAAGGTACGGGAATTGGATTCTGGTGTCATCATGGCTGTCGTTGCTGTGTTTTTCTTTTTCTTCTTGTTGTTGTTTGTCTTTTGGTTTTGTTTTGTTTTGTGTGATTTGGCTGCTCTGTGGGGCTTGCAGCATCTTAGTTCCCGCACCAGGGATCGAACCCATACCCAAGCAGTGAAAGCACCGAGTCCTAACCACTGGACCGTCTTTTAATCTGTTTTTTAAAACGTATTTATTGATTTTTTGAGGTATAGTTTACGTACGATGAAACAAGCAAGTTTTCATTTTTTTGGTTAATGAGTTTTGATAATTGTTTACATCCCTTTGATTACCACAAAAAACAAAATGTAGAGCATTCCCGTGACCTCAGAAAGTCTCTCTTGCCCCTCTGCAGTCAGTTTCCCCACCCCCGCAGTTATCCGAGATTTCTGTCGACATAAATCCGTTTTCCTGTTCTTGGGCTCCATATATAAATGGAATCAACATAGTACAGGTTTTGCTGTGATGCCTTGTTTTGCTTAACGTGTTTTCAAGATTTTCAAGATCCATCCATATTGCTCCTTGTTTCAGTGGTTGTTTTCTTTCTTTTTCCTTTCTGAGTCATTCCATTATATGAAGATACCACAATTTATTTATCCTTTCTCCAGTTGATGGATATTTGTGTTGTTCATAGCTTTTAGCAGTGAACCTTCTTGGAGAAGTGTTTATACGGACACAAGTTATCATTCTTCTCAGCTCTATTTTAGAGGAATGATACAAGCTCCATGTACAAGTGGAATTGTTGGGTCATAAGGTAGGCATTTGTTAACTTTAAAAAAAATTACCATAAAGTTTTTCAAGATAGTTGCACCATTTTACACACCCACCAGCAATATATGGGAGTTCTGGTTGTTCCACACCTTAGCAATTTTTGCAGCACTTAGTATTATCAGTCTTTGTGATTCAAGTCTTTCTGTGCATGACTACTCTCATTGTGGTGTCAATTTGCATTTTCCTGATGATTAATGATATTGAGCTCTTTTTCATGCATGCTTACTGACTATTTTTTCCAGTTATTCTAGCCACATTTGTTTAAAAGACTTTAATGGATTGAATTGGCACCTTGATTAAAAATCATCTGACTGTATGTGAGCAAGTCTGAGTTTGTATACTTTATTTTGTTCGATTGATCTGTTTATCCTTGTACCAGTACTGCAGTCTTAGTTACTGTTCGTTTTAGTAAGACTTGAAATCCTCTGGTTTAAGTCCTCTAACTTTGTACTTCTTCCTTAAGATTGTTTTGATCATTCTAGATCTTTTCTGTATAAATTTTAGAAGCCTTTTAATTTGTTTTCAATGAAAGCCTGCTGGAATTTTGATTAATATTTTCTTTTAGCTATAGATCCATTTGAGGAGTGTCTGAGTTTAACACTATTGACTCTGTCAATTATGTCTGTGGTACATCTCTACTTATTTAGGTCATGTTGAATTTTAGAAGTGTTTTGTAGTTGTTACAGAAATCTTATAATCTTTTGGTTAAATTCATTCCTGAATATTTGGTGTCTTTTGATTGTATTTATGGGATTGTTTTTAATATCACTTTCCAATTGCTTGTTGCTGATCTATAGAAATACAGTTGATTTATTTGTGAATCCACTTTGCATTTCCTGGACGTGGTTTTTCTTTTTTAATCTTGTAGAATTTTCTATATCCACAATCATGTTAGCTGTGAATATTAACAATTTTACTTCTTCATTTCCAATATTTGTTAGTTTTATTTCCTTGCTGTGGCTAGAGGTTTGAGTACAATGTTGAAAAAAGGTGATAATACATTCTTGTACTCTTAAGATAAAATCTTTTAATATTTTTCCATCAAGAATGATGTTAACTGCAATTTTTTAGGTAGATTGAATGTTTCCTTTAATTCCTAAATTCCTGAGAATTTTACTGTTTTTAAAATCAAGAATAGGTGTTAAAATTTGACCAATGTTTTTCTACATTTCTTCAGATAATTATATTATTCACCATTAATCTTTTAATGTGGTATATTATACCGATTGATATTTGCAGGTTAAATTAACCTTATATTCCTAGAATAAACTCCACTTGGTCCTAATGTGTACCATATATATTTTTTTTACGTATCATTGTATGCAATTTGTTAATGTTTTGTCAAGAATATTTGTATCTGTTGTTCATGAGGCATTTTGGTTCATAATTTGCTTTTCTTTAAATGTTTTGCCAGGTTTTGGTATCAGAGTTATGCAGTCCTCATAAAAAGACATGGGAAATGGATATTTTTGTTATGGTCTTTTTTTTTTTAGCTGCACCTTGCAGCTTGTGGGATCTCAGTTCCCCGACCAGGGATTGAGCCCAGGCCAGGGCAGTGAAAGCCCGGAATCCTAACCATTAGGCCACCAGGGCACTCATTCCCATGGTCAGTTTTTTTTTTTTTTTTAATTTATTTATTTATTTATGGCTGTGTTGGGTCTTCGTTTCTGTGCCCCATGGTCAGTTTTATGTGTCAATTTGACCAGGCTGTATTCCAGTTATTCAGTCAAAAAGTAGTCTAGGTGTTACTGTGCAGATATTTTATAAATACGATTAAAGTGCATAATCAGTTGACTTTAAGTAAGGAATGCTATCTTAGATAGTCTTGGTGGGCCTGATTCAGTCTGTTGAAAGGACTTAAGAGTTAAGGCTTCCCTGAATAGAAAGAAGTTCTGCCTGTGGATAACAGCATTGGCTCCTGCCCAAGAGTTCCAGCCTATCGTTTGTGACAGCTGGCCCTGTGGATTTCTGACTCGCCTAACCAAGTTTGATTGTGAAATACTACTTTTTTTATGTTGTTAGATTAAGTTTATTGGTATGTTGTTTAGTGTTCCTAAGACAGTTTGGATTGTAATTTTTTTTCTTTTAATGTGTTTGCGTGGTTTTTATATCATGATAATGCTGGAGTCAAATTCCCTGGAAGAATTTGGTAAAACTTTTTTCACAATCTACTTGTGAAGCCCTATAGACCTAAAGTCTTTTTTTGGTGGGAAATTTTCATATTATGGAGTCAGATTCTTAAATTGATATGGACGTATTCAGATTTTCTGTTTCATATTATGTCAGTCTTTGTATGTGGCTTTTCAAGAAATTTGTTGTTTGCATTGTATTTTTAAGTTTATGAGCACAATGCTCATTATGTCCCGTTTTTAGTGCCTGTGATATCTCTTGTGTTATTCTCTTTTAATTCACGTTAATGGTAATCACCCCCCCCCCCTTTTTTTTTAAATACTTCCTTGGTGCTTTCAAAGAACCAAGCTTTGGGTTTATTAATTTTTCTCCTTAGAAGGTAGTTTTGTATTTCATTAGTGTCTGCTTTTTACTTTCCATTCTTTTACATAATTTTGTGTAATATGCTGTTCTTTTATTTTAAGATGGATTTTAAGACCCTTGAGTTTTATACTTTCTTTTTGTTTTTTTAAATAAGACTTTTTTTTTTGTTACAGCAGTTTTTAGTTTACAGTGAAATTAAGAGGAAGATTCAGAGATTTCCCATGTATTCTCTGTGGCCTTTAAAAAAATGTTTAAAGTTATAAATTTACCTCTAAGCACCTTAGTTGCAGCCTTCAAATTTTAATATTTGTAGATATTCATTTTCTTTTATGCCAAAATTCTTTGTAATTTTATTGTAATTTTGAATTAGATGATACCCTGAAATGTATTATTGAACTTCCAAATATTTAGTGATATACTAGTTACCTTTTTGTTATTGATTTCTTGTTAAATCCGCTTAGGTCAGAATATATTCTGTACAATTTCTGTCCCTTGAAGTTTGTTGATACTTGCTTTATAGTATAGGATATATGCAATTGAAAAGAATGTCTTACGTAATCACTGACTGCTGTGTTGTATAGTTCCTAATTAGGTCAAATATATTAATGACATTTTAAAAATCTTTTATATCTCTGTTGATTTTTATCTGCTTTTTCTATCAGTCTTTGAGATGGGTGGGTTTCAATCTCCCACTATGGGTATGGCATTGTCTATTTCTACTGAGTTCTGTCAGATTTTGCTTCATACATTATTGAGCTGTGTTATTAGGATTATGTAAGTTTGGATTTTTTAAAATATCTTTTAGATAAAATTGACCCTTTATTCTTATGAAATGTTTTCCTTTATTTCTAGGAATCCTTCCTAACTTCATGTTAGATAGATATTCCAGCTTTCTTTTGGTTAGTTTTTACATGGGGTACCTTGTTCAACATTTTATTTCCACTTTTATTTGGTGTTATTGCTAAGCTGTGCTTTTCAAACATAGGAAATAGATGGACTGTAGTCTTGAATTTCATAATAAGCTCAAACACTGAAAAAGGTTAGTAAAGAAGCTATTGATCATTGAGATTTGCTGAACACAAAGGAAGGGAGAAGTGCACTCTGTTTCCCTAATCATTTCTCTTGTGTTGGTTAAGAAACTGTAAACCAAACCCCACCATGCACTCTTTAGTGGAGTTAACTGTGACTCAGGATTAAGGGCCACCTGAAGGATTACACAGGTTCCACAGCTAGTGTGGATCTGAAAAGATCTAAGGCAGTCAACTGAGGGATGAAAAGCATGATTAGTGAATCCTAAGGAAAGGACAGGTTTAGAAAAGCTTTATTAATATTAGAGTGTGTATGGATCTCATCATAGAGATAAGACACACCACTTTTTATCATTTTCTTATATAAAAGAGTTAATTGGGTTGGGTGAGGTCAAAAGAAATGTGATAAAGGAGGGGTCTGGAACCAGAGCTGATCTGTAGACTCCCTTAGACATGCAAGGTACCATATCGCCTTACACCTGCAGACTCAATATTAACTCTAGGGTTAGTATTAAGTTTAGGAGCTTGCACTGAAGAGCTTTCCCTATTTTTCCCTTTGCTTCTATTTATCCTGTGATTGAAGGGTAAGGAGTATTGCTTCATAAAAATTACATTATATTGTTTTGTATTTTTTAAAAATATTTATTTATGTATTTATTTGGCTGTGTCAACTCTTCGTTGCAGCACGTGGGCTCTTCGTTGCTGCAGGTGGGCTTCTCTTTAGTCGTGGTGCCCAGGCTCCAGAGCTCGCGGGCTTAGTTGCCCCACGGCATGTGAGATCTTAGGTCCCAGACAAGGGGTCGAACCCACATCTCTCGCCTTGGAAGGTAGATTCTTAACCCCTGGACCACCAGGGAGGTCCCAGAAATTACATTTTATTTCTTAATACTTAGAGAGCTTCGTGTAGGCGTTCAGGATTTTACTGCCTCTACAAGAATCTTGTGTTAGCTAGCAGCACAATGGATGAGATAGTCATTTCATTGAAAGGCTTTTTTCTAAATCTCATATGTTTCCAGAATAAACAGGTAGAAGAATCTTTCCTACACCCACATCAATAAACAGCTTACTGATTAAAAACTGGGCATTATTTTTTTATCTCCCTAAATCAGAAGAAAATCTTGCTGTATTTTCTTGCCAAGAAGTGAATCTTGCTTTGTTTATTGCACTTGAGTCATATCTTCTGCAAAAATCAGTAATAGTTTAAGGCATTCTGGACGATTTGTACTTACACAACTTGGAATATAATTCTTAAGAGTCTGACTGACAGCAAAATTCAAAGATTTGAAATTCTCTTGGGGTGTTAAGAATCTTAATGATCCTGATTTTATTTTTAATCCTGTAAACAGATAATAAAAGTCCTGTCTACTTATTAAGTGATTTTATGATTAAATACATATTTTACATTGTGCCCAATACAAGAGTGAGCGAGAGAGTTCACATAAGAATGGAGTGAGCCAAAAGTATGGATGGCATATTTGTTTGCATAAAGTAAGAAGAATACATTTTTACTGGTGTTTATAGAGAACATGTTCTTTGGCACAAGCTTCACAGAGACTAGCAGGAACAGAATCCCATGGAATTAAGTTTAAAGTAACATGTGGGTAGAGATACCTAGGAATTCCTACAGGACTGTAAGCAATTTGGAATTTAAATGCCAAACAGGCAAACAGGCCCTCATATTTCACACTGTGCTTGTGAAAGGAATATGTTAAAGTCTGCAATATTAGAATATAGTGTTAATTCTAGACTTAGAGACTTCCTGGGGAAACTTTAATCCAAGTGTATATATTGAACTTATAAAATCCTTAGCCTCATGTTTGTGTTCTTGGGGTTTATGTATTTATTAAAATTAAGTTGTGTTGTATTTTATGCTTTCTTATGAAACATTTTAAAAAAATTTAAACAGTAATTATTAAAACATGTTAGTGTGTTCTATGAGCAATCATTTTTAAGACCTTTTAATGATCAGTCTGCTCTGTGAGCTGATCAGGCTCTAATTAGCTAGGAAACTAGAACTGGTCCCTGCATGGGAGAGAATGCAAATAAGTGGGGAAAAATATAAAAGGGGACTATATTTAGATCTTAATTTTTTTATTATGAATTTTATCTGTATATGGGATACTGTATCAGGCAGAAATTAAAAGAACAGGCTTGGGAACAAAATGAGTGAATTCTCTGACTTCGAGCAAACTCCCAAACCTCTCTGAGCTTTGTAAACAGAAAGGATAATCTCTCCTACTCAGATGTGATATGAGAATGAAATCAGTAATGCTTGTGAAATACTAGAGAGGTGGGACCCATGGCAAGCCTCATGAAATGTCATCCATTATTGGTAATTTGGAGGGTACAGTAATAACCACCATTTATTAGGTTGTCAACCAGATCTAGAGAATTGTGGAATTTCTTCAGTATTATGAAAAAATTTGCCATGGGCACTAGCAATACAGCAGTTATCTTAGTTTTCACATTTTTTGAATGGGGAGGTTTTTAAACAAAACCATTAACATTTTCCAGAAGGCATTATTATTATTATTTTTTCCTTTACTGTTTTGCTGTAGTCGATTAACAATTCATTTAGCTTACAGTGTGGTTTGTCAGAAAGAGCTGCTCGCAGGACAGCATCATTTCTGAGGATGAGAGGTGCTCATTAGACCTCCCTTCCACAGGTGGTGGTGACAGTGTCCTCTGCCTGAGTCATCCTGACATCCTAACAAGGCTGCTTTGTTCCACCAAGAAGGCTGACCTAGGGTGGACACAGTTAAATTTCCTGGGATTCACTAGTTTACAAAATGTAGCTTCTGTACTTTCATTGATATCAACTCACCAATTCATGGTGCATGAAAGAGAAAATGTCAAATTGATCTTCTGTTTGGAATATACTTCTTAATCAGGTTTGCTTTGGTGCTTCAGAGGTCTACCATTTTTTCCCCTTAGTCTCCAAGAAATGCTCAGCAATTTCAGAGCAGTAAGTTTCCACTAATAAGAAGCAAAGTTTGAAATAAAAAAAGGATACAGAATAGGAAACATCTCAAAAAATGTTGACTTGCCTCCATTCCCCTAAGGTTATCAATCTTTGGAAGGCCTAGAGTTGGGAAGAAAATACAGACGGGACAGAAATTGTACTAGGGATGAGGTTTATTGTTCATATTATTTTAAAAGTGTGTCTTCAAACAGAATAGACCTCACATTCAAGTTTTCTCTGTGGCCAGAGAAAAACCACAGTCACTTTGTACAGGTGACATCATTACCACACCTAGGAAAAATAGCACCTGCTCCGGTATGTCCTTGGTTAGTACTAAGCTGTTCCAGTCATTAGAATGAACTGTCTAACAGGGTCCAACCTCATGAGATTCTTAAGATTCTTTGGGTCCATAAATCTATTAATACACCATCCCATCTCCCCTGGCTCCTTGAATCTAGAACACAATTAAGGGAGTTAGAATTTATATTTGTTATATATGAACTGGTAGGCACTTTATATACAGTATCTCATTTAATTCCCATCACCATCCTTTTATGCTGTTGGTATATCCCAGTTTTTGCTTAGATTAAGGGTGTTTGTCAGACTTCCCTGGTGGCACAATGGTTAAGAATCCACCTGCCAATGCATGGGACACGGGTCCGAGCCCTGGTCCGGGAAGATCCCACATGCCGCAGAACAACTAAGCCCGTGCGCCACAACTACTGAGCCTGCGCTTTAAAGCCCACCAGCCGCAACTACTGAGCCTGCGAGCCACAACTACTGAAGCCCGAGCACCTAGAGCCCGTGCTCTGCAACAAGAGACGCCACCGCAATGAGAAGCCTGCACACCGCAACGAAGAGTAGCCCCCGCTCGCCGCAACTAGAGAAAGCCCGTGCACAGCAATGAGGACCCAACGCAGCCAAAAATAAATAAATAAACAAACAAATAAATAAATATTTTTTAGAAAAAGTTTTTCACATGGTAAGCGTGCAATAAATATCATGAGCAACACCTGTAATTTTCTTCTTTCTTTGGATGGGAAAGCATTCCTTACCATTCCAACATGTCCTTCGACGAAAGGAGTTTAATCCTAACAAAACACCCATTAAAGGTTATTTTTGAAGAGAATGCTGGATAAAGAGGCCACTGTATCTGTTTTCACTCTTCTAGACATTTCTACAAGTGATTGGTGTGGTGGGTGTGGCGGTTTCGGTGATTCCTTGGATTGCGATACCCCTGGTTCCCCTTGGCATCATTTTCTTTGTTCTCCGGAGATATTTCTTACAGACGTCAAGGGATGTGAAACGCCTTGAATCTACAAGTGAGTACCCGGGGCTCTCAGGTTGGGATGGCAACTCAGGCTGGCTTCCGTTTACGCTGTAATGAACCAGACCCCTGAAATTCTGCAGACTCTGTCTTCTGGAATTTCGCACTAAGTTAACATTAGGTAATTGGATATTATGGCCACTGTGAGTCCGTGTGGCCCTTAAGGCAAATGGAGCTGGTGGCGGGTCAGCTGCAGCTTGGCATTTTAGCACAAGGAGGATGAATGTGAGACCATGAGGACAGGGACTGTCTGTCTTGTTCATGACATACTTCCTAACACAGAGCATCTACTCCATAAATACTTTTCTTAAAAATACAGTATTTCATCATGTTAGAACTAACATCTTCTCTAGGAGATGCACAGGTAACAAAGTGATGTCAGTATTTTCTGCTGATAAAGCACAAGCTATCACTCATCCCAGAAAGGTCACAGGCTCAGAATCTGCCCACAAAAAAAGCAAGTTGCCTCATTCACGGTGGGGAATGAAAACCAAAAGGGGTCCTTCCTGCCCAGCAACCTACAACCCACCTGTTCCCTGAGGTGCAGGAGCCAGACCGTGGTGCTTGTTGCTCAGTGTGCTCTTAGAGAAGATGCCAGGAAACAAATGGCCAGTCATGTGACACGAGGCCCCAAACCGACGCATAGTCACTAAAAAGAGAATGGCCACTGTCAGATTCTAAAAGAGTGATATCAGTGTCACATACCACAGTGGCCTCCAAATGCCTCAAGTATCCTGTAGGGCAGTTATAAAAACATCCATCAGGTTCCCAGAGCGGAAGTCGAAACTATTCAAAGACCCCTTGACTGCATGGGTCCTCTGGGCACAAGGGCCGTGTGATGCCCAGGTGCCCCGTGGCGCACGAAGAGACTCTTGGCATAGGTGTAGGAAAATTCCCAGGATGGAAGGAGATGGCAGACTGTCTGTTCACCTTACTTATCTCGCCTGTGTCCTGTGCCAGCCCTTAAGTTTCTAATCTAAGGTGGAGACAACACACAGATACACAGTTTCATCAAAATTCACACACAATTTCATCAAAATTCAGTGTGGTCAGGGACTCTGACGGAGAATTAAATTTAAAAATGATACTGAATCAAAAATTAGTGAACAGTAATTTCTACCTGGAGGGATGTCAGGGAAGAATTTGGAATGTGGCCCTGTTTGAGGAGGACCTTGACGATTGAGTTAGTATGGAGATTCATTATCTAAATCTAGGTCAGATTTGAATTTGGTCATAGACGGTTTTAAAGAGAACCTTTCATGTCCAGGTCATAAAAGTGAAGCTTAGTGTGAGCAGGAGTTGGAGGGTCACATGGAGGATCCTCTCCAGGAGAGCGGCGTCATCCCTCTTCCCCCAGGCAGCCCTCCAGGAAGCCCTTGGGTGCGCCCTTTGGAAGGCGGTGGATTTCTTTGCATCGAGTCTACCTGACTTTCTCTGTCGTTTGTCTGTCTCTGCTTCCCCAGCTCGGAGCCCAGTATTTTCCCACTTATCATCTTCTCTCCAAGGACTCTGGACCATCCGGGCGTACAATGCCGAAGAGAGGTTTCAGGAACTGTTCGACGCACACCAGGACTTGCATTCAGGTCTGTAAGTTTCTGGAAATGATTTCAAAGGATGGGAGGTGCTGCCTTCTGAGGCTTGAGTCCTTGTCAGGTGGCCTCACTGGCCCACACCTCTCTCTGCCTCCCCACGTCCTCCTCCCCACTCCTTCCTCTCAGCCTCCCCTCTGTGCTCCCCTCTCTTCCCCTGTCACACCCCTGCTTTTCTCCCCTGACTGGCTTGCATTGTCCTTCCATCAAGGTGCCCTGTGGCCTTCTGTCCGTTTAGGGAGGGTGTCAACAGATTTTATTTTTTTAAGCAAAGAGCCACACGGTCTCTGTTGCAACTACTCAGCTTTGCTATTTATTTATTTTAATAATTGAATTGTCAAAAAATTTATTTATTTATTTATTTGTTTGTTTGTTCATTTTTGGCTGCATTGGGTGTTCCTTGCTACACATGGGCTTTCTCCAGTTGCGGTGAGCGAGGGCCACTCTTTGTTGCCGTGGGCAGCCTTCTCATTGTGGTGGCTTCTCTTTTTGTGGAGCACGGGCTCTAGGCACGTGGGCTCAGTAGTTGTGGCGCACGGGCTCAGCTGCTCCGCGGCATGTGGGATCTTCCGGACCAGGGCTCGAACCCATGTTCCCTGCATTGGCAGATGGATTCTTAACTACCGCGCCACCAGGGAATTCCAGCTTTGCTATTTATTACCGCACTAAAGCAGACAAAAATAACACATCAGCAAATGGCTGTGTTCCAGTAAAGCTTTATTTACAAAAGCAGGTTGTGGCCATTCTTGGCCCTCAGGCTGTGATTTACTGACTCTTTTCAGAGCATACAGGGTGGCAGACCTGAAGAAGGAAAATAATTTCTCTCTTATCAGATTTGCCACCCAGAATTTCCTCTAAGTCAGTAAAATCCTGGCCCAACTTGCCAATCTTTATTGTATTTTGAAGATAAAATGGCATTTTGAAAGCCACATGCAGATCCTGTTAGCTGATGGTCGTTTGGATACTGGCTCCTAAGAATAAACATTGTGCAGGGCCCTGTAGTAAGTGCAGAAGGTGCTGGAAACAGAGTGTGAGCTGCGCTGTCTGCCAGCGGAGAACTAGGAACAGTCAGCCCCGTGAGAGGATGAGCCTCACGTTGAGGCCCAGAGCTGTAAGAAACACACCAACGAGACCATTTTTCTGTGTTCGTTATTATGATCGTAATTCTGTTTATAAGCTGTGGGTTGAAGAGTTTAGTACCTTCTTCCCACAAAGCCCCTGGACTGGTATCTATGTATACCATACGTTGTCTTGTGTCAGAGCCCAGCTTTTTGTGATCTTTAGGTTGCTTGAGGATGTAACTTTGCTGTCCTACCTTGTGTAAACATCTTCTGTAGCTCAACAGAGCAAAATGCTCTCCCTCATTAGAAGCAGCCTTCATGATACTTCTGCTTATTCATTATGCTTATTATACTTCACCAATGCAGAGGCTTGGTTCTTGTTTTTGACTACGTCCCGATGGTTCGCTGTGCGTCTGGATGCCATCTGTGCCATCTTTGTCATTGTTGTTGCCTTTGGGTCCCTGATTCTGGCAAAAAGTAAGTACAGATGTGAATAACTATCTGTATTATGATTACGATTTATAGCTTCATTTGCAGTTATTAATTTAAACTCTTGCCTCTTTGTCTAATACCATATACCGTTTGGTTCTAGTGAATTGTATTAAAGTGTTTGCAGCGTGTGGTTTTTCAGTGTGGCCCTTGTAGAGGAGTCATTTGGGTCTTGATGAGGCCTTTAATGAGATGCCTTGATGAGGGCTTTGATCCTTTTCTATTTCTTAAATGGGTTGAAGTCTCTACACCTCTAGCAGCTGACCTTCTGAACATTCCTGATAACGTCTTAGCGTTAGGAGGAGAGAACCAAGTGTGCTATTAAGCTTTTTGTCAAGGCTATGGCATTCAGGCTCCTCGGATCTCTTGGTTGTAGGTGCCTGGTGTACTGAGGTGAGAAATATTCTCTGTAGGAAAGAACAGTATCCCCTGCTGTGTGGGTACCAGATGAGCAGGTCATGGTGTGTGTGGCGTGAATTCACCATCCCTAACTATTCCGCAGTAACAACACTGAATCGTAGTGTTTAATAATGGACCAATGAGAGCAGTATTTTAGATTTAAAAGTACTGGCTCTTAGAACCTATTGACTTTTTTTTCGTGGTTTCCAACTGCAGCTGCGTTGTTGGGCGTACAAAGTGAAATTACATAATGGTCCTTGAAACCATAATGACGAAAGCCTGAATGATGACATGATTCCTCGCCTGTATAATACTGTCAAGTGTATGTCAGTCCTGTCGGGATTAATAAACTTATTTAATAGTTTTCTGAGTTCATAGTTTCTTTTGTTTGTTTGTTTTTTCTTTTTGTTTTTTTTGTTTTTCGTTGTATCATGGTCTCAATCAACAGGTAGTAAAAATATAAGTAATGCTGTTGTTATGTGCAAGTGTTTTAAATATTATAAAGAAGTCTTGGTACAGTGACAGTAGGATCCCAACTCAGGGTTAAGAATGGAACTAAATTATTTCCTTTCTTCTTCCTCATTTAGCTTTGGATGCCGGGCAGGTTGGCCTCGCGCTGTCCTACGCCCTTACGCTCATGGGGATGTTCCAGTGGTGCGTAAGGCAAAGTGCCGAAGTTGAAAATATGGTAACATTTACCTTTTAGTCTTTTCAGGTCTCCTTGTCATTACATCACATAAAGGCAATTCTTATGTAAAAAAAAAAATCTTAAAACTTTTCTTTTTTTTTTTTACATCATAGCTAACAGGGTTTGTTAGATCCTTCCTCCATCTGTTTACAATTTATTTAAAATAAAATATATACATCTTTTTCTCAGTCTTATGTATGCCATGTCAGCAGGTTTTATATTCATCACAAGCTGTCTTCAAATATAATAAATGTCTCTGTAGGAGGGAGGTTCTGAAATCCTGGAGAAGATATAAGCTAGGGTAATTCCTCATTCCTGGTGAAAGGAGAATTTAGTATTTTGAGGTTTATTTGTTTAATTCATTTAATTTAATTATTCCCCACCCTCCCCATTTGAGAACTTTTCCTCGTGTGTGTTGAACACCTGAATTTATTGGTGCCCCTTCTCTCTGAATGTACTATCAAGTTATGGTTGTTTAGAAGGCCTTAGTCAATATGTAAATTCTCTGCTGTTTCGAATATTTTCAATTTCTCCTAAAGGGAGAAAAATGATGAAAATGAAACTTTTCTATTTCGCTCTCTAACAGAGAAGAAAGTAACTAATTATGAAAATGAGGTGTACTGACTATGCAGTTCTATTCATCTACAACAGATGACCCTTCTGTAGCAAAATGCTACTGGTGGGCGTCCATACATACTCTTTTCATTGACAAAATTCTCTGTTTTTTAAAATTCATTTGCGAAAATTGGATCAGTTAAATCATAGTATTCATTTCTCTAGTTCTTTTTGTTTTAATATAATGTTGAAGAAGGTAGCCATAATAAAAGTGTTACAAGACAATGAACAAGTTTACAAATCATCAGTATCTTCATCAAACTACTACTTCTGTCTTTTGGGGTTGTTAAGACCTGAGATAGCCTTCATTATATAAAAGCAGATATAATGATATAAATGCAGAACATCTCATTCACAGTCTTTGAACATCCATAAACAAGACCCTCCATTCCTAACTCATGTGATGTCATATCTTTCAGATGATTTCAGTAGAAAGGGTGATTGAATATACAGATCTGGAAAAAGAAGCATCCTGGGAATACCAGAAACGCCCACCACCGTCCTGGCCCCAGGAAGGAGTGATCGTCTTTGACAATGTGAACTTCTCGTACAGCTTAGATGGGCCTCTGGTATTGAAGCACCTGACAGCACTCATTAAATCAAGAGAAAAGGTTTGTTTTAGCCATTTGCCTCTTTTTTTTTTTTTGCTGTGTGGATGCTGATTAGATCGGTCCCTCAGGCGGGACCAGGGCAAGCTCTTGAAAAAGAGACTAAATGAGAACAGACATGGTGGCAGGAAGCTCCCCGCACCTGCCCCTCCAGCTTCAAGTCCTGATGTACATACACCCCCTGCACTCGGGTCGTGTGTAGATTCTCCCATTGTATCATGTCCTCCCTGCTTCCTGTGCACACGCTGCCCCTCGACCTCAGAGACCCTTCCCTTCTGTCATGTGGCTGGTGAAAGTCTCCTCATTTTCTGAGTCAACTCTCATTCATCTGCTTCTCTGAGACCCTCTGTTCTTCCTCAGCGTCTTTTACATAATGAAAGTAACAGATGAATGGGTAAACAAATGTGCTATATCCTTAACAATGAAATATTATTCAGCCTTAAAAAGGAGTAGAATTCCAATCTATGGATAAACCTTGAGGGCATCAGGTTAAATGAAATAAGTTAGACATAAAGAGAACAAATACTGTATGATTCCACTTATATGAGGTTCCTAGAGTAGTCAGATCCATGAAGGCAGAAAGTAGGATGGTGGTCACCAGAGACTGGGTAAGGGGAATTGGGTGTTGTTGTTTAATGGGTACAGAGTTTCTTTGTTACAAGGGAGAAAATATTCTGGAGGGACAAGAATATGAATGTACTTATCACTAAACTGCCCACTTAAAAATGGTTTAGTTGGTAAATTTTATGTTATCTGTATTTTACCACAATTAACTGGTGGCATCTGTGGCGTGCTTTGTAATGGTGGGTCTGTATCTCACAGAACCCTCAGGCTCCTTAAGATCGGCGAGCATCTGGTTTTCATCTCTTGTTCCCCCAAAATTGGCATTCTGCAGGGCACAGAGAGGGTGCTGAGGAACTGCTGGCTGGGAGAGTGAGTGAGTAACATGTACAGGTGTGAGCAACCAGTAACAAAAATACACACACAAGACAACTGCGTAAACAACTGATTACCTAGAGTGTTAAATACTTTTAAGAACTGCTCTTTAAAACTCTTTCCACCACAGACCCATCTAGTGGACTACAGCCATAATTTAATGAATGATACCCTTGTGATGGGAAAGAGTATTCAACTTAATGCCCAAATGGTACCCAGGGAGCAGCTTCAGTTAGTCACACGGCAAAAGCTGGCTTCTAATTATTTCCAGTTTCACCGTAGGTTGGAAAGAAGGTGAGGATTGCTGTGTCGAGAAAACATTCACTGCAGCTCTTGATGCAATCCTGTCCCTCAGAACTCTGTAGGCGATGTTTGCTTACTCACCGACAATGTGTCCATCATATTTCCTGTTTGATACATAATTCTGTTAATTTGCACATGTCTTAATTCATATTTTCTGGCTTTGGGGGAAATTTATCTAAGAAACTCTGCAGTAGAACTTAGGAACATAACATATGTGTATTCTTCTATCTTAAAATCCCCAAGTCATAGGATTAGCTGAGCTTGTAAAACGTTTGTGGGAAAATTGAATCTGGAGACTGAATTAATAACTGTAGTAACGTGACTTTTTATTTACATCTTGATCCACTCACAGTATCACCGTTAGCTTCATTTCTGTGTTTGGAGATTATACCTGGGTAGCATAGTCATGAAGCCATTTCACTCCGGCTGTGTACATCCCAGGTCTCCTCTCCTGCACACCTGCCCCAGCCCCTGTTGCTCTGGGACACCCCTTTGGTGTCGGATTTGATTGAGAGAGGCTGCTGCAGGGGACGATGTGGGAGTGAGCCAGGCCCGCAGAAGTGGAGCTTTATTCTCTTTCCATCCTTTCCTCTGCTGTCCCAATTTCTGGAAGTTCTAGTAAATGGGAAAAATTAATAGGCACTATGCAGGTTTCTAATTCATGGAAGAAATAGCAAGTAAAAATAAAGACCCAAAATGAGGTAAATAGCACCCTAGGCTTCCTGGTTAGATTCTGAACACTGGCTGCATTTTTCATTTAGATGATTTTGTGGTTGATTTGATCATTTTAGAGAGTACTGGGCCATTTTCAAGCCTTTTCCAGCTCTAGAGGTAGATTGATTTTGGTTTGTTATTTTTTTTTCTTGCTCAGAGCTATTACTTGAATAATACATTCTTACAGATGCTTACTAGACCTTGCTATAATGTGCAAAAATATCAGTTTGCTACATTTTCTCCTCTTTTACATAATATTTCCTCGGAAACCCCTCCCCTCACTCCCAGATTGTCCCACTTCCCCTGCAGGCTTCCTTGTGACTCAGGCTGTGGTGCCCGGGCCAGCAGCACCTGCATCGCCTGGAGCGTCTTAGAAATGCAGAATCTCAGGCCCACCCAGACCTACTGACTCAGCATCGCATTTGAGGGAGACCTCGCAGTAAAGATTTTCTCCAAGTGTCTTTGCTTTTAGGAATGTAAACTTAACTGGTAATGGTGACACTCTTCTCAGGCAATTGGTAAAACCCTTTGGTGACCTGGAAAAGACTTTCAGGTTATAGTTTTGATAACTGAATGGTAGAAATAGCCTAAGCCGGGTTTTCTTTGAGTTGCTTTTTTCTTACTCTCCTCACTGGAGTGTTGTACTTCCATTCCTGTGGCCGTAAGCAGCCTTCAGTGCCACTGCCGTATCTACGCCGTTTACAAATGTTCCAGTTTGCATAGATGGATCAGTTTCAGTGCAGCTAATAGCATAGGAATATACACACATTCTCACAGACACAGTTCTCACCTGTGTTCTGATGTGTGCTGATTTACATATGAGAACACCCAGAAATACAGGCATACTGCTGTTTCTTTGGGGTTTTTTGCGTGTGTGGGTGTGTTTTTTAAAATAACAAATCGAACATTTGTTGCAACCCTGCATTGAGCATGTCCATCAGCACAATTTTTCCTACAACATTTGCTCACTTCCTGTCTCTTTGTCACAGTTTGGTAATTTGTGCAATATTTTAAACCTTTTCATTATAATTATATTTGTTATCGTGAACTGTCATCAGTGTTCTTAAGCTTACTACAACCCTATGAAGGCTCAGATGATGGTTAGCTTTTTTTAGCGGTAAAGTATTTGACATTAAGTATGTACATTCTTTTTTAGACATAATTCTGTTGTACATTTAGTATGCTACAGTATCGTGTAAACATAACTTTTGTATGCACAGAGGAAGAAAAATATTCATATGACTTGCTTTATTTTGCGATATTCCCATTTTTGTGGTGGTCTAGAACCAAATCCATAGTATGTTCAAAGTCTGCATGTACACAGAACAAATGACCCATATGTACATATACCCTCTAGGACCTGCCTATATGCAGAAATTGTCCCATCTATATTATATAAATTAGGATTTACCATATCATACAAAATGGCTGCAAATGTAAATCAACTAAAGCCACTTTTCTTTCAGTTAATCTCTATAAAGATAAATTATTTTTTGAGATTCGATTATTGTTTTTACAGACTAAGATTCGAAACTTTGGAGGTATTTAATGAGAAAATATATCAAGTTACCGTTGTATAATCAGTGCTCAGAGGGGTTTAGTTCTTCTCTGTTTAAAGCCATGAGTTTTTAAAATTTACTGAATTAATTTACAAATGATTGAAAGCATATCTTAGGCCCCCATCTGTATTTAGATTTATAAATAGAGATGAAATCATCTCTTGGGAAGCTCCCACCAGGGAATTTGTAGTTGGGAAGCTTACTGGTAAAAAAAGGCCAGTTTCTGCATACATGTTTGAATTCAGACAGCTAAAATCCAGTTTTTACAATACAGTTTCATTCCTGACCAGCATTTTACCTGCATTATATTGATTCTTTGATCTTATTGTTAATGCACTTAATTTCTCTCTGCTTTGATTTTAATAACTTGACCGATACGTGACATGTATCTTTCCAAGGTTTAATTAGAAGTATTAATTGGTTTGTAAAATGCCTTTTGAAGTGCTCAGATGAAAGGTCCCATATAAACAGCAAATGTTATTTGTGTTGTTGTTGTTGATCTCATTATGTGTATTTTGCCTACTGGGTACTGCCTTTTAAGACACTGAGACCTGCATTTTACAATTTTAAGGTGTTTCCTTTCAAGATAGAGCATTA
Source organism: Balaenoptera musculus (assembly GCF_009873245.2). Classification (NCBI taxonomy): domain Eukaryota; kingdom Metazoa; phylum Chordata; class Mammalia; order Artiodactyla; family Balaenopteridae; genus Balaenoptera; species Balaenoptera musculus. The sequence continues at coordinate 64,647,189 of NC_045802.1, read as the reverse complement.
TTAAGGTATTTCTTATCAGGAAGTGATTTTGTTTGTCTGCCAAAGAATACTTCCTCTTAAATGATAGAATCTGATATCCTGAATTCTTGTTTGTGTATAATACTTCTTACTTTTCTTGTTGACATCTCTGTAAACTTGCTCACATAATTCTCAATGTTCAGAATAGCCAGACACTAGGAATACAACTAATTTAAAAGCTGACTGCTAATTGAACACGTGGGAAACTGCTGTTGTTTCACTGCCAGTAGACTGATTCTGTTATTTTTAACTCTTCCTTGGACCAGGGGTTCTTAACCAGGGACATTTGTCAATGTCTGACATTTTTGGTTGCCGCAATCTCGGGGGTGCTCCTGGTATCTAGTAAGGCAGAGTCCAGGGATACTGCTAAACATCCTAGAATACACAGGACAGCCCCCATTCCCCAATGAAGAATTATCTTTCCCAAACTTTCAACAGTGCCACAGTTGAGAAACTTATAGACTACACTCTGTACAGAACTTAGAAAATTCGTCTTCAACAACCAAGGGTTTTCCTAGGTTTGTTGCATATTGTGAATTCTTAATCCCTCCTGGATCTCTTTACAGGTTGGCATTGTGGGAAGAACAGGAGCTGGAAAAAGTTCCCTCATCGCTGCCCTTTTTAGATTGTCAGAACCTGAAGGTAAAATTTGGATTGATAAGGTCTTGACAACCGAAATTGGACTTCACGATTTAAGGAAGAAAATGTCAATCATACCTCAGGTATGCACTTCAGAGCATTGACACGTATTCTTTTAATATGGCACCTAAGTTTAATGTCTTTCAATTTGATTGTTTTTTTAAAAATTGGATGAAAGAGTTGATCCTTTTTCCCCCAACAGAGCATATTTTTAACTTCAGGGATTTTCAACAGATATTTTCATCAGATACCTGGTTTGGTTTGTTTGTTCGTTTGTTTTTTTGTGTGTGTGCCTGTGATTTAATAACTTACCCAGACAGATTTCTGGATTCAGACTTTCTCAGGTACCACAATTTTATCCACTGATAACCACATAATTCTGAAAAAAAATAAGTGGTTTGTTTAGCATGTGAGTGGTTTGTGTAGGGAAACACGAATTTTAAGTGTCTTAATGATGGAATTATGCTGTAGGAAATAAGCTACCTTTTCAAAGGTGATTATCTCCCTGGAGTACTTTCTGTGAAACTGTGGGGCTTTGAGAATTACAGCATGTATATATGCTTTGGAGAGACGTTTAGAATTCAGCCATTAGTAAGTGATTTTAATCAGGCAGGCACTACGGAATAGTGAGGAAGAACACGGGACTTGGAATTCCATCTCTGTGCACCTCAGTTTTCTCTCCCTTTCGAGGCAGCTAACAGGACCAACTCATCGAGCTGTTGTGAGGACTAAATAGGTCAGTGTGTGTGGAGTGCTTCCCGTAGACCCCCATACGTGGTTTCTGTGATGGTGGAGCATTGAATTGGGCTCTGATTCTGTATTCTTTTTTTCCACTTCTTAAATAAGTATGGTGTTCAGGGAGTGTTTGATTATTTGCACAATAGAAGCTCCTGTCATTCCTTATGTTTCATCCAGTCAAAATAATTCAGAGAACTTTTACTGAGCAATTCCTATCCTCCAGATATATACCTAAGGGCAACATAGGCCCTGTGCCTTCATCTTCTATCCTGCTCTCTGCTTTGATAAACTTGCTGAGTTTTTTTTTTTTTTTTACTTTGGGTTTTTTTTGTTTTTGTTTTTTTCTTAAATTTTTGAATTTTATTTATTTTTTTATACAGCAGGTTCTTATTAGTCATCAATTTTATACACATCAGTGTATACATGTCAATCCCAATCGCCCAATTCATCCCACCACCAAGCCCGCCCCCTGCCGCTTTCCCCCCCTTGGTGTCCATATGTTTGTTCTCTACATCTGTGTCTCAATTTCTGCCCTGCAAACCAGTTCATCTGTACCATTTTTCTAGGTTCCACATATATGCATTATATACGATATTTGTTTTTCTCTTTCTGACTTACTTCACTCTGTATGACAGTCTCTAGATCCATCCACGTCTCCACAAATGACCCAGTTTCGTTCCTTTTTATGGCTGAGTAATATTCCATTGTATATATGTACCACATCTTCTTTATCCATTCGTCTGTTGATGGGCATTTAGGTTGCTTCCATGACCTGTCTATTGTAAATAGTGCTACAATGAACATTGGGGTGCATGTGTCTTTTTGAATTATGGTTTTCTCTGGGTATATGCCCAGTAGTGGGATTGCTGGATCATATGGTAATTCTATTTTTAGTTTTTTAAGGAACCTCCATACTGTTCTCCATAGTGGCTGTATCAATTTACATTCCCACCAACAGTGCAAGAGGGTTCCCTTTTCTCCACACCTCTCCAGCATTCGTTGTTTGTAGATTTTCTGACGATGCCCATTCTAACTGGTGTGAGGTGATACCTCACTGTAGTTTTGATTTGCATTTCTCTAATAATTAGTGATGTTGAGCAGCTTTTCATGTGCTTTTTGGCCATCTGTATGTCTTCTTTAGAAAAATGTCTATTTAAGTCTTCTGCCCATTTTTGGATTGGGTTGTTTGTTTTATTAATATTGAGCTGCACGAGCTATTTATGTATTTTGGAAATTAATCCTTTGTCCGTTGATTCCTTTGCAAATATTTTCTCCCAATCTGAGGGTTGTCTTTTTGTCTTGTTTATGGTTTCCTTTGCTGTGCAAAAGTTTTGAAGTTTCATTAGGTCCCATGTGTTTATTTTTGTTTTTATTTCCATTACTCTAGGAGGTGGATCAAAAAGGATCTTGCTGTGATTTATGTCAAAGAGTGTTCCTCCTATGTTTTCCTCTAAGAGTTTTATAGTGTCTGGTCTCACATTTAGATCTCGAATCAGTTTGAGTTTATTTTTGTGTATGGTGTTAGGGAGTGTTGTAATTTCATTCTTTTACATGTAGCTGTCCAGTTTTCCCAGCACCACCTATTGAAGAGGTTGTGTTTTCTCCATTGTATATCCTTGCCTCCTTTGTCATAGATTAGTTGACCGTAGGTGCGTGCGTTTATCTCTGGGCTTTCTGTCTTGTTCTATTGATCTATGTTTCTGTTTTTGTGCCAGTACCATATTGTCTTGATTACTGTAGCTTTGTAGTATAGTCCGAAGTCAGGGAGTCTGATTCCTCCGGCTCCGTTTTTTTCCCTCAAGACTGCTTTGGCTATTCGAGGTCTTTTGTGTCTCCATACAAATTTTAAGATTTTTTGTTCTAGTTCCGTAAAAAATGCCATTGGTAATTTGATAGGGATTGCATTGAATCTGTAGATTGCTTTGGGTAGTATAGTCATTTTCACAATATTGATTCTTCCAACCCAAGAACATGGTATATCTCTCCATCTGTTGGTATCATCTTTAATTTCTTTCATCAGTGTCTTATAGTTTTCTGCATACAGGTCTTCTGTCTCCTTTGGTAGGTTTATTCCTAGGTATTTTATTCTTTCTGTTGCAATGATAAATGGGAATGTTTCCTTAATTACTCCTTCAGATTTTTCATCATTAGTGTATGGGAATGGAAGAGATTTCTGTGCATTAATTTTGTATCCTGCAACTTTACCATATTCCTTGATTAGCTCTAGTAGTTTTCTGGTGGCATCTTTAGGATTCTCTATGTATAGTATCATGTCATCTGAAAACAGTGACAGTTTTACTTCTTCTTTTCCAATTTGTATTCTTTTTATTCCTTTTTCTTCTCTGATTGCCGTGGCTAGGACTTCCAAAACTATGTTGCGTAATAGTGGCGAGAGCGGACATCCTTGTCTTGTTCCTGATCTTAGAGGAAATGCTTTCAGTTTTTCACCATTGAGAATGATGTGTGCTGTGGGTTTGTCGTAGATGGCCTTTATTATGTTGAGGTAGGTTCCCTCTATGCCCACTTTCTGGAGAGTGTTTAACATAAACGGGTATTGAATTTTGTCAAAAGCTTTTTCTGCATCTATTGAGATAATCATATGGTTTTCATTCTTCAGTTTGTTAATAGGGTGTATCACATTGATTGATTTGCGTATATTGAAGAATCCTTGCATCCCTGGGATAAATCCCATTTGATCATGGTGTATGATCCTTTTAATGTGTTGTTGGATTCTGTTTGCTAGTATTTTGTTGAAGGTTTTTGCATCTGTATTCATCAGTGATATTGGCCTGTAATTTTCTTTTTTTATAGTATCTTTGTCTGGTTTTGGTATCAGGGTGATGGTGGCCTCATAGAATGAGTTTGGGAATGTTCCTTCCTCCGAAATTTTTTGGAAGAGTTTGAGAAGGATGGGTGTTAGCTCTTCTCTAAATGTTTGATAGAATTCACCTGTGAAGTCATCTGGTCCTGGACTTTTGTTTGTTGGAAGATTTTTAATCACAGTTTCAAATTCATTACTTGTGATTGGTCTGTTCATATTTTCTGTTTCTTCCTGGTGCAGTCTTGGAAGGCTGTACCTTTCTAAGAATTTGTCCATTTCTTCCAGGTTGTCCATTTTGTTGGCATACAGTTGCTTGTAGTAGTCTCTTAGGATGCTTTGTATTTCTGCGGTGTCTGCTGTAACTTCTCTTTTTTCATTTCTTATTTTATTGATTTGAGTCCTCTCCCTCTTTTTCTTGATGCGTCTGGCTAGTGGTTTATCAGTTTTGTTTATCTTCTCAGAGAACTAGCTTTTAGTTTTATTGATCTTTGCTCTTGTTTTCTTTGTTTCTATTGCATTTATTTCTGCTCTGATCTTTATGATTTCTTTCCTTCTGCTAACTTTGGGTTTTGTTTGTTCTTCTTTCTCTAGTTCCTTTAGGTGTAAGGTTAGATTGTTTATTTGAGATTTTTCTTGTTTCTGGAGGTGGGCTTGTATCACTGTAAACTTCCATCTTAGAACTGCTTTTGCTGCATCCCATAGGTTTTGGATCGTCGTGTTTTCATTGTCATTTGTCTCTAGGTATTTTTAAATTTCCTCTTTGATTTCTTCAATGAGCTCTTGGTTATTTAGTAACGTATTGTTTAGCCTCCATGTGTTTGTGTTTTTTACATTTTTTTCCTTGTAATTCATTTCTAATCTCATAGCATTGTGGTCAGAAAAGATGCTTGATATGATTTCAATTTTCTTAAATTTACTGAGGCTTGATTTGTGACCCAAGATGTGATCTATCCTGGAGAATGTTCTGTCCACACTTGAGAAGAAAGTGTAATCTGCTGTTTTTGGATGGAATGTCCTATAAATATCAATTAAATCTATCTGGTCTATTGTGTCATTTAAAGCTTCTGTTTCCTTATTTATTTTCATTTTGGATGATCTGTCCATTGGTGTAAGTGAGGTGTCAAAGTCCCCCACTATTATTGTGTTACTGTCGATTTCCTCTTTTGTAGCTGTTAGCAATTGCCTTATGTATTGAGGTGCTCCTATGTTGGGTGCATATATATTTATAATCGTTATATCTTCTTCTTGGATTGATCCCTTGATCATTATGTAGTGTCCTTCCTTGTGTCTTATAACATTCTTTATTTTAAAGTCTATTTTATCTGATATGAGTATTTCTCCTGCAGCTTCCTTTTGATTTCCATTTGCATGGAATATCTTTGTCCATCCCCTCACTTTCAATCTGTATGTGTCCCTAGGTCTGAAGTGGGTGTCTTGTAGACAGCATATATATGGGTCTTGTTTTTGTATCCATTCAGCGAGCCTGTGTCTTTTGGTTGGAGAATTTAATCCCTTCACGTTTAAGGTAATTACAGATATGTATGTTCCTATTACCATTTTCTTAATTGTTTTGGGTTTGTTTTTGTAGGGCCTTTTCTTCTCTTGTGATTCCCACTTAGAGAAGTTCCTTTAGCATTTGCTGTAGAGCTGGTTTTGTGGTGCTGAATTCTCTTAGCTTTTGCTTGTCTGTAAAGCTTTTGATTTCTCCATCAAATCTGAATGAGATCCTTGCTGGGTAGAGTAATCTTGGTTGTATGTTCTTCCCTGTCATCACTTTAAGTATATCATGCCACTCCCTTCTGGCTTGTAGAGTTTCTGCTGAGAAATCAGCTGTTAACCTTATGGGAGTTCCCTTGTATGTTATTTGTCGTTTTTCCCTTGCCGCTTTCAATAATTTTTCTTTGTCTTTGATTTTTCCCAATTTGATTACTATGTGTCTCAGTGTGTTTCTCCTTGGGTTTATCCTGTATGGGACTCTCTGTGCCTCCTGGACTTGAGTGGCTATTTCCTTGCCCATGTTAGGGAAGTTTTCAACTATAATCTCTTCAAATATTTTCTCAGGTCCTTTCTCTTTCTCTTCTCCTTCTGGGACCCCTATAATGTGAATGTTGTTGCGTTTAATGTTGTCCCAAAGGTCTCTTAGGCTGTCTTCATTTCTTTTCATTCTTTTTTCTTTAGTCTGTTCCGCAGCAGTGAATTCCACCATTCTGTCTTCCAGGTCACTTATCCGTTCTTCTACCTCAGTTACTCTGCTATTGATTCCTTCTAGTGTAGTTTTCATTTCAGTTATTGTATTGTTCATCTCTGTTTGTTTGTTCTTTAATTCTTCTAAGTCTTAGTTAAACATTTCTTGCATCTTCTCGATCTTTGCCTCCATTCTTTTTCCGAAGTCCTGGATCATCTTCACTATCATTATTCTGAATTCTTTTTCTGGAAGGTTGCCTATCTCCACTTCATTTAGTTGTTTTTCTGGGGTTTTATCTTGTTCCTTCATCTGGTTCATAGCCCTCTGCCTTTTTATATTGTCTATATTTCTGTGAATGTGATTTTTGTTCACAGGCTGCAGGATTGTAGTTCTTCTTGCTTTTGCTGTCTGCCCTCTGGTGGATGAGGCTATCTAAGAGGCTTGTGCAAGTTTCCTGATGGGAGGGACTGGTGGTGGGTAGAGCTGACTGTTGCTCTGGTGGGCAGAGCTCAGTAAAACTTTAATCCGTTTAACTGCTGATGGATGGGGCTGGGTACCCTCCCTGTTGGTTGTTTGGCCTGAGGCAACCCAACACTGGAGCCTACCTGGGCTCTTTGGTGGGGCTAATGACAGACTCTGGGAGGGCTCTCGCCAAGGAGTACTTCCCAGAACTTCTGCTGCCAGTGTCCTTGTCCCCATGGTGAGCCACAGCCACCCCCTGCCTCTGCAGGAGACCCTCCAGCACTAGCAGGTAGGTCTGGTTCAGTGTCCTCTGAGGTCACTGCTCCTTCCCCTGGGTCCCGATGCGCACACTACTTTGTGTGTGCCCTCCAAGTGTGGAGTCTCTGTTTCCCCCAGTCCTGTCGAAGTCCTGCAGTCAAATCCCACTAGCCTTCAAAGTCTGATTCTCTAGAGATTCCTTCTCCCATTGCCGGACCCCTATGTTGGGAAGCCTGCTGTGGGGCTCAGAACCTTCACTCCAGTGGGTGGATTTCTGTGGTATAAGTGATCTCCAGTCTGTGTATCACCCACCCAGCAGTTATGGGATTTGATTTTACTGTGATTGTGCCCTTCCTACCGTCTCATTGTGGCTTCTCCTTTGTCTTTGGATGTGGGGTATGTTTTTTGGTGAGTTCCAGTGTCTTCCTGTCAATGATTGTCCAGCAGCTAGTTGTGATTCTAGTGTTCTTGCAAGAGGGAGTGAGAGCACGTCCTTCTACTCCACCATCTTGGTTCAGGGCTGGGTTTTTTTTTTTTTGTAATACTCTACAATCATCAGGCCACCAAGGGAAGCTGACTAAAACATATACCTTCTTGAGGTGAGAACCACAGAGAAGAGACACGATTAAAGAGCCAGGCAAATGTACTTCCTGGAATGTGGGTATAATGAGCTCTGAAATGCCTGGTTAGTAGGAAGCATATAGAACACGGCACCCAGAGGAAGTAGAATGTGGACTTGTGTCTTATGACTGAGTTCAGGTGCTGCTACCTACCCCTGGCCTCCAAAATACCTGGAATTAGTCTAAGTACTTTTGAAATGAAGATAATCCTATTAGATCACAATGATATGCCATCTCACACCCTTTATGATGGCTGCTGTTGAAGAAAAATTAAAAACAACAAAAAAGGTGTTGGTGAGGATGTGGAGAAATGGGAATCCTTGTGCACGGCCGGTAGAATGCAGAATGATACAGTGACTGGAAAACACTGTGTAGGTTCCTAAAAAAAGTTAAACATAGAATTATTATATGATCCAACAATTCTAATTTACAGTTTAAACCCAAAAGAATTGAGAAGGGAATGTTACAAGATATCTGTACATGCATGTTCATACCAGGATTATTCACATTAGCAAAGAGGTGGAAGCACCCCATGGTCCATTGATGGATGGATAAACAAATGTGGTATACATACAACGGAACATTATTTGGCCTTAAAAAGAAAGCAGATTCTGACACATGCTACAGCATGGTTGCACCTTGATGACATTATGCTCAGTGAAATAAGCTAGTCACAAAGGACAAATACTACTTACACGAAGTACATACAGTAGTCAATTCATGGGGACAGGAGGTAGAATGGTGGTTGCCAGGAGCTGCCAGGACTGGAGAGGTGGGGGGGAGAGTGGGGAGTTGTGGGGGTTTTTTGTTTGTTTTTTTATTTTATTTTATTTTATTTTTTAACAGCTTTATTGGAGGAGTTGTGGTTTAATGGGTACAGATTTTCAGGTTTGCAAGATGAAAGGAGTTCTGTAGCTGGATGGTGGTGGTGGCTTCAACAATGTGAATGTATTTAATACCACTGAACTGTACACTGAAAAATGGTTAAAGTGGTAAATTTTATATGTATTTTACCACAAGTAAAAAAATATTATATATATAATGATATATATGTTTTATTATATATCATTTATTATGTATATAACAGTTTCCCTTTTAGGAAAAATGGAAAGAAATTTTCAGCATGTAGAATCCCTGGATTTGAAGATTCCCTCTGGCTATTTGATTGGTGGCTTAGTGATTAATGTTGAAAATAAATGGTTTTAGATTCCCAACTTTTAAATTTTGATTGTACCCATCTCTGAAATGGGCCAAATGAGATTAGTTTGCAGAAATAATGAGCATGTCTGTAAAGTGCTTTTATGTTCTTAGATGAAAGGAATGTGAAACGTGCCCTGCATTACTTTTAATGCTTCTTAATAAGAAAAGTTCTATGCTTGTATACATAAAAGAACTCTGTAAATAAAGAAATAACATTAGATGATTCTTGGCTCTGCAGGTAATGTTTTGGAAACACATCTGAGCAAAGACTATAAACATACCTTGACATCACCAGGTTTTGGTTCTTTTCCATCTGTTTCCACCCTACTTTTCTGAGTATACTCTATGTATACACTCCGGAGAGTGTGCTTACAAAACAGTGCTAAGCTTTGTATCCATGTAGGTAAAGATCACGAACCACTGTAAACACAGAACCCTTTTTTTTTTCACTTTATATCTGTTTGTCTCTGAGGCGCAATGCTAGTTGATTAAAGAGAGAGTGTTTTTGTAACGGGTCCCAGGAAATCATTCAGGAGGCAGCCTGGGACAGAATGTTTAAGAGTGTAGACTGAGTGTCAACATGACCCACATTTTTATTCCTGCTTTGCCTCATACGAATGTGGGGACTTGATGAAGTCACTTGGCTTCTGAGTTTCAGTGTCCTCACCCTTAAACTAGGTCTAGGATTAATGTCACATGGATTTGTTGTGAAGATGTGACTGGATGAGAAAATGTTTGTGGCCCATACCTGGGTTTTGGGAACGCTCAGTCAATAGTAACTATAAATATTCTTAAGGATTGGGGCACTGGCCTTTTAGGTGTTATTTCTATAAGATTAACACATTATGGAAAGGCTTTGTTCTTTTCTGTTTAATGTTTTTGTTCTTTAATTTCTGTTGATGTTTTTGCGGTCCTTGGTGATTTTCATTACATTTATTTATTGCTTACAACATAAACCACGTTATTTATATAAATTTAAAGAGTGAAACAAAAGAAATAAATCAACACAGTAGCAGTTTTAGGGGAAAAGCATAGCCGCGAAAAATCTACGTAATGTGTTTTCTCCAAGGAACAAGAGGAAAGAATATTACTTTCTTTTTTCTTTTGATTTCTGGCTCCCCTCCTACCAGGTTCTTTCCTGATTACCACCCTCTACCCCACTCATACTTTCCAGTCCTCCACCAAAGCCTCCGGCATTTTTTCACAGTCCTCCCCACGTTCTCGACTATTTTCCTCCTCTCCTTGAGGACAGGGCCTGTACCTCTCATTTCTGTTGCTCTAGTGCTTGTTGCAGGCCCTGACAAGTTGCACAAGTTTTAATAAGAATTCCTAACATTTGTGGAATCCTTAACACGTTTTAGCCTCTTTCTCTACCATCTCCCACTTAATCCTCACAATTTTCTAGTTACCCTCATCTGACAGATTTAAAAACTGAGGCACTGTGAGCTTAACCCACTTATCAAGTAAGCGGCAGAGCCCGTATTCAATTTTTTGTTTGTTTGTTTTGTTTTTAATTTATTTTATTTATTTATTTATTTTTGGGTGTGTTGGGTCTTCGTTTCTGTGCGAGGGCTTTCTCCAGTTGCGGAGAGCGGGGGCCTCTCTTCATCGCGGTGCGCGGGCCTCTCACTATCGCGGCCTCTCTTGTTGCGGAGCACAGGCTCCAGACGCGCAGGCTCAGTAGTTGTGGCTCACGGGCCCATTTGCTCCGTGGCACGTGGGATCTTCCCAGACCAGGGCTCGAACCCGTGTCCCCTGCATTGGCAGGCAGGTTCTCAACCACTGTGCCACCAGGGAAACGCTCAAATTTATTTTAGGGAGATTCTCAACTCCAGAGCCTGAGCAGCTAACCACTCTGCTGGCAACTTCAACATGCTGTTGGCTACAGTCACAGTAGAACTGCCTCGTATCATGATTTCATGTACACACACACGGGAATAAAAATTTCAAAAAGCATTATTTCTCTTGCGCTCTGCACTCTAATATTTTCTATCATATCCCTTCTATTCTAGTTAATATAAATGATAAAATGATGGTCACAAGGCACAAAATTGACTTCCTGATCCATTGGAGGCACCTGCAGCTTGACAAATACCAGCCCTCACTGTCCCCCTGTTGGGCTGGGCTCCCGGTCATTGTTAGCATTACGCCAGGAGCTTCACTGTTGTTCCCGATTCTCACAGGAGCCCCGCAGCATTATCCCTATTTTACAGTGAGGGAACTGAGTCTTGGGAAGATTAATAACTTACCCTGAGTCTAATTGCTAATACGCAGTAGAATCAGAACTGTCTGACTGCAAATACATATATGTATATTTCAATATATGTTTGTCGTACTGAATGATGTTTTCGTTTGATATTTTACCCATCTTTTTTTACTACCACCCCACTAAAAAGGATTTCCAAAACCATCACAGAAGTTAATAAGTGTAGAACAGAGCTGAAAGATACTTCTCCTAGTGCTATGTCCCACTTTTGGACAGTATCAATTTAGAAACACATTTATTCATTTATATGTCATGGGGTAATATGTGTCAGGAGACGATACTCAAAATCTTAACTGCAAAAAGCTTGCGTCCCTCTTCTCCTAAAATGCATAGGAAGAAGTGCTGCTTATGTCTGAACACCGTAACTTAGGGAACCTTAGAAACTGCTAGCAGAATCTGCAGAGGGGGAGCCGAGTGCTGTTTCTTTGAGTTGCTCCGCTTTGGTGGGCCAGGCCCCCATCATCCCTGGCTCTCTGCTCTCTGTGATCCTGGGTGCAGCAGCGAGCTTCTGGAGTGATCTCTCTCTCTCCCAGGCTCATCCCCATCACTGCTGACCCCACTGTGAGCAGGTTAGAATTGGAGGAGATGTGATAGTACCAAGACCTGCATAGGAACCAGAGTCAGGGGCGTAGTGACACAGTCAATCCTTGAGTCTTGGATGGAACTTTCAAAAACAAATACTATATTCTTAATAAGGTACTCCTCAATTTGTGTTCACAGTTTCAGGAATAAGCAAAAAATGAAAGCACTTCCGAAATAATTTCCTTAAACAGAGCAGGTAGCAGAAATGTATATGGCATTTGTGCTCATGACATGAAGTAGTTAAGTTTGTTAGAGAGGACAAGGTTAGATTATATTCAGGGAGTAGATTGCTTATCTGAAAGGATCTGGAAAAATGGATTTCAAAACCTCTTTGGATGATCCTCTACACCTAGAGCCCTTCATCCTACTGGCATAAAGAAAATGTTTTCAGTTGAAGAGGGCTTCCATGCAAATTCAGTATTTATGATTGCAGCCCAAGGGTTGACGCAGGTCGCAGCCATCATCTTTATCATGATTAAACAGATTCATTTTTTATATTTAAAAGCTTTCTTTTCTCAATCAAATCAACAGCTAGGTATTTTTTTAATACAGTCCAGGCTGCTCTTTTGGTATTTCTATTCCCTGAGTTTTCTTCAGTAGGTTGAAGAACGTGAACCAGAGCTTGTCTCTCTGACTTCTCGCTGATTACCTGGTTTTCTTTCCCTTTTTTTCTTGTTGAGAACAAAACTGAAAGACAGAAGAGGTGGCTATGCTGTTACTAGTAAAGAAATACAACTGGATTCTAGCCTAATGCAGTCGGCCCTTTGTCTCTGACACTGAAGTCTTCATTAAATCCCTTGGAACTGCTCCCTGGAGCCCCTGAAAGAGGACTTTACAGGACTTAAATTCTTTTTCCTTTGTTGGAGAACAATGTCCTTTTCTCCTGAATATGGATGATGATCAATTCATTCAGAGGCTACAGGATTTAGAAAAAAAAAAAAGGAAACGAAAATGTAAAGTGACTTCAGGTGATTCTCTTATTCTTGAAACAGGGAGATGAGCTTCCCCTTAAAGTCCTCAGATTAGAAATGAGAACATAGCTTTAGGACGGGAGGAAACAGTAGCAGTAGCTGCTTCTTTTTTTTCTCTTTTAAATCAAATTATGGTTGATTTACAATGTTGCGTTAGTTTCAGGTGTACAGCAAAGTATACATTCAGCTTTACATATATATATTTAGCAGAAGCTACTCTACATACACTTTAGTAGAGGGCAGTTTCCTGGTTTGGGAGTGAAATGATTAGGGTAAGGATTGTGCTTTATCCTCCCACGTTTGTAACCACTTGTACGGTTTTTTGTCTTGGTCCCAGGGCATTTTAACCCTCTGAAGGTTAGTGAGTAGGATTTCTTTGTAAGATAATGAGAGGCTTGTCTTCCAGCAGCGTATACAAAAGGTCCAGTAAGACTGCAGTTTTCAGTCTTGAAGTTGTGTCGAGGGATTATCAATTTACTATATTAAATACTCTGATTCAGAGTGGCCAATTTTGGGTTACACGCCTAATATGAACTCGTGTTATGTTAGTAACAAGGAAAAAATTACTACTGAATATGGCACAAAGGGTTACATGTAAGAAGTATCAACTTTAAACCTTGGTGAAAAACAGGTTTGAAACGAATGCTTCATTGAAAGTACTACGTTGAACAAGAGCATTTGTTTTTTGAGTGTACTGTGCCACCTCTTATTAAGTGACGTTCAATTGTGTCCCTTCAAAAAAAAATATTCTTAGGCTAATAAATTTAGTGTATATTTACATGAAGTTTGTATATCCTGCCATAAACCTCTACACTGAAGTGTTTTGCTTGCAAACATTTTTACAACACTTATTTATACGATTAGTTTATTAACTTCATTGCTTCGAGGTGGGTACTTTAAATAATAATATCTATCAGAAATGATCATTAATTTGACCCTTATCTACCCTTGCAGTATGTGTCTACTGTGAGCACTTTATTACCTTTTGTAGATAATATAATGTTTTCTTATTTGGCAAGTGGATGAAAGAAGAATGAGTAGAAACCAAAATGAACACCATGCATAAAACACATTGACATATTAAAACAGACATTGTTCACAAATTGCCTGCTGGCTTTAAAGAAAAATATAGCTTCAATCAGTTAATGTTTTAGTAAATCATTCTTTTCATTCAACAAGTTTTGATTGAAATTTTACTGATTTTGAAATATATATTGGGCATGTCATAACAAAGAGAAATATTCTTGTATAGAAAACAATTTTCTTCCATCTAGTGCTGCTAAATAAAGAAATGAAATTTCCAGATATATCCTTTTAGACTGACAGTACAGACTTAAGTGGGCACCCTCTCGGCCTTTAAGGCCTACAGAGTGTCTGAGGGCTCTGTTTAAAGGTTAGCATAATCCAAGTTCAGGCGTTGGTCAGGGGTTCAGAAATGAGGGACTCCTCTTTCTGCAAAGAACCCCGTTTTAGTCCCCTAGTCTTTGGAGAGACTCATGCCCGTCAAAGAGTTTCCTAAAGAGAAGAAGGTGAGGGAAGTGACAATAGAGAGAGGCCCTGATTATGAAATAGGTGATTGGACTTTATTTATTTATTTTTAAATTTATTTATTTTATTTTTGGCTGTGTTGGGTCTTTGCTGCTGCGTGCGGGCTTCCTCTAGTTGCAGCGAGGGGGGGCTACTCTTCATTGCTGTGCACGGGCTTCTCATTGCCGTGGCTTCTCTTGTTGTGGAGCACGGGCTCTAGGTGCTCGGGCTTCAGGAGTTGTGGCTCGCGGGCTCAGTAGTTGTGGCTCACGGGCTCTAGAGCGCAGGCTCAGTAGTCGTGGCGCACAGGCTTAGTTGCTCTGCGGCATGTGGGATCTTCCCGGACCAGGGATCAAACCCGTGTCCCCTGCATTGGCAGGCGGATTTTTAACCACTGCGCCACCAGGGAAGCCTGTGATTAAACTTTAAATGAGGTCCCTGTGACTGCTCTCTTGAACCACCAAAACCGCACTTCACAAACATGCTAATACCGTGAGCCCTTTGATTGTTCAAGGAAGGAAGAAAGGTGTGTCTTTTAAAAAGAGAGCAATTTATTTCGTAGATTAGCTTAAGTAATGACTCTGGAGTGTACTAAGAAAACCAGGTAGGCCCTTCATCAAAAACTTAGACCTCTTACCGCATGTGAATTTGCTCTATGAGAAGAACCTGAAGGAAAAAATACTCAGGTTGTACAAGCCCCGTTGGCCAAAGAAATGGTCCCGTTGTTACTATAAGCAGATACCCTGTCTCACTTCTCCCAGTTGGGCTCAACCCAATTCCTAAACCTGGCCTCTTTCAGCCCCTTTATCTCCTCAAACACCAGTCCTTGAAGAGTCCCTCATTTGGGGCCTCAGAGGTAGCATCCTGCCCATGGTTTAGAGCCGTAAGTGGTGAATGCGGAGAAGAGTCAAGGGAGAGCGTGGAATACTGGGGACCGGCCTCCCCTCTTCTGGCCACATCGTTAGTGTAAACCTCATGGACACAGATAAAAGAAGAAAAATCGCCTGGCTTATTAGAATCTTAGAGTTGATAATTACAAAGAATAAAAAACTTTTTTATAAAACTCTGAAGTAGAATGATAGTTATTCCCCTGACAAGGAACTTGGGTCTTGGGTTTTTCAGTTCAATTCAGTAATCATTTTGAAACATCGTATGACCAGTGATTTCAGTGCTTTTGGAGTGTATCAGCCACTTGATCAACTTTGTGCAAAGAAAGCTGCCTTTATAATGTCTTCAATTTTGGATTTTGCTTAGGCATGCATCTTTTTCGGTGGCACACCCTGTGTTTTCATGCATTTCTCTCTCACCAGACTTAAAACTAAGACAATAGGGAAAGAACGTACAGGAGGCTCTCTGAGTGTCATTCTTCTTGGCTAGGGAAAAGAAATGTCTGTCTTCTTCTTTCTTCTCAGGCTTTTGTGAAGTGAGGAGGAATAGTCCAGCCCCAAGACCAGGCAGGATTTGAACGTGGTGATTCCAAGCAGTTCGCGGGCACTTGTGGAAGAGTTAGATCTCCTCTTGTTCCCACGTGTGTGCATCCCGTTGTTCTACCCCTTTCCCTGAAAAGAGCCAATCGGGCTCTTCTCTGTTGCCAATAATCTTGTGCCCTGGCTTACTAGAGCCTTCCAGAAGAAAACTTAAATGGCCTACATGAGTTTACATACAAGATTCTCTCTTGAAACCCAGCAAGAGGCATATATTTGCAGAGTAATTTCCTTGTGGTTCCTCCTGAAGCAGATGAATAGGAAGAGCTATTTAAATATCAAAATAGTTTCATTATGACACAGGTCACAATGGGTTTCAGGTCATCCTGGCCTTGCAGTTAATAATGAGGTTCTGTGAGGCATGTAATCCTGGTGCACAGGTGGGAGAACATGGGGATCAACTGATGCAGAATCAGAGGCCAAATCCGCATGAACCAGAGGTGCCACAGGCCCCAGTAGCTGACATTCTCTTTGCTCATATGGAGATGTTCCATTCACACATGTGGAGAGATTCCCTATCCCTGAAGGCTGTTTTAGGAATGAAGAAAATATTCTAGTTCAAATGTGCAAATATTTAGCAATTCTGCTTTGAGCCACAAACTTCAACTAATCATGCTCTTGGCATTTTCCTGTATCTTACCGGGATTGGCAGTTCACTTATATAGCTCTTGACGTAACCTTCCTCAAATAATTATATCCTCTTTCCTTTTTGTTTGTTTCTGTTTAAGTAGATATTACCAGGAAGGCATTTTTTTTAAAAAAATCAAACCTTTCTTTCTCTTCTTCCGTTTCTTCTTCAGGTGATACACTCCAACACTTTCTTCTGTTATTAGTGTTCAGTGGTCTGGAAGATATTTTGGAGCACATTTTATAAAATGGAAAGTTAATAGAGATAAAATTTTGTAAAGAGGCATTTGCAACCTTATTACTAACGATTATAGTGAATTTTTCTTTTGTATTTTAATTTATTTTCTGTAAGCACTCGTGTAAAATGAAAATAAGCTACAGTAATAACATTCCCTATTTTGTGGCATTTAGGAACCTGTTTTATTCACTGGAACAATGAGGAAAAATCTGGATCCCTTTAATGAGCATACGGATGAGGAACTGTGGAATGCCTTAGAAGAGGTAATTTATAAAATGTAATTAATTTGTTAACATCAGTGTATATGGATGGACATTTATAGCATTGCAGGTAATTAAGGGGAGCTTATCGGTTTAACTGACTTTGTTTACCTCCTAGGAGAATACTGATGACTTGTTGCAGTTAAAATGTGTGTACTGATGATGATGAAAACCAACAACATAATGCCTCATGCTTTTTAGCTTTTGCCCTAGAACCCAAAGCAACTGGATAGATTATTTTGTCCTTAGCAGAGCACTAAACTAGAAGTTAAAATTATGGGTTTTAATTCTAATAGTGACCTAGTGAATTGATTATCCTAATTACCCTGCAACATTCATTTTATTCCTCTGGTCTTAGGGAACATCTACTAAGTGGAGACAATGATAGTTTTTCATTATTAACTGAAAGATAATTGAAATCATACTAATAACATGCTGTGAAGTTTTAGAAAAATAATTTTATAAAGGTGAATTATACATTTGGAATGTGATAATAATTATTAATTGGCAATCATGTCATTTTAATGCTGCAGCATGAATGCAGGTAACAGAATCCTGGCCCTTTCACTCAGTTTTTTTTAATTAATTTATTTATGGCTGTGTTGGGTCTTCATTTCTGTGCGAGGGCTTTCTCTAGTTGTGGCAAGCGGGGGTCACTCTTCATCGCGGTGCGCGGGCCTCTCACTACCGCGGCCTCTCTTGTTGCGGAGCACAGGCTCCAGACGCGCAGGCTCAGTAATTGTGGCTCACGGGCCTAGCTGCTCCGCAGCATGTGGGATCTTCCCAGACCAGGGCTCGAACCCGTGTGCCCTGCATTGACAGGCAGATTCTCAACCACTGCGCCACCAGGGAAGCCCTCACTCAGTTTTTATATGGATAAGTTCATTTCTAGAGGATTTTCTCTTATTTGTGTAGTGTTTCACTTTGGACCACTTCTTTGAATTTCCTTACTCTTGCATGAAGAGGATTTTGAATGGTAGGGTGCTGATGGTTTGTATATTTTAATACTAATTATTCTATGCATGTGTCCTAGTTCTGAAAATTGATTCTAAGCTACTGATGGCAGAAACTATATCTAGACTTCTAAACCATACACAGGTTTTTAATTCCTCATACAACCTAGCACAGTCTTTTGCTTTTAGAAAGTAAACACTTAATAAACAGTTACTGAATGTTTGCTTGATCTCTTCATTTCAGAAAAGTGTGGCTTATTTTTTTAAAAAATTGCGTTTTTATTGTTGTTGTTTTTGTACAAATCCCAGTGACCAGTTGCTTACATTGTTGTTGTTTTGAATTTGTACGTTTTGTCATTTAGTGTCACCTCTCCAAGGTTAGCTGTGAAATCTGCAGTTTATACGGATGAGCTTGGGCTCTGAGCAAGCTGATTCGGCCCTACAGTTTTTCCTGCCAGTAATTCTGGTTTCTGAAGGCAGATTATCTTTGGCAGTTAAAAGTTTTTTTTTTGTTTGTTTTGTTTTTTAATCTTGTAGTACAGTTTAATCTTATAACAATCCACTATGTTACACACCATCTATACCCATAGTCTGGGGAAAATAAAACTTTATGTTGTGTCCTGTTTTTCATGAGTTTTCATTCACTACGAAACATTAATGAAATTGAAGTAAAAACCCTTGACTGGTCTAGCAGTATGCTAGAAAGAAGCATACTGGGAAAGAAGCATCCCCCAAATAAGCTCAAGGTTTACTGTGGTACAGTTTGTCATTGTTTGAATTTTTTTTTTTTTAAACCTTTAGACCTTCTAAAATGGTAAAGTACTGATGAGATTATGTCTCTAGAGAACCATACTTCCCACAATAATTAAAAAAAATTTTTTCCCTGTAGTATACTGACTCCTATCAGCCCTAAAGATCCTTTTTAGATCACATTGGGAGAAATAGCTTTATTTTTTGAGAGACTTCCTTAACTAATCCCTAGGTGGGGTTTCTGGTGGATGTCATGTGGCGGTGATGGGGGACACTGAGATCTTTCTGTCTTGAGTTGACTCTACCATCTTTCTCAGTGGACGCTGCTTGGAAGGAGCTCTTCCCATCACCTGGCTGTACATGTAAGATACATAGGAAGTCCTGAGGACTTCAAAGCTCTAATGTCTAAAAGGCTTGTCTCCTTCATTAGTAGTTCATTTAGGAAAATGTCATTCTTCTTTCTGTATCCACAGGTACAACTTAAAGAGGCCATTGAAGATCTTCCTGCTAAAATGGATACTGAATTAGCAGAATCAGGATCGAACTTTAGTGTTGGACAGAGACAATTGGTGTGCCTAGCGAGGGCTATTCTCAGGAAAAATCGTATATTGATTATTGATGAAGCCACAGCAAATGTGGATCCAAGGTATGGACTTGAGGTCCATGAAACTTGGAATCTGAATTTTAAATGTGGTAAATGGAAAACATTTAATGTTGCTGAGAAATGTTCCAAGCGCTGTCTTTTCCCCACAGATATCTCTTGATAACATTAATTGCAGAAAACAAAGGAAGAAACCAAAACCTGTTATATGGTGTTAATGTTATTAGGCATCCTAAGAGAGCTAGATTCCTAAATCCAGCTTCTGATAGTTTCAAGTAATTTCGAGGGAAGACTATCTTACATTGTTTTATGAAAAATCTTCTAAGGAGACTTTTTATACTCAGTTTTTGAAGAGCAATATTATGTCTTAAAGTATTGATTTTTTAAAACATTATAAAAATATGTTATTTTCTTTTAAGTCTTAAGTCTGCTATTTCTGTCTTTAACCGAACTAAATTCAACTTCTTTGTTTCCAGAACTGATGAGTTAATACAAAAAAAAATCCGTGAGAAATTTGCCCAGTGTACTGTGCTAACCATTGCACACAGATTGAACACCATTATTGACAGCGACAGGATAATGGTAAGACCCTCACCTGTGGAATTTCAGTCGTTCCCATTTATGTTCAGTTTTGTCAATGTATCCTTCCTTAGAAAACGTGATAGGAACCTCCAATAAGTTAATTTTCTCTTAAGTTTTCCTCTCATTCCTGACAGTAACTCAAGTACTTACCTACACTTTCAGAATGTGCTATTAAATAATATATCCAGTAATTTCATATTTTCATATTAGAAGTTTATTTGAAATGTTATTTTTCATTAAGATGGCCAGCCACGAAAATACTCCAAATCCAAGACACAGCTTCATATTTCAGTGTTCTAGAACACAGTCATTTTTCCTTTGTCAGTTATTTTTTCAGATTTTTAGATTCCCTTAATCAAAAAATTAGCCTTTCATTTAGACTGCCAAGAGGTTGTTGGGTAAAGTTGCAGAATTTCTCAGCTGTTGGGACTTTCACAAGATTTCCTGTCAGAGGGGAGTCTATGAGAAGAAAGGCCTAGTGAGAAAAAGAAAGTATTTCAACAGAACAGATTTAATTTAGGAAATTTTACTACATAGGAATTGGAGGCATGGGAAAATGAAAGTGAACACTGTGTAAGTAATGTTAGGAAGCAACTATCTAGGACAGATCTGCAGACCTAACTAGCAAGTCTCTTTCACAATAGATCTGGGCACTGCACACATAGCCGACTCCAAGCTTTGGTCTAGTATCTTCCTTCCAGATTTGATTGGCTCTGTCTTTCTTAGTAATTTAATGTTTATTTATTTAGCTTTATTTCCTTCCTTCCTCCCTCTTTTACTTTTCTCTTCTTCTTTTCTCTCTTTTTGTCCTTTCCCTCTGTTGCTTGCTGAGTGTCAATAAATCTTAGGGTGTGGCTTTATAAAATGATAAGATAATCATCCCTCAAAGGAAAAACCTTTGACTGCAAATAAGCCCAAAAGAATGCAAGTTATTTTCAGGCTAACCCCCAGCCTGTGGCAGTGAGCTGGTTTTACTCATCTTACAGACGATAACTGTTGTCACAAGGTACCACTATATCCAGTGATGCTGATTAGTGATGAAGTAAATAGGTAAAGAAAGCCTGCACAATTCATAAGAGGCAACAGATGCAGTTAACTAGTGATTTTGATGGTCCATACTAAACAGATGATAGTCAGTAATATACAATCGTTAATACCCAAAGTCCCTTGTGTCCAGTGATAATGGAGGTGTCTCTTTTGACTTCTTAGGCAGTTTCTGGAATATCACCTCCCATCCTACTTCACATTCACTGTCAGACGGGATCATCAGTGGGGGCACTGAGTAGATAGCAGACTGTCAGCACTGAAGCAGTGCCTTTAGCCTCACTCCCCCGAGCTGGACGTGCACAGGAGTGAGCTCTGGGGAGGCAGACGACAGGAGTGGGGCATCCCCAACCAAAGGGATGCTCTGGGCTTTAAGCAGTGTGTCTGGTCATCTGGACTAGAACATCACAGTAGGAAGCAGGCCCCACCGGCAGTCTTCTGTGCGGGACCAGGTGACATTCCAAGATTGGAGGACAGTGACACTTAGAAACCAGGAACATTGTTTGGCATGGATCGTCCTTAGTCCCTCATTTTGTGTTCTTGAATGCTAACTGGAAAAGGATCCTTTTATTTCTGTTCTTTACTTTTCGATTTGTTGGTCTCATGTCTCAGCATTGTATTTTCCAGACTGTCCCTCAAAGCATCTTTCTTCCACAAGAAATGAATGATGCTGTGTAGTTTACCTATTTCAAGCCCTTTGTCAGTATTTAGAGGCAGCAGCAGAATGGTGGCTTGATCTCCATCCAGTTCAGTTGGGGGATCCACTGAATTTAATCATTGCTCCTAAACGTAACCTGGAGATTAATTTTTGGTTTTTGGTATTACAGCATTTATGGTCGCTGGTTTCTTTTATTATCTAATTATTAGAAATACTGTCACCTTGGAATATATGATGGGTTAAAGAAACAGTGAGAAGGGACAGAATTTGCAGACATGTCAGCTGGTCACTCCTAAATCTTATCCATCAGCACTTGACCAACAGATGTGAACATCTGTATCACCTTAGCCAATCAGCTTTGTTGCCGTTATCAAAATATGTCCATTTGTTTAATGCTTTATGTACCAGTATCTTCTGGTAAATTTCTATAATCTCAAATTTTTCTCTCAGTTTTTCTGAACAAATCCTTAACATGGTTTTACAAAGTGGTTTACAGCTCAGCCCCTCCCCACCTTTCCAGTTTTGTCTCACTCTGCTCTTTCCTTTAAAGCTAAAACCACATTGATGGTCTTTCAGTTCTCCAAATGCGGTTTTCACTCTCTCTTATAATTTTGCCCTCTCTTTTAACATTGGTGGCTTAGACTAAGGTGTTAGTGGAAATGGTGAGATGGTTGGATTTGGGATAGACAACAAAATGGAGCCAAGTGGACTGTGTGATGGATTGAACGTGGGATCTGAGGGAAGAGAGAGGAGTCGATGCTGGTTTCTGGCTTCATCATCTGAGTGAATGGGGAAGAAGGAGTCCACTGGGAGAAGGGAAATGCAAGGGTTCTCTTCAGAACCTGTCACCTTTGTGATGACCAACATTGTTTTCTGTGGTGGACTTGCCCTTCACCGTTGGAGCTGCCCTTCACGCTCCTGTGTTGGGAGACCTTCAGTTTAGGGCTCCCTGGTCAAGGTCATCGGTGATGTTGCAGGGAGGTCCCACCAGGAAATGTGAACATGGCCACTTGTTTACATCTTGGTCCAAGCTGGTTGCGGTTGCTGACTCCTTAGACCTCAGGGGACCCAAGAGACGTGCATCCCCTAGCTTCAGAGCTGGAGAATTGTTCTCTGTGCTCCCATCCACCCTAGGCGTAAACCTTTTATGTTGTTCTGGAGCTTCTGATTACCAGTTGGCTTTCAATTTTGCAAAAATCTCATAAATAATGTTCTTTCCCACACCTTTGATTTCTGTGGCAATTTTTTTTTTGCTTGCTTGATTTAGGAATATGGGCATACCTTGTTTAATTGTGCTTCTCAGATGTTGCGTTTTTTACCACATCTGTGAAGCACATGGTCTGTGGCAACCCTAAGGCAAGAAAGTCTATCGGTGCCATTTTTCCAACACATGTGCTCACTCCATGTCTCTGTGTCACATTTTGGTAATTCTCAGCACTATTTCACATTCACTATTTTCACTATCATTACATTTGTTATGGTGATCTGTGATCAGTGATCTCTGATGTTACTACTACGACTTGCTGAAGGCTCAGATGATGGTTAGCATTTTTTAGCAATAAAGTATTTTTAAATTAAGGTCTGTATATCGTTTTCTCAGTCATAAGCCTATTGTACACTTGATAGGCTACAATGTAGTGTCAACGTAACTTCTGTATGCCCTGGGAAACCAGAAAATTAATGTGAACCAATTTATTGTGATATTCATGTCTTTGTGGTGTTCAGGAACTGAACCCCCAAAATCTGCGAGGGATGCCTACCTGTTTCCTTTTCAGAAAGCAAGTGATTGTCTGTTCCTAAAGCTTTAAGGGCATAAAGACGAGTCAATCTGCTGCAAATCCTGATGTTCCAGAGGGTGGGCGGCCAGCCTCGGGGAGTGGCTGGGGAAGTGACAGATGCTAATGAAGGGCATAACCAACAGAGTTATCACCATAAAGTCATGTAATTACAAGTGCTTAAGGTGTAATAATTACATTTTGTTGCACTGGTGAATACTTCTGCACAAAGTCGGATGGATATGGTTTTGTTTACTGTAAGTAAATTAAGCAAAAGGCTTGTTGGGAAACAACTGTGACCTAATTAATAGCTATGTTTATGTGTTGGCTCTCCAAATGGATTTACCCAGTTTGGGTTCATTAAGCACCATTAATGTGTCAGGCTAAAAATTCTATTTTGCAAAGATGTTCTCTCAATTTTAAGTTTATTAAACATGATGGAGTCATAATGACAGCTAATGTAATCTTCCGTACTTTCTCTGTTGCCACAAAACAGTGGAGCAAGACAAACAAATCAGAAATCCTCTTCCTCCTAAGACTCAACAACTAACTATCTCTACATTAAAGGCTTCTTCCTGTAGTTTTTAGGATTAGCTGGTTGCTTGTGACCTGTTTTCTCTTCAGCCAATAGCACAGCTTTTCCCTCCAATCCCTGCATACTCCAGTCTTTGTATCACCGTGGATTCTCCCTAGAAGTGTGAGCAAAGGAAGCATGTGAAAATCTGCAATTGCTCTAACAGTATTGTTGCCTGTGTTCAACATTTTCACTGTCTGCAGTTAGAGAATTCTTTGGAAATGGATGATGAACAACCAACACCAGGGCCAGGAAACTTGGATTCCACGTCTTCTGTTTATAGACAGTCTTACGATTTAAAATTCTTTGCCTTTCTTCCTCAACTCAAATCTCTTTTTAGTAATGTTTTCCCAGATGAATGAAAACCAGAAACTATTTGTCACCCCCGACAAAAAAAAATTTGAAAACTGTCCTTATGCGTAGTCATTATGTTGCTAATGCTTATAAGGGTCAAAATAGATCTTTCTGCCATTTATATTGTTAATCCTATCGTTTTTTGAGAGTGTTAATGGTTTTCTGGCTTTGCCTTTCTTAGATATTAGTCAATCCTGAGAACTACTCATCTCAGTGGAATCGTGTATTTTAGACAATATGAAAGAAAATGAAAAGATCTGCTATTCCTTCAAATTTTAGTAAATAAAGTAGAAAGTTGGACAAGGACAAAATATTAATAAAACTTCCCCTAAAAAATATATAAAATCTCTCTAGTCAGAGAACTCATTTCCACCAACTCTGAAGTGGTGATTTTTAAAAGTTGTTGCTTTTGAAGAATGTAAAGTTCTTCGTTGTATGAAGTAATTTGATATAATTATTTACTTTGTCTTTGGCATGAGAGAGACCTATGTTTTAAAATTGCATTTTTTTCTTCTTCACCGTCAGGAGGAATGGTTATGCTCTATAACGCTACGCATAAGTAAAATTACACATTCAGGGCATCTAAATTGGCATGACAAATTATACGACATTTTAATAATTATATGGATGTAACAGATTCAGTTACTCTTAAACTCTTTTGAGAGAGCTGCTGTTAGCAGTGATTCTTAGTAGTAAAAGTTTAACAGGAAAATGGCCTTTATGAGACTTAATAAATGTTTCCGATTGAATACCCTGGGACCAAATTAACTGTTAATACCTAGATGTGGAAGAACAACCTGTGTCCTGCGTAGAGTTTCATCGTATTCTCTTAAGATACATTTACTCTAAATATGACCTAAATGAAGAACTAAGTACCACTTAACATCAAAACTGTTTTCCTAGGTATGTCATTTGGGCCAATTATTTCAGATTCTTTTTTTCCCCTCTGAAACCATTAACCAAAGCCACTAATAAGTAGAAAGGCAGAGTTAAGAGCCCTTTCCTCTTCCTTTCAGTTTCCAATTAGTGGACATATTAATGAGCAATAAAATGGGTGAAAGGAAGGCAGCTGAAGAAAGAACAAGAAGCAAGGAAAGATAATTTGTGAAAACAGATTCAGATCCTCGGTAATTCAGATTGGGCTGCCCCCGTGTGCTCTGCAGGCCGTGATCACTGGAATTTGGAGCTCAATTTCTTAATTGCTTCTTTAGACTTATCCAAAGAGAAAATTGGATTTCTAGAGATTTTCTTCTGTGCAGAGCAATTCTGCTAAAGCTGTTTAGGTAGCAGCTCTTTTTGCCAGCTTTTCACTCTCAGAAGAATAAACTACTACCAAAGCTAACTTCAAGAAGCACCTTAACCTCTCTCGCAAAAGATTCTATCCCCACTTAGCTGAAATATTCCAGGGCCCTAAGGAAATTCCGGAAGCATTTACTTTTTGTCCCCAAAATTGCTCAGATCCTGTGAAACCAACTCGGGAGTTCATTTGCTCTCTGCCATCAGTTTCTATGACATCACCCTAATTTTTTGCTAAATTGAGTTTGATTTCCTTGAATCAAGAAATTTCCCAGCTCTGTATATCTGTATAAATAGCCCTCAAAGCTCAAGAGCCTGAGAGCTAAAAGCACTAACTAATGATAACAGCCCCAAATGCCCTGGGCAGAATATAAAATGCCATATACTGCTGAGTGCCCCTAATCATAGTCTAAAACTTTCATTTTCTTCCTATAACATTATAATAATAAAAGGTCGGGTTAGGCCTTTGTCTGCTTAGTAAAACAGGGTAATCAAACCGTTTATAAACACCAGCCAGGCCTACCACCCAGATAGATTCTATTCTCACTGTCTTACCCCTTTCGGAAATGTTGTCTGAGTTATAATATGTTACTGCAAAAACATTGTGTGCTAATGGGCTTCTTTCTGCTGATTAACAGGTTTTGGATTCAGGGAGACTGAAAGAATACGATGAGCCATACGTTTTGCTACAAAATAGAGACGGCCTGTTTTACAAGATGGTGCAACAACTGGGCAAGGCTGAGGCCGCTGCCATCACTGAAACAGCAAAACAGGTAAGCCCGCCGCAAGGAGTTGTAATTAAAGTGCATCTCCAGGGTTCACTCCTCAGGATCTGGCACCAGGGGTCTGGGAGCAAGCACTCTGTGCCCTTTTCACTTATAAGCCTCCAGAGACGAAGCTTCATGACTGCACCTTAAGAGTACATTGCAGGGGGAGGGCATGTCTGCTGAGAATCTGCAGAACTAGTGGGGGCGGGATGCAGGACGGGTGTGCGCCCACGTGTGCACACACGTGCGCATGAGAGAGAGATTTCGGATTGGAGCTTCCACATGTTTGGGCTCTGGGGTCAGATCTCATAGAGCACAGAACACTCATTTTGCAGACCCTTTACATTCTTACGATTGGTGCTTAGCACATTTATGATGCAAATGCTGTCAGGGAACATCCAGGAAATTTGAGAGTTTGAGAAGAAGAATTGGAGTGGAATATTATGAATTGGGTCTAGAAAGATCTACCAGGGAAAGGTGTAGGTCTCTTCTGGCTTCTAACTAAAGAAAACTCCTACATGATACTGTCACTTTCTCCCTAATTCTTCGTTGTTCAGAATTAGGTCTGGTTGCCTCCCTATGCTTCCTCTTCTTTCTGGAAGATGAAATTGTCATCAGGATAAATCAAGAATTCACAGTACCCTAACACTGTAGTCTGAATGGCGCTTGAAGGTTTACAAAGCATTTTCACAGATGAGGTGTGTGGAAGCACTAAGCACTGTACATGGTGTGAGAAAGGTGCTCGATGAGTAGCGTTCAGGTCACGTGGTATCTTTCTAACAAAGGTGAGGTGGTGGTATCTCACAGTACAAGTGTGGTAACTGAGGTCTGGTAAGGGACTTAGCCGCTGTCATGCAGCCAGCTGTAATTCTCTCTGGAATAAGATAGGAGTGGGATTGATGGAAGGATAGAGGGCGAGAAGAAAACTCTGCTGTTCTTGCCCTTTTCGATGGGTGGGTTCAGGTGGGTTGAGGCCTCAGAATGTATGTCGTGAGGCTTTCCGTCAAAACTTTACCTCCGGGTGTTAAATTATGGGTGCATTTTCCCTTCTTTATACTTCTCTGCATTTCCCAGATTTTCACTTGTAAGTTGAATAAAATTACTCTTTCAGTATTTAAAATATCTCTTAAAGAAAACGTCCCATAATGTTACCAACAGGAGATAGAATTAGAAATTTGTATGCTCCCATTATAAGACTTCAAAATAGTAAAATAGCTTATTTTTTAAAAAGAAGGGCAAAAATGGGTAAAACCGCAAGGAGAAATAGAAAATTCCACAATCAGTGGGAGGTATTAAAACAACTTTCTATCAAATTAATAGAGCAAGAAGAAAACTAAGTCAAGATACAAAAGATCTGAATAATCAATTAACCAATTTGACATCATAGGCATATATAGAGTACTGTATTCAACAATTGCCAGTTGTAGGACTTCCCTGGTGGTCCAGTGGGTAAGACTCTGCGTTCCCAATGCAGGGGGCCCGGGAACAGCCTGCAGGGGCCGACCAGGTTTGATCCCTGGTTGGGGAACTAGACCCCACACGCATGCTGCGACTAAGAAGTCCGAATGCCACAACTAAGAAGCCTAGGCTGCGTGCCGCAACTGAGAGTCTGCATGCCACAACAAAGATCCCATGTGCCACAACCTAAATAAAACAAACAAACAAAACAAAACAAAAAAAGGGAAAAGAAAACATGTCCCAGTATCTAAGTAATTCTATATGAAACATTTATCTGAAATGTGGCCTGAATTCTCTGTCATTGTTTTATCTCATTCTTCCTCCTTAGAAATGAAGAGCAGTACCTTCCACTGTTCATAATGTAGGAAATTGTGCTGGGTCACAGAGCTGGCTGAAGAGTTTAGGGATCCCGGAAGATTGTATTCTGAACTTTTCATAAGTACTTATATTGTATGTAAATATAGAGAAGTTGCACTTGGAGCCCTATATATATATATTTTTTTTTATATATATATATAAATTTATTTTATTTATTTATTTATTTGGCTGTGTTGGGTCTTCGTTTCTGTGCGAGGGCTTTCTCCAGTTGTGGCGAGCGGGGGCCACTCTTCATCGCGGTGCGCGGGCCTCTCACTATCGCGGCCTCTTTTGTTGCGGAGCACAGGCTCCAGACGCGCAGGCTCAGTAGTTGTGGCTCACGGGCCCAGTTGCTCCGCGGCATGTGGGATCTTCCCAGACCAGGGCTCGAACCCGTGTCCCCTGCATTGGCAGGCAGATTCTCAACCACTGCGCCACCAGGGAAGCCCCCTGGAGCCCTATAGTTTTTAATGCGTGAAATTCACAGAGCGCTTTCATCCACTAGAGTGTCTCCCAGTCAGAGCTTCCCTCCTAACATCCAATAATTATTTGGGATTCCCTATATAACCTAGTCACAGAACAGCCAGGAATCTCACAAACCCTTTTTTTCTTTGACCTTAGGCATTTCACATCAGACACATGTATCCTCACGTATGAGTTAAAAGTCTCCACTTTAAAAATATGTTATGATTATATATTATCAAACATTGAGCAATGAGAAATAGATCACAGCATTTTAGGTAGGTACATAACATAAGTTCAACACCCTCATTTTACAGGTAAGGAAGCTAAAGCCCCCCTTAGAAGGAAGTGTCCATATATATACAGGTAGTGATAATGCTGCTGTGCAGCAGACACAGGATTAGGAATCTTTTCTTCCAACAAATGTTTTAAATCAAGTGTAACATACATAGAAAAATAGACATAGTTCATTGAATTAAATATCTTGAGATTCCTGGTGTAGTAATCCTGCATGTACTTAAACAATATCAGTGGTAAGTTACATTTGTGTAGTTCTTTATAATTTATTTTACATACTTCTCCCATGTATGATTGCACTTAATCCTTATCATGGTCCTTTTTTATCCCAGGTTATGGATGAGGAGATTGGGTCCAGGGCTCACCTAAGGTCACAGAGCTGGTCCAGGGAGCGCAGGGGGTGAATTGGTGGGGGAGGCTGAGTTCCACCCTAGGCACTCTGCTCTGTGTCGAGCCTGAGAACGCTGCTCCTTTCATGTGGTAGCCAAGACGGGGCCAGTCACCCAAGTTCACAGGGTGGCAGAACATCACTCTTGTATTTCAGTCCTGCCACTGCCTCAGGTCACTTCTTTGGAAAGACATAACAAAATAACATATCCTGATTCTCATCTCAGTTGAGTATCTTCTTGACATTATTTCTACATATGCTTGATCCTCTTCGGAGAACAAGCTGTCAGATTGTCAACTTTTTAAATGTGCAAGCATCAGATATCGTTCAGAGCATCGTTCACAGCTGTAACACCGGGAGGATTAGCCTAAGTCAACAAGCTTGTCACTCTTAACAGAACAGAATTCATTCATTTGAAAAGAAAACTCAACATCTGGGAAAATGTGCATCCAAGTCATGTTTTCTTGACTACGTAGTTGATTCTCTGAAAATGGTGCACGCAAGCTGAATCACTGTCTGATTGACCCTTTTAGATGATCCGTGAAATAGAGAAAGTACCTTTCAGATACATAAAGCTGAAGGATACATTAGTTTGCTAGGGCTGCCATACAAAGTACCACAGAGTAGGCACCTTAAAAGAAACTGATTTTCTCACAGCCCTAGAGACTGGAAGTCTGAGGCCAAGGTATAGGCAGGATTGATTTCCTCTGAGGCCTCTCTCCTTGGCTTGTAGATGCCATGTTTTTCTCTGTGTCTTCACATGATCTTTGTGTGTGCCTGTGTCCTAATCGCCTCTTCTTATAAGGACTCCAGTCATGTTAGATTTGGGGCCACTTATATGACTTCATTTTAACTGAATCGCCTTTATAAAGACCCTATCTCCAAATACAGTCACATTCTGAACGACTGGTGGGTTTAGGACTTCAACATATAAAATTGGAGGGGGAGCTTCCCTGGTGGCGCCGTGGTTAAGAATCTGCCCGCCGATGCAGGGGACACGTGTTAGAGCCCTGGTCTGGGAAGATCCCACGTGCCGCGGAGCAACGAAGCCTGTGCGCCACAACTGCTGAGCCCGCGTGCCGCAACTACTGAAGCCCGAACGCCTAGAGCCCGTGCTTCGCAACAAGAGAAGCCACCGCAATGAGAAGCCTGTGCACCGCAACTAAGTAGCCCCTGCTCGCCGCTGCAACGAGAGAAAGCCCGCGTGCGGCAATGAAGACCCAACACAGACAAAAAAAAAAAAAATTGGAGGGGCCACAATTCATCCCATAACAAAGGATAAATGCCTATCATTCATTTTATTCTGGGATGAAGCAGACCTGATTGAGGCTTTTTTGAAGTTTCTTTGTTGCCAGTGTGTAACAGAGGTTTCATTTTATCTATTCGTTTTATCACCAGATACAACCCCAAAATTATGAAATCCTAATATCCTAGATCTAGGACCTTGGACTGGTTTGAATAGTGCAGGAGGCACTTAGCAACCTTGTGACCTCTTATGTTGCCCAAGGTCTCTGAGCCTCAGGGTCCTCACCTGTATGTAGTGCAGGGATTACAGCACTGCCCGGCTCCTTCGCACTTATTACAAGAATCAGATGATGGGGCTTCCCTGGTGGTGAAGTGGTTGAGGGTCTGCCTGCCAATGCAGGGGACGCGGGTTCGAGCCCTGGTCTGGGAGGATCCCACATGCCGCGGAGCAACTAGGCCCGTGAGCCACAACTGCTGAGCCTGCGTGCGTCTGGAGCCTGTGCTCCGCAACAAGAGAGGCCGCGATAGTGAGAGGCCCACGCACCGCGATGAAGAGTGGCCCCCGCTTGCCACAACTAGAGAAAGCCCTCGCACAGAAACGAAGACCCAACACAGCCAAAAATAAATTAATTAATTAATTAATTTAAAAAAAAAGAATCAGATGAGAGTGCTTTGTGAATATTGAGCATTTTATAAGATACAAGTGGCATCATTTTTTTTTCAGGCTATAGATTCAACCCTTATCTCCCAATAAGAAAAAGTACCCACAGTTCTTCTAAGTAGCATTAGAGACTCTAAATAATTAAATTTTATTTTTAATAATCAGTTCTTAAAGACATGATGTGTCTAATGCTACAAAATTCAAAAACTTCATTTTTTTAGAATAGGTTTTAAATTTTTATAAATGAAATCTAAGTCACTTTACCATTCCTGTCATTACACGGCTCCTCCCCGGGGGTGGAGCTCCAGCACCATCTTTGACTATTCTCTTGACATGTTCTGTGCTTCAGTAATAATTTGTGCCTATGCGGCCTTCCTGTTTTTAAGCACAAATGATAGCTCTTCCTTACTTTTTTCATTGAATATTATATCTATGTGCATAGTTATCTCATTCTGTTTAATGGCTACATAGTATTTATGTTCTCTCCATTCCCTACTCCTCATTTTCCCTTCTAATTAATTGTTACAGTTTTATGTTTTTTTCCCCACAAGAGGAGCTCTGTAGTTCACTTACTACTTGTATTCTTTTTTATAATTTATCACCTTCTATTATCTTTCTTTCTTTGGTTTATTTTATTGTTGCTTACTTCCTGAATGCATTTGTTTTTATTTTTTCTTGTCTATTAATATAAATATTTCAAGGCTGTGAACTTTTCTCTGAATACTGTTTTAGATATATCCTATAGGTTCTGGTGTGTAGTGCTTTCATCATAGTTAGGTTTTTTGTATAGATTCTGCGATTTTGGTTTTCATTTCCTCTTTGGTCCACAAATTATTTGAGAAGGATATCTTTAAAACTTCCTGGGGGTTGGAGTTTTTTTATGTTTATTTGTTTCTGTTTTCCTCATCAGTCTCAGTACCTTATGATCAAAAAATGTTGTCTGTCCTGTTTCCCCCAAGAAACAGTATTTATTAATACTTTTTTTGTGTTCTGGTAAATAGGCAATTTTTGTGAGTGTTCTGTGGGTATTTAAAAAAATGGGCTATTGTCTGTTTAAGTTATAGAGCTTCATTTTTAATTAGATCTATTTAATTACATTATTTAGTTCTTCTCTATCCTTGTTTATTTTGGTCCGTTTAATGTAACTTGGACTAGGTGAATTAGTCTCATGCTACCAAGTTTCACTTTGTACTTCCTGCTTTTTTTGGTTGTTATAATTTTGATGATATGATTTTTTTCCAGTGCACAAATATATTCTTGACTTTTATTATCAGTATGAATTATATTTTCTACTATTTTAAAGTGCCTTTCATTGATTCGTTTAATGGTCTTGGCCCTGAATCCAATATGGTTCATAATTAAGTTGAGTCCCCCTTTTCACGTTGTTTTCATTTGCCTGGTATGTCTTTGACTGTTTTTGTTTTTGTTTTTGTTTTGGCCATGCTGTGGGGCATGTGGGATCTTAGTTCCCTGACCAAGGATTAAATCCATTCCCCCTGCAGTGGAAGTGCAGAGTCTTAACCTCCTCTGGACCACTAGGGAAGTCCCAGTTTTTGATAGTCTTTTTTTTTTTTTTAATATTTATTTATTTATTGGCTACGTTGGGTGTTAGTTGTGGCACGTGGGATCTTTCATTGTGACACGTGGGCTCTTCACTTCATTGTGGTGTGTGTGCAGGCTTCTCTCTAGTTGTGACGTGTGGGCTCCAGAGTGCATGGACTCTGTAGTTGTGGCACATGGGCTCTGTAGTTGTGGCGTGCAGGCTTAGTTGTGTGACCAGGGATCGAACTGGTGTCCCCTGCATTGCAAGATGGATTCTGTACCACTGGACCACCAGGGGATTCCTCCGATTATCTTTTAATAGCAGATTACAGATACGTCTCTTGCAATGGCATGTAGTTAGGTTTATCTCTGAGATTTAATCTTAGCACGTGAGGCACCCCCCCACCGCCCCAATAGATGAGTTTAGGCCATTTACACTTATTGAGATTATAGTTATGTTTTATCTTAGTTCAGTCGTGTTATACTGTCAGTTTTTAGTGCTCTTTTTTTTTTAATCTTTTCTTAGCCTGTAATTTGTGTTTCTTTACTCATTGTTTTATGTATGTTCCTTTCATTTCCTCTAAGAATACTTTATTTCTTATTTTTGGCTCCCCATTATGAACAATGATGTCATATCTTCCCTCTCCCCATTCTCCCATCAGATTTTAATTGTTTTTCTTCTACTGTTTATCTTCATACCTTTAAAAATCCTTAAACCTCTATTATTTTACTTACTTGTATGAAGTGATACTTTTTCCATCTCCTAGTTGGCTAAAATTTGTCCTCTGGTATTGTGTTTTTACAGCTTAGGGGTTTGATTCATTAGTGGGGCTGAGAAATCTGTTTAATCAGTCATGACCAGCATGCTTTAAGAAATGAAATAGAAAAGAATGGAATAGAAGAAAAGGAGCAATGTATCTTTCATAGTAATAGTAAATATTTCATGAAAATGAAACTCCTTTCAGGATAGATAAATATAGATACAGATTGTGAATCTGTACTGAGACTCAAAGTAAAGTTAAGTGTATTTACTATTGTGGGTGGCAGTACAAATGAAAGGTTGAAAACAAGTCTCTATACCATCGTAAAGGAGGGTCACTGGAGTTAAGAATCCCCGACTTACAGTCTATAGAGTTGACCCTTGAACAACAGGGATTTGAATTGCAGGAGTCCACTTATATGTTTTTTTTCCAGTAAATATGTACTATAATACTACATGATCTGCAGTTGGTTGAATGCATGATGTGAAACTGTGAATATGAAGGAGCAACTGTAAAGTTATACTTGGATTTTCGACTATGTGGAGGGTCCCTAACCCCTACGTTGCTCAAGGGTCACCTGTATGAAATATTTTTCTGCTACATCACCAGTTTATATTTCTGGTTATAATATTCTTGGATCACATGTCCTTTCACTTATTGTGTTGTAATCTTTGCTATAAGGTCTTCCAGCATTGTTTATTCATGTGTAGGAGTCTAAGGCCACGTTGGACATAAGTTGATCTTTCCTGGATACTCAGAGGATTCTTTTTCTGTTTTGAAAGTCATTTGTTTTTCCTAGAACATCACAGACTCTTGGTCACTAGCTTCTAGTCTTTTATTTTAGGGATTTTATTTGAATTATATCTTTGAATTTGTTTTAGTTGATTGGATTCTCTTTACAAATATCTGTAATGTATATATTGTCCTTTGTCTATTTCATAAAGCTATTATCTCCTTAATCTTTTTTAAATTTTTATTAATTTATAGTTATTAGACTTGCTTTCTCAGTTCTATCCTCCATGTCTCATATTGTTTGTTCAGTAATGACTAATCTTTGGGCAGCCTTCAGAACTGTCATTTCTTTGATGTTTTCATTTTTATCTTCCTTTTCACTTTGGCATCTGTCAATTCATGTTTCATCTTTTGTTTCTGTGCCATGTTTTCCTGTACTCTCAGATCTCTGCCTCCCCAGGTTGATTATTCTACTACATTTTCTTTAAATATGTAATATTATTTTTTTCATAATTTTCATCTGTTCAGTGATTATTTCTTTCATCCATCATGTGCTTATCCTGTTCCTTTTCCTACTTTTTTGTTTGTGTGTTTTACAAATTCTGTATTACTTTTTTATTTATTATTATTCCTACTACGCACTTTTTAATTTTGTTTTTTTAAGACCATATATTTGCTAGATAGTTGTGGCTAGCGCATCATTTCAGACTAAAGGGAATTCCCTCTGCTTAACATAGAAGCATTCCCCATGATCCAGAGAAAGACAGTGAGTGAGTGAGTGTGTGTGTGTGTGTGTGAGAGAGAGAAAGAGAGAGAGAGAGAGAGAAATTGATAATACATATTCATTTAGCCTGTATTCCTCCCTAGCCTGCAGAGATGGGCAGTTACAATGCTGCTTGCATTTCAGAATCTCTCTTGTCCTAGGACCTGACCAGTGTACATGCTTTAGGCAAAGATGTTGATTCTATATGATTCCTCATAGACGCCTTAGGATTTGCCAGTTAGTTGGAGAACTGTGCTCTCCCATGATTGCTGAGATCTGCTCTCTTTAGGTACTTTCTCTCTGTCTTGCTACAGCCCATTGGATCCAGTTGCATAAGGCAGTCCATCTAGATATTTTGTCAGTTGTGATTTCAAATGATTCCTGATTTCATCAAATATTGGGCTTACTTTTTTTGTTTTTTTTTTTTGTTTTTTATAATTTAATTTTAATCCAAATCCATTTTATTTTGTATAAAGGAGATTTTATTTTTTAATTTATTTATTTATGGCTGTGTTGGGTCTTCGTTTCTGTGCGAGGGCTTTCTCTAGTTGTGGCAAGTGGGGGCCACTCCTCATCGCGGTGCGCGGGCCTCTCATTATCGCGGCCTCTCTTGTTGCGGAGCACAGGCTCCAGACGCGCAGGCTCAGTAATTGTGGCTCACGGGCCTAGTTGCTCCGTGGCATGTGGGATCCTCCCAGACCAGGGCTCGAACCCGTGTCCACTGCATCGGCAGGCAGACTCTCAACCACTGCGCCACCAGGGAAGCCCTGGGCTTACTTTTTAGTCTCCCACTATCCTTGCTGTTGAGAGTGATTTCTGAGAGAATAAGGGGAGAAAAATATCCAATATTCCGTTAAGTTAAAAGCAGAAATCGTCTCTAACTCTCTAGCACTCTTTAACTTTGATAATATACCTGCCAGTATGTCCACAAAGTTAGACCTGCTTTAAAGATGAGGAGTTTGAGGGTTACTGGGATTGAACTAGTGCCGTGCAGTTCAGTGAGAATGAATGGACAGATTCTTGAACCATAATTCTACATATATTGAACCATTGATTGGTGGCCTTTATCCGTGCAGGGGAGCGTTTATTGCTCTGTTGCTTTTAGTAAGATCTAATTCCATGATGGTGGCTTTGTTTACAAGTTGGAGTTTAAATACTAAACTTAGTTTCAGCCTACACTGGAGGAACTATAATGAACTAAACCCAAAGAAGGACAGGAAAAGGCTCAAACCCAACACTCACTGGTCTTATGTTCTGCTTGGCCAGAATTTGAACTTTTTTGGCATTGTCTCTTTTAATCCTCATTAAAACCGTTCTGAGCTGGTAGTATTATCCCTCAGATCAAGAAACTGAGGCAGAAGGGCCTAAGGAACTTGTCAAAGTCACAGGTTAGAAAGTGTTAGTAAACTTTTAACTACTTTCTGCCTCCCGGGTTACTATATTTACTGCATAAAATGTGTATTAACTACGACCCTGTGCTTCTGTAAAGATAAAAATCAAAAGATTCACAAACGGGCCTCCTAGATGTTTTAATTTATTTATTTATTTTTGGCTGCGTTGGGTCTTCGTTTCTGTGCAAGGGCTCTCTCCAGTTGCGGCAAGCGGGGGCCACTCTTCATCGCAGTGCGCGGGCCTCTCACTATCGCGGCCTCTCTTGTTGCGGAGCACAGGCTCCAGACGCGCAGGCTCAGTAGTTGTGATTCACGGGCCTTGTCGCTCTGCGGCATGTGGGATCTTCCCAGACCAGGGCTCGCACCTGTGTTCCCTGCACTGGCAGGCAGATTCTCAACCACTGCGCCACCAGGGAAGCCCTAGATGTTTTGTTCTCATCATGTAAGCTGGGTGATGCTGCTGCCTTCTGTGGACTTAAGGGACCACGTCTCTGAGCAGCATCATAATCACACCCAACACTTAGCTCAGCGTGTTTTCAACCTGCAGTTTGTAGCCATCAATTAGTTCCTATGAGGTAAGTCATTGTCTCGTTTCACAAATGAGGCAGCTGGTCAGAGAGAGCTTAAGTGATTTTTCCAAGGTCAGCAATGGTCCCAGGAGAGAGAGGTGAGTTTGGGCCTCTCCATCCCAGGCTCAACCCATCCACAAGGACCCTGCTAACAAGCGTTCAGTCATCTCAACTCCCTTCATAACCTGCCCTGTGAAAAAGATGCCTTCTCTCACTTGTGCCGTCAGCTAGAGTGTGGTCTACACCATGGCAACAGATGAGGAAAAGAAAGGTCAAATCAAGGATTTTATACACAGGAAGCTCATTTTCATTATTCAGTTCCAAGTATTTCAGACCATGAAATGAAGACCATTTTGGTTAAAAATTACTACTAATAAAAATTTTTTAATAAAAAATTACATTGAGAAAGGGGTATGGAGAAAGGAACCAGGTTGATGGGGGAGGGGTGGCTGTCAAGCAATAGAAAATGAAATGAATTCCCTTCTGTTCTTTTGGCTGTTTTTACTTTCACTAACAGAGTATATAAATACATAACCCCACCAGTATGGCTATTTTAAAAAAAATTGAGGAGGGGGATGAAATGCAGTTAGCCCCCCCAAATGCTTTATTTTTAAATCCTTGCATTATAATGGAAATAGCCTCAAATTTCATCCAGTGGGATCCAAGCACTCTTGGAGAAATTCTTATTTTTCTCCTTTTAAGTGACATTTTAATATACAGCATTTCATATGTAGTGCTGTTTTGGGGGTAGCAAGTATGCAAGCAGTAAGAGAAAAAGTACACATAATATGAAGGTAGGTATCTCAGAGCTTTTCCATTTCATGTGTGAAGTCCACTATCATGATAACTTTGTTGACAGCACCCACAAATGTACCTGGAGTCAGGTTTTGTAAAATAGATCTGAACTCGTATGACTAAGCAACCCAGCACGTGACACGAGCAAGCCTCAGATAGATGGTACGTTTTCTGTTTTAAAGACTCAAACAAAACTTTTCACATTCTTCTTTGGAGGAAAAAAAAATTACTTTTGAAGTCCTTTTTCACCCAAACACATTTAGAGATAAGAGCTCACAAGTCTTGACATTATTTCATTTTGTTTTGTGCGTCTGTCAAGGAACTGAGATACGATACAGCTACTAAAAACTGATGATTGTGGAACAGAGAAACTTGACAGCATTTCATTTCCATTGTGTTCTGATTATACATTTATCAGAAAACCTGTATCTCTTCCAGTTCAGCTAGAAATTGGCAGAATTCAAGAACTCAAAGGCTTGGCAAAGACCTGTCCTATTATTTGGTATCATCTTCTATTTTAGAGAAGTTGCTTGGTTGAGTCATTGTTAAAGCTTTTGATTCTCTTTTCATTCTTGTATCCCACTATCCACAGATCACATTTCTATAGGCCCTATAACTGCTTTGCCGCACAAATTAAACGCCAGGATATTTCATACATATACGCCAGCGTTTCAATGCTTGTCATCAGAGTTTATAAAATATAGGGATTGCAACCTGATATTAACATCTAAATCTATTGTGCTCATTTTGTGTGTGAAAATGAGAAACCCTCGTGCAGACGCTAGATTTCCCAGCCTCTTTGTCACCCTGGTTTTAATTTATCGCCAGGCTTTGAGTCAGTAAAATGATTCCGCTTATCAATTTAATGTAGTGATAAAGCATATCTGTGAATCAGAATGATCAGAACTCAAGTGGATCTACAGGTTGTTTGGTATTAAGCTCAGCCCCACTGAGGGTTTTAATGGGGCTACTTCCTCCACAGAATAAATACGTCCCTGGTTTTTTCACTTGTTCCTCCACTAGTGATGGGATTGCTTCACATGAAAAGTGGACACAGAAATGCACTGCTTGGGGCTTCCCCGGCGGCGCAGTGGTTAAGATTCCGCCTGGCAATCCAGGGGACAGGGGTTCGAGCCCTGGTCTGGGAAGATCCCACATGCCGCGGAGCAACTAGCCCCCGCTCGCCGCAACTAGAGAAAGCCCGTGCGCAGCAATGAAGACCCAATGCAGCCAAAAATAAATAAATTAAATAAATTAATTTTAAAAAAAAAGAAATGCGCTGCTTTAGGGAGGAGGACTTTAAAACTTTTAAACATGTTTTTATACCTGTCTTTTTTTTTCAGGTGTACTTCAAAAGGAATTATCCAGAAATTACTCACAATGGGCATGTGGTTATGAATGCTTCCAATGGACAGCCCTCAGCCTTAAGAATTTTTGAGACAGCACTGTGATTCTACCATGAGGTCAAGTCTATTCCAAAGACATTTTTCCAATAGTCTTTGCACTGTGTAAACTACATTTTTCTTTTTTTTACACCAGCAACAAATATTTACATACAAGTTGTTAGTCTATCTGGATTTTTTCCCTCCACTTCACCCAATGATTTCAAGCTCTAACAAAATGATTTATTATTGTTATTTATACGTTATAGTATTTTTTGTCTTATCTAAATCAGAGGTACAGGCCACCAATAAAAGCTGTTTACCAGGTTTTGTGCCTTAAAGAGACTCCAGAGCCAAAGCACATTTTCTAAGGTATAAGACAAAGTTGTCATAGATGTTTTTTACTGCCCCCAAATTACATATTACTTTCCAATTATATCAGGGATTCTATTTACTTGAAGACTGTGGAAGTTATCATTTTGCCTTACCGCTTTCTTTAACATAAGTAGGATCCACTATTCCCCGCCCAAAACCTCTGGCTAAACTAGTACAGAAAAAACTAATAGAAAAAACAAAAAATACACTTTAGTTTAAGTGGCATTATAGTAGGAGAGGGCCCCCCCCCAGAAAAAAAGATAAATGGTTAAAATACAGAAGGTCAGTATTTAATTATATTTTCTAAAAGAGATGGAAGAGAAAATGCTTTCAGAAAATAGGAGCCCTTCTAGGGGATTTGATGATGATGGACATGTGTTATCATTGATCGTCTTCTAGATTTCATGGCTCCTACATGATATCTGTTGCAGTTTTAGACTCAGCTTGGTGATATTTTCAAAAAGGCTGTGCTGCTAACTGTAATTGACCCTCAATTGACCGTCAATTGACAGTTGATCCTCTGCTGACGTAAGGCTTTTGCTTTGCCCGTCGTTGAAATCCTTTCTAAATCACATGCATGGGCTCTCCCTGACTTGGTGAGGAAAACAGAAAGACGTTGCATATATTGACTGTATTTATGCAGTATGTTCTCAGGATGCGTCAAGAAGGTTCACTTTTATGAGCCTGCCTAGGTTAGTTTACTTCTGACCACTAATTGTACTTTGTCTAGCTCTTTCTGATCAGCAGATCAACAAACCACAGTACTTCCGAGGGCCCTGCCGTACTTCGTTTGAACTATGGGTCCTTAGCTTTTCTTGATGGTGGCGGCTGTGACATGGTGCGTTCAACTTACTAAAGGTTTTACTGTCCTGGTTTTACATGTACTCTCAGAATAAGGCATAACCGCCCTCAAATGGAATATGTTTATTATACACACACACACACACACACACACACACACACACACACACACACACGTATATGCCTTCTGATAGCCGGTTTTTGGATTCTTTAACAGAGAGAAACAGATGTTTCATAGAATTAAGCCTTAAAAACCACATACTCAGCAACCTACCAAAATACATTGAGTGCAGTTTGTATTTAGAAATAATATGGTTAATGTTTAGTCCAGTAAATTGTGTAATAGTCATGGTTCTTATTTCAGGAGACTGACATGACAACAAGGATAATATTGAGGTTTGTTAGAACAGTGGAAGTATTTGAAATGTATATGTGTTTATTTGGTCTTTGGAGGTTTATTTAGTCTTTAAAGGCAGTTAAATATGTTTCTATTTTATTTCTTTTTTAATGTCATTGTAGAGTTTTTTAATGAAACAAAATTCAATTGAAATAAATGTTTTCATCTCCAGAGATCTGTATTTTTATTTTTAGAGGTATAACTGGACTCATGTCCTTGCTGTTGAAAGCCAGTGAGTTTCCCTGAGATAACATCTATTATCAACTGGTTTCTTGGCTAAGTAGGTACACCAGATACGCTCTGCAGAGAGGTGGGTGTCAGACAGATTTAAACAGTTGCTACTGAAGTAATCCCAGTTG
The DNA here is from genome assembly GCF_009873245.2 of Balaenoptera musculus. Lineage (NCBI taxonomy): Eukaryota > Metazoa > Chordata > Mammalia > Artiodactyla > Balaenopteridae > Balaenoptera > Balaenoptera musculus. The sequence goes on along the minus strand of NC_045802.1, from coordinate 64,606,204 downwards.
TACCCCTTCCACAAAGGGAAAGTATTAGCTTATGTCCCAAGCTTGAACCAAGTAGTCAATTGTTGAAGTTTTTGGGTTTTTTGTTTTTTGCCCTAAACTAACAAGAAACATGTGTTGCTGCTACATTTAAAACACCTGGAGGACGTGTGTTGTCACAGTGTGGTCACCAGGCCGGCAGCGTCAGCATCACCTGGGAACTTGTTAGAGATGCACATTCTTGTGTCTGACCCCATATCTACTGAATCAGAAACACTGGTGGTAGGGACCAGTAGTCTGTCTTAACAAGGCCTAAGGATGATTCTGATGCCTTCTGAAGTCTGAGAACCAGTACCATAGAAAATAAAGAACTCCTGAAACTCATTAAGAAAAACACGGAAAGCCCAATTAAAGAAATGGACAAGAGACTCAAATAGGCACTTCACAAAAGAGAATATCCAACTGGCCAATAACTGGAAAAGCGCTCGGTCTCATTAGTTACCAAGGAAATGCAAATTAAAACCACAACGAGATACCGCTAAACACCGAGTAGAACGGCTAAAATTAAAAAGGCTGAGACTAGGAACGGAGTGCTGATGGAGTAATGGGAACTCTTGTGTGCTACTCTGTGTGCGAAAAAGTGTATATTGAAAAAAAGCCTTTGGAAAACAGTTTGACAGCATTTACTCAAAATGCACACCCTGCGATCTGTTAATCCTACTCCAAACATATACATGTGCTCAAGGATGTTCCTAGAAACCTAATTCCTAGTGGCCGCCAACTGGACATAATCCAAATGCACATCCACCACAGAAGGAAAGCAGACTGTGAGCTAATAGAATATCCCCTGGCCGTGAAAGCAGCTGGACCTCAACAACACAGGTGCATCACAAACTTAAGCCTGACCCCAGAGAATATTTATGATTCCCTTTATACAGAGTTAAAACATAGTTACCATCAAATCATAGAGCTCAGAGTCAGTACTTTGGGGAGTTAGAAGGTGTTGGTAAATGGGAGAAATAAAAGGGTAGCTTCTGAGGTGCTTACAATATTCTCTTGTTGAGGGGGTTTGGGAAGGTTAGATGGGCATTCCTGGGGCTCTTCATTTATTTTCAGCACTTCTCTGTTGCATGTCATACTTCACAACTGAGTTAACTAAAAAGAAACTTCACAGCCTCAGTTTTATTTTAGAATCTCGTTCAAACGCAGTGGTCCAGTCATCTAAAGGAGAATAATCTGCATCTGGGGAGTTATTTCTGCTGAGTTCTTAAAATATGAGGCTGTGTAAGGTCTTCTGGCCCGTCACAAATGGCCTCATATGAAGCTCTTGGTACAAGAGAGCTCAAGGTCTATATTTTCTCTAAACAATCAAAATAAATCCTACTTCCTCTCTCTAGTTCTCTCCAAATGATTCTTTTTTTTTTTAACCACTTGATTGAGGTATGCTTGACGTTTCAAAAGCTGTACATATTTAATGTAAACAACTTGAAGAGTTGGAGATAAGTATACACTCATGAAATCAACCCCACGATCTATGCCATGAACATATCCACCACCTCCAAGTTTCCTTCCACCCTCGCTTTTAATCTCCATTAGTAGGAAAGATACAAGCAAATCAATTTAATGCTAACTGCTTTGATAACACCGTAAATGTGTTTTGTGAAGAGACAACTGAAATTAATTCCATAAGGCAGTGATTTAGGCAATTATGACAATTTGGTGAGTTAACTGTTAATCAGCCGATTAACTTTGACCCTATGTAGATCGATGAAAATCTGGGCTTTTCTTTCTGATAGTTTGACTGGAGATATTAGAAGCCCCTCTTCTCAAACCTGAGTCCTTGTTTCATATCTAATGCTGAAAAGTTTAATGATGTTCAGAACCTTATGACCTGAGTGTGGTAGATTTAGCACCTGAATATGTAAGTCACTTTCACAACTGATTCTGTTTTGGAGTGTTTTCAAGATAACATCTTTACCTAGAAAGCTGTATGACATTCTGGATACCACATCTCAAGAAAAAACTTCCTTGTAATTTCACTAATGTAGTTCAGGGAATGGATGAACTTATTTTTTAAAAGCAAAGAAATCTTTCACTTGGAAGAAAATTGAGAAAGTTCAAATTAAAAACAAAAATCCTAAAAGCCATCTTTATAAACAACCCAGTTTAGTCAACAAATGACGTAATTCTCCAAAGTTCATTTATTGAAAATTGAATAAGTATGTGTCACTAAAGGAAATTATATTCTCCATAAAAAAGTTACAGACTACATCACCTCCCAAGAACAGATTAAAAAAAGGTTTATAGGTTTTCTCAAGAATTGCAGTAAATTCATGGATTAATTTCCACAAAATTTGTGGCATATGGGCTTTAATCCTTATCAAATTAAGAATTTTAAACCGAAGGGGAACACAGAGTCCTTGTTTCCACCATTCTGTATTCTATTTTGGGATTTTAAAATGTTTTAAGTATGTTTATAACCAGTAATTGTCAAATAAAAATCCTCCCCGAGCACTGGAATCTTTTTTGATATGTGTTTCAGGCTGGTTCTCTGGGATACAGACTCAGATGGAGTTTAGTGCTGGGATGTTTATTAGGGGTGGCCTTCGGATCAGTACTTGTGGAATCAGCAGGGAAGAAACAGATAAGGGCAGAGGGAAAAAATCAAGCTGGAATGCTGTCCAGATGAATTTAGCGGACTCCGTTGGGGCTCTGGAGTGAAGATGGCCCTTCAGGGTTGTCCTGACACATCCACTGGCCAGGCCTTTATACCTCCACCTGGATGGGTCATTACAGAGGGGCTGCCCCCAGAGGGTCTGGTAGCTTAAGGTTGCCCACTGGCAGAACTTCCAGCAGCTGAGCAACAAGTCCTTGAAGGGAGGTCTGGACAACACATCTCCACGCCCCAAATGGCATGTGTCACAGCTCCAGAGGTAGATAATTAGGACGTACTGTGGCAGAACACTCTTGGTGACTGACGTTTAACTCAGAATGACTGAGTGATTATCCTTAATACCCTGTATTGAGGTCTAAAAAAGAGGAGAAGGTCCATGTAGGGGGAGATATCTTCATTCTCTAGAATCAGCCCTGTTTTCATCTCTTCTAGGAAGCCACCTTAAGATCAATCGTCATCCTAGGTAACTCGTATTTCTGTAATACTCTGAGCACCTCTCTTTTGTTAAACTGAACCACATTTGGATTAACGTCCTGTTGTTGCCATGGTGAAATGCTTAATTTTTAAACAAGGGACCTGCTTTCCATTTTGCACAGCGTCTTGTAAATTATGTAGCCTGCCCTGATTATGAGCATTCACAGGTGGTCTGTTTTCTCACTAAACCATGAACTTCTAAAGACTTGGAACTGTGCCCTGTTCACTTTTTAGTTACATCTTCCAGCACAGTGTCTATCACATAGGGGGTGCTCAGTAAATGTTTGCTGAATGAATAAGTGAAAAAGTGATGACTGAGAACAAATCTTCCTTCTAAACTTTATAATTTTGAAATGTGAAGAGGTAGCCTGGATCATAGAAAAGCCCGGGTTCTGGAGTCAGTCATACTGATCTGCTTGCCAGGTCTTTCTCTGACACTTGCTAGCAGTGTGGGTTCCCAAAGAATATATTGTCCAAAGTTTGGACCCCTGAGACTGAAAGGAAAGCAACAACCAGCCAAGGTGCCAGGACAATAGCATGGCACCGTCTTTGACAAAATGGGCTACAGTTACCCCATCGCCATGCATTCTTAGTTACGTGCTTGGGTAAGTGTGTCAACCTCTTTGAGTCTCAGTTTCTTCATCTGGAAAATGAATATAGTTCCTGCCCTTGTGAACAGTTGCTTTGGTTGGGATGATAGGACCAAGAGCATCCAAAGAAACAGAAAGGATGGAATCATTGAACTTGGTGGTTCTTAATCACCAGGAGAGGAGAGCAAGATGGGCGTGGATGAAGGAGGTTTGCAGACGGTAGAAGGTGTATTTGAGGAGGTCCTCATCTGATGGCCTAAACCAAGCTGTTCTTCCTCTAACATAGAGTTAAAATGAAACAAGCACATGGGGAGGAGCACAAGCTCTGGAGTCAGCCTTCCAGGGACAAATATTGGCTCCTTTGGGCATTGCTGGCTGGGTTTGGATACGAGTTCTGCTACCTGCTAATCATGGGCTCTTAGGTCGGGAAGCCCACTATGCATCAGTTTCTTTGTAATGTTGAGATGGGGATAATTCGTTTCTCAGAGAGCTGAGAAAGATTAAGTGTGACAGTGACACTCAGTATGGTCTGTGGGCCAGTGCCAATCCACGACCTGTGTGTAACTGTTAGAAATAAGTACAGGAATTTCAAGAAAGCAAGAAACGTGTAACCATCTGATATTGCAGTGACATCCACACTCAGGATGGGTGGGATCTTGAACAGGCCAGAGACCAGTCTGAGTGTCGCACTTGCAGGCGGAGGTGCACGTGGTTGAGCTTCACACTAGCCGTGCACAGTGGGATCATTGATTCAGTTGCAATGGGCTGAAAATTTAGAATTAAATAAAACTGATTCTTAATCCCAGACAGTTGAGAAGCTCTCAATACTATCCTCTTTATTCATTGTTAACCATGATATTTATGTTTAAAATTAGACCATATAGGCTTTCTAAAGGCCTTAACCTTTGAAATACATTAGCAATATTTTTAATAGCATTAAAAAGTTTAAAATAATTAAATTCCTGCTCAAGCTTAGAGGTTTTTTTCCCTTAAGTCAAAAAACAATACTGTGCATAGGTTTGTACCCACTATATTCTTTTTTTCTTTTTATAATTTTTTTTTCTAAATTTATTATTTATTTATTTATTTTTTGGCTGTATCGGTCTTCGTTGCTGTGCATGGGCTTTCTCTAGTTGTGGTGAGCAGGGGCTACTATTCATTGCGTTGCGGTGGCTTGTTGTGGAGCACGGGCTCTAGGCACGCAGGCTTCAGTAGTTGTGGCTCGCGGGCTCTAGAGCGCAGGCTCAGTAGTTGTGGCGCACGGGCTTAGTTGCTCTGCGGCATGTGGGATCTTCCCGGACCAGGGCTCGAACCCATGTCCCCTGCATTGGCAGGCGGATTCTTAACCACTGCGCCACCAGGGAAGCCCATGTATCCACTATATTCTTGAATCAACAGCATGCTCCTGATGTTGAAGAAGGTACCTGGAAACACATCAGGCCCCTTTAAAAGCCCTTCATAGAACACAGGGTTTTGTGTGGAAGCTGTTGATTTTTCTTTTAAAACAGAAAAAATATGGATTAAAAGCTTTTGCTTTGTAAATCTGGGGCTTCCCTGTTGGCGCAGTGGTTGAGAATCCGCCTGCCAATGCAGGGGACACGGGTTCGAGCCCTGGTCTGGGAGGACCCCACATGCCGCGGAGCAACTGGGCCCGTGAGCCACAACTACTGAGCCTGCGCGTCTGGAGCCTGTGCTCCGCAACAAGAGAGGCCGCGACAGTGAGAGGCCCGCGCACCGCGATGAAGAGTGGCCCCCGCTCGCCGAAACTGGAGAAAGCCCTCGCACAGAAACGAAGACCCAACACAGCCAAAAATAAATAAATAAATAAATTTAAATCCTTAAAAAAAAAAAAAAAAAGCTTTTGCTTTGTAAATCTAATGTTCTAAGGAAATTCACCTCATTTTTTTCAAAAACTAAAATGGCAGTGTGTGTGTTGAAAATCTGAGAGAAATATATGTTTACTTTAATTTAGAACTAAAAACACAACATTAGTAGAAGGAATAACATGCCCCTGCCCTATAAGACCTCCATCTATACTCCAGGCCCATTTAACTCGCCTCAGGGGTCAACACTGGGATTGTATGAGTTTTCAAGAACCGAGATGAAGATTTAGATGCACTAAGAATGTTTCAGAGGAAGCTTACACTGGTGGTTCTGACTGACTTCACTCTTTCACTCAGCAGCCATGCTCGTAAGACTAGCCGACTCACACTTATCCATCCCAGTAGGTGGAAGCTTTGAGTATTTCAAAACAGTGTTCAATCCAAGAGCTAATCATATTTAATTCTGGAGGACATTACGTGAAAAACATTTTTTAAATTAAATTTTGTAGACTACCTAGGCAAAAATTAATATGAGTCTCTGAGACAGAGTTTATATCATGTTAGAAGTGTTGTAAGTAAGAAAGAAACAGCCAACAGAGGATTGAGGATTTTAAAACTTTACATTTCATAACACAACGAAGTTTCTGTTTTTCTTTTTGGCTGAGTTGTACGGCATGCAGGATCCTAGTTCCCCGATCAGGGATAGAACCCACACCCCTTGCAGTGGAAGTGCGGAGTCTTAACCACTGGACTACCAAGGAAGTCCCTAACACAATGAATTTTTTTTAAATCCATGAGTTTATACTAATTCTAATAAGATATATGATAGATAGATGATAGATGGATGATAGATAGATTGGAATAGAAAGGTCTTTTTTGCGGTAGAATGCCAACTAACAAATGTAGAAAGATTGACAGAAAAAGTACCATATGGCAGCCATTGTTGTCAAAGTAATTCAGATAAAATTCGATAGTTGGCTGATAAATGAATACAGAGTGAATGTTTGAGGGACGGGGGGAGACAGAGCATTTTCAGAGACTGAAAGCATTAACTAGTTAATAAGGGAGGAATTGTATCTTTAAAGTGGAAAAATTGGGCAGACAGCACCCTAACCAAGTGACCAGTGTTAACATTACCAGTAATGGACCAACGGACACCCTTGGCTCTTGATGTGTGAAGTCATGACAACATCATTTCTATGGTATTCTTGCCCCCACCCCCAAAAGAAGAAAAATGCGTAGCCTAAATCAAATCAAGCGTCAGACAACCAAACTGAGGACATTCTACAAAACAACTGGCCTGTACTCTTTAAAAATGTCAATGACAAAGATTGAGAAGATGCTTCAGATTAAATGGAAACTGAGAAGACATGACATTGAAATTCATTGTGTGATTCTGGATTTTTAGGAAAAAAATGCAATAAGGACAGTACTGAGACAATTGGTAAAATATGAGAACAGTATAATAGATAATAGAGTTCTACCAATGTTAAATTTCTGGAGTTTACTCATTATATCATGGTTATGTAAGAGAATGTCCTTATTCTTAGGAAATACACATGGATGTATTTAATGGTAAAGGGTTATGATGTCTGCAACTTACTCTCAAATGGTTCAGCAAAAATGATTATATAGTGCTATATAATATATGTTAGATATGTGTATTTTATATAACATATATGTTATCACATATATAACATATACACATAATTTTTATTACATATGTGATCCTGGATCAGAAGCAACATGTCTGTTTATCCATTGAGAGGAAATGTAGGAAAGATGTTGAATGAGTGAAACTAGATGAAGGATCATTCAGTTCATTGTACTATTACTGAAACTTTTCTGTAGATTTAAATTTTTTTCAAAATAAAAATTAAAAAAAGGAAAACTTTCCACACTCAACCACAGAGTGAAGAATCCACATCTAGATAAGCAAGAGTGGACTCTGTGTGGTCCGTAAAGCTTACCAGACATGTTTTAGTTTTGCGAATGTTGTTTGCACAGCTCCCTGCAAGCAGCAGCTCTCTGGTCTAGCTTGGGGTGAAAGCACAGAAATATGCACATCCTCACCGGGGAGCATGTGGAGTCGAGGTGCTTACTGGTAACAAAACTAGATTTCACACAGGCAGGATACAGCATTACGTGATTTTTTTAAGGATCTAATAATGCCAAATGCAGAATCAGCTATGAGCCAAATTCCCAGGACTGCCATTCACTCCACTGTTGTCAGAGGGAGTGGCCCCTGTGGGATCCTCCTGTGTCCTGAGTGGAGGTTCTGCCAATAGCAGAGCTGCAGTGAGGAGTGGATGCCTGGGGCCTCTATGGGCAGCTGAAACACAAAAGACTGCTCTTTGCTGCTCAACAGAAGCACTGTAGCCTCCCCCAAACTATGTGTTCTGGTGTAAATTCATTTTCTCCAGAAGGCTCTCTCTTCTCCCGGGCTATATAGATATTTCTACCTGGAGTTGTGCCAGTCAAGTTTATTCTGGCAAATAGACCAACTGCTTTTCATTACTTTTCTTAAAGACCTGGTTTAACTGCTCTGACTCTGCCACTAGTGGACTCTATAAGAAAGCATCATCGCCAGGTTGATGCTACTTGTATGTGTAGTAACCAAGCCAACACGCAACCAAACAGGAGAAGGTTAATAATTCTAGAATTCCTTTCCTCCAGGTAGGAAACCATTTTCAAGAAAGCTCACCTTGGCAATTTGAGATAATGCTGAGAAACAGGGATGTCTGATTTCACATTTCTGGTTACTTTAAATTTCTACTGCACATTTCTTCTACTAAATATTTCCAGTTTTTCTTCCTTGTTGTTTTATGTCAAATACAGTGAAAATAATGAGGGACAACAACCTCTGGGACAACATTAAATGCACCAACATTCACATTATAGGGGTCCCAGAGAAGAGAGAGAGAAAGGACCCAAGAAAATATTTGAAGAGATTACAGTTGAAAACTTCCCTAACATGGGAAAGGAAATAGCCACCCAAGTCCAGGAAGCACAGAGATTCCCAGGCAGGATAAAGCCAAGGAGAAACACACCAAGACACATAGTAATTAAACTGACAAAAATTAAAGACAAAGAAAAATTATTGACAGCAACGAGGGAAAAATGACAACATACAAGGGAACTCCCATAAGGTTAACAGCTGATTTCTCAGCAGAAACTCTACAAGCCAGAAGGGAGTGGCATGATATATTTAAAGTGATGAAAGGGAAGAACCTACAACCAAGATTACTCTACCCAGCAAGGATCTCATTCAGATTTGATGGAGAAATCAAAAGCTTTACAGACAAGCAAAAGCTAAGAGAATTCAGCACCACCAAACCAGCTCTACAGCAAATGCTAAAGGAACTTCTCTAAGTGGGAAACACAAGAGAAGAAAAGGCCCTACAAAAACAAACCCAAAACAATTAAGAAAATGGTAATAGGAACATACATATTGATAATTACCTTAAATATGTATGGATTAAATGCTCCACCCAAAAGACACAGGCTCACTGAATGGATACAAAAACAAGACCTGTATATATGCTGTCTACAAGAGACCCACTTCAGACCTAGGGACACATACAAACTGAAAGTAAGGGGATGGAAAAAGATATTCCATGCAAATGGAAATCAAAAGAAAGCTCGAGTGGCAATTCTCATATCAGATAAAATAGACTCTAAAATAAAGAATGTTACAATAGACAAGGAAGAACAGTACATAATGATCAAGGGATCAATCCAAGAAGAAGATATAGCAATTATAAATACATATGCATGCAACATAGGAGCACCTCAATACATAAGACAGATGCTAACAGCTATAAAAGAGGAAATTGACAGTAACACAATAATAGTGGGGACTTTAACACCTCACTTACACCAACGGACAGATCACGCAGACAGAAAATTAATACGGAAACAGAAGCTTTAAATGACACAATAGACCAGATAGATTTAATTGATATTTATAGGACACTCCATCCAAAAACAGCAGATTACACTTTCATCTTAAGTGCACATGGAACATTCTCCAGGATAGATCACATCTTGGGTCACAAATCAAGCCTCAGTAAATTTAAGAAAATTGAAATCATATCAAGCATCTTTTCTGACCACAATGTTATGAGATTAGAAATCAATTACAGGGGAAAAATATGTAAAAAACACAAACACATGGAGGCTAAACAATACGTTACAAATACAAATTGGAAAAGAAGAAGTAAAACTGTCACTGTTTGTAGATCACATGATACTATACATAGATAATCCTAAAGATGCCACCAGAAAACTACTAGAGCTAATCAATGAATGTGGTAAAGTTGCAGGATACAAAATTAATGCACAGAAATCTCTTGCATTCCTATACACTAACAATGAAAGATCAGAAAGAGAAATTAAGGAAACAATCCCATTCACCATTGCAACAAAAAGAATAAAATACTAGGAATAAACCTACCTAAGGAGGTAAAAGACCTGTACTCAGAAAACTATAAGACACTGATGAAAGAAATTGAAGATGACACAAACAGATGGAGAGATATACCATGTTCTTGGATTGGAAGAATCAATATTGTGAAAATGACTATACTACCCAAAGCAATCTACAGATTCAATGCAATCCTTATCAAATTACCAATGGCATTTTTTACAGAACCAAAACAAAAAATCTTAAAATTTGTATGGAGACACAAAAGACCCCGAATAGCCAAAGCAGTCTTGAGGACAAAAAACGGAGCTGGAGGAATTAGACTCCCTGACTTCAGACTATACTACAAAGCTACAGTAATCAAGACAATATGGTACTGGCACAAAAACAGAAATATAGATCAATGGAACAGGATAGAAAGCCCAGAGATAAACCCACACACCTATGGTCAACTAATCTATGACAAAGGAGGCAAGGATATGCAATGGAGAAAAGACAGTCTCTTCAATAAGTGGTGCTGGGAAAACTGGACAGCTACATGTAAAAGAATGAAATTAGAACACTCCCTAACACCATACACAAAAATAAACTCAAAATGGATTAAAGACCTAAATGTAAGACCAGACACTATAAAACTCTTAGAGGAAAACAGGAAGAACACTCTTTGACACAAATCACAGTAAGATCTTTTTTGATCCACCTCCTAGAGTAACGGAAATAAAAATAAACAAATGGGACCTAATGAAACTTAAAAGCTTTTGCACAGCAAAGGAAACCATAAACAAGACGAAAAGACAACCCTCAGAATGGGAGAAAATATTTGGAAACGAATCAACGGACAAAGGATTAATCTCCAAAATATATAAACCGCTCATGCAGTTCAGTATTGAAAAACCAAATAACCCAATCAAAAAATGGGCAGAAGACCTAAATAGACATTTCTCCAAAGAAGACATACAGATGGCCAAGAAACACATGAAAAGCTGCTCAACATCACTAATTATTAGAGAAATGCAAATCAAAACTGCAATGAGGTATCACCTCACACCAGTTAGAATGGACGTCATCAGAAAATCTACAAACAACAAATGCTGGAGAGGATGTGGAGAAAAAGGAACCCTCCTGCACTGTTGGTGGGAATGTAAATTGATACAGCCACCATGGAGAACAGTATGGAGGTTCCTTAAAAAACTAAAAATAGAATTACCATATGACCCAGCAATCCCACTACTGGGCATATACCTAGAGAAAACCATAATTCAAGAAGACACATGCACCCCAATGTTCATTGCAGCACTGTTTACAATAGCCAGGTTATGGAAGCAACCTAAATGCCCATCGACAGACGAATGGATAAAGAAGTTGTGGTACATATATACAATGGAATATTACTCAGCCATAAAAAGGAACGAGATTGGGTCATTTGTTGAGACGTGGATGGATCTAGAGACTGTCATACAGAGTGAAGTAAGTCAGAAAGAGAAAAACAAATATCATATATTAACGCATACATGTGGAATGTAGAAAATGGTAAATTTTCATTTCATCTGAACTGCTTTGCAGGGCAGAAATACAGACACAGATGTAGAGTACAAACGTATGGACACCAAGCGGGGGGTGGGGGGGGGGAGCGGCGGAAGGGTGGGGTGGTGGTGGGATGAATTGGGAGATTGGGATTGACATATATACACTAATATGTATAAAATAGATAACTAATAAGAACCTGCTGTATAACAAAAAATGGATAAAATTTTAAAAATAAAGTTTAAAATAAGAATTATTTCTGACTGGTTTGATTATCACTGATTTTTATTTTCATAGGTTTTCTGAATTTTCCAAATTACCTACAAGGAGCATGGGTTAATTTTAAGGTCCAGAAAATATGTAAAGAGAAGTCACAGTGCCTCTTTCAGTTAGGATAGACTGGGGAGTTTATATTTTATTTATGAACAGTATCTTATCCACCTCACAGAAGCTCCTAGCTTCAATATCCCCACACTGTGAAGACACTCTTAGGATAGATAATCATTCATCTCTGAAACTTCGAGAATTCATTTAATAAATACATAAATATCACCATGAAAGAGTTAAGAAAACCAAGGTAACAGTGATGAACACAATGTACTTTGTCAATGCAACTCCCAAACAGCCACAATAATGGTCGGCCCTATATCAGATCTAGTTTTCACTGAAATTTTGGCTTCTAAATTACACAGTGGGTCTAGGTTTGCTGCCACATGTCTCTTGGGGAGGCACCTAAGATCAGTCATCAGGCAAAGAGAAAAGTTAGGCAAATTTCCCTGAGAAGCTTGGTGTTTCTGATTTACATGTGTAGGGGTAAAAATGCAGATGACAATTAGGAACCTGAGACAATCACTTGTTTGGGGGGAATTTGGACTTTCAGGTCTTTCTGCAGCATCTGGGCTCCTGAGGTGAGGACTGGTAGATAGACTGTATCAACAAGCCAGCCCAGCTGTGATGTCTGTGGCTGGACGTCAGCATGTCCAGCCCACAGAGGAGGACAGGTTAGCTGTCTGTAGGTAGCTTTTGGTTCTCTTCCTTGCTTTCTCACCTTGGTTCCCTCTCCTTCTAATTAGAATATGACTCCAGCTTAGAGGATTTCCTGACTACTAGTCTTTGGGATGGAGACAGTCTAGCCTTTTTGAGAACGGGTTCTATATTAGACTCAGCAATAGTTATCCCTACCTGATAAAGATATCACTATATTGATTTCATCAGTGCCAGGAGCCTCTTTTTAAGACTAGTTTTTTGAGTAGGTAGACCAGGTAGCCACCCATGTATTGTGATTTAGGGAGCCCTGGGGAAATCCTCTACACAAAGTATGTTCTCCACTGGTGCTTGAAGGGCCATCATTGTTGATTCATTCATGTGGATACCTTGTGCTCTTTCCTTGAGGTCCTTTTAAAACTAAGATCCTGTATTTTAATGAAGGTGTAAAACATTAAGTCACTAACACTTTAACTCAAGTGAGTTTGCCATATTGCTTTCTCTCTACTAGAAGAAGCAGTGGATACCACACAGAATTTGGGAGGGTGGGTGTTTGTGATCCACCTGGAAGGGAAGAACTCATCCTCAGTAAACGACAGGCAACTTCACCAGTAAAGATATTTCAACAACCAGGTTGCACAGTAATATCAAATCACAATAAGGAAATTGCCAGTATCCTGGATAACACATAAGCAATTGAATTCGGCTTCACTTTGTGCAGCCAGATGGACAAATTTGAGCATCACCCACCTGCCAGCCTTGCCTATTAAATCAAATTATCACTCCAATTCACCCTGGATCAGAATTGGTTGAAGGATCCTGTAGGCTTTGGCTTGGAGTTCATCATTCCGGGAAGAAGGAAGTTGAAGAACCAGGCCTACTTAGTAGGGAGAGGGTTAGGCTGCTTAGGTACCAAGGGAGTTTCTGAGGGCAGCCAGGTCTCTCTCATCAGAGCCTGGCTAAACATGGCATCTAGACCATAGAAGAACAGTCAGTGTTGGTGGAAAGAACGAATGGCTTTCATACTGAGTGTTAGTTGAACAAGTTGATGCTTGTTTCAGGCGAACAACTGTCACCTACATCTCAACACCAAAAAATTCAGATGTAGTTTAAACTTTTAGACAACTGATTGGAGACAGTGTATTTATGTGCTAAGTGTGCTGTGTTATACCAATTCTTTCTCTGTTGTTGTTGTTTTCTGCTTTAATGTAGGAAGTATCTATTATCAGCAGGGCTCACCCCTGCTATTTTCTAGCCCAGAGCAGGAGCACAGATGAAGGCCTGCATATCACATGTCTAAATAGGTAGAGCTGTAAATCAAGCTAACAAAGTGTTCAATAAAATATGTGTTACCCTCCCACCTTGATAATCCTTCCCAACTACCTGGAAGGCCTGATTCTAATTTAGAATTCTTGCATTTTCAGAGTTCTTGCTGAAATGTGGAGATGTGGGGAGAACAGGCCCATGACCGCAGCCCACACCAAAAGGAGCCCCATTCACACAAGTGAAGACACCCCAGATGGCACAGGCAAGTTCTGTCCACCCCTCCCTATCCTTGCAAAGGGGCCCTCCCAGGCCCAGGACTACTCACGCCTGAGGTGTTGCTTGGTGCTATCGCCCTTGGGAGGATGGACCCAGGCAACAGGCCCATGCGTGTCCTTGAAGTGGGCTGGGGACTTCGGGCAGGCCATTCCAGGATCCTGGGTACCCTGAGTGGTCTAGATCAGTGCTTCTGGATATTTAAGGTGCAAATAATCCACTTGGGGATCTTGTTAGAATGCAGACTCTTGTTAACACGCTATAGGTTAGAGGGCAGGGCTGAGAGCCTGCATTTCTAACCAGTGTCCAGGAGATGCGCGTGCTGCTGGTCTGTGGACCACACTTTGCCAACCGAGCGCCTGGAGGAATGGGCTCTGGAGAGTTGCGTCCCCTTGGTTCTCTGAGGCCTCACCCCATGGGGACCGGCGGGGTCAGCGGAGGGCTGGAGTGGGGTCCCCTAAAGTGTGAGGCTCGGGGCAGAGGCCTCTTGCCCTGGTCTAAGGGCAGTCTGGTCCCTTCTTTGCCCACATCCTGATGGCATCAATGGGCTCTGTTCCCACACTGTGGGCCCTGGTCCTCCCCTACCAGCTCTGCCACCGAAGCCCTTTGATCTCCCACCCACTCTCCCCAAGTCAAGTTTCTCTTGGCTCCTTTCCTGTAGCATTCCCCACTCCTTCCCCTGCTTTTCTTTTATGCCAGGAAACAAATGTAAAAATAGCATTTCAAAAATATTGAAAATTAATGCTGACGAAATCATGTTTTGTTTTCTTGGGATGTAAGAGGCAGTAACAGCAATGAGAGATGCAGCCTCTCCAGTGCCTAGCTGTTCTGTGAACAGAATCCTATCTGCTCACCCATAACCTGAAATCAGGATTTCCAAACATAAATGCTTGCTGGATTAGAGCAGACTGGATTTTTCTCCTGTATTTTTATTTTGACAAGGCTAAGAAAGCTGCTATCTGGCCATCTGATGGAATCAAATAGGCTGCTAAAAATAACTCCTGCAAGTTTGTGTTTCAAACGGGAAATACCTCTCCAGCTCCTTGCCTGTTACTGTTGATGAAGCTTAATCCTTCGACTTGTGTTCATGTATTTGCACTGGTTTTGAGTTCTTTTCTTCTTTCCAAGGCTGTTTTTCACTACTTGCCTGAGTTATTTGAACAGGTGGCTTGCACCACCTATGCTAATGTGAGGCTTTTGTCTGCTTTGAATCTGCACAGGGAGGCATTTAAGGAAATGTTTCTTTCTTGGTAAACTATTCACACCTGTTCTGATAATCACCTGTGTGGCACTAAAATACCATTCCAGAGAGATCTTCCCCTAAGTGGACGCACGCTCAGCAAGGCAGAGGCCCTGTGGACGGCGAGGAGGCACGAATCCGTCTTCTCCTCTTTTCTGGCCCACGTGACAAGCAGCCCAGGGACCGAGTCTTGTGTCTCGGGGCTGGGTGCCCCCCTGGCTCTGTCCGGAAGCGAGTGGACGTTAGGGATCTCTGCGGAGCAGGTTTGGGGGATCCTCGCTGTATTTGGTCAGCGGCCGGTTGCAGGTGGGCGCGCGAGGCAGCAGACCACGGCCGCCGGCCTGAGCCCGGTTCCCGATTCCTTCGTCCTGGGCGCTTCCGGCGGGAGCTTGGCTCGCGGGCCGGGAGCTGCGCTTGTGCGCTTGGCGGGCGATCACAGGTTGGCGCCCGGGACGCTCCGCGCGCTCCCTGGCCGCACATCACAGGCGCCCGCCCTCCGCCTGGCGGCCCGGGACCCCGCCTGCTCCCTGGAACGCGATCACAGGCCGGGCCTCCGACTCCGGGGGCGAAGAGGGGCGCGCACGGGCCGCCGGGGACGGCGATCTCGGGCGCGTTCCCACGGGGACGTCCAGGGCTGAGCCAGGGCTTCTCCCGGCTTCCCGCGGCGTGTCCTCCTCCGGGGAGAAGGTGGCGCGGGGAAGGGAGGCGACTCCTTCCGGCTCTCGGGCGGAAGGGAGGCCGGTGCTTAGTGGCCCAGGAGGGGCTGTGCAGACGCCGCAGTCAAGGCCACGCGGTAGTCACTGAGTATGGACGCCTAACCCGGGGCGCGCTGAGGGTGGGCTTTTCTACAACGTTTTTTTTTTGCGGGGGGGGGGGGGGGCGGGGGGGGGAGTCTACACTCTATTAGTTCGCTGGTCACAAGAAAAGAAAGAATGAAAAGCACATGGAATAGGCAAGATCGGCTTGGATACAGTTTAAAGGTGCCCGTGATGATGCCCAGTGGTTCCCACCCTGCCGCCACTCCTCACCTGCGCGCTGTAGGCGGGCTCCCGAGCTGCCTTCCCGCCTGTTACCCGCAGGCACTCGGGGCAGCTGTGTGTGCGCACACGCACACACACACACGCACACACACACAATTACACGTAATCTTCCGAGACTCTGGGTATGGCAAGGAGGTGGGAGTGCCTAGCACTCTTCACCTCTCTAGATGGGCCTGTACCTACCATGACTGTCCAGTCCCTTATCATCTCTACTGGAGGCCGAGGAAACTGGCAGCTGGTGTGTGAATATAGGGGTTCCCATCCAGTGGACAACCCATCAGAGCACTCTCATCCCCTGGCCACAGTGATTGTGTCAGAGACGAGCAGTGGCCTGAGGCCTAAGCCAATCAGCATATGATGAGGTGAGTGGAAGGGAGGGCATATGGGAAACCAGAAAGGATAAAAGCAAAACCGCACTAGTATGAAACGCACTGTCTGTAAGAAACAGTAAGACACTCTGAACCCAGAAACACAGAGTGTACCTTACGGAAGGTGGTAGATGATGAGGTTGGAAGACAGGTTTAAGACTGTATTATTAAGAGTCCTAACTGGCACGGCATGTGAATTTATCTTATGCGGGGGGGGGAACAAAAGTAATTTTTAAACCTAAAATTTACATGATTAGATTTGGTTTTTAGGAAGGTAATTTTGGTGTCACTATGGAGAAGGGATCGAAATAGAGATGAGGGCCAGAAACTGATTAGGAGGTGGATGTAGTGAGCTGGGGAAGAAATTCTGTAGGGCTGGGGAGTTACAAGGCATTCTAGAAACTGAGAGGACTTCCATGTCACTTGGACAAGTGTGGTCTTGGGATAGAATTCATTTTACTTATCTTCTTCACAGTGGCTTATAATGTATTCCAGGGAGGGGAGACAGAAGGAGGGAAGGAGGTTTCCAAACTTTTCTTAAACCACAGAATAATGAAAAGTTATACCATTCGAAAGAATATTATCAGGAGCCCAAAAATGTCTCAGATTAAATGCATGACATTATCAAAATTTGGTTGATATGCTAGTTTAAAAGTGGGTTTATTGAGGTATACTTTATGTAAAAGAAAATTCACCAATTTTAAGTGTGCAGTTTGATGACTTTTGAAATGTGTGTAGTCATGTAACCAACACTGTAATCAATATGTGTAACATTTCCATCACCCCCCGCCCTAATTCCCTTCTGTCCCTTTGAAGTCAATCCCCTTCTTCCACCTCTAGCCCTTGGCCACCACTGGTAAGGTTTATCCTATAGTTTATCCTATAAACCTTATCCTAAGGTTTATCCTATAGGCAACAGTATCCAAACCCTATAGTGTTGCCTTTTCGGGTATATCATACAAATGGCATCATATAGTTTGTAGTTTTTTTGAATCCGGCTTCTTTCACTAGGCAAAGTGCTTTTGAAATACATCTATGTTGTTGCATTTATCAGTAGCTAGTTCTTTCTTATGGTCGTGTGCTATTGCACTATATGGATGTATCATAATTTGTTTTTACGTTCACCCATTGATGGACATTTGGGTTTTGGGGTTGTGTAGTGGGCTGAAGATACATATGTATCCTGATCCCCAAAACCTGTGAAAATTACCTACTGTGGCAAAAGATGTGATTAAGTTAAGGGTCTCCAGAGAGGGAATTCAGCCTGGATTATCTGGGTAGGTCCTAAGTGCCATCACATGTATCCTTGTAAGAGAAGCTGAGAGAGTTTAGAGATAGACAGGGGGAGGAGAGGTGACGTGAAGATGGAGCAGAGAGAGATGCAGCCAGGAGCCAAGGAAAGCCAATAGCCACCAGGAACTGAAGAGGAGGGTTCTCCGCTAGAGCCTCCAGAGGGAGTGTGGTCCTGCCTACACCCTGATTTCGGACTGCTGGCCTCCAGAACTGTAAGAGAATAAATTTCTTTTGTGTTAAGAAATGAATGAGAATCCCATCTTCCCCCCATCCTCACCAACACTTGGTATTGTCAGCCTTGTTAATCTTAGCCATTCTAGTGCGTGTGTAGTGGTATTTCATTCGGTTTTAATTTCATGTCCTTAACGGCTAGTGATGTTGCACATTTTTGCATCTGTTTGCTTGCCGTGTAGATTTTTTTTTGGGAGAGGTCTGTCCAGATATTTTGCTCAATTTTTATTGAATTTCTTTTTATCATAGATAATTTAGATGCTTTTAACATACACTATAACTTACGCAAGTATAACTTTATTTTATTAAGAACAAACTATAAACTATATAAAGAATAAATCATCTTTCAGTTTATACTTTGCATTATAAAACCCAACATACTGAACAGATTTCTTTTTTTTTTTTTTTTTAATGAAAGCTTCTTTATTTATTTATTTATTTATTTATGGCTGTGTTGGGTCTTCGTTTCTGTGCCAGGGCTTTCTCTAGTTGCGGCGAGCGGGGGCCACTCTTCATCGTGGTGCGTGGGCCTCTAACTATCGCGGCCTCTCTTGTTGCGGAGCACAAGCTCCAGACGCGCAGGCTCAGTAATTGTGGCTCACGGGCCTAGTCGCTCCGCGACATGTGGTATCTTCCCAGACCAGGGCTCGAACCCGTGTCGCCTTCATTGGCAGGCAGCTTCTCAACCACTGCGCCACCAGGGAAGCCCCTGAACAGATTTCTAACGAACTCTATTTTACATCTTTCCCTTTATCAGGTATTAACATTTGGAACAGTGGGGCTGAGTCAGACTCCATATCAGGTGCACCATGAGGTCTATTCATTTATTCTGTTTTTGTTGGAGCACAGAGGGTGTCGTGACAAAGGGGAGAAGAACACAAACTGTGTGTTTTGCAATATGTGGGCATCTTTGCAGTGGGCTGCTCCAAAAATCATTAGTTATTTCATCTTGGATAGCTTGCCTTCCAGTTTTTCACGATCTGAAGGCTGAAATTATTCATCTTCATTCCAAATTGTTCAACTTTTTGTTTGTTCAGAGCCACAAGATCGACTTTTTGTTTAAAGCAGCCATCTTTCAGATCCATCCATGAGAGAAGTCAAGTAGAATAAATGTTTTAATATACAATGAACATTGATACTCTCACAAATATGTGCTGAGATTATAGGAATCATAACAGGCTGTTGATTGTTGAGTAGACAGCATGCTGCTTACCTGTCCATGAGCATCGTACACGGACGCATCAGGTGCCCTTACTTCCTGGTCTCCCCAGGTGTGTTGTACCATTGTAAAAGGGAAGTTGTCCTATTTTAATAATAACCTCTTTATAAATATATTTAATATTGTTCTTACATATATTTTAAAAATATATGTAAGAACATATATCCTTGCATAGATTTTTCTTTTGTTGAAGAATTGCCTATTAAGATCATGGATCAGTCTGAGAAACTCTGTACCAAGCAGATTCACATTCATTATTTCACTGAATTTTACTTAAATTCTAGATCAGCGGAATTCACACTGGGGAAGAGGCTTGTTACAATGCAGATTCCTGTTGCAAACCCCCGGGAGTTCTGATTCGGTTGGTCTGGGTAGGACCTCCTCATCTTTCCCAAGTAATTCTGAAGAGTTTGTCAGGCTTTGGGGAACAATGCACAAGGGCCTCAGTTGTCTCAAACTAGGATTGTTAAGTTTTCTTATAAGGCTTTCTTCTGATACAGGGATGGGAATTAGAAAAAAAATTATAGTCCAGTAACAAGCAGGGAAAAAAAGGCATAATTCAAGGACCATGTGACAACAAGAAATCTAACTTAAAAAAAAAAAATACAGTGTATTGTACACATCGGCACCACATACGAAGTACAAACCCTCAGGTCCTGTGGGAACCCTGCCAGCCTAGAGTCAAAAGATCTGATTCCATGCCCTCACCTCACACAAATGGCCTGTGTGGCCTTATGTAAATTACATGACCTCCTCAGATCCAAATGGAAAGGAACAGCTCCCTGCCCTCCTCCCACCCTCCCTCCGATAGATTGGGTCCTCAGGGGCTGTGTGAGTTGGCTGATACTGTGGGTCCTTTCCTGGGGATTTCTGGGATTCCTAATAGAAGGAGCAAAGGCAGCAAGTAGCTGACTTCAGACTTCACTCGTACATTTAGGAACATTAAAATCCCTACTGTTCACAGTAGAGGTTTGAAAAACCTGTGGACTCGTTAAATTTAAGGACATTTCAATTTTACAATTCTGTTTTACCCTTAATATAAAACTCAATGCAGTTAACATTCTGGCTAGAGGAGAGGCTAACAGAAAAGGAAAATAAATATAGAAATAGAAATAAATACAGAGCAAAACGAGAGATGAGAACAAAATGATTTTGTTTCATGATTCTCTCCACTCCCCCCGTACGTTTCTCTGTCTCTGTCCCTGTCTCTCTCTCTCCCTCTTTTTCTATTTCTATTTCTATCTCTTTCTCTCTTTCTGTGGTAGGCAGATTCTACCAAATTCTGGCCCCTGGTATACACACATCCTTTCCTAGTTATTCAATAAAATACGAATCTAGGTATCGCTGTGAAAGGATTTTGCAGATATAATTAATGTGCCAAATCAGTTGACTGTAAGATTGGGAGATGAACTGATGGGCCTGACGTCTGCCTCTAGAAGTCAGAAAGAAGGAAGTCAGGGAAATTTGGAGCCTGAGAGGGACTGGACATGAGGGAGGCAGTGGAGCCATGAGGCATGGGATGCAGGCCGCCTCCGGGAGCTGAGAGCAGTGTCCAGCTGACAGCCAGCAAGGCTCAACAGGGTGCTCCATCCTGCAACTGGGGGAACTGGATTCTGCCAACAATCTGAGTGAGCTTGGAGGCAGAATCTTCTCTAAGCCTCCAGCCCAGAACTCAGGCGAGCCGACACCATTATCACTGGTATCACACCAGACTTCTAACCTACAGAACTGTGAGCTAATAAATGAGTGTTGTTTTAAGCCACTTAAGTCAGTGGTGATTTGTTATGCAGCATAGAAAACTAACACACACACTCTTTCTCTTTCTGTACCTCTTAGCCTGGACATCTATGTTTTTGTTAAAAAAATCCTCACCTTTGGGGTCAAAAGGTACAAACTTCCAGTTATAAAATAAATAAGTCCTGGGGATGTAATATCCAGCATGGCAACTGTAGTTAACGACACTGTATATTTGAAAGTTGCTAAGACAGTAGATCTTAAAAGTTCTCATCACAAGAAAAAACGTATAACTATGTATGGTAATGAATGTTAGCTAGGCTTATTGTGATCATTTCACAATATATACAAACATCGGGTCATTATGTTGTACACATGAAACTAATAGAATGTTATATGTCAAGTATATCTCAAGAAAAAAACAATCCTTACTTGGAAGATCTCTAAATTTGTTGCCTTTTAGGGAATTTGTTTAAAAAGTTTAAAATCCATCTTGTCTTCTTGCAACTTCAGTCATAATTGAGGATCTCATATTTGCTTTGCTATTAGATGACATTAAGCCAAATGTTAGATACAATTATATAATGTAAGTTTTTCTCTCCTTTCTCTCTCGCTTTAGCTTTCCCCCTCCTCCAGTAAGTAGCATTTAACAGCAAATTTATCAACATCTAGATTAATTTGATTTGGCTATTCAGTTGTACACAGTGTATTATTTCAACTACTGTGGAAAAGAATAAGTGGCTAGGAAATATGGTGAAGTAAACTGTTCCCAGTGGCGAGCAAACTATGGGGAGGAAGTGCTGTTTACCTTTACAAGCCACTTTGTAGAAAAATATTATAAATGAGAAGCAATGTGGCAGAGAGTTGAGCATGAGCTGTGACTTTGATTAAAACTGTTTTCAACAAGGACGCACCTTTTTTTTTTTTTTTTTTGGCCGTGCCACGCAGCACACGGGATCTTAGTTCCCCAACCAGGTATCAAACCTGGACCCATGGCAGTGAAAGCACAGAGTCTTAACCAGTGGACCTCCAGGGAATTACCTGGACACACCTGTTTTGTATGGCAGTTGTTTGAAAACTGTCATGGTAATGGAACCAGGATCCTTGGAGATACGGCTGATTCTAGGGTTGGGACAGAGGATGTACAAGATGAGCCTGGAGCATCTTGAAGTAACAGAAAGGAAGACAGTGTTCAAAAACAAAACAATGGGGCCACAAAAATGGACACAAGAGCCAACCTGAAAGAGCTCTCAGTGGCCAGACCTGGAACAATTTGAGTGACAAAAATCAATGTTGGGTTATATCCAAAGTATAAAGTGTAAACTAAATATCCATAGGTCCATATTGATAGAAATGAATGGTTAATAATAAGTAAATGGGAAGAAGGGACAAATATACTGTACAGAAGAATTCAAAATTGTTTATGTAGATATCCCCCCTAAAGGAGATGGAGCTTAACTCCCTACTCCTTGAGTGTGGGCCGTGGTTAATGACCTCCTTCCAAAGAAATTATGGAAAGGGGAGTGAAGAAAAAGTGGCAAACACCACTTCTGCTGGGTGATCAAGATGAACATTATCAGTGATGTCACGTTGCTAGCATGTACTCTTGATCTGACGTGATGACAATGGCACTTTACCTCTGTGGTCTTCCTCCCCAAAACATATAATCCCAGCCTAACCAAAACACCAGCCAAACCAACATTGAGGAACACTCTATAAAGTACCTGATCAGTACTTCTCAAAATGGTCGAAGTCATCAAAAACAAGGAAATCTTGAAGACCAAAGGAAGCTAGGGAAACGTGACTTCTAAATGTAACGTGGTATCCTGGATGGATCCTGGAACAGAAAAGGGGAATTGGGAAAAAAACTAATGAAATTCAAATAAAGTATGGAGTTTACTTAATAATAATGTACAAATGTCAGTCCCTTAGTTGTAACTAGTGTAGGATAGTAAGGTAAGATGTTAACAACAGGGGAAACTGGATCTGTGCAACTTTTTCTGTAAATCTAAAACTACTGAAAAATAAATGTTTTATTTAAAAAAAATTGGTCATAAAAATGGATATGTTTATTATTATAGAGCCTGAGGCTATAAGAAACTACAGCTACTATGAAAAAAATGAAGCGATGGTCAATTAAATTTTAGCATCAATTAGCTATAAAATGAAGATGATTTTTATTATCTTGTTATTAAAAGCTCTGTCATTTAAAAAACACAGTGCAATTAATTGTTTATTTTTAGTTCATAGAAATTAGTTAAATTTATCAATAAATATTTACTAACTTTCACCTATATACATTACCCAATTTCTGGGTTTACCATTGTTCCCAGCCTCACTCCTTTATCCTGGCTGTATTTTTCTTCTGTAAAGTATTTTATTTACATTCTTTTATTGAGGATAGAGGGATAGTGTTACAGACTGAATGTGTCCCCCCACCCCAAATTATTATGTTGATGCCCTAACCCCCAATGTTGGGGGTCCTTTTAGAGGTGATTAGATCATGAGGATGGGGTCCTCATGATGGGATAAATGCCCTTATAAGAAGAGATACCAGAGAGCCCTCTCTCTCTCTCTTTCTCTCTCTCCCTCTCTCTCCCTCAACCTGCCTTCTGAGGACACAGCAAGAAGACAGCCATCTGCAAGCCAGAAAGAGGGTCTTACCAGGAAGTGAATTGGCTGGCACCTTGATCTTGGACTTCTCAGACTTCAGAACTATGAGAAATAAATGTTGCTTCAGCTACTTAGTCTGTGGTATTTTGTTATAGCATCCCCAGCAAACTTAGACAGGTAGCAAACTTTCTTAGTTGTTGTATATCTGGGGGAAAAACTATTTTTCCTATTCCCCACCCCCCTCATCATCATTACCACCACCAAAAGCAAAAACAACAACAATTCTGATGGTAGCTTAGCTGGGTATAGAAATCATATATGGCAATTATTTCCCCTCATCATTTAGGAGATATTACTTCATTATTTTCTCCTGGCATCTAGTCTTCTTGATGAAAAGTCCACTTTAAGTTTAATTGTTTTTACTTTGTAAATAATCTGTCTTTTATTCATGTTAGCTTTTATGATTCTTCTCTTTGATGATATACCATTATATTATGATATATTAAGATGTGGATTCATTTTATTTGATCTTGCTTAACATTATGCTTCCTAAGTCTGGAAAGTCATCTCTTTCATCAGTGCTAGAAAATATTCAACCACTATTCTTTTGAATATTGTTTTGCTCTGTCATTTTAGAGAGCATTCTCTATTTCTCTCACTCCTCTTAGGCCTGAAGAATATCAATTTATCTTGCTTATGTGTCTTCAGTGCACTTTCATAGTGTTCATCTCTTTATCTCTGTGCTACATTCTGGCTGATTCTTCCAATTAGTTGATTTAATTCAGCCTAGAGTTTAGTCAAATTTTTAGAATTACATTGATTCTTTTTTATTTCCAATTTCTGTTGGTTTTTCATAAGCTCTTTTGTTTTACTCCTGCCTGAGGATTTTGACACTTAATGAAAGTCATACTACAGTGGCTTAACATTAGGATTATGTGGCAAACATGTAATAAGTATCTACTATGTGCCATCATTCTGCCTCCTGTTTTCATCCTCTGTGAGACTCTCATCCCCTTCATCTATCCATGACATCCAACAGGTGGCCCCCTGAAGGCTGGGAGCACTGATGCTTTGCTTCCTTTGAGGACCCCCAGAGAAAGATATTCCTGCCTTACATTTTGTTTTTTTTTTTAATTGAAGTATAGTTCATTTACAATGTTGTGTTAGTTTCTGGTGTACAGCAAAGTGATATATATATATATATATACACACACACACATATATATATATATATATACACACACATATATATATCTCACTGTATATATACAGTGAAAAAGAGTATATATAATATATATAGTATATATACTCGTTTTCATATTCTTTTCCATTACAGTTTATTTACAAGATATTGAATATAGTTCCCTGTGCTATATATTAGAGCCTTGTTTATCTATTTTATACACCGTAACTTGCATCTGCCAATCCCAAACTCCTAATTTATCCACCCTCCATACTTTCCCCATTGGTAAACATAAGTTTGCTTTCTATGTCTGCGAGTCTATTTCTGTTTTGTAAATAAGTTAATTTGTATCATATTTTAGATTCCACATATAAGTGATATCATATGATATTTGTCTTTCTTTGTCTGACTTACTCCAGTTAGTTTGATAATCTCTAAGTCCATCCATGTTTCTGCAAATGGCATTATCACATTTTGTTCTTTATTCGAGCTCCATCAATGAGCAAAGAGTGTGTTGTTTATAGAGACTGAAAAATCCCCTAAGGCAAAGGCCACATTTTATGAATATTCACTGCTCCCTGGAAGCAATGTGTTTCCCCAAAATAAGTGCTCAATAGACGTTGGCTAACACTTTTTGACAGTCAAATAAAGTGGGAAAATATGCATAGTTTGTGATCAATTATGAGTGTAACTATGCTAATTTGCCCAGTTGATCAGTGACTCTGAGCATCATGAGGTCTGATGCCCTGACTGTCATTTAAACCCTCCCCAGACATTGATTTAGTCATAAATTTGGCCAAAATCACTGATCTTTGAAATGGTAGTTTCCCTTGCTTTTGGCCTTCTTCATAACTAAATCAGGTCAAATATGTGGCATTTCCATCAGTTTGGCAATGGCCTAAACAATCCAAATCAACTGGCTGTTGAACTGTACTTACTATGATGAATGAAAGGAAAATTATTATGTGTAAATTTTTTTCCAGGCCACACCCTCTGCCCTTTGGGCATTTGAGGACAGAGTTACAATGAAGACTCTCTTGGCAAGCCACCGTTCAAACTTTCTGGAGCTCATTTTCCTAACTGTTCAGACAGGTGAGGACTACCCTCTCAGCACATTCAGAAAGGAAATTTTTAAAAGATTTCCTCCTGAGCCCTTTCTGGACAATATGAAGTTACGCAATTCTTTCAGAAAATAGTTCCCTAGGGAGCTACTCTTTTTGAGAACCTGCTCAAATTCCCTGGAGTTGCACTAGAGGATAAGTTTGTATGAAACCATGCGGGATCCCTCAGCCCATTTTTCTGTGCATCTAGGCAGAGAATAGATCCATGACACATTCTTAACTTGGGGACTTTTTATATTCCACAGAAGGGCCCTCTCAGGGACCCTTTCTTCCCTTTGGCAGAACCTAAACTCAGGCATTTGATTTGATTATGACTTATTATCAGCAAAAGAGACTTCGATTTGGAAGAAACTCAGAGATTACTTGGCAACCCTACCAAATTTCTCATCCTATGTCTTCCTAAAGAGTGTAGATTACACAGAAAAAAAGTAAATCCAAGAACAGACTTGAGTAGCCCCTAGTTCTCTATGGAAAATATGCAAACAGACTCTAATGTAATACAGTTAGCGAAACAATAAACGTTGCACATTGTAAGTTCTTCACAGACAAACCTGAAAACTGGGAATTTCTTAGCCGAATTGTGCCATGTGGGAGAAATCATAGTGAAACATCAAATACAAGAAAGCCCAAAAGACTCATATTCAAAAGCAAATGATTTGTGGGAAAGGCACTGATAAATACAGAGCACTAAATAAGATATTCTAAATGAACATTTGAAGTACATCAGCGTATGTATCTAAATTCCTTAATTACTGTGTTCAAAGGAGAAAATATTAAGGTGCCATAACTGTCTCCCAAATATTTACTTTAGGGATAAATCTTTCCATGCTTGCTTTTAGTCCTTAGGCAGTTTTTAGAGAAAAAAAAAAAAATCATATGGAATCCATCCAGCCATGTCTAATTATGCAAAGGAAGGAAATAATATGCCTTTCTTAATACAAAGAAGAAAAATTACAATTGACTCCACATTCCTTTGATGAATATGATGTCTTTCATTTTGCCTCTGTGTGTGAAGTTTTTGGTGATGTATTTTTGATATGTAACTTTCTACAGATAAACATCCAGAAGATCTCTTTCTTCAGTAAACTCCTGGGTGGTGATTGATCTAAAGAACCAGAGAAGGCAGGCAGAGTTGTAGAATAAGCTGGCTCACTCATTCATTCACTCATTCCTATATATAGCACTTAAATGGATGTGCAAATGAGCTGATAATCCAAGTCACCCCTCCTGCAGTTTCCAGAGACTTGGTGGGTGAGTATAAAACAGGACTTGAAGGACTTCCCTGGTGGTGCAGTGGTTAAAAATCCGCCTGCCAATGCAGGGGATACGGGTTTGAGCCCTGGTCCAGGAAGATCCCACATGCCGCGGAGCAACTAAGCCTGTGTGCCGCAACTACTGAGCTTGCACTCTAGAGCCTGCAAGCCACAACTACTGAGCCTGTGTGCTGCAATTACTGAAGCCTGCACACCTAGAGCCCACGCTCCACAACAAGAGAAGCCACTGCAATGAGAAGCCCGTGCACTGCAACGAAGAGTAGCCCCCACTTGCCACAAGGAGAGAAAGCCCATGTGCAGCAACAAAGACCCAACCCAGCCAAAAACAACAACAACAACAACAGGACTTGGCCTTTGACAGTGGAAGATCTTGAGGTCATTTCTGATCATTGAAAGGAATTAACCTACTTCAGAGGACTTCCAAGGAAAATGGAATACAGCATGGAAACCACAGGTTCAATTGAGAATTCTAGGGTTCCTCAGTCCTAGCTGTACAAAAGGATTACCTGAGAAGCTTTTTAAAAAGCTAGACACCGCCCCCTCAAATCTGGCTCAAAGGTTCAGGGGTGAACTGGGCATGAGTCATTTTTTAAAAGCTCTTAGTGAATCTGATGTGTAGCCAGGGTTAAGAACCACTGACCCAAAGACCACTTAGATGTTCAATAATGAAGCAAAATCGGTAGATCTGACTCTAAGAATCCACCTAGTAAACATGTTTCAGGTGGTGCTTTCAGTATTTGGAGGTTTCAGAATCTCTGTGACAGAGAAGCAAAGGGCAATATAGGAGGCAGGAAAAGCTGCATGATTCTACCTGATTCTACCTCTCACTGGCACCCGCTTCTTTAAGCCTATATTACCCCCAAATAGGAATAATACCTCACAGGGTTTTTATGAGGAAATCAGATGGTCAACACAGTGTCTAGCATTGTGCCTAGTTCTTACCAAGTGTGGGACGTTGAGGAATGACTCCCCAAAATATAGCCAAGGCACATCCCTTGAATGTGTCTTTGAATGTTACCTTATCTAG
The DNA here is from genome assembly GCF_009873245.2 of Balaenoptera musculus. Taxonomy (NCBI): domain Eukaryota; kingdom Metazoa; phylum Chordata; class Mammalia; order Artiodactyla; family Balaenopteridae; genus Balaenoptera; species Balaenoptera musculus. The sequence goes on along the minus strand of NC_045802.1, from coordinate 64,577,851 downwards.
AAAAAGGGTCTTTGCCGATGTGATTCAGGATCTTGAGATGAAGAGATCATCCTGGATTACCAAGGTGGACCCTAAATCCTATGACAAGCGAGGCAGAAGGGCGGGGGGCTGAGAGAGGACATACACAGGAGAAGATGCGCACGAAGGGGGACGCACGTGAAGACAGAGGCAGGATTGGAGTGAGGCAGCTCCAAGCGACGGCATGGAGCGGATTCCCCCTTAGAGCTTCCAGAAAGCCCACCCTGCCAGCGCCTTCATTTTGGACTCTGACCTCCTGAACTGTGAGAGAATACATTTCTGTCGTTTTAAGCCACCAAGTTTGCAGTAATTTTTTTCCAGCAGCCCTAGCAAATGAATACAGTAAGAATTCAGTGAATGCTGGCTTGTTTCATGGCCAGGACAGAATAGGAAACTCTGGAAAGGAAGCAGTAGGGATCATTTTCAGGCAGAAGCAAAGCCCGTTGACGGTGGGTCTAAAGATGTTTTGGAGCAGAATGAAGACTCAAACACAGAGAAGAACAAACCATCCACTCAAAAAGTCGGAGTAGAAGGTGCTGGAAGTTCTCCTCCGAGCTTTCTTTCACAAGGAGACTGGGAGGCGAGACAGAGACGTGATCCACAGTGAACTATCTGCCCATACCCACCTGAGTGGCTAAACGTGGAATATACTAAGTGATGGCAAGGATCTGGGGCTACTGGAACTTGCATACTGAAACTGCTGTAGGTACATAAAATAGGAAACAGTGTTTTCTTAAAAAGGTAAACAGACATCCAACATGTAACCTAGCCATTCCACTCCTAGGTATTTACCCAAAAGAAATGAAAATATCTGTTCACACAAAGACTTGTACTGAATTTTCATGGCAGCTTAATTGTAATTCCCCTCAAATGGAAACAACCCCAATGTCCATCAACAAGTGAATAAACAAAATGTTGTCCATTCACACAATAAAATACTGATTATCAGCAAAAAGAAAACATCTACTGATACCCTTAATAACTTGAATGTATATCAAAGTTGTTATGCTGAGTTAAATAGACCAGATTCAAAAGCGTATATACTGTATTATTCCATTTATATCAATTTTTAGAAAATGAAAACTAATCTATAATGACAGAAGGCGGATGGATGGTTGCCTGTGGATAGGTGGAGGGGTTTGGAGGGAACCGGGAGGGAACACATGCAAAGGGGCACAAAGAAACTTTGGGAGTGATGGAAATGTTGGTTTCTTATTAGTGGTTGTGATTTCCTGGATGTATAAGTCTGTCAAAACTGTTCAAAATGCATATTTAAAAAAATGTGCAGTTCATTTCTTGTAAACTATGCCTCAAGAAAGTTGTTAAAAAAAGAAATTTCAGGGACTTCCCTGGTGGTCCAGTGGTTAAGACTGCACTTCCACTGCAGGGGGCACGGGTTCGATCCCTGGTTGGGGAACTAAGATTCTGTATGCCGCGTGGCACAGCCAAAAAAAAAAAGAGAAAAAGAAAAAGAAAAATTTCAGCACCCACCTCTAGGAAAGCAAGTAAGCCAACTGGAAGGCCATTGGGAATCCAAAACTTGAGAGAATTTAGAATTGACTGAAAGGAGTGATGGAAGGAAAGGAGTTCTGGGTCAGTGTCATCAGAGCAATAGTGAAAGTTGACATGTTTCATAATGTTTCACAGTAATGATCTGAATGAGCGACTGCAGTGCACTGAAGCACAGGATTTCCCCATTTCAACTAGGCTCTCATTTCTCAGATCAGGAGCCTTCCTGGGTATAGCTCAAGTCTGCTCTCTGGTGCTTGGAGAGGAACCTTGTTATTGATTTGTCTGATCTGGGAGATGCCCTCCGATGCTCCTGTTAATTGCTCCTCTCTTCCAGGGCTCAGGCTGAGTTCGGGGTGGGGAGAGCTCTCCCGACTCCCTGGCCTGGGTTCCCTGTGAAAGAAAGCTCGGAGGAGAGCGACCTGCACCCTCACTCCAGCTTCTTGAGTGGACGGCTTGCTCTTCTCTGTTTGAGGTATATTCTGCTCCAGAAACATCTTTAGACCCACTGCAGAAAGCCTTATCTATCTTTGAACATGGCAGAACAGTTGTTGTCACATTTCCACTTTAAAATGGGATATGCTTATAAGGAAAGTTAAAAAGTATTGGAAAATGGGAATAAAGGAAAACATTTCTTGCCATTCCCACCATTCAAATATACACACAAATAACTTTCATTTTTTCCCAATTTTTTCTATTTAAAAGTTGTTTAAAAAACAATTGTCATTATGCTACATACACAGCTTTACTTCCTGCTTCTTCCTTTATCATTACCTCTTGGTCACTTTTCCGTGTTATTACTCAGACATCATAAATATTATCTTTAATGGCTGAATAATCTTTCATTGAGTGGATATGCCATTGTTAGCCATGGTTGTATTAGCAGAGAGTTTGAAACACAGTTAGATGATGATTTCACACAAGACAGACTTCACTCAAGATGTAAAAGGAGAAGTCCTGATGGGTGGACCGGAGTAGGTCTCAGACTTTGGTTCAAGCTGAGGTCCTTGCTGGTGACCTTGAACATGTGTCATTACTTCACTATGGCCTCTTGCTTGCTTACCCATAAATCACACACCCACGCAGGTGTTTAAGGTTTCTTCCAGCTTTAAGATTCTGGAATTCTATGATTCATTCTACTAAACCAAAATGCCTGATTTTGGCCATCCAGGCTCCTTACCAATCCATTCATTCTTCATATGCCTGAAAGATATTAGGTGTCCGATGAGTTATTTTATGTTGATTTGAATTGTAGGGAATATTTTATATGGAATTGAAGTCACCTGATTCAACTGAGCTCAATAAACCTTCAACAGACTTTTACTTCAGGAGACCTCAATATGAGGAAAAACAATTTATTTTAACTCCTTCATTTATAGAAATAATTGTTTTGAAAGATCTGACTTGTTTCCTGTACACTGACTCAGGACAGTTCTACTTCATTTCAGGTCACCTTGTTGAGAATGACCAAAGTCAACACGATGAGTCTCAATTTTAATAGTGACATAGAAACCAGGCAACATAAAAGACCACACGGACAAGGACGCAGGCAAAAGTACACATCTTGTTAACATCTGCAATTAAAATAAATCTTCAGGCTTGGAAAGGCTCCTCTGAATTACATGGAGATTACTGGATTTGTTCCATATGTAACAACTTTAAATTTGCAAGATTGTACGCCTCCAAAAATAATAGGAGAGACTCCTGCTTGGCTGTCTGGAGCCCGATAAACAACTCCATTAATTAAAAGGTGCAAGTCATTAGCACATGTTACTGCTATTACTTTGTACTTTAACATAATTTACATTTGCTTCGTTATGCCAGGTTAAATTTTCTGCTTCTTCTGAGCCTTTCTTTCTTTTTTTAACCAGCAGTTTCTATTTTATGTTTACTGAATAGTATTATGAGTAGGGTTAATCTCTTTATTTCTATGTGAGAACAACTCCAACCTTAATGATTTAATCACTACTTATAGAAATTTAAGATGTAGAGTAAATAATACTTCAAAAGCAAAAACATTAGTATCTAGAAATATAAAATCAATACACACAAATGGCTGTTTAACCAATACTCCCAAATGATGTTGCTATATAGTGGTTAAAAGCTTCATCTAGAATATCACATCACGCCTAGAACAATAACAACGAAAAAGAATATAAGAAAATATAACAGATACAAAATGATGGTGTGTCCTTGGTGTGCCTCAACAGAAAAAAAATGAGAGATGGGGGAAACAAAATAAAAATATATTTTCCCAAAATGTTTTATTATTTTTAATTCTAGTTTGCTAAATTAATTCTAGTTTGCTAAAATATTTTAGCAAATGGTTTTCCTAAAATGGAATTAAAGCTAGAATAAAAATATAACCACCTCATTTCCTGTTAGTCTTCAGTTTGCTTTTTATGAAAGGCAGAAGCTTTGGAAAATTGGATTCATTAAATTACTATGAAAGTCTATGCACTTTCTTTCAATCCTGGAAAAATTTTTTAAGTTAGCAGAATCTTTTTTTTTTTTTTTTTAAGGAACTCCTTTATTTACTTATTTATTTATTTATTTATTTATGGCTGCGTTGGGTCTTCGTTTCTGTACGAGGGCTTTCTCTAGTTGTGGCAAGTGGGGGCCACTCTTCATCGCGGTGCGTGGGCCTCTCACTGTCGCGGCCTCTCTTGTTGCGGAGCACAGGCTCCAGACGCGCAGGCTCAGTAGTTGTGGCTCACGGGCTTAGTTGCTCCGCGGCATGTGGGATCTTCCCAGACCAGGGCTCGAACCCGTGTCCCCTGCATTGGCAGGCAGATTCTCAACCACTGCGCCACCAGGGAAGCCCCAAGTTAGCAGAATCTTAAGATTACCAATTTATATTTTATATAAGTTCACTAAGCTTTAAACAAGAGCCTTCTTAACTTTGCCAACTGAGTTCTAATTTATAAAGAAAATTACATTTGAGTTGATTTAAATGACCAGAAACAATATAAGTCTATTGATTTTTCAAGATGTTAAGAAAAACATGGAATATTCCTGCCGCTCTGTGGATTTGTAAATGTCTTTATTTGCCACAAAAATGCATGCTATGTCTCATTCAAGTACATACTATGTCTCATTCAAGTATTAGGGGAGGAATTCATTCAGTCAGGAGAGCCATGATCAATAAGAAAGTGAGAACCCCATTCATTAGTTCATTCATTCAACATACTATGGAGTGCTTTCTGTGTGCTGGCAGACAGAAGGGAAATACTTAATTATGAAATCTTAGATCACAATCAGATGCTCCTGAAAATCACCATAGAGCCTTCCTGGACACACTCCCTCCTAGTTTGAATTCTCAAAAATAATTCCAGCAATTGCTTTCACATGTGTAACATCTCTCTCCATATATGTCATCAATAATTGTTTACAGAGAGCCACTTATGTACAGATGATTCATAGATAAATAAGGTAAATTCCCTACCACCAAGTGCTTACACCTACTAGGAAAGGAGATAGTGTTACTAATAACAACAGTCCTGGGAGTAGAAGACCTAAGTGTGTACAGGGCCTGCCAGAGCTCAGAGGGGGAAGAAATTACTTCTGTTTGGGGGCTGGCTCACAATTATTAGATTTTCTTTCTTTTCTGCTGCAGTGTAAGCTCTGTGAAATCAGGGCAGGGGTGTGTGTCTATCTTAGTTGAATCCTCAATAATGAATGCATACCTGACAGATGCCAGGTACGCAAAAACATTTGTCTAATGAATGAATGACTTGGCATTTGACTTGGTTGAAGATTAGGATTCCGTCCCGCGGACAACGGGGGAGGTAGGCGCACTGCTGATGAGGGAAGGTACTGGAGGGGAAGCCCAGGTGTAGCTCAGCTTCACGTTTCCAGGTTGAATTAGTCGGGGTAATGAACATGAGGTGCTGCCTTAGAAAAGTCCCTACATCTCAAAGGCTTACTAGGATAATGTTTTCTTTCTCTTTCCAGTCAGCACTTATGTGGGTTGGGCACTCCTCCCTCCTCATTTTGTAGCTGCACCATTTGGAATACATGGCCTCCTAGGGGGTCATAGCAGGGGAAAAAAGGGATGGAGGAGCCACCTGGGTCTTAACTGCCCTGGCTTTTGCACTCAGTCAATTAGGACTAATCATGTGATCAGTCAGTCTGGAAGAGAGGCTGGGAATGTGTGGAAAGACAGAGTATTTGGTGAGCACTACCTCCTTGCCACTCAAGTCTATGTTTATTTGCATAGTGTGTGTGTGTGTATAATTTTCATTTGCCCCCATTTTTTCTAGCCTTTTCCAAATCGTAGGTCAAAACTCTTACCCCGTCTGTCACTCCCATAAAGTAAAGGGAAGTGCTTTATCCTATCTCACTGCTTTAACAAATGCTGGTGATAATAAGGATGACATTCAAATCTCAAACTCTGCATGTGAACAATCTGTATTTTATTCATAACTACAAGAGATAGATTCTCTATTATCGTTTATTTGATTAAAATGTCTTTGAGTTGGAAATGTGACTTAACGGGATTTGCATTTGGAGCCAACCAACGGAGAATTCTGGCTGATGTTTTTATCCAGTCAACCTTTCTGTGCCTGTTAACTCATCTGAGAAATGGGATTATGATAGTTGTTTGTAAGATTCTTTGTTTCTTCAAATAATCCTAATGCTGTCATCAAGGTTGAACCATGTAATGGACTAAATACTTGATTTTTATACTGTTAAAATTAAAAAGAAGCCAGACTTGAAAATTCCCTGGGCAGACAAAACCAGTTTAGTCATGTAGATAAAGCTTCATTTAGCTTATTTAACTTGACCTGGGTCATTTTTTCCTTATGCCTCTGGAAATTATAAGCAAAACTTGAACTGTTTTCCAAGGTTGGTATGAGGTAAACACTGAAAATTCTAATATTAGAACCAATCACATTGAAGAATAAACAGTCCCTGCTTTCTCTCTATATAAGCTGTTTTATTAACAACACACCCCTGAACCTCATTCTGTGTTTTGGTTTGAGCGCTCCCTGGTTTGCAAACTGTCTTTTTGGCGTGTGCGCGATAAACTTTTACTAATTACTACTCCGGTGTGTCACTGGTTTTACTTCAGCTCTTTCTGAACTTTTGATACTACATTACTCCTAAGCCTGTAAAACAACTGGTGGGATGGTAAGAAATTCATGGAAGAACATAGATAAATGTAGCAGGTACTTAGCGGTATATGGGGTGTATGTGGTCTTTGACAGTTTCCTCTGTTTTTTAAAAATTGATTTTTTAAAATTTCCTCTGAGGATAAAAAATGAGTCGGATTAGTCAGAGGAGTAATGGGTGAATGTTTAACTGTCTGAGAAGAAAAAAGGATTAGGTAATGATTTCTCTGAAATTTAAACTCAAAAATTAGGAATTGGCCAAAATGAATTCCCTCCAGATTTGAAGTAGGTATAATTAGCCAAGCATCAGAAAAAGTATGTAAAAATGAACAAAATCTCATATAAATTTTTAGAAAATCCTGAGGTCTCAGTTTGGGGGCACAGGGTTAGTATGCAGTTAATAAATTTTGGTGGCAAAACACCTCCTATCAAGAGAAGCTATCAGAAAAGGTCCAGACAATTGAGAGAATTGCTTCCAGCCGCCCTGCATGGGAGTATTTGTCTCAATCAGTAATTCTCGCATTTCAGGGTGAATCAGAATCACATAGTTGCAGGGTGGGGCGGGGGAGGGGTCCCAGCCCCAGGGATTCTGATTCTGTAGGTCTGGGGTGGGACCTGAGAATCTGCGTTTCTAACACGTGATGCTGGTGCTGCTGGTCTGAGGGCTACACCTTGAGAACCAGTGTTTTAGATCCTTTCTGGCAAAGAGGACTTCAAAGTGATAATGAGAAACTGCACACTAGATAAATATTTCTGGATGTCATACCCAGGGTGTACCTGTCCCTGGTCACTCCCCTGGCTGTGGTAAGATCCACTCAGCGTTACTTGCTAATTTAATTTCTGCAGCGAAATTGGGGAAAAGGTGAGGGTGGCAGTTTGGATTGCTTGTGGATAGAGTCAAATGAGATCATTTCAGTTTCCAGGTATTTCATGGAATTTGGGGTCTGAGAGGGATGTTAAAAAAAACTCTTTGAAGGAACGCGTGGCTTTGGGAGGGATGCACTGTGAGAGAGACAACCGGGGCTCAGCTTAATCCATTCGGTTTATTAATAGGGAGAGAGAGAGAGCTGCTGATCATGCTTCCGCAGTAAACACAACATTTGCATTGACCTGGTCAACCTTATGTAGGACAATGATTTAAAAACATATCTGGATGCAAGTTTTGTAAAACGTGTATACTCTTTCATGTGTCCAATCAAAACTTCCTGGTTTGGGAGGGACAGATTAATAACTGAGATAAGTTTGTCCAAGGAATTTTGTATCAGTAAGTCACTTAGATAGTGAAACAAGAGAGACTAACCTCCAGCTTGCTAATTAAGTCATTATGCCTAGAGGAATCTTCCATCTTGTTTATAAGTGAGTCTCCTTTTACTATAAACAAATAACGCTACTTAGTAATTCTTATTAATAGAGTTTCTGTATATACAATACCACTTTTAAGTTTGATCTTGTATTACGCAAGTGCCTTGTAAAGTACGTAATAAACGCCCAAATTATAAGGAATGTGGAAATCCTAAGGCAGCCTTGCAAATCAGCATGAAAATAAATCAGGCCATAGAAAGTTTTAATCACCCTGCCACCCACTAGGAGGTTCACATATAATAAAGTAATGAAAACTTTATTGTCTTCTACCTGCCTGACATTAGCTGTTACTCTCTAAAGGCTCAGTGGGCACGTGTTCAGAAGCTAGGCAAGACCACACCACTGATTATTTTTTTAGGGAGAAACTAAAGAGATGAGCACATGTCATTTCCCACCCAGAGCCATTCTGGATATTAACTAGCCTAAAAACCGTGCCTCTAAATTCCTTCTCTAGGCTGTAAGAGAAACCCCCTGCAAGGAGGATATTTCAATAGAGTCCTGAAAAATATTCAGGGCAAGATTCCAAACTCCACACATGGTTGGGCTTTTAAAAGTACCACTTATTGGTGACTTATTGGTCAATGCCTCTGACCTTCGGAAAAACCCAAACGAACTTTCTGGCCAACCCAATATCTTTGTTCTGATCTTCTGCGTGTAATTAGAGGACACACACACACACACATTCATTCATTTAATCTAGGCATATGTTTGAATTAGGCAAAGACTTCTTACTCTTAGTTTAAGGGATTCACAGTCCATAATTAATGCATGTGCTTCTTTTACAGAAATTCTGTGAGATTCCTGGCACCCGGCCCCTTGACAATACTTCCTGTCTACTAAATTCCTTCCCCAGATCTGCTTCTAGCCTCCACTGGCTCTAAGAGTCTTACGGACTGGATTGAACTGCTGAATCCTGCCGTGCCTGGCTTTGAGCCCCATAACCCTGTAATTCCTATTAAGTTTGGCAGTCATGCCCCACTTCTCAGCAAGACTTAATAACAGTGATCTTCAGTAAGGTCTCATAATACCAGGTCATCATTATTTGGATAATATATGCTATTAAGAATTATCATAAATAATTGAAACTAAACCACACTTGTAAAAATAAAGGAACAAAGTACATACTGTGGTGTGGCCACGCAGGATGATCCTCCCAGACACGGGGTGAATTAGGAAAGGGTTGTATGCGTATAATGAGAAACCGACAGTCAAGGACAGTTTTGCTCACCTGGTGCTAGAAGTTGTTTTGGTTTGTTGAACCTTGGTTTTTATTCACTGATACTTGAATATAATATTATGACATTTTAAATAGATGATATCTTAATAATCTGTACCCATATGCATAACATTCTTGCTAATAGACATTATCCAATTTCCTGAGAATAACAGAATTAAAGTGGATGGCGGTGGTGCATAAAGGCCATCTGGGTGATCATGAAAAAAAAAAATAGATTACTGGATTATAAACCAAGGAGCATGGGAACCCGGCCATGGGACCTCCAGTTTCCCCAGTAATATTAATCACGGCTGCCATTCACTGAGTGCTACTCAAGTGCCATTTTGTTGTTGAAGGAACAGGGGTGTAGGGGAGATGGCTCGTCCGAGTTCACAGAGCGACTGGTGGAGCTGAGCTGTGAGCACAGGTAGGTCTGCATCAGCTTTGCTGGTAACCAACAGCACCGTACTCTCCCTCAGTAGGAAAATGGAAATCCTGTCTCTGGACTTCAGGCCGGGGACTCCGTGCAGTGGTGGTGGAGCTGCCTCTCTCTGTCTTCCGCTGCAGGTCTCAGACCGATGCCCTGACCCTCCTGCCACGCACAAGGGCAGCCAGTGACTCAGAGCTCTGTGTCGCAGCATGGGAATTTGGCAGGTTTTCCTGTAGTTTTTCCCGGAGTATCTCTGGTGTTGCCACGCCAGTTTGAAAGATGCGCTCCCCCATTGCCCCTTGGTTAGGGACAGCCCTCAATCAAGGAAGGAGAGACATGCCACCCTGAGCCACAACTGCCTGTCAGACAGGCTCAGCCATCCTACAGGCGCTCAGGGTGAAAGTGGGTTAGTGCTTTGGTGCCATTACTACAAGGCTTGGGACAGGGATTTACAGAAGTGATCACCGCCCTCATCAGCCAAAGAAAGAACTGAAAGTTGTTTTAGTTTGTTCAGGTTCCCACTGTCCCCAAGGCTACATTTCAAAAACTATTTACGTGGAGGACTAGGCCTGGCCCTGTCAAGACTCTAGGAGAGAGACTCCGGGCCTGAGATGGTGCTCAACCAGATTTCTTTGGGGAGAGGCTCGCAGAGAAGAGGGAATAAGAATAACCTTGTATGTTCCCTCCAGCTCACCGAGTTCTCCGCCTGCTGCTCGGCAGGGTGGCAACACAAAGCAGATTCCATGTACCAGGCTCACAAGGGGAAAGGGGAAGTTGGGGGGCAGCACAGTATCACCATGGACCCTGGATGTTTCCTCTCTTCTTTTAAAGAAATGCAAAAAAGTTAGGGAAATAGTAAAATACTCTCAGGAGTGGTTTGGTCCTGCCCAATATTACCCGGTAAAGAGACATGGACTTGCTCTGGCTGAGGTGGCCTCAAGAAATACAGTATCCGGGCTTCCCTGGTGGCGCAGTGGTTAAGAATCTGTCTGCCAATGCAGAGGACACGGGTTCGAGCCCTGGTCCGGGAAGATCCCACATGCCGCGGAGCAACTAAGCCCGTGCGCCACAACTACTGAGCCTGCGCTCTAGAGCCCCCGAGCCACAACTACTGAGCCCGCGTGCCACAACTACTGAAGCCCGCATGCCTAGAGCCCATGCTCCACAACAAGAGAAGCCACTGCATTGAGAAGCCCGCACACCGCAATGAAGAGTAGCCCCCACTCGCCGCAACCAGAGAAAGCCCGCACGCAGCAACGAAGACCCAATGCAGCCAAAAATAAAAATAAATAAATAAAAGAAATAAAAGAAATAAAGCAGCCATGTCTCTCCAGATGGATTTTGGGAATGCCCTGCCCTCCAGTACTGGTTGCTTACACTCCTTCATTTCTCAGGTTCCAGGACATCCATGGATGCTTTATGGTTGGAGCTAATCCTAACTCAAGGGGGTTCTTTGTATTTTCCTACGAAATCCTCAGCACTTTCCCCCCGTCCAGCCCCCATCAGGAGTGCCCACTGCTCTCCTTGCCCTGATTTGTCATCAAGGTCTGCAGAATCATCTTTGCTCCTTTTATGGATTGACTGAGCCTTCTCCAGCCCCCTGTGTCCTTAAGTACCTTGTACTTCATTGCCAGCCTCTGCCATCAGTTTTCCTAATTTGACTATCCCTTTGATTGTGGTCCTGCCTTTGCAGAACCTGTTAAAAGACTGTCATTTTCTACTCTCAGTAAATGACACTTCTGATCTCGGGCCCAGCTTCTGTTTTTTGTTTCACTCATCTTGATTATCATTTCTCACCCAATGTTCCCTCTTTCCACCCTATGAGTTAGTGCTTAGCACTCTGCCTTCATGAAATCCTATTCTTTACTTTAAGAACACCTCAATAAATAAATAAATGCGATAAGAGAAAGCTTTTCTTTATAGTCGAATTCTGATTAATAAGTGTGGGAGGAATGATGGAAATAGAAAATTACCATTTGGCAAACATCACAGTAATAATTGTTATAGGCAAGAATCATGGGTGGATGATGAAATTAGTGGGCAAAAGCATAATAAGAAACAGGACGTTGCAAAGCCTCAAAGCATATTCCCGTGCAAAATTCAATAATTACAAAAGGAAAAGAATAACCTTTTGTTGGAGAAACTTGTCAGATACCACCATAACCAAATGGTCAAAGCTAACACCACCTGTAACGAGACACGGTAACATTGTGAGCCTGACAAGGGCACAACAGTGATTTGTGGAATTCTTGCCAAAAAGACATAATCTAAATTTAATCAGGAGGATATATCAGGCAAATTCACATGGAGGGACATTCTGCAAAATAACTGGCCAGCGCTCTTCAAAAGTGTCAAGGTTGTGAAAGACAAAGAAAGACTGTGGAAGGAACTGATTCAGATTAGAAGTAAGGAAACATGACAGCTGAATACAATGCCTGATCCTAGATTAAATCCTGGATTCTAGATCAGATAATGACCATTAGTAGGACAATGGGTGATATTGTCATAAGGTCCATAGAGCAGTTAACAATACTGCAACAATGTTAGTTTGATAATTGCTCTGTGGTTGTGTAAGATGTTAACATTTGAAGAAGATGAGTGAGGGGGTATATAGGAATTCTCTTACTGTATTTGCAATTTTTTTAAAGTCAGAAATTATTTGAAAATTTAAGTTTAAAAAATTTGTTAAATTTACTTCAAAAACCAACTTAAGTCTTACCTCCCTAAAATCTACTATATAAACTTTACACAGTCAAATCACACGCACCACCCCCTTGCAGAGTGTGAGTTCAGGTTTGAAAGTGAGTGAATAACTATTAGCTTGACAAACTTTTACTGAGTACCTACTATGGCCCAGTAATTACACTAGGTACTGGGACTTCATGGTTGGATGCTCTGCACGTATTTAGTCATACTTACATGCATACAAGCCACATGCTTCTATGGAAAGCTCCTAGAAGACCAATTTAATATTTCTTTTACTTTTCCACAGGATGCCTGGAACAATGCCATTTACACAGCAGCTCCTTGGTAAAAATATATTTATTAACTGGATGAATATTTTCGTTATTCCCTTTCTGCGAGTAAACATGGATAGTTGGTTACCAGTCAATTCCATTGTCCCCTGGAGGCAGGCTTGACCTGGCCCTCTTTCTTCTGGTCCCAAGCCTCCCTGGCTGTTTCTCTGTATCAGAAGCCACGCCTCTTCCTTTTGCCCCTCCCCCTCCGTGGGAACACATCCTTGTCCCTGCAATGCGGGGCGCTGTGGAAACACTCTGATGAAAATAGAGGCTTCTCCATGACCTTTGACGAATCACTTGACCTCCTTGGGCCTCCTTTGCTCGGCCTGTAAAGTGGGAATCCTGATAATGATTCGTCAAAGGCTTTGTCATCCTTCCTCACCAAGCCCGAGTGCAAATTCTCCCTAATGATGTGATGATAAGCAGAGCCACTTGAGTGAGTCTGCTCCTGGGGAAAGACGGGCCTCCTTCCACTGTTTGGTCAGAGAAAGCTTCTTGTGCTTAAGATGTTTTCAGTCACACTTTCTCTTGGGTAAGTCATAGTTGGCAAAAGGCTCGTTTGTTCCTAAAATCTTTATCTAGAAAGTAAACAAAATCGTATCTCAGATCCCTGGCTCATCAACTGCTCTCTTTCAAAGGATCAAAATCATCAGGATAGGGCTTCCCTGGTGGCGCAGTGGTTGGGAGTCCGCCTGCCGATGCAGGGGACACTGGTTCGAGCCCTGGTCTGGGAGGATCCCATATGCCGCGCAGCAACTGGGCCCGTGAGCCACAATTACTGAGCCTGCGCATCTGGAGCCTGTGCTCCGCAACAAGAGAGGCCGCGACAGTGAGAGGCCCGCGCACCGCGATGAAGAGTGGCCCCCGCTCGCCACAACTAGAGAAAGCCCTCGCACAGAAACGAAGACCCAACACAGCCAATAAATAAATAATAATAAAAAAAAAAATCCTCAGGATAAACAGAGTGGATTATACATATGCCTTTAGCAATTTTATAGTAGTCTGAAAACCATAAATAGGAGTAAAGAATAGTTCTTTTTGAACAACATTGGAATAAATTTATCACCTTACAGATTCGATTGCAAAGAAAGGCTATGCCATGCTAGGGGCATTTTGGGCTAAGAGCAGGTACCCCTCCACTCCTGCCCTTCTTTCCAAATCCCGAGTTTGCCTCTGCAAGGAAGTGTGCTGCTTATAGGGAAGCCAGTCTGCTTACTGCACACCTGCTGCACCTAAGCCATCATTCTCAGTGGCATTTTAGCACCTCTCTTATTGTCTATACTAAAGCGCTCAGCGTGCAAATATAAATCTGCTACTTTGTGTGGGATGGTTTACAGAACTGTCCCGATATTGGAGGTTAAGGAATAGTTAACTTGTGCCTTGACCAGGAGATTGGTACAGAAAGGCGCCTCCAAAGCAAACAGCCAAGGATGTGGAATAAAGAAGGACACACATTTTCGAACAGCTTGTGAGCTGCTGTGCTTATGGAAACTGCAGCAAGAGATGCACTGGGACCAAAACCAGCCAGAAGACACAAGGCAGGCATGCATAACATAATCGCATTGTCATCGTGTGCCAGAATTCAAAGCAAGCAGGGGCACGTTACTCTTGTGGGACAGCTTTCTGTGACCATTCCGAATACACATTCAAAGATGAGTATTTCAGGAGATGTAACAGAAAAGGGGAAAATCCAAAGATTTTGCTTACTCAGGGGAGGGTACAGAGAGAGGATTCCCTAAGGACTAGAAACTAAATAAAAATATGCATGCTGCGTCTGCCGATAATAGAGACTCAGGCTGCGAGAGTGGGCTGGTCAGTTTAGAGATACAGTATTCAGCATATTCAGTGTGGGCGAGAGTGATAGAAAAATAATCTGGTTAACACCCTGGGTGGAGGCCGAGATGCTACAGATGTGGCTGGATATAGGATCAGGAGTGTCCATCATCTTAGGGCAGGGATGTGGACTATCCTTCCAAAGTGTTAAATTGATGGAGACAGACCAGCTCAAGGGTAGGAAAAAAAGAGAATCTCCTTAAGTAACTAAAAAAAAAAAAAAAAAAAAAAAAAATGAAATCAGCACCTAGCATCAGATACACATGCCTGGTAGAATGCAAGCTCTAAACATGTTGTTCATGTGAATAACTCCTTAAAATTCAGCTAAGCTGGCACTATTTTAGCATAATTCACTCTCCCCACTGACCAAGAGACCAATAGCTGGACAGCTAAGCAGCTTTTGAATATGAACCTGAAATACCCTCTAGAGTAGAAGCAGGAGTTTAAGCTGACTGAAAATAAACACGTTTCCATCAAGCCCAGATTGTATATTATGCCATCTGGTCAGAAGTAAAAAATGAGTTGAAGAATTAAAGGTCACTTTAAAAGGTCTCGTGGGAAATGGAGAGTTGAACTTTTTCTGTTTCTGTTAATAAAGCTTGATAATGCTATCGTTTATATGTCCATGTAGGTCTTGAAACTTTTAAATGGGAAATTTGACAGCTCAATGGGGAACCCAAACTGGTTTCCACGCAGAGGTAGCATGGTTCGTGCAAAGATTACTGGCGTTGGAAGGAGGAGCTCTGGTGCCAGCACTCCCTGGGTGTCTTGCAGTGGAAGAGTCAGGGCATCTCTCTGTGTCTCAGGTGCCTCCTGTCTCGATTTGCAAATCGAAGAAAACAGCAGCAGCCTTTCCCAGCCCCCAGTGGTGTTATGAAGACCAAAACAAGAGAACATTTGTGGAAGCCCTTTGTAAATCGCAAAACGCTGTACAGATGAAGGGCTTTCATGAAAAGATGCTATTAGGTTAACAGAAAACTCAGCTCCAGACAGATGTTGAAAAAGGAATACAGTGGTTTTGGAAGCGTCCACAGAGCGAAGCTCAACAACAGTGATTAAGAACCAACCTACAAAGTAACCTTCACCGTGGACACAACTGCATGTAGGCACACAGGGAGGAAGTGGGACTGGCAAGAAAACTTTCGAGAAGGAAATAAACATTTTAACATTTATTGTTATGTCTGTATTGCCTTATAAACTTATGGGAATCATTCAATATTGCATCTTTCTTTCAAATTACCTATGAGATCTTGGATTCTCCTTAGCAAATGGTTCATTCCATATAATGAAAATCACTACAGTTGACTCTTTCAATTTGGTTGATTCCAACCTCCTCAGAAAAAGGAAACAACGGACTAAGTTTTACAGAGCTCAGCGTTTATTTGGTTGAGCCTGTGACGTCACTGCCTGCTCCACCAATCAATGTGCCGAGAAACTCCCCGCATCCGTAGCATTTGCCCAGGTTCCAAAGATTGATTTGTATTTTTCCAGAACCTGATAATTAAACTGCAAAGATCCCTTCTGTCCCAAGAATGCTCTTTGACATTCAGATGACACTTAACTATTCTGAGGATTACAGAAGGTGATTATAAAGAAAATTTACTTAGTAGCTGTGATGTAGTATAAAAAGTGCAGTCCGTAAGTAGCTGGAAATGATTCTGATGTTTTCATGCTATTTGAGTTCTTTCTGGAGGAGTGCCTTAATTAGAAGAAACCCAGTCTTTAACATAGTAGAATAACATATACGGAGCCTATGTCAGAGCTATTAGCTTGAGAACACAAACTTTTTGGAACAAGCCATTTTGGGACAGGAACCATGTTATGATAGATATCTAAGGATAAAAAGATAAATTATTTTTAATCCATTTCTATTTCAAAATTCAAGTGAAAAAATCACATGAGAGGAAGATGCTTAGGAATAGTTTCACTAACAATAATGAAATGATAGTCATGTCTTTTACTTCATCACTAGAAGAATTGATATTTAAAAATAAACTCAGAATTAATGGCTAACAGAGGTTTCTTACTTATATGTATATAATTTCTTGCAGTTTATAAGGTGACTCCATACAGCTCCACAGATTCTCATGCTGGAGGAGAACAGACTTTGGGAGGATCGATCTAGATTCAAAACATACTTCTCCCACTAAACAGCTGTGTGGCTTGAGTAAGAAATTTAACATCTCTGAGCCTCAGTTTCCTTACCTGTGAGAAGGTGATAGTAGCAATCTTGAGGTGTCACTTGTGGATTAAATGAGCTAATGTTTCTAATACTACCGTCACAGGTGTAGGGGCTTGAAATGTACATTTTCCTCTATGAGAAAGCTGATGAGTCTGGACAGCCTCTGGGGACTGACTTTGAGTGAATCAATGGGCCAAACTCCATCTGGAATTTCTTTGGTTCTCTTGACCTGAGGGACACTACAGTCCTAAAGCAAAGCACAGAGTCAGCACCTCGTAATAAATTATGAATTGCTTTTTCTCTCTCTCAGCAATGCAACCAATAGGAGGCATTGATTTTAATGAATGCAATGTTAGCTCTATTCAGGAAGGGCTCGTATCCCCAAAGTTTGACTAGTGCCTGGAGCTAGTTGGTGCTCAATGAACATTTATTGAACAAATAAATGAATAAATGGCACCCAAGTGCTGATATCTTTTCTCTTCCCTATCCTTTTCATCCAGTTTTGAGCATTCCTATAGTTTATACCCACACCTTTAAAATACATTTTTTTTTCATGGATTTCCCTACCTCCTTGCAAAAATTTGAGAGAACTCCCTCATCTAGACTAACAATGAACACGTTTGTCATTTATTTTCTGTACATGGTTCTCAGAGCAGAACAACTACTCTCTATGGATAAGCATTCAGCAAGCGGCTGGTCCCCTGTCCTGGGAGCTCAGATGTGTGAGATCCCCTCTGCAGAGTTTCTGGTTGGTCCTCATCTGCCCCAGATGGACGCCCCCCGCTTCCTTTCTGGTCAGTGTCACTGACACAGTTCCTTCCTTGATGGAGATCCTAAGTGCTTCCTGGTCCTGGTGGTTGATGGTCAGATCAGCTTCTGATTTAGAAATGTTTCACCAGGAGAACCAGCAGGGCCTGTTTGCCAAATTAACTCTCACCGTTTTACTGGAAATGACAGCTCTTTTAATGCCACTTCTTATGTCCCAATGTTAGATTTTTTAAATCAAGAGAGGGGCTTCCCTAGTGGCGCAGTGGTTAAGAATCCGCCTGCCAATGCAGGGGACACGGGTTCGAGCCCTGGTCCAGGAAGCTCCCACATGCCACCGAGCCATTAAGCCCACGCACCACAATTACTGAGCCTGTGAGCCACAACTACTGAGCCCACGTGCCACAACTACTGAAGCCTGCACGCCTAGAGCCCGTGCTCTGCAACAAGAGAAGCCACCGCAGTGAGAAGCCCGCGCGCACTGCAATGAAGACCCAATGCAGCCAAAAATTAAAAAAAAAAAAGATAAAATAAAATCAAGGGAATGTGATATTTGTATGTTAAATGTACTCATGCGCATGGCTGTTTTTAAAACGTACGTGAGGGACAGAGGAGGAAAAAAACTCCACTAATAAAGGAATTAAGCCTTACACCAAGAGTAGCAACCTGATTATTGATTGTCTTAGTACAAGCATACCTTGGAGATATTGGGGGTT
Source organism: Balaenoptera musculus (assembly GCF_009873245.2). Classification (NCBI taxonomy): domain Eukaryota; kingdom Metazoa; phylum Chordata; class Mammalia; order Artiodactyla; family Balaenopteridae; genus Balaenoptera; species Balaenoptera musculus. The sequence goes on along the minus strand of NC_045802.1, from coordinate 64,559,686 downwards.
CAGTTCCAGACCACTGAAATAAAGCAAATATAGCAATAAAGCAAGGCACACAAACGGTTTGGTTTCTCAGGGCTTATAAAAAGTTATATTTATACTGTAGTCTGTTGAGTGTGCAATAGCATTATGTCTAAAAAAAAATTTATATACCTTAATTAAAAAATACTTTATTGCTAAAAAATGCTAACCATCATCTAAGCCTTCAGTGAGTGTAGTAGTAATATCAGAGACCACTGATCACAGATCACTGATCACAGATCACCATAACAGATGTAACAATAATGAAACAGTTTGAAATATTGTGAGAATTACCAAAATGCAACACAGGGACATGAACTGAGCAAATGCTGTTGGGAAAATGGCGCTGATAGATGCTCAACGCAGGGTTGCCATAAACCTTCAATTTGTAAAAAACACAATATCTGCGAAATGCAGTAAAGTGAAGCACAATAAAATGAAGTATGCCTGCATTCCTAACAACCTGTTCTCTGATTCCTGTCACCCAATATCCAGACCAGAAGAAATGACCATTTACACAACAAAACATAATTTCAAAAAAAGATCAAGAAAATATAGGCTGATGGTAGGAAATCTTCAGTTTTCCAGTACTAATAGTGTATCTTCAGTATTATAAGACTTCAGTACAAGTCACTTGACGTCAGAGGAGAGAGACTGAAGAACAGAAACCTGCATTTCTATCATATAATATGACACATGTCAGACTATTAATATTTAAGCAGGTTTTGCCTTTATTAAGTATTCCATCTACATACACTGTCATAGGTCCAAATTTACAAATGCTGCTCCTTTGCATGTGTTTTCAGATTGAGAAAATGCAAACCTAATGGGCCCAGCTCCTTGACATTCCACTTCTCAGTGAAAGGGTTCCTTTAAAAATCAACAGCTAAAAAATAAATTGGCTCAGGCATTTTTAGAGCAAAGATCAGAACAAATGTTGCTTTTTCTTTTCTTTTCTTTTCTTTTCCTTTTGAGGTTTGCATTTAATTCAATATTTAAAAATTGGAAAATGTGCTGTCTCATGCACATGCTGGCCTTTGGAAATTTTGGAAAAAGCAAATAAAACTTTTTCTTAAAATGTACGTGTGCAGGGCTTCCCTGGTGGCGCAGTGGTTGAGAATCTGCCTGCCAATGCAGGGGACACGGGTTCGAGCCCTGGTCTGGGAAGATCACACATGCCACGGAGCAACTGGGCCCGTGAGCCACAATTACTGAGCCTGCGCGTCTGGAGCCTGTGCTCCTCAACAAGAGAGGCCGCGATGGTGAGAGGCCAGCGCACCGCGATGAAGAGTGGTCCCCACTTGCCGCAACTAGAGAAAGCCCTCGCACAGAAACGAAGACTCAACACAGTCATAAATAAATAAATAAATAAATAAATAAATAAATAAATAAATAAATAAATAAAAGAACGTGAATTTCTAAAAAAAAAAAAAGTACGTGTGCAACATAAAGATGGATGTGTAGTCAAAATATGCTCTACATCAAAACCTATCAGAATTTCCAGCTTTACATTCTATTAAGGGTTACAATTTTAAATACACTTAAAAAGTCATAGCTCCAAGTTCAGAGCTGAGATCATCTTCAGGGCAGTACTTGGTAGTTGATAATTTGTAGCATCCACAGCCTTTAAACCATCAATGACAGTATAATTCAGATGAGTTCTAAGGAAGCTATTATAGCCAGTTGGAGAAGTAATGCATGTATTTAAAATACATTAAGTATTCTTATGCAGCCGCTCATTGCTTTCAACAAAATAAAATGCTTTAAAAAACTGCTTGAACCGTGACCGGGTTCTGCCTAGCACCGTGTCTGATGCTCAATAAATATCTAATGAATGAAGTAAGTCTTTGCTAATGTTGATTCAAAAAAATAAATAAATTAAAAAAAAAAATAAAACCAAGCCTACTGAGTTGTTACACCCCCGAGCAAGTGCAAATCCATAGGGCAACTTACAGGGTTTTGATCGGGGGCGCCCTGACCGTCCTGTAGTCTAAAGTGGTTTGTTTGTACTTTAAGGTTCAAGAGGCGAAACCCACCAAGGGAGGAGTTTGCCCTCCTACCTCCTCAGAACCGTGGCTGACCTGAAATAACACCCACCAGATCAAGTTCAGAATTTCAGAGCAATGGCTGGGTGCAGGATAGGATTTCATTCTCCGTTTTTGGCCGGCACAACTGACTTTTGTACATTCCACCCCAGGACTCCTCCCGAGCCCCGAGCTTTGTGAAGGCTCCTCTTAAGTTACCCGGAGTTGCAGCCAAAGGGCAGCTCAGACGGAGCTGAAATGACTTCCTTGCTTAGGCCCTCGCGCTGGTCTTTCTTTTCTCCCTCTCCTCCGTCCTCCCCGCGGCCCCACCCCCTCCCCGGGGAAGGGAAAGGTTGAGCGGGAAGTGCCACGGTGACGATGCGGTCTCCTGAACGCACACCCGCAGAGCCGGGGCTGGACGACGCCTGCCTGCGGGCTGCGGAGCGCAGGGACGGGACACCTCGCAAGCGGCTGGAGACCGTCCACGAAGCCGCCCCGGGGCGCACGGCGGCCGCCGCAGCCGGCGCTCTCTGCGGAGGCGGAGGCGCTGCGCAGAAGCACAGCCCCTGCCTGCGGGTTGGGACACGAGCGAGCTGCGCGCACCCCGCGCCGGGTGTTGCTGGGTCTACGTCCCGGCGTTCCCTCGGGGTCCCCCTCTCGCCCGGGGAGGGGACCACCTCGCTCCTCCTGGGGCTGGAGGATGTCATCGCTGCCGGCTCTTTGCTTCCCTCTGCTCCCCGACAGCGGGCCCCCGTCTAGGCACCCCGCCCTGGTCTCCCTCTAAGTACCCGCCCCCCTCCCCGCCCGAGCGCCCGGAGCCCCCGCGAGAGGCCCCCGCGGTACCGGGCCGACGGCAGGAGGGGGAGCCGGGGACCGTGCCCCGAACCTGCGGAGGAACAGAAGTTGGAGGGGAAGATGGGGAAGCGAGGCCTGCCAGCCCCCCTGCCCCGGTGGAGCGTGGAAGCGCCCCAAAGAGAAGAGGGACGAAATGCCAGTCTGCCTTCGTCCCCAGACGTCGGGAGCGGCCCCGCTGGCAGCCGCGGTCGCCCGCCACGAGGCCGAGGGAGTGAGGGGAGCCCCGGCCTCGACCTCGCGGAGGCACGGTTGGGGGGGCTGGGCTGCAGAGGCCCCAGACGCTGCCCGGCCCCGGGTGCCACCCTCCACGGCCGGGTAACTAGGACCCCCGCCACGTTGTCCCAGCAGCCCTACGCCTTGCGGGGCTCGCCATAGGGGAAGCGCGGAGCCATCGGTCTGCAGGGAGCTGCCGAACGACAGAGCGCCGGGCCTCCCCGGCGCCCCGGTCTCGGCAGAGGTGCCACCCGGCGCGAGCGATTGCCCGGTTCCGGCTCCGGCTACGCCCGCGCGGATGGAAGAGGGAGGCCGAGACGGCCCAACACCCCACCCCCGCTCCGAGGGAGCCCTCGGGGTCTGGGATGAGCCGGGAAGAAAACCTGTTGAAAACTCTAAACGCCGGCTCGAAAGACAATCAGATCTCTGGAGCAAAACCCTATCTCCAATTTGATGTTTTGAAATGTCATAAACGCTGCATTGCAGTAAGATTGCTGCGCCCTTAAATGGGCCAATAATTTTCAGCCCTTTCCCACAAATTCCTCTAGCCTGGGATTTCTATGTAAAGCAATTCAAATAAGTAAAAACTACTTTATTGCTGTTCGAAAATTCGCATGCATTTATTCTGCTTAAAATTTGATATAGGACATTTTTTTGTATTCGCATTTATCGCTTGCCAAGAAATAATTAAGAATAGGAGCGCGAAGATTCATTTTAAATAAAAAAATCTTCTCAAATGAAAATGTCAGGTCATAAAAATTCCTTTTAAATCATAACAGCATATAAATCTTTGAAATTAACCATGTAATTACAATGTCTATCAACTTTTACCTTGAGCTTTGAGCCTCTCTTTTTAATCTTCCATTCTTTTTTTAATGAATAGCTATTCTGAAATTAAAAAGTACTGTTCATTACACATGCCCCACTACAATAGGGTTTTTATCATATTTGCTCTATGTAAAAATACTTGCTACTTTGTAATTATTCACACGCCGATCCTTTCCTATATTGAGTAGAAAATAAAAAATGAAATAGAAGTCAAAGGTGCTTTAGAGCTGAATGATTTACACAATTCATTAAGGACGGTGATTTTTCAGTTAGCATCAGATTAAATGGTTACTTACTCTCAAATAGCCCTTGGGGAGTTGAATTGCTGGGTAGCAAACAGATTAAAGTTTGCATTGAAAGAAAAATTGAATTCAGAGGTAATCAATAGCATAATAGGGGCAGTGAGTGGTGCCTGCTGCCTGAAATGAAATTACCATATTTTTAATCTTAATTTTCCACTCTGTTTATCTGACAGTGTGGATGTGCAATCCAAACAGATAATGAGAGAGTGGGATATTGACACTGCTGTCCTCTGGAGTGCTTGTTTTCAGTGATTAAATGCTGTGATCTGTGATTACTTTGTGCAAGGATGTCAGGGCTGCTGGCCAGAACCATGGGAGGGGCTCTCACTCCGCAGCTGCAACTCCGGGCTCTCCCAGGTCCTAATGTCTGAAATTCATTTTCCACCAGCAATGCTGAAAAATAAAGATTACCTATTTATGTATATACTTGGGCTGCACAAATTACAATAATTAATCCCGTTGTTATTGTTGTCCTGATTCAAAAACGTTTAATTAGATCAATATGTAGTGAACCCTCTCTGTAAGTTTTCTATTAATGAGCCCACCAACTTGCTTCTTGTAAGAAGATGCGAGTTATAGGAAGCAACACGCTGGGAGACTTTGAAGGGGAAGTGTATTACCATTACAGAAGCGGGAGAGAGAAGAAAACTTGGGGCATTGTTGAAGGCATCCAGCCCCAGTGGCTGCAATTATATAACAAGCTGTGATAATTTTCTAAAATGCAAATAGTCTTCTCTGGGTACTGAAAGTCCTTTGTATATTTAATTAAATTAATACCTCTAGCCAAATAACAGAAATACCCAATCACAAAATTTTAAAGTTATGTAAGTCCCATATTCTCTAAATTCATTACCTTTTTTTTTTTTAAACATCTTTATTGGAGTATAATTGCTTTACGTTTTTGTGTTAGTTTCTGCTGTATAACAAAGTGAATCAGTTATACGTATACATATATCCCCATATCCCCTTTCTCTTGCGACTCCCTCCCACCCTCCCTATCCCACCCCTCTAGGTGGTCACAAAGCACTGAGCTGATCTCCCTGTGCTATGTGGCCGCTTCCCACTAGCTATCTATTTTACATTTGGTAGTATATATATGTCCATGCCACTCTCTCACTTCGTCCCAGCTTACCCTTCCCCCTCCCCGTGTCCTCAAGTCCATTCTCTACATTTGCATCTTTATTCCTGTCCTGCCTCTAGGTTCTTCAGAACCTTTTTTTTTTTTTTTTTTAGATTCCATATATGTGTGTTAGCATATGGTATTTGTTTTTCTCTTTCTGACTTACTTCACTCTGTATGACAGACTCTAGGTCCATCCACCTCACTACAAATAACTCAATTTCGTTTCTTTTTATGGCTGAGTAATATTCCATTGTACATATGTGCCACATCTTCTTTATCCATTCATCTGTCGATGGACACTTAGGTTGCTTCCATGTCCTGTCTATTGTAAATAGTGCTGCAATGAACATTGTGGTACATGTCTTTTTGTATTATGTTACCTTTTGATATCTAAATGTACCTTGCTGTTAGTATAATTCTGACAAATAACTTATATTTAAAGCATTATTCCATTTTTGCAATGAGGAATTTTACAAAGCTTCACATTGGCCACCATATTATGGATGCATCATCTGAATTTGAATTCACTTAATCCCCCTGTGGGAATAGATTTACAATAGATGATGCCTATCTACCATCTACACCGAAAACTTGCAATATACAGCCTAATTTTGCTTCCACTGGTAAAGCCTGCATGTGTTTGGAGAATTTGGCAATTATGCGTAGTTAATTAATTTATCCTCCTTTAATCCATATGTGGACCCAAATAAAAAGACACGAAGAGAAAGAGTGATGGGCAGCACAGGCTATGTGATAACTGATTATTACACAGCATTTATGTCTCCAAATTGGAGAGTGGTCACAAAATAAAGTGATAGTGCCGGCTCATTCAATCATTCCTTAGTCTGGGCATGGTGTATTGTCTTCAGTTCCTAATGCACAGGATAACTTTTTTTTTTTCAGTCATTTGTGATATGCACAACCGTCTGGTAGAGGAAAAGTAGTGCTAGGCTAAGTGCTTAGAAGTGAAGAGTGCAAAATAACTGTGAAAAAGGTGAATGAGTTCCCTGACTGGCTGCGAATTTGAGGCTGTTAATTCCCTGATCCTCGTCCCTCACAAAAATCCCCCACTTCTCTGAAAGTCAAGTGGTTGAAATTGGAAAATTTTAATAAATTAATATTTTAACCCTTGAGTAGCCACAGGCAACTCTGGTCTTATAACACGTATTTACCGGTAAAGAAACTGGGGAGGTATATATGCTGATAAATATTGACCGATGACCATTGCTTAATTTCATATTTTAAGTGTAGGCTAAAGAAATTCCCTCCTGTTACATAAACCCGCAATGAAAATAGCACATTTGATTTTACTGCTTGCTTTAGATACGCTATACACTGTGTTATTTTGTAAATTGCTCTAAAGAAAGGTGACATTAGATCTACACCATAAATGAATATAACCAAGTCCCAATGAATCTATATAGCTGTGCTGGAATAAGCTTAAAATTTTTGCTTAGAGTCTTAAAAAATCACAAAAAGATGTATCAGGCAGATTAACAGTTTGGACTGATTCTTTCACATGGAGTTTCAGTACCATTTTGACAATTTATTCAGTATTCAGAAAAATTCATAAACTTGAATATAAACTACATACAGTCCTGTCTTCATTACAACAAACTCATCCAATTTTTTGATAACTGGTATTGTGTCCTTAAAACTTTTTTTATCAATACTTAAACATGCTGATTCTTATAGCAAGGGAATAAGGCTGATACATATCCATTGACATGGAAAGTAGTCAAAGTGCTATTTGAACTTTTTTCCCCCGCATCTCTTGACTACCTCTATAATCCAACTGAAACCTAGGTTTTCTAAGGATACAAAAGCTTTCCTCTACCCCTATACCTGCAGTCACCATTCGAAGTTTATTGAGCTTTAGAGCACACAAAGAGAGTGAGAAAATCCAAACCAATCTCTTTCCTTTCACTTTCTAAATCCTGACATGGTCCATCACCTTTTAAAAATAGTGAGCTGGCCTTCCCCAAAAAGGAGAAAGGAAACAAAATCTAATGGAAAACAATGGGAGAAGGATAATCTAATCTTTAAATAAGAAGACATGTTTCTGAAAGCTTAAGAAGGGTGAGTTTCACACTGATGTCACCTTCTCCTGAAAAATGCCAGCCCTCCAGGAGGTGAAGAGGGAAATATTAATGCCATTAATCCATTGTCCCCAAATTCTCCCTAAATAGATGGGATTTGAGGGAAGGCTCTAGGTCACAGAAGTGGAAGTATTCATGGAAAACAAAGTGGTTTGCTCCTGATTGGCGTTTAGTTTGTTCAACCATTAACAAGCCAGTCCTGGGAAAACCTAAATATTCCAATGAACCACACACACAAACAAGTAGCCATTACCTCTCATCAATGACCCAATCTTTCCTTCCAATGCCAGTTTCTCGTGACCAGTGAAGAAAGAAAACATACTTATCCCAGACTACGGAAATGAAGTCCATTCTGGGGCATCACCAGGTTGACTAACGTCTCCTGTATATTGCGTGTTAAGGAAACAAACCCAAAAGGGCTTCCTCAAGGAATGGTGGCTCTAGAAGACCCAGCATGGCAGCACCAAATACTTTCATGCATTTTCCTTCACCTCCAGAAGACAGGGGGTTTTTGGTTAACTTTTGAAGTCTGTACTTCCTTGTAGCGTTTAGGCATAATCTTGGCAGCAAGAAGTGGAAAATAAAGCTACCAATGATGAAAAAAGAGGAGTGACAATTTCTGTGGAGTGAAGGTGAGGAGTAAAACTGGGCTTCATAAAACCTACTTGGGGGCACATCTGCATTATTTATTCTCTATCATCAGTCTCTAGCTCAGTGCCTGGCATGTGGTAGATATTAATCAGTTGCTTAGTGAGTGAATATACAGATACAGCAAAAGTTGGAGAATGGTCAGATTTGATTTTAATTATCATTAATAATCCAGACCTCAAATGTTTAAGTTATGATGAAAGGCCAATATTCTCAGGGCTCAGAGCATTCCCTAAGTACACTCTATCTAAAAATTCATTACTCTAGCAAGTAACTTGGAAGACAGAAACAAGAGCTTAGCAAATGAAATAGCCTTGCAGACACTCAGCCGACGCTGCCTCTACTTACTCAGTCAATAAAGCACGACTGATCACCTTCCAGACACTGTTAGTTTCGATTGCTACCCGCTGTGTGCTTTCACTCCCCATGTTGTCTTGACATTACACTTCAAGACACTTGTCCCTCCCTCGCCCCTTTGAGAAGATGGGCTCTGTGAAGACAGGGACCAAGTCCTATCTTTATTTCTCTTTTCCTTGGCACAGAGAGGCCTCCCTAAGTATCTATTAAATGAATTAAAATAAGCCTGTGCAATGTACTGACAAAATCTAATTCTGAGCTGTTCCTGGTTAAAAAATAACTATAACTATCATCTCTTTGAGAATTCCATTCCGAATTCTGCCTCTGTCTCAGTGTCCCCTTGGGAAGACAGTTAATAATCAGGATTCCCCCTTTCATCACCCATAAAATGAAGGCATGGCTCCAGGTAGCTTCCAGCTTTAAAATGCTATGACTCAAAGTTATTTTTCTTGAAAATTTAGCTGCTGACTAGATTTGTTCGCAAACTAAACATTTTTGGAGACTGTGGTGTGTAGAGGTGAAAGTAGAGTTTTCTGAATCATCTTTTCTTTCATTCCACGTAGAAAAGCTATAGAAAAAAAAGTGTTTTCTTTATAGAAATGTAACTACAATATGTGTCTTCTTGAATGGCTTCGCATTTAAAAGCCTGTGAATAAATCTTGTCCTCTGAATTTAGTCTAATGAAGACTTTTCCCACAACTATGAGGCTGTCTGTTTTCTTTCAGCCAGAGAAAACCCACAGCCTTAAGACGGAGAAGAGCCCATTCTGCTGTTAATTGATAGGAGGACTGTGGTAGGCAGGATAGTACGCCATAACCTCCACTTCAGCACTGGCTGTGTGGTCAGTAGAATACAGAGAAGTGGTGACATGCCACTTCCTGGATTGGGTTATAAAAGACAGTGGCTTCAGTGGCTTCAGGGCTGGTTTCATTCTCAGTCTTTCTTTCTCTCTTTTCACTTACTGGGGAAGCCAGTTGCTATATTGTCAGCTGTCCTTTGGAGAGGCTCACATGGCAAGAAATAGCAGCCCTCAGTCCAATAGCCAACAAGGAGAGACCAGGTGCCATGTCATGAAGACATTCAGACAACCTATCGAGAGGCCCACAAAGTGGAAAACTAAAATCCCTGCTAACAGCCAGTGAGGACCAGAGGCCCACCAGCAACTCCATGAGGGAGCTTGGAAGTGGATTGTCTCCCAGTCAAGCCTTCAGATGAGACAGCAGCCCTGGTTGGCAGCTTATACCAAGAGAGGTGATTCTTGAGCTGGAATCTCCCAGCTAAGCTGCTCCCAGATTTCTGCCCATAGAAACTGTGAGATCAAATATTTGTTGTTTTAAGCTGCTAAATTTTGGTGCAATTTGTTGCACAAGACCAGGCATCAAAATACAGGGGTTTTACTTCAGCATTATGTGATATCAATTGCACATCTTCAGGAATCCTTTTTATTTTTGAAGAACCTTTTCTGCCGGCCTTAGTAGATGTGAGTTTAGGTATTCTAAGCTGTGGAACCTAAATGAATAGTGTCCTAAGATGTGGAGGTAACACAATTATTTATTTTTAAAGTTGGTGGCAAAAATGTCTTCTTGATATTATGTCTCTAGTATTTAAATTTGAGGACTGCTTTGCTTGGACCTATATTTATAAAATCTCATAGAGATTTGACCCAGATCAATAAGTATTTCTCTGGTTAATTAAAAAAATATGCATGTATCCAATAGACTTACAGTTTGAATGAAGACAGGAAAAATGATAAGATATTCATAGACACCCGTTTATTCATTTCATTTTTCACATTTTGAAAAAAATCAGTGTAATGACCCCATAGGAGACCAGAGGAGGTGGTAAAAGCAAGGCATGATTATAAGTGCAATTTGAAAGACTATTTTTTTCTTTTAGGTTCTCCAAAAAATTACAACATGACAAATATTTACAAACAAATTAAAAACATGCAACTAGTTTGGGGTTTTGATAGCACATTTGTTCAGAGTAAAGAACTAGAAAAAATTCTAGTTTGACTATGAGATATTTCCCTTATCATCTTAACTTGAATAGTAAATAATAGCTACGAATTTATGACAATAGTAATAGTGACTGTTTACTGAGAACTTACATAATTTACACACACATTTTCACATCTAATTCAAACCTCCCTTTAGATCGAATTTGAACAATTGGCATTATTATCCCATTTTGTGAGAACAATATTGAGGCTGAGAAGATTTAAATAATTTGCCTACGTCAAGCAGCTTGTAAAAATGGACCCGGGACTTAAAGCCAGGACTTTCTGAGTCCTAGTTCATGCTCTCAGTACTATGCTGTACTGCCTTTCTATGTTATTATTTATATTAGTTTTAGTAATGACAGTATATTAGCAACTGTTGAATTCTTTAGTACGGATTTATAGCAAATCCATAACCATCACTAACAACAAAAAACTCTCATGTTCAAAAAGATTTTTTATTAAGCTCAAGGTGAGGAAAGGAGCTTTCACTTACTGAGAAGGTGCTCAGAAGGGCACAGTGAAAGGACGATGGTTTTGAGCTTCTGAACTCTCCCTACGTGTCTGATGAGAAAGACTTGTCAGCATTTTATGGGTACTCTTTCATCACGTGCCTGCATTTTGTAACTGTCGCTGTCTCCCGAGTTTTAGAGTTGGCCTTTTGTCTCAGAGTATCATTTCCCCTTTCAATTTTCCTATTGAGGGTAAATATGATTTTAACATATTTCTGAGTATTCAGTGCCAACCTTTAAAAAAATCTATACACATATAATTAGATTTTTTTTTTCCAGGGGAGAAGGCCATTTATGTTATTCATCTTCCCCTGGAGTCTGAGCTGGAATCCTTTGGTTTTTCTAGTTAGGATTCAAATCAGGCAGCTTCGTCAGAGAATTTCCGGGCAGAAGGCATATTGGCGCTGGGCTCTGTTTGTTGGTCGGACTTTGAGGGGAATGGGTAAGAAGGAGGATGGCAAGGGTTGTTAGTCCTCTTGAGCATGTTACCATCCTCAGGGCTCTGCTTTGCCTGTGGGCCCTGCCACTCTGCTTACATCACCACTGCAGAAGATATCGAAGGAGAATGGGGAGAGAAGCAATACAGCTCATGTCATCACACACAAGAAGGAAGATGCTGACGTTTATTAAAATACATATTAAATACGGGCAATCACCACCTCTGACTCATCAGTTCCAATAAGATCAACTTGTCTTTCAAAAATCGGAGGAAAACAGAATTAGACTCATAGACATAGAAAACAAACTTACGGTTACCAAAGGGGAAAAAAGGGGGAGGGATAAATTAGGAGTTTGGGATCAACAAATACACACTACTATGTATAAAATAGATAAACAACAAGGACCTACAAAATAGCACAGGGACTATATTCAGTTTCTTGTAATTACCTATAATGGAAAAGAATCTGAAAAAGAATGTGTGTGTAACTGTACACCTGAAAATAACACAACATCGTAAATCAACTACATTTCAGTAAAAAAAAAATCAGAGGAAAACTAACATATAGCAGTTCAATGCTTTGGTTTTTGATGTTACTCGTGTTTGTGTGTGTGCATGTGATATTCATTAAGTAAGAAGTGCTGCAAATTCACTGAATAGTTAATGTGATTCTGAAGTATTTCTTTTTCCTTCATATTGCAGTGAACTCCATTTTGAGGTTGATTTGCTAAGATATTACTGCCACTGCTGTATGTAAATATTGCTGGCAAATTGAGAGTATAAATATTTTTCAAACAATTGTACCTGGTTCACCTCTCCATAAGGGCTCTATCTCACTTCTTAAGCTTATTTCCCTTATTTCCTAAGTTTTTGGTTGCTTTCTTCTTTTAAGTCAGATGTTTCTTTGTACCTTCATGCCACTGTCCCCATTTTAAAGATGGAGAAGGACATAAATCATTAGCACTTACTTCATGATTGCAAAGAAAAATCCCATAGCATAGATTTGTAATATCCTGACTTATGAGCTGTGTACCTGGACAAAACACATTCTGTGCCTGCTTTGAGCACCATGGCTCTAGAAAAGATAAAAGTGGTCCCTGAACAATCATCACCAACAATCTCTAAGAAGAAATATTATCTCGACTCAGGTAACTTTTAATGTTGTAATGTTAAAATAGAAAAGTTAAATCAATGATTTGTAATTTGATTAAATCAGTATTAGAATACACCTTTGATTATTTCTGTTTTTTGTAAGGAGATTAGCTAAACTTTGTCTCCATCTGTGTTATTTCGGAGAAGTTTAGACAAACTATATCTATTTGACTTAGTTATTGAAACAGCTAATACAGTTTAAAACACATTAAAATGTGTTTTTTTGTTGACATGATCTTAGACTACCTTGTGAAATGTCTCTGCTATGCTGTAGGACACTAATGTTCTACTTTCTTTACAGAAATTTGCAACTTAGATTAGTGAATTAATAGGTAATGAGCAGAGTTTAAAACGGAGGTCTCCAGACATACTTGACAGTGTATCTCTATAATTAAGGGAATCTGAGCATGTATCCCTAACCTATGCATGTTTATTTATAAAGTATATACATGTACTACTTCATGTAATAAATATTAGTAAGGCTTAGTTCCTTTCTCATATTTTAGATTAAGAAATACCAGTAGAAGTTATATTTTTCTTCCCGTACCCCAAACATTAATTTGGGTGTATCTCACTTTGGAGACGACTGATGTAAACTGTTGTAGAGTTTCTACTTTTCAAGTGGAGATGTTTTTTCTTTATGTAACATATTTATACTTAGTTGTTCATGTACTTAAATTAGAGATATAGCTTTTAAACTGTGATTTATGGTATTTCTATAGCTTTATTGCAATGTAAATGCAAATGAGTAGTACAATCTTAAAGACTAGAGCGTAATCCAGTCCCTGATCTGAAAATGAAGGGCAATGCCATGTGTTATTGGAATGTCCATTTATATGTGGGTGGTGTCAGGGCAGAGGAAGGAGGAGGACACAAGTATTGTCAACTACCTGAAGGGCTCGTATGAGAAAGAGGTTCCCCTTGTTCTGTATCTTTCTAGAAAGGCCATTTGGAACCCAGTGGAAGTTACTGGGAGGCAAACCTTGTGCAATTTAATTTAGAGATTTATTGACAATCTAGGCTGCACTACAGCAGACCATTGTCCTGTGATGTAATGAATCCCCCATGTCCGGGACTGTGTAAGTAGGGGTTGAAGCTGTTGGAAATATGTAGATGGGTTTCTGCATAGCAGGGAAGTCAGAGCAGATCATCTCTAACATGCCTTCCAGCTCTTAAGTTCTGTGATTTTTTATAATAATCAAAGAATAATTATCCAGAAGACTGGTAACTTGGAATCCCTTTGCCACAAAGAGACGAACTGACTGTGCTCAAAATTGCAAAGGTTATGTAAGAGGCAGAGGTTGAAGGCAGGTTCCACTTGTCCAGAACTACATGAAAAAATCCAACTTCAACTGGGCACAGAAGCTGTTGGGAGCATCCGTTGTGAACCATTGTCTGAAGTGAACTTGGGAAGGTTCTTCCCTTAGAGATCTTTGTAGAGGGAATAAAAAACTATCCCTTGGAAAGGTCTGAACTTAACTAAGTCAAGTGTAAGCTGATCTTACAGGATCTTTTCCATTACTGTGGTTCTATGCCTTATTGTGACCATCTGCTATGGTTAATTAACTAGAACTATCACCTTCCCCCTGCCAAAAAAGAAAAGAAAATTTCCAGTAAAGAACAGAAGAGAAAGTGTCATTTTAATGCTTTCCTTCGACTTGCTTCTTCTGGTTGTGAGAAATTTGCTAGGAGTCAGTGGGCAGGAACAGACATAATGCATCTTTTAAAAAAACAATGAAATATTATGTTGCGTCATTTCTCATAGATCCAGAATTAAGGACTGGGTGTGGGTTTCTGGTCTCTGCAGTATCCGACAAAAATAAATACCCTGGAAAATAAAGATAAAATTCCATCACGTATAGGCATGGGAAGCAGAGAACCTATACCCTTCTTCCCGGGTGATAAGCACGGCAGCATTCCCAGTGAATGGTTCCACTTATTGAGGGTTTCTGGGAGCAGAAATCAATGCTGTTGCCCACAGGGCAGGTGCAGCACAAATAAAGCCCCTCAGTGCTGTCCCGGCTCAGGAAGGCATGAGATCATGCAGTTCGCACCAGCCGCAAGGAAGCTGCCAGCTCTGCCCATCTGGAGGCCGCTGTCATGACAAACTCCCCAAAGGAGAGAGTGCCCAGCTCTTCTGCCTCTTTCACTCAGCATGGGCAGGGAGAAAGCAAACATCCTCTTCTTCAGGGCCGCTGGCTGTTAAAAGGCTCAGATAAACGGGTACGAGTGCCAGTGTTACCGACTGGACGGTGTTAATTATATGATGCTATGATGATTTGTAACCAAAGCTGGGGTAATTTGATTAACAAAATGAAAACCTATATGTCTCATGTATGCCACTCATGAGGATAAACTCATTCAAGACTTTGTGCTCAATAATTATTTAAATCCCAAGAACAAGTATGATTTAAATCTTGGCTTCTGTAAAATATTGCCTGGAATATCTTATTAATCTTCTTTAATTTGCTATAAACCACGAATATTGTCTAAATTTGTGCATATATTTGGTTTCCGATTGTATTTAAAATAACTTCCTTATGTCATGTGACTATAATTATTTTAAGTTTATTGAGTTGATTTCAAAGTTTACGAGATTCGAGTTATTTTTGATTTAGAGTTTTAGTGGTCTCTCATATTACAATCGGAACAAAAATATAGACACTAATAGTCAATTCTATTGTCTGTTATTATCTGTAATTTTGACAATTACTAAAATTCTGGGTAAAATCATGTGTTTTAAAGTCTGAGTTTTATGCCAATAGTTGAGAAATTGTAATGACTTAAGCAAGAACTGAGCTAAAGGTTACCTTTGTATAGCCTATTAAAAAGTATTTTTGACAAACCAAATGAATATTGCTAGGGGGCTCAGAGTTGGACAGTTACTGTGGGATTTAGCCATGGAAACCAAACTCATGAAAGACTGACCTATAAACCACCATTGATACGATTACAGCTTTAGATGTAGGCGTGCAATCATACCTCTGAGTCATATTTTCTTGTCTCTCAGTCTCCTTGGACAAGCCCATTGTCTCTTGATTCTTTTCTTTTTTAAATTTTATTTATTTATTTATTTATTTATTTATTTATTTATTTATTTATTTATTTATTTATTTATGGCTGTGTTGGGTCTTCGTTTCTGTGCGAGGGCTTTCTCCAGTTGCGGCGAGCGGGGGCCACTCTTCATCGCGGTGCGTGGGCCTCTCACTATCGCGGCCTCTCTTGTTGCGGAGCACAGGCTCCAGACGCGCAGGCTCAGTAGTTGTGGCTCACGGGCCTAGTTGCTCCGCGGCATGTGGGATCTTCCCAGACCAGGGCTCGAACCCGTGTCCCCTGCATTGGCAGCCAGATTCTCAACCACTGCGCCACCAGGGAAGTCCGCCTCTTGATTCTTATGTGCTCATTCTCAAAGAGCAGGCTTGTGTCTAATTTCCGGGGATTTCTTATTTTAGATAGTGAGCAACACTAACTAATTAACGGTGAAGCATCAAGTACGAGCATTATTAAGAAGTTAAAACTATCAGTAAATATTATTTTAAAAACATACAATTTTTATAACATTCACCCACGTACAAACAATGAGTTTTGGTAAATCAGAATTGTGCACCATCACTATAATCCAGTTGTAGGATATTCCCATGACTCCTAAAAGATCCCCTGGGTGTTTGCAGTCCTTCTCTGCTCCCACCCTCAAACCTCAGGCAACCACTAATCTGTATTTTTTCCTGATGGATTATTCTCTTTGGGACATTTCTTAACAAATGGAACTGTACAATATGTATGTAATCTTTTGAAGTTAGTTTCTTTCACTTAGTATAATGCTTCTGAGGTTCATCAATGTTGTAGCATGGGGCTTCCCTGGTGGTGCAGTGGTTGAGAATCTGCCTGCCAATGCAGGGGACACGGGTTCGAGCCCTGGTCTGGGAAGATCCCACATGCCACAGAGCAACTAGGCCCGTGAGCCACAATTACTGAGCCTGCGCGTCTGGAGCCTGTGCTCCGCTATAAGAGAGGCCACGATAGCGAGAGGCCCGCGCACCGCGATGAAGAGTGGTCCCCGCTTGCTGCAACTAGAGAAAGCCCTCGCATAGAAACGAAGACCCAACACAGTCAAAAATAAAAATAAATAAATAAATAAACAAACAAACAAATAAATAAATAAATAAATGTTGTAGCATGTATTTCTTTCCTTTTTATTGCTGAATGATATTTCACTGTATGGATATATCACAATTTTTTTTTTACCCATTCACCAGTTCATGGATATTTATGTTGTTTCCACGTTTGGGTTACTATGAATAATGCTGCTAAAAACATTCATATACAAGTCTTTGTAGGGATGCATGTTTTCATTTCTCTTGGGAAGATACCTAGGAGTGAAATTGCTGGGTCATATGATAAAATTAGAGCTTTTTATGACATTGTCAAACTATTTTCCAAAGTGGCTGTCCTATCTTACATTTCCATAAGCAATATAGGAACGTTTCCATTTCTCCTCATCCTCACCAAAATTTGTTATTGACTGCTTTTTTGGTTACAGCTATTCTATCTCTGATAGTCTTTTTTTAATAAATTTATTTATTTATTTTTGGCTGCGTTGGGTCTTCGTTGCTGCTCGCGGGCTTCCTCTAGTTGTGGAGAGCGGGGGCTACTCTTCGTTGCGGTGCGCGGGCTTCTCATTGCGGTGGCTTCTCTTGTTGCGGAGCACAGGCTCTAGGCACACGGGCTTCAGTAGTTGTGGCGCTCAGACTCAGTAGTTGTGGCTTGCCGGCTCTAGAGCGCAGGCTCAGTAGTTGTGGCGCACGGGTTTAGTTGTTCCGCGGCATGTGGGATCTCCCTGGACCAGGGATCGAACTCTGGTTGATTAACAAAATGAAAACCTATATGTCCCCTGCATTGGCAGGTGGATTCTTAACCACTGCGCCACCAGGGAAGTCCCTCTAATAGTCATTTGATGCCCCTGGTCTCATTTAACACATGGGCTAATTGGGGCTCTGGGACCATAAGCACCATGCCTGGGGCCACATGGATGGCAAATGTCAGTGCTCCATGGGCTCCACGGCATTCCTCATCTGGAGGCACTGGTTTGTCTCCCCGAGGAGACAGGGAACTGGGCATTGGGAGAAAAGACAGGGCAAGAACTGTACATTATACCTGGGTGTGTTTAAGAGAGATAATAAACAGAGTCATGAGGTTTCCAAAGGGAAAGAGTGAGGAAAAAGATGAGAAGAGGGTCAGAGGTGGTCTCTTGGAGAATTCCATTCTGGGGGCCCTAGTGGAGTTCAAGAAGTGGTGGTGAGAGAATCATGAGAGCTGGTGTCATGGAAACCAAGAGAGATGAGCATTCCCAGGAAAAGGACCAAGCTGACGGGGTCAAACACTGCAAACTAGTCGCAGGAGATGAAGCTTGAAGAAAGCCGTTGGATTTCAGTGCTAAGACCAACAAGGACCTTACAAAGTTCAGTCTCAGTAATGCGTTGGGGAGAAAACAGATTGTCAGTGGCTACTGGAATTGGAAACAAGGGTCACAAACTACACTTTGGAGAAACGTGTAAAGAACGGAGGACGGAAGAATAGCAGAGGAGTTAGCCGTCTCGAGGAAAGGCTGGGCTCCCCTTTCCTGTGAGCTTCTACAGCCTCAAGAAGGAAGGAAACTTGACTTTAGTTGTAGATGAATTTGTGGATTTAATTTCTGGATCTAAGAAAGTAGGGCCTGCGTGTCATACTCATCATCGCCCGTTGTTGGTTGAAGGAAACAATACAGAGGCCGACGTGAGATCATCCCGAGTAAACAGCCTACCTGCTTCTACAGTTTCTTCTTCTCTCATTTCCACACCTCCTGCCCCCACACTGTAACCCGGGTCTCCCTCTTCTTCAGCCCAGTAAGTGGCCAAGGCGAGTTGATTCCATGTCTGCGACATCTTATGCATCTTCTCTCCATTTGCACGGACAGACGTTGTGCTCTCAAGATGGCCCCGTTAGAACGGTCTCTCTGGCCAGTCTCTGGTCCCTGCCTGGGGCCGCCTCCCTAGAGGGGGTGAAGGCCCAGTTCTCAGCCTGGCACACAGGTTCTCTCTCCCTGCTGGCCCTGCCCCTGCCGCCTCTCCAGGTTCATGGTCCCCCTCCTCACCCACACATTATCTGCTCCTAACAAAATGTCTTCAAACATTAACCCAAATACCCCCAGTGGGTGAGGGTCACAGAGTTGTCTCGGGTTGAGAACCACTGTTTTATTATCAGTCCATGTGCTGTCATTACAAAACTCAATACATCAAATTAACATAATCTCTGTCTAGCACTCTACCTGACATGTAGCAGATGCACAGAAAATATAAATTCAAATATGCAGAGAAGTGAAGACTGGGAACTTTAGAATCAGACTGGGCTTCATTCTCATCTCTAACACTTGCCAGCTGTCTGACGCTGGAGAATTATTTGACCTCCCCCAGCCTCAGTGCCTTCATTGTAAATGGGATAATAATGGCATGAGGCTTATGCTACAGATTAAAAGATGTCATTATTCTAAAGGTCTTATGCACAGTTTGGGGCAGAGAAAGTACTAACGAATCATCTTATAAAGAGGTCTCTCTGCCTGCCTGGCTGCAGAGGCCCCATTCCATTCTCTTCCCATGATAAGGGCTCACACGGTGCCCCGCACAGAACGCTTGCTCAGCACGCCTTTTGGGATGGGGCCAAAGTGATGGAGCAAGGGCATCTGTACACGAAGTTGTCAGGAGGTGCAGAGGAGTCAAGCGAACACGAGCAGGGAAGGAGAAGTGGGCAGGAAGGGAACTGCCAGTAGATAGCCTCTTCCTGCTTTATCTTCTCTGCTCTGGCTTTTCTCCCATTATCCGATCCCTGTGTTACTCTATGCAACTTCAGGAGAAAGAGAGTAGAAATCAAGAGCTAAACTAGATGCAAAACAACCTGGATGAGATAAGGTGCCTTTTATTCAAATATAAGTGTGTGCTTGTTTTACTTTCCCTGCTAGATTACAGCCTGCCTGAGGGTTGAAGTACGGTGGCTTGTTTAGTTTAAATCTCCCTTTTCCAGAACCACAGTCCTTGACATAGATGCTCGGTAGATGAATCAATGAACGTCTGACGCTGACACACGTACCATGCAGTGGAGCATGTATTTAATGGAGCTCTTCCCACTGTGGAAGTATCGGACGATCTTTACACTCTTATCATAAGTCCGCTGTGCTCGCGTGGGCAAGGTGCTTGGCTAGAGTTAGATTTGGGGGCTTTGAGATGACTAAATAGGTTCAGCTCCAGCAGAACTAGCTTTGCTAGTTAACTTTTACTGGTATAAAAGAATCCTTCTCTTCATTAGCCTCACTGCTACCAAACCAAGTTAATTGGTAGCAGATGACCCAGAGTACAAATAAGAAAATTAAATGGAGACCCACTAGAAGGTGGAGGTGGGGAGGAAGGAAGGAATTGATGCTTTAAAGTAATTTTTCTCAAAATGTGGTCTTTGGATAGCCTTCCTGAGAGATCGTCTGTAGGGGAGGAAGTGCACATTTTAAAAATACAGTTTCCTGGGCACCACATGAGACCTATGGAATTGGAATGTGCTGGTGAAAGATCTCCCCACGTTTCTTCTTCTTCTTCTTTTTTCAAATTAAAAATTTTTTTAAGTTCACACTAAAATTTGAGAACCACCACTCTTAAGAAAGGAGAGTTTAATGTGTATGGTCAACTTATTATTTTTTTTAATACATTTCTTTCTTTCTTTCTTTCTTTTTGGCTATGTTGCCGCACGCGGGCTTTCTCTAGTTGTGGTGAGCGGGGACTACTCTTCATTGCGGTGCACGGGCTTCTCATTGTGGTGGCTTCTCTTGTTGCGGAGCACGGACTCTAGGCGTGAAGGCTTCAGTAATTGTGGCACTCAGGCTCAATAGTTGTGGCACACGGGCTTAGTTGCTCTGCAGCACGTGGGATCTTCCCGGACCAGGGCTCAAATCCGTGTCCCCTGCATTGGCAGGTGAATTCTTAACCACTGCGCCACCAGGGAAGTCCCTATATAGTCAACTTATTCAACATGGTCTGTGATGTTGGGTGGTTTCACTGAGCTTACAGAGTATTTTTAAAATCTTAAGAGACATCATAATAATGTTAGAAAAAGAGCTCTGGTTTGCAGTTAGAAGACTCGAGAACTGGACCTGTAAGGTCATCAAAACCCTCTCTGCTGTTTAATAAACAAGCTGTAATAATAGCAAACATCTGTATAGGATTTATTTGATGCCAGATGCTTTACATAGATTAACTCATTCAATCTCTCTCAGCAACACTAGAGGTAGGCTGACCCCATTGTACAGATAGTAAAACAAACACAGAAAGGTTAGGCAATTGATCAAAGTTAAATAGCTAAATAAACAACTGAAAAGTTTATTTCACACTAAAAATTATTTCTCTATTCAAAAAAATTTCCATATTCGAAATAGTAGGACAGGGAGTCAGGAGACCTGAGGTCTAACTTGAGCTGCTATTACTGGTTATGCAACTATGACTGGTCACTTAACTCCCTGGCTCTCAAGCTTTCTCAGTAAAATAATATTCTAGAACATTCTAGGGTCCCTTCTAAAACCTTCTTGTGCTTTCCTCAATGTATTTGGTACACCTGTTATGCTTTATTTTTTTAGAACTCAGTATGCATCAAAAATGGTTAGCATTATAGATTTGCTTCAAAATTAAAGTACTTTTGTTAAATTCCTACTTTAAAATGTCTGCATAAATTAGTTTCTGTTAGACACAGGGATAACTATTTTAAAGACAGGTATTCTATTTCCATGGGTTTATTTAATTTTCTTTTTCTTTATGCCCCTAGTGAAAAATGAGGGCTGTCCTGCCCTGGACACCTCATGTACCAAAAAGAGGCTGTCAGCAATGGAGAGCACTTGACTAATCCAGCCGCAGTGAGCTCTTCCTGTTTTAAAATGAGACGAAAGCTTATACAATTATTCATTTTGCTGTGAAAATTTCATCTATTTTTATAGATGAGTTTTCCCAGTGGGTGATATAGCATCCTATGAGTAAGCACACCCCAAATGTTTCCTTTTCATCATTATCTAAAGCACAGCCGAGCCTTGAAAAGACAATTGTATAGCTTCTTGTGTTGCTTCATGGGCTTTAAGTGCCCACAAAGAGGATTCCTTATGCTTTAATTTCTCTTTATTTTTCTGACTGTAAAGACCCTTGGGGTAAATGCCAGCCCCACAATCCCGCCGTTATATGGTTACTGTCAGCCCGCTGCAACGATGCTTCCTGTTCGCTAGGCCTCCTTTCATGGGACCACAATGTCCTGGCTTTGCTGCATTTCTTTGTCAACGCCCATCTCTTCAATAGCCTGTGAATAGTATTAAATGGTGTTTATGCTAGCTATTGTTGCCTTTTGTGTGGTTTGTCTAATTCACAGAGAAAAGTCTGCTTTTGTGGTCGAAGACCAGCTACGTCATGGCACACCATGTGCCTTCTGATGGGACCGGTCCTGCTGAGTGATAACATTGCAGGCCTGAGCTCCTTTGCAACACAATCCCGCATTCTTAGCCCAGTCAATACTCTCACAGGCAGACTGGTTTACTCTTTTTATGAAGAGGTAGGGGAAGATAAAGCACAAAAAATACCAGATCCTGAAACAAAATAGAAAAGCAGGGTAAGTTCAACTGATTTGCAACTTATTCAGCCAGCCAAGAAGTGAGAAGGCACGTGAAAAGAAAATCACAGATTTATTCTATTAGCAACCAGACGTGCCAGGTGGACCCACCGTGGCAGCAAATACTTCACATTTCAGGAATAAGATTGCATGATGGTTTCAAGGTATTGTTTAAAAGGACACCTAATACCAGAGTCACTACTCCGCTGGGCTTTTTCTAAAGTGCTCACGAAAGAGAAAGGATAGAGTATTGATGATTACATTATCCTCTGGTTCAAGAGTCTTTGCAGGGCAGGTATGTTGCTGTGTCTTGAAAGGGCTTTTGATGTAAGAAGATCATTGCGGGCTCAGTGGTAACTGATCCCTGACATCCCTGGCTTTTGGTGCTGTGGGTTATTTTATCCTGTTGCTCTGTGTAGTCTGTTTTCCAGCGATCTACAATCTTTTTTATACCTCTAATGGTGGCTTATATTTTAGTTTTTTGTTTTTTTGTTTTTTTTTTTTCTTCTGAGAAGTGCTTCTCAGACTAGAAGAGTCAGGTGCACAGGAAGGGGAAGAGCTTACTGTTAGCTGGGGGCACGTGTCTTTCGGTTTAGAAAACATGTTTCTGAATTATGGATCCAGCCTACTTTCCTCATGTCTTTCTACTCCTGATGTAAAAACCAACCCAAACATAAAACGGGACGCAGGCACAACGAAGGAGAAAGAAACCAGGAACCATAGCTCAAAAGTGTCACACAGTCCAAGTTTTCTGGAAGAGAAGCTGTACAAACAATATTGTCACATTGAAAAATACTGACAAAATGAGATGATTTGTTTTTAAAAAATTTTATTTTATATTGGAATAGAGTTGATTAACAGTGTTGTGTCAGTTTCAGGTGTACAGTGAAGTGATTCAGTTATACATATACATGTATCTATTCTTTTTCAATTCTTTTCCCATTTAGGTTATTACAGAGTGTTGAGCTGAGTTCCCTGTGCTATACAGTAGGTCCTTGTTGGTTATCTATTTTAAATACAGCAGTGTATACATGTCAATGCCAAATTCCCAATCTGTCCCTCCCCCCTACCTTTCCCCCCAGTAACCGTAAGTTCGTTCTCTAAGTCTGTGAGTCTGTTTCTGTTTTGTAAATAAGTTCGTTTGTATTATTTTTTCTAGCTTCTGCATATACGCGATATCATATGATATCTGTCTTTCTCTGCCTGACTTACTTCACTTAGTATGATAATCTCCAGATCCATCCATGTTGTGCACATGCATTATTTCATTCTTTTTAATGGCTGAGTAATATTCCATTGTACCACATCTTCTTTATCCATTCATCTGTTGATGGACATTTAGGTTGCTTCCATGTCTCGGCTATTGTAAAACAGCATTGCAATGAGCATTGGGGTGCATGTATCCTTTCAAACCATGTTTTTCTCTGGATATATGCCCAGGAGTGGGATTTCTGGATCACAGGGTAGCTCTATTTTTAGTTTCTTAAGGAACCTGCATACTGTTTTCCATAGTGGCTGTATCAATTTACATTCTCACCAACAGTGTAGGAGGGTTCCCTTTTCTCCACACCCTCTCCAGCATTTATTGTTTGTAGACTTTTTGATGATGGCCATTCTGACTGGTAATATGAGATGACTTGAATTCCTGTTCAAAATTCTGAAAATGTAGGGATTTTTTTTTTCCTTTAATGAGAAAGTTAAAGTAGAAAGAATCCCATCTCATCTCCAATCCAAGAAAAGTGTGAGATCTGGAAGTTTTTCGTCTGAGTTGAGTCATGTCAAGCCATGAAAAGCCATCCCCTCCAACGTGAGTGACAAATATTTATTGGGTATGGGTCTAGCATGGAGCTAGTTGCTGTGGTAGTTTCCAAGAAGTCGAATTTGCTGTCTCTTGGGGGGAAAGTAACACTATAACACTATAAAAATCAGGGATAATTAAGTTCTAGTGAGGCAGGGTGACGGTAAGCCCAAGTCTGGCGGCAGAGCGGTCGGTATGCGCTGGAATAACAGGAGCCGGGGCTGTATCTCATTCGTCCTGGTGTCTTTAGGACTGAGGAAAAGGGGTGGCGTATGACATGATGGATGATTTTCTCCTGCAAAACATACTTCCAAGGGTGCACTCATATCATTGGCTGCAGCACAAATAAGAGAGGCTAAAACCCTGTTCCTCTTTCCAATTCAACTAATGCTTAACGGAATGCTAGTAATTACAAGTGACATTATTATAGGACTAGCACGGAAGCTGCAAACATTGGCCTTGTTTAAACCACATGTAACAAATTCCCTGTGGCTGATCTTGTATATCTGATCTCAACCAAAGCTTGACTTCTCTTACAACACCCCTGCACCTCGGCTTGAACACTCCTCATGATGTAAATCTCACTCTCTCATAAGGCAATCATTCAGTTCATGGACAGCTCCAATTATTAGACAATTCTTTGTTAAACAGAAGTCTCCCTTTCTATGACTTCATTTATCCCAGTCCCACTCTTTAGAGTCACATAGGATAAATATAATCATGCCTCCACGTAACAGTCCTTTAAATATTTAAAGATGATTATTTGAGCCCTAATAACTCAAGGCTAGAAAAAGTTTTCTTTTTCTAGTTTAAATATTCCAATGGCATGGTTTTCGTTCTTGGGGGAACTCCATTTTGTCAATGTATCTCTTAAGATATGATACTCAGAACTAAAACAGTTCTCTCCATGTAAGCATACCAGCAAAGCATACATCTGGGACAATTACTGTTTTTATTCTGGATGAAATATTTCTGTTAATGTAATTTAAGATCTCATTAGTTCTTCTGGCAATTTTGTCTATGGGCCAGTATTGCAATTTTCATTAAATTAAACCCCCTAAACAATTTTATTTGAATTGCCAGTGGTTCAGGTGTCTCTCATCTTCTAATTGGCCAGGCATTTCTTTTTTAAAAATTAATTAATTAATTAATTAATTAATTAATTTATGGCTGCGTTGGGTCTTCATTGCTGCGCGTGGGCTTTCTCTAGTTGCGGCGAGTGGGGGCTACTCTTCGTTGCTGTGCGCAGGCTTCTCATTGCGGTGGCTTCTCTTGTTGTGGAGCACGGGCTCTAGGCGCGCAGGCTTCAGTAGTTGTGGCATGTGGGCTCAGTAGTTGTGGCTCGTGGGCTCTAGAGCACAGGCTCAGTAGTTGTGGTGCACGAGATTAGTTGCTCCACGACATGTGGGATCTTCGCGGACCAGGGCTCGAACTCGTGTCCCCTGCATTGGCAGGTGGGTTCTTAACCACTGCGCCACCAGGGAAGCCCTGGCCAGGCATTTCTTAACCTCACTGCAGAACTTTTCACTTACCACTGTTAAATTTCATCTCATTAGTTCTGCCGATTATGCCAAGCTGTCAGAATAAATCTGAGTGCATCTGACGACTAGTATGTTAACCACCCTTCCAAACTTGTGCCATTACTAACTCTAGTAAGCATGCCTATTTTATTCTAATTCAAATATGTAATAAAATATCAAACACGATGGAACTAAATACAGAGACTAGTGGTTTGCCACTAGGGACCACCTTCTCCTTCTAGGTTGCATTCTTCTCAATTAATATTAATAGCATAAAGCATTTTAACCAACTGTGAATTCCAGCAAAATGTAATGTCTTCCATCCCACTTGGCCATAGATGTATCATGAATGATATGTTTGAAATAATACTGTTTTGGACATCAGAATAGGCAACTCTTTTGGAATAAAGTTGGTTTGGAAATGCAAATTAAGATTGCCATTTTAGTTCAACTCACCCTTATCCACAGAAAAGAAGGTCTTTGAAGTTCTCACTAAGAAGTTTGAAGTTCTTAGTTCTCACTAAGAGAATCAGTAAGTTCTCACTAAGAGAATCAGTAAGATCAGAAACTATGAAAGAAAAATGATCTATTTGTTAAATGGTCACATAGGAAAAAAATCTTAAATGCAAAAGACAAGTAAAACCGAGGAAACTGTTTGGAACATATATGACAAACGACTAATTTTATTAATATACAAAGAGCTCATATGCGTTAATAAAAATAGATGAATAGCCCAAAGGAAAACGGGCAAGGGACATGAACAGACACTTCACACACACACACACACACACACACACACACACACAATGGCCAATTAATTCAGGGAGAAATTTCAACCTCACTCACGATTAAAAAGATGGAAATTAAAACGCAGATAAAAAAAACAACAACACAGATGAGATGCCATTCTTCATCCATTAGCCTTGGTAAAGATTAGCACCGCCTCTGTGGAAGGCAACTTGAAATTATCAATCAAGATTTAAAATACATATACTCTTCAATCCAACAATTTTACGTCTAGGATTTTATCCTACAAACATAGTTCCACAAAGTAAAGAGAAATAGAGAAGTTGTAGAGGATTGACTGGATCCTTCACTTGTCAGCTGTGTGATCTTTGGCAAGTTGCTTGACCTCTCTGTGCCGAGTACCTTTATCCAAAAACTTGGGATAATAATAATATCTGCTTATTGGAATGTTGTGAGAAATAAATGAGTTCTTTAAAACAGTGCTGAGCAGGGACTTCCCTGGTGGTGCAGTGGTTAAGAATCCACCTGCCAATGCAGGGGACACGGGTTCAAGCCCTGGTCTGGGAAGATCCCACATGCCACAGAGCAACTAAGCCTGTGTGTCACAACTACTGAGCTTGCGCTCTAGAGCATGCAAGGCACAACTACTGAGCCCGTGTGCTGCAACTACTGAAGCCTGAGTGCCTAGAGCCCGTGCTCTGCAACGAGAAGCCACCACAATGAGAAGCCCGCGCACCACAACGAAGAGTAGCTCCTGCTCGCCGCAACTAGAGAGAAAACCCGCGCAAAGCAACAAGACCCAACGCAGCCCAAAAACCAAACAAACAAACAAACAAAAAACCAGTGCTGAGCATATAGTAAGGGGTATATACATGTTTGCTATTTTTAATTTCAACCTTAAAACATGTTCATCAATAAGGGACAGATTAATTAAATTATTGTATATGCATACAATGTACTATTATTATACAGCCATTACAAAGAATCAGAGTTTTGTAAGTGTTGATTTGAAACAGTGTTCATATTATAAATACACTGAAGTAAGAGAAGAAGCAAGGCAGAACAGCATGTATAATATAGTCACATTTGTGTAAAAAATAGGCTATAACACATATATGTTGTGTATGCATTATATTTATTTGTAAGAATAGACATTAACAGTGGTTCTAGCTGAACTATGACACTAGGAAGTGAAAGAAAGGCCTTTAACTTTCATTTTCTAATCTTCTGTACCTTTACTTAAAAAATCATGTACATATAGTACTTTCATACTAAAAAAATTATACGGTGCAATCTAACTCTTGCAATCAAGCCAGCATAATTTTTTCATGACAGAGGGCTAAGCATCGGAATATAACGTGCAGGAAAGGGAAAACCAACGCGGAAGGATTTTTCTGCGTGTCTTTAACGCTCTCCGCGAGGTGGGGGGTCTCCCAGCGCTTGCGCGGTGTGGAGCAGCCCACGTCTTCTTCATCTGTGCGTGCTCTTGGCTCTTGTTTCAAACTATATTCAGGGCTTCCCTGGTGGCGCAGTGGTTGAGAGTCTGCCTGCCAATGCAGGGCACACGGGTTCGAGCCCTGGTCTGGGAAGATCCCACATGCGGCGGAGCAACTAGGCCCGTGAGCCACAACTACTGAGCCTGCGCGTCTGGAGCCTGTGCCCCGCAACGGGAGGGGCCGCGATAGTGAGAGGCCCGCGCACCGCGATGAAGAGTGGCCCCCGCTCGCCGCAACTAGAGAAAGTCCTCGCACAGAAACGAAGACCCAACACAGCCATAAATTAATTAATTAATTAATTTTTTAAAAAAAGGAAAAAAATTAAACCCATAATCAGAGGAAGAAAGGAAATAATAAAGATTCTTATAAAAACAAAAAACAAAAAACTATATTCAGAGTCCAGCCACTTCTCAGCACCCACCCCCAGCACCGTAAAGTGAGCACGCCATTGCCTGCGGGGATTACTGGACTAACGACTGCGAGAGCCTCTCTCTGCCCTTCCTTCAAAGTCTATTCTCAACTGGGCAGCCAGAGGAATTCTTCAGATGTAAGATCATGTCACTCCTCTGCTCAGAAATGTCCAGCCTTTACATTTCACTCAGAGCAAAAGCTCCAGTCTTCAAAGCAGCCTGGAAGGACCCTGTTCCTTCACCGTGCATCCAACCTCAGCCTCTAACAATCTCCTCTTTCTGCTCCAGCCATAAGGGGCTCCTTGCTTGGTCTCCAGCATGCCTGGCCGGCTCCTGCCTGGGGCTTCCACACTGGCCATTCTTCAGCCCAGAACACTCTTCCCCAAATACCTGCACGGCCAATTCCTTCACCTCCTTTAAGTCTTTGCTCAAATCTCACCTCCACGACGCTTACTTGGACCACTCTTTCTACCCTCACAACCCACGTTCCTCCCTGCAGAATTGAACCACAATCTCTCCGTTGCTTCCTGCCCCTCTCCCAGCACAGACCACCCTCTAAAATAGTGAGTTTGCTAGGGGCGACAGAACAAAGTACCACAGGCTGGGCGGCTTAAAACAATAGAAATGTATTCTCTCACAGTTCTGGACGCTGCAAGTCCAAAATCAAGGTGTCAGCAAGGCCATACTCCCTCTGGGACTCTGGAGGGAACCCTCCCCCCCCTCTTCCAGCTGCTGGTGGGGGGCTGTCAATCCTTGGTACCCTTCGGCTTGCAGCTACATCACTCCAATCTCTGTCTCCATCGTCACAGGGCATCCTTCCACTGCTATACAGTCATATTAGATGAAGGGCTTGTCCTACTTCAGTATGACCTCATCTTAACTACACCTGCAAAAATTCTGTTTCCAAATAAGGTCACATTCTGAGATCCTGGGGCTTAGGATTTCAACGTATCTTTTAGGGGACACAATTCAACCCATACACATATGTATAATTCACTTATTTTATCAGAGTTACTGTTTTTATTGTCTGTCTCTCTCCATAGAATGTAAGCTCCACAAGGAATTTGCTTTTTGTCATTTTTGTTCACAGATGTACCTGAGGGTTTGGAACAGTACTTGACAGCTGGTGGACTTGCTATAAACATTTTTTGACTGATACTGGCTCTCATCACACACTTAACGCTGTTCATTAACATCAATCAGCTTCCTAGGTTCTAACTATCCAACTATTAAGCATTCTCCAGTTTCTTTCTAAAGAAAACACTGAGCAGCTGGAGAAACATTCGAGTCACCTAGTGGTTACATATTCCTTTTTTCTTTTTAAATTTACACTGTCAGATTTTTGTTTTTTGTTTTTATTTATTTATTTATTTATTTTTGGCTGTGTTGGGTCTTCGTTTCTGTGCGAGGGCTTTCTCTAGTTGTGGCAAGCGGGGGTCACTCTTCATCGCGGTGCGCGGGCCTCTCACTATCGCGGCCTCTCTTGTTGCGGAGCACAGGCTCCAGACGCGCTGGCTCAGTAGTTGTGGCTCACGGGCCCAGTTGCTCCACGGCATGTGGGATCTTCCCAGACCAGGGCTCGAACCCGTGTCCCCTGCATTGGCAGGCAGATTCTCAACCACTGCGCCACCAGGGAAGCCCTACATTTTCCTTGAAAACTTACTCTGACTTGCAACTCAGCTGCATGAGTTTGGTTGGTGTCGATAACCTTGGGTGAGCTCATGAAATCGAATTCCTGGAAATGAAAGCTGTGGTCCTGATCCCGAACCCATGCTTCCCCTCAGCCCTGAATGAGGAAAAGGACCGTGGAGACGTGGAGACCTAGCTGGTTGACCAGGGGAGCCATTCTGGGGAGCGTGAAGGGAAGGGCGTGCTGGTGGCTGTGTTTCAGGATGCTCAGCGTGGCTGTGAGATGCAGTGTGTGGTACAAGAA
This sequence comes from Balaenoptera musculus, assembly GCF_009873245.2. Taxonomy (NCBI): domain Eukaryota; kingdom Metazoa; phylum Chordata; class Mammalia; order Artiodactyla; family Balaenopteridae; genus Balaenoptera; species Balaenoptera musculus. The sequence goes on along the minus strand of NC_045802.1, from coordinate 64,529,560 downwards.
GGGTGGGGATGAGGAGACAGTGTGGAGGCTATGAAAGCCTTGTCTCGAGGTAAGTGTTGAAGAAACGGCAAAATCAAATGACACTGCAAATGGAAAAAGTTAGGACAGAATTTAGGGTGTGGTCCTTGCACCATAAATAACAATAAGGGCATTTAATGAGATGGAATTGGGCTTAAAGAGAACAGAAAGTTACGAAGGAAGACCTTGTCTTTAATGGGTTAACATGGGGTGTTAGCCTGTATTCCAGATGCCGCTGCTTCTGTCCTATTTCCTACATGGCTCTTCCACATCCCCAAAGCTGATGGCAGCAGTGCAGGTGGTGTTACAACATTTATACTTAGGCTGCATCTAAAAGGAGCAATCTAAGAGAATTTGTGATTGCGTTTCATGTTCTTCATGGGTAGCTCCAAGTTCAAAGAAGCCCTCCACAGCTCTGCAGACCGGTTGAAACTAGAGACAAGTCTCCACGTCTGCAAACATCACAGCTTCACTGCACTGCCGGCCCGCGTCAGGCAGGGTGTCTCCAATCTTTACAAGAACCCAACTGACACACAAAAAAGTTAGGATGGGGCTGCAGTAGGGTCTCAGACTCTCTGAGCTCCCTACTGTATAAGACGTGGTTTAAAGAATCAGAATTTTCCTGAAAGATGTTCACCTTGATTTGCAGAGTATTTGGACAATCACGAAAAGCCACGGTAGGCAATAATTATACATTCTGCTGGGATTTTACAATATAAAAATCAGACATTGGTGTCCACCCTATACAGCTCCCTCCCTCTGCATACAACAATTGATTTCCAATGGTTGAAATTTACACAATAAAGGAAACCTTTGTTTTCAGTTCAACTGATAAGAGAGACAATATGTGCGAGTCCCTCATTGATTGACTTCTGTTTTCTTAGATTCACTTCTTGAGAGAATCATTAAACATAAGAGAAAATGATCTGTTTCCATTGATTGGATGATGTGCCCATCTGACAACCATAGTTTTTGTATTAAAGTTATTAATTATGTCATTAGTGTAATTTACAGAATTGAAGAAATCACTCAGGATCTGACTGTATTGCTGGTTATTTATTTTTTTTTAAATAAATGAAAGCATTTGTAGAGGAAATAAATCTTGTGACAACAATAATAGATGAAAAGGCCACCGGCTCACTTTGTAAATCACCACAAGCTAAAGGAAACTTCCTCTGATTACTTAAGTGGTGAGTGCTGGAAAGCTGGGTTTCTCAAAATGCACGTTTTTATATTGTGAAATTCCGGGGATCATTGCTCATTGCAAGTACTTGGGAAAGATGATTTCCCATTGTTCATTTAAATTCCTCTCTCATCCTCATAACCATTTCATTGTTTAAGGTTAATAAGTTATATAGAGCATGGTAAAGCCAGGCTTGATCTGGGTCTCGCCAAAGTCTCCCCTGAGCTAACTGTTCATAGTGACTGGGAATATTGTGAGCTTGTCTAATTCTCAGAAACTTTTCTCTCCCCTGACAATGATTGCCAAGAAATTAATTATGACAGGAGGGAAGTAACTCCGCTCTATAGCCTGGCTCTGGCTGACTGCAAAACTCAGCCTCAAAGTGAATGTCTGGGTGGGCATTGAAATTAAGTGATCTTTTGGAATTTTCTCGAAAAAAAACTTGATATCAAGTTGATATACTTGATAAACTTGATATAGGTGCAGTTTGTGGACATTCTTTCCCAATTAGATTTTTAAGGACCTTCACTATCACCGCTACTGTAACTTTGAGAGCACCGAGCTGGTTATGCATAGTTTTCTGATATATGAGAGATTCCCCCAAATGATCCTCTTTTCTTTTTACCATGGGGTCAGGGCTGGCTTCATGGGCATGAGACTACCTTCTACTTAGAAGATCCTGGAACTTGGTCTAATGCTCTGCACTTGCTGTCTTGAAATCTTAATAAATTTTGAACAAGGGCCATGCATTTTCATCTTGCGCTGGGCCCTAAAATTAAGTAGCCTGTCCAGAGTGGAGGGCTAGTGCATGACATATGTCACATGTTAAAGTGATCCTGTTGATTCAATAAGCACAACTCATTTGGCACTAATCAAAGTCTAAGTGTGGAATGAGCACTTCCCTTATTGTGTGAATTTCTTTCATTTCCATTTCTTTCCTTTTTTGCAATGATGGAAAAATGCTCATGATAGCGTTATTCATGTCTTTGAGGAGTGATGAGATGCTAAATACTGAAGATTAATTTTGCTGACAGTGGTTACAAAATTCCTTAAGTGAAGGCAGACTCTCTATTCTAAGAGATTGAATAGGAATTCTTGATGTTTTCTGTTAACGACCTGTGCAGTTTTGTTGTGTTAAGTATTTTATCATTATTAAAATGTGAAACAAGTATTAAAAAGTGAAATCGCTTTTTGTATTTGAGACTCCTAGGAACATATACCAAAAGAACCTATCCTTTTTTTTTAATAATGTAAAATAAATGTGGCCCGTAGCCATTATATGGATAAGCAAGTGTAGTCTATGAAAAGATGCTCAATGTCAGTAATCATCAGGGAAACCCAAATCAAAGCCACGATGAGATGTGACCTCATGCCTGTTAGGATTGTCATTATAGAAACAAAAAAAAACAAAAAGAACAAACAAACAACAACAAAAAACCTCAGAAAATAACAAGTGTTGCAAGGATGTGGAGAAATTGGAACCCAAGTACATTGTTGGTGGGAAAAATAGTGCGGCCACTATGGAAAACAGTATGAAATTCCTCAAAAAATTAAAAATAGAACTACCATATAATCCAGTAATCTCACTTCTGGGTATATAGCCAAAAGAATTGAAGTCAGGAGCTCAAAGAAAGATTTATACTCCTATGCTCACTACAGCATTATTCACAACAGCCAACAGGTGGAAACTACCTAAATGTTTATCGATGATGAATGGATAAATAAAATGTGGTGTATACACACAATGGAATGTTATTCAGCCATGAAAAAGGAAGGAAACCCTGCCATATGCTACAGCATGGATGAACCTTGAGGACATCATGCTAAGTAGAGAAAGCCAGTCACAGAAGGACAAATTCTACGTGATTCCACTGATGTGACATGTCTGACACAAACTCACAAAACCAGAAAGTAGCATGGTGGCTGCTGGGGGAGGAGGAAATGGGGAGTTGCTGTTTAATGGGTATCAAGTTTCAGTCACGCAAGACGGAAAACTTCTAGAGATCTGTACATTGTGCTTATAGTTAACAATACTGTACTGTGTACTTAAAATTTTGTTAAGAAGGTAGATCTCATGTTATGTGGTTTTTAACCACAATTTATTATTTTTTAAATTTATTTTTAAAATTAATTTTTATTGGAGTATGGTTGCTTTACAATGTTGTGTTAGCCTCCACTGCACAACAAAATGAATTGGTCATACACATACAGGTATCCCCTCCCTTTTAGGTTACCACAGTGCATACCACAATTTAAAAAGTAAAAAAGAAAGCGTAGTCAATTCTTCTCACCAAGGGCCACATAAGCTGTGCCCATTTGCCTGTTAACTGACCTTCTGTGGTATATCTTGATGCCTCTGTTTCCTTATCAGCATCAACACTCACACGCTCACTGAGTTAGTGTAGATTACTTTAGTCTAATTTTAGTTGGTGTAGTGAAGTTCTATGCAGTTATATCCCAAAACAGGTGGGGCTAGGGGGTATTGGTTCCCTTTACTAGGCATGCTGCAGTTGCCAGGAGGGGAAGTACAGTATTTTCCTGCAGATGGATACAATATGAGCTTTCTTTTAACTTAACTGGTGATTGGAGGTGTTCGTATTTACCTTTGACCTGCTTGCAACAAGCAAGCGAGAAGTGACAGGTTTCCTGCTGTTCTCTAGGTCAAGTCCTGTAGTGACCGTCTTCCTGGGACTCACCTGGCTTTTAAGCTGCCCCATGTCTAAGCGTCTCCTGAACTGTGGGAGGTCCTCTGAAAGGGCTAAGCAGGACTAAACTCAGCAGATGGGGTTTGTCACTTTGTTAAGATCCTCTAAATTATAGAGTGATGTTTAGAAATTGTTGCACAATATGATTCTTACTTATTGATATATGTATACATATTTGTACCTACGTATTTTATAATGAAAATAATTTACCTTTGGGGTTCTTAGTTTGGCTCACTTGCATGGTAGATTGCATGGCTCCAGGGCTTTACCAGTCCCCTCATTCATACAGTTTGCCATGTCACTTTGCATGATCCTTCCCTTCTGACACAGGACTTGGCCATGCAACTCGCTTTGGCCAACAGGACGTCAGCTGATGTAATACAGGTAGAAACTTGAAGAGTACCTTGCAGTCATTGGGCTTGCTCACTCCTGCCCTCTGTCACGTCCATGAGAAGGACATGCCTGGGCGAGCCTGCAGGTTGCTGAGCTGAGCCAACCTGGATCGACCAACTGACAGCCAACCCCCAGCCCAGCACAACATAGCAAATCTAGGTACCAACCTGCAGCCAGGCCTCAGCTGAGTGTGGCCAGATCAGCTTAACCTCATAGACTCAGGAGCTATGTGTATTGTGATAATCTATTGAAATATTATGATTGTTCATTGTGTAGAATTGTTGTGGCAATAGATAACTGATCCAGTCATTATTATGTCAGCAGGTTGCACGTTTCTATTCAGGAGACCAGGAAGGATATGTGGAATGTTGCCCTAAAGATTCTCCTATAAATGTAAGACAGCCCGTGGGAGTGATTGACAAAACCAGGTGGGACAGAATAATCAGGGGAGAACCACTCCATCCCCCCCTCAGAGTAGACATATAGAAAAAGTGTAAGAATTGTAGTTGAGAATCCAAATAAGGTTAGTAACTGTGTCTGTCATCTTTGTGGCTCCAGGATCTAATAACAGAGAACGTGGCACTAAAAGGGAAGGAATGGATGGATGTTAGTTGAGCAGAGTGGAACATTTACATCTCAGTTCTGGTCTATAAAATCCAGAGCTGCCTGGCCCTATGTACACATTTCCTGAAGCATCTCATTTCCTTAGGGTGATGGCTGGACAATTGGATGTTGAAATTTATTTAAAAAATCACTACTTGGGATTTGGTATAACTTAGCTTTAAATTTCTCTCCGCTGAACAAATCCATTTTATAGACATTATGCAAAATAATAATGCAAATGTTATTCCAGAGCAAGTATTTAAAATATTTTAAAGAACAAATGATTTTATTCACCCTTGCTTCCAAAACAGGCACAAATATCTATTTCTAACATTTGGTTCCTTTGAGGCAATATTTAGTTAATTCTAAATACAGTTTGCCCTCTGTATCCATGGGTTCTGCATCCATGGATTGAAAATATTCCAAAAAAAAATTTCTTGTAAGTTCCAAAAAAGCAAAACTTGAATTTGTGGTGGGCCAGCAACTATTTAGGTAGAATTTACATTGCATTAGGTACAAAAAGTGATCTGGAGATGATTTAAAGTATACAGGAGGATGTGTGTGGGTTATATGCAAATACTATGCCATTTTATAGAGGGGACTTGAGCATCCTTGGACTTGGGGGTCCTGGGACCAATCCTCCTCAGATACCGAGGGATGGCTATAATAAAATACAGTTTATACCTGAAAATAGTTAACTTCATTCAAAGCACTGTTTATGTTTTAAAAAAATAACAAGGTCTGGTTTTATTTTCAGCAAGTACTGTTTACAGTGAAGTTTTATGACACTTAGGAAAATATTAACCATGGAACTCTGTTGCTCATTTTGAAAGAGCTTTTTTTTTTTAAGAATTTTATTTGGAAGTCTTAAAATTTACAAAAAATGCTGTCCAGGTAGGAATGTTATTGGAATGATCTTGGTGGATTATTTCTCCCCACCTGGAAGTAGGCTTATTACAAAAATGGATTTTGTAAAGTGTTTAAAAACATTGCATGAGGTCACCTTTTACCATTCTGTCCCCTCCTCAACATGTCATTTCTTATCCTTCTTGTAAGAAAGAAGCAGCCACAGAGGATTCTGGAATTGCAGAGTGTCCCGGAACGACAGGCCAGCATTGGACAAGGCCGTAACTGGTAATTTCTATACCTGTACTTGAGGTAGGTAGATGAACTAGGGATCCTAATTTCTGATTTGACCCATTCTAACAGCCTCCATTTTACTTCTGGTGATTCTTGCATCTTCTCCTTAGTGGCTCAGTGATGACCCCTTTTTCACAGACAGGCAAACTCTGTCTGTGAAAAGCCAAGTGGTAGATATTTTTGGCTTTGCAGGCCATTTGGTCTCTCTCACAACTAGTCAACTCTGCCACTTTAGCAGCCTTGGATAATATGTAAACAAATGAAAGAGGCTTGTGTTCCAATGAAACTTTATAGACATTTTATGTAACACTTTATGTGTTACGTAATTTTTACATATCACAAAATATTATACTTCTTTTTTAAAAAAAAATTTTAAAAATGTAAAGACTGGTCTTAGCTTATAGATCATACAAAAAGAGGTGGTGAGCTGGATTTGGCCCAGGGCCATAATTTGTCAACCCCTGACCTTAGGTTAACTGGGTTGATGGGTCAAACTGAATGGGATGCCTCATTTAAGAGCACAAATGCTGAAGGCAGACAGACTGAGTTTGAACCTCAGCTCTGCCTTTTTACCATCTACGTGATCTTGAGCAAATAAAAAAATGGGAACACTAATAATCCACTTCAATGCTGCTATGAGGATTCAATGTAATAATGGAGATGCCATGCTTGACACCTTACAAATACTGTATACATGCTAGCTGTTTCTGTTATCATTGTTACTTACCACAGTTGGAAATCCTGGTCTATTTCAAAATATACAGAAGAACTAGGCTGACCCCGTGGAATTAGAACTATTGGTTCTAATGTGACCCACTTGCCCTATGTTGGGGATTCTTTAATGTTTTAGCTCTTGCAGTTGGCATGACAGTTCATGCGTCTCTACGTGCATTCAGATTTTGAAATTCCCAAATAAAGCCACAGCATTTCCGCCGACCTGATATTTATAAAATCATTGGCAATAAAGTTAACCGATTATAATATCTCCCCAAAAATCCTTTATGAGAAAGAAATAAATACCCTAACCAAAAACTTTAAATGCTGATCATTATTTTATAAAAGGAATCGATTTTTTTTATTTGGGAACAGCACCGACCCTGACACCCTGGCGGGTCACGACTCTGTGTGACCACTCCTACCCTGAACAAGCAAAGCTGGAGATACTACTGTCCTGAGTTGAAACAGTGACAAATGAGCTTATTTCAAAGGCAGCCCCTTTCGTGCTGTGCTTCTCTCTCTGTGGCTGACTTAGCATCATAAAGGTAGACTGTGTTGTGTTCAAAGCCCATGATATAAGAGAAGCTGTTTTAAATTATTACTATTTATAGGAAGGGAAATACACTCAGTTTGAGTAAATTATGCTAAATTAGTATCACATGCTAATAATTACGTTTTCAATAAGAGTACCCTAAATCTTTAATAAGGCTTAAATGCAGTTTTTATGGTACATAATGCCAAGTGGCAAAACTCTTTTATTAATAAATTGGCAAGGAGTTGAGGAAGTAATGTCATAGTTTACTGCCTATTCAGCAACATACAGGTCATCCATGGATAAATTTATCCTCAAATGTGCTTTCTTGGTACATAAAAATGTTAGCCAAAAACAACAAACCAACAAAAATCACCCCCAATCCAAAATAATGAGGCTTTAAAAATATATGCCCATGATTTAAGCATGGCTAATTTTGTTTCAGTATTTTAATAAGGAAAACACATCTGGAAAGTCTGTAGCCAAGATGTAAATTCAGCACACAAAAAAATAAAGAGCAGGGATGACTTTTTAGAGCCTTGTTTAAAACTGAAGAGCTTGGGTTTCCCTGCATCAGACTAGGTAGTTTAACTTCCTGAATAGCCAGGAAAATCGTTGCTTCTGTTAAATATGTTTTCTGAATACCAGATTACGAGATGAGATTTTATTAGCATGGGCACTAATTCCAAATCTTATTAAACTTCTACTATTACCCGTAAAGCTTGTTCAAGATGGGGAAAAAATTTAAAAAGAGAATAATAACAATCACGCAGCTACTTGAAAAGACTAACTGTAATATGCAGATAATCGAGGAAAAATTATTTTGTCTGTTCCAAATTATCTAGGGAACTACCTAATTACCTACCTCAGGGTGCAAGCAATGCGTCTGTCCTGAGGTGACTATAAATCCCAGATTTTAGGAAAGGTAACCCTAGGAGACAGGCATTAGTACCAGGGAGGGTAAATTCTGGGGCCAGAATTTATGGAACGGTGATTGTCTTCATCATTGACTTCCTGGCCCAAGGGGAACTCACCCCACACCTTTCTGAAGAAGGGAAGCATTGAGATTGCTTTGAGAGCAATTAACCTAATGTCTTGTCAAATAGATGTAGCCTCTCACCTCTGAATGTATATACAACTGTACCTCCAAGAGTAACATTTAACACAGGTGCTGTTGCGCTGCCCAAACCACTTGTCAAATCTACGCGACGTGAAATATCATTACCAGTGGGATGAGGCGCTGAGCAGATTTCAGTGTCTAGGTATTGCTAAACTGCTGGTTTGACTGACTCAGCGATGAATTTTTTTCACCCAACTGACCTAATTTTGGGTTAGCTCAGCTGGCGATGTGTGGACATGGAGGTCTGCTGACAGAGTTGTTGGAAGAAAAGTCAGGTTCTGGACACAGAAAAGGATGAGCTGGGCTTCAGCCCTTCAAAGCACTTCTGCTTCTTGCTTTGCCATTTCACAAATCTCTCCCAACAGGGAACTGCAGAGAGTACACAAAAGAAAAAATGGAACAGAAACAGACCTGCTCCTGTCATCTCTGTTGATTTTTCACTTAGTAGACTTCTTTATGGATTAAAAAACTTTTTTTTCTGCTTCTTGTAAAGCAATGTTCATTGGAGCTTAGCCAATAGATGGTATCACCCCTTCCAGAGTCTATGCTATGGGTGGCCTATGCAAGCATATCTGCTCAAGGCATTCATGCAAATTATTACTTACTGCCCTATATGCTCATAAATTAATAGCTTCTCTGTGGATGAAAAACAGAAATTAGACAACCATTAAGGTTGAACAATGTTTAAAGAATATTAAATATTAATATATGAAATGAAAAAATATTGCAAGTGATATCAGTAGATATGCCAAAAGCATAACAAGCCAAACCTAAGAATGCAAATAATAAAAACATGTTTTCAGCTAGATATTCTGGATGGTTTAGTATTCAAATTAAAGTTGATTTTTTTTCCCTTTCAGTAAAAACAAAACAAAATATTTACTGCTGTTGTCATATTGTGTGAGTGTTCATTTTCATACTCAGAGCAAAAACGAACTTAGGGAGAATAAACTAGTAAGAAAGTTCGTGTTATTTTGGTCTTTGTGCTTGTGAGAGAATTTTCTTTGCAATATTGAAAATGTATGCCATGAATATTTAGAAAAAGCAGTTTTTATCAGTCTGCAACTTTTTTCTTAATCCTAGCATTTTAATAAATAATTGTCAAGTTGGCATGTGCATCCTAAGGACTTTGTCTGCCAGCTGCTATAAAATTGGAATAGAAACTGGCAGAAGACTCTTCTGGGTGGAAGGAAGGAGTGAACAGCTGCTCTTTGGGTGAGTGGGCATGGTCACTGGTCTTTGGCAATAAGAAGTTTAGGAGAGAAGTTTCCATGACTAGACGCCTGCCCTTAAAATCCACTGTGTTTCCATTTGGCAGATTTACCATCAGGGGTATTGATTCTGCACAAAGCAACAAGCCTAAAAGAGCTCTAGCACTGGTCTTGCCCCTACTTGGAATTGGTTGTGAGGTCTTAGGCAAGGGAACCTCATTTATTACGTGGGGCTAATAATGCAAAACCTACAGACTTCACAGAGGTAATGGATTTGGTTGGTCAAATAATACAAAACCCAAACAATCATTGTAATACATTCAGCCCTTCAATATCTTATTTATGGAGCATGTACTTTACGCCAGGCACTTAGCCAGTCACTGGGGGCCAAAGCTGAATAATTAAAACATGACAGCAAACATGTTTACATCATACAGATACTGCATTTCATCCTCGCAACCACCTCATGAAGTAGATACCTCAAATGAGTCCTTTTTACAGATGAGGAAGCTGAAGCACAGGGAGGTTAAGTGACTTGTCCAAGGTCACATGCCTAGTTAGTGGCCGAGCTGGGACATGAGCCCAGACAGCTAGCTCCAGGGTCTATACTCACCACTACTCTACATGGCCCCTGAGACTGTCTCATTTTTCCAGGCCCTCAGAGTCTCATGGCAGACTGTTTGTAAGAACAGTCCGGATGCAGTAAGAGTGCTGTGCCCATGCATCAGTGTGGAACCCCGAGGGGCGCCTAACCCAGCTTGGAGCAGAGGTGACTGTGTGCGTGTCCTGGTGATTAGCTGGGTACAGGCTACGGAAGGCTTTCTAAGACAAGCAAGACCTCAGCTGCGTCTTAAAGGATAGGCAGGACGAATAGGAAGGGCGTTTCCGCTGAGCTTAGAAGAGCAAGGCACAGAGGCCAGAATCAGCATAGGACATGCAGGGCCACGAAGCTGTGGTCATGCTGGGAGTGATGCCAGCCGATGCCAGAGGATTGCGCGCGGCCAGATCTCAGAGGACCCTGCCTGCCAGGCTCAGGAGACATAGTGGGAGTCTAACATAATGGGAGACCACAACGATGAAGATGAACGGTAAGATCAGTCTGCAGAAAGCCGTGTAGATTGCTGCGTAGAGAAAGCAGGGGGGCAGCGCAGGCCACGATACAGGCAACTCTGGGAGGTACTGAGGGTCTCTAAGTCCTATAAAGAGGGATCCTATATGCCAGTGCTTTTCAAATTTCAATGTGCCAAAGACTCACCCAGGGCACTTGTGGAAACGCAGATTCTGATTCAGGTGGTGAGGGGCGGCCACTGAAAGTGTGCATTTTCTTTTTCTTGGCCTCACCGTGAGGCTGTCGGGATCTTAGTTCCTCAACCGGGGATCAAACCCGGGCCCCCTGGCAGTGAGAGCACTGAATCTTAACCACTGGACCACCAGGGAATTCCCAGAAAGTGTGCACTTGTAACAAGCTCCCAGGTGATGCCCACACGGCCGGTCCTGGACCGCACTTCAAGGAGCAAGGCCATTAGGAGTGTCCATAGCCTAGAAAGTAGCTCTCTGTTCTCTAAGAAACTCCTCGGAGATAACGCCAGAGAATACGTGTGACCTGGTACATCCCAGGGTTGCTGCAGAAGATGCTGCAAACTATCTTCCGAGCCAGCGATTGGCCTGGTTTGATTAAAACTGCAACCTCCTTATTCCTGAGAAAAACACAGGTCGTCCTCTCCCAGGCATTTGTGTTCTTCCACCCCCAAGACCTATTTCCAGCCTCTTCCTTTATTTTCTAGGAAAGTGGGATTAAGGGATCAAGGAGGTCAGTGCAGAGGAGAGAAAGCCTATGACGTTGATTCCAGGCCCCTTTGCAATTTGGTGTTTGTTTCTTCTACTAGGTCATACTTCCCCAAATTGCTGTATTGCATACATGTACTTGAAAAATTCAAGGGAATAAAAATCACCTTAGCTTTGAAACATATGTAACACCTTTTTTAGGTAAATTGAGGCACACCCAGAGGGGTCACAAAAGGAGAGCTGGGAAACCCTAGCTTGGAGCTTCAGTGAGCTTGAGTTTGAGGGAAGGTGGCTCTCAATGATTTGTGGAAGACACAGTTTAGGTTTCTCAGGGTGCCTTGGGAGCATCATGTCATCGCAACTCTCGACGCCTGCTATGGAAACTCAACACCTCTGAAGAACAGGATGCCCAGAGAGAAGGGACCAGAGGCCTCGTGGATGCAGGGATCACACCAAATTCTGCCAGATGTCCTCTCTTCACCTAGAAAACTGTGAGTACGGCTGAAACTGGTTCCAGTGATCTGTGAACAAAGAGCTAGCCTAAAACCAAGGAAGAAAAGAAAAGAGACCCCAACTCAGGATCCATACTAAATAAAGTTTCCTAAGAGGTGAAATGAAGTGTGGCAGCAGCTGGCACAGTGACAGCCAACATCTAAAAAATGCCATGGAAGTCATTACCCCAGGATTTAGCTCCGTGGACAGACACTTTCACAGTGGCCCTGAGCGTTCCGCTACCCCCTAGCCTGGCAATTGCATGTGACCCCAGGCATCCGGGAGGCCCCAGAAGGCTAAGTTCCAGTCATTCTTCAATGACTTATTTTCTTAGCATCTCTCCCTCAATTCCAGATGAAAAGTTTATATTATACATATATTTTCCATTGTGCAAGGACCAAATATGCATTCTAGAACATTTGTGGAAAATATCCAAGCGGACAGACAGCATCAACTTAAAAACATTTTTTTTTTTTTTGGTTTCTAGGAATTTTTCTAGTCTTAAGTTGTTGACTTCATGGGAACATGGGAAATTGAAGGGGAAAAAAAAGAAAAATCTGTTGCCTAAAGGCAGCAGAGCTGATTTGAGGCAATTCACACTCTCGTCTCTCTCTAGGAATTTATATGGCCCCCATCATATCCTAGGTGTTTCCTAAACAATGGTGAACAGGAGGCTAAAGAAGAAAACAATTAAAAAGGAGATTCAGGAAATCATCTCAGGGCACGGAGGTTGTTACTATATAAATAAAAGAAATCAGTAGGTAGACTTTATCTGTTCAAATTCAGTGAGAAACCCACACAGGGCTTCTTTTCAAGTTTCTGTCAAGTGTTTACACTTTCTTCAATTATAAGGTGCTACTTTATAACTATTCTCTTCTTGCTTTGTATAGTTAGATTAAAGCATTGGAAAACAAAGATTGTATCTCTTACTTGAATTTGGTATTACCTGGTATTGCGTGCTCCAGCTCAACCTGCAGAGAGGAATGAACGAGCCCAGGCCAACTGCTTGTCTGTGAATTTACTAATTATTCTGCTAAACCAATGATTTCATTTTACTGAGATGGAAAATCTGGTCACCCTAATTGGAATTTGCCACACTGAAATCTGGGCATTTCTTTCTGCATTTATTTCAATCAGTGGGACACTGGTTCCTGCAGCTCCCAACTAACTTTCGAAGTTACTAGAGAGATGAAAAATTCATGGACGTGCTTGAATCAGGAGGAGTTAGAATTCCCTCAGCCTGTCCCACCACGAAAAAGTATGTTACTACTCTTTATAAACGCCCCTGATTCTTCTATTGAACAAAAAGTCATTCAACAAATATTAATTGACCACCAAATAGTATCCCAAAGACACCAAATATTATTGTAGTTAGAATCTTGCTGAGTTTGTATTCTACCAATACAACTCAGCCCCAAAGGGAGAAGAGAAAGAGAAAAAGGAAATGAGAAAATTCACTTGAAGGAAGCAGAATGTGGCAGCATCTTAGACTGGGCTCCCCGGGAAGAGACTCTGAGATGGAGTGCCGTGCCATCCAAGCTCTTCTGGGGAGATGTTAATACATCTGTAAAGAAGCGAGGAAGGAAGGATTAGGCTGCGGAGAAGCTGACTCACAGGTGGTTACACACGAGGCCTCAGCCAGTCCTTCAGGGAGCTCTGGAGCTGGGGCAGCCCTTCCGAGTGTTTAACACTGAGGCAGGAAGTCTGGCTGTAGTCTGCGTCCCTCGTCAGCTACTCATTGGCTGTGAACTGCCCCTGGGGAAGGGGTGCATGTCCCTGTTACCCAGTGCTATGCAACAAACTACTCGAACACTTAATAGCTTGAAACGACAAGTATTCTATTATATCTTACAAATTTACGGGTCAGGAATCCATACAGGGCTCAGCTGGTGATGCTTCCGACCTACACATCAGTGACAGGGGATGCTTGGCGGTACTGAGCTGGTTGGCTGGGCGGATCTGGAGGGGACAAGACAGATTCACTTATACATCTGGCTCCTTGGTGGGGGTGACCGGAAGGCTAGGCTCATCTGAGACTGTCAGATTGGATCTCCTATGGTTATGCAGCATGGTGGTCTCAGAGTAGTTGGGCTTCTTGAATGGCAGTTCAGGGCTCCTAGAGAGTCTTTCATATGAGAGTGGAAGTTGCTAGTCTCTTACGTCTTGGGCCCAGAAACTGGCAGAGCACCACTTCTGCTGAATTCTACTGATCAAGGGAATCACAGAGCCTGACCAGAATTTAAGGTGGATGAGTGGGTGGGGTTCAACTCTACCTCTCAGTGGGAGGCATAACCACGAATTTGCCGCCATCTTTAATTCTACCACAGGGCACAACGTTTAGGTGAGGCAATTCCCGGTGGTGTTTGGGCATCCTCAGTGAGGGACACAGCTGTAAGCCATCAGCAGCTGGTTTTCCCCGGAGCTGAGGGTTGCATGTGCTGGTGCTGAAGAGGAGACCTGGTGAAGGAGCCCCAGAGTCCACTGCAGGAACGATGTCGCATATTCCTCAGAATTAGCCCTGATGGGCAGTTAACATCGAATTGTATCTTGAGGAAGAGAAAGGATTGGCAAAAGATTTGTCTAAGCAAACTTCCCTAGTGTCCCTCCACAAGGGGGCTTGAAAGCCTTGTGTGAAGAGCAGGTGGGCACCCAGAAGTTAGCAGAATTATCAACAATAACACAGGATCACCCTTCAAGTCTACAGATTTGGTAATAGACAGATGTCTGTTGAGTGAATCTCAATGGAACTTGTGCTAAAACCTCTGATCTGTAAGATTCTTGGGGAAAAGAAAGGAAAGAAATGGATTTTGGGTCTCTATGTTCTTAGAAAGTTTATTTCAGCTTTTAAAATCATAGGATAGTAAAGCTGAGAGACACTGGTGACCATTCAGCCCCATTTCCATTTGCAGAAGAGAAAACATGATCCAGGGAGTGAAACAAACTGTTTATTAGAACAGTTTGTTTCACTCTCATACAGCTAGTTAATGCAAAGCAAGGAGCAGAATCCGATTTCCTGACTTTCAGTTCAGTTCTCTTTCTTACTCTAAGTCAGTTTTCAAACAGGAATTCCTCTGGTTGGCGTTGGTGTGGTCTCTGAGGTACCCCAGGAACCTGGGCCAGGGTGGGTCCAAGATACAGAATTTCTGACATACAACTTTTGATTGCAGGCATCAAAAATTGATAAGGTTACTGCTATTTTTAAAAATTTGGAAATAATCCTCTTGGAAAGAATACACACTTCGGTGTGTTTCTTATTTTTTTAAAAGTCTACATATCCAAGTAACAGCACCTAATGAAAATATTAGAATTTCTTTTTGTTTTTGCTTTAGATTCAATCCAGTCCAACAGGCTCTTACTTTCCTGTTAAGTGCAAGGCTCTTTGCTATAAGCTCCTGTGAGCTGATATAATTCCCTCCTCTCAGGGAACTTACCTTCTAATTATGCAGTTACATGAGGTCAGCCCCCTAGATGTCCTTGAAGCTCATAGATAGTACGGAACTGCTGAAGATTTTAGACCATGGGAGTGTTAGGATTAGATCTCTACCTTTTTTAGGAAGATATTAGAAGCTGTTTCAGTGGTCCAGATGAGCACCAAGAGCCGGAAGCTCTGGGGCTAGGAAGGAGGGGGCGGCTTTACTAGGATGTCAAAGGTTTAATGGGGGGCTTCCCTGGTGGTGCAGTGGTTGAGAATCTGCCTGCCAATGCAGGGGACACAGGTTCGAGCCCTGATCTGGGAAGATCCCACATGCCGCAGAGCAACTAGGCCCGTGAGCCACAATTACTGAGCCTGCGCGTCTGGAGCCTGTGCTCCGCAACAAGAGAGGCCACGATAGTGAGAGGCCTGCACACCGCAATGAAGAGTGGCCCCCACTTGCCACAACTGGAGAAAGCCCTCGCACAGAAATGAAGACCCAACACAGCCATAAATACATAAATGATTAAATTAAAAAAAAAAATTTAATGGGAAGAGTCCCAGCTGTAGTTGTGGTTTAATCGCCTAGCAGGACGCACCAGAGCTGACTTATTTATAAACAAGCTTGCAAAGGCAGTGCTGCAGCAGGCAGTCATGTGACTCTTGCTGTCTTGAAAATCCCACCTTAGGTTAGTGAGGTGGTCTCTGTTGTCTAGCAGATGCCTAATACGCAGGCTCACCATTCAGTGACAAATGAAAACACAGATACAAACTAATGGGCAAAGAAGAGCCCCATTTATCTGTTTGTGTTGCTTGACAAACGGCTCAGCAAAAGCATCTCAGGGAGCGTCAATCATCCCATTTTCCTTTCTTCTTTTTTCTCATTACAGTCATTACTGGTCGCAAAAGACTGCTCACAAAACAGCTAGTGATTATAATTTAATGCATCCTTTCTGAAACCTGCAGGGAAATTAAAGCAGGGAGCCACCTGGGGTGGGGGGAATTGGGGGGGGAACGGGACAGGGAAATGGCTTGGCTATATCTGAGGTAATAGCTTTAAGTGCTAATTGTGAAGCACTTCCCGGCTGTCTGACCAGGGCTGACCTTAGGCAGCTTGGGAAAGCCAGGGTCACTCTTTTGCAAATAGAGTCCACTTACGGTGGTAGGGGAGCTCGGGGATCCTGGCTGGAGCCCCTGCTCAATCTGAGGAGTCAAGTGTTCCTGAACTCTAAGGGAACCCCAGAAATGCCTGTCCACATCATCCAGCATCCAAACTCAGCTCTGGACCAGGCAAATACGTGGTTTGTTGGCTTCTGCTCACGGGAAGCCACACAACAGGAAACTAAAGCATTTTTTGCCATTATTAGCATGCAACCTCGCAAAACACCGAGAATTCAGTTTAGAACAGATTTTCTCTCTCTCTCTCTCTCCATTACTCTCTACTCCTCCCTCCATCACTACCCTCCCAAGTAACTTAAGGTCAGATCCAAATGATCTCATAATAAAAACCAAAATCATTGAAACGGAAGATACTCATTCTGCATCTGAACTAATGCTCTTCTGTTAAGGGTATTTTGCAAACACCCTAAACCTGCACTCTCCATTACAGTAGCCACTAGCCGCATGTGGCTTTTTAATGTAAATTAATTTAAATTTAACTTAACTTAAAATTCCCTTCTTCACTAACACTAACCAATATCAAGTACCCAATGGTCACATGTGGCTGCTGGCTACCATACTGGACAGTGCAAACCTCAGTGCACAAAATGTAGTAAAATAAGAAATTGTGAGTTTTGAGTATTTATTACCTTTTTGATATAATAGTTAATGATAAATTTATACAATCCAATTTTTAAATAGTGACAGTGCTTAACAGCCAGCTCACAAAATTCCTGAAAATGCAATAATGAACTCCACAAGCCATTAAAAGCCAGCTCCTGCACACCACTGGAACATTTCTATCATCGCAGAAAGTTCTATCGGACAGTGAGGCCCCAAACAACTCACCAGTTTACTAGTGTGGTGACAGAAATATTCAGAACGAGAATGAGACACGTCCCGACCCTGAAATTGGTAGCAAGGATAAAAGACTTTAAGGATCGTAATCTCTCCATCAGCCCTTCCCTTCCTCAGACCTAAACCAAATTCCTTGCTCCTTCTTTGCAGAAGGGAACACATGCTTAATTGTTTTAGAGTGTATCATCATCCTCGCAGATGCTTTGCAACAAACTCTCTCCTCTGTCCTCTGGCACACTCCATAAACCTCTTCTTCCTTCATTTCCTCTCTTCCTCTGACTGTAAACCTGTTTTTTTTTTTTTTTCTAACTTCATCATCACAGTAAGGCCCGAGGCCCGTGATTATCCAAGTCACCTTTCAATTCATCAGCATCCCTGGTGTTTTGCATAGAATTCAGGACAATGCTGCAGGCTGAAACCTCACCAGAAATTTATACAACACCATAATGTTCTTCTGATTCCCCAGGCATTCTTCCCTTGATTGGAGCCTGGGATCCATTTGCTTTCTCCAGATACCAGAGCTTTCTTTTTCCTGGGTCAGAGAATTCAGAGTGAGGTTTGCTTCAGAATAGAAAAACACACAGAAGACTCTTTCTTGTCGGCAGACCCAAGACAGAAGCTTCTTTTCTTTTCTCCAAGAAGAATATGCTCAAGAGAATTTTTGCAGGAGGTAATGCCAGTGACTTTCGTTTTTGTTTTGGCTCAAACTAGCAAATGACATTTGGTCCTGAAGATGAGCGTTTCCAGGAGTAGGGCCAGGGCAGGGGCCTGTGGTTCTAGAGCCAAACTTCATAACACTCCCTGTGCAGCAGCAAACTCCAGGGAGCTTCGGCCAAATGCCAGAGTCCAAGCCCCACTCTCAGAGGGTCTGATCCAATTAGTCTGGCCCTGCATCAGCATCTTTTAAAAATTGTTTTGAATTGCGGTAAAATACACATAAAATAAAATTTACCTTATTAGCCCTTTTTACATGCACAAGTCGGTGGCGTTAGATACATTCACATTGTTGTGAAACCCTCACCACCATCCATCTCCAGAACTCATCTTGCAAAACTTGCAATACGCTTTAAACAGCAACTTCCCTCTCATTGCTCCTCCCTGCCAGGGGCTGTCTCTGTGCACCTGACTACTCTAGGTACCTCGTGTAAGTGGAACCATGCAGTGTTTGCCCTTTTGTGGCTGGCTTATTTAACTTAGCGTATCGTCATCAAGGTTCATGCATGCTGCAGCACGTGTCAGGATTTCCTTCCTTTTTAAGGCTGAATAATATTCCACTGTACGTGTCCACCGTATTTTGTTTATCCACTTACTTATTGATGGACACTTAGGTTGCTTCCCCCCTTTTGGCTACTGTGAGTAATGCTGCTGTGGGCATGGGTGTGCGAGTATGTGTTTGAGTTCCTGCTTTCCATTCTTGGGGTCTATTCCGAGTGGAATTGCTGGATCATGTGGCGATTCTATGTTTCTTTTCTTTTCTAGGTTTCATTTTTTGAGGAACCATCACAATGTTTTCCACAGCAGCCACAGCATTTGACATTCCCACCAGCAGTGCACAAGGGTTCCAATTTCTCCACATCCTCTCCAACCCTTATTCTGGCGTGAGGTGGTATCTCATTGTTGTTTTGAGGCATCCGTATCTTTAGAAAGCCCTGCAGGTGATGCTAACATGCAAATGGGTGAGAGCCATGGCTTGAGGGAAGCTATGGACGCAGTAGGTAAGGACATGCGGGCTGACCTGGTGGACGAAATCCATCCTCCAGAGAAACCAAAGAAACTCGGCTTTGGCACCAGATAGTTCCACATGAACTTTGGGCAAATCACTTGGCTCCCCTTACTTCTTTCCCTGTTTATAAATGGAGGTGAGAAAACCTTCTTTGACATTATTGTTGTAATTATTACCTGGCATATAATTGTCAGGGGAGGTTAGACTCTTAGAGATGTAGAAAGTCATGCCTTGTCTCTTTCTGAAACTGAGAGACAAGGAAACTGAGCCCTCACAAGAATACGGGATTTTTCTGAAGGTTCTACTTGATGTTTCAGCACCTAAATTAAAATCCAGGATCTGATGATATTTCTGTTCATGCCGCCCTCTCTTCTTGTTTGCCTCTCTTCTTACCTCGCCCACTCTTCCCTAGCACCTCCATCCCCTGGCAGGGGTGCTTAGGGTGGGCATTTTACATCCACTGACTCATTCAGTTCTGCCCTCCATCCAGTGAGACGGGAATGGTCATGGTCCCCATTTGACTTATAATTAACAGTAACAATATCTAACATTTACTGCCGTCTTTACTACGTGTCAGTATTAACTCATTTAATCTTTTTTTTTTAATAATTTTTTTAAAAGATTTATTTATTTATGGCTGTGTTGGGTCTTCATTTCTGTGCGAGGGCTTTCTCTAGTTGCGGCAAGTGGGGGCCACTCTTCATCGCGGTGCGCAGGCCTCTCACTCTCGCGGCCTCTCGTGTTGCGGAGCACAGACTCCAGACGCGCAGGCTCAGTAGTTGTGGCTCACGGGCCCAGTTGTTCCGCGGCATGTGGGATCTTCCCAGACCAGGGTTCGAACCCGTGTCTCCTGCATTGGCAAGCAGACTCTCAACCACTGCGCCACCAGGGAAGCCCTAACTCATTTAATCTTAACAGTAGCCCTTTGAGGTGGTGAGTCTTTTTTTACAGCTCTGTTGGGGTATAATTGGTATACAATAAAGTGCATAACTTGATAAGTTTTGACGTGTGTGTGTAGTTGTGAAACTAACATTACCATCAAGATAGTGAACATATTCATGCCCCCCCAAAATGTTTTCTTATGCCTTTTAAAAATTCCCCTTCCTCATCAAAAAGATGATAAAGCAATATGAACAACTCTATGCCCTCACATAAAAAATAGAAAGAAATAAATTCCCTTTCTCATCCTACTTGGCCACTCCCCTACTAATGATCTGTTTTCTGTTACGATAGATTAGTTTACATTTTCTAGAATTTTAAATACATTGACTCATACTCATATGCACTTGTTTTATCTGGCTTCTTCACTCGGCATAATTACTTTGAGATGCACCAGTGCTGTAGTGTGTATCAACAGTTCATTCCTTTCTACTGCTGAGGATTATTCCATTGTATAGGTATTCCATAATCTGTTCATTCATTCACCTGTTGATGGACACTTGGATTATTTTCAGTTTCTGATTATTACAAATAAAGCTGCTATGAACATTTGTGTACAGGTTCTTATAAGGACATATGCTTTTATTTCTCTTGGATAAATGCCTAGGAGTACATGGCTGGATCACATGATAGGTGTATATTGAACTTTTGAAGAAACTTCCTAAATGTTTTCCAAATCGGTTGCACAATTTTATGTTCTCACCAGCAGTGTGTGAGAGTTCCAGTCTTCTACATTATTGCTAATATTTGGAATGATCGATAAAAAAATTTAGTCATTCTAATAGGTGTGTAGTGGTATCTCATTGTGGTTTTAATTTGCATACATCTTCGGTGGTGTATTGTCTCTTCAAATAGCAGACCATTTGTTTCAAAAAGGGTGGTAATATTAATAGTCTAACATAGCTATTAACATGTGTTAACATGTCGCCAAAGAGCACAAACACAAGGCAAGAGTAAAAAGTGAAAAAACAGATTAATCTGCTTTCAGTCAAATGAAAATGTTATAGATCCTGAGCCAAAAAAAATATTCTTGGGATTAACTTTTTTGATGCTCTAAACTGATCAAGGTAAAATTGTTTTTAAAGATCAGTTTCAGTCTTTTGAAATAGAGGGATCGATGTTTTTAATGGACATCAAAACTAGAGGACATTGTCTTAAACTGATACAATGTTATGGCTGGAAGTGATCTCAGTGATGATTAAATTCAGGAGTTATAAATCTTTTTGTGTTCATAACACATTTTCAAATACAGACTTGTGGTTATTATCTTAAGGGAATTGAGTCAGTTATATACATTAAACAAATCAGCAGTAATTGCAACTATAATCCCAGCTGCAGAATATCAGTGTCTCAGAGTGTGTAAAGAAATCCACATACACAGTCACAATTCATTCCTGGGTTACTGATTGAAAAGAGCTGTTTACTGCCCTGACTAAGATATATTAAGTATTCATGAGACAAAGTTTTCGTAAATTCTAGAAGCACATGATTTTCTATGATGGAGGTGATGTTATGTAATGTTTACCAGTTACTTGGAGCAAATTGCACACCGCTCTTGATTTTATCATGTGAGCCATTCAGCACAACATCCTATGAAAGACCACCTTGCAGTGGATGAACTTGTCACCAAAGTTCAATTTTAATGTTAGTTTAAATTTAGCAGCATGCCAGCGTGCCTCTGTCAGTCGCTGAGAACCGTACAGTCTAGATATGGCCTTACCTGGGGTCTCACTTTCAGATAAACCAGAACCAGAATGCATATCTCCTCATGACCAGGCCAGTGTCCTTTCCATTGCATCTGCCTCTTTCTGCCTCAATTCAATTAAATAGTTATTGACAGAAAAGGATGAATTTAGATGAATTTCCATCTATGAATTTATCTAAATTTTATATCACATGAACAGAGCAGAGGTTGAGCTATACTTATGCTCCCAGGATATCAATAATATGTGATTAGAGTTCTCAGATTTCTTTCTACTCATTTCCTTCATATTCTACATTATGTCCTCTGCCATCATTATTCCATGGAAATGACTGCCTCTAAAATTACAAATGACCTACTTCTTGGAAAATTTCATGGTCCTTTCTCAGTTCAAAGTTTCCCCTCATGCTCTATAGCGCTTGATGCTTTCTTGGCTTCTTATTAAAACTTTATCCACGTTAGGCTTCTATGATGCTAAATTTCTTGGTACCCTTAACTCTTTACCTTTTCTTGGCTGGATTGTCTTCTTACCCTCTCCACCAATCATTGATGTTTCCCTCTTCTCTGACTTGTATTATCTCTCTATTCTTTTGTCTCTCTATATCTTTAAAGAATTATTTATGTCTTTTAACTGAAAAGACTCAATTGTTTCTTCAATTCTAAAACTTCTTTCCTCCTGGAACTCTCGTTGGACCTGTGTTGGAGCTTTTACATTTACCCCCCTTATCCTTTAGCTTCTCTTTCATATTTTTTATCTCCTTGTCCCTGCATATTTTACTTTTGGTGATTTCTTCAGTTCTAGCTTCCATTTTTACCAGTCGTGCCTTCAAAGTGACCGCTTAGAATTTTTTTTTTTACCTATTCATCTTTTTCATTTCAATGACTACACTTTTCTTTTTTAAGATTTCTACTTGCTTCTCTTTTTTCTGTACCTTCTTTGTCTTAATTCATAATTGTCTGTATCTCTTTGAAAGAGGGAGAGGAAGAGAGAGACAGAGAACTCCACTTAAAATGAGCCTGAAAAACTACAATTCCAAAACATGCAAAAGTAAACACATACACACAGTCACATTCTCATATGTCAACGAACTCAATATTTGGGAGAAAAACTAACCCACAATGAAATGGAAGTAAGAGAATCATCTCAAAATGACATCATAACAATGATGGTTCGTATCCTCAGAAAGGAGAAGAAAAGAATAACACTAATTTTAAAAGAATATAAAATTATGAATCAAAATGAACAAATATGAATAAAAAAGTGAACGTGAAAAAGAACCAGCTACCAATCCTGAAAATTAAAAAAAATTATTCATCTAACTCATTAATTATAATAAATAAATATAATAGATAATATATATATATTTATTAAATGTCTGTTTATGTGTCAGGCACTGTTCTAGGTGATGGAAAGAAAATAGTGAAAAACAGAGTGAAAAAAATCCCTGCCTTCCAGGAGCTTGGTTTCTTGTGAGGGGCTATCAGACAATCAGCAAGATAAATAAGTAAGGTACATGTATGCTAGATAGTGACAGGTCCTAGTGACAAAAGGAAAGCACAGAATAGTAGGGAAAGTGTTTTAAGTGTGTGTGTGATTACAGTTTTAAGTAGGGTTATCAGAGATGGTCTCAATGTTGAGTAAAGATATGGAGGAGGGGAGGGAACAAGGTATGTAAATATCTTGAGGGGAGAACATTCTAGTCAGAGGAAACCACAAATGCAAATGCCCCGAGGAGTTTGTGTAGAGTTTTGAGGAATAGCTAGGAGAACAAGATGACTGGAATGGTGGGAATAAGGGGCACTAAGAGGACCAGAGAGTGTAAAGCCTTGCAGGCCGTCGGAAGAGTTTTGGTTTTCACTCTGAGTGAGACGGGAAGCCATTGGAAGGTTTTAGCAGAGGTGTGATGTGATATGGTTCATGTTGTAACAGGATCACTGTTGACTAAAGGGGTCAAGGGCAGGATCAGGGAGACCAGTTAGGAGTCAATTGCTATAATCCAAGTAAGAAAAGATGGTGAGGACTTCCCTGGTGGCGCAGTGGTTGAGAATCTGCCTGCCAATGCAGGGGACATGGGTTCGAGCCCTGTTCCGGGAAGATCCCACATGCCGTGGAGCAACTAAGCCCGTGTGCCACAACTACTGAGCCTGTGCTCTAGAGCCTGGGAGCCACAACTACTGAGTCCACATGCCACAACTACTGAAGCCCGCAGGCTTAGAGCCCGTGCTCCACAACAAGAGAAGCCACTGCAATGAGAAGCCCGCGCACCGCAACCAGGAGTAGCCCCCCATCGCTGCAACTAGAGGAAGCCTGTGCAGAGCAACGAAGACCCAACGCAGCCAAAAATAAATAAATAAATTAATTAATTAAAAAAAAAAAAAAGAAAAGATGGTGACTTGTACCAGGTTGGTGGCAATGGAAGTCATGTGATCATTTTGGATAGATATGACAGGAATTGTTGATGGGTTCAGTATGAGATGTGAAATAAAAAGAGAAAATAAGAAGGATCTAAATTTTTTGCCTGTGTAACTAGAAAATTAGTGTAGCTATTTACTGGGATGGAAGAATCAGGCGTGTGGGGAAGATCAGAAGCTCAATTTTAAATGTGAGCTACTTATTAAACATCCAGGGGAGATGCCCAAGGTGGCATTTGGATACACACATCTGTATTCAGAAGAGAGGTCCAGGATGGAGATATGAATTGTGGAGTCATCAGCATATAGCTGTAATTAAAACCATGAAACTGGATAAGAGATCTCAAATAATGAGTGTAGATAAAAAAGTGAAAAAGTCCAAGGGCTGCCCTGGGGCACTTCAGTACCTTGACGTTGGGGATATGAGACAGAAAGTAGTCATCTAGGTCATGGATAACAGACTTTATGATGGACACCAAGACAAAATTAGACAATTAGAAGACAGTCTCGAGGAATTTATTGGAATGCAAAGCAAAGATGTTAGAAAATAAAAGCTATGACACAGAGAACAAATGAAAAGACTCTTGAGAACAAATGAAAAGACTCTAACATGCATCTACAGAAATTCAAGACAGATAATAGAAAGAATGGTGGAAAAGGAGTATCTGAAGAAATGACTGGAAATTTTCCAGAGTTGAAAAACTAGAGTCTTATGGTTGAAAATACATACCAAGTGCCTAGCAGAATAAATAAAACTATACTTATGTAAATACATCATAATAACGCTAAAAAATATTTGGAATAAAGAGATGATCTTAAAAGGTGCCAGAGGGTATAGAAGAGAAATTACCTTCAAGGAAATAACAATTTGATTTAACGAGGCTTCTCATCAGCAAAAATAGATACCAGAAGACAAGAGACGAATACCTTTCAAGTCCTAAAAGGAAAATACTTTCAAAGAAGACTTCTATACTCAGCTATCAGTCAAGAATAGGGGGGAAAAGCTATTTTTATACCTAAAAAAACAAAGAGAGTTTACTAGCCATATTGTACAAAAAGTAAAAGTAGAGGAAAAAGATAACTTCAAAGAAAATATTAAAATAACTGGTAAACAAAACTAAATACTGGCTGTAGAAAATTACTGATATGTGCATGTGTGTGTTTTAAGATGACAATAAGAAGGAAATGAGAGGAAGGAATTCAGTATGTAGCTAAAGAATGTTAAAGTTCTTGTTTTACTTGAGAAAAAGATAAAGCTACTCGATGATTTTACACTTTATTGAAAACTATAAAGTTAAGGATGTATATTAAATATGTAAAAATAACTACTGAAATATAGAATTAAAATCTATAAATGTCAGAACAAAGAAGAAGCACCGGAAGGAGGAAATAAAAATAAAATTATAGCACCTCTGGTTTCAGCTCTGACATGTAAGAGCTCGGACGTCATCACTCCCATACTTACAACAAGAAAGATGAACATACTGGGAGTCAGTGACTTTGCTTGGACTTATCAGAGGACCGAAGTTACAGGGTAAGTCATGCCCCTAGAGTATGGAGAGGCAAATCCACAGTCACAGCCCAGATCTGCTGACCTGAAGCAGAAACCTCTGGTGCCATGAATTGGTAGGAACATTTAAATGACAATTTGGACAAATTTCTGGAGGGTGAGGGTAGACTAGTATGAGAGCAGGAAACTTCTAGGAGCTATGTCTTGGGGTTGGTGGTGGTAGTGGGGAGGGGGCGTTGGCAAACTCTTTCATTACGTCCAGGAACTCCATCAGGATCTCACAGCGAAGATCTAGAAAGAGCTCCTAGCAGCCCTGGCTGGGGAAGAGAAGAGTAACCTTTGTGAAACACACTCGGGGCATTCTCCGTAACAGAGGCCGTCTCTCCAGAGGAAGACTTTTCCAGAGCCTTATCCCAGCTGGGGAAGGACATTCCCCCTGCAACATCCTCTGGACTTCTTGTCTAAATTAAGTGGGAGAAAAGCTACACCCTTTGAGAAACATTTGTGCAGGTCACAACCCAGAGGCCAGGCCCCCTAAAAGACTGGGATTAACCGTAAAATGTATAGAATGCTTCTTCTTCCCTGTATCTGACCACCACAGCAAGACAGGTCTGATGTAGAGCAAGACCTATGCCACTAGTTACTGTCTTATTAGAAAGCTATAGCAATTAGAGGGTGAAGTATTACTGTAGGGATAGATAAATAAATCAGTAGAAAAGATGAAGAATCTGGAAACAAAGGGAAGTAAATGTAGGACTTCACAAATTGGGTGTTGAGACAACTGATTTTCCATACGAAAAAATGTAAACTTTGGTTCCTACTTCATACCACGTATTATGAACCTCAGATATATGAATGACCTGAATTTGAAAAAAAAAGTTAATTATAGAAGAATAATTTTATGATGCCAAGGAAGAAAGGGATTTATTAAATAAGATATAAAAAAACAAAAATCATGAGAAAAAAAAGACAAAGTTGACCATATAAAAGTTAAAACCTTCTGAATGACCAAAGAAAGTAAAGGTAAAAGGAAAGTCAGAAACTGAGATAAATGATTTTCAGCACACATATAAGGCAAATAATTAGTATTTTGAATACATGAAGAGCTTGCATGAGCTGATGTTAAAAAGACAAATTACTGAAATAGTAAAAACTGGGCAAAGGATGTGATCAGGCAGTTCACTGAAGAGAAAACCTGAATGTTTAACTAAAGTGTATTTCTTAATTTCCAAATATTTCAGGATTTTGTAGTTAACTTCTCATGAGTTTTGGCTCTATTCCACTGTTGTCAAAGAACACACTGTGTATATGTTCTACATATGTCATACATCAATTATCTGAAATTTCCAAGACTTGACTTGTGATTCAGCACAAATGACTTATTTAATTGCAGCGTTTAGATCAGAATATTCTATGTTATAGTTGCTCAGTAAACATTTATTGAAAGAACTAACGCAAAGTCACGAAATAATTTATGCTCTTTTATTTGTACATTTTCTCAGCCCCTCTGCTCAGAGCATCAGAATCCTTCTCGATGACTGTCCATATTCTGTGAGGTACAGTGAGAACACTTGGGAATCTGGCTTCTTTTTGAATTCTAGCTCAGCAATTTATGAAATGTCGTAAGCTGAACAAAGTTATCTGAATCTGCTTTCTCTTTTAAAAAATGTTTGCAAAAATCTTTTTGGGGGGGTTATGGGTAGAATTAGAAATAAAATATGCAAAAATGTTAAACACATTTGTAAGGATGATTGTAGGAACACAATGTCACAAATTTCACCCAGATGTCTTAAATATTCGTAAATTGGTAGTTCATGCGCACGTTCATAATACCTTCTAGATTATTAATACAATGCCTCAATCTGTTAGAATAAAATACTAATCTGAGCATGATCTTAAATAACACCTGTGAATGAGAAAGAAATGCACACATCTTTTATGGCTGCAATTGTGGGTCCCTAAGAGATGTTTCTTCCTTGTGGAATTAATTCCAGAAAAATACCAGTAAAACTCCAAGGGAGGGGGAAAAAACCTCCAAAGGGAAAGAGATGGAAATTCCTTGAGTATTTGTGTACTTGACTTAGTGAAAGCATCCAACAAAAATTTCCCAAGTGGACGGCAAATAAAATGAACAGCTGTCAAAAAGTCAAAATCCATTTACATGAATATTGGGCAATACAGGTAGCAGTGCTTGGCTAGCAGTTCTCTGGGAATGTAAAACAGTGAACATATAAATCCTTTGCAATTTGTAGATCTCATTCAAGCTGAATCACCCCGAGTTTTCTAAGTCAACTGGTGCAGCTGCCAGTTGGCGAGCTCGTGGCTGCAGAACACACCGGGAGCAAATCACACCAGTTCCAGAACTTGGTGTGAGGAGATCTGAATAAAGGGAAGGTGCTTTGCAACAAGCTTTTCACAATTTAGACAGGAAGTAGTTCATGGCTATAAAAGAAAGCAATGAAATATTCTCTCTCATGAAATTTTTGTTTCTAATTTTTAAGTTAAAAAAATGCAAAATGTCAGACTGAGCAAGCTTTCTGGTAAATAGGAAAAGTTATTATTTAGAAAAATGTTTCATCAAATTATCACAAACTTCTACTTCATATCTAGAAAAAGATGTCTTATCTTCTTTATTTTAAAGGTTGATTTGCTTTTACCTAATTTTAGGTGTTTATGCTAAATTCTTGTCACTGTACCTCTAACAGTGAATTTTGTTTTTAAAAGATTTTGCTATCTTGGATGATATTCTGCCTAAAATATTTGCTCAGGGTGCTGACCCTGCTGTTTCCTTCATTGTTATTGGATGTTATGTCTCTAAAACAGTGTTTTTCCGTCTGAGGTCCTCAGATGCTTGGAGGTATACTCTTGGGTGTACTCCATAACAGTTGTATAGTTTGATGCTTTCTTTTTGGAGATAACCAAATGTACTGTAAAATTAAAATAGCTTAAAAAGAGAAAAATGGTGGAAGAATTGAATTATCACATAGAACACGTTAGGCATTTAAGCCAAACTTTTAAAAAGATCTCCGTTGTGGCAATCAGTATATTTTCATATTACAAGTTTACAACAGTGTTTCAGCAAAATAATGTCATGCTTTAATGTTGCTAATCGGAATTTTAAAATTTTTATTATATTTTATTTATAACAGGACCATTAGCATTAGGAAGTTTCCCCTAGTTTTATGTTTGCATGTTTTTAAGTAACATTAATAATCAAAATCATATGTCAACCCTTGAGGATATAGTTTTCCCCTTGAAAGAAGTCTCTGCATATTTAAGCTTGAAAAGTACTATCTAAATTCCTCTTCAACAAGCTCATGTATTTTTGTTGGAGTGTAGGATGACAAAGCCAGTCAAGAAAACATAGCTGTCTAGGATATAACTATAGGAAGGAGATATTTATTGGATGATTTGGTCACCTGACACTTTGGACCTCTTAAGGGGTACCTGTGATGGGGCCTTCACTCCATGGAAGTGAAGTCAAAGTAACTTTTTCTCAGCTGGTTATAGTGGTCCTCTGGTTCCAGCCCTGCTTCCTCTATCGATGTGGATCTAGGTAACTCATGGGTTTCCTTGGCTTAGTGGTTTCTAAATTTTTTGTTATGAAGTCTTTTTTTTTTTTTTTAAATTAATTAATTAATTTATATTTATTTATGGCTGTGTTGGGTCTTCGTTTCTGTGCAAGGGCTCTCTCCGGTTGCGGCGAGCGGGGGCCACTCTCCATCGCGGTGCGCGGGCCTCTCCCCATCGCGGCCTCTCCCGTTGCAGAGCACAGGCTCCAGACGCGCAGGCTCTAGTTGTGGCTCACGGGCCCAGTTGCTCCGCGGCATGCGGGATCTTCCCAGACCAGGGCTCGAACCCGTATCCCCTGCATTGGCAGGCGGACTCTCAACCACTGCGCCACCAGGGAAGCCCTGAAGTCTTTTTTTCAAGAGAAAAATATCAGATTCCCTATTCGAAAGATAATTGTACTTTTCATGGAGAAAATATATAATCACATAGATCCCATAAATTCAGTAATGCTATTAAACACATTTTAGAATTGTTTATGTTTTGTATTCCTTATATGCAGGAATATTGCTGATGCAGTCTCCTGAGAAGGCTTGGTATGCATAGAGATACGAAGACCGCTTGAAATAATTCATGGTCACTAAGGGTTCGAGGCTCTGAAGTTACAACCACCGTTGTAACTGTTACCACCTACAGTCTCAGCATAGAAAAGGAGTTCTCAGCAAAGCACACAACCACCACAATGCTTCTTGGCATCGTTAACTTGGCTCTCAGAAGTGCAGCCCCAACCGATAGATTGAGGAATAACTGACAATTGAAATGAGTTAAAGTCATCTGAGTTGTGCTCATATATATATGTATATATGCATGTATATGTCTGCGTACATACAAATGCATATCAGATAAATATATATGTTAAATTACATATAAATATAAACACTTATATACATATTTAATTGTGATATCACTCAGTTGCAGACCTGGGACAGACATCTGTTGACAAGACTTCAGCAGATTTCCTTATTTATGAAACAGACCCTAAAAGAGAGGACTCCAGGAAGCAGAAAACACATTATTCATTTTAGAAAAATTCTTCACAATCCCAAACGTTGCTGCCCTGCAATGTGCAACAAACAAAACTCAGAGCGGTGATGTGATCTCCCTTAAAAAACGTCTTGTGCTGGAACAGGCAGCCAACTTTAGTAAGTGCCTGAATTCCAGAACGCTGACGGTTGTCAACTGAAAGAGTAAAAACGTTATCACCTGTTTAAGCACTGCTGACTGATGTATATTCACAAGCAAATCCAAACAGTTGCACCCACTTTTCAAGCTTTAGGGAAACCAGATGAGACCAGTGTCTCAGAGATATGCTATCAATGGATATTGTCTCTCTTTTTTTTTTTTTGCAGCAGAGTAGGAGAGGGAAGGAAGAATTGCATTAAAATGTAATGTTTGTCAACGGCTGTGATTTAAAAGGGAGAAGAAGAAGGGGGAGGAAAGGGAGAAGTTCCCAGCCCATTGCTAGCTGAGGTGTGGAGCTGTCTGAATGCATTGGTAACGCGAGGGGCTGATTAGTCTGGAAGACTGCCCACAGGTTAGCAGGCCTCATTTCAAATCTCTGACAGCAATATGTGTCGTTTCATGCTTCATCCTCATTCCCCGTGTTCAACACAAACTGGGGTCACTCTATATATGGAAATCACTGTCTTCAGGGCAAAAAAATTAAAAAAGGTGAGATTGCCGCTTTAACCTCACTGGCCTCAGAAAATATGTTTTAGTCCGATACATTATACTAGTAGGAATTATTTATCAAGAAGATACAAGCTTGATATTTCAGAAATAATGAGATGCTCTGGTTTTGCAGCTGAAATTTTATGGTCCACAGAGCATCAGCCATGAATCCAGAGGAATGAAGTAAACTTGCAATGAACGATATACGCCATGCAGCCAAAGAAAAATGGCTGTGGAAAGGGTAATATGAAAGTTATAACACAGCACAAGCTTTCTATAGCTAAAGTTCCTTTGCTGTTAAGAGAGGAAATATATTTTAAGGAATGTTAAAAAAAGGTCCACACATAAAAATCTTTCAGGCTTTCCTTCCTGATATTTTCTTTGGCAAACGTCCTACAGGATGAGGAAGCTGTAATAAACACTACAGTCTATGGTTTACATGAAATATTAAAAAATTCACAGCAAAAGAATCTGACTTGTCATCGTTGTGTAATGTGAAAGCTATCACAAGATTAACCCACAGACACAGCAATTAGAAAATGCATAAACATATATGATAGTGTTTTTTTTGAAATGTAGATTTTTGCTTATATACTTCCTGGTCAAATTGCCCGAATAATAAGAAGCCATTTGTCATATTCTATTTACAGGACTTGAAAGGATGCCCCCTAGGAAATAATGGGAAAACACTAATGTAAAAAAGCCAGCCTTCCACTAGCCACTCTGCATGTGTATCCTTCCCCCCACCTCCAAATTCTGGTCTTTCCTGGTTCTAGAGCCACTTCCCAAGGTCTTTGAGATGGCTCACAGTACAGCGACACATAGAATCAGGACTTGCTGAACCCCAAGCCCAGCAATTTAAATTATTGCCTGGCAGTTCTGGTCCCCTTGGGATATTTAGCCAATAAGTGTAATCACGAGAGCTCTTCATTCAAGCACCCAGCTTTGCAATGCATGCTTCCCAGCACAGAATCATAGAAAATAAACATCAACATTTAAAACTCTTTGCAAATGTAATTACCTAAAGTAACAGGTTTTAAATCAGTCTCTCACAGACTTGTGCGTTTTCAGTGTCAGGCAAGGTCACCAAAAAGCATTAATTAAATACTTCAGGGCAACGGGTGCTGTGTTAGGCTGTGTACTAGGTATCAAACAAACAGAAGAACCTCTGTACACCTCGTTTTCTCAGCTGTAAAATGGACATAGCAACACTTAATTCTCAGAATTGTTATGAGAATTAAATAAGTGAATATATGCAGAGCACTTAGGACAGGGCCTGGCACACGCGTATCATAGGGTAGAAAGCCTGTTAAGTATGGTCAGTTACCTTTTGTGACAAAGATGACTAGTTGACCCCAATATCTCTTCTTTCTTGGGGACAGAATACCTGAATTTTAACTGGCCACGTGGAATCAGGACTATTTTTCTCAGCCTCCTTTAAATCTAAGTGTGGACATATATGGGGCCAATGGTTTATAGGAAGTGTCATGTGCAGCTTCCAGGAAGTATTTTTAAAGTGCTATCTGGAATGAGGTGTTATGGCTGGAGATCAAGCAGCCATTTTGAACCATCATGGGGAAGTTATATGCTGAGTAAAAGAGTTCATAAAAGGAGGCTGGGACCATGGCAACTTTACAAAACAGCTTTACTAGCCCTCGACTTCCTATCTCTGGGGTTCTTTCATATTGGAGAAACAAAGTTCTATTTTGTCGAAGCCACCATTATTTTGGGTTTAGACCACATGCAGCAAAACACTTTTGAAATTAAATGTTCCTCAACAATTTTTTTAAATGGAAAAGGAGTTTGCTGGAGAGGACATTGGAGTCCCAGGCACACCTGCTGTGGCAGATATCTCAAAAAGATAAGGTCTTGGCTGAGACAGACAGTTATATATTAATACACAAAAAATATTTAACATACCAGGCATTTATAAGTCAAGAACAACCCCTAAGTTTCATTTTCACCTTCCTTCCCTTTAAAAAAAGTTTAATGGCCTTGGGCCCTGCTCTCACCTGGGAGTGGTCCTAACCTTGGGTATAGTGAGTGCCAAGCTGGAAGGGGTAGCGACCTTCAAGAAAAATTGAGACAGTTTCTCCCACAGAAAATATTGTTCTCAATTGTGTTAAAAGGTAGAAGTCTATGGTCTGTCAATGACCATTATGTAGTTTGTTCCTAACCCAGATACATTTCAATCACAACTTTTCATACTGTACTGTGGGCTGCAAGATGGTTTCAACAAATACAACAAACCTGATTTAAAATTTTTAGAATGTTTTAAATTGTATCATATATTATTTGCTTGTATACTCTTGCAATTTTATTGGTGATCCCTTACATTACATCTTACATTTTACATATTTGTGCATCTTTAAAAACATTTATTTAAAAAAGATATCATATTTTGCTCCCTGCTACAGACACTGCAGGCTGTTTATCCAATATCTATCTATTCCCTTTCCTTCCTTGCTAACTCCAATTTTGCTCAGGGTAACAAAAGGCCCAATTAAGGGTAGTATTCAGTTTCCCTGATCCCATAAAGATAAGGGTGGCCACATGACAAAGTTTTGCCCAATTAGAAATGAGTGCATGTCTAATGGGGGAGGGGTGGGAAATCTTTTGCTTTTTCCTGCTTCAGATGTTAATGTTGCCTGGAGCTGCAGGAGCCATTTGCCTGAGTTGACAAGCTTGAGGACAAAAGCCAACACACTAGGGAGGGTAAAGTAGAAAGGCAGAAAGAGTCTGGTCTTCTCATAACACAATTGAGAAGATGAATGAACACCCTCAATTACCTACCTCCAAACCTTTTCACGGACAAAAACAGCCCGTTACTTGTTTAAGCCAACGTTAACTGGTTTTTTATTACTTATGGTCCAAGACACTCCTAACTGATATACTCTCAAGCAAATGAAATAAATATAAGAAGAACCCCAAATTCCTTGTTTAGTTACTCCACACCCAATATGTGCATAGATGAAAATTTTTAATGATTTTAGTCTACTATTTTGAATTCAGCACATGTATTTCTACTTCTACTTCCAGATTTCATTAAAATGAAAGTAAAGAAAAATTTTAAAGTGTAATCCCAAGTAATGAAGAGAAACTGAAAGGGTTTGTAAGTAAATGAGGGATTAAAAACATTTCTAGATGAAAAAGAGGGAATGGAAAGTACTGACCAAGACATAAGATAGAGGTGGCTGCAGTCCATACTATATGTGGAAGACACAACATCAAGGAGACAGAGCCACCCTGATAGAATCCTGGGGAGATGCCATACTTAGATAAGGCAATTACAAAAGAGAGCTATTGTGAGAGGTGTGACTTACAGCAGGGAATTACTTATCAGTGTATGCTCACTTTACCCAAGAAATCTCCCAGCTGATAAGCACTGCCTATCGACATTGAGTTCCTACAAGCCCTCCCATGGCCTCATTCTTAAATACAAATGGTCAATCAATACTAAGTGAAGTAAGTCAGACAGAGAAAGACAAATACCATACGATATCGTTTATATGTGGAATCTAAAAAAAAAATGATACAAATGAACTTATTTACAAAACAGAAACAGACTCACAGACTTAGAGAACCAACTTATGGTCACCAGGGGGGAAGGATGGGGGGGAGAGATAGACTGGGAGTTTGGGATTGACATGTACACACTGCTGTATTTAAAATGAAATGCCTTTCCATGAAAAAACAAAAAAAAGAATCACTAGGTGTTTGAAGAAAGAATAACAAGCAAAGGATAAACAAACAGAAAAATGGATCAGCAGAAAACAGAAGATAATACATCCAGAAAATAAAAGTAAGGTGTCATGAAGAGAAATAGTTAGCAAACTCTTAAAAATTAAACTCCTGATGTTGAGATTAAAATTGGACGTTTGAAGAATAAAGAATTGAGAAAAAAAAAAAAGTAGAACACAAATTCTGAAACAAAAAATATGACAGAAAGAATAAGGACTTAGAGAATCAAGTCAGGTGAGCCAACACACAGTTAATAAGAGTTCCAGAAAAGAAAGCACAGATACACCAAAGATGAGGAAATTAGGAAAACAACAATAACAACAAAAGCGTAATGAAATTTCCCAGTGCTAATGGGGGCACAAATCTTCAAAATGAGGGACTACCAAGTACTAAATAGGTTGTATAAAAAACTCCCACACCTAGACAATCATTATAAAATTTTAGAATGACAAGAATAATAAATCATATTTAAAACTTTTAGTGAGGGAAAACTAGATCACTTTCAAAAGGCTAACAATTAAGCTATCATGCGATTTACCAGCAATCTGGATGCTAAGAGGCAATGGGCAGTCACTTCAAAGTTCTGAAAAATAATACATTTTAATGGATTTCTATACCCAGCCAGAGTATTCATTAAGGAGGAGAATAGAATAAATGTACTTTCACATATATGAAAGCTTGTGAAGTTTTTCTCATATACTCTTCTTTGGAAAATTCTTTGAGGATATGCTCCAGCACAATGAAAGAGTAAACTCAAAAGAGGGAAGACGTGAGATGCAAGGAACTGCGTATTTAATCCAAAAGAGCAAAGAAGGGAAGTTCCAGGAAGACAGCTGTACAAGAGGCCTCAGAAAATGATCTATCCATACTCTTGCAAGTGGACAGAGGGTTCCCTGAAACAAGTCTCCAGAAATGAAGGGATACCCTTAGATGGAAGAAAAATTGAGATGTCAAAAGAACTATAGGGTTTACTAAAGATACAGAGTGCAAGAGATAAAATGGGGACTAAAAACTTCATGAGAGAAAATATAGCCATGTAGGAAAGTGATGGTCCAAAGATGAAGGTAATTAGCAGAGAAAGTCAGTAGACTTCATGAAAAAGAATAAAGTTGATTCTAAGTAATAGATAGAATGAGTAAGAAGCTGAAAAATATTAAAGATATCGTAAGATGGCAGATGATTCTTCTCTCAACCAGAAAAAAAGAGTCTATCAGAATTTCATGGAAAATCAAAAAGTTGTGCAAAGCCTGATGTTTACTCTAAAGCAAACAAACCCATAGCAGACTTTTCAGTAAGTGATGGAGTTTAATATAGATGATTCCATTTTAATAATGTTGAGTAGAATTGGGATAATCACTTTGGAGCTATGGAGAAATGTAATCATACCACAACACTTGAATCTGCAGTGAACTATATTTACATACTGACCTTGCTTTATTTTTTTCCAATTTTTATTATTTTTTAAAAAACTGTTTGGCCAAATTGGGAGGTAAAAGTTGGGGAAGACAGCTGGAGAGAAGGATAGAGGAGCTAGTATCTTTACCTCACAAACTTGGGAGTTAAGATATACTGTTTTCAGTTGACAGAATGAGAAATGTAACTTTAAGCATATTTATTAATATATAGAGGTAAACAAATAGAAGTAAAACATAGCAATATTAAAATATGGAGATAAGGAGTATAAGTGAAGCAAATCTCCTTGAAAAATAAAGAAATAAAGGTGAAGTGTATCATTCTGAGATATGGAGATAACCACTGGAAGTACTAAAAGCAGAGATTGTTGAATCCCCTTCACCTCCCTAGCTGGGGATGGGGAGGCTTGGGCAAGGAACTATTTTTCCATTATAAGCTCTTTCTACTATTTGGTATTTTTTAAAGTCATATGCATATATTACTTTTATTTTAATTAAAATTCTTTCCACATAGAAATTTGCCACTGGAATTGAAATAGATTATCAAATCCATTTAAATGAACTTAAAGCAATAGATTATTTGCTGTAAAAATATTTTCATTTATCAAGAGTGTTTCCCCAAGGGGAATGAATATTATATCAAAGAAATCAACTTCTTCATAAAGAATATTTTTCAATAGTAACACTATCCAAATTTTAATGACTTTATTTTCAAAAGGAGATTTCTCATGGTTAGTTAAACTCAAAGCACTTAGAGTACAATTGGGAGAATTTTCAAAAGGAAACCATTGCTCCAGAGGTTTGGGTCTCGGGTACATGGTGTTTCAACAGGAAATCTGTTGACCAAATAAATTAGGCTTTTAAAAATCTAAGTATACTGTTAGGTAACACAAAACTAAATTAAATTTAAACTATTCTTGTTTTAAGGCAATCAGCCTTGTGTGTGAGTTTAAACCTTCCAAATATTTCTTGCTTTAAAAGAGTGTGGAAAGAAATGTACCTTTTCCTGGAATTCTCTTCCCAGCAACTCCCCAACCTTGACCACCTGGCAAGCACCTACTCGTATTTCAGGACGCCACTCACATAATCTTCTCAATGTCCCACAGAACTCCTTTCTGTTCTCACTGTACCTATACATGCATCTGTCACTCTGTTGTTTATAGGTTTATCCCACCTAGAAGTAGACAGTAAGCACTTGTGAGGTTCTTCATTTCCGTCTTTGTATCCCCTAGTGATAGTAGCCCAGTTAATGTTTTTGGGTGGATAGATGAATTTACTGTTCTGCTTAGATCTCTTTTTGATCTGTTTTGCATATATTAAACACACAATGCATAACTTCATTAAAAATGCATTAGTAGAAAAGGATATAGAAAAAGATATAGCTAAAAAAGGTAAGAAAACGGCAATGTTGCATTGTCGACTAGTGGAGTCACACAGAATATTTTCACATTACCCTACCATTCTTTACTTCCCTCTCTCCATTATTTTCTCACCTCCCTTCTTCTTTATTTTCCACCTAACTCCAAAAAAGTGATTTGAAGTGATGCACAATAAAACATATATACATATAGAGCAGAAATAGCATAAGGAGTAATGCAATTGTACCACAACCAAGAAATGTATTCATTTATTGATCACTCAGGTGCCAGGCAGTGTGCTCGCCATCAGGGACAAAACAGTGGTATGACTCTGCTCACATAGACATTACATTCTAATGCAATAAAATTATTTCACTAATTGGACAGTAAATTTCGTTCTGAGATTTTAAAATGTGAAGAAAAAAGAAAGCACATTAGGATAAGCTGTTCCCATTTTGTGTGATAACATGTTTGGGGAGAGAGTCTATATTCCCCCTAGCCATGTACATCAAGAAGATTAAGTGAGAGAATGCATGTGACATGAAAGCACAGAAAAATGTTAGTTATTACACAGAAGACATTAAGTAATGCTTCAACAGTGGCTTTGTTGATGATATTGAAGTATGCTTCCTGGGGACCTAATACCTGAGCACAATATAATCCTCCCAGAACTGGAAAAGGAGAGAGACCCCACTTGACTGAAATTAGGTCTCCATAACTTCTTCTATGGACTTAAAATAGAAATTAACTTCATAGGGAAAATAAAATTAAATGTGTTTCATTCCTAAGTGTGTGGATTGAGTCATCCAGATACATGTAGGGGCTTGTCTGGGATCGCTGAGGATCCTTGCATAGTGTGTAGATATCTGCATCGTGAACTGATTACAAACCTTGGAATTAGAGTCAAGTCATTTGAGCAATGGTCTTGCAGTGAAGAAGAATTGAAGAGCTGGATGACGTGGATTCTTGCAACTCACTTCCAGGGAATGGTTTTGAGGTTGTTTGCAAGAATACTAAGTAGGCTTTAAGCTCCCTAGTCAGACATGGTGTGGTCAGTACATGAAAAGAAGAGAATGTACATGTTAAGCCTTATTAGAGTTTGGTGATGACATTAAGTGCTTTGATTCCAAGGAATATACCCAGAAAGGGGGTACCACAAATACAATAGAATCTGACTCCATCTTTTGTTGGACTGCTGACAACTTCTAGACCTTCCTCCTTCTTCTTTCCCTCCACCCCCCATCTGGGAAAGCTGATAAACAAGTATGGGTGTGTTCTCCTTTGGTGCTGGCAAGAAGCTCAAATCACATGTGGAGCCTTCACTTAGGCTTTATCCACTAATCACTATAAAAACCCCAAGTCAGTCTCCTTTTCCTGCTCTATCAAGAACTCCCAAACCACTGTGGGAACTGAAAGAAAAAAAACAAACAACAGCAAGAAAATAAAACTTGATCCAGTGAACAAAGAAACAGCAAAAAAGGAGGAAAATAGTAAGAAGATATACTTACTTACTTCTTCTTGATAGTAAGAAGATATAGATAACATAAAGTAAGATGGCACAAGTAAACCCAAATATATCAGAAATCACAATAAATATGAATGAACTAAATTTCTTTATTAACTGAAAGGGGATTTCAGAATAAGTAAAAAAACTTAATCCTGCTCTATGTTATTTATAAGAAACGCAACTTAAAAAAAAATACATGCAGAAGTTGAAAACACAGTCATGGAAAAATATATAATTGGCAAATAGGAAGAAAAATAAAGTGGTGTAGCTGTATATCAGACCAAATTGAATTCAATGTGAAAGCATTAAATGCAACAAAGAGGAATGTTTCATTTGGTATAAGTACAATCAACCAAAAAATGAAATGACCTTGAAAATTTTTGAACTGAATGACATAGCTTCCAAATATATAAAGCAAAAACTGGTAGAAATACAAGGAGAAAAAAAAAAGACAAATCCATATTCATTACAGAACTTTTCTGGGAAAATCCATTCATGACCTGAATATAAGACTGATACCTGGGGACTTCCCTGGTGGTTCAATGGTTAAGAATCCACCTGCCAATGCAGGGGACACGGGTTTGAGCCCTGGTCCGGGAGGATCCCACATGCCGCGGAGCAACTGGGCCCGTGAGCCACAACTACTGAGGCTGTGCTCTAGAGCCCACGAGCCACAAATACTGAGCCCGGGTGCCACAACTACTGAAGCCCACGTGCCTAGAGCCCATCCTCTGCAAAAAGTAGTCCCCGCTCACTGCAACTAGAGAAAGCCCATGAGCAGCAAGGAAAACTCAGTGCAGCCAAAAATAAATAATAATAAAAAAAGGATTAAACAAAATTAAACAAACAAACAAAAAATGCCACGGTAGAACTGCCACTGGTCAGAGGGTAAAGTCCTGTGGTGGCTCATTCAGGAATCCTTTATGAATGCCTCTACTGATTCACAGGGCAGTTGGGAGAATGAGGAGTGGTGGGGCTTCAGAGGCTTCCCCCAAATTGATGTTTGAAACAGACTGTCCCTCATTTTCTTCCCGTTGCATGTGATCATTCAGTTAGAGCTTCATTTGGCCTAAGCCAACTCAGAGGTCATGGCCTTTGCTCAAAAGACAGTGACCTGAGGGAGGTTGTGCATTAAGCATAATCAGTCATTCACACTGACTGTGAATGAATCTTTGATAGGATGCAATGGAGACAGGGCAAGAATACACTAGGCACCAAAGGATGGAGGGTGAAAATGTCTCCTGAAGAGACTAGAGGGGCAAAGTGGAAGGCTGCGGGTGTGAAGACAATGTGAGGGCAGACCCATCTGCCTGGCCTGGAAAAGCAGTCTTTGCAGGGCTTAGAAAGAGCAGGCTCCGTAAAGAAGTGACTGCAAGTTTGCTTAGGATTTGACTTTCATTTGGAGAGCTTGATATCTTATTGGAATACCGGAGTCAGT
Organism: Balaenoptera musculus; assembly: GCF_009873245.2. Classification (NCBI taxonomy): domain Eukaryota; kingdom Metazoa; phylum Chordata; class Mammalia; order Artiodactyla; family Balaenopteridae; genus Balaenoptera; species Balaenoptera musculus. Next base: position 64,489,250 of record NC_045802.1, on the reverse strand, counting down.
CCTCTTGTATTTATAATATTGGCTTAGATTACTACCATCTTAAACAGTCATAACACAGATTGATCTTCATGTTTAATTGTACATAGCAGCACTGTCCAACAAAAATACAATGCAAGTCACAAATGTGAACCACATACACCATTTAAAATTCTCCAGTAGATACGTTTTTAAAAAGTAAAATGGAAATTAGTTCTGATAATATATACTATTTAACCCAGCATAACCAAAATATCATTTCAACACATAATTAAAATTCTAAAATTATTGAGATATTTTATTATTTTCTTTTTGTATTAAGTCTTTGAAATCCAGTGTGCATTTTATACTTATATTTGGATGAGCCACATTTCAAGCACTCAGTAGCCACATGTGGCTAGTGGCTACCATATTGGACAGCTCAGGTGTATAGTTCAAGACACACCTGTGCCAAAGGTACAGTACAGATAATATGTGCCTTGGGAAGTTAGGAAGGAGCAGAGATTAATGAAGACTGATATTGTCAGGTTGAGGAATTCTTTATGGAATTTAGGATGGGGCTTAAATTTAGGATGGGTGGAAGGGAGATGAAAATAGGTCATTCCAAGGCAAAAAGGCTCTGGGAACATTGGAAGAGAAGAAGGAAGGGAAAGGAGTAGAAAACCTAACAGTCCTAGAACAAAGGGAGCAGAGAGAATCTAGCCTTGATGTAGTGTTTAGCTGAAAGCAGCACGATGACTGCTCACCATCATTACAATTGTTGCCTCTTTGGATGTGACTCTTCCTGCCCAAATTTACACCATGGCCTGGAGTCCCCTCACTTTTCCTCCGCGCTGTGAGTATACACAGCAAAGCTGGCCTGGATTGCATTTCTAAAATGTTAATTATCTCTAACTGGGTTTCAAATGGTCAGATTTGTTCTTCACTCTGCAGCTTTTGATCCTGCACCCAGCAGCATTTTATAAGGGTCTCTGGGGGAGGGGGGGGTGGAACACAGAGAAGGAAGGAAAATGTCCTCTAAAAACAAAAACAGTATTTTCAGAATTCTATGCTGCTGCTTTCAGACTATTTCCATCAACCCTCTTATTCATTTTGATTTATTTCTATCCATAAGCAGACTAACGCTTCTCTATGCTTTTATTGTTTTTCAAGAATAGGCCTTCTATTGGAGGAAAATAATGTCTCCACAACCACCACTTTGCTCAGTGCAGATCTTCATTAATCTGCAGCCACAGAACAGGCTTTTAGCAGCGAGCACTTTGGATGGGAATTGAATTTGATATTGCATTATGGTTGTAGGGCGTCTCACAATAGACTGTGTTCTTTTCTGTGTCTGAGCACAATCAGAGAGACCCAATTAAATAATTTGGTTTAATAATGGAGAACAAAAGAGTATGAGGGCTTAAAGTGAGGGCTTCAGCATTTGTATTCTCCCTTTTCTGTATCATGTTAATTAATTTGCCTCAAAACCAAAAGAAAGAACACAATGTAGAACAGCACGGCTCAGCTACAACATGTAGACCCTTTACATGCAGATACCATTCCAAATGGACTCAGAAAAGCGTTTCCTAGAGCTGCTGTAACCAAGTACACCAAACTGGGTGGCTTAAAACAACAGAAATTATTCTCTCACAGTTCTGGAGGCCAGAAGTCCTAAATCAAGGCATCGGCAGGGCCACTCTCCCTCTGTGACTCTGGGTAGAATCCTTCCCTGCCCCTTCCAGTTTCTGGTGGGGGGCTGTCAATCCTTGGCATCCCTTGGCTTGCAGCTGCCTCACTCCAATCTCTGTCTCCATCATCACACTCTCCCTGTGGCATTTTCCTCTTCTTATGAGGACACCAGTCATAATGGATTTGAGCCCAACCTAATGGCCTCATCTTAATGCTTACATCTGCAAAGACCCTATTCCCAACTAAAGTCACCCTCACAGGTATCTGAGGACAAGACATATTTTTGGGAGGAGACACAATTCACGCCGGAACGGTCAGTCTGTGCACTGTCAAGTAAAAAGTATGGTTGATGCTCAGGCTGATGCTGAATGATCGCCCGCCTGGCCCAGGTGATAATAGCAGCCTCTGCTGTCTGTGCAGTTGAGAAGAGAGAGCTCCGGATTCCCATGACAGCACCTTACAGTAAATAATACAACTTTAGAATATTACTGGGGATGTGAAAATGAACACAGCTAGTGGTCCAAGAGGGCAATGACCTGCACAGACCCAGTGTTTGTCTAGCTTCAGTCAAATACTTTAGACACCAAGTGTACTGGGAACTCTGACTCTCAACTCTGACCTTGTCTAAGGCTTGTTTTTGGCACATAGAAATGAGCAGTGCCCCTGTCATGGCGCTTCTGGGCCAGGGAGAGCTGAGGTGGTAGGGCATTTCATCTGGATGCATTTGTCATCTCTGACCCCGACCCACTGCTACAACATAACCTTTTGCAAACTTTATCCTGGGTTTCTGCAAAATCTGATAAAATAGACACCTGTAAAAGGACAGTGCTAAATGGAGATGAGTGTGGCATTAGTTAAGTAGTGTAGGTATGGTTCAGTTATGAAGTATAGGTATAGTTATTTATGAAGTATAGGTATAGTTAGTTAAGTAGGGTAGGTATAGTTAGTTATGAAGTATAGGTATAGTTAGTTAAATAGGGTAGGCATAGTTAGTTATGAAGTGTAGGTATAGTTAGTTAAGTGGTGTAGGTATAGTCAGTTATGAAGTATAGGTATAGTTAGTTAAGTAGGGTAGGCATAGTTATATAGTTAGTAATGAAGTGTAGGTATAATCAATTATAAAGTATAGGTATAGTTAGTTATGAAGTGTAGGTATAATCAGTTATAAAGTATAGGTATAGTTAGTTATGAAGTGTAGGTATAGTTAGTTATAAAGTATAGGTATAGTTCGTTACGAAGTATAGGTATAGTTAGTTATGAAAAATAGGTATAGTTAGTTAAGTAGGGTAGGTATAGTCAGTTATGAAGTATAGGTATAGTTACTTAAGTAGTATAGGTATAGTTAGTTATGTAGTATAGGCATAGTTAGTTATAGAGTGTCAGCATAGTTAGTTATGAAGTGTAGGTATAGTTAGTTAAGTAGGGTAGGTATAGTTAGTTATGAAGTGTAGGTATAGTTAGTTAAGTAGGGTAGGTATAGTTAGGTAAGTAGTATAGGCATGTCAGTCATCCTGCACTAAGCAACACGTCGGACAAACTTCCCTCCTCTCTGAGACCTAATAAATGGCACCTTGTTGTATAGTCTGCTCGAGGAGAGTATATTCCTAAAACTTAGCTAAATTAATGGTCATTATATATGTTGTCAGCCAGGGAGGAATGATAATTAATACTGGAGCTAAGTAAACATATTCATTAGACAGCCTGGCAGTAAAGGGAGCCACTGGGATTTATCAGGGAAATCAGTAGCTTACAGGCCTAAACCCAGTTTTAGTTATTTTATAAAAGAAAAGGCACCACAGTGGGGTGGCTTTCGTTTGGGACGGGGTCTAATGCCTGTGACACAGACGCAAGAAACAGCACATGAGGCCTTGTTAGGAGGGAATGGGGACGGCGGGTACTGGCTCCTCCCTGTGGCCCCAGAGCGGGCTTTGCGCATCTCCAGCCAGGCCATGATTTGGGATTTGGTTCTAATTCACCTTGATGCTCCGGTTGTGCCATGAGACAAATGCTGGGGCTGAGAGAAGAAAGCTGAAAAAGACTGGATATGGAGTCAGACCCAATAAGTCCAGATTAATCCACATACTTGGTATGTATAGGTAAGCTGGGCAAGCCACTTAGTATCTCTGAGCCTCAGTTTCTTCATCTGTAAAATGGGACTCACAGAACGTTCGGTGGAATATGTGTAGCCGGTGGGTTGTCTTTGCTCCATAAATATTAGTTCCCAAGTTTACCCCTCAATATTTATTAGGTCTCAGAAGGTCATCAGTAGCCTTGAAGCTAAAAACCCTTCCTTGCTCCATATAGAGATGAGACTTTAGCCAAGCAGTGCTTCTCTACACTTTTACATCACGGCACATAAAGAAGATGATCATACTTGTCTAGTGCCCTGGGCTAAACAAATGATACTGCTCACAGGCCACCCTCTGGGCTGAGGTCCAGGCATTGGTATATTTTAAAAGTGCCCCAGGGGATTCTAATGTGTTGCTGGGGGTGACACCCACTGAAGAAGTAAGGGAAGGTATTAAAAATGTACACAAATCACTTTTATAGAAGTCAAATCATTCAGGTACAACTAACATATATGGAACCCCTGTATCAGAGGTGACTGTTTTTATCTATTTCGTATTTTTTAGCATTTTTTTATTGTGGTGAAATAGACATAAGATTTACCCTTTTAACTATTTTATTTTATTTTATTTTTTTGGCCATGCCGTGAGGCCTGTGGGATCTTAGTTCCCCGACCAGGGATTGAATCCGGGCCCTCAGCAGTGAAAGCATGGAGTCTTAACCCCTGGACCACCAGGGAATTCCCTAACTATTTTAAAGTGTACAATTCAGTGGCATCAAGAATATTCACAATGCTGTGCAACCGTCACCCCTACCCATTTCCAGAACTTTTATCATCCTAAACAGAAACTGTACCCATTGAACCATAACCCCTCATTCCCTTCTCCACCCAGACCCTGGCTGCCACCATTCCTCTCTCTGTCTCTGCGAATTTGACTACTCCAGTCACCTCACATAAGTGGGATCATACAATATTTGTCCTTTTGTGTCGGGCTTATTAGTTCAATTAACAGAGTGTCCTCAAGGTTCATCTATGTTGTAGCATGAGTCAGAATTGCTTTCCATTGCATTTGTGTACCACATTTTGTTTGTCATCCATTGGACATTTGAGTTATTTCCGCATTTCGGCTATTATGAATAATGCTGCTGTGGACATTGGCGAATGAATAGCTGTTTGAGTCCCTGCTTTTAATTCTTTTGGGTATATGTCTAGGAGTGGAATTGCTGGATCATGCTGTGTTTAAATTTTGGAAGAACTGCCAAAAATGTTTTCTTCAGAGGCTACACCATTTTACATTCCCGTTAGCAATGCATCAGGGTTTTGATTTCACTACATCTTTCCACGTTTTTGATAATAGCCATCCTAACGGGTGTGAAGTGGCATCTCACTGTATTTTTGATTTGTATCTATTTAGTTCTATTGCTCACAAAATCCTGTGAGGTGGGCATTATCAGTCCTGACTTTAGAGATAAGGAAACTGATGAACCTGTCCAAGGTGACTCAGAAGTGGAGTGACAGCACCAGGCTATGTAACTGTGTCCTCTATAGGTACTTAATGGAAATGTCTATTTAAAGCAAGTCTGTGGATAACCTTTCTTTTCTTTTTTTCTTAAATTTATTTATGTATTTATTTATTTTCGGCTGCGTTGGGTCTTCATTGCTGCACACAGGTTTTCTCTTGTTGCGGTGAGTGGGGGTTACTCTTTGTTGCAGTGCACTGGCTTCTCATTGCCGTGGCTTCTCTTGTTGCAGAACATGGGCTCTAGGCACACGGGCTTCAGTAGTTGCAGCACGCGGGCTCAGTAGTTGTGGCTCACGGGCTGTAGAGCGCAGGCTCAGTAGTTGTGGCGCCCGGGCTTAGTTGCTCCGCAGCATGTGGGATCTTCCCGGACCAGGGCTCGAACCCGTGTCCCCTGCATTGGCAGGCGGATTCTTAACCACTGTGCCACCAGGGAAGTCCTGTGGATAACCTTTCTAAAGGGAAAAATGCTTTTGTTCAGTAGACAATTCCCTTTCATCTTTTTCTAGGTCCAGATGGTCCCGATTTGCTAAAATTGAGGTCAGCTCACCCTGTACCACCAGTGAACTTAAAATTTCTGCAGTCTTTCTTAAAATATGGTAGTGCCATGTTCCGCTCAGAGAATCCTTTTATTTTTTTCCCCACGTGCCACATTTTGCTAGTATTACCCAGCACCACCACGACAGACCTTAAGAACAAGGACTTGAATCCCATGGCTGGACCTGAGAGGGCCCCTCTCTAATGAGGACTCCCCTTGCCCTGGGATTCATGCTTGACTGTCCCATCCCTGTAGAAGATGAGGAGATAACAGTGCCCATCGTGACAACACTCCAGTGGCTAATTGTCCTCCCACTGCGAGGGTAGGGAGGGGAAGTTCAGAGGGAAGGAGGCTGGGAGTCATAATTGCTCCTCTGAGCCCCTAAATAGAGAAGCTTATGGGCATTGCTTTCCTACAATCTGCAGGGAGAAAATGAATACACCATGGAGAAATTCTTTGTAGTTAAAAGCACCAGATCATAAAATACCTACCTACTTTGTATTTTCACATTTTGGAAAATATACAAATGTAATGAAAGTTATTTTGAAATCCATCAGCAGAAGACAACTTTGTAATGCCAGGTGATGGCTGTGGAAGACGCTGCCTTGCTTTGCGTGGGTGGTGGAAGAGAAGCTCCTCCTGTTCCCAAGTCATGCTGATCTGAGTAGAGAGAGAGAAATCCCCCCTCCCCAGTCTGGCTGTACAATTGCTCTGCTGGGCTGGAAAGGTGGGCTGGGTAGAATTCTGTGCTGTGTGATATGGAGTGAAGTCAGAGAGCTTCACAAATACAGGATGTTATTCATCCTTCATCCTGAGATTCCCAGGGGAGCCAATAAAGTCATTTTAAAAGTTTCCCTCTAAAGGCAGGAAGGCAGGCGGAGGTTGGTGGGAGAGCGGAAGCTGGGAGCAGACCTGGGTAGTTTAGAACCTTCTGCTTTCCTGGAGAGGTCATATCCTCTTTTCTCTCCTCACTTTAAAAAGCTCAGTTAGAAGAGTCAAGTCACTTCCCATTTAGGAAGACTGCCTCCATACTACTATGTCTGCCTGGGTACCACGGACATCCATTTCAATGAGGATTTACCTTAGAGTCACAGGCTTTGAACTTGAAGGAGAAATAATTATACCTTAATATCTTAACCCTCATGGTCATTTTGCATAAAGGATGGTTTCAATACCTCACATTTCAAATGAATTATAGGATATGAACACTTTCCCGTCCTCACCTCCCAACAGCATTTGTCACAGCAAATATTTCTGTGATGCTCAAAACCTGATCACGAGCTTGTTCATCTTGATCCCTGGGACCAGAGATTTCTTGATTCTGCTTTCAGGACAGTTGGGGGTATCAGTGGTGGAGGTATACTGGAGATCACCATGGACCCCTGCTGGCCAAGTTACTTTTTCTGACTCAGTTTCTATCATGTGATGCCACAGATTGGTAACTCTATTTGCCAGTCAGCTCGGGCATGGAACCAGCCATCATTACTCTACCAACCCATTTGGGAGGATTTGTAAGTTATCTTTATTAGCGCTGTCCAGTCCGATGGTTCTCTGGGCTATAATTGAAGTAAACAAGGCCTGCTGTTGTTACATTACATTTCTGATTCTCTCAAGAAGGAGGCAGACAGGTGAAGGCAAAATAAATAGTTTGCTCAGGTCTCTTTAAATGCCTACAATAAGTTGACAGGGTTGGGAGGTGGGGTTGAGGGGAAGGGATAGAAGGGTGAGACGGAGGTGCAATCTGCATTTCCTCATATTCCCAATTAACTCAGCCTAAAAGTATCACTCTCATTCAGTAGCAGTTAAAATAGGCTGTGATGAGAGCATGACAATTTCCAGCTAAACTAGAGGATAATTAGAAATGCCCTGTAGCAGGCAAGTCAGTGCTTCAATTTATTTGCTGTTTATTACCGAGTCCCTGCCCCTTGGGTGTAATGATTGTAAAACCGCGCCGGCAGCTTTCCCGGGTTTGATTTAGTGCGGTAAATGGTGCTCAGAGAGTAGATTAAGCTGGAATGTGATCAAACCTTATTTGCAATCCGATTATACAAACTGCTCCTTGCACTGACCAGATTGAAGTAATTTCCCTATAGAAACGTTACACTCACTTTGGTGTAAAAATGATTAACATTTCCTGACTGTAGGTCAGCCTTTCACGTCCACTGTAATCCTTTATCAGGCAATAAGCCCATCTTTCTCTTAGGTTTGTTGCGTTCACGTACTGTGTGGTATTTAACCAAGGCATAGCATCGCAACCAGTTTTTAAAAAAAATTATAAGTAACCTCTTAGGCTTGTGGTGATGAATGATTACAATAAAGAGACATTCCGGAAGAAGTAGATTAATAGCGTATTTTCTCCCAGTTTGATTGTTCAACATTACTGACATACGTAATGATCTAATGGAGAACTCTTATGGACTCCAAAGAAATTTCCATATCCTCTTGGAAAGGGCTATTGAAGTCCTTAGAAGCAAGCAGTTCACGGGCAGGGCTTTAACCAAAGATGGGTGTGATTTTGAGGGACCAGCATTCATTTCTGAGCCATCTTTCAGAATGCATTTAAATCCCAATGACCACTAGTAATTCTCTCTTTTAAATAATCATCCACATAGGTTGTCTGGATTCCCAGTAGATTCTGCTCACCCTACTAATTCATGATTTCTGGATGTGAAAACAGTTTTTATACAATTAGCCTCCAGTAATGAAATGCAACCAATTCCATGCTGAACACTGAAAGCCAACGCTCCTCACATATTTTTGTGACAATCAAAGAAAATATTTGAGTCTGAAATTCATTATCATAGCCTAACTCCAATACCCACAATAACATGTTTTGCTGTACAACATATTTAAGCTGATTTTCTTCAGACATTTTCGGTCTTAACCCTTTAAGAATCATACACTCTATAAATACGTTTCCAAGCTTCAGCTACATAATTGACAGCAGAAGTTAATTATCTTGGCGAGTATTTCTAAGTGATTTCAAAAGATGCAGACGGCATTAAACCGAAAGGGCCACATTTCGATAAATTCTTTGTCGAGCACTTTTGGGTGAAATGTAAGTGATTTATCAATTGCATCTGAAGTCTATGCAGATTGGAAGAGAGGACTGCTTTTTGTATCTTCTCCCTGCCCCAAAAGACTATTTCTCAAAATCAGGATGCTTCAGGGTAAAAAAACCAATGTAATTTTTAACTGTGTTGCTAATATTCTTTGGAATTTACAGTCCACAGACTGTACAGGAAATGACATCACACACTTGGACTTAAAGCTTCCAAGGTTGTCCATTCTTTTCTTTCCAGGAGTCAGGGAACATTTTGGAGGCAGAAGGTACAATACTGTGAGACTGCATCTAACCTTTCCCAAATGGCATACGTGTGTGTTTACGTGTGCATGAGTATGTATAGGTGTATATAATAGGTAGAGTTTATGTTAACGATTAGAAGTCAGCAGATCGATAACAAGAAAGGTCTTCTTGATTTACCATCTTTTATAGCAATGATTCATTAATGAATTAGAAATTAATCAATGTTTCAGAAATTAATTAATGGTTGAGAAATTAGGTCTACTAAAAGCCATTCTAAAATCTGTTCTTCGTTTCATTTGCTATAAAAATAATACTACTATAAAGCTCTCTGTCTATTTGCTTCTGGGTCCTGACACACAGAACACACAGGAAAGACACTGGGACACACCTGAGCAGCCACAGATCCTGAAGCAAATATACCTGCACGTCCAAACAGCAGCCCCCTTGGGTGAACAAAGCAGCCAGCTGTCTTCTCTAACAGTCCTTACTATAAACCAGGATTGTAATCCCAGGTCGCTATATAAACCTAGTTCTACGGCTAGATACACAGCAGAGTGGCAGAGTTGGGAGGTTATAGCAGTCTTGTGTGCACTTTCACGATAGAACTAGGGAGAAACAGGAAAGAGGAGGCCACCTTGATGAGCCAGTATCAGCAGACTGGTCTCTGATACCGTCCTCTAATTTGGTCCTGCCCTGAGCCAGGTGGGATGGGGCTGGAGCAGTCATCCTGCCTGAAATAAGGAAGCATCATTCACAGGCAGCCTGGGATAGAGATTAGCAGCTGTACAGAGAACAACCAAACACACGAGAGCCAGAGGAGAGGCCGAAAGATGCCCAAGCTCAGACAGTGGACAGCACTTTCTCTCTTCCCCTATTCTTGTCTCATCAGGAATCTTCTCAGCAGTTTTCTTTCAATGGCCAGTTTCTCTTTTCGTGACATTCTCAGTACCTGTAACTTTTCCTAATGTGAAATTTTCAGAATAATAATTTGTAAGATCAGGCAAAGAAAATTATACATATCAAGGAGGATCCGGGGGACATGATTATTAACAACTTGTTTCAGAGGTACTCTGAATAGATAGTGTTTTCTGGACATTGATTCTTAAATTATCCCACCTTCAGGGAAAATGCAAGGTTGGGACAAGATGTGAAATTTACCTCAAATGCGACAGCTCTGAAACTGTCTTACAAGTAATGCTTTGTTGGCACAAATAAAATATTTTCGCATTGAATATAAAAGGCAGAATCTGTTTCTACTTCTGCCCCATGTCCCAGAGGTCTTCCTGTTTCATGTTATGCAGTTTTACAAAGTGTGCTGACTGGCTAATTTTGTAGTACCATGTATAAAATAAGTAGCATATGTATTACTTCCAATCTCTAAAGTCCTGTATTCAAATAGCATAAAAAAATCACAGATTTGGGGAACATACATATCAATAGTGTTTAGTTTCTGATTTTTCATGCTGTCCAACTAAGAAAACAGATCGGGTGTCGTGATCCATTGAAGTGACTTTCATATCATTATTGGAAGGTGGTTTCCCAAAATGAAGCCTTTAAAAATAATTATTGAATAAAAGAAGAATTATTTTGATAACCCACAAAGTTGTGAGCCATCTTTTATGTTTTGTAAAATTAGAATTAGAGCCTACCGTCTTTGCCTTCCAGTTGAACTCTGATATAATCAAAATAATATTCCAGTGATTCCTTCCACTTCTCAAAATGCAAGCCCTGTCAGCCTGCCCTTGAACTTGACAGCGCAACGGTATACTCTGAGCACAAGTGTTCACAAGGTTCCCCACAAGCTCCAGGAAGCACACAGAATGTACCCCTCGTTCAGCACCTTCAGACGCGTTAGCCCCGGGACTTTCGGCAGATGACCCTGGTTTCTCCCTGGTGGCCGCTGACACTAGAACAAGTATAAATTATTTTATGAAGTAGTTTCCAATCATGCAAGAAATGCAGTTTTTATTTCTAGTATCTGGAGAGCCCATGGTGCTGATTCACATAAAAGTAGGTAGCTTGGCTATAAAAGAGAAAGTCGATTTTTCAGGAAAAAAACCCCAGAGGAACAGAGAGGGAACTTGCTCTCTCCTCTTTCTCTCTCTCTCTCTCTCTCTCAATCTCTGTCTCTCTTTCCCTACTCCTTCCTTCTTTCTCTCTTCTTCCCTGCCTCCCTATCTGGACCCATCTGGACACATGTTAAGTCTGCTATACATAACACAAAACTTTGTCGAAACAGCAGATGAAAGGAACAAAGAATAAGGAGGTCTAGTCAAATGATCTTAGTGTCCAAGTCTTAGGACGTGTAAAGAGAAGTAAAGGAAGAGTCCCACTGCACTGTTTCTGCCTGGGTATTTATGCACACAGCGTGGAGCCCTTTGGCAGGAAGCAGCAGTGTGCAGGAGCACAGCTGCTTATTAACCGGGACAGAGATTTGAACCCACATTCTCTGACTCACTCTGCACCTTGCTTGGGATGACGGCTATCCAGACCAGTGTGGTGGATGCTGTCTCTTTTCTTAAAATCAGTCCAGGCTGTGTTACACGGAGCTTTGTATAATGTGTTGTTAAATCTTGGCGATGTGGGACCGCTGAAATTATGGTCATTTCTTTCAAGATGAACCGGTTTGCAGGGCAGAAATGGAGACACAGATGTAGAGAACAAACGTATGGACACCAAGGGGGGGAAAGCAGCAGGGGTGGTGGTGGTGGTGGTGGGATGAACTGGGAGATTGGGATTGACATGTATACACTGATATGTATAAAACAGATAACTAATAAGAACCTGCTGTATAAAAAATAAATAAAATTAAATTAAAAATTCAAAACAAAAGAATATACTGTACAACACAGGAAATATAGCCAATATTTTATAATAAGTATAAGTGGAGTATAACTTTTAAAAACTGTTAATCACTACATTGTACACCTGTAACTTACATGGTATTGTATAGTTGATATAGTACATCAACTGTAGTTCAATAATAAAAAAAAAAAACCTAACCATCAAAAAAAAAAAAAAAAGATGGAAGGCTTTCCGTCAGTGACATCACCCACCCTTCCTTTCCCGTTTAACCTGGACGTGTGATGCTTACTTTGAACTGGAGGTTTTCTTTTCCTTTGCCACCTTTCCAGTTTTCTGTCTGAACTGCCACAGGCCAACTACACCGTGGTAAGGATGCGTAGGTGTGCTTTGCTCTAATTCTGAGGCTCTTTTTGATACTTCTGCAGCCATCACATTTTAATCCTACAGCAGAACCTAAGCGATGGCTCGGAATGACGGTACTGCTAAAGCTAACTCTTGTCCGAATGAAAATTCGGTGTCCCTTTGTGGTTTTGCTGCTTGCTGGAATGACACCACAACAATAATAGCGGCATCTGTGGTAGGTTTCTGCTCAGGTTTTTGAGATACTTTGGTCGTTATTTTACCAGTGGGGAAACTGAGATGCTAAACGCCGCAAATCCAGACATCATCCTGATTTGTTCTGTTTGTTTAATGTACCCTCTTTAGTAACCAGGAAATTTCAGGACCTCCTGATACTGTAATTAATGGGCTCGTTTGGCAAGCTGGGACAAAATTCAATTTTGGAAGCGAGGGGATAGGCATCAGATGATGTGACAACTACAGCATTTGACTTAAAATGTAGGGGCTGAATTCCTCATAGGCACCGTGCCATCTGCTTTGGAATATGCTTTGCATACAGCTTTATGGGGGCATTTGTCAGGCAGAGGTACAAGAATGGCAAACTCGAAGCGTTTTATTTTAAATTAGATTGGTGTGATTTGATGCTAATGTGAGTGCAAGTCCGAGCCTCGAGCCTCGGGGACAGCCTGGCCCGCCAGCCTCCTCCACTGGCATTTTGCATCTCTCCAGGCTCCCGTCTCTGCGGGGCAGAGAGCAGGGAAGTTGCTGAGGGCAGGGTGCAGGTGGGGAAGGGTATCTCCCATCAGAGCAGCCCTGGGCTGACTCCAACGGCTGAGAAAGATGCTGTGGACAGTCCTTCCAGATGCAGCTGCAGTTGGGGGTGGACAGTACTTGTCCTGCGTGCTAACTGCAGTGACAGCTGGCCAACTGCTGCCCAGCAACGAAGAGCTGCAGAAGGACGGAAGACGTCTCGCTTCACCGACATTTCCGCAAAGTGCTTACATAACTCCTTCCTGCCAGCGGCTTCCTCAGGACACAGCCCCTCGTCCCTGAAGTGCCGGGCCAAGAGGCACACGTGCCTCGGCTTGCAGGCGAGCCTTTCTTCCACACCGACCCAAATCCTGCAGATCTGTCCAAATGCTACAGAAAGCAGAAAAGTCACTAAATATATTTGGGTCCAACTTGACTCATTTCATGCAGTGAAAAATGTTTAGAAAGGACTCTTTGGGTTTAGCTAAGCTAGCACTCTTATTTTTAAAAAGAGAAAATGGGACCCTAGTAACTGGGTCGGAGGGCACCATACTGGGGTGTGACAGAAGCAGGTCTGGCATCTGTATCTCCTGATCCTTGTGATTTGGTTACTGTTTTCCCAGTTTCCTGAGGAAAGCCTGGAAAATTAGCTTAAAGCCTGTTTCTCTGCCTCTAGACTCTGACCCTCCTGAAAACATGTCTCTCTTCAGCCCGGGCACCTAGCACAGAGCCCACTGCCCTCTGTTGTTAATTCAGAAATGATTCGCGGAGCTTCCCTAAACGCTGGACACTGTGTTAGGTGCTGAATCCATGTCCTACTTCCTCCTTCTGGCCAGCACCAAGGCAGGAGAGGTCCCTGCCCTCGCCGAGCCCAAACTCTACCATAGCCATTCAGTAAATAATTTTTGAACGACTGAATATGGATTACTTTTTTACCTGCCTGCAGCATTAGTAAAGTGTCATATTTCGGTATTGGCGGACACACTGGCAAACTAAAAACAAAGCAAGACTTGACGTGGAAAATGTTTAAATCCATTGGTGTAATAGAGTCTGTCCTTAGTTGCTTTTGGAAATTGATGTTGATGTGCCACCAAGCTAAACTACATAACAAAAGACTGGTATAGCTGACTTTATTATGTTTTATGAAAAATTTTAGCTGGCTTTTAAATATTTATTTTTGAACTATGTTGTTTTCCAGCTAGTGTACATTCCTCTGTAATGATGTTGGCTAGGAGGAGAGGCCGTGGTAACTCAGAAGCTTGCTGACTGTCGGGGAAAGGCAGCCTAGGACTAAGAATAAAAATAATTAAATGTGGGCTTCCCTGGTGGTGCAGTGGTTGAGAATCTGCCTGCCAATGCAGGGGACGCGGGTTTGTGCCCTGGTCTGGGAGGATCCCACATGCCGCGGAGCAACTAGGCCCGTGAGCCACAGTTGCTGAGCCTGTGCGTCTGGAGCCTGTGCTCTGCAACAAGAGAGGCCGCGATAGTAAAAGGCCCGCGCACCGCGATGAAGAGTGGCCCCCACTTGCCGCAGCTGGAGAAAGCCCTCGCACAGAAATGAAGACCCAACACAGCCATAAATAAATAAATAAATAAATAAATAAATAAAATAAAAAAAAAAAAGCAGTGACTTTAACAAAGTGAGTATCAATTTTAAAAAAATAATAATAATAATTAAATGTGAGTGGACTGGAGAATTGGATGTCCTTAGTTGCATTCGGTAATAGTTCTGAATTTAGTTCCGTAGCTCCTGTCTGCTAATGGCTATGCCCAGGACAAACGAGGTACCCAAATGGACCCGAGTGCTCAGGCCCAAAGTCCCTTGGTCTTCCATCGTGCAGTCTGTGTCTCTTCTCCACCAAGAGCAGGAACTGGATTGGCAGGTGCCAGCATCCAGGTACAAGTTTGTCCTTGACTTTTGAGCTTGTTCCTCAGTGAAAACACTTGCAGTTGAAGTTGGATATACATCTATTTTAAAGGTTTGTTTTCCTCCCTAGTAAAGAATCCTCATTCACAAAGGCAACAGGTAAAAAGTAAGTGTTTGACTCTCTCACGCAGCATTTGGAAAGTGATTATCAAGTCAATCTATGGCACGGACTTGAACCACCAAACTCACTGACTCATTTGGGACAGGATTCCACTGTATTGCATAATCATCACTATGATATTCATTCAGCAGCCATGATTAAGAAACCCTGTGGGGTTAATAATAGTAGCACAGAGCAGACAAGGCTGGCTCGTTTCCATGGTCATCCTGTGTTAGAAGTTTATTTCAACTATGACCAGTAACTTCCTTATCAAAGTATAATTCTATCCAGATAGTCCTGATAATGCTCAGGTTCCTGACACTGCTGTTTTCTCCAACTGTTCGTGAGGATTTCATTCTGTAATTTAATGGTTATTGAGCTCTTATACTGTGGTAGGCACTGGCCTGTATCTTGTGTCCAATCACATCGCATGCCAAGGATGTCCAAGATACAAGCTTTCTGAGGATGACCACATTGTAATGCTATTTTGTTCCCTAAGTGCCTAGAATGTAACATGTCTTAGAAACAGTCCATGGAAGGCATCCATAATATAGGGATGGCTGCACCGCACAGCGGGAGAAACCAAGGCTTTGGAGTTGTGTAGATCTGGATTTTAGTCCTAGCTCATACATCTACTGGACCCTGGGCAAGCTACTTAAACCCTCTGAATCTCAGATGTCTTATCTGGAAATGAGGGTCCTCATGTCTCCCCATTGCCTGGATTGTGGACTGGAGAGTGGATGTGACGTACCAGATACATCACAACCTTTCAGGAAGTGGTTTCTTAAGATATTTCCTGATAGACCAAAAGCTGTGTTAGGAGTTTACACAGATGTCTAAAACATAACTTTAAAAAAATACTGTCTTCTTCAGGAGCTTCCAGTTTAGGTGGCAAAGACAGTCGGGCAGAAGAATAATGACCATTCAGGGAATTCAGTGGAGAAGGTAACTAGCTCTGAGTGGCTTTTCCATACCACCTTGAATTAAGTCACTGTCATTACAGAGGGCATAATGGAGGGGAAAATATAGTAATACATTATCATCTATTAATAATTAGATGGATATGGATTCAGTTGTTTGTGCAAAGAGTTGCCACCATAGACTTGTGGCCCTGAGACAATGGGCCCAAGATGGGTGTTCAGTCTAAAGACACGTCTGAGCCAAAAGCTGTGTCCCAAAGAGGACACTGCCCCTTGCTACTGGCTCTCAGGCATGGAAAGATAGGAGGATGAGGGGAAGGGTGTGTGTGTGTGTGATATTCATTCTTTCATTCCTGCAACAAATATGTTTCAAGCTCCTTCCATGTGCCTGGCACTGAGTTAGACAATAAGCATTCATCTGCAATCAATAGATGGCCAGACAATGGCTGTGCTTCCGTTAATAAATAGACAGACAGTAAGAAGTGCTATGAAAACTGTCTAAGATAAACTGTGCTTGGCTTAAAGATTTTCTGATAGTTAGCCCTCACTGTATAACTGAAAGGATACTGAGCAAATATGACTAAATATCTCCCAGTCATGGATCTAGAATGAATGAGTTTGGATAATGGCGTGCACTGAATAGATGGGTTGAACCCCCTGAATGAATGGGCGTTCCCCAAAGGCTGTGGAATTTGATGGAAACCACAATGGACCTAGATTCTAAAAGGATATTTAACATACTGCCCATTTGCCATAGTAGAGCCAGGTTTCCAAAGTTAAAGCACCAGGAGCGGCGGCATAAATCGTTCAGAGTACGTTCCCTCTTCTCAGCACTCTGTTCTTCTCTCCTGTGCCCTCTTTGCTCTGATCCACTATCACTTTTGCTTAAATTGCTTAGAAAAACGACCTAACTTTTCCTTTTCCTTCAACTACAGAATGTGGTCCATCAGACTTCACCAGTTTCTAGAACAATTTCTTCTGTCTGTTCACTTAGTAAATGAACAGGCTGATCAGGTTCAAGTGTTCTATATCATACATCAGTGTTTAGGGCAACTAAACTCTGGGCAGAAATCTGAGATCATAATCAACATTTAAGTAAATAATGTTGCTATTTTTTAGTATGGAAAAACTATCAGTCTAGAAAAGTTAGTTCTGATAAATTATTAGTTAATAGTATAGGAAATCACCAAAATTTTTATTGCAGTAGTATTTTCACACACACACACATACACACGAATGCAGAAACAATGTGGTTTTTCTCAAATTGTCACTTGATGTATTACTTTGATCCTTTAGAATATTTTCTGGCCTTCTATAGCAATTTTATGATACAGATTTTCTTAAACATTTAATAAGCCATTGTTAAGAGATTGGGGTATACACAACCAATTGTTAGAGGGAAAAGATCTGGTTTTCAGTCTTTAAGGAAATCCACCCTCAATTCCCACGTCATGATTATTAAGTCCCTTTATAACCACAAAATTCTATCATTTCTAATATGTGGTGATTTGCTAAAAATTAAGTTGAATTAAATAGAATAAATCAAACAGAGTTCTTCAAACAAAGCTGTAGGAAAAAAAAGAAAATTATATTGCTATAAATCAATTTTAAAAGTCTGACATAGCCCAACAATATCAGAAGATTTACTTATGATTCTTACATATTTTCCTTAAATATATTGTTATATTTTGTGTTAATTTAGATGGCTAAAATTGCATAGAACTATTCAGTAGAGCCATATTACATTTGTCAATAATTATTTTAAACTATTAATTTGCCATGATGCAACACAAACTATTTAAGAGGTATATAGAACTTTATTTAACAAGAAGAAACTTCAGGAAAGGAGAATGTGCACATAAAAACCAAGATCAATTGTTTTCCCATCACATAACTTTTCACTGGTTTCAGTTCAAATGCCTAATGTTATTATGAGTCACCAAAGCAAATATTGTTTTATTGCAATATCTGCATAATAACACTCTTAATTATCTTCATTTCAATTGCTTTTATTTTTTATCTTTTTTGAATTTTATTTAATTTTTTACAGCAGGTTCTTATTAGTTATCCATTTTATACATATTAGTGTATATATGTCAATTCCAATCTTCAAATTCATCATACCACCATCTCCCCTCCCCGCCACTTTCCCCCCTTGGTGTCCATACGTTTGTTCTCTACATCTGTGTCTCTATTTCTAATTGCTTTTAAATTGTTGGTTTTCCTCCAATATTTTCTAGTCTATTTTGGACTTAACTTTTAAAATAATCATAAATTGTAAAATTTCTCTAGGAAATATATAAAGCAAAGGTTTACATTTTAAAAATAATCTAAGTGAGATGGATAAATATGTATTAATTTCTTGATTCTTATAGACAGTTTTTTTTAACTCCCATTCAAACTCGGTAATCCAATGATATTGCTAGAAGTGTGTAGTTATAATATGTGCATCTTCCTATGTTTGTAAGTATGTGTAAAGCAAGACTCATCAGATATTTCTTGTAAGTAAATTCAGAATGCCTTGTGTCAACCAGTAATTTTTCTTTCAAAGAAGTCCAAGTCTCAACAGATCTTGTGAAAATCAGTGTTGCCACATTCATACAGCCCTTCGCAGAAGAAAATGGCTAACTGTTTTGTATTTCTGAGCATCATAAAATAGGAAAAAGATGCACTTGGGATTTAGATTTTAAGCACTAGAAAAAGAATTTCTTGAGAGTTCCAGGAATGCATTAACTAATGTCTACTTATTTTAATGTAATAAAGAGAGCACGTCACTCTAGGATAAAAACACCAAACAGTAATTTTGTTGTGCATTTCTATGTGTTTCAGGGGAAGGAACTTGGGACCTGGTGGGGAGTAGGGGAGGGTATGCATGGCAGGATATATGGGAAGAAGGTTCTGGAGCATGTGCTCCTGATGTCAAGAGGTATGTTTCTTACTTTGATAACTACAAATGCTTTTCCATTGTTTTCCTTCCTCAGTGAATTTCAGGGGTGCTTGGTAGAGCCGTTGAGAAGCCAGGCCTACGTTGGAGGCTCCTCCCTGGCAGGCTGGGGAGTGGGCAACCAGGACAGCTGGGCTGGGGGCCTCCATCTGGTTGCTACACCCTGTCCGATCCCTGGGGTTCAGTCAGCAGAAGCTGCTGGAGGATGAGGGTCCTGCTTCTCCTGGGCCAGACCTTGCATAGAATCCAGGAGTAGGGGAGTCCATTTAGCCTGTTCCCTTCTTGTAGGTCCCAAACATACGTGAATAGCCACACTTCAAAAATCCCATCTGAAAAAGGAAGCTGGGTTCTTCTCCGTTTCTGCTTCAGCTAATTGCATCCCGCCCTGCTCCCCTGGTCTTGCCAACTTCACGATTTTTCCAGAGTACTTGTTCACGGCTCTGTTTTATAGGAACACACTTGCTTACATATCTGTTTCTCTGCATTACTGTGAGACCCTTGAGGACAGAGATGGGTCTTCTTATTGTAATAGACAGCTTAGGAGATGTTATGTGTGTGTGTATATATGCATGTGTGTATATGTGTTTATATATATATTCATACATGTGTGTATCCACACATATAAACACACATATATACACACATATCAAATGAAGTTACTGAGGCTCTGTAAACGTCAATTTTTCTTATCTGGGTTGATGATGATGATTAAATAATGTTAATATACATTTATTACTTTCTTATGAACCAGTCACTAGAGTAGGTATTGTATAAATATTATCTCCTATACCTCAACCTTGTTATGTAGAGAACTATTATTCCTGTTTAGAGATGAGGAGACTGAGGCTAGTGGAGGTTAGGGAATTTCCTCAAGGTCACACACATGGGACGTGGCAGAGCCAAGATTCACAGAGGGATCAGTCACAGCCAGGTGGGAGCCTTCCCCCCACGCCCTTTCTGTGATTTCACATCTTCCCCCCAGTGGCCTCCAAATCCAACGCTATGACTGTCTCACTTCATCATCAGATTGATGACTTCCTCTGAGGGTGTTAGAAAGTGAGATGCAAACTCCCAGGCCTCCTATAGAAGGGATTTCAGGGGGGATGCCAGTGACGGGAGGCCAGACTCTGGACTCAGCCTCCCTCACCCCTGTGGACCTTCTCCGACCAGCAGCATCTTTGCATGGACACATATGTGTGTGCATTTGTATCTTGCCTTGTTTCCAAAGAGACCCGAGGCCATTTAGGGAGATTCCAAAAATATAACAACATAAAAGAAAATGTATTTAGATGAGAAATTAAAAGTTAGGAGTTAGGAAGGAAGGATGTTAATATAAAAACACTTACTTTCAAATTCTGTGTACTTGATAATGTGGGCCCTAAATGTGGCTCTAATCTTTCCTTAAGTCCCAGAGTGAAGTGGGAACCCTGACCAGTGACATGATTCACAGCATCCATAGTAAACTATTTTTGATACTGAGACTGGGGGAAAAAATTCTGCCTAGGAAAATTATTTTCTGTGCAGTGTAATGGACAATATCCTCACCAATATCCTCACGATAGACAGGATGAGTCTCATCAGGACCTTTCTTTTATTCAGCGATTAAACAAAAGGCCATTTTCTACCATTTACAGTTCTGCCAAGAAAATGCCTACTGGCAGCACCAAGACTCTTGTTGAAAGAAATAAATTGAATCTGCTCTAACACCCAAAAAGCTATCAACTGGGCCTCACATTTCTGCTGCTTACAGCCTGATCCTGCACATGAACTTACCCTGACATCTAGACCACTGAGCCTATGGGCTTCCCCATCCCTCCCACCAACAGGGGCTGTACAAGGCTTTCAACCCTGAAATATGCCCTCCCTTTCAGTGGTGGTCTTGTAATGGGGGTGGGTCTCCATTTAGAGAAGAGTCCTCCCCTCCCTGATTCTGTCTTCTCGTTGGCCTGCGGATAACCAAAAGAGAGTTGGGAACAAAGCAGTCTAATGGCATAAGGCACCAGCATCCCTGCAAACAAGTCTGCAAGACCTCAATTTATGTTGCTTTCCTATCTTCAGAATGATAGGACATCCTGGACTGCTGTGTGTTCTGTTGGAATGTGGCTTATATTTTGGTTACACCATCTCCTCTTCCTAAATTTATTTTCACCCCAGCTTTTGAACGGTGTGCAGTGGGCTTAGAATTGGACGACTGGGGTTCAAAGACTGATATTGCTACTTCCTTTGTCCCTCTGTGGAATATGGGGGTCTTAACTCCTTGCTCCTGGATTTAATACTCACAGGTATTGAATGACGCAGTGCAGTGTGGGTAGAAACAACCAGCACAGTCCCTGGCACAGAGCAGGAGCTCAATACATGTTTTTGAAAGAACTCAGAGTGGGAGCTCAATACATGTTTTTGAACTTCGAGAATGCATATTTCTTATCTCATCCCTACACAGTTGAAAGCATCCAATGTAGTATAAGCATAGGATTGATGCTGTTTCATTGGGATATTTACCAGCAAGTTCAGGCTACTGATACACCTGATGAGAGCTCTAAGGACAAAGGGCAAAGGCCATGAAAATCGTTTGTCATAAAATAGTATTTGAGAATAGAATCTGAGTGCACTTGCCTTTTTTCGTGCCCTGATTTTCAAAGCCTAACTATATTGAATTGTGATGTCAAGAGGAAGAGCAGTTTCACAATTAAAATTACCGTTCAAGTTGCTACTATTAAGTTATTAAATTTTATATTTTAAAATTATAGCATAAATATAGACTTGAGACTACCTAAACCACAGCACTGCACTTCAAAGGCAAATCTATGGGGAAAACCATGCTGAGGATTATTTTTATTAGTTTTATATACCCCAAATTTTATAAACATATTTAATAATATAACTTACAAGCTGAAACCAAACAACAAAACACATTATAAAAACAGTGCCTCCCCACACCAACTTCGCCCCCCAGAAACCTGTATAACATCATGTATGTGAAGGATAAGTTTCATTTTAAAAAATAAGTGTAAATTACTAATTCCTAAGAGTTGATATTTTTCACTTACCTTAAAAATTACAAGTAAATTGAGATTTTATTTTCTTGGGTGGAAACTGGCTCAACTTTTAACCTTTGAGAACGTCACACTTTAATATAATAAATGCAAACTAGGTTAAACCTGAAGTGTCTTATTCTTTTATTAGAATCTTTGTTAACTCAAAAATATAGAGCTACCGTTACCTTTTCATTAAAGCAAGTATTTTTAAAATACTATTTTAAAAGTTACATATATTCTTTACAGAAGATTTGGAAAATGTGGGGAAGTAGAATTTTCCAAGAATAACTCATAAACTCGGGTGATGACGGGTGCTCAGATTTTGAGTATATTCTTTTAAAATATAATAGTTTGCCAAAGTTTGTAAGTTTATTTTGGCTTTTCCATGAACATCCCTGGCTTAGATGTGCAAGTACCTGTCTGCCAACATTATTTTTTAATGTTTTGTTTATATACCTTTTTAAGTATATCAGTGCTTCTCTTTGCTAATTTTATTTTCCAAACTTCAAATAGCATTGGATTTATTTTCATGTTCTTTACCAAACTAGCATTTCTTTCATTAGTTGATGCTTTATTGGTATCTCTCACTACTCTGAATCTTTCAGCATTTCACAAAAGTATGACATATACCATATAATTTTAGTTGCCGTGTAAGCCTGCTAATGGTGATAGACTAGTTGTGAACACTTAATGAACACTCACCATCCTGCATTATTGCAATGTCATTTAATCTTCCCATTGCGGGGTGGGTATAACACTGTTATCCCAATATTGCAGATGGGAAAACTGAAGCTCTGGGAAATTAACTAACCCATATGTTTCTGGGTATATTCTGAAGGTAGACCCAACAGGACTTCTTAAAGGATTTGACGTGGGATGTGAAAAAAAGGGAATATCAGGATGACTCCTGATTTGGGGCTTGAGCAACTGGAAGAATGGAGTTGCTGTCTTTTGAGTGAATGGCTGAATAGGATCAAAATAGGAGGATGTCCAATTGGAGACATACTTGAAAAGCCTTAAAAATTGAAGGAGACAATAGTTGCTCTGTGGGTGAATTGAATTAATAGAGTCTAAACATCTTGTTCTGAGTGATTTGGAGACATGAATAAGACAGAGTGAATGGTGCAACAAAAGTCCTCATCATTCTAAACAAACCCTGCACATTGTTGGAAGTTGTGTACAGGAAATACTGCAAAGTAGCCGGTAGTGTTTCCTTTAATTTAAAGGATAAGATTGGTATTTAGTCTATGCACTAAGATCCTATCACAGTTGTTAACACTTAGTAATATCCTTCATTGTGATTTAGAGAGATACAAATGATTGACAACTGCAATGATTCTATGGGAAGTCTCCATTCCTTTAGAGAAAAAAAAATGTGTTTGCTTTTATTGCTAAAATAAAGAGAAAATAAAGAACTAGCAGGCCCCTAGATCCCAAGATGCCTGATTTTTCCCAAGGAGGTAGGCTCCAACCCTGTGCTCATCTGCATAAACCTAACTAACCCAGTTGTCAGAGCCAACTGATTGATTAATCAAGCGCTTTGTATTTGATACCCTACGTTCTCCCTTCCATTTCTGTGTAATCATGTTTCTTTAATGTTTTACGTTGCATGATTGTACCTTGTAAATAGTTCTATGATAAACGCTGTAATTAATTGAATAGCACTTTGACGATATTATATTTAAGGGTGTGCCTTCTTGTATGTATTGGAGCCCTGCCAAGGAGCCTGTGTGCAGAGGTAAACCTGTCAGATCCCCCCTAGCAATTAATTAAGGGATGGGACAGTGAGGAAGGAGTTAGAATACAACTCAGAATGCTTACCACTGATCTAGTGTTTATCTCCAAGATATACCACCAACAGGCTTCCAGGCTATGGAAGACAAACCAAGGGGTCCTGGCAGGGCAAGACGCATGTTGCCATGTTCTCGTTGGACACCCAAAGAAGGGGCCCAGTGGAAAGTCTGAGGCTCCAGGACATCCTCTCTGCCCTTCAAGCTGTGGGAAAAGGGGTCTCCAGTTCTGTCATGGTGTTCAGGGTCCCTGGGATAAATAATTTCCACTTCCCTCCCTGGTAGGAGGGGTCTGTGATGTTGCTGGGGAAATGGGGGCTACAGAGGAGTTGAGCTGATTTTAGCACTGCTCTCTTAAAAACTTCATTGCAAAGCTGCAGAGGTTCACAGATATCAGGCTGGTAGAGCAGTTTTCCCTTTGGGGCGTGTTCTAGAAGGAATTGCTGGGAGGAAATCCTCATGAATGTCCAAATTCAATAGACCTGCCAGCCATTACTCAAGTTTATCTCTCACAGCAGTCAGCCCATCATTACCTCTGAATCTGCCCCTTGATAAAATCTGTTTGGTTGGTGATATGTTTTCACCTAAGGAGATATTCTGATTTAAACACACATCTTCCTGTAAATCACCGTATCCTCATTTTTATGGTTTCCATGGTGCCCTATTTACAATCTAAACTTTGAAATAAATTCACACACTTAAGAATGGATTGTCTAGCATATGAAATCTATTTGTCATAAACGCCACTCATGGAGGAGGTGAGGCAGTCCCTATGGCTTCGTTTGATCAAAACTGGGAAATAAGTCTTCCGGGGTCACTCTATGCATTTGGAGGCCTTAAACATTTAAGATTTCACTTTGGTAATCTTGTGGCTGTGATAGGAGAGGTGGCGTGGGCTTCTGCATGAGAACCGGATAGAGACTTTGAAACTGAAGTCTATCTACGACTCATTCATTCATCCATTCATTCGTATATAGAGTTATTCATTCAACAAATATTTATTGGGTGTCCTCAGTCCCAGCACCAGGGAAATTAGTAGACCTACCACCCCGGCCCTCAGGGGACTTCCACTGTAGTAAAGTGGAGAGTCATGTGATCTCATCAAGTTTTGACAGCTATGAAATAGAAATAATATTTATTTTCTAGCAAGGAAGAAACATTTTAAAGTGAACAAAATGTGTTCTTGCTTCCTGCAGCTACTCCCTTCTGAACTCTCCAATCTTTTCTGGCCTACGGTAGGTCCTGATATCTGTGGAAGTTATATGGTCATTAAACTAAATCAGTCAAAGTCACGGCTTCGGTTACAAAATGATATTAATAAAAACGTTACCATATGATTATTAAAACAAGACCCATAAAAGCTAGCCCTCTGGCATTCAATTTTACTCATACACATCACAGCTTGAAATAAATTGTTAAAAGTTAACAATGTTGAAAAATTAGTACTCTTGCACTTTAAACATAACTCTAAAAATCTTGCACCAAAAAAAAAAAAAAAATCTTGCACCAAATGTCCTTGGGTGATAGCACCCGAAAAGAACAGTGTACACCTATAGAGCCTTTAAAGGACGTAATAATGCAAGAAGTTACATTGGCAAAACTAATCAAAGTTGTAAAGCATGCTTACAGGAAGTGGGACACAGCGTCCTCTGAGAACAATTCTGTACAAAAATAGACACGGTTAGTGGTGAATTTGAAGTTCACAGTCCCCACACCAGAGTTCTGGATAGACTGCCTACAACTTTCTGATTAGTGCACTGAGGCTCTTTACAGTTGAAAAGGGTCTGTTCCTCTCCTAAACCAACTGAAATATGGGGGAGGGTGATATTTAAAATTGTAATAAAATATTTTACTACGAAGCTAGTAATTGCTATTGTAAAAATATAATCTAGGCAAGCAAAAAATGAAAAACAAATGTTAAACTTTTCCATCCCTTCCACAAATATTCCTCTTTCCAACTCACCAGAATAACTAGTGTTAGCGGTTTGTGTCTTTCCAGAACTTATTCAATGCAAGAAAAATATAATGAAAATTAAAATATCCAAGGGTATAAAAGAAAAAGCAAAACCTTCCACCCCCTTTGTAGTTTAGTCCCATTTGCCAAAGGTAACCACTTTTAACCACTTGTCTCTTTTATCTTTTTCTAGTGATTACCTCCACATGTCTGCTTATGTTGCTTATACCTGTCTTTCTTGACTTGTCAACTTTAAGCTGTATCGAATGACAGATCTGAAAGCTCACCTGAATTACTTTCTCTTCTCTGTCTCCACCCCGTCCCCAATCTCACATGTTTATTTTCAGTTCTACTACTTAATTTTATCAATTGGAATAACCTAACCAATCCTCTATATGGGGGGATCCACTAGTTTTAGACTGTGTGTCCTGACCTCCTACCATGGGATTTGAGGAAATGAGAACACTACCTGTCCTTCCACCTTTCTGCCTCTGCCTACAACATCCATGACTTTTATATTCTGTTCTTTAACTATAATTAAGTCTGGGTTTTTCTATAAGTTTATTTAAAAAATTCAAAACTGACAACCAACGTTATCATCTACCCTTTTATTGAATTTTTAAATTCCAGTCATCACACTTTATGATTCTTCCTTGTCCTTTGGGTTCTTCTTTTTCATAGCAGCCTAATATATTTTTTAAAATAGATGCCATATCTTTTCAAAGCTCTAGATAGAATTTCTGAAGCTTCTGTGCACTGAATTGAGGTTGGTTGTTCTCTTTCTGCCTTGTTCCTTCTTTCTGGTGCTGTTGATTATCGTTGAATGTCTGGTCCTTTGTTGTATCTGTGCAGAGCCTGCTGTGTGTGCACCAACATCAGCCCTTCTTCCTGGTTCATGGCTAGACTGTTCCCCAGATGCTCTTGCAGTGAAGTGTTCTATCCAAAGTAATGAGCCTCTTTCAGGTGGGTGCTTTTAAGAGCATGATCATGACCACTCCCTCATCTCCTTCCCTCTTTCTGCAGGCTGAAGTGACCCTGGGCACCATGGGTGGATGACAGCTGAGCTGCCCTCCCAGAATGACTCAGGAGAAGACCCATCCACCAACTGGGTGGATGGCTGCCATGTAGTAAAGTGAATTTTTATGTGTCTTAAGCCACTGAATAATTGCTAGACATCTTATCCCATCCTTCCTCACACGTTACCCTAATAAAGAAGCTTGTGTGGATTGGACGGCTTCTACATGAGGGTCATGCTGTTTTCCCTCCAGGCCTTTCCCTAAAAGAAAGGGCTGACTGTAAGAAATGTGTGTGCCTGTAGGGCATGTCGACTGGCCGTCTCTCTTCAGGGTGCCTTGGCAGGGAGCTGGCGAAGGATCTCTCTTTATCAGGCCAAAATAAAGCTCTGGGTACCCGCATCCACTCTCAGTTCCCTCGATCTCCCCAAACAATATTTTCTTTAGAGAGCAACCATCTGATTTTAATCTGAGACTGAGGTTCCTCTCCACAGTTGTGGGGCGTGGGAACCTTAGTCTCAGATTAAACTTTGTGTAAAGGTTCCAGAAACAATCCTTCAATAAACCACTTCTGTTTATCCCCATCTTTACTCGCTCCTTTACTCGCTCCCCATCTTTACTCGTTGCCACCCCTGTGCTTGGAGCCTCTCTGGCTCACCCAGGAGGAATGTCTCCCATGCCCCCTGCTCCTTCAGGAACCGAGCTGCACTCCAGGACGTCACTCAATATGTCCTTCTGCTTCCCATCTTCCAGAAATTCATCGCTCTTTCTGGTCTGCTGATGTTTCTTCTTCCCCTTTCTCTCAAGTTCAGTTATTCCCTTTTGTTCTTCTTTGTTGTCATCACAATGGTATTTTGGGAGAAACTAGGGTAAACATTTGTATTTAGTCTGCTACCTTGTATTAGAAGCCAGAACTCATTTTTAGAAATAGAGACTTTATGGGGAGAAGGAATCAAAATTTCACTCTTTGCACTGAGGTCTTGGAAATTAGTATTTAAGTAGCAAGTTGATCTGTCATTATGCCCATTAGAAAGTAATAGTAACCAGTAACCCAAACACCCCGTGCTTCATTGGCCTGTACACACAAGTACAGTCATCTCAACAGGAATATCCAAGTTCTCTGACTTACACATGTGGGAAACCCAACTCAATGGGGATCACCTACCTCCAAACTTTTCCGCAAATTCTCAAGAGGCATTTTACATGTTTTCTTGAATGAATATAGTCGTTTTTTTTGCCAAACCAGGGCTCTGCTACTGTTGGCCCTGACCAAGTAGCACCACTGCTACCTCAGGGCTATTAGAGCTGGAATTCAGCCCGCCCTGGCTGAGCCACTACAGTCCTGGTGCCAGTTGAGTTGGCATCCACTACCTCCATAGAGGGGACACCTGCCAATTCATGCTGGCCAGCCATGATCTTGTGAAGTTGGAAGTCGAACATTCCTTCCTTCTCTGTTATCCTCAATTAGAAAGGGTCTCTCTTACAGTTGCCTTAGCCCCAGAATTTTAAGAGAATTTTCAGGAACAGTTCTTTTCTCTACCATAAGCTAACTGCAGCACTTCAACATTACCATGAGGCGCCATCTTGGTGCCGATTCCCTTTAGGATTCACCACTTGACGGATGGTGTTCTTGGTCCTTGCAGCGCTGGGACTGCTTGGCAGTCTCTTATGAAGGGAGAGGGCAGACACTCCTTGTTCAGTTAATTTCTTCTGGTTGAAAGGAAGGAAGGGCCAGATCTCATAATGGTTGAGTGAAGAAACTTTTCCAATTCACATGAACAACAGTTCATCCGTGGTAGCAACACACACAGGAATCCCATCCCCTGTCTAGTTCTTAGGATCTGTTGCTCAGTCTGGCTCGTTCTGTCCCTCTCCTTCCCTTTGCAAAGAAACTGGCTTCTCTCACCTCTCCCTCACCCAAACCACCAGTGTTGAGATGTCTAACCAGTAACTATGGCTGGGATTCAAGTGTCCCCACCCCCAAAGGAGCTTCCTTAGTCCCATGTAAGTCAGTAAATGGAAATAGATTCTGAGAGAAAACAGTGCCATCTTAGGCCACTTGCAGGATCTGTAGGCTTGAAAGGAGGTTCTCTTTTTCCAGACATCACTTATTCTTCCTCCTATTATTATCTATGTATTACCAATTTTCCCTGACTCTGTGGGGGTAATTGAATCAAAAGCAACTCTCAAATATCAAGAGAGCCCACTGGTAGCCAGATAGAAAGAGCCCCATTACATAAAGTGCTCCCACCTGGGCTATGAACAAGGGAAATGTCTAGACTCCAAGCCTGTGCATGAATTTCTATGTCAGGGCCATTTTTTTCCCCTATGTAGGTGTGAGGGATGGTGCATGGTGAGCCACCCTGGGAATGAGGGTACCTATGCCCCCTTTTATCTATTAAAGTGGCTGAAGACCATCCCAATGGATGGCTAGATTCCAATGTCAGCCATGCCCCCTGGGATCCTCATTTTCGGGGAATATTCACTCTTTTTCTTACTACAGTGTGCAGTAGGTATAGTGGAATAGAGTGCCGTCCAATCCTGGCTCTGCCAAGTTCACCCACAACCCTGAGAACTTTGTTCAGCTTTTTTGGACCTCAGTGTCTTCATCAGTAAGATGCATATTTGGACTAGATTAATGTTTTTTATCTTTTAAGCTGCAAAACCCTTTCTTCAAGCAAAATTGTATGTCAAAACAGAAATCGACTCACAGACATAGAATACAAACTTATGGTTACCAAAGGGGAGAGGAAGGGGGAGGGATAAATTAGGAGTTTGGGATTAACAGATACACACTACTATAAATAAAATCGATAAACTATAAGGACCTACTGTACAGCACAGGGAACTATATTCAATATCTTGTAATAACCTATAATGGAAAAGAACTGAAAAGGTGTGTGTGTGTGCCTGTGCGAATAACAGAATCACTTTGTTGTACACCTAAAACTATCACAACATTGTAAATCAACTATACTTCAATTAAAAAAAATCATATGTCAAAGTCTAAATTTCAAAGCATGCAAAAGCTCAATGTTCAGGGTGAAATAGGAGTGGGGCCCCTGGAGGTTCCCTGCTTCCCCTCCTCCCTTGACACTGCAAGAGCCCCTGAGGCACCTCTAGGTGCCTCATACATTGTGTTCTATGGAACACAATTTGAAAACCACTGCTCTAGAATATCTTCAAGGTCTCTTTGAGCTTTAACATCCTATGACCTCTGGTAATAGTGGAATTTCTTTGCTCTGGACAGCAAGTGTCTCATTGGATTTCATGCTGAAATGCCTTGGGGTTCCATTAGAGCTTACCTAAGGTGCTCAGAACTGCACGCAGAATCCAGAGCAGTGATGACATGGTATGGTGATTCCAGCCTATGGCCTGAGTCAGAAGACCTGGATTCAAGTCCCAACTTTACCACCTAACAATTCCATGTGTTAGTTTACTGAAACAAAGTCCCATACCTGAGTGGCTTAAATAACAGAAATGTATTGTTGCCCAGCTCTGGAGGCCAGAAGTCCAAGGTCAGCAGGGTTGATTCCTTCTGAGGGCTGTGAGGAAGAAACAGTTCCAGGCCTCTCCCCTGGCGTCTAGTGGTTTACTGGCAATCGTTGGCTTTCCTTGGCTTGTAGAAGCATCACCCCCAATGTCTACTTTCATCTTTACATGGTCTTCTCCCTGTGTGTTTATGTCCAAATTTCCCCTTTGTATAAGTACACAGTCATATTGGAGTAGGGGCCCACCCTACTCCAGGTGCCCTCATCTTAACTAATTATATCTGTAATGACCGGATTTCCAAATAAGGTCACATTCTAAGGTACTAGGGGTTAGAACTTCAGCATATGAATAAGGGGTTGGGGTGGGGGAGACACATAGGTAATCCATGATATTCTGTTCCCTTGGACAAATTATTTTACCTTTCTATGTCTTAATTTCTAATACTTATGACTTGGGGTGGTTGTGAAATACTAAGGCATAACAAGCGTTCCATAAATGTTAGCTATTATTATGAATGTGGTTTTTGTTTCATTTGCAGTACTTTTTTTTACAGTAGACTTTTTTATTTTTTTCAGGGCTGCGTTGGGTCTTCATTGCTGCGTGCGGGCTTTCTCTAGTTGCGGCGAGCGGGGGCTGCTCGTCATTGTGGTGCCCGGGCTTCTCATTGCAGTGGCTTCTCTTGTCGTGGAGCATGGGCTCTAGGTGTGCGGGCTTCAGTAGTTGTAGCATGCAGGCTCAGTAGTTGCGGCACACGGGCCCTGGAGAGTGTGGGCTTCAGTAGTAGTGGCACATGGGCTCAGTACTTGTGGTGTGTGGGCTCTAGGGCGTGCAGGCTCTGTAGTTGTGGCACACGGGCTTAGTTGCTCTGTGGCATGTGGGATCTTCCCAGATCGAACCCCTGTCCCCTGCATTGGCAGGCAGATTCTTAACCACTGTGCCACCAGGGAAGTCCTCCAGTACTTTTTTTTAAAGAGTCCACGTGGTATTGTTTTATTGCAGCAGTATATGGGGTCCATGTCCATGGGGGACCATCTATAACCACTTCCTAGACTTTCTGATGATTCTCTTAGATAATCATTACCTTGCAGTTGCATGAAAATGTACTACTATTTTGTTGTCTCCTTATCCTGATTCAAAAAATGATATTTTCATTCTGCTCCCAATTGAACTTTGAATGTGTAGCTGAGTGAAAATAGTAAATAAAAAATCACTCTGTATTTGGCTAAAACCCACACATAGAGCAAGCAGGTAGGAAGCTCCAGTCCCTCTCAGTCGGCCTTTTGAGTTTTCTGGAGTCTCTGGGTTGGTTTGTTTGTCTCTTCTGTTATATCTTGTTTTGTTGGGATTTCTTTTTTTCTTTTTTCTATATCCATCCCAGGTGCTGGCATACAGGAAGTAGGTAATCCAGGTCTGTGCTCTGAATGGATGTGATTCTTTTGCTGCCTCGATGGGCAGGAATCATACATATGCTGTCAGTCCACGTGTGACATCCCCACTTTTTGCGATTTTGTACCTACCTCTTTTCCAGAGGACAAATATATTTGAACACACATCCAGAGTTCTGATACCTAATGTGAAGAAAAGCATTCCAGTGTTTGTAATAAGCTTCACCTGAGATGTCTTCCTTGGAGGAAGGCAGCGTAAACAGGCTATTTGACAAATAGGTTTCCCATCCTGCATCACTCATCTCCTGGCTTTTATAAGTCAGTCTGACATGGGGTTCTGTCCACCTATGTGTGTGTGTGTGTGATTTCTGCCAGAGAAGCCAAGGTGAATCAGGCTGACATTATTTTTCTGTATTTGGAAAGAAGTGAATGAATCCTTTCAAAATACCCTAATGTCAAACTTTCCTCCTCTGGGTTATGGCTGTATAAGTGGCATACAGACTGGTAGATCCTTTCTAGAATCAAGGGAATAAATTAATATTTTAAATTAAGATGATAATCAGATGAGGTGTGGTCTATTCGCCTAACACATGAAGATGCTCTGTCGAATTCTCATTGCATTTGAGTTTTCCTACATACAGTAAGATTTGGAGATTTCAAGTAGAGTTAGTTTTGTGCTTCTGTTTTTTGGCAAAAATTGAATGTGATTTCTTCCTGTTTAACTTTCTTTCCCCCCCCCCCCCAGTTTTAATGCGATATAGTTTACAGGTAACTTTTTTCTTTCTGAATAAATCATGCATTACTTAAAATAAACATAAAAGTATAATAATTCACATGGAAAGAAAAATCAGTGAAAGTAGAGAGGCCCCTGGGAATATATTTAATTACATACAGCAGAGATGCAAAATAAAGGGAAACAAATCACAGGAAAAGAGATTTGACTTTAAACTTTTTTTTTTTTGGTAGACCACACACTATGTATTATGATTTATAGAAGAAAGATGGTACAGAACTCTGATGAGTGGATACATACAAAGAAAATGCCTAGGCTCTATGTTAGAAGAATGGCAAATGTTTGTATATTTGTGTATTTTTGATTTAAATAAAATGTTTAAGATAGTGCATGTCATTTTTTAAGCATTCTCTGGCTTAACAGACTTCTTATGATTGACCAACCAACTCTTCTGACTTTCAGCTTCTTTAGGTGGTGGACAGGAATGAGAATAACAAATCGTAACAAAAATTTTGAAAATCATACCTCTCGTTCAAAAATTTTGCAAATTATTGTCTTAAAAATAAAAGATAGTCTTATCTAGTAATTTTTAAAAGATAGGAGAGGGGGCTTCCCTGGTGGCGCAGTGGTTAAGAATCCACCTGCCAATGCAGGGGACACGGGTTCGAGCCCTGGTCTGGGAAGATCCCACATGCTGCAGAGCAACTAAGCCCGTGAGCCACAACTACTGAGCCTGAACCCCACGAATACTGAGCCCACGTGCCACAACTACTGACGCCCGCACACCTAGAGCCCGTGCTCCGCAACAAGAGAAGGTACTGCAATGAGAAGCCCTCGCACCGCAATGAAAAGTAGCCCCCTGTTGCCCTAACTAGAGAAAGCCTGCGCACAGTAATGAAGACCCAACACAGCCAAAAATAAATAAATTAAATAAATACATTAAAAAAAAAAAAGATAGGAGAAAAAGATAGCCTGAAGGGAATTACAGGTATCCTCCAAATGCCTGCTTCTCTAAACTTATATACTCCCTGATCAGTATGGAAAACACAAAGAGAACATCTAAATTCTATACAAAGTCATTGTTTTGGGAACATTATGGACAGTTTAATATCTACTCCAAGAGGATCGAAAGGAAAGGCCGGAGTTCTAGAGGTAGCTGACTGTATGACCTCAATATATAATCAATGAATAGAATTAATAGTGTATTCATAATATGTGTGCAATATCTAATTTTGATCTTTCATGTTAACTTATAGCCTTTCCCCTTTTCATTTCTGAAGGTCAATATCAAATTGAACACCAGACACTACAGAGAAGACTGAATTCATATGTGTGCTAATACAATGTACATCCCCCAAATAACTAAGACACATGATAAGTGCTTAATTCCACGACATGAAAAGCTTTCCACCTTGCACATTTAGGACATCCTGAAGTCAACCAGCCATGGCTGGATAACTCCAAACGCAAGGACTCCAGCTCCATCTGGTACTGTTTCACCAGGTGTTGACTCCATATTCACTGTTGCCATTAAAGATAATGAGTTTTCCAACATTCGAAAACTTTTATTTCAAACACGCACAATATCCTCCGTAACCTTCAGCCACTCTATGCTTACTGAACGAAAGCCTTCTATTTCCTTCTGAATAGAAACGCCTCCTGCTCAGACCTCGTGCAGCCGGGGATTTGAGTGCAATAGACAATTTCAAAGACTGTGCTTTCTACCTAACAATTGCTGCCTTAGGCTAAAGTATTCACACAAATGCAATAGCAACAGAAGGGGTTTGCAAGGCGGTGACAAGGTCCTTCTTTCACCTGGATCTGGAGAATGATGAATGAGGGTTAGCAGAATATTCTTCTGGCCCTTTGGTTTACCTTGATCGTCTCACAGAACGCAAATTGACATTATACCCACATTTCTATGGTATTTATTACCATGGTCATGATGTGAGGGCTTTTTCAATATGAATAGTGTAAAAGGGGAAACATATTACTGCAGAGGGACATTATTGTGCAGGGAATGTATAAACAGATGGGAAGAATGGAGAGACATGTTCATAATAGAAACCGAAAGCTCCTCATTTTGTCCTGATTGTCTACCCTTCCTTTTTAAACAACCTTCCTTTTTTCTAGCTATCAATACAAAGTTCTTTTTGGTAAAATGAAGTGCATTCATGCTGCCTGAAAGAAGCTTTTAAAGTTGATCTGTGGCCACACAAAAGAGAGGCAGCGCTGGGTCCAGCCAGTTGAGGAAACAAACTTGGTCAATGTTCATTACTCATGGCTCGACACGCCGGCCTCCATATCATTTTGTAAAGAATCAGATAAACTTTCCTCGTGATAAACAACTGAAATAATTTTTCTTAGCTGTCAGCTCCCTTTCTCCCTTTCCCAGCCCCTTCTCACACTCTTCCCTGCTCGTAAAAGCCACCATGCACAGCTCTTTGGTCTGATAAATGGGCTCCTTTCAACGGGTGGCAGGCTTCAGGAAAAAGAGATAATCCTGGATAATGTGGACACAGTTTTCATTTCATGTCACCCAATTAAACTGCAATTATCCGGAGTGCAACAGCAGAAAAACTGGAAAGAATGGCCAGAGAATGAGGCGCCGAGGCTCCCTGGGATTCTTTATACCATGCACATCAGCCTAGATTTGTTCTGTTCTGATAATAAAGTGCCAGCCTAAGCACTCAGACACACAAAACCGTGGCCAGATCAGCTGCAACCTGTAGCTGCACATGAAACGCTCCCACAAATCCTGACAAACAGCAGTTCAGGCCACATTCACTTTCTTGTTCAATTATTTGCATCCAAAGCCAAGGTCTATGCGGCCTCCATGCGCACCCCCTCCTCTGCATCCTCGTGGCCTGGCCCTTCCACAGGCAGAACCAGGTGGAAGGTTTTTTTATTTTGTTCATCAGAGGACAGAATACTTTCTCTCCCGTGACAGTCTCAGCACCACATGAAACATCATCCCAAGAACCAATCATTGAATAATAAAAGAGTGCTGATAACTCTGATTACAAACACGTTTTAAGAAATCATGCAGGGCTGTATTAGTCTGAGGCCTGAATAGAAATAAAATTTTCAGTGAAAAGCTGGCTCATCAATTGGGAGGTGTTTTCCTTCATTTAAACGTGATGATATTTAGCCCTGTAAAGAGCTACAACTATGGGATGGGAAGTAGATAAAAGGACCTATCATCTTGTATTTATAAATTACAGTCTTTCAGGTTCTCCAGTAGTATAAATTGTTGGACTTTCAGTGGAGGAAATGAAAGAAAATGCAAACCTTAAGGGTGAGGCTTTAATGTAAATAATCATGGCCACATCTGTAAACTCAGTTGAGAGAAGACTGATAATAGTGGAATTCACTGGGGGGAAAAACAATACAATGGAATGAAAATGACCTTAGGCAGGTCCGAAACTCAGAGACTCCAAAATAAAATTTTCATCACCAATAACATAAATCTTTGGATTTATTAATACATTTGGAAAATAAACTGTACAACTTTACCAGCTGGTCTATTTAGTGATGAATCAACTACTTTAATCTCATAAAATGATTCTCTTGTGTGCCGTTTGGCTCTATAGCTCTTCTTCCTTCCTCTTTTTGAAATGGATCCCATCTTAATCTTTTTCAGAATAGCCATTTATGGCTCCAAAAGGTAGCAAATGTGACCAAAGAGTCACTCAAAGTTGGTTTTAACCAGCATGACCCACCTGAGTGCAGCCATCAGTGGGCCTGGTGCCCTGCACCCTCTACCAGGCTCTTGCCCAACAAGGATAAAACCACTAACCATCCTACGAGATCCTGCCTGTCTCCACTTCACCCTAGGTGATATCAGAAGCCCAAGGTGCTCTCTTTCCCCAGGCCATCAAACAGATGTGGAAGAGCACGCCATTGTCATCACACAGGAAACATTAAAAAAAATTGGGGGCTTCCCTGGTGGCGCAGTGGTTGAGAATCTGCCTGCCAATGCAGGGGACACGGGTTCGAGCCCTGGTCCGGGAAGATCCCACATGCCGCGGAGCAACTAGGCCCGTGAACCACAACTACTGAGCCTGCGCGTCTGGAGCCTGTGCTCCGCAACAAGAGAGGCCGCGATAGTGAGAGGCCCGCGCACCGCGATGAAGAGTGGCCCCCGCTTGCCGCAACTAGAGAAAGCCCTCGCACAGAAACGAAGACCCAACACAGCCAAAAATAAATAAATAAATAAATAAAATTTAAAAAATAAAAATAAATAAAGAACAACCTTAACAACTAATGCTTCCATAAAATACACAATTGGAGAGATTTAAAAAAAAAATTGGAGTTGTTGAGATGAATTTGAAAATTGGTCTACTCTTCAATAATCATAAATTCAACAATAATCCCAGTGAAGATGCTAACACAAGACAACATGTACGGCTCTTTCATCCATGCTCAAATCACTAGACAAATAATGGTCTGGGCTAGGGTCCCATCCTGTGTAGCTTTATGGGAGAATCCACACAATTACAATAACATAATGACCCCATGATAACAATAATAATGCCTTATGTTTACCCAATGTCTATCTCTGGGAAACCTAAAGCAGTTCAGAGATGCTAGTCTAATTAGACTCCAGGTCCCTGTCAGACAAGTAGGGGGCAGGTATTTTTAATTCAAATACTGTTTGAAAAAGGATGGGAACGCTGACATCTACCACCTCCCTCCCTCCTGGGTGGTTGTGAACATAAAGGAAAAAAAAGATAGCTCAGATTTAAATCTTCTAACTACATGGAAGAACAATGATAATAGTTGAATGTAATAATACTGTTTAGATCACTTTTCATCTGATATACTTGTCTTTCAAATTACAGGTTGAATTCATATCCTGTCTTCGTTCATGGGAGATTTTCACACAACTCCAACACATGGAAGAAAATATGGTCATGTTCTGTGGGAGAGAGTCATCCTTTCGTGCTGAAAAACCTTACATAGTTCCTTATGCTGTTCCTCCTAGGGCATAATTTCACCTTTCCCGGGGACATCCCCCTAAGCATTTCACAGAGTTAGATTATATAAACCTGGATCCTTGGAA
Source organism: Balaenoptera musculus (assembly GCF_009873245.2). NCBI lineage: Eukaryota > Metazoa > Chordata > Mammalia > Artiodactyla > Balaenopteridae > Balaenoptera > Balaenoptera musculus. The sequence goes on along the minus strand of NC_045802.1, from coordinate 64,451,919 downwards.
ATGGATTTTTTGGATTTTGGAAACATTGAATTCAGAATACTAACAAAACAGAAAACTAATAATAATGAAACTATAGTTTTGGCTCAAACCTGGGAAAAACTCATATTTAAAAAAATGGCTAAGCATAAAGGAACTCCTTTAAAGTACTATACATTAAATAGACAACTTCAATGTAAGAAGAGTTTATACAGAACCCCTTCCCTTCCATTGATTAATATATACTTCATGTTAAAACAATATCAAATATTAGATGGGAAGCATGGCATTCATCATAGTCTGTAACCATGTTGTTTACTTATTTACTTGTTTATTTTCCCCGCACTAGAAGATAAGCTCCATAAGGGCAAGGACCGTGGCTGTCTCACTCATCATTGTATCACCATGTGTTTAGTACACAGATGTTAAATATCTTTTGAATGGATGAATAAAGGAAGGAAAGACCAGATTCCAGCATAGTAAAATGGCTAAGTACCTGGACTTTGTGGTCAGCAGATCTGAGTTTGAATCCAGACTTCTCTGCTTACTAGGTTTGCAAACTTGAGCAAATCACTTAAGCTCTTTGAACCTCAATTTTCACATCTGTAAAATGGTAATTGTATCTTTTACGTTTATCATAAGGATTAACTGAAATGATGAAAGTAAGTTCTTTATCACAGTGCCTAGACACTTAATAAGTACGAGCTATTACTTTGGGGGTTTTTTGTTTCAAAAACATAGAATGTTAATTTGACCCAATTTTTAAGGCCAATTGTGTACACTTGGTGATCCACGGTTGGTTGAAACCGCAGGTGTGGAACCTCTGGATACAGAGGGCTGACTGTACTCCACCATTTTACATAAGGGACTTGATCATCGTTGGGTTTTGGAATCCGAGGGGGCCCTGGAAACAATCTCCCCGGATACAGAGGATCGACTGTGTTCAATATTTTCGAAATGTGTAGCTTCTCCTTTCCTCGCTCCTGTCCAGTTACCACTAACAATCATCGTCTAGTACAGACATATGTCTTCCTTCTCGGGCACTATAAGCCATAGCACCGCTTTAAGCAGCCTCAATGTCCCCCCCCCCCGTCTCCCCCGGCAGTTCGTGGACAATTTCTGCCTTGGCCGCTGTAATCTGCACCCAGGCACTGCCGCCATTTAACCCCCTGTGGCTGCAGGACTGTTATTCTCTGACTTCTGGGCTCTACCCAAATTCAGGCCAGGCTGGGGGGACAAAGGAAGGTGCTTCCAATCATCCCTACTCCCTGCTTCACTGACCTCCCCAAACTCACCCTCCTGCCCCGGATTGGCTGGGAGGGACTAAGGTCATTTTAGGGTAGAGACCTGGAGGGGGAGGGAAGGGCAGCAATGGTTTGAAAACCATTGTGCGCCCCTGACTTCTGAATGGAGAGATTGGCCCAGCTCTCTCACTCAGGCTTCTCCCCTCTCCCCAAAATGTGCTGGGGAAGCACATTAGCCTGAGACACGGAGGGCAATCCTTGGAGACACAGAGAGAATGCAGATAAGGCAAGATCTCTGTTTTGCCCCATTCAACTCTCTTTTTTGTCGGGATGGGAACATCCTGGGCAGCTTTCCAAACATTGTGCAGCTATTTAACAAATCGGCTCCCAGCTGAGGACTGGAAGCTGGAAGAGGTAGGACGCTTGGTCTTGGTCAGTTTGCAAAAATTGTGAGCTGCTGCCAGGAAGCTTGCGGAGAGGCTGGGGCTGTCTGGGAGAGGTGCCTGCTCTCCTCTGCTCCTCCACGGGGACCTGTATCGGGGGAGGAAGCAGGCTGAGTGCCTAGGAACAGAAACGATGCCAGGCATTCTTGCTCTGCTACTTACAGCTGCTTGGCGCTTGGCATGTTATTTAACCTTCCCAACCTCAGTTCCCTTATGTGTAAAGGGGGAGATCATAATCCCTTCTCATAAGATTGCTACAAGAGTTAAATGGGGGTGAGGGGAGGACAAAAGGGGTAAAAGGGATCAATTATATGGTGACTGATGGAAACTAAACTTTTGGTGGTGAGCACGCTAGATTTTTGGAAGTGTGTACAGAGGTCAAGTTATAACGTTGTTCACAACTTATATGATGTTATAAATCAATGTTACCTAAATTTAAAAAAAAAAGAATTAAATAGGATGATACTTGTGAAATGCACAGTATCGGCACATGCAAGTACAGCTCAGTAATGACTATGGCTGCTATTTGTGGGCTATATTTGTGATAGTAAAGGAAGAAACAATCCGAATGTCCACCCATGATGGACTGGTTAAATAAACTATGGTAAAGCCACATCATAATAATTGGGATTTGTGCAACTGTAAAATGGAATAAAGATCATTTCTATATACTGCTGTGGAGTGATCTGCAGGATACGTTGTTGAGGGAAAAAAAGGTAAGTTGGAAAAAGGTGTAATCAGTCTGCAGTGGGGGCTTGCATTTTGTGTGTATATTTATACATCTTTTAAAGCAATGGAAGGAGAGAACAAAAACACACAGGAGTGGGAGATAAGAAGTGGGGGAATAGGAGTCTATGTTCATGCTTTGGATTCTTACTAACAGATTCTTCAATTCTTTCCCTCTAACTTGTTGCTGTTTTTGTCATCCTCTTCTTCATCATCCTCAGAAGAAGGAATTTCTATTTACATTATTGGTCTTAATGTTTTGCAAGCAGGGGGAGGCACCCAAACTTTTCTGTGGCTGACTGTAGCCTCAAGAGGAAGTGGTGGTCATTAGTGGTCATCAACCCTTATGTTTCTCTGTTTAAGGATAGTTGGTAGAGACCGTCTCCCTCCCAGACTTTGTATTAATTATTTTTATCTGGCTTCAAATATATTCTTCCCTACATACTTGGGCACGTGCAAAATATTTCCTCTGGCCTTCGGCCACCCCTAGTCTAGAGTAGGGGTTAGCAAATTATGGAACAAAGGCTAAATCTGGCCACCCTCTATTTTTGTGCAATTTATATGCTGACAATGATTTCTACATTTTTTAATGGTTGAAACAAACTGGAAGAAGAATAACATTTTCTGCCATGTGAAAAATTACATAAGTTTTAGTTTCACTAAATAAAGTTTTATTGGAACACAGCCATGCCCATTTGCCCATTTGTTTCTATATTACCTGTGGCTATTTTCACACCACAAGTTGAGCAGTTGCTCATGGCTGCAAAGTCTAAAGTATTTACTATCTAGGCCTGGACAGAAAATGTTTGTCTATTCCTGGTGTAGAGCATCAGAGAAAGTCTGGGTTTCAAATAAGTCTGTTGTTTTCTGGAGCCACCTCTAGGTTCTATTTTGCATATCAAAACCCTGTAGAGGTGCCCTGTCTAGACAGGCTTTGAGTATCTATTGTGAGGTTGTTGGGGTTTTTTTTGTCTTTTGGTTTTTGTTTTGGCTTATCCTTTCTTGCTTTTATTGATGAAGAAAAACTAGGTTTCTCATCAAACCCTACAGAACAATGGACAACTATGGTTTTGTTTTTAAACATCATCTTAAGCCTGAGGTCCTACAAATATATTTCTAATCAATTATGGAGGGCCATCACTCGTAGATAACTCCACCTGCCTATTTTTAAAGAAATACTTGCCCCTCTCTTGTTACTCTGGGGCAGAATAATCATCACCAGCTTCTCTCTTGTTGATCTAGCTTAAAACTAGCATGGTCGGTGGACTACTGAGTGGAAGTGGTTCCCATTTCCTATGTTAACATAGCCTTGCCCATGCTGGACTACCACGGACCAGTGGTTCTTATAAGAATCACCCAGAGGGCTTGTAAAAACAGATCTGCCTGCCCCACTCCCACGCTTCCAGATTCTGATTCAATAGGTCTGGGTGGGGCCCGTGAATTTGCATTGCTCATAATTTCGCAGAAGTTGATGCTGCTGGTGGTCTAGAGACCAAGCTGAAGAGCAGCACTGTTGATCCTTGGTTCCATCTTATCTGAGCTGGGTTACGTGCTACCTCCCGTGACAGAGGAGATGTACACAGGGTAGATCAAGCCATTCACCTCTCTTCTAAATCCTAAGTAATTTAGGATTACTATATATCCTAAATTACTATATAGTAATATAGCACTTACTATATATAAAGAACTTACAACTTTATAGAACTTAACATCTTGGTTAGGAAGCTAGGACATATACTTACAAAGAAAACTAAACCACTGTCTGTTGAGAAAATTTCAATTTAAAAGTTGTCAGCTGCTTCTAAATCTAGAGGTGGATTCATTTAGTCACCGCCTGGGAAGAATTACTGTAATAACCTTTCTTAGTTATGTAAAGGTAAGGCAAGTAGACGCTTAGGCCATTTTTTTTGGATGTTGATGAAGCATATCTCTTTCAAAATTCCTTGTTAGGAAGGTAACCAAAGAGGTGCGGGTGTATTTGCCAGGACCCTGGTTGGTTTGTCAGGGAGGCTGATTCTAACAGCAGAGGACTAAGGCTAGAGGCCCCTCGGTCAGCACCCACAATACAGGTGAATGATTTGGCAGCAACAGCTAAAAGAGTGTGTTAAGTTAAGGAGTTTTAGCTTTAAAGCTAGATTAAAGCTAGCTTTGACCCAGGTCTTAAGTGTCAGAGATTAACTACAGATGAACATACCAGGTGGGAAAAGTCCCTGAGAAGTATTGCTGCAAAGAGTGAGTCATCATAGCACATCTGGGAGCACCTGTTTTCAAATAGTTTATCATGTGACCTTGACAGATGTGTTGACACCAGAAAACAAGGGGCCACCTCGTTTGAGCCATAGCAGATGAAGTAGTATGTGCTAATCTCACCATATGAGCATATAGCAGGTAGCTGATAGATAGATGGATGGATAGACAGATAGATAAATAGATATAGAAACAGAGAGAAAGAAAGAAAGAAGAAAGAAAGAAAGAAAGGAAGGAAAGAAGGAAGGAAGGAAGGAAGGAAGGGGGAGTTTGGGGATGGAGAAGAAATTGGAATTCTGCATATCATTTTGAATGGCTTCATTGATAATATAAAACACAGTTTTTGGATAATGAATTTGATTTTTGGAAAATATCAACACTCATACAGAATTACATCAGTAAATATGTTGGGTGACCAGTGTGACATCATTTTTCATTGGGAGGGGATGAAAACCAATGCAAATATGAAGTAACAAAATTGATGTCTTAGAAATTCATGTCTTAGAAATGTGCTCTGATGGCAAAATCAAGAGAAGAGATCCATCTGAACCGTTTTCATCAATGGGGGATAGTTTTGAAATAAAAATGTGATTTACTTTTATTTATTTTTTAAAGTTTTTTTTTTTTTTTTGATTTGGACCATTTTTAAAGTCTTTATTGAATTTGTTACAATATTGCTTCTGTTTTCTGTTTTGGTTTTTTGGCCCCAAGGCATGTGGGATCTTAGCTCCCTGACCAGGGATCAAACCTGCACACCCTGAGTTGGAAAGCAAAGTCTTAACCACTGGACCACCAGGGGAGTCCTGTGATTTGCTTTTAAAGCACGTATTCAAAGTTCATGTCATTGCTTTGAAATTCAGTAAAATAAAGGGAAGGGATCAAGTATTTATCCTGACTTTCTATATGTATACTTGTGCCTCAGGAAAAACAAATAACTGATGAGGGAAAGTTTCTCTTTATAGAAGAAGACAAAAGGATAGAATTAGAATATTCCAATTTTCTGCCCCCTCTAATAAATTAATGAATCTAGGGAATAGTCATCATTGGTTGGTAGCATTACAAAAAGAGAGAGACCAAGCATTATGTGCCCCCCAAAGGAAGTACACATGCTACCTATGAAGTAGTCTTGTCATAAAATCAACACAGAGTGTGATCAAGCCTCTAGCTCTAACTACCAATTTAATATATAAACAACAGAAGAACATACACAACACTACAGTGATCAGTCAGCAAAATTCAGACTGTAGAAAATTCTACCAAGCAAGCCATTCAGTTTCTCCAAATTAACTGCAATGAGAAAAAAACACATGGAGGGAGAGACTTTTAAAGACGTATCATCAATTACAATGTATGATCTTAATTGGATCCTGGTTCGAATAAACAAACTACAAAAATAAGTTACAAAGCAATAGGAAACTTTGAATACTGACTGAACAATTAATGATAGTAAGAAATGATTGTAATTTTTTAGGTGTAATAATGATTTTGAAGTTATATATATATTTTTAAAATCCTGATATTTTAGATAAATATACCCAAATATTCATGAAATAGTATGTCTAGGATTTGTTCCAAAATATTTAATGGGGGAGTAGTGAGGAAATGTATAGATAAAACACAATTAGTCATGAGTTGATAATTTTTAGAAGCCAGATGACGGATACATAGAGTTTTATTATGTTAATCTACATTTTTATAAGTTTAAAATTTTCCATAAACAAGATTTTTCTTAAGGGAAAATAAAACAGTAGAAATAGAAGGCACGTGCACACACACACACACACACACACACACACACACACACACACACACCCTGATCTGCAGAAAAAGTAGTATTAGAGGAAACGATACATTTTCTATTAGTTACAGTTTTAAATGCTTGTACTAGAAAGAATAAAAGGCTGAGAAATAAAAGATGTAAGCACACAATTTAAGTTAGAAAAAATAACAGCAAATTAATCCTCTCCCTGCAAAAGTGGAAGAAAGTATATAGGAAAGGTAAGAGCAAAAATTAATGACAACAAAGACCAACAAAGCCAAAAGTTGGCACTTTGGAAAGACTAATAAAATTGACAGACCTCTGGTAAAATTATTCAAGAAAAAGAGAGAGAAGGTACAAATGTTAAATGTTAGGACTGAAAGGGGACATAACTACAGATATAAGAAGAGATCAAATAGAGAATACTAAGAATGATTTTGTCAATATATTTGATTTTAAATGTAATAATATATGTTTTGAAAAACATAACTTAGAAAAGCTGACACAAGGAGAATAGCAAGTGCAAATTGTCCCATAATTATTAAAGAATATGAATTCGTAACTTAAGGTTTTTTTTTTTCCACACAGAAAACATCAAGTCCAGATACTTTTTTGAGGTGAGTTTCACCAGATGTTCAAGTAACAGGTCATTTCAGTTTTGTAACAATTCTTCCAAGGAAAAGGAAAGAGGAACTATTGTCCAACTTACCTGATTAGGCTGGTAGACTTTTTATAAGAAACTAGATAATATCAGGATGAAAAAGGAAAATCACTTGCTTACCTCACTCATAAACACAGATGTAAAAATCCTACACAATGAAAACACATCATGAACAAACTGAGTTTATCCCCAAAATATACATTTGATTTAACATAGAAATTTCATTATTGAAATTATTCCCATTACAGTTTTGAAAAAAGCCAATGCCTATTCAAGCTTAAGGAAAAAAAAAAGAAATCTCAGTAAAATATGAATATGAGAAAAAGTTCTTTATCTTACAAAGAGATCCTTATAAAAGGTCTCTACCAAAAACCTATTGTGAACAGTTTTCATAATGGTAAAATATTTCAGATTAGAAACAAAACAAGGAAGGTAATTATCACCGTTTCAACTCAACATTCAACATTGACTGGAGGTCCTAACCAGAGCTGTAAGATAAGATAAAGTAATAAAAGTTTAAAAGATTGAAATTGAAGAAATAAAACTCTCACTTGCTAATGATATGATTCTATACAGAGAAAACTCAAAGCAATCTACAAACTGTGAGAATTAATAAGGGTATTTACAAAGGTGGCTGGATAAAAGATCACATTTTAAATGCCATTTTATAACTGGGTAACTCTAATTAGAAAGCCTAATTTTCAAAAATGTCACACCACTTATAATAATAAGAAATGAAGCAAAGCCATTAAAAGATGTACAAAACCCTAAGAAAATATATAATATTCATGAACAGGGAGAGTTCAAGACTGTAAAGATATCAATTCTCTTTAAAGTGATCTATAAATTCAAAGTGATCTCAATCAAAACTCCAACAGCATTTTTTGAGGAATTTGACAAGCTGATTCAAAAATCTTTACAGAATAACAAAGGGCTAAGAATAATCAAGATACTCCCGGAGATGAATGTAGAGGAGATATCCCTACCAGATATCAAGGCTTGTAATAAAGTTATAGTAATTAAGATAGTGAAGAGGGATAAATTAGGAGTTTGAGATTAGCAGATACACACTACCATATAAAAAATAGATAACCAACAAGGTCCTACCGTATAGCACAGGGAACTATATTCAATACCTTATAATAACCTATAATGGAAAAGAATATGAAAAAGAATACATATATAACTGAATCGCTTTACTGTACACCAGAAACTAACACAACATTGTAAATCAACTACACTTCAGTAAGAAAAAGTTTTTCAAAAAGATAGTAGGGAATAGGACAGAGAAAGAAAAAAAATTGACTAGTGCAACTGAATAAAGAGCCCAGATACAGTCTCACACCTATATGAAAACTAGACATGGTATCCCAGATCAGTGGAAAATGAAGGAAATAGTCAATAAATGGTGTTGGACAATTAATTAGCTACTAGGAAACTGGATTTCTCTTTTATGCCATGCACAAAAATTGATTTTAAATGAATAAACTGAATATAAAAAACAAATGTTTTGTTGAATAAAATATAGTGTATCTTTATGACCTTAGGGAACAGAAAGATTTGTTTTGAAATATGGAAAAGCATTAGTCATAAAGAACAGGAAAATATTTATAAATTGAACTACCTTAAAATTAAGAAGTTCTGTTCATTTAATAATAATTATTTAAAAAGTGAAAATACAAGCCACTAACTAGGGAGGTGGGGAGAGGGAAGCTATCTGCAGCATACTTATTTTTTAAAAGAATTAATATCTAGAATATATAAAGAACTTTCAAAATGGTGAATAACGGCTTCCCTGGTGGCGCAGTGGTTAAGAATCCACCTGCCAATGCTAGAGGACACGAGTTCGAGCCCTGGTCCGCGTGAAGCAACTAAGTCCGGGAGCTACAACTACTGAAGCCCACACGCCTCGAGCCCGTGCTCCGCAACAAAAGAAGCCACCGGAATGAGAGCAGCAACGAAGAGTATCCCCCGTTCGCCGCTACTAGAGAAAGCCCGCGCGCAGCAACGAAGACCCAACGCAGCCAAAATTAAAAGAAATAAATTTTTTTAAAAAGGTGAATAAGCACTAAAAATTCATCTTTATTTGTAATAAAGGAAATACAAATTAAGAACATAGTGAGATATGATTTTTAAACTGCTGGATTGGCAAAAATAAAAATTTGACAATACCTAGTATGGGCAAGGCAGTGGAACAAGATGAAAAATGTAAAGATTCAAAAGCAGTTTGTAAAATAAGTTAGCATTATTTTTGTAAAGTCAACTAGCCATGTACTTTATAACCCAGTCCTAATCCTAGGTATATGCCCTGAAGAAAATGTGTATATATCTTGGAGAAAACATATGCTTCAGAATAAACATGAAAGAATGCTCACAGCAGCCTTGTTTGCAAGGATGGATAGGTAAGTATATGGAAGGATGGATGGATAGGTGGATGGGTGGATTGAGAGACAGAGAAAAAAACAAATGTTTATTGACAGGAAAACAAATTCTGATATGTCCCTGTGGTGGAATACCACACAGCAGTGAGGTTCAAGCCATTACTACACACATTGACATGGATGAATCTTAGAAATATAATGTTGAGGGATAAAAGCAAGTAGCAGAAGATAGCATAGAGTTTGATACCATTTTATAAATCTCAAAAACAACCAAAATTAAACAAAAGCCCTTCAAATAGGGAGAGGAAACACACCCTTTTTCACTGTTCCTACTGCTTCACTCTCTTTTGCCTTCTCCTTCTCTTCCTTATCTAATTCTTCCCATCCTTCAAGTCTTAAGTCTTCTCCTCAGTCCCCTGTCATACATTCCCAGGACACATTACAATCCATCTTTATAGGTAACAGTTCTCGAGTTGACCGTGTTGTAAACTTCTTGAAGGTAGAGAATTGTGTCTATTTTATTCACCACATAATCCTTATCCCTAGCACAGAATATGACACACTGAAGTGAATAAATGCATAATTAAATCGTGAACAAACAAATCTTGAATGCATAAATAAAAAGTGATGTGCAATTGGCCTTTTATATTCGTATCCATTATTAGTTCAGTGTTTACACCTTGGGGAATGCAAATGAAAGCTGAATTTTTGTAAATGAGTTCATTATGTAATATTTTACAACATGATTTTAGATCCCATAATCAAATCTTCCTGAGGTCTAGCACCAAAATCTTCCAAAATGGATTGCCAGACTATCTTACATTTGTCAAAAATTTCATGAATGTGGTGAAGAGGAAAGGTGTTGTTATCACCATCCAAAGTGCCAAGGAGAGACTTTTTCACACATTTTGTGATTTTAAAGAAAGTTTAACGTTGCGATTTTTATCACTATCTGACTGTGCTAGGCATAAAGTGAGAGTTAATAGTCTGAATTTTTCTATGATAATAATAATGTTGCTCAACAGCTGCTACTTCGCTTGACTTTGACATAAAATATTTTAAGCTGAAAAAGTAGGTTAAAATACATACTTTTGAAAGCATTCTAGGGAAGTGCTAATTTTTCTAAAAGTAGATTGATAGTAAAACTCTGAAGCCTGGATTTATTTTCACCTAACTTAACAGCAAATATTTTTGAATAAAATATGAATTTAAATATAAGGTATATTGGTATAATATATTGGGATTAAATATTGACAATGTGACAGAATAGAAAGGACATTAGGCTACTTGCTTGAAGACCCAAGCTCTCATTCCGTCTCTGTCTCTTACTAGCCATGTGACTACTAATGAGTCATTTAAATTTTCTGGGTCTTGGCTTCTCAATACATAAAATAAAGAGATTGAACAAGTAACCAAGTAATTATCAACACCTGGTTGCAAAAATTCAAAATTATGCATGCTACAAAGTTTCATTATACATGTGTGTGGTTAGCCCAACACATTTGGAAGGATCCGTTCCAACTTTGCTTAAATTGGAAGCAGTGACCATCTATTCCAATATTTATCCTGGCAAGACCAAAGGCCAATTTCATTCTTACACTGAGGCTATCACTTCCAAAGACAGAGACTCAAGAGGTTTGCGCTGGTAGAGGCCCTTTGTGGGCATTTATCTACCCCCCAAGCTAGTAAGCCTGCTGGCCTCCTGGGATGGGACATGGACTCCACAGCCGGGAAGGCAGGGTGCTCTCCGGACTGCTCTGTGCAGGAGATGGGCTGCCAGAAGTGCTACCGAAGGCATTTTCCACAAGTGCCACCCTGTCTTGAGGACAGGGACACTCCTAGCTTTCATTAATTTGAATACAGCTATGTGAAGTTTAGATTTTGGAGTGTTTACGTTTCTCTCCAAAGAGCTGTTTGAGCACAGAATCCTCATTCTATCACCATAGACAAAGAAGAGAGAGCTGAGGACATCTGTGCCTTTGCTATAAAGAATTCATGTACCAAAGAGCCCTTCTCTAAGAGTCAATTTTCTTCTGTCCCTTAAAGGAAAGGGAATACGAATGGGGGACTCCTCTATAGTACTTTTGAAATTTTTATTTCCATGGAGAGATGAGTGTCACTTGTCTTTCTAATGGTTTGTTCGGCCTTTCGGGTCTGGTGGGGAACTGTGGGATGAGGGATAGGAGGAGCTAGAACAATATTTGGCTTTGAGAACTGGTGTACAGTAATCTATGCAAGCTTCTAGCCCCTCTACCTCTTCACATTTGTATTCGGCCACTTGGAATGGTCAAAAAAATTCACAGTTAATTTCAGCTACTTCATCCATTTATTTATTGAACATCTACTATATGTTAGCATTGCCCATAGTGCTGGACAATAATACAATACAGTACAATACATAATAATTAATAAAGAGCTGCCCAATCTTTTGAAGGAAAATGATTAATAAACAGAAAATTGCAATACAACATGATAAGTTCAGAAGCGTGTGTGTGGGTGTATGTGTGTGGTGTGTAAAATATATATACTTTAAGCTTCTCCTGAGAGTCATGAAGATGTTTTGAACAAATGGAAAGACATACACTCTTCTTGAACAGAAAGATTCATTATTCTAAATATAAACATCCTCTCTTAATTCACCTATAAAATTATCACAATCCCACCTAAAAGGCCATCAGGATTTTCTAACTAATTAAGCTATTTTCAAATATCATATAGAAAAGTAAATGTTTTAAAACACTCAAGAAATTTTTAAAAAATTTAATTTATTTATTTTTGGCTGCTTTGGGTCTTCGTTGCTGTGCGCGGGCTTTCTCTAGTTGTGGAGAGCAGGGGCTACTCTTCGTTGCGGTGCGTGGGCTTCTCATTGCAGTGGTTTCTCTTGTTGCAGAGCACCAGCTCTAAGCATGCGGGCTTCAGTAGTTGCGGCACGCAGGCTCAGTAGTTGTGGCTCACAGGCTCTGGAGCACAGGCTCAGTAGTTTTGGCGCAGGGGCTTAGTTGCTCCACGGCATGTGGAATCTTCCCGGACCAGGGCTCAAACCCGTGTCCCCTGCATTAGCAGGCGGATTCTTAACCACTGCGCCACCAGGGAAGCCCTCAAGAGACTTTTTAAAACAGAGAAAGGAGGAGAGACCAGCCCTATGACATACAAAATGTATTATCAATCTACCATAAAATAAACAAATCAATGGACCAGAACAAAGTCCAGAAATAGAATCAAGAACATGTGAAAAATGAGTATATGCTAAGGTGGCATTTCAAAGCAGTGGAGAAAAGATGACCCATTTTATATCATTTACAGATTTAGCAGATATGCAATTATGGTTCACAGCTAATGTCAGATCTTTTACTGTCTGAGGCTTTAAATAATCTTACTAGAGTGGTAGATGCTTTTGGATTAATAAACTCTTGTGCACTGTAACAATTTGGATGGAAAATGGTCCCAAGCTGGCAAAGAGTTTAGTTTATGTCATATTGAGTCAGTCTTCCTCTACAGATTTGATTTTCCAAATTAAACGTGATTATTGCATCTCTTCTTAATTGGTTTATAGTTTGTAAATGATCATAAGTGTCTCTAGTGTGAAAGAATTGTTTTCAGTTAATTTTTTATGTATAATGCATGACACAGAAAGCTCAATTTTCATCTTTCCAATATGATTTCAAAGAGTAATTGGAACCTGTAAAAGAAATGTTTTGGCCACCAAAATATTTATATACTCAGTTCAATATGTGCCAGAAAGTGTGCAAAATGCTGGAAATACAGCAATGGAGGTACTTGGTTGCTCTTACTCTAGTAGGATTTAAGGCCAAGGGCACAAATGATTATATAATTAAAATATGAAAGTTAGAGAAGGCAGGGCTTCCATCTGGCCTAGGGTGGGACAAACTGCGGGTGAATGGACAGAAGTGTCAGGAGACAATTTCCCTAGTAGATGACATCAAGCAATCATGATTCTAAGTCTGCTATATGTATAGATTCCCATGGGATAGTTAAAGTTCCTGAATCATACACACATAGGTGATTTTTACTAAGGCCGATTCTATCTAAGGGACAACAAACCACTGTGTATTGATAATAGTCAGTCAATGGGATTTGCGGAGACTCTAATGATGGCCCTGTTTATGAGACTCTGATAATGGCACTGTTTCTTCAACACTTTCCCCTCCTGGATCTCAGGGAGAAAGACTATATAGCATGATGAAGAAAGGAACAACTTGATAGAGTCATCAGGATTTGGGATCATCTTCTAGTTCTGCTCCCTGACTATTGGGCAGGCTTAATTAAGCAGGCTACTTCCACTTTCTTTTCACAAACATGGTATGATAATACTTATCTGGCTCAACTGCTGTAAGAATCACGTGAGACGCTGTATTTATGACAGCACAATATTTTGAAACGGTAGCCATTGGTATCTCACTCCCAGGAAACCCCCCTCCTGCTCATCCTCCCTTTTACCTTTACCACTGACCCTGAGGGTGAGGCCCACTGACTCCCCGAGGCCAAATGAAAACCGTCAGATGATTGTCTTCAACTCCCAGAATAGATGCTGAAAACCCACAGCGGAAACAATAGTTTTGAGAGCCAAGGTTCTGCTTGTAAAAATATTTTGTTTGGGTTTGCTTTGGAGAGAGAAATGTGTTTTTTGGACTGTCAGAAAGGTCAAGGATCTGAAGAAGTAGGGAGATAAATTTTGTACCATAAACACAAGAGTTAGAAAGACTCTTGCCTGATGGTGTGAGAGCCAGTTTTTCCATCCCCAAAGGTGTAGAGTTGGAGGAGCTGAAGTAGAGAGAGGAGAGCTGAGATGGGGAAGAAGAGTAGTCAGTGCTGGGGAGGCCCCCTGAGATGTCATTCTGCTCAAGACTTGAGGGAGCAGATTGAAAACCTCAAACAGATTTGGTGGTTCCGAGAGCAGTGAGGACAGGAGCTTTACTTTCCAGGTAAAGTCTGAGATAGTGTGGAAGCCATTAGAAACAAGTGGAAGCCAGGCCTGTCCAAGTGGAGAGGCTCTCCCATGACCCCAGGAAGCTGTGGGACAGCACCTGCAGGTGTTGTGGGCCCTGAGAGGGTCCCACAGAGGCCGGTAGAGGATGGAGACTACAAGGGTCTTGATTGCAGGCCTGCTGCTAACATCTGTGGACTTAGAAGGACCTACAGTTAAGGATGCAGGAGCTGTGAGAGTGTATGATGTGGTATTTGCCCAAATTGTATATATAAACAGCTTTGAGAAGAGCCTGGAATTAGTAGATGCTTACTAAGCAGTAGCTATAATTATTGTTGACATTCTGAACCTTAGACCAATGATTATCAATATTACAACACCTATTGGAAAGCTAAGATTAAGCTGAAGTAGAATAATGGAAACGAATATTTGGCAAATACTTTTCCCTGCTTGCGTCTGACACCGTGCTCTGTTTCATCACATGCTAGTTAGATGATTGATGGATGATAAGTGGGATAAGAAGAAGTATCGGTCAATTGCACAAAGTGATGGTTTCTTGTGTACTTCTCTGTGAACCGCTGAAAATGTACAAATAAAACTACAGTGCTCTAATTAAAACTCATCTCAAAAATCGAAGGTAATACTTAGATCAAGAAAACTTCAAATGATCTTTGTGTATTCAAGAATATCTGCTGCTAAATGGGTACCTTGTCCTGATGGAGGATGGTGCGGTAGATTCTTGCGCACGTTTAGTTTGTAACTTCCATGACTAACAGATTTTCAAGTCTTTTTACCAGAGGCAGTGATCTCGGGAACAAGGGATGGGTTGGGGGGTGGATACATGTTTCTAAATTGTGGTAGACCACATGAACTTCAAAGTTAGTGGATAAAGATAAAACCATGGATCTGTCTAGGAAAATGAATTTATTTGCATCTAAATAGCAGTCATGTGATAGATAAGGGATTTTCTAAAATATGTGAACTTTCGGCAAAACGTCAGAACAGGGCTTGCATGCAAATATCAAACTTCCAGTCCAATGGAAAAAAAAGTCCTATAAGCTCGACTTGACTAAAGGACTAACTCTTGGGACTTCCCTGGTGGCGCAGTGGTTAAGAATCTGCCTGCCAATGCAGGGAACACGGGTTCAATCCCTGGTCCGCGAAGATCCCACATGCCGCGGAGCAACTAAGCCCGTGCGCCACAACTACTGAGCCTGCATGCTACAACTACTGAAGCCTGTGAGCCTAGAGCCCGTGCTCCGCAACAAGAGAAGCTACAGCAATAAGAAGCCCGCGCACCGCAACGAAGAGTAGCCCCTGCTCACCGCAGCTAGAGAAAGCCCACGCGCAGCAACAAAGACCTAATGCAGCCAAAAATCAATCAAAAAAAAAAAAAAAAGACTAACTCTTTTCACGCCGCTAAAAAAGTAAGAGTTTTGTTTCAGAAATATTAATGTTACATCTGAATCAGGCAATATTAAGAGGTTTGTGCAAAAACCTTGATATTCATTACAAAAAAATTATATAATTGTTAGATTATTCATGTTCTTTTTTGAAGGTTAAAAAGGGGTATTTGTCAAAATGTGTTGTTTCAAATTTAAGTGCTTCAGATTCACTGCTCTTCACCCCCAGTCAGTCCACTGTGTACTTTGTTAAAATGCTTTCTTTCATCCCCAATTACACAGAATTTTCAGGTTGTATAGTTTTAGCGGTACCTAGGCATTCTACTAAATAGCTGATTGCAAATTTTTCTTGTTGCTCTAATTGACTAAATACATGAAAAAGATGAATGGCATGACCCAGAAGATGGGGAAATGACCAGTGAGAAAGGAAGAGAAGTTAGGAAGTAAAAGGTAAAAAAAATTAGATTTCAAAGTATGTCTTGCCTTTATACTTACATTCCATGAGCCATAGTTCGGTACTCAATTCTAAACCAGGCATTCTTTTCTTCCCCTCTGTCCAATATATATATTTAAATTGAAGTGTAGTTGATTTACAGTGTTGTGTTAGTTTAAACCAGACATTCTTAGTTGGAGAAAATAACTAAGCCTAGAATGTCTATTTTCCCACTGGGGCCAGTACTGTGCCCAGCCAGTATCTTCTTGGACTGGTTAGTCCCTTAACCTCACCCCTTGCTAAGACTCTTTCCAATCATCAGTGTAAATTTGACTGGATTTCATCATGCTGTACCTTTTAGGCAAAAAGTCAAATAATTACTCCTATAAGAAAAAGAGAAAGTTAATAAATCACTATCTGTGTTAACTAACCTTACTGTGGTAATCATTTTGCAATATGTACATATATCTAATCATCCCATTGTACACCTTCACATATGTATGTTGTATGTCAATAATATCTCTATAAAGCTGGGAAATAAATAAATAAATCTCTAGCTAGCCTGATAAAGGATAAAAAGAAAATGTACAAATAATTAAAATTAAGAATAAGGATGGGTGAATCATTTCCATATGCTGAGAGAATTAAAACAGAATTATGAAAAAATACTTTTAAAAACTCCGTGCTAATTTTTAAAATTTATATTCAATGTATTGATTTCTAGGAAAATATAAATGAACAAAAATGAGGCCAAAACCTTAATTAACAGATCAATAAACATGAAAGAAATAGAAGATATTGTCAAAGAGTTACCTCTCCCTTCCTACATACCAAAATATGCTAGGTCTAGTTTGTTTCAGAGTTGAATAATTTCAAACCTGCGTGGAGTCTTTGTCACTTAAGCTTTTCAGAATATGAAGAAACACAGTTTCTAAATTCTCTTTGTGAAGCCAATAGTGATAAAAATTAGTTTAGAAAAGGAAAAGTACAGATTAATCCTACTTATTGGTGCAAAAATGCAAAATGAAGTACCAATAAACAGAATCCCACAGTTTATCAAAAGAATAATACACCGTATCAAATAGTGTTATTCAAGAAATTTAAGAAATGTTCAATATTTTTTAAAAAGATTAATATAATTCCCAACTACAAGGTTAAAGGAAAATATGTGATCTGCATAGTTGCTGAAAAGACATTTGACAAAATGTGTCTTCCATTCCAAATGCTTAGAAAATATTGCCAAGGGCTTCCCTGGTGGCGCAGTGGTTGAGAGTCTGCCTGCCAATGCAGGGGACACGGGTTCGAGCCCTAGTCTGGGAGGATCCCACATGCCGCGGAGCAACTAGGCCCGTGAGCCACAATTGCTGAGCCTGCGCGTCTGGAGCCTGTGCTCCGCAACAAGAGAGGCCGCGATAGTGAGAGGCCCGCGCACCGCGATGAAGAGTGGCCCCCGCTTGCTGCAACTGGAGGAAGCCCTCGCACAGAAATGAAGACCCAACACAGCCATAAATAAATAAATAAATAAATAAAATTTAAAAAAAAAGAAAATATTGCCAAAACAGGAAGAGAAAGACATGTTTTAATTTGATAAAAGCATATATTTTAAACTTATAGCATCATTATGCTTAATGGTGAAACATTAGACAAGGATGTCTGCTATTCCCACTATTACTTAACATTGTTCTGGAAGTTCAAGCCAATGCAATAAAAGAACAAAATAGGAAGTAGAAACAATGTAAAGGTGGCAACTGCCTAACTATTTGGAAAAGAAATTAAACTGGACCTTATCTTACTCTTTATACCAAAATAAATTCTGTACATATTAAAATTTTAAGTATTAAAAACCCCATAAAATAACTTACAATTATTTTTTATAATATTGGGTGAGGAAAGCCTTCCTAAATATGACACAAAAGCACAAAATCATAAAGAAAGAATCAAGGATTTAACTACATTTAAACAGAAAGCTTTTGTGGAGACAAAAAAAATGCACCATTAGTAAGCCTGAAGAACTGGAGACAAAGTAAAAAAAATATTGGACATTCAATAGATAAAAGGCAAAGCACATGTAGCAGAGAGAGAGAGAGAAAGGGTGTTCACCATTTGAACAAAGTATAGCATGTTATATCTTCCTATTGCAAATGAAAATAGGATAGTTGCTTACGAGATGGATAAAATTAAAGAGATTGACAGTCCTTGTATTGGTGAGAGTGTGGTAGGACTTGAATTTATATAATTTTGGTGGGAGTATAAATCAGCATAACTTTTCTGAAGGTCAGCCTGGAAATATTTATCAGACTTTAAAATACTAACACTCCGTACACTTTGGTTAAGGGAGAAAATTGGTACAAATGGAAACTCTTTTGCAGTATCTAGCAAAGCTGCTCATAAACATAACTTAGGACTCAGCAATTCCTCTCCTAGGTATATACCCAGAAAACATGTGTAAATATGCACCGAAAGACATCTACAAGAATGTTCTTAACTCCAACCTAGATATAATCTAAATTTCCAGTAGAATACATAAGTACATTTTAGTATTTCCTACAATGGAATAATAATGGAAATTAGCAAACAACTGCCACTCAAAAGTACAGATGAATCTCAAAAATGTTGGGGGAAAGGCCAGGCATGAAAAAGTACATAGTGCCTGATTCCATTTAAAAAGTTCAAAAACAGACATAACAGTCTGAAATTGGAAGGCAGGGTAGTAATTACTTTAGGGAGGGATGGGGGGTAACTGGGATGGGGCAGAGGATGGCTTCTAGGTGGGAATAATGTTTTATTTATTGACTTGTGTGTACTCTATTCATGAAAATTCATCAAAGCTGTACAATTAGATTTGGTACACTATTCCTATGTATGTTATGTGTTTAATTTTTAAGATATTTAAATGTGTATAATCTTTGAACTATTAAAGAATTCCATTAAAGGAACTTATCCTAAGAATATAACAGTTCAAATGTGCAAGCTTGTATCATAGTATTATCACTAGAAAAATTGAAACAACTTAAAATCTGTCAAAAAAAGATTGGTTAATTATAGAATATTACATACCCATTTAAAAGATTATGTATATCTATATTCACTGGCATAGAAAGAATTCCTAAATGTACTGTTTGATGATAACAACGAAAGCAAAACCTGCATAGTGCCATGTACATAAAATTGAGTTGTATGTGTAGAGAAATATAAAGAACATTCATTAAAAATATTAATAGGGGATAATTTGGGGTTGTACATTTTCTATGCAGGTGAATGTTATTTTTACAAACAGAAAGATGCATTTCTTTTCATTTTGAAGATAAAAGGATTGCTTATACCATAAGTTTTTTATTAATACATTTTAACAGAAAAATATGGATTATACAATGAGGCTATTTGGGAATGACACAAGTCCGTTCCCTAGGTGTTCTATGTGTTCAATTGTTCTACCTTCCAGGTCTATTTTGAGATTCCTTTACATCTAGTTAAAGACTTTGAGGTGGGGAGATAATCCAAGTGGACCCAATCTTATCTTATCACGAGTCTTTAAAATTGGAGAAGCTTTCCTGGCTGTGGTTAAAGAGGGATGTGATTATGAAAGAAGAGTCAAAGAGATGCAGTGTTTCTGGCTCTGATGATGGGGGGAGGGAACAAGCAAGGGCAGCCTCTAGAAGCTAGAAGAGGCGTCTCCAGAAAGGAACGTAGGCCTGCTAACACTCTGATTTTAGCCCAGTGAGACTCGAGTCAGACTTACGACCTACAGAAACATAAGAAAATAAATTTGTGTTGTTTTAACCCTAAATTTGTGGCAATTTGTTAACAGGTACAATAGGAAACAAATACACTCACTTTTTAGTTTTTGAGGGCTTTACAGTTTATAAATACTTTGTCTTACATCTAGGTGTTTTTTTTGTTTGTTTTTTGTTTTGTTTTGTTTTAAAGAAAATGGAAAGCTTTAAGCAAAAACGAACTCAAAATAATAGAGCATGAGAAATGGACAATTTCCAATATCCGATGGTTGACTGGTCAATGTACGCATGAGAAAAAGCTAAAATTTCTGAATGTGTCTGAGATGAAAGAAAACAAATAAAAACACATCCAGAGAACATCAGTCTCTGATTAGTGGCTGCTCCTCAAAATTGTCAAAGGCAATTTTTCTTAGGATATTTATAAAGCTTACAGTTGACTTGTTGCATTACACACAGGCCTCGGCTCCGGAACCTTGTTCAGACTCTGATCAGACCAGTGGTCCATGTCCTATTTTCTTTATTTTACTCTTAGATCCTCAAACAGAGCTTGCTTTCTTCTCTTCTTGGTAACTAACACCATCCAGCCTTCCCAGAAGGTGCTATTCCCCCAACCTGCCTGCAGGGTGGCCCATGTTTCCCGCTTCCTCACTGCCTTTAAAGATAACATAGGGTCGGGCTTCCCTGGTGGCGCAGTGGTTGAGAATCTGCCTGCCAATGCAGGGAACATAGGTTCGATCCCTGGTCTGGGAAGATCCCACATGCTGCGGAGCAACTAGGCCCGTGAGCCACAACCACTGAACCTGCGCGTCTGGAGCCTGTGCTCCGCAACAAGAGAGGCCGCGATAGTGAAAGGCCCGCGCACCGCGATGAAGAGTGGCCCCCACTTGACGCAACTAGAGAAAGCCCTCGCACAGAAACGATAGACCCAACACAGCCAAAAAAAAAAAAAAAAAAAAAAGGTAACACAGGGTCTCAGTTCGTTTGCAGGATTTCCCTTCTAATTGCTAGAGTGAAAAAGACGGAATGACAAAAACCACAAATGTGGGGAAGGTCTTAGTCTATGGCTCCTAACTGATTAAAATCATAACTGCTGAGGAGGAACAGACACACAAAGGATATGAAATTAAAATTTAATAATTGGGAAAATAATAAGTGGCTATGATGTTCGTGCATGAATATTCTGTGTGTGTGTGTGTGTGTGTGTGTGTGTGTGTGTGTGCGTGTAACATATATAATAACTCCAACCCTGGACTTTTCTCTTTTTTCTCCACTGTGGAATTGAACAATTATTCAATGGCAACACTGGAAGAAGCCATAGAGGTCATTTAGTTCAATCCCCGCATTTTGCCAAGGGAAGATTGAAAGCCAGACGGAGGGAGATTTGTCTGTCCTTTGACTTCTTTTTCTTTGCTTTTCAATCTTTCCCATCAGCATCACATCAACCGAATGATCAGATGAGATTATTCAGTCTGGGGTCATTCTCTTCCTTATTCTTACTAACCATGACAATCTATCCCTTTAATGCCTTTCCCTCCTATCTAATCTTTAATACTATTAATCCATTTCTTTCATGATTAGCCTCTGCTTGATTCTTCTTTTATAGATAAACTGAGTCATCAGCAGACATTTAGCTAGAAGTCAGCCTTGTTATATGTCCAGCCCGTAGAAGTCTGTGACTTTCTATCTTATCCTATCTCCTGAATCAAAGGTTTTTGTTGATCTAACTTTCTTATCATGTCAAGTGTTAATCTTCTTTTAGTGACAGAGGAATTGCCAAACTAAAGTACTTTGGAAACATGAATACACTGACCTATCATTTCAAAGTCATCACACAACCAAAATCCTACTTGTCCTATAGACACACCTGTACTGAAAATGGAAGTGCAGTGTCCAAGTTTCCAGAGTCATGGAAATCTTGCAATCCTCAGAAAGAAGGCTATGAAAAGATGGCAGGCAAGCCTGGCAATTTCACTCTGTGTATTAATCCAAATTTGGTATAAAAAATAATAATAGCTAATATTTATCCAGTGCTTAAATGTGTTAGTTATTATTCTAAGCACTTTACATAGATTATCTGTTTTAATCCCATGAGTTAAGGGCAGTTATTGCCTCTATTTCATACATGGGAAAATGTGAGCACAGAGCAGTTAAACTATTTGCTCAAGCCCCAGAAACAGTAAAAGTGGAGCCAGGATTTAGAGAGTTAGATTGAGTCTAGTCTCCTAACCTCTCTGACAAGCCACCTCTGATAGGGAGCTAACACGAATCAACCTCCACCCACACGTTGTATTTGGAAAGAGCATCTTTGGAAGCATGGCCTACAGACCATGCTTGGAGTTTCAGGATCCAATAAGCATATAGAACAGCTTTCAAGGAACTTGAAGTGACCGCATGCTTTTTAGTCTTGTCAAGACCCAAAGGAAAATTCCCCACTGCTCCAGATCCTGCTGCTAAGCCCCATGATTCAGCGATGCTGTCAGGAAGGACAGCTTTTAAATTGCCTTCACAACATAAGATGCACTTTCTAGTAAGTTGGCTAATTCTTAGAAGTTCAGCTCAGAGCTTTAGTTCTGTCTTGGATGGGACACAAACTCCTGGATCTGCCCTTGCCTCTCTCTGACTTTGTTGAAGTCTAGAGTCTTATTTTGCAGTGGCTCAGAACTGAAACTAGACCACCTGCCTGAGCTGCTCAGACTGTACACACAGCTTGTAAGGACTGCCAAACATGAAGCGCAGCTGCAAAACAAACCTAATCGTCTCCATTGGAAGTTAGTCTCCAAAGGAATCAGGAATAATATGACCGGCTTATGCAAACTACCCAAACAAGGGCCACCTTTGGCCAATTAGTCTGCCATGTTGGAATGTTCACTAATCATAGGCAGGGTGGAAGCTTTCGTCCACTTGTACGCTTCTGAATACCTCCTATTTGGAAATGATTTCTAACCCATTTCTCCAGCAATTGCCCCTCTTACTAGCATATTACTGATTCATATTTCCAACTTGGACTAAAGCAAAACATATTTTCTTCTTCTTTTTTTTTTTTAACATCTTTACTGGAGTATAATTGCTTTACAATGGTGTGTTAGTTTCTGCTTTATAACAAAGTGAATCAGTTATACATATACATATATCCCCATATCTCTTCCCTCTGGCATCTCCCTCCCTCCCACCCTCCCTATCCCACCCCTCTGGGTGGTCACAAAGCACCGAGCTGATCTCCCTGTGCTATGCGGCTGCTTCCCACTAGCTATCTATTTTACATTTGGTAGTGTATATATGTCCATGCCACTCTCTCACTTCATCCCAGCTTACCCTTCCCCCTCCCTGTGTCCTCAAGTCCATTCTCTAGTAGGTCTGTGTCTTTATTCCCATCTTGCCCCTAGGTTCTTCATGACCATTTTTTTGGTTTGTTTTATAGATTCCATGTACATATGTGTTAGCACACGGTATTTGTTTTTCTCTTTCTGACTTACTTCACTCTGTATGACAGACTTTAGGTCCATCTACCTCACTACAAATAACTCAATTTCGTTTCTTTTTATGGCTGAGTAATATTCCACTGTATATATGTGCCACATCTTCTTTATCCATTCATCTGTCGGTGGACACTTAGGTAGCTTCCATGTCCTGGCTATTGTAAATAGAACTGCAATGAACACTGTGGTACATGACTCTTTTTGAATTATGGTTTTCTCAGGGTATATGCCCAGTAGTGGGATTGCTGGGTCATATGGTAGCTCTATTTTTAGTTTTTTAAGGAGCCTCCATGCTGTTCTCCATAGTGGCTCTATCAGTTTACATTCCCACCAACAGTGCAAGAGGGTTCCCTTTTCTCCACACCCTCTCCAGCACTGATTGTTTGTAGATTTTTTGATGATGGCCATTCTGACCGGTGTGAGGCGATACCTCATGGTAATTTTGATTTGCATTTCTCTAATGATTAATGATGTTGAGCATTCTTTCATGTGTTTGTTGGCAATCTGTATATCTTCTTTGGAGAAATGTCTATTTAGGTCTTCTGCCCATTTTTGGATTGGGTTGTTTGTTTTTTTGATATTGAGCTGCATGAGCTGCTTGTAAATTTTAGAGATTAATCCTTTGTCAGTTGCTTCATTTGCAAGTATTTTCTCCCACTCTGAGGGTTGTCTTTTCGTCTTGCTTATGGTTTCCTTTGCTGTGCAAAAGCTTTGAAGCTTCATTAGGTCCCATTTGTTTATTTTTGTTTTTATTTCCATTTTTCTAGGAGGTGGGTCAAAAAGGATCTTGCTGTGATGTGTCACAGAGTGTTCTGCCTATGTTTTCCTCTAATAGTTTTATAGTGTCTTACATTTAGGTCTTTAATCCATTTTGAGTTTATTTTTGTGTATGGTGTTAGGGAGTATTCTAATTTCATTCTTTTGCATGTAGCTGTCCAGTTTTCCCAGCACCACTTATTGAAGAGGCTGTCTTTTCTCCACTGTATAGTCTTGCCTCCTTTATCAAAGATAAGGTGACCATATGTGCATGGGTTTATCTCTGGGCTTTCTATCTTGTTCCATTGATCTATATTTCTGTTTTTGTGCCAGTACCATACTGTCTTGATTACTGTAGCTTTGTAGTATAGTCTGAAGTCAGGGAGCCTGATTCCTCCAGCTCCATTTTTTGTTCTCAAGATTGCTTTGGCTATTTGGGGTGTTTCGTGTTTCCATACAAATTGTGAAATTTTTTGTTCTAGTTCTGTGAAAAATGCCAGTGGTAGTTTGGTAGGGATTGCATTGAATCTGTAGATTACTTTGGGTAGTATAGTCATTTTCACAATGTTGATTCTTCCAATCCAAGAACATGGTATATCTCTCCATCTATTTGTATCATCTTTAATTTCTTTCATCAGTGTCTTATAATTTTCTGCATATAGGTCTTTTGTCTCCTTAGGTAGGTTTATTCCTAGATATTTTATTCTTTTTGTTGCAATGGTAATGGGAGTGTTTTCTTAATTTCACTTTCAGATTTTTCATCATTAGTGTATAGGAATGCAAGAGATTTCTGTGCATTAATTTTGTATCCTGCTACTTTACCAAATTCATTGATTAGCTCTAGTAGTTTTCTGGTAGCATCTTTAGGATTCTCTACGTATAGTATCATGTCATCTGCAAACAGTGACAGCTTTACTTCTTCTTTTCTGATTTGGAGTCCTTTTATTTCTTTTTCTTCTCTGATTTCTGTGGCCAAAACTTCCAAAACTATGTTGAATAATAGTGGTGAGAGTGGGCAACCTTGTCTTGTTCCTGATCTTAATGGAAATGGTTTCAGTTTTTCACCACTGAGGACGATGTTGGCTATGGGTTTGTCATATATGGCCTTTATTATGTTGAGGTAAGTTCCCTCTATGCCTACTTTCTGGAGGGTTTTTATCATAAATGGGTGTTGAATTTTGTCGAAAGCTTTCTCTGCATCTATTGAGATGATCATATGGTTTTTCTCCATCAATTTGTTAATATGGGGTATCACATTGATTGATTTGCATATATTGAAGAATCCTTGCATTCCTGGGATAAACCCCACTTGATCATGGTGTATGATCCTTTTAATGTGCTGTTGGATTCTGTTTGCTAGTATTTTGTTGAGGATTTTTGCATCTATGTTCATCAGTGATATTGGCCTGTAGTTTTCTTTCTTTGTGACCTCTTTGTCTGGTTTTGGTATCAGGGTGATGGTGGCCTCGTAGAATGAGTTTCGGAGTGTTCCTTCCTCTGCTATATTTGGAAGAGTTTGAGAAGGATAGGTGTTAGCTCTTCTCTAAATGTTTGATAGAATTCGCCTGTGAAGCCATCTGGTTCTGGGCTTTTGTTTGTTGGAAGATTTTTAATCATAGTTTCAATTTCAGTGCTTGTGATTTGTCTGTTCATATTTTCTATTTCTTCCCAGTTCAGCCTCAGAAGGTTGTGCTTTTCTAAGAATTTGTCCATTCCTTCCAGGTTGTCCATTTTATTGGCATAGAGTTGCTTGTAGTAATCTCTCATGATCTTTTGTATTTCTTCAGTGTCATTTGTTACTTCTCCTTTTTCATTTCTAATTCTATTGATTTGAGTCTTCTCCCTTTTTTTCTTGATGAGTCTGGCTAATGGTTTATCAATTTTGTTTATCTTCTCAAAGAACCAGCTTTTAATTTTATTGATCTTTGCTATCGTTTCCTTCATTTCTTTTTCATTTATTTCTGATCTGATCTTTATGATTTCTTTCCTTCTGCTAACTTTGGGGTTTTTTGTTCTTCTTTCTCTAATTGCTTTAGGTGTAAGGTTAGATTGTTTATTTGAGACATTTCTTGTTTCTTAAGGTAGGATTGTATTGCTATAAACTTCACTCTTAGAACTGCTTTTGCTGCATCCCAAAGGTTTTGGATCGTCGTGTTTTCATTGTCATTTGTTTCCAGGTATTTTTTGATTTCCTCTTTGATTTCTTCAGTGATCTCTTGGTTATTTAGTAGTGGATTGTTTAGCCTCCATGTGTTTGTATTTTTTACAGATTTTTTCCTGTAATTGATATCTAGTCTCATAGCATTGTGTTCGGAAAAGATACTTGATACGATTTCAATTTTCTTAAATTTACTGAGGCTTGATTTGTGACCCAAGATATGATCTATCCTGGAGAATGTTGCATGAGCACTTCAGAAGAAAGTGTATTCTGTTGGTTTTGGATGGAATGTCCTATAAATATCAATTAAATCTATCTGGTCTATTGTGTCATTTAAAGCTTGAGTTTCCTTATTAATTTTCTGTCTGGATGATCTGTCCATTGGTGTTAAGTGAGGTGTTAAAGTCCCCCACTATTACTGTGTTACTGTTGATTTCCTCTTCTCTAGCTGTTAGCATTTGCCTTATGTATTGTGGTGCTCCTATGTTGGGTGTGTATGTATTTATAATTGTTATATCTTCTTCTTGAATTGATCCCTTGATCATTATGTAGTGTCCTTCCTTGTCTCTTGTAACATTCTTAATTTTAAAGTCTATTTTATCTGATATGAGTATTGCTATTCCAGCTTTCTTTTGATTTCCATTTGCATGGAATATCTTTTTCCATCCCCCCACTTTCAGTCTGTATGTGTCCCTAGGTCTGAAGTGGGTCTCTTGTAGACAGCATATATATGGGTCTTGTTTTTGTATCCATTCAGTGAGCCTGTGTCTTTTGGTTGGAGCATTTAATCCATTCACATTTAAGGTAATTATTGATATGTATGTTCCTATTACCATTTTCTTAATTGTTTTGGGTTTGTCTTTGTAGGTCCTTTTCTTCTCTTGTGTGTCCCACTTAGAGAAGTTCCTTCAGCATTTGTTGTAGAGCTGGTTTGGTGGTGCTGAATTCTCTCAGCTTTTGTTTGTCTGTAAACCTTTTGATTTCTCCATCAAATCTGAATGAGATCCTTTCCGGGTAGAGTAATCTTGGTTGTACGTTTTTCCCTTTCATCACTTTAAGTATATCACACCTCTGCCTTCTGGCTTGTAGAGTTTCTGCTGAGAAATCAGCTGTTAACCTTATGGGAGTTCCCTTGTATGTTATCTGCCATTTTTCCCTTGTTGCTTTCAATAATTTTTCTTTGTCTTTAATTTTTGTCAGTTTGATTACTATGTGTCTCAGCGTGTTTCTCCTTGGGTTTATCCTTCCTGGGACTCTCTGCTCTTCCTGGACTTGGGTGGCTATTTCCTTTCCCATGTTAGAGAAGTTTTCGACTGTAATCTCTTCAAATATTTCTTGGCTCCTTTCTCTCTCTTTTCTCCTTCTGGGGCCCGTATAATGTGAATGTTGGTGCATTTAATGTTGTCCCAGAGGTCTCTTAGGCTGTCTTCATTTCTTTTTGTTCTTTTCTCTTTATTCTGTTCTGCAGCAGTGAATTCCACCATTCTGTCTTCCAGGTCACTTATCCATTCTTCTGCTTCAGTTATTCTGCTATTGATTCCTTCTAGTGTATTTTTCATTTCAGTTATTGTATTGTTCATCTCTGTTTATGTGTTCTTTAATTCTTCTAGGCCTTTGTTAAACATTTCTTGCATCATCTCGATCTTTGCCTTCATTCTTTTGCCGAGGTCCTGGATCATCTTCACGGTCATTGTTCTGAATTCTTTTTCTGGAAGGTTGCCTATCTCCACTTCATTTTGTTGTTTTTCTGGGGTTTTACCTTGTTCCTTCATCTGGTACATAGTCCTGTGCTTTTTCATTTTGTCTATCTTTCCGTTAATGTGGTTTTCATTCCACAGGCTGCAGGACTGAAGTTCTTCTTGCTTCTGCTCTCCAATAACCTTCTAATTGTTGTCCACCTCCATACCTTTTTCTTTCACATCAGCTCCATCACTGCACCCAACCATTTCCCCTAGTTTTAGATGTAGCCAGGTCATTTCCCTGCTTAGTTACCTTGTGTGTCTTCCCATGAATATAATCCAAAAATTTTATGTGGTGTATAACTTCTGTCACAATCTAGTTTGACCTATATTTTGGCTCATCTCCCACCATCACTTTTTTTGTTTTTTGGGTTTTTTCTTGCCTCTTTTTTCACCATCACTCTATATCACCTCTTTCCATGCTCTCCCAGGGAGCAGTAATTCTCTCCATCACTAGGTTCTCATCTCATCATCATTTACAGCATTTATCACATTATGGTATATCATTTTGTGTGTTTGTTGCTCCCATTTCTAAAGCATATACACTTGAGGAAGGATGATCTTGTTCAACACCACTTCCCAACCACCAAGCATGGGATTTGGCATTTGGCATTTACAAAGTACTTAACTAATATTTGCTGAATAAATTAATAAAGGCAGTGGTGCCTAATTTTGTGTTGACCATCAGGAAAAATGTTTGTGTATATTTACTACACACATATCAATTAATCAATGATTATTTGGTAAGAGATAGCAAGTCAAAAAATCATTTCCATGGATGAATGGGTAAAGAAATGACACACACACACACACAATGGAATATTATTCAGTCATAAAAAAGAAGGAAATCTTGCCATTTGCAAAGACATGGATGAACCTGGAGGGCATTATCCTGAGTAAAATAAACCAGACAAAGACAAACACTGTATGGTATCCCTTATATGTGGAATTTCTTTTAAAAAGATGATTGCATAGCAACGGAGAATAGAGTGGTAGTTGCCAGAGGTTGGGGGGGGGGGTTGGAGGAGGAATGGGGAGATGTAGGTCAAAGGGCACAAACTTTCAGTTATAAAAAGAGTAAGTTTTGAGGCGCTAATGTACAGCAGGGCAACTATAGTTAATAATTCAGTATTGTATACTTGAAAATTACTGACAGTAGATCTTAAGCATTCTTAAGTTAACTATGTACAGTGATGGATGTGCTAATTATCTTGATCTTCGTAATCATTCCACAATGCATATGTATATCAAATCATCATGTTGTGTACTTCAAATACATACAATTACATTTGTCAATTATTCCCCAATAATGCTGGGGAGGATTAATAAATAAATGAATGTAAAAGAACAGTGTGGACTTTAAAGTCAGACACCTGGTTGAAAACACCAGCATTGAGAAGTATTAGCTAGGCAATTATGGACAAGTCAGTTAAGCAATCCAGTATGTATTTTCAGCTGTAGCATTTGGATAATAATACACCTCATGGGTGGGGTGGCGATTAAAGGCAAGATGCATGTGTGAAGCAATTTGTCTCTGTGACCAATACAAAGTTGGTTTTAACAGGTGGTAGTGTGGCAGAATGACTTCTGTGGGCTAACTTGAGTAATCTGGCAGCCTTTTCAGTCCTTTTTAATCCTGCTCTTGTGACTTAACTGAATTAAGCACTCTATAGCCAGGCTCTTAATAAGAAAAGAAACTCATTTATTAGCTAGATGGACAACAAAGTAATGATTTAAATGGCTGCAATTAACTAGACCCTTATTTTTCTGCTTTTGGCCCCAGGATAAAAAACTATCTGGGAATCTAAGCATTCCCACTGGATGGAAATATCTTATGATGGACCTGATATTTGGAGATATTGGGGTGTAGATACCCATATTTTTTGTGCAAAAAGTAGTGTAGTGATTAAGACCTTGGGCTTTGGAGTCAGACTACCTGTTTTCAAATCCCAGCTTAACAATTGCAAGTTTCTTAAACTCTCTGCCTCAGTTTCATCATCTGTAAAATAAGGCTAAAACCAGTACCTATTTCGTAAGATTGTCATGAAGCCAAAACAAATAATGTACTAGATAGATTCCTGGTATATGATAAGTGCTCAATAAATGTTATCTATGATATGAATGACTCTATCATTTATCATCAAATTGGAACAGTTTCAAGTGAAAATGTATGCTATTAATAACTACGGCAGCATAATAGGTTTAAATTGGGATTGTCCTGGTCAAACCCAGATGCGTGATCACCCTCGCTGTTATGATGTTCATGATAATGATGATGATGGTGATGATGTCATACAGGGCCAGCCAGAGGAGCTTCCCCATTTGTCTCACTGTGTCCATTCGACACACCAGCGCCAGTCTAAGTTCAGGACTCACACACAATCTTGTCCCCACTGTTTTCCACTAAGAATCCTCAACAATTAGCTATTCCACCAAGCCAAAGGGAAATGCAGTACATGCTTTTATTCTCCTGAGACCAAAGCAGAAAAGATGACGTTTAAATATTCGTGTAATTAAAATAGATGGCTAGTGGGAAGCTGCTGCATAGCATAGGGAGGTCAGCTCGATGCTTTGTGACGACCTAGAGGGGTGGGATAGAGGGAGGGGATATGGGGATGTATGTACGCATATGGCTGATTCACTTTGTTGTACAGCATTGTAAAGCAATTATACTCCAATAAAGATATTTTTTAAAGTATCTTAAAAAAATAAATAAAGATTAGTGTATTGAAGCAATTCAGTTTATTTGGAGAGAGTCCAGTTTAATAAATCACAATATTGTGGCTGAGACCTGCTAATTAGCATAAATTTACCCTTTAGTTCACAATACATATTTATTATCTAAATTTTTGAGCCATAATATAGCCTTGGTTTGTTTTTCTTTTTTTTCCCCCTCCCTCCCCGTCCCCCTTAAAAAAAATCATGGCAGAAAACCAAATATAAAGGGAAATTCCATACCACAGGCTGAAACCTGCTTTACCAATTTTATCCAAAGTACACATCAAGAAAATGAGCAACGTGATGATCATTTTGTAACGTATAGAAATATTGAACTACTATGTTGTGCACCGGGGACTAACAAAGTGTTGTAGGTCAGTTTATACTTCAAAAGCAAACAAACAAGTAAACAAGCTAATAGAAAAACAGATCAGATTTGTGGTAACCAGAGGCATGGGTTGGGGATGGG
Organism: Balaenoptera musculus; assembly: GCF_009873245.2. Lineage (NCBI taxonomy): Eukaryota > Metazoa > Chordata > Mammalia > Artiodactyla > Balaenopteridae > Balaenoptera > Balaenoptera musculus. The sequence continues at coordinate 64,420,651 of NC_045802.1, read as the reverse complement.
GGAACTGGCTGAAGGCAGTCAAAAGGTACAAACTTCCAGTTATAAGGCACATAAGTACTAGGGATGTGATGTACAACGTGATTGATACAATGAACACGGCTGTAGGTTATACATGAAGGTTGTTAGGAGAGGAACTCCTCAGAGCTCTCATCACACACAAAACATTTTTTTTTTCTTTTATTTGGTATCTGTATGAGATGACAGATGTTCACTAAACTTAGCATGGTCATTGTTTCATGATGTATGTAAGTCAGATCATTACGCTGTACACCTTAAACTTATACAGTGCTGTATGTAAATTATATCTCAATAAACCTGGAAGAAAAAAAAGAGAAGCAGCTGTTCATCTTATCATTATTATTTAGTGAGCATCTACTATATGCCCAGTACTGTGCTATGAAATATTCAAGACATGGTCCCACAGGGAGTTTTCAATCCAGCTCAAAACATAAAAGGAACATTTGTGAAACAACACTGATGTAAAACTATATATAACAAAGACATACCTGAGGTAAATAAGATGAGTCAAGCTTTCAGGCAAAGCCTGATAAGGGAGTTAGGTTTTGAGCGGGGCTTAAGGATGGCTGAAATCTGGATAGATGGGAGAGAGAGATGGAAGAACCCACCAGGTGGGGAGGTGATTTCAGGACAAGACAGGGCAGGGAGGTAAGACTGTGAAAGACCGTGACGTTATAAAATTAATGTTTTTACAGAAAGGGACACTCAGGCAACTAAAAGGGTCAGGTAACAAGAACCCGATGATTCTAAGGCTTCCCTCTAGGTTTATTGGACACCTAGCAGATCTGCCGTTCTAACTGCACAGGATTTGGAAATTCAAAAGTAGGCAACAACATGAGGTTACTGTAGTTGTTTATTAGCCTTTTCTCTTTTCAGTAAGGGAACAGGGAAAAATTCTCCACTAGGGAGAAACACCTCTCAATATGAAGCCTGAGGTCTATCTGCCGGGGGACGTCCCAGCAGAAGTCCAGTAGGATCATTTTGAAATGTGGCTGATCTCAGGCTTGATGTTCTTAAAAGATAACAATATAAAATATCTGGGCTTCCCAGTGAGGGAGAGAAGTTTTCTTGGAAGAACAGCTTTCAAATCTGGCAAATACATTTCTGCAATGCCCTCCCCTGGCAATCATTCATAGAAATTTACTACTTGGCATCTTGATTCAACCACACGTTATAGCTTAATTAAAAGTGCTTCTTTTAATAGATCAATAGACTTGCTTTTAGGAGCTGCTGTAATAACACCCATGCTTTTATTCAAAGTGGTAAAAGGTAGTCAGGAGAGATGACACATAAGGGCTCAATAAAGTTTGAGCTAAAATGTACATGACACGACATGCTGTTTTGTGTCAGGGTGAACATAACACGAATCATAGCTCTTTGAAACAGAAAGAAAAATCCGAGTCAATTCAAACTAATGACCTGGCTCTTATTTCTGAAGTGGGTGAGGGCTTACGTGAAACCTTTTTATGCTGCTCCTGAGCGGGGTGAACACCCGAGGTTTGGTCCCTCTCGAACTGCAGCCAAAGGGCTTGGCAAAGACCAATCAAGGTGTATGAGAAGGTAGCACAAAAGGAGGAATAGAATTGCATGTGCTTGTCCTCTCTGAAAACCTCTGTCCCATTCTTTCCTCCCTTTTATATACACTGTTCTATCTTTCTCCTACCAGATTTTCTGTACTTCCCTTTCCTGGAGAATTTGTTGCAAGAGAGTCGTTCTTCACTTTTTCTTAGGACACAAACCCCTTTGAAAATCTGCTCCAAACTCTGCACTCTCTCCCAGAAAAAAGAGCATAAATTCAAAACCTTGCAGAAAATTTCAGAAGATCCATGATCGAAATCCATGATCCATGATCCTCTGAAACCCAGGCCGACCTCCGATGAAGATCCCGCCAAACATTCTCCAAAGACATTGAGCAAGGAAAAAAGACAGGCCTTTAGAGTTGCTCTAGAAATATATTAGGTCTAAAAGGCATTTTGTTTGTGATCCATAGCTTAAACAGAGTAGTGAGTTCATCACTGTCTTGTAGGTCGGTATGCCAAGTGTTACTTCACCTGAATTTTATCCTGACTCTGGAGGAAGTCCTGTGTATCTGGGAAATTTCTCTACCTTACCTTTGGGCAGTGGCCATAACAAAGTTGATCCTGAGACATGCCTGATATTGCCCTGCCCCTGATAGCCATAGTAGATTGTAAAGGGGGAAAAAAAAAAAAGAGCTTGTGTTTCTAAATAGGATTCTGTGTACTCACTGAAAACAGCTTTTTCGGAGCAAGTTATATATATATATAAGCTTTCAATTTTAGTCTAACCTTTTCTGGTTGAATCTTAAAGCCAAAGTGAAACCCAGGTTCCTAATCCCAACATCCAGTGGTGGTCTGGCTTCACAGTGTATAAAAGCCAGCGTCCCTTCTCCTTATCGATATACAATATGCAACAAAGCTCTTTGCTTAACAGACAAATGGGCTGTCAGGATATGCTGAAGGCTACGAGAAGCTGTGGTGTTAGATAGGTTAGGTGTATTAAATCCATCTTCGACTTACAGTATTTTCTTTTGTTGTTGTTGTTGTCTGTTTGTTTTTTCATTAATTAATGTATTTTTGGCTGATTGGGTCTTCATTGCTGCACGCGGGCTTTCTCTAGTTGCGGTGAGCAGGGATTACTCTTCGTTGCGGTGCGCAGGCTTCTCATTGCCGTGGCTTCTCTTGTGGCGGAGCACAGGCTCTAGGCGTGCAGGCTTCAGTAGTTGTGGCGCGCAGGCTCAGTAGTTGTGGTGCACGGGCATAGTTGCTCCATGGCATGTGGGATCTTCCCAGACCAGGGCTCGAACTCACATCTCGTACACTGGCAGGCAGATTCTTAACCACTGCACTACCAGGGAAGCCCAACTTACAGTATTTTTGACATACATGGGCTTATTGGGATGTAATGCCACCATAAGTCAAGGAAGATCCGTACTCTACCACCTTTCCTGTCAGGTAGGTTGTATTATTCTGCCTATTGTATAGATGAGAAAACTGAGGCTTAAAGAGGTTAAGCAACTTCCTCAAGGTCCCACATCAGTAAGTGAGGTTGTATGACTTGGACCAGGCTTAGCCACCACTGTACTGCTTCCCCATGCTCTCCTTGGCCTAAGCGTCAAGCCACAGGAGATGAAAACTTCCAGTGGCTCACATAGAAGATTGGCCAAGGGGCCAAGCAGATCTTCTGTTCTAGCCAGTGGAGAGCCATGGACATGAGGGGTAGGACTATCTTTATGGACCTTGTGTCAGTTTCTAATTCCATTTGGTAGAAGATAAAACTAGAATTCCCAACTTGTAGTTATGTTTTGGATGCGCTATGGAAGGCTTTAATTGGATATGTGTGCTTTTTACAGGGAATACACTTTAAGTCATAGTAAGTAAATAAACTGTCTTCTCATCTATTAAACTATATCTGAACTGAGAACATATAATGCCAAGAATTCTTTTTCCCTTGAAATATATAAGGCAATCCAAAAATAGTATAAAGTTACTCAAACAGAAACAACAAAAAAGGTTAAAATTCCAGAAAAATGAGATGCAATGAAATTTCTTCTTATTCTATATGAGCCTCCAGACCCAATAGTAAAACTTCATGTATCTGTAGTAGTTTTATTTCTCATGGTACAACCACACTACTTCTCTCGTGCCCCTGTTCTTCAGAACTACTCTGTGAAAGAAGAGTTTTACAGAAGTGCAGGCACAATTCTAATTTATCTCCATGTCAAAGAGAAATGGAACACTGGGGCAGAAGAACTTTTAACCAAAGTGGTAAATCGTGTAAAGATACATTGCTGTGTGTGTGTGTGTGTGTGTGTGTGTGTGTGTGTGTGTGTGTGACTGTATTCACAGTGAGTTGACAGGGAATGGTTACTATGAGGAATTATTATTTGTTGTTTTAAATAGATCATCCCATAAAGCAAATTAATCAAGCCAGATTAAATATCCATGAGGGATATAATTTCAAAAACCACATCTGTAACACCACATTTTAAATCCGACACTTGGGAAACGTACACCTTTTATTAGTATCGTGTGTGACACATTTTCCCCACACTGATGTCCAGCCACACGCACAAATCTGCTTTTGCCAAAGTGGGTAGGATTGCATGCAAAATTATCTGATAAGATAAAGGAGAATTTTTTCAAGTTGTTATTTATTAAAGTGAACTTTCTTTGAGTTTTCTAAAGTCTGCTTAAATGCAATCGCCATTGTTGAAATGAATGTGAATAATTTTTGCTCATTTCATTTTTTTCACTGATTAAAGTAAGGTCATTTAATATTAACTAGTTTCACCACTACCACTCTCAGCATATATAAAAGTGTTAAAAAATTAGCCCTAGAATTTATTTTCTTCCTAATAAGTCTTTCTGCCAGAGTAAAAAAAAAAACAAACCCTTTTTTGTTCAATGGGTATAGTCTCAGTAATGCAAGATGAATAAGTTCTAGAGACCTGCTGTACCACATAGTACTCATAGTTAATGACACAGATTATGCACTTAAACATTTGTTGAGAGGGTAGATCTCATGTTACTCGTTCTTACCACAAGCAACAAAAAAGGAGGACACAAGGAAACTTTTGGAGGAGATAGATATGTTTATCACCCTGATTGTAGTACACGGGTGTATGCCTATGTTCAAACGCATCAAATTATACATATTAAGCATGTACAGTGTTTTTTGTATATCAATTATACTTCAATAATGCTGTTACAAATATCCTTTTGAATTCCCAACAGACTTTAATGAGGACAGTGGCCATCAGTTAAATAAATTATCACATATAAAATAGAAATGTGCATAGAAGTACATCCCTCTAATTGCACTAACCAGAATAAGAGTGCACGTGTGGCACAAACACACACACACGTACACAGAGACACACACCCCACTTATTCTTGAAATAATAAGGGAAATTCTGCCCATGGGCTATATTCCCTGATGGCAAGTAAAGGAAGAGCTCATGGAATCTCTCAAAGAGGTGCCCATGATAACGTTCTTATACTTTTTTAGATATCAACTATTCTGTGCTCTGATTTTTAAAATCATCAGCAAGCCAACCTTTTACAAAAAGTGATGTTTCCTAAGGTCTTGGTATGCAGCAACTTTCTCAGGGTCAAAGAGCCCCTTCAAAGCAGGATGCTGCCCTGTTTAGGTGTGCCTGATGAGAGGGAGGCTTGAATTCCATGGCCAGCATGGTGGTATCAGAGTGTTTGCACAGGTGTGTATGTCCACACCCGCGCCCATAGGCAGTCTCAGTATTCTTGATGCTGGACAATTTCATTACAATCATTTCAGTAGCCGGTTGTGACCTCGGTGTTTCCAAGAAGAAAAAGGAAAAATGGCTGATATAAAAGGTAGTGAAAGTAACCTTACCGAACAAATAAACTGGCAAGTGTATTTAATAATTGCCTGGGTTCAGCATTTTTCTGCAATAAATGAGTAAACTTTAAATGTATCTCTGAGATGCACTATCACAGGCATTGCCATGGGCAAGTTTTATCCAATGATGAAACAGCAAGGCCTAGTGAGATAAAGATGATAGAAGGGTGCTATCAGGTGGCAGCTGGGTAATTACAACTCTCTATTTGGGCTCTGCAGTGATGCTGCATGTGATAAGTGGAGAATAATGAAGAAAAAGGAGTAGTGATAATGCAGGAGCTAAATGGTAGAAAATAGTCTATCATAGCCCACAGCCCTCTGAGTGCCTATGGGGACTTTGAACTATCTTCTTCAGTTTCCATCCACAGAAAAAATACTCTCTTTCTTCTTCCTTTGCTAAATTTATGTCTGGTGGGACAAAAGACAAAACTGAAAGGAAATCAAGGGTATGTGAAGAGAATATGACCTTTGCAAATAACTCTGGAGGTCACTGTGTAATTATTCTAAAATAAAAGTATCCTGTAATCTTGCCTGTACTCACAAAAGATGCAAGAGCATTTTAAAAATGTGATTCGGCACAATTTCGTTGGGGATGGTGGCTTATAAAAGGTCAAGTAAATTATTTCTAATTATAGGCTGTCAATTGGAGCCTCAGAACACTTGAGCCATTTGTTACTATTGAGTTGAACTTTGATTACAGCCAAAGACAGGCTGAGGACAGTCTATTATGTGTAAGGGAAAAGGCTTCTTCTGGCTGATACTTTAGGTCCAGAGTTTAAGACAAAATAGCCCGTGTAAAAGTTGAGGTGTTTTAACCTTGGTTCTTTTGTCATCTAAAGCAGGGCGAGTCTGGCCTTTCACATGGCCTGAACTGGGATTAATTTGTTTTTGTTTCACTAGGAATCATCTTAAACCTCACACTGATGATGAATGAAATCAAGGGGGGAAAGTGCGCGTGTGTGTGTACATGTGTATGTACATACATTTTTGTGTGTTTGGGTGGATGGACACATGCATGTGTAGCTAAGACCTTTTTAAAAGTTTTTAAAAACGTGACAGGGACTTCCCTGGTGGCGTAGTGGTTAACAATCCGCCTGCCAATGCAGGGGACGTGGGTTCGATCCCTGGTCCTGGAAGATCCCACATGCTGTGGAGCAACTAGGCCCGTGTGCCACAACTACTGAGCCTGCGCTCTAGAGCCCACGAGCCACAACTACTGAGCCCACCTGCTGTAACTACTGAGCCCACCTGCTGTAACTACTGAAGCCCGCGTGCTTAGAGCCCTTGCTCTGCTACAAGAGAGGCCACCCCAATGAGAAGCCCGTGCACTGCAACGAAGATCCAACACAGCCAAAAATAAAAAATTAAAAAAAAAATTGTGACAAAATACTCATAACAAAATTTATCATCTTAAGTGTACAGAAATGTTAAGTACATTCACACTGCCATGTAGCTAATCTCCAGAACTCTTTTCATCTTGCAGAACTGAAACCCTATATTCATTAAATAGCAATTCCCCCTTCCCTCCTTCTCCCTTGCCCCTGGTAACTACCATTCTACTTTCAATTTTTATGAATTTGACTACTCTTGGTGTCTTGTATAAGTGGACTCATACGTATCTGCACTTCTGTGACTGGCTCATTTCACTCTGCATAATGTCCTCAAGGTTCATGCATGTTGTAGCGTGTGTCAGAATTTCCTTCCTTTTTTTGGCTGAATAATATTCCATTGTGTTTATACACCATATTTTGTTTATCCATTCATCTGTCAGTGGGCACTGGGGAAGCTCTTATCTTTTTACTATTATAAATAACACTGCTATGAACATGATTGTACAAATATCTCTTCGATACCCTGCTTTCAGTTCTTTTGGGTATATCCCCCAAAGTAGTATTGCTGGATCAAATGGTAATTCTATTTTCAATTCTTCTGAGCAACCACCATACCATTTTCCACAGCAGCTACAGCGTTTTACATTCTCACTAGGAATGTATATGAGCTCCTCTTTCTCCACATGCTTTCCAACACTGGTTATTCTGCTTTTTTTAAATAGCCATCCTAGTGGATGTGAAGCAATATCTCATTGTAGTTTGATTTCCTTAATGAATAATGATGTTAACCATTTTTCATGTGTTTATTGGACATTCTTCCTTGGAGAAATATCTATTCAAATCTTTTGCCTATTTCCTAATTGGGTTGTCTTTTTATTGTTGTGCTGTATGAGTTCTTTATGTATTCTGGATACTAGACACTTAGATACAAGATTTGCAAATATTTTCTTCCATTCTGTGGGTTGTTGTTTCACTTTCTTGATAGCATCCTTTGATGCGCAAAAGTTTTCAATTTTGATGAAGTGCAATTTATATATATATATTTTGGTTGCTCATGCTTTAGGTGTTATATCTAATCCAAGGTCACAAAGATTTACACCTAAGTTTTCTTCTAGGAGTTTTATAGTTTTTAAAATTTATTTTTTAAAGAATGCAATTAAAAAATTTTTGAACTGGCCCTCAAATAGCTATATCTAAAACTTGGACTGCACATTGAAATCCACATAGACAGAAATTCCCGTAGCTAAACAGACACAAGTAGTAAGTTGCTCTGCCATAGCAGCAGGTATGAATGGGCTCTTGGGGTACAGAGGGAACTAAGACAAATAATATCTCATTATTCTCCAGACACACCAAATTTCTTTAAATGCATCATAAAATTTATCTTCCATAAAATTTATCTTTCCCTAGCTAACTCTTGCACATCTTTCATTACTTGGTCCACCTGTCCTGGGAACCCCTTTCTCTCCCCTTTCCCCTTCCCACTATCTTCTTGCACCAGGTGCTCAGTTCCACAGTCTGGGTACTTCTCCTCTGAGTTCCATTAGTGTGCTGTGTGTATTTCTCTCACAGTACTTATGATAAGGTATTTTCATTGTTGACTTATCTGTCTTCTCTCCAACTAGGCTGGGAATTACTGAGGATAGAAACAACATGTACATAAACTATTTGTCACTCTGTAGACTGGCTGATAAATAACCTAGAAATATAGAAACATGGAAAATGGATATTTCCATCCAAAAAATCTCATTGAATTGGATATAGATACACTTAGAGAACCTAGAATCAAAACCTATAAACTGTCAACAGAGTAGATATTTGCCAAATTATCCTTCTTATAAGGTGGTTGGTTTCCATAGAATGAAAATGTTCTGTCTCAGCGTAGTGATAGGAGAGGCACAAATAAAGAGAGCTTTTCACTTCTTTTTGGAGCATTATCTTGCACCGTGTTCCAAAAGCTGATATAATTTACCCTCTAACTCGGCTAGAGCTATTTTCACCAAGCTCCAATAATTCAATTGGCTTAAATCCTTAACAGTTTAAATAAAGCTATAAATCAACTAGTACTGACAAAGGAGCTAAGAATCCTGTTCTTAAGAAACTTCAAGATCATCAGCACAACCATTGTTCCTCACAGGTCCCAATAAAGCTATAATATTAGCCAGCCATCATAATAATAACAATAGTCAAGATTAATAATCATAATACTCTGTACTTGTCTCATGTCTTTCATCAATGGCTGTGAAAGCCCCTTTTATAATCATTCCTGTGAGTTGAGTATTCAGTGTCCAGAATATGGACTGAATCACTGTAGACGATGACAATCATTCCAACAGGTTTAAGATAGAATGGCACGAAAGGGTAAGTGACAAACTCTAGCTCTCCCGCCAAATCCTAACTATGAACTCTGTTTTCCACTACGTCAAATGGCCTGTGATGTCCAGGATACTAAAATTGATAGAAACAAGGGCTGGCAGTTTTATGGAATTCAGGAATTGTGTTAGGTGTGATTGCTGAAGAAATTCTGATTATATGAGTTTCCCATAAAAACAGGTCTGCTGAGGAAATGAAACTTTGTCTTTATTGACCCAAATTCAACTTGTACGTACCCTGAACTTTTAAAACCGTAAAACTTTGGCCCTGAAAAATAATTTGTGATGCTGGTTTGACTTAAATGAAAAATTGAATTGGGTGTGTTTGTTTGTTTTTCAGTTTGCACTTGGATGAACAGACACACTCCTATTTTCAGAATGAAGTCTTAGGAATCTTTAATGAAAGAGTTTCGTGTGGTTCATCAAATGCTTAACTGAATGGATGGGTTAGAAACTGTCAGGGAAGGAGCAGAAAAGTACGTGGGTGATCAATTTCATATGATGCTACTTCCAAATAAAAAACACACAAAGAAACAAAACCCAACAAAATCAAAATGAAAACAAACCAGAAATGAGAGCAGAATGGAGAATATTGGTGTAATCAAAAGGAAAATATTTATTCACCCAATCAATCTTTTTTGAGCATCTACCAAAGCAAGGCATTTTGAAAGTTCTATATGTGTGTGTTTGTGCATAGAAGATTATAAAAGTTATCCCATTTCCTTTTACTAAATGCATTGATCTTGTTCCATTCTCACTACTTTTAAACAGAGATTTTTGTTTAGGTCAGATGTTTTGGTACAAAATATTAATGCATTAATCTGTTTCCTTAAGAATGATATTTTTACTCATGTCAGTTTCTTCTAATGTAGGAAATCAAAGGGATATGATACATCCTTTGGATCTGCATGTACAACAATGAATGGAATATCATCAAGTTAACTGATAGAATTAATTTGATGTATATGCTGAGGCTTTCATGAAACCTCATCTTAAATCCTTAATTCTGCTTAGAATGAAGTACATATTCACCCATACCCTTTGGTCTGACTCCTACCCCATCACTGTGCATCCTGTAGCAACTTTATCATTCTCGGTCTCTTCATTTGCCTGGAAGGGCTATTTTAGCATATGCAGGTATTTTATACATCGTTGCTCAGTAATTTCATGGAACAGAAGAGAAAACTAGAATTGTGGAGATGGGAGTTTTACCGAAGGCCGTAGACTCGCTGATGAGAATTTGGACTAGAAATCAGAACTTTAGGTCACCATCCTCTGCTATTTCTGCTCTACTGAGTGAAAATCATAGCTGACTACCCAGTCCTCAGCCTGGAAATTAGTTTCTTTTTAGCCAAATTTTGACAACCACCCTTTCCATGGTTGAAGTGTAAAGAATAGAATGAACCAATTAATAAAAAGCAACACAGCCAAAAAGCCCCCATAGCCAATCTGTGTTACTTTGACAAATTATATTTGCCTTCAATTAATCCCTATTGTCCAAGAGAGAAAAAGTCCAGGTTACCTTCAATTTCCAGGCTCATTAACCAGGAAACTAGTCTTGGTAAATATGTACTAATCAAGATTTTAAGTTCAGAGAGGATTTTACACTTTCTTGTTTTTCAACATATTTCTTGAGTATTTCGTTTTCAGCTCATTCTCCACCTTTATTGAATGAACTGTTATGAACACTAGGAATTCTCACTTCCCTGAGCATCAAATCTATGTTTCTAGCTTATCCTTTTAATCCCATTACTTACAGAAATATGTCATTTTATTCCTTTATTTCCTTTTCCACTTACATCAACATTTCTTGACAAGCATCATAGCCATGTAGCTAATGGATGTACACGTGCAGTGAATTTTCTTTTCACAGAGTTTCAATTTTTCATTAATTTAACCACCTGGAAAGTTCTGTTTAAAACATCTTTTCATTCAATTATACCTTTATGAAATTAACAGTCAATTGGAAGACTCCACATAAACTTCTGTAAGAAGGTTTATGCATTGATTTCCAAGAGCTCCTGTAATAAATTGCCACAAATTGGATGAGTTAAAATGATCGAAATCTATTGGCTCACAGTTCTGGAGGATGGAAGTCTGAAATCAAGGTTTTGGCAGGACTCTGTCTCCCCTGAAGTTTCTAGAGAAGAATCTTTCTTTGCCTCCTCCTAACTTCTGGTGGTTACTGGCAACCCTTGGTGTAACTTGTCTTATAGCTACATCACTCAAATCCCTGCCTCTGTCATCACATGGCCATCTTTTGTCTGTATCTGAATCTCCTTCTTCTTTCTCTTGTAAAGACACCAGTCATTGGGTTTAGGGCCCAGTTTAAACCAGTATGCCCTCATCTTAACCGATTATATCTGCAAAGATCCTATTGCCAATTAAAGGTCACCTTCTGAGGTACTGGGTGGACATGAATTGGGGGAGGGGGCACTGTTCAACCCAGTACAGTCTGCTTCTTCCTTTCCATTTTATAATTCTCCTGAGGCCTTTCAGATGCACAGTGTCCAACACGGCCATTCCAATCTTCTCAGGAAAAGAGCCAGTCAACTTGGGAGGTGAAGCACCACAGGACGTAAAGAGTTCCCAAGGCTAGGATTGGATCGCACCTCCACCTGTTCCTGGCTTTGCCCAGTCGTCTAATTTCATTGGGCCTCACATGCCTCATATTCTAATTGCAGTAACATCTATATCATAACGGCCACAGTGAGGATCAAATGGGACTGTACAACCAAAGGTCTTACAATACTTTTAGCATATAGTGGTGCTCAGGGACTTTTAACACCCTATGTTCTTTCAAGAATTGATGAGCAGGTAGTATAATGGAGGAAGCAGTGACAAGAGCCCTTTCAGGTACCCCACCTAGGAGTGAGGCATGTTCTGGAAAGAGGAGGCGTACACACAGCACGCCTGAGAGAATTGATGTTCGCCATTTTTTTTAAAAGGTGGCTAGAAAAACAAACTGGACTCCTGGTGGATGCTTGTTATGTTGCTACAGTGTATTTACCCAACATATGGTACCTAACATCTGAGAACATCAAAGCTTTTAACAAGCGTTAACTCTTTATTCCCTGTGGGGTGGGTAGCAAATAGTCAGCAAGCCCACTTTAGAGCTGAGGAAATTGAGGCACAGGGGGATGAAGTGGCTGACTCAAGGTCAGTACCCAGTTAGTGGCTACAGGGACCAGCAATGGCCATTGGAAGACTGAGGACAAGGCCCTGAGTGCAGTAATTCAGCTGTTATCTTTATTTTTTCCCATCCCGTGGATTCAGTGATATAGGCAACATATTTCCAGCAACAAGAATAGGGTACCTTAGGAGAGAAAATAAAATAAAGAAGCTACAGTAAACAAAATGTGGTATATCCATACACTGGAATATTATTCAACCATGAAAAAGAATGCAGTGCCGATACATGCTACAGTGTGGATGAACCTTGGAAACATTGCATGTGAAAGAAGCCAGACACAAAAGGCCACATATTATATGATTTCATAATATGAAATGTCCGGAACAGGTAAGACCACAGAGACAGAAAGCACATCTGTGATTGTCAAGGGCTGGGTGGGAGTGGCCAGGGGCATGGGAAGTAGTTGATTAATGGGTTTGGGGTTTCCTTTTGGGGTGACTGAAATATTTTGGAGCTAGATAGAGGTGACGGTTGCACAACACTGTGAATGTCATAAATGCCACTGAATTATACACTGTAAAATGATTCATTTTATGTGAATTTTATCTGAATATAAAAATAATAAATAATGAATCTGAGCCTCTGAAAATGAATGCTCGTCACATCACCTGGGTCTCGTGAAAAGCAGATTACCTGAATTTGTAGAGGCCATAGCTTCCTCTTAGCTAGCTGTGACTGCATGACCTTGGGCCAATTTCTGAGTCTGTTTCCTCAGTTTTACAATGGGATCTTATACCAAATTAGTGGTATTCAAACTGCTACTTTTTGAAGCTGCTTAACTTTTTAAAAATAAAAAATTGTATGCTGAATCTTAGTATATAAAACAGACAAAAGGAAAGCTAAGTGAGGGGGCTGTCCAAACTGCTCCCTACTCCTACCAACGGCAGCCCCAAAGGCACCCTAGGCTGTGATGCTTTGGATAAAGTTGAAAATCCTCAAAAGAGATGATTTCAAAACTTGTGATCCCATGTCCCCAAAGGGGATACCCTCCTGTTTCAAAGCAGAATAGCAAGAGGAGATGTGGGTATCCGTATCATGCATGTGGTTGTCAATGAACATGTGGCCTAATGAAGATTTAGGAAGGAAAAGTATAAAACTGAACATGACAGGTGCAGCTAGACCTGGGCTGACCAGGGACTCACAGCCGCTGGGGATGTACTGGGGGCTGTAAGGAGGCCCCACTGCTTCCCCTCATCCAAAGTCTACGAGAGCCCAACGGACTTGATCCAGGGGACCAAGAACAAGTCACCACCACTTGCTCAGAGTTCAAGATTCCTATGAGCCACCAATAGAAAGAGCAGAAGATTTTCCATGCCAGGTGATGATCAAAGAGATTGTGACTGGATTTGGGGAAAATTTACATGAGGATGAAAGTCAGAGAACAAAATAAGAAGCCTAAGGACATTGATCTGGTCACAGTGATTTCTCCAATTTCTTATCACATGTGTCACGTATAAGGGTTCATTCTAGAGTCACCATCCTCCACAAAGACATCAAGATATCTATATACAGAGCCCACAGGTAGACTTTCAGATTACTGTATATAAAAACTTGTCAGCCTGACCAGAATTTCAGTGGCTCATCCACTTACCAACATTCTTTCCTGACTTTATGTGCCAAGGAGATATTCTTCTCCCTCCTTTCCCCCACCCCCGGCCCTCAAAAGACTTAAGATCTGCAGGACGACAGGAAGAGAAGGGGGAGGTGGGGGGAGAGCTTTAGCCGAGTGGAGCTGGGTTATTACTTAACAGTAAATGAATAAGGTATGGACCGGAAATGAAGACGACGTTCATGTGTTCTTGGATGTAAGGGAGTTGATCTGACTATCAGTGCCCACATTTGGAAAATCAACATTGGCATGAGGGATTATCAGGTAAACTGTCTAGGTGCTAGTCTGCACAGCCTTAGATGGAATTATCTTGAGGAAAATCTTCTGAGGAAGTGAGAAATGAGAAAGTTCATGTTCATATCGTGTTTGAAACACACTAAAATCAGCGAGTGTTGGGTAGATCAAAACATCCTAGACCAGTGGTTCCCAAAGTGGTCCCAGGATGGGCATCACCTCGGAACTTGTTAGAAATACAAATTCAGCCCCATCCCAGACCTACTGAGTCAGACACTCTGGGGATGGGGCCTAGAGTATGTGTCTTATCGAGCTCTTCAGTGACTCTAATGCACATGACTGCTTGAGAACCCCTTTGAGATCTTCTCTTCCAATAAATTCCTTAATTTTAGATGAGGATATCAAGGCCAAAAGTAAATAAATGGCTTTCCCACTATCACCCAGCTGAATGTGAGAGCTAGAACAAAAGATGAAAATTTGGAAGTGTTACAAATTATGTTTTAAAAAAGAAGCTACATTTCTCTTTCCCAAAGATTAAAAGAGAATTGATGCTTCCAGTTCAAAACCTGCTTTTTGATTCATCAAACGTGACTTTAACAGCCCTATTCTGAGTAAAATCCCATCAGAATCCCCACATTCGCTGATGTGTCCTCAGCACCTATAACAGGTCTGGCAAGTAATAGACACTCAATAAATATTAGTTATAATATGAATCAGTTCACACAGAGACCTTTATCCATTTTTATCCATTTCCCTGTACGATTACTGGGCCTCTGTCCAACTTGTAGAAACTCGCCCAAGGTGTAGAGATCCCCAAACATCATATTCTTGCAGGGAATAATTTTGACAAGCAGCTCACTTTCTCCCCATCTCCACCCAAATGCTTCCAAAAGTAGGCTGAAGAGGAGAAATCTATTGTGTAACTGAAGAGCTGAAGAAGCCTCTGAAATGCTGTCCATGTAAAAATTTCCCCTAACATTTATCTCGTCAAGTTTATTAATTTTAAACAGTGTGTTTTTACTTTACCAGGAAACAAATTGAAAATGCAGACTTAGCATTTGTGAAAGCTTTTCTTTTTATAGAAGGGAGAAAAGATTGAAGCTAGGGTGAAAGAAGATCATAGGGTGAGAGAATTTAAGAAACAAAACAAATTTTTAAAAAAAGAACTCAAAACTTAAAAACACCTATATAGCATGAACGACATCAAAATTAAACAATTATAAATAATATATCTAGCCTATCTTTTTTTCTCTATAGCAAGTTCTTGACTTCTTCACTTGCAATGTTTTAATTCATAACTGTTTCTTATTTTTTTCTCCGAATTATTTGTCCTATAGTAAGAATATTATTTAAATAAGTTTTATTTAAAATTTTTTTCTTAAAATCATTTTTCCTTAAAAAAAGTAACATCTGTACTAGGAGACATTAGGGGCATATTTTATAGGTCCAGTAATAGTTATATTTGATGGTTAAAGCCTTTGGCATCACCACATACTCAAGGCTTACATTAATAATTTATATCAAGCTCTTTATATGGTACACTGCATTTACTGACTAATTCTGGACCACATAAACATTTTAGGAGACCAAGAAAAAAATTGTGTCTGTTCTTCATACTATATCTGTACCTCAATGAACAGAATAAGCCTTTTGGGATAGGGACACTGCAGATCCAATTTTTTTAATGGTATGTGAATATATGTAATTGGTTTCTGGACTCCGATCTGGAAACTTTCCCACAGTCGTTATCATACTCAGAAGGAAAGGTGTGTATCTAGGAAACCAGCTAGGCTGAAAGGTAAATTTTCTCAGGGGTCAATTTTTTCTACCAAGGAATTCTATCTTTGTTGAGAGCAGGGATTCTTCCAACCTTAAAGGGACAATGATTTCTCTAATGTGCCAATCAAAACAACCAGTTCACTTTTTGGAAAAAAAGAAAAAAATTATCAACCCTCTCTCATCAACAATGCAGCAAATTCTCCAGCCAGGCCACAGAGATACAGGTTGCCCAATCCTCGTTGCCCCTGGCATTCAGGGATCTAGAGCTGCTGCTATTTGCAAAGCTCAATTAATGAAACAACGTCCTCTGAGCTTTCATAGTAAAAAACAAAGGTGGTCCAGAGACACCACAAAAGTCGTAAATAAATAAGGGAGAATGGTCTTAAGGAGAGAAAGCCCAACCTCATGAGTGGCAGCTCTAAACTAGTCTTACCACTGACCTTGTCATTCTTTAAGAGACTTCCTGATTTCCACCTTCATGAAATGGGGCTAATTAAACATCCCTGTAATCAACTCAATTCTTCTCTGACCTGCATATTTTCATAGTACATTTTTGAGCCTTGGGCAAAACTCTTGTAGCCATCTTTGAATGCTGTGGTCTTGAGAGAAGCGTGAAATCCCGTGTACTATAAAAAATGTGAAGAGTGTTTTCGTGGAGTTGCAAATGTACTTATATTACTTAGATATGAAAGAAAATAATCTCTTCTTTCTCCTCCCGCTATAATTCATCTGCTCTTCATTGTTGGCAGTACAATTAAACTCAGCCTGACCCACTAACTTAAGCATATGTTTAGGGTAACAATCCCTTTTGGATAAATGTTCACTTTTTCAGATTTCCTGGCCCTTGCTATGCTCGTGTCCCAGATGGCAGCTTGGTGTGTTCATCAAGGTGACAGGGAAAAGTGGGGACTTGGGTCTATCAGTGCAGGTCTTTCCTGAGTGCCAGGGTCTGTTGTTGGCATGCGGGCTTGGGTGGCTCAGCATGCGCCAGCACTCCTGCCTGCCTGTACCTTTTTCCCCCAGCCAACGTTCCCTGCCCGCATTCTCCTCCCGCCCTTGGCAATACCTACATTTTTCTCCCCTTTGGGGCTGCAATGGTGAAACCTGACCTACACGGAATTGAATATACTGAATGAATATCTTTAAAATCCTGATGACAGTACGAATTTCCCATACTAAGGATCCTAAATATCTCTGGAAGTGTACCTTCCTTCCCTCCCCACTGCTTCCAAACTTACATCCTTCCCATCTATCCCCAAGGCCAGTGGTTTCCACCTGATTATCAGCATCAACAAGGAGACTTATAAAAATACAGATTCCTACATATATACAATGGAATATTACTCAGCCATTACAAAGAATGAAATAATGCCATTTGCAGCAACGTGGATGGATCTGGAGATTATCACACTAAGTGAATTAAGTCAGACAGAGAAAGGCAAATATCATATGATATGGCTTATATGCGGAATTAAAAAAAATGATACAAATGAACTCATTTACAAAACAGAAACAGACTCACAGACTTAGAGAAAGAACTTATGGTTACCCAGGGGAAGGATGGGAGGGAGGGATAGATTGGGAGTCTGCGATTGACATGTACACACTGCTGTATTTTAAATAAAATGCCTTTCCATGAAAAAAAAATTAAAAATAAATAAATAAGTAAATAAATAAACAAATAAATAAAATACAGATTCCTGAGCTTACCCTTTCCAAATAAGATTTAAAAACAACCAAAATAAGCAAGGTGAGGAATAGTGACTATCAGTTTCTGCCTTTGGGCTAAGAAAAGGAAGGAAATAAGAATTCATATTCATTTTTGCTTGTATTTGTTTAAATACTGGAGGGAAACATAAAGGTAAGTGGAAATAACCTTTTTTATTGAAGTATAATTGACATACTGTATTATATTAGTTTCAAGTGTACAACACACTGATTCCAAGTCTATATACATTTGGAGGTAACCTTTTTATGTTAGTGAGGGTGTGAAGGAGAAAGGAGATGATTTATCTTTTCATAAGCTTTTGATTTTAGTGTTTTAACATTTAGCTTGTTGAAAAGAAGTAAAATAAGTGTGTTTTGCTTTTGTTTTGTGTTTTTTAGTCGTTCTGATGAATCCGATCTGGGAGGTCTTGAGCAGAATTATCTGAGAGACCGTTCTAGCCTTAAATCTGACCACATCACACCACTGAAACCCTCCAGCGATGCCCGGTCATCTTTAGGATAAAATCTAACCTAGTTAGCATGAACCAGGAGCCCATTTTTGATCGAAGCCCTGC
Source organism: Balaenoptera musculus (assembly GCF_009873245.2). Classification (NCBI taxonomy): domain Eukaryota; kingdom Metazoa; phylum Chordata; class Mammalia; order Artiodactyla; family Balaenopteridae; genus Balaenoptera; species Balaenoptera musculus. The sequence continues at coordinate 64,402,436 of NC_045802.1, read as the reverse complement.
CTTGCTCCCCCGCCTCTGCCCACCCTCACCAGGCGTTCCAGCCACCCCTCCGTTTCTTTGCACCCTCCTCCTTCTTTCCCACTCCCCACAACTTCATACTATTTGCTCTGCATGGGGCAGTCTGACATCGCCATTTCTACATCTGCCCTCCCCAGAATCCACCGGAATAAATAAGAGTCTCTTCCGATGTCACACTACACAACAATTTTTTTGTAGGTATCTTTCTCCCCTCTCATCTCCAGGCCATAACAATGGCATCCTCAGTGGTGTGGTGTTTGTTGAATGAATGAATAAATGATTTTCAGTGTTAATGAAAAGATTTACAAAATAACAAAATACACACAGAAGAAAACTGACTCGATCACTTAAATCTGTGATTTTTAATAAGGTGTGTGTGTGTATTTTAGTAAGCAAACATAGCAAAATTATGATCAGGATAATGGGCCCTAAGTGCAAAAGAGGACTGCTAAGTCTGTTAATAGGTAGATAAGAATCATTTGTAATCGGCATATGCTTTGTATGCCAACAATGCCACTAACTGGTTTCTCAGGCCCTAGACAATGTTAGGCCTCACTCTTAAGTAAAGAAAGTGTTTCCCTTGTTTACACAATGAATTTGCTTAAGAAGCTCTGTTTTCATGGGCAAAACAATGGTGGTTCTACTTCTCTTCACACCCAAATTAGCACAAGTTAGAAATGAATCTAAATGAAGTCATAAAGTGTTTATAAACATGATATGAATTCATTTCATGGTGAAATGTTACTTTGTGATCTACACGATAGGAAAACAGTTTACCACTTCCTATATGAAAAAAAAAACTTGGTAAAAATTTGACACTTCTTTATCTGTCTTGCCTTTCAGACAAATGGAAAGCACACAATTCTGCAATGATTGAAGAATAGTGGCTCTTGTGGAACTTTTATTTTGTATTTTTAAAAAGAAATTTTCAGTTATGAAAATATGAATGTGTCATCTAGCTTTTTTTTTTTTTTTTTTTTTTTGCCCGTGCCGCGCAGCATGTGGGATCTCAGTTCCCCAACCAGGGATCTAACCTGTGTCCCCTGCAGTGGAAGCACAGAGTCTAAACCACTGGACCGCCAGGGAAGTCCTCATCTAACTTTTAGATAAGATCATCATGTTAACAACTCAGGTAGCTTTTGAAATATATTTATCTAGCTAATTTCCTGCTTCCTGAAGAAGAAATAAACTGTTACTTTTGAACCAGGAAAATGCTAAGCCTGATGGGAGATCAAAAAACAAACAAATAAACTAAAGAACATACATTATTCACCATCCAGCCATCACCTATAAGACATGTGCCCCCTCTTTGCAGTCTGTTAATCCTCATATACTAGGTGTGATGCTGATCTGTAAAAGTGTGGAAAAAAAAAAAGTACCAAGAATTGATTTAACTTGCTGCCATGGATTAAATATGGCTCTAACGAGAGAATTAATTTTTTTTTTTTTTGCAAGTTACAAACCCTTTGAAATTGGAATCCAGACAATTATAGTATGCGGGAGACACTTCTTTCTTTCCTAATTAAGTGGCAAGCATTGTCTTCTCTCCCCAGCTAGCTTCTTAGAAACTGAAGTTGGCCTTCCATATAAATATGAGTTCATTTCATGGGAAGTAAATTCTCCCACACCACATGCCTAAGCTTCTTTAGATGTAAATGGCATGGTCAGGAAGGCCTGACTTCCCAATTGGAATGTGAAACCAGCCTTTCCAAATGGCTTAGTATTTAACTATTAACTATGAAGACCAACAACTGCCTAAAGTAAAAGTCCTTGGCATAATAACCATTTTCACAGAACTAATTCCCTCACATAGGCATGTCCTAATGGACCAGTAAAACTTGCCTTGTCATGTCTGAATGCAGCATTACCACCATTTAGAGTTGGCTAGAATTGGTAATCGCTGCTCAGTGAGAGTGGGAGGTAGGGAGGCTTTTATTATAATACTGGGTTTCCACAGGGCCTTTCCTCTGAAGACCTCAAAGCACCTGACAAACACTAAGTAATACTCATGACACCCCAGTGAGAGAGGTAAGTATCCTTATCCCCATTTTACAGAGGAGGAAACAGCGAGGTTAAGTTGGGTAACCTGGTGAGTCAGGGGCAGAATGAAGAGTTCCTAATTCTTAGTCTTGTGCTCACACAAGCATTCCAAGGGGCTGCCATTGGAAAGATAAAAGGAAAATCACCTCATTTTCAAATACCCCAAGGTGAAATCATCGATTATAAATGGTATCACAAGTAAGTCATTTGATTTTAACAACGGGAATACCATCTTGTAATCTTCAAAGTTTATTTCAAAATGTCAATATATTATTGCAAGTAGTTCCTTAGACTCTGAAGTAGAAAATAAAGATGATTCTATCATAGGAGAAACAATTGTAGAAATTGATGTTAAGTAATTTGATAAAGTGGATCAAAAGCGTGTTTTATGTTTTAGGATAGTGGGCCAGATTTTTGCAACAGCTCTTTTAGAGTTTATCCCTGGGGGCAGAGATCCATCTTTCTAGCTTTTGTATCCTCATAAGGAGTACTACTGGGCCCATTGTTCAATAAAAGTTAGTTAAACCAGTGAAACCCACTAAGTGACAAGGGCTGGGGGACTTGTGAAGCTGAATAGGATGGAATCCCACCCTCGAAGGGGCTGGGGATTGAATGTGAGACATAGAATACAGAAGGTAATTAAGAAATCAGGGGCAGGGACTTCCCTGGCTGTCCAGTGGTTAAGACTTCACCTTCTAACGCAGGGGTTGCCGGTTCGATCTCTGGTCAGGGAGCTAAGATCCCACATGCCTCGCGGCCAAAGAACCAAAACATAAAACAGAAGCAATATTGTAACAAACTCGATAAAGACCTTAAAAATGGTCCACATTAAAAAAAAAAAAAAATGAGGGCAGAGAAGATGGCATGGGCCAAGTATTCCATATGAAAACACCAAGTTTAAATTCAAATTGGAACATTAAGGTTTTGATGAATTCCCAGATAATAAGGCCATCATTTCTGGACTCTGCATTACTGCTTACAAACCACTATGGCAGCTTTCTTCAGTTAAAGCCAGTTGGTTTTTAAACAGCCCATTGGTTTTCTTATCTCATTATTTAGAATGCTATTATAATAAATACTGTTTGGTCCAAGAAATAGCTTTTGAGATGAGCAGAGAGCCAGCCATATTGGCCTTCTTTCAGTTTCTCCAAAGTCTCTCTGCCTCAGGGCCTTTGCAGATGATATTTGGTCTACCTGGAATGCCCTTCCCACCTTCCATCCCTACCTCCTCCCCCTGGCTAACTCCCACTTAGCCTTAGAATTTCTGCTCCAACATCATTTTCTGACTCTTTGGACTAGATTAGCTCTGTGGTTACACCTTCTGAAAACTCTTTGCACTTTTCCTTCATAATAGCTATCACAGCTTGTAATTAAACATCTGGGTTTTTTCAATTAAATTTTTAAATGAATGTAAATTCCTGTTTCCCTCTCTCTTCTACCCACTGTGGATCTAATTTTCAAGATTCCATGTCTGCTTTGACCCCTATCATACCCCAGCATGTAAGAGATCCTCAATAAACCTTAGTTGAATAAATAAACATACACATGTTGCTAATTACTGAGAAACAGTGAACGAGTAGCATTTTGGGAGAGCTCAGGCTAAGAAAGAGAATAGCAGTCCCCTCGGGGAGCAAGCCTGGTGCTGTCAGGTAGGCCTCCGTGTTGCTATGAACCGGCCTGGCTGTGAGGCTGTGGCCTTCTCCTGCTGAACATAATTTCACAGGGCATCAATGTCATTCAAGGCCACCCTGTGACCATGAGTGGGCAAGACGAAGACGAGCCCACTCCATAGTCATGTGTGGGCTCAATCACACAAGAATATCGACCAGACCACACAAATATCCCAGCATCCCCTATTCTGGTTAACCTGAATCACTGCTGCTTCATCGCCAATTACAGCTTTAGCCTTGCATGTTTCATCCCATCTTTGATGTAAAAATTCCAATCATGGAATAGTCCCTCCTTCCTGAATACTCTCCCTAAAGTCACTTAACACAAGCCCAAATCCTATAATAAAATCTTTCTAACACCTCCTTACTGACCGTGGTCCATGGTTCCTCCTGGTGTGAGGTCTTCCCTCATTGTAATGGGTCAATCAAGCCGGTATTGTCACTAAACCAATTTTACTTTCCTGAGGGTCTTTGACTGCAGGGCATGGAAAACACAATATAGAATGGGGCAGAAAATTGATATACAGCTGTTCAAATGTGTCTCCCCACCCAGAGAATGATTTAGAAACTGTGGATATTTAGCTCCTGGTAGTTAATTCACTTCTCAAGAGATTATTGAAACACTGTATTAACATAGGTCAACCCAAAATTATCAGATGATTAAAAAAAATCTCTTCATGGTGGATTTTGAAAAGCAAACTGTTAAGAATTATTATTTTCATAGCGTAGTTTCCTTTTTAATGTTTTCCACATATTCATAAATGAAAATCTGTGTCTATTCCTTGGAACTAACCCCACTGTGAGCGGTAGCTAGCTAGAAGAGGGAAGGAGGATATATATATTTTTAACATCTTTATTGGAGTATAATTGCTTTACAATGGTGTGTTAGTTTCTGCTTTATAACAAATTGAATCAACTATACATATACATATATCCCCATATCTCCTCCCTCTTGCGTCTCCCTCCCACCCTCCCTATCCCCCCCCTCTAGGCGGTCACACAGCACCGAGCTGATCTCCCTGTGCTATGCGGCTGCTTCCCACTAGCTATCTATTTTACATTTGTTAGTATATATAAGTCTATGCCACTCTCTCACTTCGTCCCAGCTTACCCTTCCCCCTCCCCGTGTCCTCAAGTCCATTCTCTACATCTGTGTCTTTATTCCTGTCCTGCCCCTCGGTTCTTCAGAACATTTTTTTTTTAATTCCATATATATATATATATATGTGCTAGCATACGGTATTTGTTTTTCTCTTTCTGACTTACTTCACTCTGTAGGACAGACTCTAGGTCCATCCACCTCACTACAAATAACTCAATTTCATTTCTTTTTATGGCTGAGTAATATTCCATTGTATATATGAGCCACCACATCTTCTTTATCCATTCATCTGTCGATGGACACTTAGGTTGCTTCCATGTCCTGGCTACTGTAAATAGTGCTGCAACGAACATTGTGGTAACTGACTCTTTTTGAATTATGGTTTGCTCAGGGTATATGCCCAGTAGTGGGATTGCTGGGTCATATGGTAGTTCTATTTTTAGTTTTTTAAGGAACCTCCATACTGTTCTCCATAGTGGCTGTATCAATTTACATTCCCACCAACAGTGCAAGAGGGTTCCCTTTTCTCCACACCCTCTCCAGCATTTATTGTTTGTAGATTTTTTGATGATGGCCATTCTGACTGGTGTGAGGTGATACCTCATCGTAGTTTTAATTTGCATTTCTCTAATGATTAATGATGTTGAGCATTCTTTCATGTGTTTGTTGGCAATCTGTATATCTTCTTTGGAGAAATGTCTATTTAGGTCTTCTGTCCATTTTTGGATTGGGTTGTTTGTTTTTTTGATATTGAGCTGCATGAGCTGCTTGTATATTTTGGAGATTAATCCTTTGTCAGTTGCTTCATTTGCAAATATTTTCTGCCATTCTGAGGGTTGTCTTTTCATCTTGTTTATGGTTTCCTTTGCTGTGTAAAAGCTTTGAAGTTTCATTAGGTCCCATTAGTTTATTTTTGTTTTTATTTCCATTTCTCTAGGAGGTGGGTCAAAAAGGATCTTGCTGTGATTTATGTCATAGAGTGTTCTGCCTATGTTTTCCTCTAAGAGTTTGATAGTGTCTGGCCTTACATTTAGGTCTTTAATCCATTTTGAGTTTATTTTTGTGTGTGGTGTTAGGGAGTGTTCTAATTTCATTCTTTTACGTGTAGCTGTCCAGTTTTCCCAGCACCACTTATTGAAGAGGCTGTCTTTTCTCCATTGTATATTCTTGCCTGGGAAGGAGGATATTTTTAAACAGCCAAGGTGAATCTTTTTCATAGACCACATGTGGATAATTCAAAACAGATTGAAGTTCTTCTAAGAAGCCACATTTCATGCTTCTCTCAACTGCTTCACGTAGACTCCTTCTCAAGGGAAAAACCACATTCTCTTCTTTCTCTATTTGGTTTTTTCCCTTGTCTAGACAGTAGTCTAAAGACTGAAAACATTTGGGCATTAAAATGTTTTTTCCCTAATCTCTGTAAGTCCAATTCATTCCTTCCTAAGTGATTCTAGTTTCAAGACTTTTCCCCTCAACAACTCAAAGCAAATTCACTGCAAACATTTCCAAAGCCAAGGGCAGATTTTGAAGCTCACAGGGAGCTGGGACAGCATGTCTCAATCTTTGGGTTCCTAGTCCCCTTTGGAGTAACATAAAAATTTCTGATTCCATCAACTCCCGGAGGCTGTTATGCTTCCCAGGAGTCCTGCACAACGACTTTAGATCCTAGTGTCCTGGGTACCTTCCAGTTGGTACATCACAAATCCCCCTTCCCTTATACCTGGAATTATCCATCTCTTTAGAATAGTGCTTTTGGTCAAACTTGGTGTCACACCTAAATTAACTGCCTATTGTTTCAATTCCATTAAATAATCTGTATTTCCTGTTGCCCTATAAATCCAAGAAGAACCTTTGCCAGAACATCCTGGAAACATCCCTCCCATGGGTCTCCCAGGCTTCTCTCCATTTCTGGTCCAACATCTCAGTTCTTTCACCCACATTCTCAATTCTCCTGCCCATCTTGCTACCTTGTTTCTTTCTTCATTTATATACTGCATCTCAAGCTCAGCTTGTTTGAAATCAGACTCATCACCTGTCCTCTCCTACCTCCAAACTAATTCCTCATACCCTGCCTCCTTAAATGCAGCTCTTTTTGCTGATTTCCTTCCCATATTTCCCTTGTCCCTAGCATCAAAGCAATTTTCAAACCCCATCCATTTTTCTTTCACAGTCTCTCCTGTTTCCACTCCTTCCTTTCTGTTCCTTTGGACCACTCCCAGCGTTCATGGTCATGTTCAGAGAGGTGCTTATGTAAACCAGTGCTACAGCCTCCAAGCCTCTCTGCTGTCCCTCTTCTCTCCGTTCCACCTGCCAGATTACCACCAAATTAATCTTCACCAAATCTTATTTCGATCATGTCATGCCCCTGTTAAAAAATTTTTTTAAATAAAGAGACACCTACCAAATCTAGTTCAGACTCTTTCTTTTGGAGTTCAGGGGGGCTATGAGCTGAGTCCTGACTAGAAAGGAGGAAGCTGCCTCACTCCCACCCCCCCAGGGAGTAAAAGAAATGACAGTTTTTTAGAGAAAGAAACAAGATTCAAAAGCAAATTTTTCTGACTCCAAATCTTCTATGCTTAACCACAAGGCTAAGGTACCTCATTGCTAAATTTCTTCAAATATGTTTACTTCATCTGTAAAATTGGACACCCCACCCTCCTGCCGTGCTGGAAGGGCTACACAATGAATGTGCTAATAAACAGCCCATATGAAAAAGGACCACTTCTTGACATCCTCTTGTCGGTGCTCTCCTTCCCCAGTTTTGCTGACAATGCAAAAACCTGACAAGAAAAGGACAGATATGAAATCACAAACTATCCCAGCACCGTGTCGGGCTGCCAGTCAATAATGGCACCCGTCATGGGCACGGATGAAGTTCAGGAATTGTGTGTTAGATGAATGCGTCTTCTGAGCTCCTCTTCACAAACCCTCCAGAATGGTTGCCATGGCGTCCCCTGCTACTGTGGCAAAACAGCATCTTAGCCCAGCTGCCAGAACCATCAGTTAAGTACATCCTGAAAGCCTCATCCTACGTGTGCCCTGTGTGTAAAGACTGAAAGAGTGAAGGCTACGGTCCTTCTGTTAATTTAAGGGTGACTTTTAAAATTCATTAGAAAGAATGGGCTTTTCTGTTAACATTTCTTAAGAACAAATATAAACATGATTATTTTGAAGAGTTTAAAATGACACATTAGAATGCTCATAAAATTATCTAAGTGTTAAATGCAAAATACAAAATTGTTTCACAGTGTGATCTCAACTTTGTAAGTATATACACAGATATTTATGGAGAACTGCATGGAAAAAGATGGGAAGGAAATATGCCAGAATGTTTACAGTGATTGTCTCTAGAGAGGGAATTATGAAGGATTGTTTTTACATTTCTGTCTTTTTGTTTACTCTTACAATGTTCTATAATGAGTAGGTGTTACTCTTAGAATTATAAAAAGTAGTATAGAAATTTTACTTGTTGACTTTTGTTTAAAAAAGTAGTACATTCATATGGTTTAGGAATTAAAATACTTTAATGGGTACACATTCCCTCTATTCCTGTCCTGATCTTCCCACTCCTCTATGAAAACTACTCATAGCCTCCTTTCTGAGTTTCTTTATGAAGATGTAAGCGTATGTGATGCATGCTGTTATTTTCTCCCCTTTCTTACACAAAACGTAACATTACATTTACTGCTTTGCCCTTTGCTTTTTTTCCACTTAATTTATCTCGGTGATATTTCCACAAGAGTACATAAATACCCATTTGTTTTCATAGTTGCATAGTACTCCATTGCATGATGTTTCATCTTTTATTCAACCAGTTCCCTGTGGATGGATATTTGGATTGTTTCCTGATTTTTACTATTATAAAAAGGAATACTGAACAATAAGGTATTACTGTATAGCACAGAGAACTATATTCAATATCCTATAATAAACCATAATGAAAAGAATATGTAAAAAAATATCTATATATGTATAGCTGAATCACTTTGCTGTACAGCAGTAATTAACACAACATTGTAAATCAACTATACTTCAATAAAAAAGAAATACGTATGTCACATCAAGTATAATCTAAACTATGAAATAAAAATTCACATTGTGAGGTAAAAAAAGGAATGCTGCAATGAATAATCTTGTATGTGCCTCATTTTTTAAGTTTGCAGATGTCTCTGTAGGGTAAATAACACAGAAATGGGATTTCTAGGTCAAAGGCTAAATGATGCATTTGTCTTTTTTTTTAGCAAGTTTTTGAAAATTGAGGTATAATTAACATATAACATTATATTAGTTTCAGGTGTACAACATAACGATTCAATATTTATATACACTGAGAAAGGATCACCACAATAACTCTAGTTAACGTCCACCATCATATATAGTTACAAAAATTTTTTTTCTTGTGAAGAGAACTTCACCCAATTCTCCCTTCACCCATTTCTCCCTCCACCCCTCCCTTCTGGCAACCACCAATCTGTTCTCTGTATCTATGAGCTTGGTTTTTTGGGGTTTTTTGTTTGTTTGTTTTTGATTTCACATATGAGTGAGACTATACGGTATTTGTCTTTCTCTGTCTGACTTGCATTTGTTGTTTTGATAGATTTTGTCAAATTAACCCCACTAGTAGTTGTACTATTTTGAACTTCCACCAGGAATGTTTGTGAGATCCTGTTTCTCTCCTTGGCCAACATGTATATTGTCCAACTTTTGTATTTAATTTAATCTAATAAATTAAAAATGGTATTTAAGCATAGCTTTAATCTATATTTTTCTTATTAAGGGGGTGGATGGTATCTCTTCACATATTTAAGGACCATTTGTATTTATCTGTTTGGTTCCTTTGTTCATGTTTCTAATGGATCACTGGTTTTTTCCTTCTCTTTTCTTTAAAGTAGGGGGATTAGCCCTTTGTTTTTCACTTTTTTTCATATAATCTTTTAAAAATTAATATAACTTTGAAGAAAGAATGCTCAGAGAAAGAGCTTCTTCAGATCAACTTATTTGTGGTGCAGAGAAAAATAATTAAAAAAAATAAAAACTATTATTACATTTTTCTAGATGTAAAGAAAAAAATAAAGATCACCTAAATTGGGTTATTCGCAGACAACACCTTGGTACGTATCAGTGTTTTCTTCTGTCCTATATAAATAAATATATTACATATATTCACATACTATTTACATAATATATATTGCATATGTATATTCATATATAACTATTTGGAAAAGCATTTTTCCAAGGAGTTTCAATGAGTAAAAGAAAGAGGGTGTGACATTGCAAGAGGCTGCTTAATACTCAAATAATAAAGGTGGGATTAAAACTAGCCTAACACAATGAGAGTGGTTAAAACCATTAAAATCAATTAGAGCAGCGGGGCTCAAATTTATCAAGAATCAGAAACACCTGGAAGGTTTGTGAAGCCACAGCGGCTGAGCCACATCCCCAAAGCTTCTCTTTCACTAGGTCTGGGGTGGGATCCCCTGCAAATCTGCATTTCTATGGAGCTCCCAGGTGATGTTTATGGCATTGATCTGGGGGCCACACTGGAGGAACCACCAAATCAGAGTAAAACCCACCCGAGTGCTTGAAGATTCAGATAAAATGACTATTTAAATTTATGTTGATTAAAGGTCAGCCAGAAATTCCTTATCTGATACCTGTGGAAATGTTTCCAAAAGGTATGAATCCCCTTCCCAGCCTAAGGGAGGACAGTGCTCTAAGCCTTATTGAGGGCTTGTTTGCTGAGCAAGGATCCTGCCCTGCGGCAGGGCGATCCTTCTGAAGGGCACACGTCTCTCACCCAACTGTAGATGAGATGATGCCTGAACAAGACTGCTTCGGTGCAGCGTCTAGCAGCCACCAGGGGAGTTCATTTTAAATTCTACGCTCATGATGCCCACTTAACTTCCTCGAAAAAATAAAGTGCTCGATGGCACTTTTATTCCAGTGCACCGCGGGCAGACAGACAGTAAGCCTATAAACCACAAATACATAATCATTTTGATCATGATGCATTGAATGTTAACGAGGGTCTTCCCAGGAGCATATCTGACTGAGCAGGTGACATTAGTCAGAGAGACCTGCGGAGGCTCTGGTCTATTCTCGGGAAAGCTTTCACTCCGGCCATGGAACGACATCTGTAGAGCAGTGAGATGAGGGAGGGAGGGCAGAGAGGAGCTACAGCAAGAATATGGGCAAAAAAACGATGCTGTTTGGACCAGAGTGGAAGCAGTGGGGAACGACAGAAAGGAACTGCAATCTATTCTGAAGGGAGAAGTGCTGGATTAGAAAGATTAAAAACAAGGCCACAGACGGCCATATACAAAACCGAATCTGATTTTTCAAAATAAAAATAATAATAATAAGTGGATTGTGTGCTTTTAAAAATATTGGGGCTTCCCTGGTGGCGCAGTGGTTGAGAGTCTGCCTGCCGGTGCAGGGGACGCGGGTTCGAGCCCTGGTCTGGGAGGATCCCACATGCCGCGGAGCAACTAGGCCCGTGAGCCACAATTACTGAGCCTGCGCGTCTGGAGCCTGTGCTCCGCAACAGGAGAGGCCGCGATGGTGAGGGGCCCGGGCACCGCGGTGAAGAGTGGTCCCCGCTTGCCGCAACTGGAGAAAGTCCTCGCACAGAAACGAAGACCCAACACAGGCAAAAATAAAATAAATAAATAAACAAACAAACAAACAAACAAATAAATAAATAAATAAATAATTTAAAAATATGTATATATTGGAAACTCCTTCTACATAAACTTTGGAGCTGTGGTAGTCCAAAAAACGCCCTCCCAAAAGATATCTACTACAAATTCCTGGGACCTGGGAAGTAACCTTATTTGGGAAAAGAGTCTTTGCAGATGTAATTAAGGATCTTGAAATGAGATCCATCCAGACCTCATTTAGAATGGGCCCTAAATCCAATGACAAGTGTCCTTGTAAGAGGGAAGCAAAGGGAAACCACAAAGAAGGGGAGCAGGCAATGTGACCACCGGGGCAGAGACTGGAGTGCCGTGGCTTCCAGATATCCTGGCAGCTCCCAGAAGCTGGAAGAGGCAGAGAAGGATTCTCCGCCAGAGCCTCCAGAGGCAGTGGGGCCCCGCCAGCACCTCCATTCAGACTTCAGTCCTCCAGAACCGTGAGAGAATAAATTTCTGTTGTTTTGAGTTACCCAGTTTTTGGAAATTTGTTATAGCAGCCATGGAAACTAATACAGGAGAGATAGGGAAACGTTTCAAGAATATTATTGTACTTGTTTATTTATTGATGGGATGTCTCTTCACTCTCCCCTCACTAAAATATGCTCCATGAAGAAAAGGATTTCTGCCTGTTGTTTCACCGCTGTGTCCCAGAGGCTAGAAAAGTTCCAAGTACGTTGCAGGCTGTCTGTATGTATTTGCTGAACAAATTAATAGCGGAGGATGTGATTTGAGATGTATTTGCTGTATGAGATATAAAGGCTGGGATGAGGAGAGGACATCCACTCGAGGTAAAGGGACAGATCTTGAAAAAGAGGTCGAAGGCAAGAGCCCTGAGCAGGGGGTGCCAACCATGGTTCTGCAGTTTGGAGGGTTCTCGCTGGTGGAAATGGCAGCTCCTAGAGGAGCAGGACGGATGCCTCAGTACAGACACCCTGAGGGTGGGTTCCTTCAGCAGCGGGCAGTGGGGAGCACTGAGGGGTTTCAGCAGGAGACTGACCTGATAAGAATGGTGTTAAGCATTTTATCTGTGTCCTCTACCTGCCACAGACATTGTTCTTTGGATCTTATTTGCTGATGGGTTCTTCTTTTTCTAAGTCTCGCTGAATTTGGCTATAACTGTTCATGATAAATAGTCCTTATTTAATGCCAGCATAACTCCAATGGGGGATAACTATTGTTTTCCAGTTCTTTTGATTTAGCATTTATTCTACTTTCTCAACATTTTCATGCCATCCACGATCTCCTTGTATTTCGTCTCAGCCACCCTGAATACCAGCCCCCTTCCATTTATTTACTTAATTTTTGGCAATTAATAAATGCTCTTTCTCCCAATTCCCTTTACCCAATGCTGAGTTGGTCATTTTGCTTTTGTCAGTTCTTTCAGTTACAAAACATGTGTCTTTGCCATGGTTGATTATAACTGACTAGCAATATTTATATAACATTTCATCTCCAGAGCTATTCCACATTTCTTTAAGACCTCTTTGTAGGCTTCTTTTTTCCCTTTCACATGCATCGTATTCAAGTATCAATTTGTTTCTCACTTCAAACATTTTTCCTATCATTTTTTTTCCTCTTAAATATTCCTTATTAGCAGTTCTTAAATTCTAGTTCTTCCTCTTTCCACTGTGTTTCAGCTCTTACTGAAACATCCCCCCAATTATGCAGGTTTTCCTGCCCTACTTGGTGAGGGATCAGCCTTTAGGATCTTATGAAAGCATCAAATGCACAGCAAGCTTGAATATTGTCCTCACCTGACACTTCATATTTATGCCCATAGCATAAACATGTTCAAGGTTCATTTTTTTAGTTTAGTTTTCACCTTTCATGTTTTTCTCTAAAGGTCTTATTTTGAGGGGAGAATGAAGTTGAGAATGACACAAGGGCCAAATCCTTCAGTAGAAGATTTGAAAATACCTGAGAATGATGAAGTCTAGTGATTCGAGAACACCTCAGAAAGGTTTGGTGGTTTTATCAATTATCTGTATAAGAATTAACAAAATATTCAAAACAAATGTTTTCACAGCTTTTCAGAACGAACAAATTTCAAAACAGAAGCAGAACTTCAAGGGTCCTTAAAACTACTCCTTCTAAAGACGGCCAGTCCTCCTGAAACAAATGCATGGACCCAATATTTCATGTTTCTCTTTGAAAGTATATATGAATTTTAGAAAATTGTCCACCTTTGGTTAATAATCTCTAAAAGAAAAGAAAAAAAGAGGAAACATGATCATTTCTACATTATCATTCTACTTGACTTCCAGTTTTTTTTGTTGCTGTTGTTGACTTTTTTTTTTTAAACATCTTTATTGAGTATAATTGCTTTACAATGTTGTGTTAGTTTCTGCTGTATAACAAAGTGAATCAGCTACACATATACATATATCCCCATATCCCCTCCCTCTTGCTTGACTTCTGGTTTTGAAGATTTTTTTTTAAGTGCAAAAGCATTCAGAAGCACACAACTTTTTTTAAAGCCCAGATTTCTGCTTTGCTATATCTGAGAATAAGCTGAAAACATGAATTTCTCTTAGGAAACCGAGCCCCTAAATGCTATGACCAAGCAACTGGACAAATGGTTTGGGAACCAGCCTGAGCATTTTGCAATACTGTTAAGTGCATAATTTCAAAATATAACAATATACAGGGGAACTATTTGTGCAGCTCTGTAAAGAATATGCCTTTCTAGAATGCAAGACTGAATTCAGCTGATAACCCTGCCACTAGGGCGGTGTAAACAGCCATTTAACAGCCATTCTTCAACTTCCTTTTTGTCAGAAACAGAGGGAAGATGGCTCCATTTTCCTCCTTTAACCTGGAAGGCACCAGCTAAGTGTGCTCTTGGGGCAGTAGAGAATTTTAATGCCAAGGCCACTCCTGGCATGGTTAGGAAGAGGGAACTACTATCTTGGTGACCCTGCCGTTAAAGGAAGAAAATCTCTACTCCCCAGGGAATAGCAGGGTAGCCATGGTTCACCGGAATGGCCAGATGCCATCTCCTCCCTTCCATGGAGAAATCCTAGACCACATCTCCTTTCATAATGGTGAAGAAAAGCGTTCTTTAGCAGACTAAGACAGATACTTTTCTCTGCTGACGAGGAAGACCATAGGTTTAGGAAACCGTGCAATGGATTCACTCTTTGTGATCATTTGTGGAGCGTACAAGACGGTAAGTTACTATACGGCACCTTCATCACCTGAAAAGGCTGAAGCATTTCTTCATCCTTCAAACCAAGACAGCTTTGTGACACTAAAAAATTAATTCTCAACTAATTAGTATACAATAAGATCTTAGTAACAATCTTAATAACACAATCTTAATAATAAGAATAGCTCTAATTTTTTATGCACTTTCAGTGTATCAGGCCTACACAAAGTGTTTTTACTCATGTTATCCCACTTATCAATATCCATTTTATGGATAAAAAGCTAATAATCTGAGAGGTTGAAACCTTCTCCAATTGTCTTATTCCAGAACTTTTGCTCTGGTCTACCACAGTGCACTTCCTCCAGCTTGAATTGCTGTACAAATATATTTATGGTTGCTGGGATATTTGTATCAAATATTGCTTGAAGCGTACAATTGGCTGGGACTTGTTTTTTCAATTCAGATTTTCTGGTATGACCTTTGTTGCAATGATATTGATGCCCCATTTCAACTCATTGCCTTGGACCCAGCCCTCTACACAGTCAACATATGCACATTCTCAGGGAACATATAAATTGGGCCCAATATTGGTTATATATTTTATCCTCTACAAGGAAGGTTATGAAATAATTCGAAAATTTAAATGACTATAAAATACTTTGCAAATATAAAAATTAATTTGTAGCGCACACTGAAAGCAAAAAGTGTTATATAAATGCTAAATAATAATATTGTAAAGCACCTATACTTTGTGATAATGGGCACTATATAAATGCTAAGTAGAATAAAACAGAAAATGTAGTGTTTTGCATTGGCTCATGAATGTATCAGGCTTCTTGTGTCCCATACACACAAAAAAATTATAACTAGGCCTTAGAGCAAAAATGCAAAAGCAAACACTTATCTTTTTAAAAAAATTTATAGCTGTGCTAGTCATTACAATACTTCAATTCTCTAAATCATGGTGTATCTAGGAAGAAGGGACCTTTTCCAATTATCTATTATTGGGTAACAAATCATCCCAAACCTTGGTGGCTTAAATCACCAAGCATTTTATTACTCTCATGAGTCTATGGGTTGCCTGGGCTCAGTTAGGCAATTCTTCTGGTCCACATGGTTCAAATAGGACTGTAGTTATTTGGAGGCTCAGCAGGGCTGAAATGCCCAAGATGGCCCACTCGCACATCCGCTGGTTTGTGTATGCGGTTGACTGGCCGCTCAGCTAAGGGTCACCTGAAGTGCCTCAGTTCTCCTTCACTGGCCTCCCTATGGGGCTGGGCTTCTTAGACCATGGTGACTGGGAACACTCCGAGCAGACAAGCCCCAATGTACAAGCAGCTTATTGAACCTCTGTGCACACTATGCTCGCTAAAGTCCCATTGGCCGATGCAAGTCGTGAGGCCAAGCCTAGAGTCAATGTGGGAAAGGTGTACACATGGCATGAATATCTAATAGAGTGGTTAAGTGGGAGCTGCCATTGTAATAGTCCACCACAGAGCTATAACCAGCTTTGCAATTATTCTCATATCCCAGAATGGCACACAAACAGATGACACCCTTGCTACTACCACCAACACCATCATGGCAAAGAACTAGAATAGAAACTTGCAGAGTTTAAAACAACCATTAGCCAGGTACAAGGGATCTCAGTGACGGCCTGTGTTAAATGACAATATAGGACTAGATGAGGTGTCAGTGGCTGAAGAATGATAGGACCCTTGCAACCGTAGCACTCTACAACCCTCCTGTATTACTTAGGAATACATTCAGCTGCAAGAAGCATAAAAGACAATTTCAGGGACTTAAAAAATAGGCATTTATTTTTCTTACGTAATAGGAAGTCCAAAAACTGATGATTACTCAAATTGGTTCTACAATTCAATAATGCAATTTGGGGTCTTTCCTGCGTGGTCACAAGATTGCTGCCCCTGCTCCAGGCATTACATCTAAGATCAAAGCAGAAAGGAGAGAGAGAGGAGCCAGCATCAGCCCTTGTGGAAGCAAAAGCTTTCCTAGAAGTTCCAGCTGGCTTTCTCTTACGTCTCACTGACCAGAATTGGTTACTCTAGCTGCAAAGGAGGCAGAGAAGGGGAGTAGTTAGCTGGGCACTTTGCTGACCAGTATACCAGCATTTTGTTAACAAGGAAGTTGGGGGAGTTATACTGGTTGAAAAACAGTATCTGTCACAACCTTCATTTTTAGAAATGACCCCAGAAAAGAGGGGAACCCTGAAGTGTCTGAGATGAAGCATCACAATCGTAACAGAACAGGGTCTTGAAATCTAAATTAAGTTATTCTAAAGAAAAACAAAGTTACATGCAGCTACTATGATTAAATAATGCCTTTAAAGGGTTAGTCACTGGCACATAGCAAGTAAATGTTAGCTGTTGTGGTAAAGATGATGTATTAGTGGCAGAGATGAAGGTATTAATTATTATTACAACGGGCATGAGATAAATTAAGGTTTACCCATTCATCCAACAAAAACTTATTGAGCTTTTTCTTTAAACAAGGACTTTTCCAATTCAAATTCCAGGAAACAAAGAGTTTAATGGGTGATTCACACGGTCAGGGAAAAATACAAGCATTTATTTTGGATACGGCATTGAGAGAAAAGGATAAGTACTTTGGAAAGACAGCCCTAATAATTCAGAACGCAATTTATTCTCTTCAGGAATAAAACTATGGGCATGGAAAACATCATGACCTCAATAGAAAGATATTTTTGCTGCATTAATAATTTCAGTAAAAATAATGGTAACCTTTTGATTGGAGCAGAGAAATACAGACGCAAAATAGAATTGAGGCGAGTGAGACTATTACTGTTTAAAAACTTGTCAGTTTTGAGTTGTTTTGTGGTTTTGTTTGATTTGGTTTGGCTTTTAGAGTCAGCAAAAGATTAAAGTTGATCAGAAAACCACACACACACAAATTCCTTTGCCAGAATGTCTTCGCTGTGGGACTGTGTCTGCTGTTTGTAATAAAAAAGGACACAGGTTTGCTGTTAAGCTCAGGCAGGTTTGCTGGGCCAACTCTAAGGGCCCAGAATGAAAATGAAAACCAAAACAGGTAACAGAAGCCCAAAGAAGAGCATGGAAATTCCCTGGGTGTAAGAGAAGGAAACAGGTTGAAGAGAATGGGGCTGGAGGGTGGGGAAGGTTAATATATTTTATATTTGATTTCACGAAGGGACATGGGAGAAAATGAAACACAAATGATCATCTGGAAACTAGTCAGGAAAGCAACAGATAGACGGTACCTAAGTGTTACTGAGAACAAGATACAAACCACTTCCTTAGATGGGAGAGCTTTGTCTGAAGTCTCCCAAAAGAGAAACGGAAGGAAGGAAAAGGAAGAGAAGCAAAGGTGGGGGGTAGGGGGAGGGTAGAGGAAACCATCAATAAAGGGAAAGACCGCAGACCATGAGAAGCAAGTCTAACAGAGTCTGAGTCCCAGAAGGAGGAGAAATACAGGAAATAGCACACTGCTAGGCGGGGAGAAGAGATGCGATGCCCAAAGTAATTTTAAGAAGAGGAAGGCAAAGAGAAATTTGGAGAGCTCTTTGAAATCACAAAACACGGTAAAAGAATGTTTTAATAATTAATAATAATTAAATATGCAGCCCATCTTAATGTTAATATTTTGTAAATATTCTGTCTAAAAGCTAGTATAAGTCTGCCATCCTAGAAGAGAAACAATGTAAGCTTTGGTACAGGGAATGAAGGGAATGCAGTTGTTCAAATGTAGTTGTTCAAAATACACAAAATGAGGTAAAGAAGATATAGGATCATTAATAAGAACTGGGGAAGACAAAAGAATCTGATTTCAAATTCAACAACTCTCACTGAAGCACCTACTATAACTCAGGTCTGTACGAAGACAAACATACATGCGGAAAGGAATTGCAGATGTGTCTGGGAAAATGATAACAGAGTTGGAAGTAACCTAAAAGTAACCTGTGAAGCATGAAATATTTAGAGTCAATCTGAAAGAGAATGGAATTAGATACATATATTAATAGTCTGGAACATAAGTATAGAAAAGTAGGTCTGCAGAAGTAGTAAAACGTGTTGACAAATAGTAATTAAGGTTGAAAAAATGAGACTTACACTACTTTTTCTAATTATATCATTCATTGATTGTTTATTCATTCTTCTAGTTGTTCAAGCATCAAATAGGTATTTAAGGTTGACTCTGTACCAAGCCCTGGGCCGGGTGCTGGAGTTTCAAAGTCAGGTAACAAAGAGTCTCTGCCAGTGAGACAATGGTC
The DNA here is from genome assembly GCF_009873245.2 of Balaenoptera musculus. Classification (NCBI taxonomy): domain Eukaryota; kingdom Metazoa; phylum Chordata; class Mammalia; order Artiodactyla; family Balaenopteridae; genus Balaenoptera; species Balaenoptera musculus. The sequence goes on along the minus strand of NC_045802.1, from coordinate 64,383,493 downwards.
TCATGGGGAGAAATAGATGCATCTTAATATAGGAAAGGTAGGAAGGAAACTCACATTTTGGGGATGTCTGCTATGTGACAAGGACTGCACAGTGTGTTAAGTACTGGCACATATGACTTCACACATGATAACAGCTAAAGCCAGTTTCTTAAAAAGTGGAAAATTTGTCAGGGGCCCAGAAAATTGTTCACTCTCAATATAATAACTAGACAAAAAATTTAAAATTTAACATATTGAAAAATTGTCAAAACTTTATTTCCAATAACAAAGCTAACTTTCAAGATATCCAGTCTCACCATGCAGAAGAAAAAGGAGAGGAAAGGGGAAAAAAGGTGGGGTGGACTTGAGAGAAAAAAGTGTCACATAAGATGATGTCTGAAGTGAACCGGGCACATTCAACCTTACCAATAATTAAAGATAGCATTTTGGGGCTTCCCTGGTGGCGTAGTGTTTAAGAATCCACCTGCCAATGCAGGGGATACGGGTTCAAGCCCTGGTCCGGGAAGATCCCACATGCCACGGAGCAACTAAGCCTGTGCACCACAACTACTGAGCCTGCGCTCTAGAGCCCGCGAGCCACAACTACTGAGCCCGTGAGCCACAACTACTGAAGCCCGCGTGCTGCAGCTACTGAAGCCCGCACGCCTAGAGCCTGTGCTGCACGACAGGAGAAGCCACTGCAATGAGAAGCCCGCGCACCGTAACAAAGAGTAACCCCTGCTCGCCGCAACCAGAGGAAGCCCGTGCACAGCAACAAAGACACAACGCAGCCAAAAATAAAAATAAAAAATAAATAAATTTTTAAAAAAGATAGCATTTTGCCTATGAAATTAGTTTAAAATGTTTACAATTATAACGTCAGTGTTGTCAAGGAAATAGGAAAAAGAGCATTCCTGTCAAAGTCAGTAAAATCGGCATGATATTTTGGAGGTAATATAGCAATATGTATAAATACGCTGAAAGATAACAAAAAATATTCTTTGATTTGGTAATCCTCTTAGCAATCTGTTCTAAGAATTTAATTACAAGTGCTTCCAAATTTTTTTTTTAAGTATTTATTTATTCATTTATGGCTGTGTTGGGTCTTCGTTTCTGTGTGAGGGCTTTCTCTAGTTGTGGCAAGTGGAGGCCACTCTTCGTCGCGGTGCGCGGGCCTCTCACTATCGCGGCCTCTCTTGTTGTGGAGCACAGGCTCCAGACGCGCAGGCTCGGTAGTTGTGGCTCACGGGCCTAGTTGCTCCGCGGCATGTGGGATCTTCCCAGACCAGGGCTCGAACCCGTGTCTCCTGCATTGGCAGGCAGATTCTCAATCACTGCGCCACCAGGGAAGCCCCCAAATTTTTATATAAAAGGTTATTCAACATATTTTTAACATAGCATTATTTTTAATAGAAAAAAATGGAAAATAAATCAATCACGGTCTGGAAATTATGGCCCACTCCTATGCAGATATGAAGAGTCGTGGTTTTTGAAGAATATTTTAAGATATAGGGAGATACACTTGTCCTAATGTTTATTGTGGGGAAGAAGGAACCCTATAATCAATGTGATCCTAATTTTTATAAACTGCCAAACTTCAAGAGATTTGTTGTTATCTACCACTGATTTCCCTCTTGCACATTAAAGACATTCAATAATTTTGACTGAATTTCAAGAATATATGTGCAAGAAAAGGGAGTAAAATTAAACACAGAATACCAACATTAGTTTATTTTGGGTGACAGGATTATAGGTGATTCTTATTTTCTTCTGCATAATTTATTTTCAAGTTCTCTACAGAGAAGCTTTATAACTATTATGAGTGAAGAAAGTAATTTTATTGACTTGAGTTATAAAAGATGTTCACAGGATATTTTAGAGGAAGCAAGAGAGAATTTTTGGTGGTTGTATGAATTTTTAAGGGCCAACTTCGTTAGACAAATCAGAATATTGCCTTTAAGATCATACAAGAAGATGACTCTCTGGGATGACGGGTTATAATGGGTCCTAGTGTCGGCAGCATCTTTACATTTGGTGAGAGGATGGGCAGCAAGAATGGGAACAGGGAAGCAAGGTGAGTCTGTCCATTGTATTAAAGGCAACTTGAAACTGACCTATGAATCCATCCTGGGTCTTTATTTTCTCTAGACCCTTGACTAGGAAATAAAGAGAAGTTGAGTGTAAAAACTGAGCATGCAGTTGAAGGTAGAGATGAGAGCCTTGTGTAGCCTGATCCCCGTTCTGGGTTCTGCAGGTCATGTCACCCTGGCAATAACGTAATAAGGGCCATTATCTGGTATTTGTAAATAGTACACCAGAGAAAATGGAGACAGAATCAAGAGGAACATGTGTTGCGCATACTGTGTACAGTATATGTTTATCAAGCCTGATTGTCCTACAATATTATGACCTCCACGGGGGCAGAAAGGCTTTCTTCCTTTTTATCTTCATCTACTTTATCACAGGGAATAGCATGTAGTGAAGGAAGCCAGATGCAAAAAGCCACATATTGTATGACTCCATTTATGTGAAATGTCCAGGATAGGCAAATCCAGAGACAGAACGAGGGTTAGTGGTGGCCAGGGCTGGGAGCTGAGGGAGATGGGGAGTGACCATTAACAGGTAAGGGTTTCTTTTTGGGGTGAAGAAAGTGTTCTGCAATTAGATAGTGATGATGGCTGCACAGCTCTGTGAATATACAAAACTCACTGAATTGCAGGCTTGGAAGTGGTGAATTTGATGATACGTGAATTATACCTAGATTTTTTTTTTTAAATCATCTTTGAATGGAGTATGAGATCAGAAAGACCTATATAGAAGAGGTTTCATTGGGCAAAGGGGAGAAGCAATCTGGCAGGATCTGCCCAGTCTAACCATCCTTTAGTGACAAAACCTGGAGGAGTTTTTTAACCTTGAAGTTATGGAAACAACAGAAGGAATCATCCATAGCAAATGACTCAAACTACAATGTATGTCGTAAGGACAAAGGATATTTTATTACATATATAACATTGTCATATCTATATGTGTACTTAGTATATAAAAATATATCTTAGTATCTAAAACTTACAGAACTGATTCTGATGTTCACCTTCAGTTTCTCTTCACTGAAAGGCTGATGGGGAGATTGAGGAGGGCTGCTTAGAGAGAAGTTTCTGTTATAAAACACTCTGGATTTGTCTTCTCTCTCTTCTTGTCCGTCCTCTCCTATGTGTCACACTGTTAGTGTCTGCATGACATCTGCTCTGCAATCATTATGTCTACATCCTACCCATTATTTTCTACATTTTAATGAGCGTGTTACACAAATCAAAGACATCTTTGCACCACTATTGATTGTCAACATTTGATCACAAACATTTTTGTCTTCCTAAAGAACTAAATACCAGAATGAACTTAAAATGGATATGCTCATCAAAGCAAATGATTAAAAGTATTGTGTCATTATAAGCACTTTTAGACACAATTTAATGGACTACAAAAACAAAACAATAAAAATTTTCAGGTTTTTTGGATGCAAATAAATATTAAGGCAACTATAATTCATACTTCACTAAAGAATAATGAACAGCAGAAAGTTCACCAAACTGTGACATGGTTATTGAACCATGGCAAAAACCCGCATCTTTTTTTTTTCTCCTCTTGTGATTTTTATTTCTTCTGCATGTTAGTAGCAAGTAAGTGAGGGGAAAAAAATAAGTTACTTTAAAGAAATGAAAATTATATAACAATTTTTTCACTCCAGTGCTTATTAAAGCTTTTAAACTGGTTAAAAATTCCATATGTGGAAACTGCAAGTTAAATGTTTCTGTTAACTATGAGTGAAGTTTAAAATTCAGAACCAAGCAACAAGGATATATTGTACAGCACAGAGAAATATAGCCATTATTTTGTAATAACTTTAAATGGAGTATAATTGATAAAAATATTGAATCACTGTGTTGTACATCTGAAACTAATATAATATTGCAGATCAACTATACTTCAATACAAAACTAATAAATAAAAATAAAATTCGGAACCAGTAGGCAAAAAAAGAATCAAGGTCACATAGATGTGATTTTTTTTAAAGCATCAATGAAATAAATTGTATATAAAAATAAATTTTAAATAAAAATATAAATAAATGAAACAGATCACTTGCAAGACTGTAGTAATTGGCAATTGGTCCTATTAAATTCTAGTTTGTTCCGGAATGTACGTATGCATATATCTTTTCCCCGCATCAGGAACAAGACATTTATAAAAAGTCTTGGCATAGACATCTTTTAATGGTGACTGAATGTTTAAGCATGAAGTCAATTCTAGAGATGCTTGCCAACCATTGTGGGGGGATAAATCCTGCAAATAGTGCTTGGTACTCCCTAGCACCCAGTTTTCATGGGCTGTTATATTCTAAAGTCCTTACTACTTGGTGATGTATGTAGTCTAGTGTAACACCATTCCAGACTTGGCTCCTCTGCTTATGTAACTGATCGGTGGGCTGAAGTCCGCTAGTCCTCTATTCAGTTTGGTAAACAAGGGCTTGCCTGTCACCCTTCATTGTGCTTCTTCAAAGAAGGGTTGCCACTTTATCTGGTAACAGCTTTCTTTATGAGTGCTATTCAGGTGAAATACACCAAGGCCGTTATTTCCTTAGCACAAGAAGAGACATTTATCTTGCCACTAATGGATAATTAATTTTAAAAATGTATATTATGACACAATTAGAAAAAAAGAAAAAAAGGCAAGCTGGACAATGGGACTAAATGTCCCTTCTTCAAATTGACTCCTATTTAGCTCTTCCAATGTCATCCCAAACACAGATAAGTTTTCTTTCATGAATTGTTCTCCTGAATGATTTATATGTGTCGTGTTATCTGAGGCTCTCTCCAGTCCCCCGGTGGATTTAGCCAGCCATCAGCTGCATAATTGTTAATTTTAACACTATAAAAGGTTCTGATGCAGAAGAGATAAGGTGTTGGTGGAAGAATTAATTGAAATGTATCTCCCAATCACACTAGTCTCCCACTACTGGTTTCCCACACACAAAAATTATACTTTAGATTTAAGGTGAAAATAAATTTACATCTTTGTTACTCATAAAGCTTGGGGTCTAGTTGTGAATGGAAATGTTAATTGTTTCTAACACTCATGAAGGTTTTTCACCCTGAGAACAATTTCCGGGACTATACAGGCCACGGTCCAATGCACATTTTCATAGGTAGGGAAGCTCCTGCAGGCAAAAGCAGACAAGAGATAGGGTGGGAAGGGAGGGTTATGGACAGGAAATGAGGGAGAGAGGAGAAATGAAGAAGACTGAGAAGAAATCAAATAATATGGGTGATTTATGACTAAATGTACAAACCTCTTTTTTATACCTCTCAATACTCATTATAATTTTCCAGACTTTCTATGCAGCCAAGGAAAGCAGTATAAGCTAATTATACAGGCAACATTTTGATCCCTACACTTCCTTTCTAAGAATGTAAGTGTACCTAAGGGATGCTCTAAAAGGCCTTTGCGACAATTATATTTGGATATTTGAAGTCATAGAAAACAAAAGCATGTTAAATGTAAGTTATTGGTCACTTTTAGTTTCCAGTCTACAAATCTGAATGCTTGTGGATGCTTCTCTCAAGTCAATCAAGCAACAAACCTCTGAGTATTTGTGATGTGCTAGGCACAGTGAAGGGTTTGGTCCATGGAGCTCATAGACGGGAGTCTAAGAATATTCCAAGAGAAACTCGTTACATTCATTCCTTCACTCAACAAACATTTCATGAACACCTACTAAGTGCCAGGCACTGAGCCAACCTCTGTGACTGGACTACTTATATAAACTGGGCCCTTGCCCCGAACGAGCTCCTAGAATAACTGGGCAGAGGGACAGTAAGGAAACCATCACAGGGAGTAAGAAGCCCTGGCTACTATGGGAAGCCCAGGCGAGGAGCACCAGGAATATTTTAAACTCTTACTCTCGTTGTTTTCAAATGAAAATGACACTGGATTTTGTAAATCAGGCCAATCTCTAGGCATATTTTCCTACATACCCAAACTTTCACCAGTGCCCATTTCTGCCCAGCTTGCAGTTCTAAACTGGCATATTCGGGTATGCCAATTTAGAACCCCAAAACTGTAAGGAAGCTCTTTCAAAGCCCCCTTCCCTGTAGCTGGACTTAACCAGCCCCTCTAGTCTGTTTCTCTTAAACATGAAAGCCAGAAACTGTTCAGTGGTGAAGGGTATTATCACTTGAATGACATTTTATTGCTTAGTAAAATATTAACAGTTTGCTTTCATATTGCATATTGAGTCTTCAGCAAACAAAAAGGGCATGCTCAACTTTTTTTTTTTTTGGCCACACAGCAGATTCACGGATTATGTGCCTATAATTTTAGGACACAAAGGCTCAGCTTCTTAAAGCCCAAAGAAATGCCAACTGATCTGTGAACGTACTTTTATATATTATGTATTATATTAAGACATAAGAGTATCATCCAAGTCTTTCTATAATGAGGCTCAAAGATGGCCTATCTGGGGTCAGGAATGGGGAAACTTTACTCATTACTGTTGGTAGAATATAATTCCTCCTTCACGGCAATCTGTGTCTTTAATTGCATTTTCTTTTTAAAGCTCAATGTAGGTAGGTAGATCTATAGACAGAATTACAATACAGCAATTGAGAACCAATGATTTTCTAAGCCAGAGATATTAGGTATTTAATTTTGCTTTTTAAATCCATGCTATGGTGGGCTCTTATGAATACAATAGAAAAGGAGTTATGTCCTAATCAGTTTATAAGATAGTATGGAGAAAATGGACAATAGACCAACCAGATGTATAAATACAATAAGACAAAGAAACCTAATCTACTGCAAACCTATAATTTAATCCCTCTATAACACAAGAGTATTGAAAACTGGCTTATGAATAGCTCAAGAATGCATAAACTGAACTTTATAGCCTTGGCTATGTTAAAAATGTTCAATTCTAACTTATAGTTTATACAAATTATTATTTAATTTTTACGTAAAGAAGAAATCATGGATTATACCTAAAGAAGGGATTATTTATAAATAGTAACCTAAATATTTAAAAATAGTGCAAGACCAAGTTCTTAATGTCAGCAAGGTTGAAAATGATTTGCCCATGCATCAGGATCTGTGTGCATATGTATGTTTGTCTAACAAAAGGTAAAAATGAATGAATATAATGTGAAATAGCAAAACGTCACCTTTTAATATTTTGCTTTATTACTTGATGTGAATAACAATAGTAAAAGATAGCCAAGGTTACATTTATAAAATAATATCTACAAAAGAAGATAACCTTGTAACCAATGCAAATACTACTTGACTTTTTTCTTTTTAAGAATAATGAAAAGCTGAGCTAGTGAACACAATGCGACTTTAAAATACGGTAATAAAATAAAAAGAAGTCTGTTTATCATTTAGAAAAGATTATCTTCTAATCAAACCCAATGTTTGCAATTTATGCAAACTTTTGTTAGTGAGCTTTTGAGTTCCTCTTTCTAAAATTCAGCTCCACACTAACAGTATTTTCCTCGTGTTTCTTGTCTCCATTGGTTTTCTCATTATTTACCCACTGTCTCTCGACCTTCCTCTTTAGCCTTCCATTATTCTCTTTCATCCTTTAACCCCCCTGCCACCCCATAACTGAATGAAGTTGTAACAAACATCATCTCATCAGCTTTCAACAGCACTGCTCTTCCTAGTGTCCAGGTCAACTCTCTTTGCCCTAACATACTGGAAACACAAGAAGAGTAGGTAAGGAGGAGAGTGCCGAAGAGAAAGAAGCTTCTGAATTGCACCTCCTGGCTTTTCCACGATCTCTTTCTCAACTCCCTATAAGTAAGGAAGTTCAGATATATTTTAAGTGTATATTGCCAGTAGCATATATATAGTATATACATTATAGTTATTTGATCAATAATGATATATCTAATGGAAGCCAATCGAGTGAAAGTAAAACATCTCAGCTGTTGTGTTGGTTTCCTTACTTTACTGGATAATATAACAGAAGGAAAAGTTCAGGGTCCGAAAACTTCTCAAATGGAATAAAAACATAAGTGCTAACTGCATCAGAGATAGATCCTGGCTATGAAAGTGGGAGTAAACACATACAGTACACATTGGAATGAAACGGTCACGTGTTTGTGATGGTGATGAAGGAAGCACTAAATAAGGGTTTTGGTCTCTGCAGATCATGGTCATGTTTTGTGTTCAGTATATAAGTGACTCCTGACAATTTTTAAATCTCTCCATATCAAATCCAAATATATCATCAGTTTAGCAGGAGTTCCATTTGATATCTCTACACGTGTATGTGTTTCAGAGACCATCTGCCTTGCAGTCTTATTTGCTTATAATATTTTTCTGAACAATCTGAAGAGGGACTTCAATGTCATCAAATTAAGAAAATATAACACAGTGACCACAGATATACCAAAATGGTTTGGTGGAATTTGGATCAATAAAGGATAGAATGGTTAAACACTATTATTTGTGGGGGTTTTTTGTTAAATCTGAATACCCTCAGGGGAATTGAACAAAAGTGGGGTTATAAAGATGTGGCAATGTACCTAAATCACTTTACCAAAACTTTTTTGCAGAACGTAAAAAGTACCTTTCAAGCAGCTGTAACTGGGTCTCAAAAATAATACAACAATACTAACTGAAGTCTAATTAAAGTGGCTATATGATGGCAGAGTGCATAATATTTGGGATGTGAATAGGCAGAATAAATTTTTTAACAGACATTTAAAGATTTAAAATTAAAAATGGGAAAAGAACTCGGTTATTTCAGCATGTTGTTTGGCTCTCATTTCCAGTCCCACTTCCTCTCCAAACAAACTAACCAAGAAATAAGCAGCATGAAAAAATAAATAAACAAGTAACATGAAAACAAGAGGGAAGGAAACTGTTTAGATTACAAGATACTAAAGAGAAGCAATCATATGTAACATGCGAGGCTTGTTGGGATTCTGATTTGAGTAAATCCGCAATTAAAAAAAAATTTTTTTAGAGAAAATGGATATAGACTGGGTATTAGCTTACACTGAATAATTATTGCAAATTTTGTTGAATGTGCTAGGATATTGTGGTTCTGCTGAGAAAAAAAAAAAGTATGTATCTTTTGGAGACACATCCTGAAGTATTATTCCTGGAGAGATTACATGATCTCTTGGATTTGCTTTAAAATACTATAGAAAAAAAATGTGGGATAACTAGATTAAAAAGATGGCAGAATGTTGATAATTATTGAAGCTGATGATAGGCTCGTCGTACTATTTTCTCTGCTTTTGTTTCTGTTTGAAGATTTTTGTAACACAAGAATGAAAAATAAACAATAGCTAAAACTCTCGACAATCTTCCAGGCCAGAAGTAGAATCCCCATGGTGCTGGCAGGAAAGGTAGGATGGTGATGATTTCCAGGTTAATTATTAGGGGACAGAAGCACAAGGGTCACGTGGCTGCCATTCCTCAAGCCAGTTCTCAGCTTCTTCCTTTACTGGCACCATCACGGGGCACATTTCTAGCACTCCATCAGTTTCAGGACCGTGCAGCTTAGCTTCCAAGCAACCAAAACTTTCCCCAGACATCTTGTTGGTAATGGATTAAACACACTCTAGCTGTGGGGTTAAAGGTTAACACCTTCAATAGGTGCTCACGCCTGCAACTCTCTCACATGCATGCGTGCACACCTAGGGACTGTTAGACCATCCTGAATCCTTGTGGATAGAACGTGAGATTATCTGTCCTATGGCTACTAATCCTCACTCCAGGCTTCCATACCCCTCCTTGCAACAGTTTAACCTCTGAGTCCATGTGTATGGTGTTTCTGTCTTTAAAAGTGTCTCAGCATTCAGTGTGTATCATTGTCTCTTCAAAGACAGGTGTGACTGCCAGTCTTCCCAGGGTGGAAGCCGTGGGCTGTACTGAAGAGCGCTGTGATATTCACCACATGATGGTGAATACAAACACCCCTGCCTTTCCTCCCTGAGATCCTGTATGCACTCACTGTGAAGTGTCATGGGTTTCCTGTCTAATGCCTGGATTCACTTTCCCTGAGACGCCGCTGTACTGAGGGAGGAAAATTTCCCCACTGACCATCTGGTTCGTGCCCTGACAGCTTGTTTGCCTGTCTGGCCACACCCTGGTCAATAGTTCTGTCAAAGGAATCAGAAAAGAATAATGACTGTAGCTCATTATCTAATTGTCAAGGCTTTGGTAGATGGGTGACCTTAGAGCTAACCTATGTAAACAGTATGAGCTGTGCTTTCCCTCTTGTCTTTTAGAATTTTTACCTAAATTCTCAGAGTCTGGGTCTCCTTATCTGCAAAATGAAAAAAAATAGTACAAAACAGTACATACTTCCTAAAGTAGTTATGAGTATTAAATGAGCTCATTTGAATGCAACTTTTAGCACAGATTTCAACATGTAGTTCTCAATAATATAGAAGAAAGAGGAGGAGAAAGAGGAGAAGGGAAGAGGAGGAGAAGAAGCATGATACATGCCCTAAAACAAGTAGAAATAAATTATAACATCCGGTTGGCCATTAATAAGTGAAATTATCTTCTTCTTGCAAAAATATACTCATTATCTGAGTCAAAATAGCAGCACTGGTACCAGGGAAAATGTTGAGTTTTGATCCATGAGAAAAATTCTTAAGAATCACAAAACTCTGTAGATATCCATTGCCTGAAATCTGACAGTGGGATGGTCATAAGAAGTTATTTTGGGGAACTAAACTTTAGGAAGCCTATCTGAGTATCTTTTAAATTCTTCTCTCTCCTCACCCTTATCTGTCTTCAATGCAATAAAAAGAAAGCCCTTTGCATTCATGACTTTAATTGAATCTTTGTTGAATTCCCCTTGCTGATTGGTATATGGTAGTGTATTTCTACTTATGGTTGTTATAAGAGAGTACCTAGACTGGATGGCTTAAACAAAAGATATTTACTTTTGGGGCTTCCCTGGCAGTCCAGTGGTTAAGCCTCTGCTTCCACTGTTCAACCTAATTACCTACCAAAAGCCCTACCTCCAGACACTACCACACTGGGGATTAAGACTCCAACACAGGGATCTGGGGAGGACATAAACACTTAGTCCATAGCAGGTAGCTATTATTATTGTTGTTGTTGTAAAGACTGCTGAGAACTGGAAGTCAGAGAAGAACCAAAAGCAAAAAAAAGAAGGAATGAAATGGCTTTTAACGTTTGCCTAGGAGTAGAATTCATTCTAGACTCTGGAACAGACCTGAACCTACCGGTAGGGGGTTAAGTGGCCTAAGCTTCAAGTTAAAGGAGTGGAAGGAGAGGAAGCCAGGTGGGCCCTTATGGGTGCTAGCACCAGTAATTCATTTTTTGAGTAGAGAGGCATCTGGATTTTTGTCCAAACTTTTAAGTATTTAACATTCTAAGAAGCAGAAAACTGTCTAGAAAATACAAGAAAGACAATTGGTTCAGATGTCACAATTATCATAACAAAACTTAAGATATATGGCAACAGGATTTTTTCACTGTAATTTTCAGAGAAGCCAAAAGCTTTCAAGCCATTCGCATCAGTAGCCAGCTGTGCTGTCACATTCTCAATCAAGCACAAGACTAAGCTCTTTCTGTGCAGGGAACAGTGTGAATGTTCTCCACACCAGATACCCTTTCCTGTACCCAGTCACCATGGAAATACTGGTGCACATCCGTACCAGTCATGTGACACAATGCTTTCCTATAAGCCACATGAGTGTAACAGAATGAACTTTAAAAAAAAATGCTTCCCAATAGCCAGACGCTCCCCAAATCACACATTGATTATGGATAGTGCATTCTCTTTTTCTGATTTTCTCTATGTTGTATTACGTGTACAATTTTAGATGATATGATGATCAAGATGATTAGGACAAAGCCCAAATTTTACTATTTTTCTCTGAGCCAACTCAGGCCCTTTTAGCTGAGCAGAGCTTACCTAAAGCACATTTCTCTGTTCCTGGCTTAGCCTTGAACTATTTGCCATACCTACTCCATACTCTAGGCCCCTCAACCTGCTCTGTCCTTCTTTGCAATCATCCACAGTAAATGCCTGAATCATTAACATCCGAAAGACTAGTTCTTCTTTCTTTGAAGACAGATCTCCCAGTAGGTGAGGGTAAATGTTTGCATTCTATCCTCCTTACACAGAGAAGAAAAATAAAAACAAAGATGTTGCCTTCTATAATAAAGCAGAGCAGCCAATGAGGGCCACAGTCATAATTCTCACTGTGCTGGCCATGTTCACAATTGCCCTCAATGACGCCCAAAGCTTCTTTCCAGGAACCTGTGGATATGTTACCTTACATGGCAAAAGGGCCTTTGCAGACGTGATTACGTTAATGTCTTTGAGATACAAGGGTTATTCTGGATTATCTGGGTGGGCCCAACATAATCGCAACAGTCCTTCTAAGACGGAAGCAGGAGAGTCAGCGGCAGAGAAGGAGATGTGACCATGGACGCAGAAGTTGGAAGGATGCAGGGACAAGAGGCAAGAAGTGCAGGTGGCCTCTAGAAACTGGAAAAAGCAAGGAAACAGACACTTTCCTAGGGATCTGAGAGACTTTGAAAAGCCAGTGGCAGAAAGGAGTCACCTCAGGCTGGGAGAGAGGACGGGCTGCATGTAAGAGAAGAACCCATGAGTCCTGGAGCAGCAAGGCTGCCAGGGACATGGTCCCCTAGTAAGCCTGTTATTTACCTAATGATCTCAGCTCTGAATCACCCTTATATTTTTCCACCTATGATACAGGAACTGGGATTCTGCAAATTTCATTTCCCAGACTCCTTTGTCATCTGGCATCCTTGCTATGTTCTGCCATAGGAGGCTCTGGGGCAGATTGAAAGATCAAAGGAGGGGGGGATAATCTCCCCCCCTCTTGTTTTGATCTTGTCAACATGACCCCAGCAACAGCAGTTGGCCTCAGCTTTCATCTTCTTTTGATGCTACCAACACCAGCTTCATTGTTCCACGTGGTACCTCCCACTCAGAAGTCTGAGAATAGACTCTGCTGGACCCCTTCCAGGCTCCTAGATCCTGGTACCCCCATTTGCCTTTTATTTTTCTAGTGCTAGGGGTAGTAGTGGCTTCCTATAGTAAGTATGTCTGTTTTCTCAGTGATCCCTGTTCGCTCTGTCAGTCTTTCATCACTTGTGAAACAAATTCCATATCAAGTCCCTTCTATTTGAACAACCTAGTGTGGCTTCTGCTTCCCTGATGAGACCTGACTGATATCCAAGTCCCATACTTGACTCAGACCCCTGAGTCCCAGACACAGCATGGAAGTCACAGAGGGATCTGAGGGGTTGAATGGCACTGCATACAATCCAAGAATTTGATGAGACCCCCAGAACAACTGATGTTCACATTCTGCCACCCTGGCTGTCCTCAAAGCCGAGATCAAATTCATTCATTGAAAATAAAGAGAAGCAGCAGTTTCTTCACACCTGAGCATGCACACTGAGGTGAAAAACAGCTACACTATTATTAAAAACCATCTCCTCAGGCAAATACATTTTCTTGCCTCTCAGTTCTTGAGATAATCATAAATATGCCCAAATTTCCCACATTTGGTATTCATTTCTTTAAAAAAAAAAATAGAAGTTTAGGGCTTTTATTTCAAGAACTAATCTTCCAGGCTGCGACATTTTTTATTCTTATTTTTCCTTGTCCTCATTTTAGAAACCATGTAAACATATATTGTCTGGCTAAGTTGTAAGCATCTTTATAAGGTGTATTAAATGATTTTAGGCATGAAGTAAAGTTTTAATTTATTAGTTATTAATTAGCTTCCCCATTCAGTCTATTAGCAAATATTATCCACTTAATTTTCTGTATATCTTTCAAATCATTCACTTCATTCCATCCTCACACACACCCAGTGCAGACCATCTAGATACTTCATAGATTCCAGTTTACCCTCTGCCCCACAGCCAGTGTCATCGTTTTAAAGACAAATCCAATTCAGCTTAGATAGCCTGCTATTGTCTGTAGGCGAAGTAACCATCTCTTTAAGCAGCTGACATAAGGCTCTCTGTGGTCTCCCTCCCTCCCGTCCAACCTCATTTCTATCTACTTTTGGCCTTGAATTCTGGCCATGTTGGACTTTTATAAGTTCCTCAAACCCCTTAGGCTATCTCTTGTCCCTGGGCTTCGAACATGTTTTTACCACTTTCTAGAACTTTCTTCCCATACCATCCCCTTTTAAACTGTCTCTTTTCAGTTAACTCTTACTCATCCTTCAAGTTGCAGCATCGAGTTCACTTCCTCATGAAAATCTTCTTTGAAAGATCCCCTATTCCACAAGGGTTGATTAGAAAATTCTGATTTATATCCCTACAGCAGTCTATGCTTTCTCTTTCATAAAAGCCATTGCTCTTGTTATTATTTGTTTAAATGTATGATACTTTCATGAAGGCAGGAATTATGTCTACCAGGTTCACTGTTTCTAAAACAATGCTTCACACTTAGTAGATAATCAAGAAATATTTCCTGAATTAATGAAGAAATGATCACTTCAACTATGTCATTTAAAATCTTGGGATTTTAGGGCGGAAAAAAATATCCTTAGAGATTACCAAATCCAATCCTTTCATTTTATGAATAAGAAGTTAATAGTATGTTTAAGAAAAGTCATATAGTTCCTTATAGTTACAAAGTGTTTTAAGCATAATGAATAAAAAAATTGAGTGAAGAAATAATGGCAGAGGCAGATCTAGAATTTACCTGTAATTTTGAAATATTATCCTTGGAGATTCCATATAATTCCATGGACATTGATAAATTACACCAGCACTAAGAAAATAATTGCATCTACTAATAATTTGAGTTCTTGTATTTTTTTATAAATTATATGTCAGCTTTTCACAGACGAATATTCCTTCTTAAGTTAATTCTCAATGTATTCAATCATAATATTTTTAACCTTTAAGCAGAATTTCCTGTCTCATATAATAAGGTCTGTATTTCCTCTCTGCATTGTTTCATGCCATAGGAATAGTGCTCTCTCTTATTTATTATTTATCTAATAATATCTCCCTTTGTGTTGATAAAAATGCGTGAATAATTCACATAATAGTGGTGATAAATTTATACATATACCCTCTCTTAGCCCCATCCCAATAGGCAATTAATTTAAGGAATTAAAGTGTTAAACTAGAAATAGTCACACAGTGCAAAAGAAAGTAGTTAAGAAAGAATAGAGGAACAAAAAGGCATGAGACATATAGAAAATAAAAAGTAATTTGGCAGACATAAATTCAAGTATATCAATAATAACATTAAATTCTAATTGGTTAAATGATCTAATCAAAAGGCAGAGATTGTCAGACTGGATTAAAAAAAAAAAGACCCAAGTATATGATGTATTTAGGCAATACATGTCAGATCCAAAGATTCGAATAGGTAAAAAGTTAAAAGGATTGAAAAAGATACATTCTGCAAATAGCAACCATAAGAAAACTAGAGTGTATATATTAATATCAGACAAAATATACTTTAAAAAATTTTGATAGAAATATAAATAGAGATATTATATAATGATAAAAGAGTCAATAAATCAGGAAGATATAGCAATTATAAATATGTATGTACCTAACAACAAAGCCCAAAATACATAAAGCAAAAACTGACAGAATTGAAGGAAAAGATAAACAATTCAACAATAATACTTGGAGACTTTAATACCCCACTTTCAATAATAGATAGAAAAACTAAAATATTAAGAAATATAAAACTTGAACAACACTATAAACTAACTAGACCAAATAGACATCTATAGAACACCCCACTCAGTAACAGTGGAGTATACATTCTTTTCAAGTGCAAATGGAATATTCTCCAGGATACCATATGATACATCATGAAACAATCCAAAATAAATTTTAAAGTTTTGAAATTATACAAAGTATGCAAATCACATCGAAACTACAATGACAAACCATTTCACACTAACTAGGATAACTGTAATCAAAAACACAGATAATAATAAGTTGACCAGAATGTGGAAAACTTGGAACACTCATACACTGCTAATAGGAATTTACAATGATACAATTGCTTTGGAAAATAGACAGTTAGCTAAGGCAGCTATTATTATTTTCATTTTGTGGATGAGGAGTTCAACAAAAGGTTAAACACAGAGTTACCATATGACCAGCAAGTTCACTCCTAGGCATATATACAAGAAAAATTAAAATGTATGTCCACACAAAAACTTCTACATAAATGTTCATAGCAACACTCTTCATAATAGCCAAATTATAGAAACAACCTAAATGTCTATCAAATGACTAACTGATAAATAAAATATGGTATACTTATACAATGGAATATATTTAACAATAAAACTGAATAAACCATTGCTACATGCTACAACAATAAAACTGAATAAACCATTGCTACATGCTACAACATCCTACCACCGTGAAAACACTGTGCTAAGTGAAAGAAGCCTCTCACAAAACCCCACTTATTAAGTTACTATATTTATATGATATGTCCAGAATAGGCAAATCTATAGAGACAGAAAAGAGATTAGTGGTTGCCTAGGGCTGAGTGGAGGTGAGGCAGCTAGGGAATAATGGGAGTGATTCCTAATAAATATATGTTTTCTTTTTGTAGTGATAAAAATGTTCTAAAATTGATTGTTGTAATGATTGCACAACTCTGTGACTATGCTAAAACCCATTGACTTGTACACCTCAAATGGGTGAATTTAGGTATGTAGATTATATCTTAATAAAGAAGTTATTATAGCAAAATGGATTAAAGACCAAAATGGAAGACTGAATACTGTAAAACTGCTAGAGGAAAACATAGGCAGAACACTCTTTGACAATATTTTTTTGGATCCATCTCCTAAAGTAAAGGAAATAAATGCAAAAATAAACAAATGGGACCTAATTAAAGGACACAGCAAAGGCAACCATGGACAAAACAAAAAGACAACCTACCGAATAGGAGAAGATATTTGCAAATGATATGACTGATAAGAGATTAATATCCGACATATATAAACAGCTTATACAAGTCAACATCAAAAACAAACAACCCAATTAAAAAATGCGCAGAAGATGAAAAGACAACCTATGGACTGGGAGAAAATATTTGCAAACGATGCGATCACCAAGGGCTTAATTTCCAAAATATACAAACAGCTCATACAACTCAATAACAAAAAAACAAACAACCCAATCAAAAAATGGGCAGAAGATCTAAATAGATATTTCTCCAAAGAAGACATACAGATAGCCAATAGGCACATGAAAAGATGCTCAACATCACTAATTATTAGAGAAATGCAAATCAAAACCACAATGCAAATCAAAACCTCATACCAGTCAGAATGGCCATCATTAAAAAGTTTACAAATAACAAATGCTGGAGAGAGTGTGGAGAAAAGAGAACCCTCCTACACTCTCAGTGGGAATGTAAATTGGTGCAGCCATTATGGAAAACAGTATGGAGGTTCCTCAAAAAACTAAAAATAGAGTTGCCATATAATGCAGCAATCCCACTCCTGGGCATATATCCAGAGAAAAGTCTAATTCGAAAAGGTACATGCAACCCTATGTTCACAGCAGCACTATTTACAATAGCCAAGACATGGAAACAGCCTAAATGTCCAATGACAGATAAATGAGTAAAGAAGATGTGGTATATATACACAATGGAATACTACTCAGCCATAAAAGAGAATGAAACAACGTCATTTGCAGCAACATGGATGGACATAAAGATTATCATACTGAGCGAAGTAAGTCAGAAAGAGAAAGACAAATACCATATGATAGGGGCTTCCCTGGTGGCGCAGTGGTTAGGAGTCCGCCTGCCAATGCAGGGGATGGGTTTGAGTCCTGGTCTGGGAGGATCCCACATGCCGTGGAGCAACTAGGCCATGAGCCACAACTACTGAGCCCGCGTGCCGCAACTACTGACGCCCATGCACCTAGAGCCCATGCTCTGCAACAAGAGAAGCCACCGCAATGAGAAGCCTGGGCACCGCAACGAAGAGTAGCCTCCGCTCACCACAGCTAGAGAAAGCCCGGGTGCAGCAATGAAGACCCAATGCAGCCAAAGATAAATAAATAAAATTTTAAAAAATACCATATGATATCACTTATATGTGGAATCTAAAATATGACACAAATGAACTTATTTATGAAACAGAAACAGACTCACAGACATAGAAAACAAACTTATGGTTACCAATTTTTCCAAAGAGGAAATGCTGATGGCCAACGGGCACATGAAAAGGTTCTCAACATTGCTAATCATCAGGGAAATGCAAATCAAAACCACGATGAGATAACACCTCACACCTGTCTGTCATCAAAAAGAACACAAATAACAAATGTTGGTGAGGATGTGAAGAAAAGGGAACACCCATACACTGTTGGTGGGAATGTAAATTGGTGCAATCACTGTGGGAAATGTTATAGAGGTTTCTCAAAAAACTAAAAATAGAACTACCATATGACCCAGCAATTCCACTCCAAGCTATATGTTTGAAAAAAACAAAAACACTAATTCGAAAAGATACATGCATTCAGTGTTCACAGCAGCATTATTTACAATTGTCAAGATATGGAAGCAACCTAAGTGTCCATCAACAAATGAGTGGATAAAGAAGCTGTGGAATATATATATATCATTAAATATATATACACAATAGGATACTACTCAACCATAGAAAAACAAAATTTTGTCATTTGCAGCAACATGTATTGACTTGGAGGGCATTATGCTAAGTGAAATAAGTCAGAGAAAGACAAATACTGTATGATATCACTTATATGTGAAATCTAAAAAATACAACAAACTAGTGAATATAACAAAAAAGAAGCAGACTCACAGATACAGAGAACAAACTAGTGGTTACCAGTGGGGAGAGGGAAGGGTGAAGGAAAATAGAGGGGTAGGGAAGTAAAAGGTAAAAACTATGAGCTATAAAATAAGCTACAAAGACATATTGTACAACATGGGAAATATAGCCAATATTTTATAATAACTATAAATGGAGTTTAACCTTTAAAAATTGTGAATAACTATATTGTACACCTGTCACATATAATATTGTACAG
The DNA here is from genome assembly GCF_009873245.2 of Balaenoptera musculus. Classification (NCBI taxonomy): domain Eukaryota; kingdom Metazoa; phylum Chordata; class Mammalia; order Artiodactyla; family Balaenopteridae; genus Balaenoptera; species Balaenoptera musculus. The sequence goes on along the minus strand of NC_045802.1, from coordinate 64,364,407 downwards.
CAACCATACTTCAATTTTTTAAAAAGTTATTATAAAAAAACCATCCTCCTCATATGACATGATAATTCGCTTTGATAGATGACTGAGTTCTGGAGCTAGGGAAAGAGAAGGGTGTTGAGAATCAGTGATTGTGGAGGAGATAGAGTAAACAAGCCTGATAATGTGCCTTAAAGTAAAAACAAACATCCTGTGGGAAAAAGTAGCATGAACGGTTCTAGCCAACTCAACCTCAAGAGATTTCTCCTTATCAAGCTTCTTCCCTTACTCCCCCAGGTCAGCCAGATACACCTCTGATTCTACTCTTGGTTTGGCTAGGTAAGAGATATTTTATCTGAAAAAAATAACACTTTACTATTTATTTGCATTGCCTCATTTCATTCTAATCTTCACAACAACCTTATGAGTTAGCTAAGACAGGCATTATTATTTTCATTTTACAGACGAAAAGACGGAGGCTCCAAATGTTAAGCTGGCAATGAGTACAAAGCCAATGTGGAACTCAAACAGGAACGCTGGATTCCCAGTTCAGTGTTCCTTATATTGTGCTGCTCTTATCTGCCTTTTAAACACATATTGTTTATCCTGTATGATAGTGTCTTATTCAGAGTGTTTATAATTAAAAACTCATTAACTGCAGTATGTATTTTAATTGATGGACTCTGCTGGTGTCAGAAACCACAAAACCACTGATTCATCAGATTGAGAAGGAGTTCAGTCAGCTATGGAATTTATTAATCCATCTCTGCAGACATTACTAATATTTTCCTTAAGCAACATATCCTCGAAAAGAGATGAAAGCAAAAGATCATGGCTAAAGCAAAGGGAGTGGAACCCCACCAAAGAAATATCATTGAAATGTATTGTTACATGTTGATTTTTTGGTAAAGCTTTTGTGTCCTCTAGCGATGTTTTCTGCTTCTATTTAAAAATATGTATATATTATTGTTAGATGTGTAATTGGCTCTCATAAAATATTATTATTTTCTCAGTCCAATGAAGAGAATTTATTCACCTATATTTCAAAATAATAAAATTAGAAATTAAGAGCTTGAAAAGAAGAAGAAATGTAATCTTGAATATAACCTCTAAAACTGGAGCTATGTTTAGAGACTCTAGAATCTTCCTGACACTAGAATAATATTACCAAGGAATATACAATATTTGAAGTCTCTGTGTTCATCTTTTTAATTTAGATATTCTAATACTCTAGATTTGGAGCATTGATTTTTTTTTAAAGGATTTCCTGTCAACTATAATCATACAGGTGAAAAGGGACATGTGGGTCATAGAAAGTTGGTCTCTCTCCTTGTGGAAAGCAAAGGGTTTATATCTGACTGGCTAATCCCAGAAAAGCTGGAAGAGAAAACTTAATTTGATCTAGGCAGTGACTGACGAAAGGCTAAATTTTTTTTTTCAGGATTGAAAATTAAGGTCCATTATTGGGAACCAGAAGAAATTACAGCAGAGAGACCCCAGCTATGCATAGGGGATCCTAGCTTCTTCCTCTTCCTCCTCCCAAAACTGGCTTTAATTTCATCAGGGTGGGGTCAGGGGCTGCCAACTATAGAATTTCTCCAGCTGTTGAGCCATTCCCCTTGCACCAAGAAAAAGTCTTCTCCTGCAGGCTTCCTCCTTTGATAGTTATGGATTTATTAAATCTGGCTTCTCTGGGTTAAAGGGAACTAAGGAATATTCAGCAGAATCAACTTGTAAAGTAGTAAATTGGTTTGTTTAGTTAATTATGTACCTCTGGACTTTGCTGTCCAGGTGAAGCCTGCCCCAGTTATCCACTGCTGCACACAAGCTATCCCCAAACTTAGTGGCTTAATATAAGCATTTTATTATAAATCATGATATTGTACAATAGGTCAGATATTTGGGCAGGGCTCAGCTGGGTGATTCTTCTGTCCCACAAGGTATGGCATAGGTTGTTTGGTGGTATTCTGCTGGTGGATGAGCTGCTCTGGAGGATCCAAGACAGTGTCCAGAAGGTTTGAATTGACAGGTACTGACTATCACAAAATATCTCTAAACAGGTGGTCTCAGACCAATGGGAATTTTCGCATGGCAGCTCAGGGCTCCCAGAGACCAAGCGACCCAGGTGGAAGCTGCAAGGCTTCTTACAACCAAGACTCAGAAGTCCCAGAATGACACTTTTGCTGTTTCCTACTGACCAAGCAAGTTGCTAAGGTAAGCCTAGGTTCATAGGGTAAGTTATCAGACCACTTCTTAATGAAGGAGTAACAAAGAATTTGCCTCAATTTTTAATCTATCATAAAGTCTAGCCATTGAGCACAGATTGCTGGAAGCAGTCAATTAAGTTTCTATGGTAACACAAAATTAAAGATTCACACACTTACTCCTCAGCCTGTCATCCCAACTCCATGTAGACTTAATTGCAATAATTCTTGAAAAGTAGTGCAGTGTGAATGAATGCTCATAGTAGCTTTCTTCACCCACCCCCACACAAACAAATTTTGCCTCTCTGATCATTACCTTAAGCATTGTAGAGTCACCCAAACACAGTCCTGCCTCAAAGACTCTGCCTTGTACTCCTAGATAGAGCCCCTCAGTCCCAGCTCAGAAACCCAGAACTCTACTTATCTAAGAAAAAAGATCAAAAACATGACCAGGGTCTTCCCTGGTGGTGCAATGTTTAAGAATCCGCCTGCCAATGCAGGCAACACGGGTTTGAGCCCTGGTCTGGGAAGATCCCACATGCCATGGAGCAACTAAGCCCATGCGCCACAACTACTGAGCCTGCACTCTAGAGCCTGCGAGCCACAACTACTGAGTCCGCGTGCCACAACAACTGAAGCCCATGTGCCGTGCTCTGCAATGAGAAGCCACCACAGTGAGAAGCCCGCACACCACAACAAAGTGTAGCCCCCCCTCGCGCAACTAGAGAAAGCCTGGGCAGAGCAACGAAGACCCAACACAGCCAAAAATAAATTTATTAAAAAAACAAAACATGACAAATTCTCAGTTTATGTCACTAAACTATTCTGTACTTATCAATGGAACCAGCATAATTTGAGGATAATGAAGGACATTCTCTACCCCAGAATGAAAACATTAATTTCTGGGGTGAGGAGAAGTTGTCAGTGGGTGGGAGTTTCATTTATTTTGTGTGTGTGTGACAAAAATAATACAAAAATAAATTTTTGATGTAAAATATCAAACACTACAGAAGCGTATATATAGAACCTAAGTTGGCTCAGGTTGCCATAACAAAATACCTCAGACTGGGTGGCTTAAACAACAGAATTTTTTTTTCTACAGTTCTGGAGGCTGGGAAGTCTAAGATCAAAGTTCCATCAGGGTTCTCTCCTCCTGGCCTGCAGACAGCCACTTTATCCTCACATGGCCTTTCTTCGTTTAAAGTTCACTCAGACAGAGTAAGGAAGCTCTCTGGTGTCTCTTCGTACAAGGACACTAACCCTATGGGCTCAGGGCCCCACCTTTATGACCATATTTAATTTTAATTACTTCCTTAGAGTCCCCCAAATACAGCCATTCTGGGGGTTGGGGCTTCAACATATGAATTTGGAGAGGATACGGCTCAATTCAGTCCATAGCAGAAGTTCAGAGCAAAATCTTTGTCACCCTTCACCTGCCTTCTTCCCAAGCCCCTGTTTTGTGACTCAAATGTGATGTTGGAAAGGGGCTGCTCTTGGCACACCTGAGAGTCTGACATACTTGAGAGCTCCTTGAGGATTCATTGCCCCAGATCCAAATGCATTAAAAAAAATTTCTTTTAGCAAATCCAGTGTATTACATCAAATACAATCACCAGTCCTTTAAGTATTCCATTCATTTTATAAAAATATAAGAGTGTATGTTGATTTAATTCAACTGTAAATTTTCATTTTTATAGTCAAGGAACTTTAAAAACCAGAGGTGAAACAACTTCTATAGTCAAAATTTAAAAGCTGTTGCCTTTGTTACAGACATGTCTGCAATAGCAATTTAAGATTAAGGACTTAAATAATGACCAAATTATTTGTGGATGGGACAGAGTAGCTTATACTTGAAATATCCTGATGATAGAGGGTAAGCGTGTGGGAGTTTCACTAGGGGTATCAAAAACATTACTTAAGTTGTCTCACTTCCAGCACTACTCTAGACTTCATTAAGATTAATTAATTAAATAATTAATTAAGATTAGCTTAATAATCCTGTACTTGAATCATGCAGTTAAATCCTCAACCTCTCCTTGGCTGTGCACACACAGACTTAGAGCATGTGGTTGATTCATTCATTCAACAATTTACTGAGCACCTATTCAATACCAGGAGCCTCTCTATGTACTAAGGTATCAAGATCAAATAAGATATGGTCTCTGCCCTTAGGATGTTTAAAGTTAGGTAAGGAAACACGTAATGAGTTAATAGCTGCAACCAAGAGGTACTGACACTAGAATAATAGTTGGTCCAGGGTATGGAGAAGAGTAAAGCTGGGTGTAGTCAATCAGCTTCTTGGAGGTACATTTATAGAATAAGCAACTTCAAATTATTATTAATGAATCAATCAGATAATATTTTCTTGTCAGGCTGTCGCCAACCTCTTAACTCACTCCCGTATGCCCCAATGATAGAGGCAGAGTTTTATTAAAAAGCAAGCCCTGTGACACAGTGAAAGCCCCCTTTGCCTCAAGTAAATAAAGACAAATTTTTATCAAACACAGAGCTTTGTTTGACAGCATTGGATTTATTTGCTAGCAGACAATGTACAGGCATAAACGTCAAATACTGTTTTCAAAGTGCATTGAAAAGCGGCGCTGCAGGCATGCTTGTGACCGTAGGGCCTGGCCACTCCTGACCACGGCCTGGAATGTGAAATTGGAGGCTGATAGTGAACAAAAGGACACGTCAACTAGGAAGTTAGTGTATAGAAACACTTTAGTGCACAAACAAAGCATTAAAATACAATTCGGCTCTACAAATACCAGGGGGGCAATAAGTCCACTGAGGTCATGAGTCAACTTTTCAGGCAGCTGGAACGATTGGATGGCGATTGCTATCAGACAAACCACCATCCTTTAATGCTTCTGATTCCTACCTTGTGCCCTCTTACCACATGCAAGTCTCAAAAATTAGAAGGAATTATGGCATTTGCTTGCTTCTGGGATATTTTACCCTGTCTCTAGGGAAAGGGAACATTATGCTGCTGAGTAAAGCAAACGTCCCCGTTTAGGAATGGACTATGTGGAGGGGTGGGGGGCGTGGCCTCTCCTAGACACACTGAGACCTAAGGCTGGACCAAGCAGTCACCCTCCCCGTAGGTGGCACAAAAAACCAGGGGAAATTGGTCCCACAACCCAGCACCTAGTGGTGCAGGTACAGAGGCTGAAGTTTTCCTAATGCAAGGAATGCAAAATAGCACAGTGGCGTAAAAACAAGTTGGGGCAAATAGTCTAGCACGGCAATCCGGCAGGTGGTAAGCAACTGTACTTGGCAAAAACCTCTGCTTGTCTGATAAAGGAATGGAGGATGGAGAAATTTATACCAATGGAGTTATTCCTCTAGTATGCAGGGATCGTGGACCCAAGCACATGGAGATCTTGTTCTAGAGAAAGACTGGATGGGTTTGGTTGGTCAAGTAACTGTCCAAACTAAGAAAAGCATAACCAAGTAGAATTCCAGGAAAATGTGTAGATGTGTGCGATTGGGTGGCAGTGTGACTAGCACTGAACTAGATCATTAAAAGACCCAAGCTCTGGGACTTCCCTGGCGGCACAGTGGTTAAGACTCTGTGCTCCCAATGCAGTGGGCCCGGGTTCAATCCCTGGCCAGGGAACTAGATCCCACATGCATGTCACAACTAAGGAGCCTGCCAGCAACAACTAAGGAGCACATGTGCTGCAACTAAAGGAGCCAGCGAGCTGCAACTAAGACCTGGCTCAACCAAATAAATAAATTTAAAAATTAAATAATATAAGATAAATATTTTAAAAAAAAGATCAAATTCTTAAAAAAAAAAAAAAAAAAAAGAAGTCCCAAACTCTCTGAAAAGAGTTTGGAGACCCTCCCTCCCACTATGCCATACATTTGTCAGGAAAAACATAAGATCACCTACTATTATAACTTATCGTTCAACAATGAACTGAAGAGTCTAGACAGTGCAGAAAGGTAAGAAAAAGAAATAGTATGTATAAGAATTGGAAAGGAAGAAAGAAAACTCTCAATATTCACAGATGATATGATTTTGTATGTATAAAATCCAAAGTAAACTACAAATAAGTTACTTGAATTAAAAATGGTTTCACAAGGTTGCCACTTGCAAAGTCAATATACAAAAATCAATTATATTTCTGTATACCAGCAACAAACAGAAAATAAAATTATTTTTTAAAAAGAAAATTATTTAAAAGACATTATCTTCTTATCATCTTAAAAACACACTATTTATATAGTATCAAAAAATAATTTTTAAAACCTAGGAATAATAGATGAGTAAAAATTCTACCAGAAAATTGTAAGATGTTACTCAGAGAAATTAAAGAATAACAAAATTAACTGAAGGATACTAGGCTCATCGGTTAGAAGTGCTAAATTTGTAAAGATGTCAATTCTCCCTAAATCAAGCTAGAGATTCATAACAATCTTAATTAAAAGGCTTTTTAGGGCTTCCCTGGTGGCACAGTGGTTGAGAATCTGCCTGCCAATGCAGGGGACACGGGTTTGAGCCCTGGTCTGGGAGGATCCCACATGCCGCGGAGCAACTAGGCCCGTGTGCCACAACTACTGACCCTGCGCTCTACAACGAGAGGCCGCGATAATGAGAGGCCCGCGCACCGCAATGAAGAGTGGCCCCCGCTTGCCGCAACTAGAGAAAGCCCTCGCACAGAGACGAAGACCCAACACAGCCATAAATAAATAAAAAATTTTTTAAAAAAAAGGCTTTTAAAAAATATTTGGCTTTTAGTAAATCTTAAAAGTTCTCATCACAAGAAAAAAAATTTTAGAACTGTATACTGTGACGAATGTTAACTAGACTTATTGTAGTGATCATTCCACAATATATACAAGTATCAAATCATTATGTTTTCATCTGAAAAGAGTTTGAAGACCCTCCCTCCCATTATAATATAATGTTATATGTCAATTATACCTCAATTTAAATTTTTTAATAAAAAATTAAAAATATTTGGGTTTTTAAAGAATATTTAGAACCTGACAATCTTTTCTACAGTTTATATGGAAATGCAAAGGCCAAGAATAGCCATGATACTTTTGAATAAGAAGAAAATGAAAGTACTTGCTCTGCCAGAATTAGGATAGTGCAAAAACTGAAAAATATGAAGCAAAGTAGAGAGCTCAGAAACTCAACTCACATCACATGGCAAAGGGAGCACTAGTGAGCAGTATAAAAAAGCAGTCTTTACAATGAATGGTTCTAGAAAATTGAGTGTCCATATGGAAAGAAATCAAGTCTTATACTACACACAGAAATCAACTTCAGATGGATTCTGGAAATGGAGAAATAGCTCCTATATGACCAACCCTCCCTTAGGTAAGAACCATAAACTTTGGACAAAATATTTTTTTAAAAAACCTCTCTGAATGCCTGCAGAAAAACCAAAAGCAAACAGAAACACAAGGGAACGCACTTGGAAAAAGGGTACAGTCTTAAATGAGTTTCCCATTTTTATAGTTTTTTGCTTGTAAAATATCTTGCACGTATACAACAGTAGACATGAACAAGAATGCCTACGGCCGCAAGTACACATGGTTAAAAATTGGAAACAACCCACATGCTCATCAGCAGGAGAGTATAAGCAAATACACTGTGGTATATTTGCAACAATTAAATATCAGACAGCGGATGAATAAACTCAGTGACATGCAGTAACATTGAACCCAAACAACATAATTAAATGAAAAAAGGTAATCAATAAAGATTACATACAAAAGTTTAACTTATAATAACATTTAAAGTTAAAACAGAAAGAAAAACATACATTTAAAGGATACACATAGATGAGAAAAGTTATATAGCTAAATTTAAAAATCAAGGGAATGAAAATTGTCACATTGGGTTAGGGAAGGCAAGTGTAGAGTTTTCTGGGGAGAGGATTTGATTTAATATAGGTTTACCAGCAGATTTTATTTTGGATGGTAGATTCATAGGTATTTATTACATGATGAAAGAAAGAAAGAAAGAAAGAGAGGGAGGGAGGGAGGGAGGAAGGGAGGGAGGAAGGAAGGAAGAAAGTCTGATGGAGCAGTTATGAGAGTGTATCATGCACCAGGAATTGTGATTAAAACAATTCTGTGTACTTGGATCTTACAAAAGAAAGGTAGAGAGAGAGGGATGAGGGAGGGAAGGAAAGAGGGAAGGAGAGAGGGTGGGTTGGACAACCAGGGTTAGGGGAACATACAGACTGAGATTAGATATCATTGTTATAAGGTTCCCTTTTAGCAGCCCTTGGCTATCAGAAAAAAGGTAGAGATTGCGTTCTGTTTGGCGCTGGCAATTGTTCAGTGTTTGCAGTGGGAAGCCGGGCAGTGAGGCATAGTGAGTTACAGCTGAGACCAAACCTGTGCTGACAACCACAGGAGCCAGGGGGAGCCTGGCTGCCAGGCACCGGAACTGGACGTTGGGGTGCTGTTGTTACGGGCTTGGAATGCACTACTGAAGAGGTTACCGTTGGGCACTCCTCACAGAGGCAGCGCAGCACTGAGTGAGTCACCGAAGGCTTGAGGAAGTAGGTGGAACTGAGAATCTGAGCCAGGAAGGAGCTGAGCCTTCAACTGGGACTCAGAGTGGTGGTGGTGAAGAGCATCAGCTTAGTTCAGATCCCATTTCTCCCACTTACGGTTGTGTGACTTTGGGCGAGTTGCTTATTCATCAGCTCTAAGGCTCTGTTCCCCAATTGCAAACTGAGATAACTCTTACCTCCTAGGATTTTCCTAAACATTAAATAAGATAGTGTATGTAAAAGGGATAGTATCTTAGGAACTCAATAAATGATAGTTATGATCAAACTGCTTAACCAAGCAGATTCATCCTTAGATAGGAAACTGAATCTGGGAGGGAGTAGCACACAGGCCAGAGCAATCTGGAAGCTGGAAAGAAGGACCGCCAGACCTCCTCATTCATTTCTGGGTTTGTTCACGGCCAGCTCTGTCCCACTTACAAAAAGCACTCATTCTAGGGCTTCCCTGGTGGCGCAGTGGTTGAGAATCTGCCTGCCGATGCAGGGGACACGGGTTCGAGCCCTGGTCTGGGAAGATCCCACATGCCGCGGAGCAACTAGGCCCGTGAGCCACAACTACTGAGCCTGCGCGTCTGGAGCCTGTGCTCCGCAACAAGAGAGGCCGCGATAGTGAGAGGCCCGCGCACAGCGATGAAGAGTGGCCCCCGCTTGCCGCAACTAGAGAAAGCCCTCGCACAGGAACGAAGACCCAACATAGCAATCAATCAATCAATAAATCTTTAAAAAAAAAAAAAAAAAAAAGCACTTATTCTAGAGAAAAGTCAATCCCTCCATTGCTTTTATAGGATTCTCAGGATCTGAAATGAGTACTTTGTGAAGCTGTCTGTCTTGGATTATTTGTATTGTCTTTTTTCCCTTAGGTGTTTTATTTGGGGGTGGGGGTGAGGTGGGGAGGGAAGGATGGGGTGAAAGGGAGCTGTTTTTTATTTTGTATTTCTTGCTCTGTCATCTAGGTAAAGCTCTTTCAGAAAATGCCAGCCTGAGTGAGTACTGCTAAGGAGGAATGACGACAGGCATTCTCCTAATTAATCTGTCTAGTCCCAGCTTCGCAGTGTGGCAGGAGCAGTGAGAATAAAGGGACAGAAATCTTACAAGGATGAAAATTCAGTAGTAACCAGTCAAGGGCCACTCTTGCAGCCATTCACTCTAACCATGACTGCCTGACCTAATTCCTCACCTCTCGGCCTTTATGTGGACCATGTGTCTGGGATTTATTTCCCCTTATGGAGGCTGATGGAGGTGGGGCTGATAGGAGTACAGCTAGGGAACTAGTTGTAGGAACTAATCCTACTAGGAGTAGGATTAGTAGGAACTGTGACCGAAAGCCTGAGACTGGCTTTTGTCAGTTTGCTCATTTCCTCCTTAACAGGACAAACAGGCTGTATCACTTTTCTAGGCAGGTTTGAAAGCTTATGAATTCTTTCTGTGCACTTGCTTAAGACCAGAAGCCCGAAGTTCTCTAACTCCAGCTGTCTCCTCCCAGTGTTCCAGGTGCCACGACTTGGCCCCTGCACTTTGAAGGCATCACCTTTCCCACCCTGTCACTTCCACTTGGTCACTTCTCAGTACCCCACTGGTTTGCTTTCTTTGCTGTGGTTTCACCTCCATGGTTCTAGAAAACTGTGACAATGAGCCATCTGGGTGAAAATCCAGTGAGAAAACGGAGATGGAATGGATGGAGGAAAATTATTTAGTTCACTGTGATCCCTTGTCTTCTGTTGGGATCCAAATATTCTCCCCTCTTTTATGGAAGAGAAAGAGAAAGAGGAAGAAAGCCAGTCAGTCTGGTGTTGCCAAGGTATTTTTTAAAATTCCCCCAACAACCTCATTGCTGCCTCCTAGTGAAAGTTTTAGAATTGAAAAAAGACCATTTACAGGGAGGACCTAAGGGAAAAAGCAGAAACTGACTTTACACAGACCCCCCAAACTTTTTCTGAGCGAGTGTCTGCCTCTCTGTCTCTGATTAGATGTATTTGTGATCACGGGTATTCCTTGGCCACAAGGCAAATACAGAGCCCGCCACAGACCCCACTGATCGAGGTCACTGTTCTTTGGGTGTTCACAATTGAGTTGGCAATATAAAGCCCATAGAACTTCTAATTCTCTTTCAATTTATTTTTCCTTCACTCTTCACTCACACAGACTACTCTCTTTCCTAAATCTTGGTATTTTTTCACTTTTAGATCAAAATGTACAAGAACAAATAGATAACATTCTATCAATTCAAACATAAGGTCTGTGGACACTAAAATTGAACTGTCATTTCGGTATATAAGAAAGAGAACGGCAAGGAAACTTACTTGGTGAAAGGCTCAACCAGATTTGGGCAAGAGGTGTGAAGGTTGGTGAATAACAGCCATGCTTTGCTGCCTTCCCCTCATGCAGGGCTCATTGTGAAGGCCTCTCCCTGGACGGGAGGCTGTAGGCCAAGAATACTGATCCCCCAAAAACCAAAATTAAAAACCAAATCTCTCCTATTTTGAAGTTTCATTTGGTGAAGAACAAACAAGCACACAAACAGCCGTTTTCTCCTTAGGTATGGGAACACCTTTTCCCCCCCCACAGTTCAACATTCATGGACTTAAGAACTTTTAAATTTGGTTCATTTAATAACACTAAACAGGCGATACTGCACTATTTATGAAACTATATCCCAGGAAGCTTACGTATTTTATTTTTATAAGATATTGCACATACAAGCATACGTTTCAATCATATACGCAAACATTTCTTTTCATGGTAATAATTTACTGCAACTGATTTTTAAACTTAAATTGGAAAAGAATACGTAATAATTTAACTCACCAATATAAAATTTTTTCTCAATCCTTATCCTTTTGTATATATCAAAATAATTTTCGGGATTAGACTCAACTTTATTCACAATGTTTTTAATGAATAACAGTTTTCATAACTTGCATCCTTATACATATGTTCTTTGTATGACAGTGTGTAATATTTTTGTGTCAAACCTATCATACAAGTTAGTAGGTTAAAAGCTCAGGGATGATACTTTTCTAGTTTATCATCACAAAACAGTATATTTAATATTCTAGTCTATGTAATTGCACCTGCTAGGGTTTTAACGTTGCTCCACCCAGAGTCTGTGAGCAACAGAGCGTCTTTATAGAGCCTGTAAAGGAATATGGTTCTAAAGAAATCAGTCCAATTGTTTTAGCAATACAAGGGCTGATACAAAGTAAATATTTGCAGTGTGGTATCTTAAGAAAGATAGCCACTCCCATACATTTCACTGCTGATTTGCATTTCTATATGTCCTCACAGCAGCTAAAAAAAAAAAAAAAGCAACAATCACTATTCTTTTATTAAAATGAGCAATAAAACGAACCTAACTTTAAACTAAAACTGATGGCCTAAAAACTTTTTATTTAAGTTCAATCAGTACTTTGTGTCTGCCTATGTGTCTGTGTGTGAATTGAACATGAATTGCTGGCAAGACTTAAAGAGTTAACTGATTATAGAACGTCCTACTTGTACACACCACATGGCTAGGTCAAATCCGAACTGCCAAAGAAAGAAGGCAAGCAAGTTCTCCCTGAAGGGCAGGCCAACTGGTGAATGAAAGCTCCAGACTGATCATGTTATAAGTGAGCTGCAGCATACCAAGAAGTCCGGAAAATATGCAAACAAAATCGTGCTGCTTGATTTTTGCATTATGTCAAATATAAAGAAAAAAACTGCTCTTACTAAAGAAAATTGTGCTTAACAGCATAAAAATATTCCAATATAGAGTGATTAGTATGTTTCGCTTTTGTCTTTCAGAGAGACGTTTTATACTTCTTAGTGATTTTGAACACCTCACCCTAACCGTGCGTTTAAGTGAGATACTGTGAGTTAACTGTACCTTAAAGATAAAGAGATCAGCATATGCATGACTGACGACTAGAATAGAAACAAAACAAACCCCCAGAATTTTAAAAGATCTGAATAGTCAGCCAAGGATGCCTGGGCTACGTCCTTTTCGAAAGGGTTGCCAAGAGCACGCTCAGTCCCTCTCAGTTATTTTCCACTCCACGACCTCTGACTGGATGCATCACCAGTGCAAGAAAATTCGGGAAGCATCTGCTGCAAGCAACATCTGGACCTCCAAGGAAAATGAGCACTTTCTTGCTAGGAAAAGTCTCCAACATTTTCTAGGGTGGGTCCCCTCTTCCTCCGAAGCTCGTGAGGCTCCGCTCCACGTGCGCGCCTCCTTCCTCCTGGCAGAGGATCCCACAGCCGCGACCAGGGCTGCTCCGGCCGGCCAGGGTAGCCGGGATGACACCAGGGGGTTGCCAAGGCCAAACAGTGCGCAAACTCGGCGGCGCGCTCCGGACTCCCCACTCGCCTAAACCTGCTCTCAAGTGAAAAGGGGTGGGAGGAGGAGTATGAGGGGGGCGGAGGGGATCCTGTTTAATTCGCGGTCCTGGGGGTGTGGGAGCGGGAGGAGGCTCCGCGGGGCCCTCCTCCCTCCTGGAGTCCTGGGCTCCACCTCCTCCGCATGCCCCCAGATATACACACACTCAGCCGCGGCTGGACATGCACACCCAGCGCCGGCTCCGGGCGCGTGCACACGCAGGTAGCGACACTCACCTGAGCCCGTGCACAGGGCTCCTGTCGCCTCGGGAGCGGCGGACTGGCGGCCTGGGCCGCGGAGGGGCCCCCTGTGCTGCGGGACTGGGGGAATCGGGAGCAGCCCCAGCGCGGACCTGCGAACTGAGGTGATGGCGCGTCTTCCTTAAATCCCCCACCCACCCCGCACCTCCGCCCTCTAGGCTCTCGCCGGGGAAGCCAGGACAGAGGGGCCCCGGGCGCGGAGCACACGCGGGCGCACGCCCCGAGGCGAGCGCGCCGAGAGGGGCGCCGCGGCGCCGGCGCAGGAAACTTGGGCGAAGTTAGTTGCAAGTCCCGGGCGGAGGTCCAGAGGACCGAGGAGGGGACGCGGCCGGTGCTGGGCCCGCCGCCTGCCCGGAAGCCGGGCCGCGCTCCACGCCCGGTGCGCTCCGGGAGCCCGAGTCGGCCGGAGAGCCAGGAGGGGCTTGGAGCGAGCGGAGCCGGCATGGCTCGAGGGACAGCGAGACGCGGCGCTTCGGCGAGCCAGGAGGATTTCCTTTGAGGCCCGGAGATCCTAGGCTCGCTCAAGCCTCACCCAACCTCCTTCCCCGACCGGCAGCCGGAGAGGAAGACCCACGAGGCAGGTGCTGGGGCGCGGACAGCTCCCCCCGCAAAACCCCAGCTCATTAGGGGGTTCCCGTCAGCGCGCCCTGCCTGCCCCGAGTGAGGAAGACCGGCTGGTGCTGCTGTATTTGTATTTATATCCATTGCTGCGCTCTGCGTTCCCTCGGTGCGCCCGGACCCTCCTCCGTCTCCCCCCTCCTCTTCCTCCTCCGGGGCCACCTCCCCTCCTACCCCCACCCCCATCTGCTACTGTCAAATGAGAAAGTCACCGAGGAGAACCCAAACACTCCAGCCGCCGAGAGCCCCCTTTGGCACTTGGCAGCGCGCGGCGGCTGACTCCTCAGCTCAACCTGGTGGAGCCTCCGCGACGCAAGTTTCCCGGCTGCTGTGCCTTTAACAGAGAAAAGACCGAGGACCGGGAGAGCGCTGCCCGGTGGCGGCTACCTGCGGGGAGTTCGCGAGCGAACGCAACTGGAGAGGAAGGACAAAAAAGAAAGCAAAGGGCAGACTGCCACCGTGGGGTGGGGACACCGCCGAGAAGTTATCGCGCCCCGGAGAGGATTTTCCCGAGCGCTTGGCCGGAGACAGCAGGGCGGCCAGGGGAGCGGCGCGGCCCGGGGCTGGTCCCCCGGCCCCCTCCTCCTCCCGGGCGGGAGCGACGCCGGGGTGCGAAGTGGGGCGCGGCGAGCGCGGCGGGCCGGAAGGGTCCCCGCGGACAGCCAACATTGATTTCCTCCGGGCCGACAGCGACGGCGCGGGCGGCGGCGGCGGCGGGCTGCAGCCGCGGCACGGCGAGAGCATGTCCAAGCCGGTGGACCACGTCAAGCGGCCCATGAATGCCTTCATGGTCTGGTCGCGGGCTCAGCGGCGCAAGATGGCCCAGGAGAACCCCAAGATGCACAACTCGGAGATCAGCAAGCGCCTGGGCGCCGAGTGGAAGCTGCTCACCGAATCGGAGAAGCGGCCGTTCATCGACGAGGCGAAGCGCCTGCGCGCCATGCACATGAAGGAGCACCCAGACTACAAGTACCGGCCGAGGCGCAAGCCGAAGACGCTGCTCAAGAAGGACAAGTTCGCCTTCCCTGTGCCCTACGGCCTGGGCGGCGTGACCGACGCCGAGCACCCGGCACTCAAGGCGGGCGCCGGGCTGCACGCGGGCGCGGGTGGCGGCCTGGTGCCCGAGTCGCTGCTCGCCAACCCCGAGAAGGCGGCCGCCGCCGCCGCCGCGGCTGCCGCCCGCGTCTTCTTCCCGCAGTCGGCCGCCGCCGCCGCCGCAGCCGCCGCCGCCGCCGCCGCCGGCAGCCCCTACTCGCTGCTCGACCTGGGCTCCAAGATGGCAGAGATCTCGTCCTCCTCGTCCGGCCTCCCGTACGCGTCGTCGCTGGGCTACCCGACCGCGGGCGCGGGCGCCTTCCACGGCGCGGCGGCGGCGGCTGCAGCGGCGGCCGCGGCCGCCGGGGGGCACACGCACTCGCACCCCAGCCCGGGCAACCCGGGCTATATGATCCCGTGCAACTGCAGCGCGTGGCCCAGCCCCGGGTTGCAGCCGCCGCTCGCCTACATCCTACTGCCCGGCATGGGCAAGCCTCAGCTGGACCCCTACCCCGCGGCCTACGCCGCCGCGCTATGACCCCGCGGGGCCGCCTCGCGAGGACCGGTGTGCACACGTGTAC
Organism: Balaenoptera musculus; assembly: GCF_009873245.2. Classification (NCBI taxonomy): domain Eukaryota; kingdom Metazoa; phylum Chordata; class Mammalia; order Artiodactyla; family Balaenopteridae; genus Balaenoptera; species Balaenoptera musculus. The sequence goes on along the minus strand of NC_045802.1, from coordinate 64,348,834 downwards.
ATATGTATAGGTACGAGCTCTGCGGCCCCCCCGAGCGCCCTCCCGCGACGGGGGCCCCGGTTTGTATGTACATAAGATGTATAGGTGCCAGGCGGAGGCAGAGAGGCCAGTCGGGGCGCGAGTGGCCGAGCGCGCGAGTGCGCGGGCGAGTGTGCGTGTGAATTCACAGGGTCATTTCAGACCTGCACCCCGGCAGACAACTTTAAAGAGGGCAGTTGTATCTCGCAGCAGTTGATGTTTGCTTTGCACTTCGGAACCTGTTGCGTTATGGCCCACAGAGGTGGAGGAGTAACTTTTTGATATGTTGGGCTTTCCAGCTTTCTTTGTTGGAAGTTTATTGTCGGTTTTGTTTTTGTTTCCCATTATCTTTCTTTTATTGTTATTATTCTTTTCTCCTGGTCGCTGTTGCATGCACTCTGTTCAAATGTTGGGTCTGAAATGGTTGGCACAAGGGAAAAGCTGATCTGTGTCATTAGTTTCTCGGAGCGGGATGGCTCTGAGCAGCCTTGCTCCCTATTTGTACCATTTGAACTTTGCAAATCTCTGTTCTCTCAAGGAGAACCCCCAGGCCGGATCCATTCTTGACCAGTGACCGGCTCGAATCTGGCCTTTTGTGTGTGAGATGATCACGGTTTCTTTTGTTTATCATAGCATATGCAAATCAGAGCAAGAGCTCTTTCTCAAGAGCAAGGACAGCAAGCAAGAAATATGTGTGAGATGAAAAGTTGTCAATTGGATTTTCTCCCTTAAAAAACAAACAAACAAACAAAAAACTGCTAGAAGTCTCCCTCAGTCCACTCGCTTGGATTTTTGACACAGTTTACACAGAAAGAGAAAAGGCATTATTCCTATTTTCCCCTTATGACTTGAGTTTCACCTTAAGATTGTAAATGTGTATATGTCCTTGAAAACATTAAGTCTGAAAATGTGTTATTTGCGTTGCCCTAAATCTGAGTCGGTTTTAGACTCTAAAACATTTTGAACAAATGTCAAAGTTAACTTTTAAAAATTGCGGGTCTATTTCAGAACCGCAATTTTATCTAAGATTAAATCAGACTTTTTTTGTCTGAGTGGTAATTATATATTTATTATTTAGCAAAACAAAACAAAAACCAGAATTGTTTTGACAGATGCCTCTCTGTTTCAGCTAGCATTTCTCCAACTCAAACCGTTTAAATGTGTTTTGGAGTTCCCTCCCTAATTAGCTTATTTTTTAGATCACCTGCAATTCATTTGCAAATTATGATAAAACACATTTTAGAGAAAAGAACCTCATTTGTAGTTCTTTTTCTTTTTAAAATGTATATATTTTGACTAATGTTTGTGAATGAAGTTGGCTAACATGTATTTAGTTTCATTTTGGCTTTATGTAATATAAAGTTTTAAAAAGTTTAAGTATTGGTTTTAACCTTTATGTGTAAATGGTTTTCTTGTGTGATCTTCTAATTTAATATTAGACGTCTAAGCTATATCTGTAAATTAGAATCCGACTATCACTCTGTTCATTTTTTCTGAACAAAGAGTTTAAATAAAGCCTGAACCAGGGAAAAGAGAAAATCCTTTATTTCTTGTTGAGTTCCTAACAAGATTTTTATCTGAATTGCCCTTACGTGCCTGGTCCAGGTGAAGTGTAAGGTATCCTCCAAAGGCAGCCTTTGTTTCACTTTTGAATAGATTTACTAGGAAATCTAAATCAAGCCATTGTTATTCAGAGCCAAAAACCTGATTTATCACATTTTTAATCGTGAATAGGAAAGAAGATAAAAAAAAAAAAAAACAAAAACCAAGTAGTTGTATTATCTTGGGGGGGGGGGGCGGGTGGTGGAGAAGGCATTCATGAACCAGTAGAACAGAGCCCATTGAAAACATCCAGACCGTTTAAAGCATTTCACTAGTTTCCAGTAACATTTTAAGAGGAGAAAGTTGCCTAACCACTTTATCCTGTTAGTCGGAGAGCTCCACTGCTTAAATCAGTGTAATTTGTTCGTGTATCTTTGGCATATTCCTTATTTACACCTTAAGATTTTATTTGTAAGGATAATCACTGCTAACGACATTTTACAACTTTGGGCCTCTTTAAGGCTTTATTCTGTCATGCTAGTGGCATTAAAATAGAAATATAACAAATTCTAATGGAGAGGGTTGAATTTCCAAGGCTAGACAAGTTTCCACTGGAGAAAGGTTTGAAATCGTAAAGGATTTTAATATTAGAAAAGAAATTATAGGGCGCCAGGAAGAATATCAGAGAAAAAAAAATTAACTGCAGGGAGATCTTTATTTTCGCCCCACCAGGATAGAACTTCTCAAGATACAAGACTCAACTAGTCCTAAACTAGTTTCCCTACCGACAGAGACCGTCTCTGGAGCTCCACGTCTTTTTAAGCGATCCAACTCTTTAAAGTCATTGTTTTCCCCCAACGGAATAATATTTTAAGAACCATGAAAAGTTTTGGAAATGTGAAAAATAGGCTCTGCTGGTTTGACCCTGATTCACTAATTAAAACGATCCCTCTCCTCTTATTCCCCGAGCTCTTCGCAATATTATAAGTTAATTCATATGGTTCTGAGCGATTATGCAAAACTAATTTGGACTGTCCAGGGGTAATTATCCCTGACACGGTTAATTAAACCCTTTCAAGGCTTCGTCTTCCCCTTTTGTAGCAGCCCATCACTTCTCAACACGGAACTTCCTGCGGCTCGCTGGAAATCACCCCAGCCCTAAATCTTAGTCACCTCCCAGAGCCTTCCAGCTCGGCCCCGCCGGCCGAAGATTCCCCGCCCCCTCCCGTCCCCTCCCCTTTCCCTAATGATCGGCGTTTTCTGGGAGCAACGCTCCGGAGTGTGGATGAACGAGAGGAGGACTAGAAAGACGGGTGAGGGAGGGGGGAAGGATGCCGCGGGTGAGCACACGGGGTCACACAGCCAACAGATTGCGCGGCTGTCTGAGTAGTCCACAGGCCTACCGGGGGGACTGGTTTATCACCCCCCGACTCCAGTGGTCTTGCTAACAAGTTGCGCCTGGAGAAAGTCGCCCTCCGAGTTAGACTGTGCAGAAGTAAGGGGGTGCGACTCGGGGGCCAGAGGGCGTGGAGGAAGGGCCGGGTGTGCCTGTGAGGGTCAGAAAGTGACCCGTGAATACAGCCCTCGGTAGGCAAAGAGCTGCTGCGTACTCGAGATCTGTCTCTCTCTATCCATCTCTATCTCTTTCCCCTCTTCTCTCCTCTCCTTCTTTCCTTCCTTCCCTTCCTGCTTTTTGCTCTTCTACATTTTCGTTCCTTTTTAAGGTTTAAAAAGGCTACGACATTCCTTAGCTAGTCTCTCGGTTGCCTAACGGCTTTACACAACCCTCACACCCGAGGGGCCAGGAGTGTTGCCCTCGGGCTTTGAGCAAACAGGTGGAATTGCTCTGTTGCAGCCGTAAGGACCAGAGCTGGGGGACGCTGCCGTGCGAGGGATGGCTTCCAGACAGCAGCGGGGCTGGCTGCCGTTGTCACTTCATTTGACAATTTCCTCCTCCTCTTCTCCCCCCCGCCCCGAAGAAAGTAGAACGAAACAGCATGAATCTCCCTCTCCCGCCCCGGCTCTGGGTAGCCTAGGCGAGGGGCGCAGAAGATGGAGACAAGATTCGACCATCTTCCCTGAGCAGAGAGGGACCCGTGCGCCAGCCAATCAGAGCGCGGCTCGGCCGCTCCCCGCCGCCGCCGCCGCACCCTCGGGGAGAGTGAAGTTCCCGCAACTGGCCCGCCCGAAGGATCCGTGTCTTTCTTGTGCTCACAGCCCAGCGGAGGCAGAGAGAGCGCCAACCAAACTTTATTAATCTCTCCCCGTTCTTTCTCTCTCAGCCCAGTGCATCTCAAAGGTCAGCCCTCTTCTTTTAAAAGACTGATATCATTAATTCACTGACAATCCCTCCACCCCCACCCCATTCTTTTTTTCTCTCTTGCAGGAAAAAGAAACGAGGGGGGGGGGAAATAGTGAAAAGAGGGTTTTTTTTATCCTTTTTTTTTTGTCCTTCAGTGGGAGCGTTTAGACAGTCGAGGAGGTTTTGTCCAGGAACAAAACGCAGGGTTGGGAGGTTTTGTGAGAGCGTTGTTTGTTGAAGTGGAGCTAAGAAAAAGCGGCGGCTTTCTCCTCATTGTGAAGAAACCAATCAGTGGTATTTGGAAAACTGTTAGCATTGTGCACTTCTTCTGTGTCCATTGTGAGGCGTTTCTTTTCACAAGGTTTTTTTTTCAGCCGATCCAGCTGGCCGGAATGAATAGCGGTGCAATGTGTACACGCTTTGTCCCTCCGGCCTTCAAGTAGCCCCCATTGAATAGACTAAGTTGACACTGCGTGACAGTGAAACAACATAATAAAAAATACATGAGCCCCTGAATAGGAGCAGGCGCATAAATAAATAAAATGGGTGACCAAAACTGGATAAACTGAATGACAAAACGGTGAAAGGGGAACAAAAAGATATTTAACACGCTAGATTAGCATTAGAATGCGATCTACAAGGCAGAACAATTGATGAATAGGTTTACCGGCCAAGAAAGAAATGGACTAAATGCCCTTTGAATAGATATGCTTTTTGCAAGGGTTTTGAATAGATATGCTTTTTTTTTTGCAAGGACTGAATGGGAAAAGGTAAAGATGAAGCTATGCAAATGAGCGGGGGAACTTTTAATATATATTCTTTAAACACACACACACACACTGCGGGAGGAGAGTGCCGCCTCGGGGTGTTTATAGAAGCAATAATTGCCATTATTAGCATTGTCTGCAACAGATAGAAATTGAACAGGTTGGGATAATATAGGGTAGCAGTAATTATTCTTCTAATTAATGGTCCTTTGCTACTTTTAAAAAAGAAAAAAGGAAAGAAGTAAAAGTTATGCAGAAGTTATGTTTCCTGTGTCCCTTCGCCCAGCGTTGGAATCCATGGAGTGGCAAGTCTGGCCATTCCAAGATGCATGCTGATTTTAGAACATTCCAGGGAGCCAATCCTTAGACTCAGGGTTTGGGGCCTGCTTTCCATTTATACTGCGTTTTTGAGAGTCTCATACAGCGTCTGGTACATGGTAGGTGCTGAATGAATAGTTGCGGAATGAATGAACGCATGTAAGTTTGATAGAGGAACCCTGGCCTCCTATGGATGTCGGGGAGGAGGAATACCAAGGATGGCTTTCGCATTTCACTGCCCCTAACCTCCACCTTATCTAGGGGAACGGTCCAAAACCTGAAGGGTTTTGTCTTCAGCCTACCTGGGCCGCTGGAAAAGATGTGAAGACCAAACAAGTGACGAGCAACTACTGCCCCCCCCCCATTCCTCACTCTGTCCTCACCTCCAAATCCGCCCCAAAGCTTGTGAGGAGTCCCATCTGGCTGCGTAGAACATTGGACCCACCCCCTTAAAGAATTAGAATACACTTAAAGCTTAGCTCTTTCTCGCGGGCTTCTCCCCTTGGCTCCTACCCCCCCTTTCCCCTCCTGGCTTGTAAGCCTTTGACTGAACCCCACGCAACAGGGAACCTCCTGCCTGAATTGCTGGCGGAGGCAGGGCGCGAACCCGCGGAGATCTGCGCTGTCCTCAGGCTCCCTTCGCTGCCCCGGGGGCAGGCGTCGGTAACCTTGTCAGTTGTTTTATGTTCAATGGTTGACCGCCAAGCCTGCCCGGCTGCTGGGCCACCCAGCCGTCGAACTTTCCAGCGGCTTTCAGCGCTGCGCAAACTTAAATGAATAATGCAAATTATAGACGGCCCAGCTGACACGTCCCTGCGAACGCGCGTAGGTTCAGAGGGCGCTCTGAGCAGCAGCTCTCCCGACCTCCCCGACGGCCGGCGGGAAGCTGGGTTCTGAGAAGCAGTGACAACTGCTTCTGAATTGTTGAGACAAAAGGGGGGGGGGTGTCCCGAACTTTAAAAGCAGTGTTCTCCCCCCCCCCCTCCCCGCTTCTTCTTTTTAAAGAAGCAGTTGAGCCTTACCAAGTGACGGGGGTCGCGCGGAAGCCTCGCATATATTAAAGTGTAACCCGAGCCTTCGCGGTTTCGGCTCCACTTAAAACATGCAAGTTCCTAGAAACCGACAAATCTGAAAAACTTGCGAAGGGTTCTATCCGGATAAACCCGTTGGGAGTCACTTTGAGGAGATAAAAAGCACAGAGATTGGGGTGATGGGCAGTTGTGGGAGGCAGTGACCCGTTGTTCCAAGTTCCAGGTGGCCACTGGGCCTTTGGAAACCGCCTCGGCGCAGAGCAGGGAAGTGGTACCCACTAGGCAACGACTTCAACGCCTCCGTTTTTGTGACCGCCCCCCCGCCACTCTCCCCAGCCCCTCACTGCACGCTTTGTCAGGTAGACTCCATCACCCTTGCCGCGGCTGCCCCATCATTCACACTTGACTGGAGGAAATAAAATCGGCTTTGGTTTTTTAATTCCTTTTGAAGATTTCTCTACCTGATTTCTACCTCCTTTGGGCTCCTCGCTTGATTGGGGGAGGGGTTATTTAGGGACTTTTTGACAAACAGAAGAAGTTTAGGTACTAATTGTAAACACCCCGTTGCTCTCCTTGAACGTATTTATTATCATATTAGCCGAAGACTTGGAGACACATGGCCTATTACTCATTTCAAGCCTCTAGGCAAAGAATTCTCCTACTGAGATCGACCAGTAAAACCAGATTTCTTAAGGGAAATTACGAGGACGTCTTCAGTCTCTCTTCACAAAATGATATTACTGGATTGTCAATTTCACTGGCGCACCCTCCTCCCTACCCACCTCACCCCAGCATTTTATTTCGGGATCACCCCAAGGTAATTAGCCACTCGTAGAAAGCTTGAAATCCCGAAAGGAGAGGCCCAGCCTAGGATAACAGAGACCAAGTGAGGCTTTTCAGATCGGTTGCTCCACGGGGGCCATCTTTTCATAAGGTCAGGAGTGGAGAGAAGTATGTTTGCAGAAGACCGAGTACCTTTAAAAGGGCTCTCAGGGGGTGGGGGGCAAGCTTTTTGCTTCCTACAATGTCACCACGGTGACATCTGCAGGGAACCCAGCCTGTCCTCCATGGAGTCCCCCGCAGGTACTGCCACTGAGTTCAGGGGACTCTTTAGCTCCTTTCCCATTTGCCCTGTGGGTATTTCATGTCCAAAGCTCATGCGAAGAACACACCACACACACACACACACACACACACACACACACACACACACACACACACACACACACACACCTGGTTTGGAGCGGACCCCGGTTTATGTACCACCAGATGGTAAACCCCGAGCTTGGGAGTAGTCTCCGAGATTCCGGCAGACTGAAGGTCTATGCGGACATCAGGAGTCGGGGGAAATTGTGTGGGATTAGAACCGCGCTCAAACACACGCGAATTCTTTTTTTTTTTTAATATTTTAAAAATTAACTATTTCTAGAACACACGCTAATTCTGCCCAACAAACGTTTGCGCATCCGCTCTCCCTCGCTCTCTCCCACTTGGCCGAAGTTTTGGTAATGGTGTTTGTTTTGAACTGGATCATCTAAATGGCCTAGACGGCCTCCCTCTGCCTGCATAGACCGGTTCAGTGACGGGGAGTGAGACAACGCACGTAGAGCCTGGGAGGGGGCATGGAGAACCACTTCAGGGAAGCATAGGAAAAGCGGGTGCCGGGCGAAACGGAAGGAAGGAAGGAAGGGAGGATAAAGAAAAAATCAGGACGAGAAAAAGAACTGCCTTACTACTGACACTCCCTCTTGCCCTCAGGTTCAACACCTGGGGAAGGTGCTGCCAGGGCTGAAGAGCGACGGGACACGCCGAACAGCAGGAGGAGGTGAAGGACCGCGGACCTCAGCCGCCCCCGACCCTCCCTCCTCCGCAAAGCCCCTGCTGGTTCAGCCCCAACTGGGAAAAGAGACTGCCCCCTCGGGGAGGGAAGGCACCGGGAGGCGATGATCACGCGGGCTCTCGAAGCTTCCGTGTGGCGTTGAGGGATCCGGAAGCAGGGGAGGGTGCTGAAAAGTGCCCTCACCCAGACTCGGTGACCCCTCCTGCAGATGGAGGGAGTCCCGTTAGAAAGACGAATCTCTAAAATTGGGGCCAGCCTCTCCCCAACGATATTAACTCCTGCGAACCCACAGTGGGAGACAGATTTTTTGCAGCCTGAAACTTACTTAAGAAAATTAAATCACAATTACGATGCGACTTCAGAAGAGGGGTCGGTGCCAGCGAGGGACTGTGAAACTCAAGCTCCTTTTCCTTCCCGGGAAATCTGCCCCCGATAGACCCTCAGGACTACCAAGGAGCTCGTCCCCAGCTCCATCGGTAAGACAAGAGCCAGCGGCAGAAACAAGGCCCTTAGCTAATGGCCCATCGGCTCCTCAGCCACCGCCCCGCCTCCGGCTGCTCGCCACGGGGGCCGGGGGGACACAGGCGCCCACAGCTTTGCCCCAGACCGAGGCTTCTTTGCGCTTCTGGATGCCCACTTGCTATTCCTCCTTTTCAGGGGCTCGTTTTTCTCCTGCAAACCTAGACTTGAGTAAGTAGTTAGGGCGGCTGATTAATATGTATTCAAACAGGCTGTTTAAGGCGGCGTGAATAAACATGAGCCCGCGGCGGCGGCGGCGCCCAGCCGCTCGCGCTTGCCTCTTCGGACGCAGAGAGCTGGAACAGGCGAGGCTCGCGTTCATGATCCGGCGGGGACAGAGGTCGCCCGAGCCAGCCCGTCATTCTGCGTCCCCACGCCCGGGACACGCCCCCCACCTGGATGCCCGATGCACGGCGGACGGCACAGACCGGCGCGCACCCACTCCCCGGGGGCTTGGGATACCGTTTCCTCTCTTTCTAGAAAGCTGCCTCGGCCTCGGTATACAGAGGGGCATACTTTGAGAACCTGGAGGTGGGGGACGTGAAGGGTGCTCGCCTCACCCCTCAAGTTTGGGGCCAGGGTTACCCAACGCGAGTCTCTGCGCAAAACTGGGGGGCCCTGAACGTGCCCTCGGGCGCGCACGATGGAGGTCGTGACCCACTGCGGGAAGGAAGACGTCGAGCTGCGGATTCGAGGGAGGGGACCTCTCGCAGAAGACGGTGGGTTTCTGATGTTCGCGAGCGGATGCGCGGCCGCGGGGAGTAAACACCCACCCGGTGCACTTCCAAAGCCCCCTCCGTCTCCCGCTCGGGAAAGTCGCCCTTGGGCCTCTTTGTTTCCCCGGAGCGGGGACGTCTTGCCCTGGCCAGCTGTGAGAAGTGACGGAGCGGAGTGTGCAAGTAGGCCTCGCAGCCCACGGCCCCACGTCCGTCTCCTCGCCTGCACACACTGGGCCGCAGGCCTGGGCCGGGCCTGAATCGGCGCCCGCGGCCCAGAGCAGCCCCGCGGCTCAGGAGGAGGAGGCTGGGCGTGCCCCTGGCCCAGGCCCCGGGGATTTAGCCGGATCCAGGCCTCGCTGGGCCTTAGGCCTTCCTCCAGCCTCAGTCTCACGCAGCTGCGGAAACGCCAGCGCCCCACGTCGCACCCAGGCTGCCACCTTCGCCCCGACCCCGTGTGTGAGCAAAGCAAAGTCAACTTCCGCACCCCCAAGGGCCACGCGCTCCGGGCGGTGTCCCTGCGGGGCGCAGAGAAGCGCTGGAGGGTGAGAGGCGCCCTTCGCGCGACAAGGACGCGCGGGCGGTTTCCGTGGGTGGGGTGAGCTCCTGCCCAGAGCGAGCGCGCTCCTTGGTTTGTTTTTTTTTTTTCCCCTAGAGCTTGTCCGAGGTCAAGAGAATGAGGCCCGTAAGAGCAGGGTTTACCTTCCTGCTAAAGCTTGGGGAGATGAAGCCCCAGTTCCGACCCCATCACACGGCCCGCGGCTTTCTCAAGAAGTGTTCCTTGAAAATGACTTGTCCGCTGCTACAGGCTTGGGGCACCTGTTTACCACTCGCCCCAGCCTAGGTCCTGGGCCAACTTCACCAGTGAAGTGAATGTAAAGGACACGCTAGTCCGCGACTGGAAGCTCTTTTTCCGCAGGAAGAACAGGGTCTGGCAGCTCTGGGAGGTAGAGCAAGACTTGGAGGAGGTCTGGAGAATTCTGGATGGTTCTGTCGGCTAAGGAGTGCTCCCTGCTGGGAAAGCTCTTTTAGGAGAGGGTCTGGAGTGGGCGAGAAGTAAGCACTTGGGCTCCTGGACTAAAAGATGGGGAGCGGAGCCGGACAGAAATGCATGTGGGAGAAATTTCGTCTATATAAGAGCAAGGCAGAGAACCCTAAGTCATCCAGGGATAGGAATGAGCCCCCAGTAACAACTGCTGTTCCAGAGCTCCTGTTTTGTGCCAGTGAGCCTCTCAGATGTCCAAGGTCAGGAAGCACCGTCTTCGTGTGAATGGCGCCCCCTGGAAGCCATTTCCCCTGTTTCTCTCTAACCTTCCCGTACTTCCTATTTACAGATGGGAAGCGAGGGGGCCGGGGTGGAGTTTTCCCAAGGTAAGTAGTGGAGCTGGGATTCTAGACCGTATTTAGCGGCCCCAGAGCCTAAACGCTTTTATTCACCTTGCTGCCTCCCAGTATAGAGCTAAGGAAGAAACCTTCCATATTCTTAGCAACAATAAGATTTCTTCCCCTGACAGCCTTGAAAATCAAAACCGAAGCCCTTGATAATTTGCTGTTTCTGGTGTACCCCACTCTCCAAGTTGAAATCCACTCTATCATGACTGCCAGCAGATCGGTCTGGGTATGCTGTTAGTGAAGATAAAATGTTTGTCTCACTTTTCTGCTTTAACAAAACAAACCATCAAAAAGCCTTTCCCCTTGAACCACAAATGTTCAATGGCAAAAAGGCTTCTGGCTTAATATGACTTTTGAAAAATGGGAGAAACCCATGCCTGAAAACCCAGCCAGGGAGTCGATTCCACAGATGATGCCTCACCTTTTCTTCTCTCCCCATCTCCTCTTTGTTTCCTTCTCCTGCTCATAGTTCCTTGTGGGTTTTCTGACATTTTTCTGAGTTCAGGTAAGTAAAACTGTTAGCAAATCCTGGTGTGACGCTTTAAATGCTTCCTTGTTAAGGATGTGAGAGGGTAGAAAGCTGTGTTGTGCTGGATTTAGAATCCTTCTGGCTCTGCTGAAGGATACAACAGAGGAACAAAGGAAAATGAGCCCTGGTTCCTCATGTTATCTCCTGCCATTTTCCAAGGTGCTCAGTGCTAAGGAGCAAATACTTTCGCCTCCACCCTCACAGTTACCTACTTACGAGCTTCTGTGTGCCTTCAAATGCTTCCTTCTCTCCTGTGACTATGGATGAACGATCCTCGCTCCCGGTGAGGGCTGGCTTCTCTACTTGGGCACAAATCTCATCCCCTCTCTGATAGGGAGCCTTTCAAATGCCCCCAGTGATCCCCACATCCTGGAATTCATGCCTCTGTGTAAACCTCTCCCTTTGAGTGTAGGCTAGAGCTAGTGAATTGCTCCTAACAAACAAAATAAGGCAAAGTGATGGGATGGCACTTCCTGGTTAAGTTACAAAACAATGACTTCCCCTTCTTTCTTTCTCTTAGCTCTTGTTCTGAGGGAAGCCAGCTGCCATTTCGTGAGCTGCTCCATGGAGAGGCCCTTGTGTCTCTGGCTAAAGGCCAGCAAGGACCTGAAATCTGTCACCAGTAGAGTTGAGTGACATGGAAATGGCTTCTCACTTGGTTGAGCCTGGAGATGATAGCAGCCATGGCTGACACCTTGATTGTAGCCTGGGGAGAGACACTGAGCCAGAGGCCCTCAACAGGTGCTCCTGGAACCCTAACCCACAGAAATCATGAGATAATCAACGTGTGTTGTTTTAAGCCATTAGGTTTGGGGATGATTTGTTATGCAGCATGAGATAACTAATACACCACGTGACATACTAGATATGGCTCCAGAAAATCTCTCCTCTTTCCTCTTGCAATGTCAAAAATTTCCTTCTACTAAATCATTCTTGTCAGTATATATACCAAAAAAAAAAAATTGCTATCCTCTCACTAAAAAACAAACAAACAAAAAACCTCTCATGACCCCATTTTTCCCTCTAGCTACCACTTCTCTGCTCCCCTTTACAGTGAGTTGATTGAAAAACAAAAGATAACTATATTCCCTATCTATAATTCCCAGTTTCCTCTTTTCTCTTAAACTCCCTCTAGTTGGGGTTTGTCCCCCTCCTCCAACACCACTCCACCAAAATCTGCTCTCATCCAGGTCACCAGTGACTTCCTAAATCAAACGGTCAGTTCTCATCTACCTTGATCTACAGCATTTGACAGAGTTGGTCACTCTCTCCTCCTAAAAGCTACTTGGCTGCATGGGCACCACACTCACCTGGTTTTTCTACTTCCTCGCTGGATACTCTGCCATTTTCCCTTCCTGGTTCTACTTCTCTCCAACCTCTTATCAAGTTTTATCAGGAAAGATAGGAACTCTTTCAGTATTCTCTGCTATAGACTGAATGTTTCTTTCCCTCCCAAGTTCATAGGTTAAATCCTGATGCCCAGTGGGAAGTGATTAGCTCATGACGGTGGAGCCCTCATGAATGGGATTAGGGCCAAGAGATTCCAGAGAGCTCCCTTGCCCCTTCTGCTATGTGAGGACACAGCCAGAAGACGGCTCTCTGTGAATCAGGAAGTGGACCCTCACCAGATGCTGAATCCGCTGGCATCTAAATCTTGGACTTCCCAGCCTCCAGATCTGTGATAAATAAATTTCTGTTATTTATAAGCCACTCAGTGTATGATATTTTGTTATAGCAGCTGGAACTGATTAAAACATTCTTCAATCTGCCAACAAACTGCAGTTGTCTTCTTTTTTTTGAATTTTATTTTATTTTTTTATACAGCAGGTTATTATTAGTCATCAATTTTATACACATCAGTGTATACATGTCAATCCCAATCTCCCAATTCATCACCCCCCACCCCCACCCCCTCGCCGCTTTCCCCCCTTGGTGTCCATACGTTTGTTCTCTACATCTGTGTCTCAATTTCTGCCCTGCAAACCGGTTCATCTGTACCATTTTTCTACATTCCACATATATGCGTTAATATATGATATTTGTTTTTCTCTTTCTGACTTACTTCACTCTGTATGACAGTCTCTAGATCCATCCACGTCTCAACAAATGACCCAATTTCATTCCTTTTTATGGCTGAGTAATATTCCATTGTATATATGTACCACAACTTCTTTATCCATTCATCTGTCGATGGGCATTTAGGTTGCTTCCATAACCTGGCTATTGTAAACAGTGCTGCAATGAACATTGGGGTGCATGTGTCTTCTTGAATTATGGTTTTCTCTAGGTATATGCCCAGTAGTGGGATTGCTGGGTCATATGGTAATTCTATTTTTAGTTTTTTAAGGAACCTCCATACTGTTCTCCATGGTGCCTGTATCAATTTACATTCCCACCAACAGTGCAGGAGGGTTCCTTTTTCTCCACATCCTCTCCAGCATTTGTTGTTTGTAGATTTTCTGATGACGTCCATTCTAACTGGTGTGAGGTGATACCTCATTGCAGTTTTGATTTGCATTTCTCTAATAATTAGTGATGTTGAGCAGCTTTTCATGTGTTTCTTGGCCATCTGTATGTCTTCTTTGGAGAAATGTCTATTTAGGTCTTCGGCCCATTTTTGGATTGGGTTGTTTGTTTCTTTGATATTGAGCTGAATGAGCTGTTTATATATTTTGGAGATTAATCCTTTGTCCGTTGATTCATTTGCAAATATTTTCTCCCATTCTGAGGGTTGTCTTTTCATCTTGTTTATGGTTTCCTTTGCTGTGCAAAAGCTTTGAAGTTTCATTAGGTCCCATTTGTTTATTTTTGTTTTTATTTCCATTACTCTAGGAGGTGGATCAAAAAAGATCTTGCTGTGATTTATGTCAAAGAGTGTTCTCCCTATGTTTTCCTCTAACAGTTTTATAGTATCCAGTCTTACATTTAGGTCTCTAAACCATTTTGAGCTTATTTTTGTGTATGGCGTTAGGGAGTGTTGTAATTTCATTCTTTTACATGTAGCTGTCCAGTTTTCCCAGCACCACTTATTGAAGAGGCTGTCTTTTCTCCATTGTATATCCTTGCCTCCTTTGTCATAGATTAGTTGACCGTAGGTGCGTGGGTTTATCTCTGGGCTTTCTATCTTGTTCCATTGATCTCTGTTTCTGTTTTTGTGCCAGTACCATATTGTCTTGATTACTGTAACTTTGTAGTATAGTCTGAAGTCAGGCAGTCTGATTCCTCCAGCTCTGTTTTTTTCCCTCAAGACTGCTTTGGCTATTCAGGTTCTTTTGTGTTTCCATACAAATTTTAAGATTATTTGTTCCGTAAAAAATGCCATTGGTAATTTGATAAGGATTGCAATGAATCTGTAGATTGCTTTGGGTAGTATAGTCATTTTCACAATATTGATTCTTCCAATCCAAGAACATGGTATCTCTCTCCACCTGTTGGTATCATCTTTAATTTCTTTCATCAGTGTCTTATAGTTTTCTGCATACAGGTCTTTTGTCTCCTTAGGTAGGTTTATTCCTAGGTATTTTATTCTTTTTGTTGCAATGGTAAATGGGAGTGTTTCCTTAATTTCTCTTTCAGATTTTTCCTCATTAGTGTATAGGAATGCAAGAGATTTCTGTGCATTAATTTTGTATCCTGCAACTTTACCAAATTCATTGATTAGCTCTAGTAGTTTTCTGGTAGCATCTTTAGGATTCTGTATGTATAGCATCATGTCATCTGTAAACAGTGACAGCTTTACTTCTTCTTTTCCGATTTGGATTCCTTTTATTTCTTTTCCTTCTCTGATTGCTGTGGCCAAAACTCCCCAAACTATGTTGAATAAGAGTGGTGAGAGTGGGCAACCTTGTCTTATTCCTGACCTTAGTGGAAATGGCTTCAGTTTTTCACCATTAAGGACGATGTTGGCTGTGGGTTTGTCGTAGATGGGCTTTATTATGTTGAGGTAGGTTCCCTCTATGCCCACTTTCTGGAGAGTTTTTATCATAAATGGGTGTTGAGTTTTGTCAAAAGCTTTTTCTGCATCTATTGAGATGATCATATGGTTTTTCTTCTTCAATTTGTCAATATGGTGTATCACATTGATTGATTTGCGTATATTGAAGAATCCTTGCATCCCTGAGATAAATCCCACTTGATCACGGTGTATGATCCTTTTAATGTGTTGTTGGATTCTGTTTGCTAGTATTTTGTTGAGGATTTTTGCATCTATATTCATCAGTGATATTGGTCTGTAATTTTCATTTTTGTAGTATCTTTGTCTGGTTTTCATATCAGGGTGATGGTGGCCTCATAGAAGGAGTTTGGGAGTGTTCCTTCCCCTGCAATTTTTTGGGAGAGTTTGAGAAGGATGGATGTTAGCTCTTCTCTAAATGTTTGATAGAATTCACCTGTGAAGCCATCTGGTCCTGGACTTTTGTTTGTTGGAAGATTTTTAATCACAGTTTCAATTTCATTACTTGTGATTGGTCTGTTTATATTTTCTATTTCTTCCTGGTTCAGTCTTGGAAGGTTATACCTTTCTAAGAATTTGTCCATTTCTTCCAGGTTGTCCATTTTATTGGCATGGAGTTGCTTGTAGTAGTCTCTTAGGATGCTTTGTATTTCTGCGGTGTCCGTTGTAACTTCTCCTTCTTCTTTTCTAATTTTACTGATTTGAGTCCTCTCCCTCTTTTTCTTGATGAGTCTGGCTAATGGTTTATCAATTTTGTTTATGTTCTCAAAGAAACAGCTTTTAGTTTTATTGATCTTTACTATTGCTTTCTTTGTTTCTATTTCATTTATTTCTGCTCTGATTTTATGATTTCTTCTACTAACTTTGGGTTTTGTTTGTTCTTCTTTCTCTAGTTCCTTTAGGTGTAAAGTTAGGTTGTTTATTTGAGATTTTTTGTGTTTCTTGCACTAGAATTGTATTGCTATAAACTTCCCTCTTAGAACTGCTTTTGCTGCATCCCAATGGTTTTGGATCGTCGTTTTTTCGTTGTCATTTGTCTCTAGGTACTTTTTGATTTCCTGTTTGATTTCTTCAGCGATCTCTTGGTTATTTAGTAACGTATTGTTTAGCTTCCATGTGTTTGTGTTTTTTACGTTTTTTCCCCTGTAATTGATTTCCAATCTCATAGCGTTGTGGTTGGAAAAGCTGCTTCATATGATTTCAATTTTTGTAAATTTACTGCAGCTTGATTTATGACCCAAGATGTGATCTATCCTGGAGAATGTTCCATGTGCACTTGAGAAGAAAGTGTGATCTGCTGTTTTTGGATGGAATGTCCTATAAATATCAGTTAAATCTATCTGGTCTATTGTGTCATTTAAATGTTGTGTTTCCTTATTAATTTTCTGTCTGGATGATCTGTCCATTGGTGTAAGTGAGGTGTTAAAGTCCCCCACTATTACTGTGTTACTGTCGATTTCCTCTTTTGTAGCTGTTAGCAGCTGCCTTATGTATTGAGGTGCTGCTATGTTGGGTGCATAAATATTTACAATTGTTATACCTTCCTCTTGGATCGATCCCTTGATCATTATATGGTGTCCTTCTTTGTCTCTTGTAATAGTCTTTATTTTAAAGTCTATTTTGTCTGATATGAGAATTGCTACTCCAGCTTTCTTTTGATTTCCATTTGCATGGAATATCTTTTTCCATCCCCTCACTTTCAGTCTGTATGTTTCCCTAGGTCTGAAGTGGGTCTCTTGTAGACAGCATATATATGGGTCTTGTTTTTGTATCCATTCAGCAAGCCTGTGTCTTTTGGTTGGAGCATTTAATCCATTCACGTTTAAGGTACTTATCAATATGTTTGTTCCTATTACCATTTCTTAATTGTTATGGGTTTGTTTTTGTAGGTCCTTTTCTTCTCCTGTGCTTCCCACTTAGAGAAGTTCCTTTAGCATTTGTTGTAGAGGTGGTTTGATGGTGCTGAATTCTCTTAGCTTTTGCTTGTCTGTAAAGCTTTTGATTTCTCCGTCGGATCTGAATGAAATCCTTGCCAGGTAGAGTAATCTTGGTTGTAGGTTTTTCCCTTTCCTCACTTTAAATATATCGTGCCACTCCCTTCTGGCTTGTAGGTTCTGCTGAGAAATCAGCTGTTAACCTTATGGGAGTTCCCTTGTATGTTATCTGTCATTTTTCCCTTGTTGCTTTCAATAATTTTTCATTGTCTTTAATTTTTGTCAGTTTGATTACTATGTGTCTCAGCGTGTTTCTCCTTGGGTTTATCCTGCCTGGGACTCTCTGCACTTCCTGGACTTGGGTGGCTATTTCCTTTCTCGTGTTAAGGAAGTTTTCAACTATAATCTCTTCCAATATTTTCTCGGGTCTTTTCTCTCTCTCTTCTCCTTCTGGGACCTCTATAATGTGAATGTTGGTGCATTTAATGTTGTCCCAGAGGTCTCTTAGGCTGTCTTCATTTCTTTTCATTCTTTTTCTTTATTCTGTTCCACAGCAATGAGTTCCACCATTCTGTCTTCCCGGTCACTTATCCGTTCTTCTGCTTCAGTTATTCTGCTACTGATTCCTTCTAGTGTATTTTTCATTTCAGTTATTGTATTGTTCATCTCTGTTTATTTGTTCTTTAATTCTTCTAGGTCTTTGTTAAACATTTCTTGCATCTTCTCGGTCTTTGCCTCCTTTCATTTTCTGAGGTCCTGGATCATCTTCACGGTCATTATTCTGAATTCTTTTTCTGGAAGATTGGCTATCTCCACTTCATTTCGTTGTTTTTCTGGGGCTTTATCTTGTTCCTTCATCTGGTACATAGTCCTCTGCCTTTTCATTTTGTCTATCTTTCTGTGAATGTGGTTTTCCTTCCACAGCCTGCAGAACTGTCGTTCTTCTTGCTTCTGTTGTCTGCCCTCTGGTGGATGAGGCTATCTAAGAGGCTTGTGCAAGCTTCCTGATGGGAGGGACTGGTGGTGGGTAGAGCTAGGTCTTGCTCTGGTGGTCAGAGCTCAGTAAAACTTTAATTCGATTGTCTGCTGATGGGTGGGGCTGGGTTCCCTCCCTGTTGGTTGTTTGGCCTGAGGCGACCCAGCACTGGAGCCTACCCAGCTCATTGACGGGGATAATGGCAGACTCTGGGAGGGCTCATGCCAAGGAGTACTTCCCAGAACTTCTGCTGCCAGTGTCCTTGTCCCCACGGTGAGCCAGAGCCACCCCTCACCTCTGCAGGAAACCCTCCAACACTAGCAGGTAGGTCTGGTTCAGTGTCCTATGGGGTCACTGCTCCTTTCCCTGGGTCCAAATGCACACACTACTTTGTATGTGCTCTCAAAGAGTGGAGTCTCTGTTTCCCCCAGTCCTGTTGAAGTCCTGCAATCAAATCCCACTAGCCTTCAAAGTCTGATTCTCTAGGAATTCCTCCTCCTGTTGCCGGACCCCCAGGTTGGGAAGCCTAACGTGGGACTCAGAACCTTCACTCCAGTGGGTGGACTTCTGTGGTATAAGTGTTCTCCAGTTTGTGAGTCACCCACTCAGCCGTTATGGGATTTGATTTTATTGTGATTGCGCCCCTCCTACCATCTCATTGTGGCTTCTCCTTTGTCTTTGGATGTGGGGTATCTTTTCTGGTGAGTTCCAGTGTCTTTCTGTCGATGATTGTTCAGCAGTTAGTTGTGATTCTGGTGCTCTCGCCTGTAGTAAACTTTTATGAATTTGTCTTGGCAAATAAATAAACAAACAGAACACAAGTATCTTGCCTCTCAATTCAATTCAATTTTAAAAAATTTTCAATAACTATATGGATGAAGACAACATGGCATGAATGAAAGAGAACAAAACTAGAAGCCAGAGATCTGGTTCCACAAATTTCCATTTATGTTACCTTGGGCAAGTCACTTGCCCTCTCAGAGTTTTTGTTTTCTTATCTATAAAATGTCAGCATCTTGACCTTTCACTAATCCTCAGAATAGACTAGTATTCTCTTCCCTCCCAGAAACACTTTTTTCAACTTGCCTCCACGACTCTGCTGTCTCTTGGCTTTCCTCCTGTCCACTCCTTTCTGTCTCTTTTTTTTCTGGCTTTTCTTCTTTTTGCTAGCTTTAAACATTACGGTGCCCCAGGGCTCAAGTCTTGAGCCTCTCCTGGTCTCTCTCTACACTCACTGCCTTGGTGATTATACTAGTTTTTTAAAATTACAGCATAATAAACTACCACAAACTAAATGGCTTACAAGGACACACATTTCCAGCTCAGAAGTCCAGGCATGGTGTGGCTGGGTCCTCTGCTCAAGTCTCAAAAACTGAAGTCAAGGGGTCAGTTGCTCTGAGTTCTCATCCAGAGGCTCCAGAGAAGAATCTGCTTCCAAGCTCAGTCAGGTTGTTGGCAGGATTCAGTTGCATGAGACTGTGGGACTGAGGCCCAGTTCTCCTGCAAGCTGTCAGAGGGGAGCTGCTCTCAGCTCCTAGAGGCTGCTCATATTTCCTGCCACACACCTCCATCCTCCAACTTCAAAGCTGGCAATGGAGAATTTCTTATGCATGCAATCCCTCTTACTTCAGATTTCTCTCTTCTTCTGTCTCTGCCCTCTAGAGCCAGATTCAAAGGACTTATGGGATTAGGTCAAGCCCATTTGATTATCTCCCTTGAATTAACTAAAGGTCTACTGATTAGTAACTGTTATTGACTGAATGTTTGTGCCCCACCCCGTCATATGTTGAATCCCTAACCTCTAATGTGATGGTATTTGAAGATGGGGCTTTTGGGAGGTAATTAGGGTTAGAGGAAGTCATGAGGATGGGGCCCTCATGATGGTATTAGTGCCCTTATAGAAAGAGATGCTAGAGATCTTTCTCTCCCACAACCCCTCCACTTCTCTCACTGCCATGTAAGGATACAGGGAGAAGGTGGCCATCTATAAGCCAGGAAGGAGCTCTTCCCATGTTGGCACTCTGATCTCAGACTTATTTCCTCCAGGACTTTGATAAAATTGATGAGAAAATAAATTTCTTTTGTTTAAGCCACCCAGTCCATGGTATTTTGTTATGGCAACCTAAGCAGACTAATAAAGTAACATTAATTACACTTACAAGATCCGTTTTGACATACACCATAACATAAGCACAGGAGTGAAGTCTCATTTCACAGCTTCCATCCAGTCAAGAGGAGGAGACTTTAAAAGGGCTATATCATCGGAGTGACATTAGAATTCCATTTACCACAGTAATCTCATCTAGTCTTATGGCTTTAAAAATCAGCTACATGCTCATGATTCTCAAATTTATTTCCCCAATCTAGACCTGTCCAATACTTAGACTAATCTATCTAACTACCTCTTAGACATTTCCACTTGGATGTTTACAGGCCCCGCAAACTTCACATAGATGCAACCAATCTCTCCATCCTCCCACCCAGACTTGCCCCTCCCATAATCTTTCTCATCTCAGTTAATGGCAACTCCATTCTTCCAGCTGTGCAGGCCCAAACCCTTGGAATCATCCTTGATTCCTCCCTTTCTCTAATGCCCTACATGTCACCCATCAGGAAATCCTCTGGGATCTAGCTTCAGAAGTCCAAACCATCATCATATCTCATGTGAATTACTGCAACAACTCCTGCCTTAATTTTCTAGTGCTGCCTTAACAAATCACCCCAATGTATCAACTTAAGACAACACGCATTTATTATCTCATAGTTGCGTAGGTCAGAGGTCTCAGGGTTTGGCTGAGTTCTCTGCTCAGGGTCCCCCAAGGCTGAAATCAAGATGTCAACTGACTTGGACTCTCATCTTGCAACTCCCTTAAGATTGTTGCAGGATTCAGTTGCTTCTCATGGTTTCCCATCAACAACAGATGATCAAGTCCATCTCATGTGCTGTATCTCCTTGACTTCTCTTTCTGCCACATTTCTCTGACTCCCACTGAAGAAAACTCTGCTTTTAAGGGCTCATGTGTTTAGACTGTGCCCATCTGGACAGTTCAGGACAATTTCCCTATTTTAAAGTCCATAACCTCGGGACTTCCCTGGTGGTCCAGTGGGTAAGACTCCGACCTCCCAATGCAGGGTGCCCAGGTTTGATCCCTGGTCAGGGAACTAGATCCCGCATGCATGCCACAACTAAAGATCCTGCATGCCTCAATGAAGATCCCATGTGTCACAACTAAGATCCAGCACAGCCAAAATAAATGAATAAATAAATACTAAAAAAATAAAAGTTCATAACCTT
This sequence comes from Balaenoptera musculus, assembly GCF_009873245.2. Lineage (NCBI taxonomy): Eukaryota > Metazoa > Chordata > Mammalia > Artiodactyla > Balaenopteridae > Balaenoptera > Balaenoptera musculus. The sequence goes on along the minus strand of NC_045802.1, from coordinate 64,327,703 downwards.
AATTGCATCTGCCAAGTTCCTTTGGCCATGTAATATATATAACATATTCCCACTTTCCAGGGATTGGGGGGTGAACATGGTGGGATCCTTCTACCTGTCCTGGCTCCTAAACTTCCTGCTCATACCCTTGTTCCCTTACAGCCTGTTCTCCAGACAGTGGACAGACCTGCAATGACGTCCCATCTCACTCAGAGCAAATCCACAACTTCATAATGCCTCACCTGCCCTACACAGCTTGGTTCCCCATTACCTTTCTGACCTCATCTCCTTCACACCTAGCATGCTCCACCTTCTGGGCATTTGTCCTGGGCCTTCCTCAACTGCACGTTCTCTTTCCCTCAATATCTGCATGGCTCACCCTTAATCTCCTCAAAGTTAGTGCCAAGATTCAAACTTTGTGAGGTCCTTCCTGACCACCTATTTAAAATGGCAACCTCCAAATTCCCCAGGACTCTCTTATTCCCTTTCCAAGCTTTATTTTTCTTCATAGCACTTTTCACTTTTGAATGTAGTATTTTATCTACATTTGTTTATTGTAAGCACCAAAGCAAGCCCCATAAAATAGAGATTTTTTTGTCCATTTTGTTCAGTGCTTTATCTCCAATGCCTAAAACAGTGCCTGACACACAGAAGCCACCCAGTAAAATTTGCCAGTTGATTGAATACAGGAGTATAAAATGAGGATAGTAGCCTGCCCTGCATAGAGGGTTGGGGACAAGGGGAAAGGGGTTGGACCTTACATATTATGGTGTGCCCTGTCTCAGACAAAACTGTAAGCTCCATGAGGACCATGCTGGTGTCACATCAGAGGACCTGGAGCAAAGCAGATTCTGCAAGTACATTATCTCAAATGACCTGCACTCCTGTGGATTATTACTAATTTCATTTTACCACTTTAACCATCTTCAGAAGACAGCATGTCATGGTAGCAGGAGTGTGGAGTCAGCCAGGGAAAGGTCTGACCATTGCCTCAGCCACTGACCACCTGTGTGACCTTGGGGTGGTTACATAACCTTGCTAAGCCTCCATTTCCACTTCTTTAAGTAGTGCTAATCATTGTACCTTGTAGGGATACTGTGAGGATTAAATGAGGTAACACAGGTGAAATACCCAGGAGAATGCCTGCTATTAAGTAGGTACACAACAACGTGAGTTTTCTTCCTTCCTTTACGAGCCCAAATCCACCTCTCTGTAACGTTTACCCTCTGACGTGAGCGCTGCTCTTGGGAGCAGTGGAGAATGAAACGGCTCTCTTCCAAATGGCTTTTGAAAGCAGTTATCATGTTCTTCCTCAATCTTCTCTTTCTAAAGGTGAAAATACTCAGTTCATTCAACCATTCCTTCTGAAAACTGGTTTTGACTTCTGAATGTGCACTAGTTTGACAACACAGTTTCTAAAATGTGCTAGGGAAGTCTAGGGAAGACTTACGTTAGAATCTAAGTTCCATGGAGGCAGGACTTTTTTTGCCTGTTTAGTTCCTGATGTACCCCCAGCACCGGGAAAAGTGCCTGGCACACAGTAGGCCCTCAATAAATATTCATTTATTTAAATGATGGACCTCCAGAGGTGGTCTGTATGACCCTGTTCTGGGCATCATTCTGCTTTTAATGCCAGCTGTGCTTCTCAAGTCTCAGTGGGTCTTAAGTAAGTGGAAATCCACTTCAAACTAGTTTTTTAAAGATAATTTCTTGGACAATACCCTCAAGGTTTATCAGTTAGAAAACGTGAAGTTTGTACCACATGATTCTCAGGAACCCTACTAATTCTAGGTTTTGGTTGTGGCCTCTTTTTTAAAAATTGAAATATAATTCCCATAACATAGAATTCACCATTTAAAGTGTACAGTTCAGTGGTAGTTAGTATATTCATGGAGTTGTGCAACCATCACCACTATCTAATTCCAGAACATTTCCATCACCTCAAAAAGAAACCCCGTACCTATGAGCAGTTGGTCTCAGATACCTCGTCCTTCCATCCCCTGGGCACCACTACTCTACTTTCTGTTTCTCTGGATTTGCTTATTATGTCCATTTTATATAAATGAAATCATGCAATACATGGCCTTTTGTGTCTGGCTTATTTCATCTAGCATAATGCTTTCAAGGTTCATCCCTGTCACATGTTTTCCTTTTTATGGCTCAATAATATTCCATTGTATGTATATATCATATTTTGTTTATCCACTCATCTGTTGATGGACATTTGGGTTGTTTCCACTTTGGGGCTTTATGAATAATGCTTTTATGAACATGTATGTACAAATTTTTGTGTGGATTTATGTTTTCAATTTTCTTGGGTATCTCAGAATGGCATTGATGAGTGATAAGGTAACTATATGTTTAACCTTTTGAGGAACTGCCAAATTGTTTTCCACAGTGACTGCACCATTTTGAATTCCTACCAGCAATATATGAAGGTTCCAATTTCTCCACAGCTTTGTCAACACTTGTTATTTTCAGTTTCTTTGATTCTAGCCATCCTAGTGAGTGTGAAATGGTATCTCACTGTGATATTTGATTTGGTTGTCTCTTCTAAGTCAGAAAGTTTAAAGATGCTCCCTCCATGGGCTTTCCTGGTGGCACAGTGGTTAAGAATCCGCCTGCCAATGCAGGGAAGACAGGTTCAAGCCCTGGTCCGGGAAGATCCCACATGCCTTGGAGCAGCTAAGCCCGTGTGCCACAACTCCTGAGCCTGCGCTCTGGAGCCCACGAGCCACCACTACTGAGCCCGCCTGCCTAGAGCCTGTGCTCTGCAACAAGAGAGGCCACTGCAGTGAGAAGCCCGCACACCACAATGAAGAGTAGCCCCTGCTCGCCGCAACTGGAGAAGCCCTCGCACAGCAACGAAGACCCAACACAGCCAAAAATTAATTAATTAATTAATTTTAAAAAATGATTCTGATTTCAAACTCCACATGATAAAAAAAAAAAAGATGCTCCCTCCAAATGTCCATATTATCCTCTTTGCCTTAATAGTAGTCACACATTTGTTCAACAATTCTTAAAGTTAATTTATGTTTTCAACCTGCACCACTTCTTAGAGTAACAAGTTTGTTAAATGTATTCTCTGCCTAAAATAATGCTTGCTTTTGTTGCTAAAAAAAAAAAGAATTAGTTCAACTTTCACCAGTTATGCCTTAGTCCTAATCATCCATTAGTTGAGGGTTTTATACTCAACACCTCCTTACTCGTCAAGGTTCTGGGGATATAACGTGTCCCTCTAGGGTTTGTCTACCAAGAGCTCTGAGTTTTTCAGTGCGCTGTGGGCTCTGGCTGCAGGGAGAGGTTCTAGGTCAAAACTGAGATGCGAAGAGGGCAAAGAGGTGCCATTCATCCCTACATAACTTCTTGTTGAGATAAAAGCCAAGCCTCAGCCAAATAATCCTGGACCACAAATTCACAGCAGGGAAAGAGCAACCAAAGACCACACACAATTAGTGTGACACAGTGGCTTCCAGTTGGGACAACTTTGCCACCCCAGGGAGCATTTGGCAATGTCTACAGACATTTTTGGTTGTCTACTGGCATCTAGTGGGTAGAAGACAGGGATGTCGCTAAACATCCTGCAATGCACAAGTCAGCTTCGGACAACCAAGAGCTCTCTGGCCCCAAAGGTCAACAGTGTAAGGTTGAGAAACCCTGGTGTAATAGGATATCAAAGAGGACTTCTCCTAGCTTTGATTTTCAGCGTATTTCGCAGGTTTTGGTTGACCTATTTGGTTCAGTCTGTCTAGTTGAGGCCCCAGGTGATAGTGGAAAACAGATTTTTATACTCTTATTAACAAGCAGTACTCAAAATCCTGCCAATAAAATTAAAAGAAAAGAAGAAAAAGAAATCCCACCAGTGACTGCAGTGAGCTCTGGCCATCTATGAAATATATATTGATAGGCTCTACAGGGTAAGTAGAGAGGTTTACTTGTGTGTGTGTGTGTGTGTGTGTGTGTGTGCACATGCTATGTAAAAATCACTAACATGTAAAGAAGTGTATCTAGACAAAAAAAGAAGGAAAAATATTATAGAGGTGCACCTGGCATTTAATTAATGAAAATGTTATTTTCCTGTATTTTGTTGTGCATGGGATTTGTCAGACTTTTAAACTTATAACTTATTTTATGATTTCTCATTCTAAATAGATATTTACGTTCACACCTACTTTGTATTAACTCTGCATGATTTTTCTTGAAAAGAGCCCCCAGTGGAAGAGTCCTCAGGTCCCACCGTGATCTTCACCACCACAACGTTCTGCCTTTCCCCACCCACCGGCCACGGACTTGCTCATAATTAAACCCGATCCTCCCCTGCTTGAGCTCACTGCATGCCAGCTGTCCCCCCCGCCCCACAGATGCTGCTGCAGGGGTTACCAACAACCTCAACTTGGCAACTCCAGGCAGTGGTCAGCTCCCAGTCCTCGTGCTGCTCGACCCTCTGTGGCATTTCACACCGTTGCCCGCTCCCTCTTTCCGGACCCTCTCCTCTTGGCTTTCAGACACCACGCCCTGCTGGTTTCCTTCCTCCCTCTCCATCAGCCTTGGAGGCTGCGTCTCCTCCCTCACACCTCTACTGCATCTTCTTATCTCCTCCCTCTGCCATCCCTGTCCAGATGATCTCATCCAGTCCCACGGCTGCTCAAGTCACCAGCCCTGACGTGTCCCCAGAACTTAGACTTGTTTATCCAGTGTTCTGCCCGACATTTCTCTCTCTTTGCACAGCTCATAGGCGTCTCAAGCATCATGTCCAAACCGAACCTTTGATCCTCTCTCCCACCTTGACCTGCTCTGCCCTCCAGTCTTCCTCATCACAATAAAAGAAAACTACCATCTACAGTACCTGGTTGCTCAAGCCCCAAATCCTAGGGGTCTCCCTTTCTTTTAATCTCTAGATCCAAATCCCTTAACAACTTCTCCTGACTCTTCTTCCCAAACATATCCAGGATCTACCCACTCCTCTCCAGCTCCTCTCTCCTCTTACCTGGGTCACTGCTGCAGTCTCCGGACTAGGCTCTCTGCTTCCACTCTTGCCCTGCCGCGATCCATTCTCCACACGGCACAGTCAGCGTAAATCAGATCATGGTTTCCATCATACTCAGCGTCAAATGCCCTGATCTGCCAGACGCCAGCGTCCCCATCTGAGGCCCAGCTTCCACATCTCTCCTGCCTGCCCACGTGCTCCAGGCACACTGGCCCTGCTCTAACTGGGACACACCGAACTCATTCTGCTTCGGAGTCTGTACTTGCTGTTCCCTCTGCCTGCAGAGCTCTTTCCCATGATCTTCTCATGGCTGGCTTCTTCTCACTCTGGTCATCTCTTCAGAGAGGCCTTTGCTAAGCAGCCATTTGACACTCTGCCACATAAACCTATTTTAATTCTCTTCAATGCACCTATTACTATCTGATACATCCTTATTTATTTGTTTATTTATTTATTTGCCTTTCTCCCTACTATAATGCAAACTCCATGAGAGCAGAGACTTTGTATGTTTTATTCACCCTGTGCCTAGAACATTCAATAAACATTTGAAAAAAATCAATGAATGGGACTTCCCTGGTGACGCAGTGGTTAAGAATCCACCTGCCAATGCAGGGGACAGGGGTTCAAGCCCTGGTCTGGGAAGATCCCACATGCTGCGGAGCAACTAAGCCCGTGTGCCACAACTACTGAGCCTGCACTCTGGAGCCCACGTGCCTAGAGCCCGTGCTCTGCAACAAGAGAAGCCACCGCAATGAGAAGCCCGTGCACCACAACGAAGAGTAGCCCCCGCTCTCCACAACTAGAGAAAGCCCGAGCGCAGCAACAAAGACCCAACGCGGCCAAAAATAAATAAATAATTTATTTAAAAAAAAAAAAAAGTGAATGAATGAATCCCTGTTTTACAGATGGGAAAACTGAGGCACAGGGTTAAGTCCCAAGGTAATGGTACCATGACTATAGGTGGTAGAGCCAGGGTTAGAACCCAGGCAGTCAGTCTTCAGAGTCCATGATCTTAACCACTAGAACATCCTGCTTTTCACTACCCACTAGGCTCAGACCTGGTTATAGAGACCAGGAGGGCAGGAGGACACAGGGTGGGTCTTCTGTCTTGGAACCAAGGGAGACACTTCCTGGAACACAAGGAGATGAAACAGCCTAGTGGGGTCTCTTCTTAAATACTAGAAGGTGGAATGTGAGTGAATTGACAGAGCTATATGCTGTCCACTCCTGTCCTGCTAGAACCGTGAAGCCTGCGGCTGACTTTGACCAACCTGCTCATCAAGGCTTCCCAGGGATTCCGAGCAGACACGGAAGTCACCCTCCTCTCCATCAAACTCAAAGCAAAATAAAGTCCGCTTCACAGCAGCAGTATAAAGTCGCCTTCGGGAGCCAGCTGGGCCTGCCTAGAGGCTGCCAGTTTGGGATTTATAAGGTCCCCTCCCAAGGTGAGTGCGAGGGAGCTGGGAAGCCAGGCGCCCATTCCTTGCTACACCCTCTGCGCCATCGTTCCCTGAGGAAGGAATTTCCTTCCCCTTCAAGCAGCACACACTTTCAGAAAGTGGTCTCAGGGTTCCTGAGTCTGAGGTAATTTGTTTTTGCTGTATTTGATGAAATATTGTGGCCTATTCTTCCCAGTGCCTAAGTCACTTCCTGAAGTTAAATTTGCCCGTGGAGCAGCTTTCTCATAGAGTTAATGTATAGAGGCACCACTGGGGAATTAACTTCTGTTAATTTGAGTACTTAACAGTATCTTCATCCCACGCCACCCCCAATGTCCCCCCCCCGCCCCCCTGCCTGCCAGTAACTAGTGGGTTGGGGTTTTTTTTCCTTTTTTTTTTTGCTGATACCTAGTAAAGTAGAATGCTTTTCATGCATTGTAGACATTCTCCTGTGTTTTCTGCTCAGCGTTTGACAATAGTAAGGAAGAATGAAAGGGTTATAGAGATCCTTGGAACTGAGTATTTTCAAGCTCATGGCTTGGAGGAATTACTAATCATTTTAGCAAAGGTTATGCATTTGGAATCTTTCGATTTAAAGACACATTCCTCCCTTTCAGATGTAATTTATGTGAAATGATAATAATTCAGCAGTTAGTAGAAAGAGCAGTAAAGCCATATATCAAGATCACATTCCAGCCCTCTATGATTCCTATTTCTGACATACAATAAAGGGCAACATATTAATAAAAGAAATTCAGAATTTATTTTCAACCAAGAACTACTGAAAAAAGATTATTTTTTGACCTTTGTCTTTTTTTTTTTTTTTTTTGCTGAAGGAGAACTAACACCAAACTATCAACCTTGGTAAACTTGAACTAACCATGATTAGATTTCTTTACATAATGTCTTCTATATGTTGCTTAGGAATGATTATTAGAAAGCTAAAACATATACAGGTGTATGTACTTTAATACTGGAATTTAAAAGTCATTATTTAAATATGGAGAAAGTTAAACCTTAGGCATATCAGAAAATTTGGGATCAACTGAGTTAAATTTAAATTAAATGTGTGTGTGTGCAAGTTTCCCCTATTTTTTGAAGGTTGGAGCATCCAGCAGACATTTACTGATAAGGGCTTCCCAAAATCAAGGGCTGAGGTCATTATTGGGAAGGTCAGAGGCACTGTTTCAGTTGAGTAGAGAGACCCACGGAATAGTGCACAATGTGTAACTATATTCATCTCAATCAAAAGACAACATAAGATCTCAGACTTGGAAGGGCCCTTAAAAGTCATCTAATCTCACCACCTTGTATTCAAAAAAAGGCTCTACTGATAACGTGTTATCTTATGAGGGTGGAGGAAGGAGTGCCTCCCGAGCTGATCCAGTCTGGCTGGGTTGTGTGGTAAACTTCTTGATTACTTAATATTATCTGTTATCTGCCAGCGAAAAGGTCTGATCACAAATAAAGCAGAATTCCTAGATGGGATCCTTTGTTAATTGCTTCAATTTAATGCATAGAATTGAGAAATTTGAGTGTTTGCTACATCCAGATGTTTCTTGAGTAAGGAGGGGTAGGGGGTGGGCAGATGGTGTGGCCATAGAGATCTCAATGTTCCCTTCCAGGTTTCCTGGGGGTCTTGGGCAGCTGAGCTCAGTTAAAAGCTCACATCGTCACTTCCCTAGTCCAACTAGAAATGACTCAAAATGCTGACAGTCTCCTGGAGCATCAGTGGAGTGTATGTACCTCTGCACGAGGGCAGGTACAAGCTCTGCGGTGGAATCAACAGAAGTGGACAGGAGTTCAAGCTCTTTGTGGCCAGATAATAACCAGATATGGTGGTCATAACTCCCCTGATATACAAGGATCCTGCTCGTGAGATGCCCTCACATTAAAAACACCACGGGGCTCCTAAATTCACAGATGGCAGCAGACACTTCAAATCCCCCCTTGTAAGTCTCATGCAAGTCTCATGCAAGCACTACTCAAATAAATGCATTTGTGAATTAAGAGGAGTCATTTTTCTGGACTTGGAAGCTAATTGTTTACCAGTTATCAGGTTAGAAAAATGTTTTTCCCTTGATTTTCAGATAGTGGCTGATTTGATTGACTTGTTCAGTCCCTTGAATTTCATAGCAAAACTCAAACAATGACCACTAAGGTCTGAATTGTGTGGGGAGGATTTTGGCAGCTGAGTCCACACACCCAAGAGTGAAGTCCAAAGCTGTTTTGTTTCCGCACTGGTCACATTTTTATCCATAACGTCCTACTTTTTGAAGGAAAGGGCCGGTTGGCAATTAGTCTGGTGGAACCCCAGGTGGCCACGTGCCACTGGTTATGTAGCACACATTAAAGGACGTGTATGTCTCCTCTTTCTGATTCCTTTTGCCAGAAGGATGCACTTTCCTGATAAATGAAATTTGGGAACCTCTCTTCCCTCTAATTTGCATGAGAGAATTAGGCAAAGGGCCTGCAAGGATCATGAGGGCTCTTGTGCCATTCATCTGGAGTCACAGAGCAGCTACAGAGCTCCACGCAGATAGCGCAATCGCCACCACGTTCGACATGGAAATTACTCTGTAATTGAACTCTATTAGACACTAAGGCTGAGCCTCCCTGAAGGAAGAAATTTGAACATTTGGGAATATTATCTGGGAAATTTAGCTTTAAAAAATATTCATTTGAAATATTGGAGTGATTTATTTAAAAGTACTTTCCCAGAAGTTTAAAATATTCAAAGGATGACCTGGATTCTTCCTTCCTGTTGATATGTAGGGACACATCTTATAATACACACATTCTATCCTAATTGCTTAGTCACTGAATTTCAGTTCTCTCTGGAGAAAGAAGTCAGCCTGCATCATAAAAGAGGAAAGTCTAGGTTCCTAGCCTGGCTGCTCTCCAGAACCTCAGTGTTGCCTCTCCACCTGCCTGCTGGACATTTGAACTTGGATGCCCTGTAGATATCGCGAGGCTTGGCTGACTCAGAGCCCCAACCTCCCCTCTGCTCCCAAATGGCTCCCCCTCCCAATTCAATGCTCACTGCCACCTTCCTTCCTTTTGTCCTGAAGAGCCATGAGCCCCCAAGGCTCACTGGGCATTCCCTTGCATTATCTCTCACACGCCACCCTTCCTTTCAATTCCCATTGCCCCCAGACCCCTGCTGCTTCAAGCCTGGATGATTATAATAGCCTCCTAACTAATCGCTTACTTGTTTCTCCCCCTCCAATTCACTGCTGCCACAGTAATCTCCCTAAAACACCACTTAATCATGCCAAACCCTTAATTAAAAATCTTCATTATCTCTTCATTACCACCAGGATAAAGTCCAAGCGCCTTAGTTTCCTTCCACTATCTGGCCTCAATCCACATTTACAGTTTATTGCCCACTATTTCCCCACAGTCTTCGTAGACTCCACTAAAACCTGTCTAGTCACACCATTCATCCACCTGGAATGGTTTTTCCAGCCTGTCACTGAGATTTGTGTTCATTCTTTGAGGCCCATGTCAAGTTCTCCTGCCTTTTTGTGAGGTTTCTTCCCTGGGCGACTGTGTCTTCCTAAGAGTTCCTAGAACACTCAATGTCCCAAGTCACAGCTTACTATGAGTCATTATTTAGTTCTACTTTAACTATATGTGTCTTAAAGTCAGGAATAGTTCCAGATACATATTTACATCTCCCTCTCATTGGAATCACCACCACCACTTACTTCCTGCCATCCCCAATAAATACCAATTATGGTGTGATCTGGTTATAAGATATTTGTAGTTTGATGGCCAAAGGAAATAACTGTTGTAGTGTGTCCATTGTGGTCCTTTACATTTGGGAAAGCCCATATGGGTGACTGGCATGCCAGATTATAAAGGGAATTTATTTAATGTGGAAGGGGGTTCAGTTAAATTCAACCAGTCCCAAAGAGATATAGTAAAGAAGGAAAAACGCTGGGGAAATCATTTTCAGGGAAAGATTGCACTCCTCTCCACCTATCAGGACTAAAGAATACAGTGGAGGAGACCCTCATGCACAGCTGTAGAACGGAAGAGGCTGAAGGGAAAGCAGGCACAGTTGTGCTCGGAAATGTGCAGCTCTGCCTTTCCTTGCATTTGTGCTAGACTCACCAGAGGAAGGCACAGTACACCAGGCATGGAGAAGCATCAGGTGATTCTCCGGATTCTCTTCTGCATTTTAGTTCTGATTACAATATAGATACCTTGTCCTGAAGAGGCTTTAGTGGCTTTAAAAAAAAACAACCATATCGTGTCTTCCCTGCTCTATGCAGCCAGGAGTGCATTTCATCTCAAGGGCCTTTCCCTCTTATGCTTCACCTCAACTCACTTTATCCCTGCAGGAATGAAGTGCTCTCCTTGTCTCCGTGGAGTCCTGAGAATGGGCACTCAAAATCTCACGTGCCAGCATCACAGGAGTGAAAATTTTCCTTAGAGTCGTTTGAATAGAGAATGCCTCCTTCCTGTCTTTTCTCACGTTCCTCCCACTTTTCACAGGGAAGAACCATGGGAAAAAAAAAAAAAAAACTTCACAAGGAAAGCAACACCAGATAGTTGAGGATGTTGGATCTTCTCTTTTCTTTTCTTTTTCTATCTCCACCCCTGCCTTTCTTCTCTTTAAACACATTTCACTGGGGAAAAGGAATCTGGGCGACTTGGGCATTAGCATTGTTTCTGGAAGCCAGAGGCGCAAATGATCACCTCTACAATTGGCATGATCCTGTGGGCACTAGCCAGAAGCCTTCCCATGTCATCCGTGTCCCTATGGACAGCTGTCACTCAAAGGGGCCCCCAAGGATGAGTTGATGCCCTCTGATCCACTTGTCCCATGTTTCCCAAAGGGTCTTAGAACAGGTTTTTTTGGTTTCTCCTAATAAAACATCAAAAACGGTATTTCAGTCAATGAGATCTGAGGTCACATTATGTGTGCAAGAGACCCAGAAGACATCATTTTCAAGAGTTTGAAATCATTCCAAGCAGGTGAACTGACACTCACATGACTTGTCCCCAGGTTAAGGTGACTATAAACACTTCTACAAATTACAAATACAATAAAGTATGTGGCTTATGGAAGTAATCTGTGTTAGAAGGTGTCTTAAAAGAGGTAAATCTGAGTGAGATTTTGATGTAGATGAGAGAAAGTGGAAGAGAGTGGTGTATGAAAAGATAATGTGGTTGAGTCAGAGTAATTCCTATAAGGATGACGAGAGTTTAAGACGAAATTCTGGATGAAAGTTCACTTTCTCATCAGACTTAAAACACAGATTTAGTCTAATCTATCTTTACATCCATGGCGACCAGCACAGTGCCAGGCACAATAAATGGGCAGCAAATGTCTGATAAATTAATGCATGAAAAATTAATTGTTGCAGGATCAAATATATGTAGTAAAAAGTTAACTAGAGTATTTCTAACTTTCTTCTATCTTGTTATAAGTTTTTTTTTCCTTCCCCTATTGCCTGCCGCTGAACTTTTTGACTTTATGACAGGGTTGAGTGGCAAACAGAAATGCCCAGATTACTATTATACGCACATCTATAATGTTCTACTTGACTCATGGAGGGTGTGTAACTAGAATGCAAAATGCACTTTGATCCCTTCGTAGTAGAGAGGCTATGTTAATGCTTAAGAGAGATAATAACACCACTAAAGCATGTTTAAAAGCTTTTTGTTGTTGGACGGACATTAATGTCCTCAGAGACCTTCTAGGCATCTTCCAGATCATTTATGTTCTATAGGGAACTTCTCCGTAAAAATTCAACTTAGGGACTTCCCTGGTGGCTCAGGATGAGAATCTGCCTGCCAATGCAGGGGATACGGGTTCGAGCTCTGGTCCGGGAATATCCCACATGCCACGGAACAACTAAGTCCGTGTGCCACAACTACTGAGCCTGTGCTCTAGAGCCTATGAGCCACAACTACTGAGCCCGCGTGCCACAACTCCTGAAGCCTGTGTGCCTAGAGCCCGTGCTCTGCAACAAGAGAAGCCATGTGGTGAGAAGCCCACGCATGGCAAAGAAGAGTAGCCCCCGCTCGCCACAACTAGAGAAAGTCCACGTGCAGCAACGAAGACCCAATGCAGCCAGAAATAAATAAATTTTTAAAAAATTAAAAAAAAAAAAATTCAACTTACCCAGGGTTTTTTCCCAGGTCAAAGTAACAGTTGTCATGACCCTTTCTTGTCTGGGTACAAACTTTATATAACGTAACCTCCTAGTCTAAAGAGAAAACTACAACAATTTCACTCTACTTGGAAGGTCATACATAGGGTGCAGAAAAGAAGTATGAATAGAACAATCATTAATTAGAGGGGAGACAATATGGAGGCCTTTCCCTCTGTGTGACCTTGGAGGTCTCCATAGTAACTGTGTGCTAATTGGCAAACTGCATCTGCAGGTGAGGGGTGGCTGCCCCCTGACCTCCAGGAACACGAGCGCCACCTAGTGAGGAAATCCCACTTCAAAACTTTCAATCCCAACTTTATTCACTTCCCCTTGAAAATGACTACTAAGTTCACACAGACAGGTATATAATTTTAAGTATTTTTAACAAAGAATCCTAACTCCGGAGTCAAAAGACTGAGAATCAGGAAATTTAAAAATCCAACCCAACACTTTGTATCATGATTTAAGATTTCTTTTCACCCATGTATAGTTTCAAAAGTGCTGATACGCTGTTTTTCAAATCTAAAGAACACTTTCAAAACTCTGGAAGTAAACAAAAGAGGCATGGATGAGTGGGTGATAATAGGGTGCTGGGTGGCAGAAACGAGGCCTTTTACTATAGACTGTGTTGTTTGTTTTCAAACCACATGAATGTATTGCTAATCAACAAATTAGGTTTTAAAAGAACAGTCAGCATATATTCATGTTACAAGCAGCTGTGTAGTTTCAGCAAAAACAGTATTACTTAGTTACATTAAATTTACTTGCTAATTTGCAAAGAAAAATAATGCCTCCTCAAAAAAAAAAAAAAAAAAGCCTCCTCCTCATGAGGTTAAAGAATTTTCTCCATGTAAAAGTACTTGCCTGCTAAATGTAGGAGGTACTCATAGAAACTTCATCTCAATCACACACACACACACACACACACACACACACACACACACACACACACACCCCCCTCCTCAGAGTTTCTTACATCTTACATAGGCACACATCTCAGCTACTGATTTTTTAAAAAACACTTGTGTCAATGGTACTCAACTTTCTTGAACAAGCTCTACCAAGTACTTTACCTAACTTGATCCTTAGACATACTAACTAAAAAAGTAAATGGATGTTAAAAGCTACAAAGCAAAGTTCAAAGGACGTGTCCTTCAGGTTGCCACAATGGCTGAAAGAAGACTTCCATTTATCTCCTGCAACTTGGAGAGAAAAGACGCATGGAATCCTGAGCCAAAAGCGGCTTATTGTCATGACAAAGACGGGAACCCAGAAACATCAGGCTGGCCTTGTCAATGTTCCTGTGATACCAGGCCACCATCAGTATGTTCAGGATGGCAGACCACTGTAATGTCTTCCATCATGCCTCTAAAAGTATGACAGCTTGCTTTGAGGTTATTTTATAAAAACCAGAACTGTCTGGTTAAAAAAATGTGAAAAATATCACATAGTCCTGAAGATTTGTTGCCTCTATTTGTGATTTAATTTTTTCTGTCTACAGACCACTTTATGATTAGGTAAAAGACCCTGGAGACTCCACAATTGTTCCCACAAAATTAAAACAAAGCAATATACAAGCAAACTCGACAGCTTCTGCTAAGCAAGTGGGTGCAATTTTTTCAAGTTCATTTTGGAATTCTGAACCAGATCTTCAGTGAATAAAAACCACAGAACCACTATATTTTAGTGTATTTTGCATTTTGGATGAACATTTGGGAAAAATGCAATTTCTGTCCTATTTAAAGCATAATAATAGAAAATAAAAATACAGGTTTGGGATTTTGCATATTTTAACTATATGGACCACATATTATGACCTAAACATAATCTAATCTTTTTTTCTTAAATTAATTTTTATTGGAGTATAGGTGATTTACAATGTTGTGTTAGTTTCTGCTGTATAGCAAAGTAAATCAGTTCATAATCCAATCTTAATAGCATTTGTTGGTATACCTAATGCCAAGTTTAAGTACTATCTTTATATACATATATATAAACTATAGAAAATATTAATTAACTTCAGCAATTATTATGTGACATATGTTCACAATTTTTCCTTACTCATATTTCCTTCAGGAATTACACTGAATACAGGCTGATAGCTACAAAAAAAAAAGTTGAAGTAAAGGTGTTTGGAGATTTTAGATACACGCATTTCTGTCTTTTACTGTATAAGCTAGTGATTTTAGCAAAAACTATAAAATCGGTAGAATCAGTGATGAGGCCATTATCCTGTAAAAATGGACTAAAATGAGAGATTTTTTATTTAACTGACAGTTATGACATTATTTAAAAAAGGGAAAATATGTACAACGGCAACTGTTGAATGATATCCAATTTATAGCCCTAGTCACATGGCTACAAAGCTAAAAAGAAGTGAAATTGAACCATCGTTCAGTAAATTAAACTCATGCCAATATCCCAAGGCAACTGCTGGCCCAGCCATTCTCTTCATTTCATCTGAGTTGATCCAGCCCTAAACCTGTCTGTTCTAAAATTGTTCTTACAGCAAGAACCGCAATCCAGTATTTGGTAACGAGTCATTAAGAAGGGAAAAAAACTCACAAAACAGTCAGAACTTTTATTGGATTCTCAATTAGAAAATATTCATCTTGTACACAGAGCTACTAGAGAATGGACTTGGGGACACGGGGAGGGGGAAGGGTAAGCTGGGACGAAGTGAGAGAGTGGCATGGACATATATATACCACCAAATGTAAAATAGATAGCTAGTGGGAAGCAGCCGCATAGCACAGGGAGATCAGCTCGGTGCTGTGTGACCGCCTAGAGGGTGGGATAGGGTGGGAGGGAGGGAGACGCAAGAGGGAGGAGATATGGGGGTATATGTATATGTATAGCTGATTCACTTTCTTATACAGCAGAAACTAACACACCATTGTAAAGCAATTATACTCCAATAAAGATGTAAAAAAAAAAAAAAAAGAAAATATTCGTCTTCTACAGCTATTGGCAATATGGGAAAATCTATGCTATTTTTGTATATATGTGATTTTGAAGCTATTTCTCTAAAAGTGCAAGCCATTTTGGTTACTTAGTTCTTACAGCTGAGGAGAACCTAACATTCTCCATGAAACATTACACCTAGTTTCTTTTTAAAAATTACTGTATGTTATGACATATTTTACCACTTACTAGATGGGTTTCCATGTCCAACTGAACGAACTATTTGCATCTCACTCTCCAATTAATGGATAGGAATGGTGATTGTTTCAATTTGACCATTTTAACAACTGGATTGGAACTAATAACCTTTCTATTCAGAATTTTACCTTAAACAAACAGCAGAGCTATTACCAAGATTATCTGAATGAGATAAATCTCTGGTTCATATATAATTCTTTGAACATCTACTTTCTAACATGTAATTACATACTATGTGATCTGAGATACTTCAACGCTACACTCAACATATTCTGTGAAAATTCCATTAACTCCCTAAAGAATCTCATTTTTCTCTGTAAACTTGTTTAAACCATTAGCTATTCTATCATACAAATTAACTAGACATAAGCAAGACAAGGAAATTTTCTGTTTAACTTTCCCTTCCCCATTCATTGGTTCATTCATCGGTTCAATGAATCAATATTTATTGCCTAATAAGTGCCAGGCACTGGATATTGTAACAGCGAACAAGAGGCATAATCCCTGCCTTCATGGGGAAGACAGACTTGAATCAAATAAACACAAAAATAAAAATCTAGTTACAAAGCGATGCGAATGAGGTGAAGGAGAATGGGTGGTCTGGAGGACAATAATAGAATAACCCATCTACCTGGGGCCTGCAGGGGTCATCTTTGAGGAGGTGACATTTAAATCAGCTGAAGGATGACCCTGAAGCAGCCAGGTGATGAGTGAGGTGGGATCGGCTTTTAATAAGCAACAGGTAATTTTTTAGTATAAGTTTGCAATACTTGGAATACACTTCAACTAAGAAAGTATTTCTTGTTTCTCTGAAATCTGAATTTAACTGGGCCTCCTGTATTTTATCCGGCAATGCCAGGTGGGCACCTGAGCACAAAGCGGGTGGGAAGGCTGCCACCACTT
This sequence comes from Balaenoptera musculus, assembly GCF_009873245.2. NCBI lineage: Eukaryota > Metazoa > Chordata > Mammalia > Artiodactyla > Balaenopteridae > Balaenoptera > Balaenoptera musculus. Next base: position 64,311,060 of record NC_045802.1, on the reverse strand, counting down.
GAGAGGAAGTGAGCTGGCTGACATGAGGTGATGGAAGGGGCAGAGGGTGAGTTGAGATGGGAGAGCCAGGAGCCCAAGGACTCTGTATGACCTATAGGTGTCATTCTGTCAGGCCTTCTATTTTGCCTAAAGCAAAGTTTTACAGCACACTAACCACAGGCTAATTTCAATTTAATATAACTTTTCAATTAATATAAAAACCTGAGAAACATTCTCAGGAAATATATGTGCTGTCAACTCCAGAAAGATTTGCTTATTCTCTTGAAAGAAAGGTTAAATAAGGCTTCAGTGGATAAAGCATGTGTATGTTCAATCTCTGCTTTCCACTTGGCTATTTCATCCCGAATTGGCCGAGTCTGTCATGGTACGTGCAGGGGGTCCTGAATGATGCTGTCTGGGGGAACCTATTGTACTGGCGGGCTGAGGTGTCCTGCAGAGGCATAGGATTCAACTCTTGTCTATTAAATGCTGTCCATTTCTGCCCCCTTAGGTATTCTCACATAAACCTCTCTTAGTAGCACATGTAATTTGGCCTTCTCAGATCTCTGAGTCAAGTAAACATGTTAGCTTCTGTTTTACAATTTCTACCTGGTGTTAGAAATTATATCATTATATAACCTCCCCTGCCATCCTTCCCCCACCCCCTCAAAAGTGTGTACAAGTGTCAAAAAGTTTGTTTATCATATGTTCCAAATCCATTAACATTTAGCTGGTAGCTTTTTATCAATATACAATTAAATAATATAACAAAGTCTTTTGCCCCAACCCTGAAATATTCTAGAAAATAATAGAAAACTCTGCAAAGAACGAAACTGTCTCTACTCTGCAAAGAACTAAAATACAATGATGTTAACACTAGCTGCTACAAAGTCTCCTGGCTTGTCATACGTGTGCATGCGTGCCTCTTCCGTAATTCATTCACTCAATATAGATAAAGTTCCCATGTGCTCCACAAAGTATTTTCTGGCACTTTCCAAAGGAAGGTCAAATAGAGCCTTATTAAATTTACTAAATAACTCAGGCATTGAGAGTCTATCAAGTTAAAAACTAAGCACAATGACAAATTCTAGGGATACTTATTGAATCACATTTAGAAAGAAAGATGAAATAATACTGGAAATTCAAAGAGTTCCTGAAGAATAGAGTTTAAATAGTTATAAACTAAGGGTTACAAATCTCATTTCCTTTTAAGATCACCAAGGGTGCCTTTCTCCAAATACATTTAAGACCTGTAACCTCAAAACTGCCTTCAGCAAAAGAAAAAACCAAACACACATGAAGTAACCCACAAAAAGAAATCTGCATTTCATATTCCTTTTGGGAGGTATATTAGCTTTCTAAGGCTGCTGTAACAGAGTACCACAGACCGGGTGACTCAAACAATAGAAATACATTTTCTCACAGTCTGGAGGCCAGAAGCCTGAGATCAAGGTGTTGGCAGGTTTGGTTCCTTCTGAGGCTGTGAGGGAGAATCTGTTCCAGGCCTCTCCCCTGGCTTCTAGTGGTTTTCTGGCCATCGTTGGCTTTCCTTGGCTTGTAGATGTGTCACTCCAATCCTCTGTCCTAAACTGGCATCCTTCTTGTGTCCTCACATCCTCTTCCTGCCCAAATTTCCCCCTTTTATAAGGACACAGTCATACTGCAATAAGGCCCACACTAATGAGCTCATCATAACTTGACTGTCTGCAAAGAACTTATTTCCAGATAAGGTCACATTCACAGATACTGGGGATTAGGACTTCAGCATCTTTGGGGGGACCACAATTCAACTCAGAATAAGGGGTATTGGACAACAATCCAAATACCTCTGGGTTTAAAAAAAGGAAACCACGCTAAGCTGGTATGATTTGCTTAGCCTCAATTTTGATTCATGAACAGTTGATGTTTGGGTTCAAAAGCATCTTAATCTAGACAGTCACAAGAAGGCAAGGGTCACACCACAAGACGCTATTAGATCAGACAGCCATACGGGAGATGATTACAACTCATTTTCCTGACCCAGTGACCAAAAATAAGTTATCAAAAGCTTCAAAAAGATTGATTTAAAAAGCTACTAGTAAGGTCTGATTTTGACAAGTCAAGATTCCTTATAAAGACAGATTGCCTAGTTATGTGGTGAAAAGGGACACAGGACAAAGTAAGAGGCAGGGTTCTGCTTTCCAGTCATGGTTTCCTCAGATAGCTGGTAGCTTTAGGCAGATAATTACCCCGGCCCTTGTATTTGTGGGTTCCGCATCCTTGGATTCAACCAACCATGAATAGAAAACACTCAGGAAAAAAAATTTCAGAAAGTTCCAAAAAGCAAAACTTGAATTTGCCGCTGCCAGTAACTATTTACATAGCATTTATATTGTATTAGGTATTATAAATAATCTAGAGATGATTTAAAGTATATGGGAGGATGTGCATAGGTTATGTGTAAACACTATACCATTTTCTCTAAGGGACTTGGGCATCCACAGATTTTGTTTATCTGCGGAGGGTGGGGGATGGGAGGCTGGAACCAATCTCCCTTGGATACGGAAGGATGACTGTAGCTCTTATTAGTCTCAGCATCCTCATGAGGGGGTTGGACAAGTGATCCCTAAATTCCTTCACTGCCTTTTGTATCCATCACCACTGTACACTGAACGACCCGGTGAGATACACCCATGCATCCCTGAGACCAGGCAAGAAGTAGCCCTTTCCAGCGCTCCAAGGTGAGATCCTCAGGCCTTAATCCATGCTGTGTGCACACTGTGTGCTCCACTGATTTAACTTTGACCAGCCAATAAATGCTATTTTCACTCCCACACACAGTGAAAGGATGGGGTGATGGAAGTATCAAGGCCTTGATCACATGAAATGAAAAACACAGAGCAACTCTTACTAGGCAGCATGTCCAGGAGTTCCTCTCATCTCGTAATAACTAACTTCTTCCCCACTCGCTCACCAGCACTGGGGAGTCACTCTGTGAACAGTCCTACAGGGGAAATGGGAGCTAAGGCCTTTGCCTTTGATAGGTTGGTTGACTTATGTAGAAGGTTCAACAAACAAAGGCATCCTTGAACTAAAAGGGTCATGAACACATTAAAAATTATCCACGTAAATACAGAGGAAGAGCCAATCCACAGAGCGGTGAGGTCTGGGGACACTGGCCACTTTCACCAGGATGATTCAGAGACGCCTGATGGCGAGGTTGAGAGGCTGACTTTCGTCTTTTCAGAACAACAATCCTACAGAGCGGTTGGTAACACATGCATGTTTTTGTGACTGTGAACACACTGATGGCAGTCATTAGCCGAATGACTGCTTTAACAGGTTTTCACAAGGATTCCAGTTCATATCAACTGGAAAGTGTCTTGAAAGCCTCAGAAAACTACCCCAAATCTGGCTTCCCTTTGAATCCTTGAACATCTCCTCAAAACACACAGAATAGAACTGGACCCATGGACATGTATGGATGAAGACTTGGCAAGACCCTCTCCTTTCCAACATCTCGGTGTGGCCACTTCTAGGATTTTTGTACAATGGTCTGGAAAACTGTGTCTTTTCACTTTTATATTCCCGAACATCATTTGCCGAGGAAGGGTAAATCAGGCTTCCTGATGGCAATTACTCCAGAGAGGTGGGAATCAAGTTAGGTTTGGTTTGGTGAATTTCTCTGAATTTCTAGAAGGGTACTATAAGAGCCCTCTCGTATCAGAAGCAGTAGCTGCTGTTGTCCTATCCAGTACTACGTTTGAAGGGGTAAAGAACCTATTTCCAGATAGGAAGCTTCATAAAGCTTCCAGCATTCCATGAAGGGAAATGATTCTTCTTTGCCTGGAAGTTTAGACTGACTCCTTGGTTATGAGGATGGAACAGAGGTTTTTCTCCGAGAACAAGTTGTTGGTTCCTGCTGGGTGAGAACTTTGGAATGGAATGTCACTACTCAAATCAGTAAGGCTGAGATTGTCAAGCGATTTGTCCCCTGTCACCGAGATAGCACATTGATGCCTCCGTCAGGACTTTTCTGGCATATGACACATTGGAGAAATCAGAGCGGTGAGCATATGTGTATTTTTTTTTTTTTTTTTTTTTAAATTAATTTATTTATGGCTGTGTTGGGTCTTCGTTTCTGTGCGAGGGCTTTCTCTAGTTGCGGCAAGCGGGGGCCACTCTTCATCGCGGTGCGCGGGCCTCTCACTATCGCGGCCTCTCCTGCTGCGGAGCACAGGCTCCAGACGCGCAGGCTCAGTAGTTGTGGCTCACGGGCCTAGTTGCTCCGCGGCATGTGGGATCTTCCCAGACCAGGGCTCGAACCCATGTCCCCTGCATTGGCAGGCAGATTCTCAACCACTGCGCCACCAGGGAAGCCCCCATATGTGTATTTTTACAAAGGCACATACCATACTGTTGATAGAAAGGCACACGGTGTGGGAAAAAAATCTGCTGGGGGGACTCAGTGCAGTTTCTTCTCATTGAAAATCTTGATCAGATGCTGAGCAATCCTGTGTCAGACGTGATTTTGGATTTGCAATGCGGCTCTAGGCTTCATGGGCAGAAAACGGCCACAGCAATATACACAGGAGTCCTTTATGAATCTCTGCGAATACAAACCCCTAGCCCTTTACTCCGACAAAGCTGGTGATGTGCTTCCTTCTTCAGTTGTCGTAAATGACTCTCAGCTACACGTGTGTGCAAGTTACCACCTACACCTCCTCGTTCCTTCAGCTTTTACCACAGCAGCGTCAGCCCCTGATTGCAAATGCAACTGAGGGGGTGTTTTGTACCTAGAGAGAGCAGCGCCCTAAATGTTGCTTTAGGGAGGAAGAATTCATGATCACTAATGGCAAGGCTAATAACACTGGGTATAAAGAAAAGCTGGGGTGAGGGAGGAAATAGTCCTTTATTGCCAGCTGATCTGCCCCATCAGAGATAAGGGGATCCTTCGGGCTGGACAGTTGCATCAGTTGCAATCTTGGTTGCAGCTCACCCCTTGCCTGGTCCCATTTATCTTTCCCCTGATATTGTCCATGACTCAAAGACTCCCATCCACAATAGAGACTTCAAATAGGTGGGGAGGAGAATTAGGAGCTTGTAGACACCCGGTGATAGGCGACTTGGATTTAGGCTTAGATGTTATAGGATCTCCATTTTAAAACATCCAAATGTTCATTTTGTGCAGTTTGAAATGTGACTTTCAAAGATGACCCGAATCTCTGGGGAGTAGATAGTCCGTCCAACCGATGTGAATTTCGCTAGACAGCCTGTTTTTGCTTCCCCGTGAGGAATTAAAGTAGATATGCTAAAAGGTTGTACCTCTTTCAAAGCCGATTCTCCCTGTAAGAAAGTGCTAAGCCTCAGAAGGCGATGGAAATGGCTGATAAGGCATCTGGTCGGTGCCACCGCCTCCGTGGGCGGCTGCTCTTTTGACACATCTGAATTCGGAGCGAGGGGCTGTTGGTTACAAAGTCTTATATACAAAATGTCCACGGTCAGAAAGGTTTGCAGTATAACGAACACCCTTATCATCACTCGAATCTTTACAACAGCTTGGATGACTTTCTAATTGTGGCTTAATATAGTTAATTACGGCAACCCTTCCCCATTTTCCAGGATGATGAATTAATATTACAGATCATTAATGTTACTAAATTGGCATAATGATATAGTAGATTTAACGTCCTAGTTACATTAAGACCTGCTTTATAATTTGGCTCCTTTGTTATCTGCCTTACATAGGAAAAGCATGCAAGCAAGCCTCTTAACAGTAGGCTGCATGTAACTACTTGTGTCATTTTCCCTAATAAATTATTGATATAGAAAACCCCAAATGGAAGACTTCTTCATCTTCAGACTGTATGTGAAGCCAACATTTTCTTTCTAATATCCACTTCATCAGTATAAAAGTTAGAAAGCTGCAGCTCTTGAGCCAGGTTTTATAATTAGACAAGACTGTATTTTACATCTGCAAAATACTCATGCTTAGTGGGGAAAAAATGAGAAACGCGATATGTGCCATTCTGTTGCAATGGTTATACCATTTTAATCTCTTAAGTTCAATATATATCCTCTAGCAGGCTAGACTTCTAGGATTTCATTTTTAGATCCTTAAGGCTGCATATATCTGTCAAACCAACATAATGAATTTAAAGTGCTAATGCCTAGGAGACCAGAAAAACATTGAAATATATCCTTGGTTGATTAAATTACCACCTCCAGCTACTTTACATCCTTGTGTCCAAATAGATTTTCTTTTTACTTACCAAGTGCTGGATCTGGAAGATGTGGAAGATGTAATTTTATGGTAAAAACATGCACATGTCTTTAGACAAGAGCATTTTATTTAAGCATCTTTTTAAAGTCTGTAGAGTATTTCTGTGATAGGGCTTGCAATTTGATTATGGGGTCTTTCAATTATGCTCAACCTGCAGGTTAACCAGTAACTTTCAAGTGTATTCTTGGAATGGAATTTATGTTAAACATCTGAAGTACTATATTCAAATGTTCATGATAACAATATCTAAAATAATGTGAACCTGTTTTGCAAAAATATACAGCAACCATGAATACTAGTCTTTATGTTAAAAAAGTTGTGTCTTCAGGAACTGCTTAGATTGACAGACTGACAACTCGAGATAGCAAAAATGACTCAGAGACATTCCTTTCTCCTAAACAGGGTGGCTTGGTCGTTTAAGTAGTCTGTCACTTAAAAAGATGAGACTGGGTGCAAAATCTTATTCCTCCTTGTAAAAGGGGCAGTCAAAATAACCCTAGAAATAAAAATGCTGTGGACCTGAGTGGGGAGAAAATATTGGTTTTTCAACCACTCAACTTTTACTGCTGGAATTTAAAGTAGAATCAAATCTGCAAGATTAGTCATGTCTTTCTATATGCCTGTATTCAAAGACTTAACAGTACACTGCCTTAACCTGTACACACTTACCACGCAGTCTGGTTCAAACACATATACGAACACACACATACACACTCAATTACACAATCACAGAACTCAAATATACACATATTTCAGTAATCGCCCTCACACAAAAGAAAAGTAGCAGCAAATGCAGCTGCAGGATGTGGGGCTCATGTTCTACTGGAAGATGGCTCATTACAAGCATCCACTGTGGGACACCTTGTCCTGGCCACCAGGCTCTGGAAGGACCAATTCTGACCACACGTTCACTGTTCACACCCCTCCAAACCTGACCAAGGGGGTGAGAGAATGGTCCTGCCATTCCAAGGGGAAGTTTCTAGAACCTTGCAGTACTAACACATGGTGTAAAGACAGTGAGTATCGGTGGTTAGACATCGGGGTGCTATGATGTCGGGGGGTGAAACTAAAGACCGAAATGAATGCAAAATAAAATGACAAGTATCAGGGGAAACAGGGGCAGGGACCGAAGGCAAGAGAGCAGATTTGTAGTGCTTTGAAATGAAACGTTATAATCCCTCCGACAATCCTGTTGACTATGAGCTATAGCACTAGGAGTACAACACAGGAAAAAAGATACATTGTGGGATAAACAGCTTCTTATAAGGTAAAACTGAATGGCCAAAATAGATGAATAAGGACACACAATGGAGAGAGAAAAAGAAATGAGTCAGTGGCAATATGAGAAAAAGGCAAAAGTGAACAGAGGACAGAAAGGCAAAAAAGAAAAAAAATGTAAATGAGTGAGACAAAAAAGCCAAAAGACGCAAAAGAAAAAGAGAACAAGAAGGGGAAAGAAGTAATATTTTCCTTGATAAAAATGCACAAAAGGGAAGATGAACTTTGTTCTTTTTCTCTTTCTACTCTCCTCTCTTTTTCTGCTTTTCGCCTCGCAGCACGCCAGCCTAAGCTGAGAGCTGTAATGTCATTAAATTGCAAATGCTTTTTCATTTCCGACACACACTGTTTACTTATCTGGCAAAAACATATGTTGGAAGGAATCCGTTAAATTCTGCCCATTGCCTTGGGTAAAAGTGCAATGGAAACGGACCCACCGAGCGTCCTCTTTCTTCTTCTTTAGCACTCCCCTTATCTACAAGACGGCTTCGCAGAAAACTGGCTAGTTCAATGAAAAATGAAGATACAGCGGGAGATTAGGGAAGAACACTGAGCACAAAATTCCTGGAGAGAGGGTCACTCCATTGCAAATGATTTCACTCCTCTAGATCTGCATAAATTACTATTTTTAAGGCATCTCCAAAGTCTGTATATTTTTCTCACTCTGTCAAACATTTAATTTCACGCCCCGTGTTCTGAATATGCTAAAATGCATATCTCTGATGCACCTTTAAGCCAGAAAAACGAATGCAAAATTGAAGATAAAATGATGTGATTTGCACTACAAGCCTATTACTTGAGGTATTTACATATAGTTTACCTCTGCAGTTCTGAGGATGATTTATTAAAAAAAAAATCTGGATTAAGCTCATATAAATATGTATAAATCTTTGTTTAGAAAATAGATTTTGCAGCTGTTGTGTTGAAAAAGTTCTTTAAGATTCTGTGAAGAATTTTCCTTTTAGCATGCTTTGAGAGGGAAAAAAAGGGGGACAGAATCTGACATTCTGCTTGGTGGGGAGGAGAAAAGCGTATTCCACCATCCGGCAGTTATAAAGACTCCTTTATTGCCCTTCCTGGCCCAAAGCAGGTTGGCCCCTCCTCGGTCTTTTATTATACTTATTTAATTTTCTTTTTTTCCCCCTTTTTTGCTTGGGCCCAAATAATAGTGCCCTGGATTACTAAACTCAAATGAAATATCGGTGTTTAATGACTGAAACAATCGTGAGCCTTTTGGATCTGCCCCCTCACGCGCCTCGGCCCCTTCTCGCGCCTTTTGTTAATACGCTCTCTTCCAGTGCATCCTCACTGACACCAAGCCCGGGACCTGCCGGAGCGACTTCCAGCTACCGATTTGAAAATGATTATTAACACACTGCAAGCAAGATCTCTTATCCGATGGGAAAGCAATTCTAAAAATACTATGATTCCTCTAAACAATCCCCACGTGTGTGTTTTTGCCCCTCTTCCTCTCTCTCTCCCCCTCTCTTCCTGTCTCTTTCTCCCCCTCCCCGCCAATCTTGAGTTTTGCCTCTTTGTCTGAAAAATGCTTTATTTAGTCCGGGCTCTCCCATACCCCTCTGATCCAGGTCCCTCTGTAATCATTGTGGGGGAATTACTCTTTGCTATTTTCTTGTTAGGCTTTGGGCTTAGGAGAATTTAGATAACAAAGTTGACTAATTCAGAGCTGAACACACATTGGACTCTGCAAATATACCTCCTGCCACATGATAAGGGCAGGGCCAGCTTCTGGGCTGCACCTGCCGAGATGCTGTGGGAACAGCTGCTTCTGGTACTGGGTACAGGGAACAGCTATTTCTTCAAAGCCTGCATTAATCCTTTCGCAATTAAACAAGAAAGGGATGTTTACAGGCATTTGATCGCTTTTGGGGGGGGAGATACGAGTTTGCTTACAAAGACTGAATTCCAGTTCTGGTGTGCGGCGCTGCTTAAAGTTGACTAATGACAATTTAAAAGAGTGAAACTGCAGTCATTTTCAAAAGTTAAGAGTCATTCTTTTTGCACAAAATGGCTGAACAATCCCCCCTAGTGGTCTGTTTCCTGTTACTGTGATTTATGAACACTCTCCTTTCCAAAACTGCCCACTTGGTTTGTTTATAGGTCCATAGCAAAGAAAATGGAAGAAAAAAAAAACCAACCAAAGTCAGACTATTTCGAGTTGAGATGAGCTTTCACTGAATTCCGCCATTCGACACCCAGACAGAGCCTAATTTCCCACAAAGTGATGGGGCTAAACCCTACTGTAAAGCCAGCTTTCTATCTCAAGGGTTTTCTCAAAACTGACAAATAACCTCAGAGCTCTGGTGTTCACACTCCTCTCACTGAAATCAAGGAATAGACCAGGGGTGTGATGCACTCAAAGTGCTGGGTTTGGGTTTCTGAAGGGAAAAGGAGTAAATCATGGAAATGGCCTGTGCCTTTCTTTCTAGAAGATTTGGCCCCAACTGGATAATTTCAATCCTTTAGGCTAGAATTACCTTTAAATGATTAAAGAACCCTGTTTCTCAAGTGTAACTGCTAAGAAAATGCCTGGGCATTGATGCCATCCATTGTCCCATCCTTCTCTTGACTCTGCGCACAAAGGTGGGAAATCCTGCTTCCTACAGTGTCTGCAGGTGAGATGAACTGCCTAACATCCTCCACCGCTTCCTTCTAGGCCCCCCTACACATGAGGCCAGCTCTCACTGGGTTGAGGCCACCCAAGTATTTCAAGCTTTGAACACTGAGATGAGGAGACATCCCATGCCCCTGAGTGCTGGCTTCCTTTCTGTCGGCCATGTTCCCAGTCATGCTCCTTTTCCAGACTAGATAGAAATGGAATCTAGCACATCCACTGCTCATGGAAGAGACTATATAGCATTGCCCCTGGACAGCTCAGATGGGGAGAGCATCAAGATTTCTTATATTACTGGACATCTTAGTCTGCTCAGGCTGCTACAACAAAATACCGCAGACCGGGTGCCTTATAAAGAGCAGAAATTTACTGCTCACGGTTCTAGGGGCTCAACATCCATCATGGTCGGGTGCTGGTGAAGGTCCTCTTCAGACGGCTGACTTCTCACTCATGGTGGAAGGAGGAGGGCTCTCTCTGGAGTCTCTATAAGAATACTAATCCCATTCATGAGGGCAGAGCCAGCCACCGCCCAAAGGCCCCCCCTCCTAATACCATCACATTGGGAATTAGGATTTCAACATATGATTTTGTCGGGGGGTGGGGAGGACACACATCCAGAGCATAGCAGTGGAACATGGGAGGAGAAGAATATTAAATATTTACTAAATATTCATCTACCAAAAACAGTGCAAAATAATCCTAAAACCCTAAGCCCTGACTCCCAAGAAGCTTATGACATTAGAAAAAAGTAACATCATACTGAGCCTGCGCGTCTGGAGCTTGTGCTCCGCAACAAGGGAGGCCGCGACAGTGAGAGGCCCACGCACGGCGATGAAGAGTGGCCCCCGCTCACCGCAACTAGAGAAAGCCCACGCACAGAAACGAAGACCCAACACAGCCATAAATAAATAAATTAATTAATTAAAAAAAAAAAAAAGAATTGCTATTCCATCTAATAAACACCATCATCCACCTTACACTGAGAAATTCAAGACGTTTGTTTAAAGTTTGTCTGGTGCTAGGTTATACAAATGAATAAGGCAGTATAAGCTGCCCTAAGAAGCTTACTGTATAGATAATTCTAATAACAATGGTATAAGTGTTCTTGATCAGTAATAAAATCCCAATAGAAATATTTAAAAAAAAAAAAAAAAAAAAAAAAAAAGAAAAAAGTAACATCAAAAAACAAATCCATTGCCAACCTCCTTGCACTTCAGCCTTGAAAGCTTGCAGACTTTTAAGTCTGGTTTTCTCCCAAATGTCTAGACTATTTTTTTCAATAACACTTGGACTTGGCTTCATTTCCTTCCTTTCAGTTTCTTCAGTCTCTGTCCTGGTCTACAAAATCATCATTTCTTGCTAGAAACATCTCTGGGAGCCCCAAGGCCTCTTTTTATTTATTTATTAATTCATCTTAACCCCAGTTGCAAGAAAAGATCTACCTAACCATGTAACTTTCCTTCTCAGAAGTGTGCTCCAGTCCCCAACTACATCATCGTGAAACTTAATCTCCCTAGCTTTGAGGCCCCCTTAAAAGGACTGTGGCCTTTTCAATCAACCATTTAGTAACACAACTGTCACCTTCCTCTATACGCTAGACCATAATTGGATAAACCTGTTTGCTCTTCCTTGAACCACGACTTAGATTTTTACATGTACACATACCACTCCTGCGGAGACAAATTCACCATCAATCTAATGAAGCTTAGGCCTCAGGGCCTATCACCTCGGTCATTTCTAAGAACTTATACCTAATTTTGCCTTTGTTTCTTAAAGAGGATCCTTCCCCACCAAATTACATAACTTTCAGGCTCCACAAAATTGGTACCTGTCCCAGCCCCTCATCATTGCACATGGACGTGAGCATTCACTCAGTCCAGAAGCTTCTTAAGATCTACACACATGCCAGCTCATCCTCTCTCTGAATTACATGTCTCGCTTGTGCATATTATCAGTTTTAGAAACTTGAGGGCTTTTCCCTGTGACTATGTTATCTTTTCCATAAGATGATCTAGTGAAAGACTCCAGAGTAGAGACTATCTTTTTTTTACATTTTGTACCAGAATATCAAAGTGTTGGTTTACTATTTGTAATGTACTGAACAAACATTTGGCTGACTGTTTCTGAGGAAGTTGGAAATTGTTTATTAATAGGTATCAATATTAAAGATTATTAGAGGCTAAAATTGTAACTTCCCAATCCCAAGGTCATTCAAATAAAAATCAAAATATGCAGACATTTCTGGAGCATGTTCGTTGTTGCATCTTTAAACTTAGAATGGGTGGGTAATAAATACTTCTTGAATAAGTCATACATAAGTCAGGACAGGGGTGAAGGGTGAAGACTGTTACCCATTGGCTTATCACTAAAGAAGCCAGGGGAATTTAACTGGCTTCTGGCATGGGCTAGACCCAGACGTCAACCTCTTCCATCATTGGTTCCACTGTCTTCTGTGTGGGATTCACTCTCAGGCAGGTCTAACCCATGCACTAGCATGACCTTCAGAACCTCCAAGCATATATTCTATTAGCACAGAAGCCCAAGAGTAAAAACAAAACAAAACAAACAAACAACAAGACTCCTTTTCCCCAAAAATTTCCAACAAAAATTGTGTCATTGGGCCAACTTGAGGCACAAACTGAGTCACCTGTGCCTCCTGACCTGTGCCTGGAGAATGGGCCATCTGGGTAGTGGGATGGGGGCCAATACCCCATTGTTTTTTTCATTATGATTGAAAAAACAGCAGGAGGTGGATTCCTAACAGAAAATTGAGGAGGCCACTTTCATTTCTTTACAGAAAAACATGAAGAATAATTACGAAGTGACAGAAATCTTCATAAACTGCTGGTTGGAGTATACGTTGGTAGAACTGCTGTACAATATAGTTTGGGATTGTCTTGTGAAGTTGAACATGTGTGTTGTGCCTGACCCAGCAGTCCTGCTCCTCAAGTGTGTCCCAGAGAAGTGTTTCTACACACGCACAGGAACATCTACGGCAGCATTACTCAGATTATCCCTGAGTTATCTGGAGTTGCTAAGTGGTGGTGGTCCATCACCCCTCATTTATGAGCCAGAATACTTGTATAAAGAGAAACGTCCCCTCATCTACTGGTACAGTTTACATAGGTAAGACAGGGTAAACATTTGATTTTTTTCCCTTTTATCAATTTTCAAAATCAAGATTTAGTTTCTTTCAACTTTTTGGTATCCTTATGAACTCATGTGTTTAACTGTGTTTGATGCATTTTAACCCATTGCAGTTTCTGTTCTTAATAATATCAAATTGTTCCATCTTTGGCTGCTGGAAACCTTTTCAAGTTGGCTCCTAAGTCCATTAGATAAGACCCTGGTAATCTTTAATAGTTTTCTTTCTGGCTTGACAAGATGCTCTGACATCATCTTAGACACTCCCTGCCCCAAAGCAGCAAATTCTGCAAGGAGCCCTAGCTCCTTTGAGTGAGAAATGATATATGCAGATGGCACTAGAGGTGCTCATTGCCGCTGGGTTCACCATCGTTTCTGGGTTTTTCCAGTGGACAGCACTAGGCATGAATATATACTAAAGATAAACTATATCAAGAGTTCATAGTGATAGTTCTAATTTAAATTCAGGACTGCAGGGTTTTACTTAACCCCTTCTATATTACATTGTATCTCTCTTCTCCCACGTTGAGAATGCTGGTTCTCAAAGCACTTAATATTTGATCAAAAAAACTTGCTTTTAGTAGTTGATCATTTTTACTAATTGGACAACTTAATTGACAATAACGTTTCACTTGTTCTTACAGTTTTAATAAAGGTCATTCAAAGAAAATTATCTTAAAGATATCATTATTTTCCTACAGAAAAATTTAAATTGCAATATTTTACATTTAACTAGTTCAAAACATTATGGGATATCCCACTTCTCTTCTAGTAATGTTAGTGATATGTAATGTTGGCAATGTTAGTATTTTCCTGTTTGGGGCTTGAAATCCAAAAAACATGACTTTTGACTTTTAGTCAAGTTTAGTCAGATAAGTCTTCTGTTCACACATTCCACATGTCTTTCTGTGTAAAACATGTGATACTAAATTAGAGCAATAATTATTTAGTTTTGTATTAAAGAATGTCTTGTGAGAGAGCCTGGAAATGGCTTACAATGGCGTCAACACATAAAAAGATAGGCCCAAACTTTCAGTTCCTCATTGGAACAATAAAAATTTTATCAACCCCCCCGAGCAGGTTAGTAGGGAGGTAGGCTTAAATGCCAGTCTAGGATTAAATGCTTGAAGGGTGGGTTCCTTCCTAAGCAGGCCCCTCTCCCTTCCTTCAGAAAAGTTAAGAATTTAAATGTATACAGAGTTATATCACTAAGTGATGGCAATGGAATGATCCTTGAGCTATAAGGGGCCAATGTCCACACATGTTCTTTCCACTAAGATAAACTGCTATGATTTTTAAATATGTGAACTGGGACTTCCCTGGTGGTCCAGTGGTTAAGAATCTGCCTTCCAATGCAGGGGACGCAGGTTCGAACCCTGATTGGGGAACTAAGATCCCACATGATGCAGGGCGACTAAGCCCCTGCGCCACAACTACTGAGCCCGCGTGCCCTGGAGCCTGCACCACAACTAGAGAGGAGCCTGTCCGCCGCAAGGAAGAACCAGTGCACCGCAAAGAAAGATCCCACATGCCGCAACTAAGACCTGACGCAGCCAAATAAATAAATATTTTTTAAAAGTAAAAAATAAAATAAAATAAAATATGTGAACTATCCACATGCCTAGCTCTCTGCATACTCACATTGTATCTTACTTGTATATATTTGCATATATATGTACACATGTGTATATGGCCATAAACTCATATATACACATATGTGAACATGTACATATACATACATATATTCATATATAAATAAGATAAAGGATAAGTATGTAGGAAGTCAGGTATTTCTATAATTCATAGATATATCCAATACATATATATGGCTGACACAGCCTCTTCAGGTAATGAGTTTTTTATATTAACTACGTGATTTAACAGCTTGTCTTTGAAGTATATGCCTATTTTAGATCATAAATCCAAGCACCAAGTTTACCTTCCAGTCTTGAACCTTGTTTAATTCTCAGCTTGTGCTCAAGAAATATTAAATTGTGACCATAATGTTACAGGAAACGGAGTGAACAATTCAAAATCAAAGGTCATACCAAGGAAAAAATTAAACTGGTCATTTATAGAAAAGCAACAGTCATTGTGATCTTAACTTTTCTAACCAAGATAGACTATAAAAAAAAAGAGCAATGTTCCAAGTAGATTACACACGAAAGGAAGTGTACTGATTTCTGAAATCCTTACTTATGTAGATGTTTAATAGTGCAAAATCTGGCCCCTGAGGCAGGGTGGGGCAACTTAATTTTAGCATTTCAGCCATAACTTTAAATTTCTCACAATTCAAAAATCTACTGGATGTACTTTTAGGGAAACCTATTAGTTTTTGTGATAAATTAGACCTCACACCTAGTAAGTATGAATACACATTTGTTACAATCAGGCAAAAACAAATGTTATTAAATTTTGTGTCACTTGGTGGATGTAAGGAGAGTGAACTAAACTGTGTACTTCCAACACACCATTCCACAAATGTGGAATCCAATAAGTGAATACATAATAAAATGAAATGAGACATATCTGAAAAGTAGCTGCTGTACTTATGTGCTAATCACACCTCAAAGCATAACATTGTTTGTTTGTTTTTTTTTAAGTAACAGAAGCAATAAAATCCTATTACGGATTAATCTTGCGCCAAATTTTGTTTTTTAATCAAATCTATTCTGAGCTAAAGAAAATTCAAAAATGCAAATGAAGGGCCTGATCCTTCAGATCTTGTGAATATGTAAAGGCTGATACACTTCAAAGATTTTTTTTTTAAACTCAAAAATTAAAGTCATCATGAGACACAGCAAAACATACTTATTTGTAAACATTTTAATTTTATATTCCATGTGAAATTTCACCCTAATAAAAGTCTTCAGGAGGGAGGGTTTTAAAATCCTGAAGTTAGATGTTTACTAAATAAATACTGCTCTAGTCTGATTTCTCATATATGTACCACACTTTTAGACTGCAACTGAGAATTCAATTGTTTCACATGGCAAACCAAACCAAACAAGAAGAAAACCACGTTCGAAAAGAATCAGTGCTCTCAAATGTGCAGTCCCGTCCTCTCCGGATACACACACCACTTGAACACAAAGGGTGGGTGAGTTCACGGAAGGGTTGTTAGTGCGGCAGTCCCCTGTGTGTTCCCTCCACCGGGGATGAAATATTCATTAGTAGACCTAAACAAACTCTTCAGAACATTTTTATCTCAAAGTGAGAAAATGCTATTCAAACAGGCTGTTAATGAAGCCATCCACCATCTTGTTTGATGTTGTTCTTGTAGTTAAAAGGAGCTCTGAAAGGCCTCAGGCAGTGCCTACTCTCAGTTGGCAGCTGTTTTATCCTTTGTGGGGCAACTGTGTAGCTGTAACACAGACTCTTCCCATAAAATGCCAACCCACATGCTGCAAATGCAAAATACAACAGTATTCATGGACATCAGCTATATAATATCAGGTATCACATAAACTACATTTTACTGCATGAGATCACAGTCTGTAGAAGGACATAATAACATATCATTATAAGGATGCTTCTTCTTAGAATTCAAAACATAAGAAAGAATGTGTTTTGGTTTCTGTCCTAAAGCCAGAGAACCCAGAAAATATTAGGAAATAAATGTATACTGTTGATGTAATACATTAAACATGTGGTTTGTGCATCCATTTTTCATAAGAATATCTCACACTACTTAGAAGCAAATATATCATGGGAAAGAACTTCACATTATTTTAAGATATGTGTATATACACATATGCACAAAACTATAAGTAAAGTGTATACAATTGAAAATGTACATCAAGGTTGTAATGACACAGTCAAAGAAATTTTAAGATGCTCTTATCATTCATGCAACTACTACTTCTGTCCCATTGGATGGGTACAGTTATTCAGAAGATGATTTTGCAGTATTTGTACTGGAGTGTAATGGTTGCCAAAGTCCATGGGGACTGTGGGGAAAGTCACCAAACACAGTATTCTACACCCAGGTGACACACAGGCATTTCAAACTCAATGCCTCAAATATTAGACTCAATATTTAACCCCAATAAAATTGCCCATCTTCATGTATTTTCTATTCCAATTCATGACACATTATCTGTGGCAGGCAGAATCCTAAGGTGAACCCCAATGACACACACCCTTGAGTGTGGGCAGGACCTGTGAGTATGGTGGGATAGCACTCACACTCACTGTGTGTTATAGGTGAAGGGATTTTGCCGATGTAGTTAAAGCCCCTAATTGGTTAACTTTGAGTTAATCAAAAGGAAGATGAAACTGAATGGGCCTGATTTAATGAGGTGAGCCCTTTAGAAGAGGGTCTAGAAGTCAGAGAGATTCTCCTGCTGGCTCTGAAGAAGGAAGCTACTTCAGATGTAATACATTACATTGGGAGAGGACCTGTGAGAGGACCACATGTGGATGGCCTCTAGGAGATGAGAGTGACCCCTGGCTGACAGCCAGCAAGAGAATAGGAACCTCAGTCTTAACAGATGCAAGCGACTGAATCTTGCCAGCAACCGCATGAGCTTGGAAGACGACCTTGGGCTCCAGGAAGGAAGATGGCCCGGCTGCTACCATAACTGTACCTTTATAAGACTCTAGGCAGAGGACCCAGCTAAGCCATGCCTGGTCTCCCAACCCATGGAAACTGACATAATAAACGTATGTTGTTTTAGGCCACTAAGTTTGTGATAATTTGAAAATTGGAAAACTCGATACAGTATACTAAGGCAAGAACCTGTAAGCAGAAGCATAAGGGGGGAACATCTAACACAGCCTGGGAAAAGGGTGAGCCAGAGAGGCTTCCCAGAGGAGTTAACACTTAAGTTGAGCCCCAAAGATCAAAAGTCAGGGGATTCTTATTAGTAAAAAAAAAATTAACAAACACCTTCCTTTATTCCGTAGTTCATGAGAACCGAAATGAATGAGGGTGTGTACTTAGGGGTTTCCTTTAACTGATCCCAGATATCCTGGGTTCACCAGATCAGGGCCGTGAGGGGCTCTCAAATGTCCAGTAGTTCTTTGTGCGCTTGCAGGCAGAACTACCAACACTGAACTTTTAAGGCTCCAGTGTCTAACCTTTGGCCGATACGAATATGTTCAATCACTAAATTCTTTCTAAAAGTCTAAACTAGATTGCTCTTACTATAGTTTTGAATTATTGCATATAATTGTCATCTGTGAAATATAAAAGAGCTATTTCCTCCATCTACTCTTTTATTCACATTGTTTATTTGTTTGTATTTTAAGAAGCCCCCTCTGCCATTTCTTGAATCTGTAACTGTCACTCATTTCACATTTTCTCATAGAAATGACTACATGTTGCTTTGTCTTCTACGCTCTTCAATATATCCATAGTCCTCTCAAAATACTAAAATCCAATTGAACTGGTTTCAGTAACAAAATAATGCACTTCCAGCTCTTCCATGTAATGTTTCTAAATATTTAGTACATCCAGGCTTTGTAGAGTAAAATATACTCCATTGTTTAGTAATATTCAACAGTAGTCCAATATGAATTTTTCTTCTATACCCTGTGCATACTTTTTTTTTTTAATTTAATTTTTTAAATTTTTGGCTGTGTTGCGTCTTCATTGCTGCGTGCAGGCTTTCTCTAGCTGCGGTGAGCGGGGGATACTCTTCATTGTGGTGCACAGGCTTCTCGTTGCAGTGGCTTCTCTTGTTGCAGAGCACAGGCTCTAGGTGTGCGGGCTTCAGTAGTTGTGGCTCGCGGGCTCTATAGCACAGGCTCAGTAGTTGTGGCTCACAGGCTTAGTTGCTCCGCAGCATGTTGGATCTTCCCGGACCAGGGCTCGAACCTGTGTCTCCTGTATTGGCAGGCGGATTCTCAACCACTGCGCCACCAGGGAAGCCCCTACCCTGTGTTACTTAGTTATACCCCCATTTTATGTGAAACAACTTTGTTAGCTACCTTCATAGCTATGAATACAATGGCATCTTTTAAAAATATTTTTTAGGTAAAATTTATATAGAGTAGAATGCATGGATCTTGAGTGTACAATTTGGTGAATTTTGATGTGTGTACATCCATGTAACAAACATCCAATCAAGATAAGAATATGTCTAGTACGCCATAAAGTTCTCTTTGTCCCCTCCTAATCTTTTCTCACTGTTCATGTTTCTATCACCACAGATTAGTTTTGCCTGCTCTAAAACTTCATATGAATGTGAGCATACTCCTTCATGTATGGCTTTTTTTGTTTAACATAATGTTTTTGTGATTCACTTATGTTGTTGCATACATCATAGTTCATTCCTTTTTATTGCTGAGTAATATTCTATTACATGAATACAGCACTATTTTTTTTTTTTAAAGATTTATTGATTGATTGATTGATTACTATGTTGGGTCTTCGTTTCTGTGCTAGGGCTTCCTGTAGTTGTGGCAAGCGGGGGCTACTCTTCATCGCGGTGCGCGGGCCTCTCACTGCTGTGGCCTCTCTTGTTGTGGAGCACAGGCTCCAGACGCGCAGGCTCAGTAGTTGTGGCTCATGGGCCTAGTTGCTCCGCGGCATGTGGGATCTTCCCAGGCCAGGGCGCGAACCCGTGCCCCCTGCATTAGCAGGCAGACTCTCAACCACTGCGCCACCAAGGAAGCCCCAGCACTATTTTTTAATTCATTCCCCTGTTTACAGATATTTGGGTTGTTCCCAGGATTTGGTCATTCTGAACATTCTTATGTAAGTCAAATGACTTGTGGACATATGTTTTTTCCTTCAAGATAAAGACCTAGGAGTGGAATTGCTGGGTCCTAGGATCAATGTTCATTTAATCATATAGGAAACAGCCAATAGGGAATTCCCTGGCGGTCCAGTGGTTAGGATTCTGTGCTTTCACTGCCAAGGGCACAGGTTCAATCCCTGGTTGGGGAACTGAGATCCCACAAGCCGCATTGTGTGGCCAAAATAAATAAATAAATAAGAAACTGCCAATAAATTTTCCAGAGTGGGTGTATCAGTTTACACTCCCAACAGCAATGTATATGAGTTTGAGCTGCTCCACAGTCTTACTATTTGGAAACAGCCTTATTAATTTCAGCCATTCTACTGGGTGTGAAGTGTTATTCGGCTTTGATTTGTATTTCTCTGATGATAATGATGTTGAACATATTTCCATGTGCTTATTAATCGTTCATATATCTTTTTTGTGTTCAAGATTTTTGCCCATTTTTACAAATTAGGTTGTGTTTTTCTTATTTGATTATAGGGCTTCTTTAGTCTGGATAAAGTCCTTTTTTGGATATATGCATTGTGAATATTTTCTACCAGTCTGTGTCTTACCATTCATTTTTTCATGATATCTTTTGAAAAGCAAAAGTTTTGATTTTGATGAAGACACTCTCAACTTTCTCTAAGCTTCACAAAAAGCTTAGTGCTTTTTGTGTCTTAAGAAATTTTTTGCCAACCTGAAAGTCACAAAGTTTTCTTCTAGAAGTTTTGTAATTTTAGTTTTTATATCTTGGTCCTATTATTCCTCTCAAATTAATTTTTTGGGTGTGGTATGAGGTAGGGGGTTCAAGGTTCATTAGTTCATTATTATTTACATACATCTATCCAGTCATTTCAGTACCATCTGTTGCAAAGACTTTCCTTTCCTCATTTAATTGCCTTGACATGTTTGTTGTAAAGCATTTGATTATGTAAGTGTGGGTCAGTTCTGGACTCTATATTCTGTTCCACTGATCTGTCTGTCTTTACACCAAAACCATATCATCTTGATTATTGTAACTTTATAGTAGGTCTTAAAATCAAGTCATGTGAATCCAATTTTGTTCTCATTTTTCAAGAATATTTTGATTACATCTTTAAAATTATATACTGTTTAATACTAATAAATATAATTTTTGAAAAAAGTCAGTTTTTTTAAATAAAACATTTCAAAATGGATCTTTTGGCCAACAAAACAGTAGCCAACACAGTCCCTCTTTGCTGTGAGGGTCTTGACAAGTCTGTTTAAATAGATTAGCAGTCTTATATCTTATGTTGACATGTGTACATAAAAATCATTCAAGGAGAGATTTCTGCACTCCCATGTTCACAGCAGCATTATTTACAATAGCCAAGACCGGAAACAACCTGAGTGTTCATCAATAGAGGAATGGAGATTTTATATATATATACTTAGAGTATTCAGCCATAAAAAAGAAGGAAATCCTGCTATTTGTAAAAACATGGATGGACCTTGAGGGCATTATGCTAAGTGAAATAAGTCAGACAAAGACAAATACTGTATGATTTCGTTTATATGTGGAATCTAATACAACAACATGACAACAAAACCAAACTCATAGAAAAAGAGATCAGCTTTGTGGTTACCAGAGGCAGCGGGTGGGGAGAGGGGGAATTGGATATCAAGAGGTACAAACTTCCAGTTTTAAGATACGTAATTACTGAGGATGTAATGTACAACATGATGACCATTGTTAGCACTGCTATGTGCTATATTTGAAAATTGTTAAGAGAGTACCTCCTATGAGTTCCCATCACAAGGAAAAAATAATTTTTTTCTTTTCATTTTCTTTATTTCTTTTTTATTTTTTGTATCTATATGAGATGATGCATGTTAACTAAACTTACTATGGTACCGGTAATCATTTAACAGTATATGTAAGTCAAATTATTATGCTGTACACCTTAAACTCATACAGTGCTATATGTCAATTATACCTCAAT
Source organism: Balaenoptera musculus (assembly GCF_009873245.2). Classification (NCBI taxonomy): domain Eukaryota; kingdom Metazoa; phylum Chordata; class Mammalia; order Artiodactyla; family Balaenopteridae; genus Balaenoptera; species Balaenoptera musculus. The sequence goes on along the minus strand of NC_045802.1, from coordinate 64,289,067 downwards.
AAACCTGGAAAAAAATCATTCAGGAATGTGTGTGAACAGAACAAACTTTGACTCAAATTTTAGAATTTCATTAAAAAATTTTTTTAAAGAAAAATTTGCGATGACAGAGCGACATGTAAATGTTACATACTATTCCTGAAGAAAGCATTTTACAGCTCTTACCAATGACATGCCTATTTTTGAGGCCATGCTTAATACTTTTTTTATGGGACGTATTTGCAAAGGGACGAAAAAATGCTTAAAAATTACAATTGTTAATAATGAGATGAGTAAATACACTACTTAAAACATAATAACAAAATAAAATAAAAGATTCTTATTTTCTTCAACACACCTCAGAAAAAGCATAATATGTAATAAAAATGAGCAATAATCTGGTTGATGAGGAAGATCCTATGCTACCAATAAAAATCAGCCTATCGGGCTTCCCTGGTGGCGCAGTGGTTGAGAATCCGCCTGCCAATGCAGGAGACACGGGTTCGGGCCCTGGTCTGGGAAGATCCCACATGCCACGGAGCAACTAAGCCCGTGAGCCACTATTACTGATAAATAAATTTAAAAAAAAAAAAAAAAAAAAAAAATCAGCCTATCTGGCTGATTGACCTAGGAGATTCGAATGCTTTTCTTGCCCCTCCCCACAAGTACAGCACAACAGCATCAGTGAAGGACTCCTCCCAACAAACTCCCTTCTTACTCCTCTCCTGGCTGGGGCTATGAATGTTCTGGCAAGTCTGTGAAAGTATCTTCTGCAAACGTGAGAGACCCAGGATGTTCATCTCCTATGCAGTATAAAATACTTCACTTGAAGTTTGTTTTAGTCAAAAGAAGGGAGTATCGTGTAGCAGCTAATAAGCTTTAGAGCCTGACACACTCTCAGTTCTGTCACTTAACTGTGTAACATTGGGTAAATTACTTAACCTATTTGAACTGCATTACCTGTCAAGATTGTTGAGAGGATTACATTATAGAAAGTATGTGGCCAATGCCTTGAGCTCTGTAAGTGATAAGTCACCACTGCTGGTTTCTCTTTTAGATTTTCCCCAAAGCAGATGAAGCAAACACTTACAAAACAAATATGCCAAAATAAGCATATAATTTACAAATTCAGTGCATTTGAAATTACTTAAAAACCACAATCGTCATATCCCTGAATACTGGGAATGTGTAACAGTGGAAAATGCATATTAGACTGGGAGCCTGGGCCTAGATTCCAGTCTTGGCTCTGCCTCTATGTGACCATGTGATCTTGAGCAAATTATTTACACCCCCTCCCCCCTGCCCAAATCCTCTAGGTTCCTTATCTGCAAAATGAGGGGATTGTTTTAAGAGAATCTCTAAGACTCCTTTTCAAATCTGTGATTGTAAGATTTGACTAATTAATATAATAGCCACTCTGCTCAGAGTCAAACTAGTCAAATATTTATGATAAAATGTTTCAAATCCCCTCACTCCCCTCTAGCACTTAGGGAAGATGTCAAAGCTATGGCAAAGAGGGGGCCTGAGTCATTTAACTAATTAGAAAGCTTCTGCAGAAGAACGCTTACTAGTGATAAGACTTTACACTTAATATGACAGAAACAAATGTCTCCAGTGTCACTTCGATTGGTAGGAAGATGTGGCCTCTGATCCTTCTCAGGTTGACCTCCAACAATAATACCTTTATCACTTGGACTAATACATCTCCTAACAAATTATCATTCAAATCCTTTCTTCACTAATCTCAGTTATAACTTCTACAAATTAGTTGTCCTCATGGTATAGAACATTTGAATATTGAAGTTTAAATCCTGGATGTATTGGAAAAGAAAGTCTCCTCATCTTTCTGTATTCTCATTTGAAGAAAAAAATGCCTGTATTTCGATTCTAAGATGCATCTATGTTTCAAATTTTAAGATCCTGAAATTGAACGCATCTAATAGTTGATGTGTTTGGAAAGCATTGTGTCATAATTTGGTTAGCAGCAATTTGTTTCTTAGTAAAATTAACGGTAAATCTTAAAAACAACGGAATCTTAGATTCAGTTACATACAGTAAAATCTCGCCAGCTGAATACAGGAATTTTTGTAAGGCGCCAATGTAATAAATGGTCTTCAAAAAGTCTTGTCAATTGTCAACATAAACAATAGGGACCTACTGTATAGCACAGGGAACTATATTCAATATCGTGTGATAACCTGTAATGGAAAAGAATCTGAAAAACTGAATCACTTTGCTGTACACCTGAAGCTAACACAACATTGTAAATCAAGTACACTTCAATTAAAAAAATTTTTTTTAAATTGTCAACAGGAGAATGGACTGAATGTTGTCTAAAGTTCTTAGTTTCTACTGTCTACAGAAGTCCTACATGAATGCAACGTCTTAGTATTAAATTGAATCCCTTCTGCAGAATGAGGAAATGTGCCAACACAAGCTAAGATAAAACCATACTGGCCACTATGATTTCCTCATTGGCCAAAGAAATCAGATGCTGAACTCTACAGATTCTTTTTATCAGTCTTCCCCAAACTGTATTTTATTCTCAGAGATAAGTTAATGTTAAAAAGTAAACATTCTGGGGTTTCCCTGGTGGCGCAGTGGTTAAGAATCTGCCTGCCAATGCAGGGGACAAGGGTTCGAGCCCTGGTCCGGGAACATCCCACATGCTGCGGAGCAACTAAGCCCGTGCGCCACAGCTACTGAGCCTGCGTTCTAGAGCCCATGAGCCACCACTACTGAGCCCACATGCCACAACTACTGAAGCTCACGCGCCTAGAGCCCGTGCTCCGCAACAAGAGAAGCCATCACAATGAGAAGCCTGTGCACAGCAATGAAGAGTAGTCCCCGCTCACCTCAACTAGAGAAAGCCTGCGTGCAGCAATGAAGACCCGATGCAGCCAAAAATAAATTAAATAAATAAACTTTTTTAAAAAGCAAACATTTCATAAACTTAAAATCAGTTATAATTTAAATCAATGTCTATAAAATAAACATGTATTTGTTTATAAAAATATAAGCAGCAAACAGTAAAACTTATGTATGCAAGTGCAATGTCCTAATCTTACAAGCCACCTTCCCAAGCCACAGACCTAATCTAATGAAAATTGTCGCAGTTGAAACATTTCTCCTATTCTTCTATGTACTGTTTAAAAAATAATTAAGACTAGAAATTAATCTTTTTAATTTTTCTTATTATAAAGGGTAATACATGCTCCTTGTAGAGAATTTGGAAAATGCAGAAAAGAATAAATTAAAAAATTTGAATTCCACCACCCTGAGATAATCATCACTAAGATTTGAATGTATTTTTTCAGTCTTTTGTATAGTGCTACATACATTAGTGTAAAGTTGGAATCAGAGGGTATTGGTATATATGCCACACATGTGTAAAGTTTATGTCAATTTTTTTCACTTATGCTTATTTTATCATGACCATTTTCATATTAGTAAATATTCTTCAAAAACATCTTGGTAAGGTGGATTGGAACGATTTGGAAAAACAAAACCTTGGATTCATACCTGACTCTTTAAACAGTGATTGTTGGCTCTGTTTGCACATCGTCAATCACTTGCAGAAATTCTAAGAAAAATAAAATGGCCAGACCCCACCCTCAGAAAGTCTAAATGAATTAATTAGTCTGGGGTGGCATCTAGACACATAAATTTTTTTCTCTTGTAATTCTAATGCGTAGCCCTGGATGAGAACTATTGTTTTACATCTAGATAAACTCCAAGTAAATTTAAAAATTGTGAAAAAAAAGAAACCATGGAATTAGTGAATAAAAATGTAACTGTATATATAATCTTAGGGTACTAAAGAACACTAAAGGCAGAAACATCAAAGGAAAATATTCATATATTTAGCTACGTGAAAACTTTACATTTCTGAATGCCAAAAAAATCACAAACAAAACGGAAAAGCAAATCACAAACTAGCAAAAATATTTCCAATATGCATTATAGGTAAAGCTCTTAGAAAGTATAAAGGAAAAGATGAAGAACTAAATAGAAAAGGTCAGGTATAGGTAAATCACCCAAGAAAAAAAAAAGTCACTACATATATGGAGATAAAAAAGCATTTCCTCTTTAAATGAAAAAAAAGCTGATCTTCACTTCAGACTATATTCCTCCTTTCCTAACTCCTCGCCTGCCACTCATAACTCAGGGGCTATACAGTAGCATTTACATTTATACACTGAAGCTTTACCTCATTAAAGAAAATCGAACTCTAAGCAAATATATTAAAACTAAAATACAAATACATAAAGAGGAGAGTCACACTGACACATAAAGGTCTCATAAAATCAGATGCAAAGGAACATAACACCGCTTTATTACTGAGTCCAGCTCTGCACAGGTTCAACTCGCAATCAAAGGAAGTCTTTTCAATCTGCTGCAGTGCCTTTACCCTTATTAGAATGCATACTCATTAGTTTCTGATTGCTCCTCTACATAAAACATGCCATTTTTGTACCTCGGTTTCCACACCCCTTGTACAGGACTCATATTTTATCTCTAAAGATTGTAATAAATCACTTCAAATACAATAACCCATTTAAGAATGGATTTTATAGGCTGAAAGGCACACCTTTGGTGATGTGATCGCAATCATCAGATGCTCCGATTCTCCTCAAGTCCGTATTATACGGTGTGTACATAAATGATGCAGCAAGGATAGGAGAGGTGATTATAGGCGAATGAGTCAACTCAACCCAAAGTGTACTTCCTGGTTTCAGGGTGTATCCATAGGAACCCTTTGAAATGTTTTGTTTTATTAATTTGGCTCCTTTCTATTTTTCACTAGTGCCAACACTTTCAAGGTAATGCGGTTTAGACATGTCATAGCTGTTGAAAGTCATAGCGTGAGCTTGAGCTGACAGTGGTGTATCATCAAGAACTAGAAACAGCAAAATAACATTATGGTAGAGTATGAGAAATAAGAAGACAAAGGGCAGGAAATATTGCCTTACCGACTTAAAGCAGAGCCCTGGGGGAAAACATCTGGTTCGGAGCACAGTGATCCTTTCAGCACAGTGAAGGGGTCCTACTGGATAGAGCGAGAGAGATGGGTTCCTGGAAGCTGAAGAGCAGGCAGTGAAATGTTGCTCTCTGGAAAGGAATTTATATTTAAAAAGGTGAGAGATCTATGACCTTGAAATCTAGATAAGAGCCATAATTTGTGATTTTTGATATTGCTCTTAAAGCCTGACTTTACTACATTTAGAATGCTTTCCATCTAGAATTCTCAAATTAAGCTTATGAACCACTCTATATGCTTTTAGGAACAATCAAAGATAGAATTTACAGGGGCTTAAAAGGATTGTTAGTTTGGAAATAGTAAACTTTAATAACTATTGAATGTCATTTATTTCTACAGACCCTGATATCTTTACAAAAGGAACAAAAGAATATTATAGTTTACTAATTTGATAAGGAACTTTGGTCATAGAAATTGGTGTATCTAAGAAGAAACCACTTTCTACTTTAACACCCCCCCCCTCCAAAAAATCTTTTACAAACACTCTAACTTCTGGATAAGTCTTAAAAGCTAATCTTAAAGATCTATGAGGCTCACAGGCTAGGCAAGAGATTTTAAAGTTTATTTTGTGTGGGTGTATGTTGGAATGTAGTCACGTGTGAATTAGATAGAATCTTGAATATATTCCAATCACACCTACTTTCTGTTCTAACCACATATGTACAATTATTTAAAACAAACACTTTCATCTCATGGACATTTAAATATCATCTCTATGAATGAATAGATTAGGAAGAGCCTCAGGTTCGCTGAAAAGTTTTGCACACAACCTTCAGGTCTATAAAAAAAGAACATTGCACTGAGTAGGCACAAGCACCATACATAATCTTTACAGCAATCCTGTGAGTTAGTAATACTAGAAACCATCTCTCACTTTTGGACACTCCTTACTCTATTCAGTAAGACCCCTTCTCCATGCTAAAGGAATCACTGTTTGCTCCAAAACCAGATTACACATGAGAAAATGACTGAAAAATGGCAGAGCCAAGATTTGAAATCAGTCTGTCTTGTCAAAAAGTCCCTGTTCCTTCTAGTAGGTAATACTACCTTCTAAATATGAAAGATTTTGGCACCTTTTACAACTAACCAGCTATACTCTAAAGCATCTAGTGGCAAAAACCCTGAAATATAAGTGATGCATAAAGCAAAAATTCAAAATAATACAACTGATTTTAAATGCACTTTTCAGAACAAACACACGACTCTTGTCTTTCAAAGACATTTACAATTGCCGGGACATGGAAGCAACCTAAGTGTCCATCAACAGATGAATGGATAAAGAAGATGTGGCACATATATACAATGGAATATTACTCAGCCATAAAAAGAAACGAAATTGAGTTATTTGTAGTGAGGTGGATGGACCTAGAGTCTGTCCTACAGAGTGAAGTAAGTCAGAAAGAGAAGAAGAAATACTGTATGCTAACACATATATATGGAATCTAAAAAAAAAAAATGGTTCTGAAGAACCTAGGGGCAGGACAGGAATAAAGGCACAGACTTAGGGAATGGACTTGAGGACACGGGGAGGGGGAAGGGTAAGCTGGGATGCAGTGAGAGAGTGGCAGGGACATATATACACTACCAAATGTAAAATAGATAGCTAGTGGGAAGCAGCCGCATAGCACAGGGAGATCAGCTCGGTGCTTTGTGACCACCTAGAGTGGTGGGATAGGGAGGGTGGGAGGGAAGGAGACACAAGAGGGAAGAGATACGGGGATATATGTATATGTATAACTGATTCATTTTGTTATAAAGCAGAAACTAACACACCATTGTAAAGTAATTATACTCCAATAAAGATGTTTAAAAAAATTTAAAAAGACATTCTCAAAGAATGAGAGAACCTGAATGTTTTCATTCTCTAAACTGCTAAAGTGTATACCCTATTAACTATCCCAGTTTTTAAAAATCTCATTAGTTTGGGATGGTAAAACTTTCGAAAATGTATGGTTCTTCATCAGGAAATCTGATACTACTACTCACTACTTAATAGAACAATAGAGAAAAATCCTATCATCATATTCTTGGATGCTGAAAGGCATTAGACAACATCCAACATCCATTTTTAAAAAATTATTTTATAAAAAAAATTGTTTTATTCCCTATATTATGACACAAAATTGATTTTTTTAGTGTGCAGCTTTTTGACTTTCAACACACGCATAGATTGATGTAGCCACCACAGTCAAGATACAGAAAAGTTCCAGCACCTCCAAAAAACTCCTTGGTGTTACCCCTTCATAGTCTTACCCTTCTCCCACCTGTAATTCTTGGCAACCACTGATCTTTTCTCCATGACTATAGTTTTTGTTTATTTGAAAATGTCATCTAAATGGAATCATATAGTATATAACCTTTTAAGACTGACTTTTTTATTCAGCATAATGCCTTTGAGACTCACCCAAGTTGTGTGAATTAAGTTTGTTTCTTTTTATTACTGACATAAAAAGAAACAAACTTAATTCACACAACTTGGGTGAGTTGCATCCTTTGCATGGATATATCATACTTTATTAATTCAGGACATGTGGGTTGTTTCCAGTTTTTTGATTGTGAATAGAGCTGCTATAAACATTTGTGTACAGATATTTGTGTGAACATGAGTTTTCACTTCTCTAGGGTTATTACCCAGAGGTAGGATTGCTGTGTCATATGGTAATTTATTTAACATTATAAGCAACTGCAAAACAGTTTTTCTAGAATGGCTGTGCCATTTTGCACTCCCACGAGCAATATAGGAGAGTTCCAGATGCTCCACACCCCTGGCAGGACTTGGTATTTTCAGTATTTTTATTTTAGCATTCTAATAGGGGGTATCTCACCATGATTTTAATTAACATTTCCCTAATGGCTAATTATGTTGAACATCTTTTCATGTGCTAATTTGTCATCTATATATATTCTTGCGCAATCTTAGTTCCCCAACCATCAGACCCAGGCCCTCTGCAGTGAAAGTGCTGAGTCCTAACCACTGGACCACCAGGGAATTCCCTGGTCCATTTTTTAATTGGGTTGTCTTCACACTGTAGGGTTTTAAGAGCTCTTTACACATATTTTAATATAGAGCACTTTATTGCATAAGTGATTTAAAATATTTTCTCCCAGACTGTAACTTGTCTATTCATTCTCTTAACTGTGTCTTTTGCAGAGCAAAAGTTTTCAATTCTAATGAAGTCAAATTTCTCAATATTTTCTTTTGTAGATTGTGCTTTTGGTATGTCAGAACTCTTTGACTAACTTTCAGTCACAAAGATTTCATCCTATGTATTCTATAAAAGTTTTTACAGTTTTATAGTTTTACATTTAAATCAATGATTCATTCTGAGTTCATTTTTGTATAAGGTGTGGGGTTTATGTTGAGGTTCATTTATTTTGCATATGGATGTCCGATAGTTCCAACACTGTTTGTTGGAAAGACATTCATTTCTCCACTGAATTGCCTTTGCATCTTTCTCTCTTTCCTCTTATATTTCTCTGGAAGGGATTGTGTAGAATTTGGTATTATTTCTTCTTTAAATGCGTGGTAGAATTCACTAATAAAACCATCTGGGCCTTGAGATTTCTATTTCAGAAGGCTTTTAAACCTTTTAAACAAGAATTCCTTAGTCATTATAGGACAATTTTGGATATTTAGTTCATCTTGAGTAGGTTTTGGTGGTTTGTGGTATTGGAAGAGGTAATCCATCATGAGCCCTATGAATCCCTGCATATGCCTTTGCTGGGTATGTCAAGAATGCAAGGCTCCAAACATTCTCTGTCTGGGTCTTTCTCAGGATTGTGTTTGCAGTGAGCAAGGTGAGGTAACTTCTCCCTCTCAACACAAAGCCAGTTACAAAAGAGAGAAATTCCCCAAGTTCAGAGTTCCTTGGGGGCTACACAAATCCACTGTATGTGTAACATCCATCTAGTCTTACCAGTATTGCCCCCATGGACTTAGAGGTATGTGTAACCAATGCAAAACAGCCTGAAGTTCATGATGCTTACTGAGTTCTGAGTAATAAAGTCCTTTGTCTCTGACCTAGGAGTCTCATGTGTTCTGCAGCCTCCACGAAGCAGTAACAGGTTAACTAGTTAGGTAGTAAGTAGGGTAAAATCTCAGACCCTTCATAGTTCTTTACGTATGGTTTTCAGGAAATGATTATTTAAACTAAATTGTCATATATATTTTTTAAAATTTATTTATTATTTATTTATTATTTATTTTTGGCTGTGTTGGGTCTTCGTTTCTGCGCGAGGGCTTTCTCTAGTTGCAGCAAGCGGGGGCCACTCTTCATCGCGATGCGCGGGCCTCTCACTGTCACGGCCTCTCTTGTTGCGGAGCACAGGCTCCGGACGCGCAGGCTCAGTAGTTGTGGCTCACGGGCCTAGTTGCTCCGCGGCATGTGGGATCTTCCCAGACCAGGGCTCGAACCCGTGTCCCCTGCATTGGCAGGCAGATTCTCAACCACTGCGCCACCCGGGAAGCCCACTAAATTGTCATATTAATGTTAGCAGAGGTTTTGTTTTTGGTTTTGTTTTGCAGTATTTCCTTGTTAGTCTGTAAATGTCTGCTGAGTCTGATATCTCCTCTTTTTTTCCTGATAACAGTAATTTGTGTCTCCTCTTATTTTCTTTGTCAATTTTATTAGGAGTTTATCAATTTTACTGATTTTTTTCAAAGAAGCAGTTTTGGTTTTATTGATTTTCTTCATGGTTTTTCGGTGATCAAGTTCATTGATATCTGTTCTTATATTATTTCCTTCCTTCTGATAGCTTTGGGGTTATTTTTCACTTCTTTATTTTCTTCAGTTGGAAGCTGAGATTATTAATTTGAGACTTTTCTTCTTTTCTATACAAGCATTATTTTTTAAGTTTTCTTTATGTCTTTTCATACTTGATAGCTCATTTCTTTCTTTTTTTAATTTTTATTTAATTTTATTTATTTTATTATTTATTTTGGTTGCACTGGGTCTTAGTTGCGGCAGGTGGGCTCCTTAGTCGCGGCTCACAGGCTCCTTAGTTGTGGCTTGCCGGCTCCTTACTTGTGGCATATGTGCTCCTTAGTTGTGGCATGTGAACTCTTAGTCGTGGCATGCATGTGGGATCTAGTTCCCTGACCAGGGAATGACCGCGTCCCCTGCACTGGAAGGCGGATTCTTAACCACTGCGCCACCAGGGAAGTCCCTATACAAGCATTTGGTGCTATAAACTTCCTTCTAAGAAATACTTTTGCTTCCTCCCACAAATTTTCATATGCTGTATTTTCATTTTCTGTCAATTCAAAATATATTTGGTAAGCCATGGTTCATTTAAAAAGTGTTTGGTTTTCAAGTGTTTGTAGATTTCCCAGTTATCTTTCTGCTCCTGATTATGATCAGAGAGCATATTTTGTATAAATTCAATTCTTTTAGATTTGTTATGGTTTATGACCCAAGATATAGTCTATCTTAATGAATGGTCCATGTGCACCTGAAAAGAATGTATATTTTTCTGCTGTTGGGTTGAGTGATCTGTAAATATCAACTAGATCTGGTTGATTGGTGGTGGTGTTCAATTCTGTATTCTAGCTGATTTTTTACTAGTTCTGTTGATCACTAAGAGAAGAGTTCTCAGGTCTCCAACTATAATTATGAGTTTGTCTATTTCTCCCTTCAGTTCTGTCAGATTTTGATGTATGTATTTTGAAGATCTATTGTTTGATGTATACATTTAGGATTGCAATGTCATCTTAGTGAATTGTCCCTTTTATCTTTTAATCCTTTCTTTATCCATGGTAATCTTCATTACTCTGAAGTCTACTTTGATCTTAATATAGTCATTCCAGCTTTTAGTTGATTATTGTCTGCATGTGTATATCTTTCCCATTATTTTATTTCAACTTACTTATATCATTATATTTGAAGTGAGCTTCTTATAGATGATAGCATATAGTTGGGACATTCAAAAAAATCTATTCTGACAATCTCTGTCTTTTAACTGGTGATTTAGAACACTTACAGTTAACGTAATTATTGATGTGTTTGGATATAGGTCTATCATTTTATTGTTTTCTGCTTTTCTATTTTTCTCTGATTTTAATTCCTTCATTTCCCCTTTCTTCTTTTTCTTTTTTTTTGAACATTTCTTATTATTCCCTTTTAATTTTCCTATTGCATTTTTGAAAAAAAATATATAGTTTGTTTTTTTCTTAGTTCTTATTCTAGGGATTACAGTATAAATATTTAACTTTTCAAAGTCTACTTGGAACCACTTCATGTGGAATGTAGAACTCTTACCACCATGTTACCAAAACTAATTAACCTTGTTCTGGAGATACTAGCAATAAGGAGTAAAAATGAGAGGTAAGAAAGGGAAGAAGAGAATTTAAATGATCGTTATTTGCAGATGACATGATTGTTTATCTAGAAAGTACAAAAGAACCAACTAGAAAGTTATTACAACTGTTAGGGGATTTCAGTTGAGTGATTGAAAGCAAAATTAAAATACAGAAACCAACAGTCTTCACATGTAAAACAATAGCCATATACAACATATAATGAAAGAAAACATTAAAATATCTAGGCATTATCAAGAAATGTATAAGTTCTATATAAAGAAGTCTTTAAAAAGCGATTGACAAACACACACTCATATTAAAAAAATAGAAAGGTATTTCATACCAGTTTCATGAATCACTATGGAAGCAACCACAGTTCAGACAGTTGATGACATGCTTGGCTAAGGAGCCAAAAGGACAAGCTACCATCTGTGAAATTAACATCCAACATGTTAAGGAAGTCAAATCCCTAAGTTGATATAGAAATTTAATACATCCCACTAAAAACAGTAAACAGGATTTGTTTTTCTTTTGAAAAAAATCAGAAAAAAAAAGGATTCTAAAGCTCATACGAAAAAATTGGCAAGAATAATAAAAAAATTATGAAAAAGGAGAGTATTAACAGGAAATTATCCCTATCAGACAGTAAGGCATATTTTAAAGCTACAATAATTAAAACAGTGTGGTATTAGACCATGAATCAACAGTTTATTGAAAAGGCTTAAAAGTTCCCAAATAGATTAGCTACAAATCAATAAATAAAAGGTGGATTATACAATATATGATGTTGCAATAAGGGGGCAACCATCTCAAAAAAATTAAGTTGTATCCCTAGTTCACATTTTACAGCAAAGTTAATTCCAGGTGGATCAAAACTTTAAACATATTTTAAAAAAAAGACTGTTAGAAGAAAATATGAGGGGTTTAAACATAATCTCCAAGAGGTAAGGCTTTTCTACCTATGACACAGGTAAAACACAGTGGCCATTAAAAAAAAAAAAACTTTAAATTCTACCTGTATTTTAAAAATCTATAAGCTCAACTGAGCTTCAGTGTGCAGAGTCTTTGTTGGGGTTTCACTACATGGGCATGATAGAGTCTCTCACTGACCACAGGGTTGAACTTAATCCCCATCCCCTTTTCCCTCCCCAGAGGTCAGGCTGACATCACTGTGACTCAAAGCCCCAACCCTCTAATCACATGCTTGGTCTTTCTGGTGTGGTCAGCTTTCATACAGAGTCATCTCATTAGCATAAACTATCAGTTTCCACCATGAATAACAAAGACACTTCTAGCACTCTGGAAATTCCAATGATTTAGATCCTAGAAAGTGGGATGGGGGGTGGGGTGGGGAGCAGGACAGTCTGGGAGTAGGGGAAGAGGGCCAAGCAAATTTTTTATTCCAAGAGTTAAGAGGCTACCTGTTATAGCAAAAGGCTGGAAACCAAGTCTAGTAACAGAGGACTGATAAAAAAAAATTAAGATTCATTCACATAATGGAATTCTAAGCAATCGATGAAAAGATGGGGCAACTCAGTAGGTAGGGATACAAAATAAACTGCTGAATGTGCAAAACAACCTGTATGGGGTGCTCCAATCTGTGTTTCACATATGTTTATATATACATGGGGCCATCTCTAGAAAAATATACAAGAAACTGGTAACAGAGGTTGAATCCAGGGGAGGGAAATAAGTGGCTGCAAGGACTTACTTTTTTACCCTTTTCAACCTTCTAATTTTTGTACAATCAATGTACATATATTACCAATTTAACAAGAATAAAACATTAACAATGTATTTGAACATTTCTATGAGGGTTCTGAACATAATTTATAATTTAATCTTTGAATACTAAGGGCTATTGTCATGAGCTACATTGAACAATAAAGCTCTAAGTGTCTATCGAGGCACACAGGGCTGTTTTCACCCACACTAAATGACTCCAGGCTGCTGTGATTTGAGTGTTAGGGTCATTTTTAGTTTTTCTTTCTCCCAGCTGCTTCTGACTACTGTCAACATTCCTTCCTCTAGCTAACTTAAACGTCTTTTAAATTGGCGCTTTTAGTGCGGTAGGCTAAAATGCCAGTCACATGGTCCCAATACAGTCTATTTAAAACAGAGGGAAACTGGCTCTTTGACAACTTGAGGAATCCTCTTAAAATTGATGAGTTTTAGAGGTTAGACTTTATTTAACAACTACTTGACCACTCAAGATTTTTACACATTCTCAGTTCCATATAACTTAATAAAGAACAGCAAGGCATTATTGAAGTCACTATATAGGAGGTATTGCTAAATACATGTCTGAAACTTTTTCAGAATTGCTTTTATCCATTCATTCAAAAGTATTTTTGAGCATCTAGTGTGCACCAGAGAATGTTCTAGGTGCTAGGGATACAGCAATGAACAATACAGACAATGGCCAAACTCCCTCAGAATTTATATTCTAGTTGGGGAGAGAGGCAACAGGCAAAGATAAAGCGGTACTATAAAGAGAAAAGAAAACACTGTAATAGAGTGATTAGGATGGGGAGCCGCATTAGATAGGATGGTGTATCTGTCGGGTCTGTTCAGAACAGGAAAACCACTAGGATATCTCTCTCTCTCACACACACACACTCCATTTTTAATATATATAATAAGGGATTTATTATAGGGCGTCTAGGGGGCTATTCCTTTTGTGTCTGGCAAGTGAGAGGGAAGATGAATGAAGCATCTCCAAGAGGTAAGGCTTTTCTATCTATGACACAGGTAAAACAGGTGAAGCGGGGAAAGCAAAGACGCACTGGGACCTGCCAGGATGAGCAAAACCCATGGGAGCTGAGTGGAACTCATGAGAATGGACTGGACGTCTCCACCCTCGAGAATGGGGTTGTCCTGCACAACCCAGCACCCTTTGTCATAGAGTAACACACACATCTGGCCCAGGAGTCAGAGAAGCTGAAGGAGGTGACCCAGTAGGAGCTGGTGTTCTGTGGACCTGGCTGCTGGCCCACAGACCAAGAAGGTGAACCAGCAGATAAGCAATAACCTGGGTGAGCAGCAACAGTGCGGGCCTTGCTTGGACCTTTCAATTTTAACAAGAATCAGGATCTGGCTACTTTACTTCAGCCCACTAAATCTTACTCCAAACATCTCTTTGACCCATGCTATTCTGGAATTATGCAGAGGTAATTCTGAGAAACATATCTCCAGCTTAGCTACATTGGCCTCATATAAATCCACCACAAATGGTCAGAGGTCTCTGAAAGATATCTGAGCTGACAACTTGAAGGATGAGGATTCAACCGTGCAACCACATCAAGATTTGGAAGAGAATATTCCCGGCAGAAGAAATAGCTAGTGCAAAGGCTCTGAGGCAGTGATATAAATGAGGTATTTTTGGATGACGAGACTGGGGCATAGTGAGAGGGAGAGTGGTATGAAATGAGATCAGAGATAGAGGGAGGGACCAGATGACGTGGGGCCTTGTAGAACATGGTAACGAGCATGAGTCACTTTTTTCTAAGTGCAACGAGAAGCAAATGGAGAGTTTTTAATAAGACAGCAGTAGTTTGATCTGATTTACATTTCTAAATTATTTTAAAATAATTTCAAATATAAAAGGCATCAGGTTAGCACAAAGAACTCCATCATCCAGGTGATTTCCCTTTGCTTTGTGGAGACCGGGCTGTAGCGGGCAGGACCACCCCTTCCACAACTCCAAGCTTCTTGCTCTTCTATATAACTGTCACTCCTAGAGCACAATGTGCATGATGCCCTTGGAGTTGTGCAGAGAAGGCACCCAAGTGTGGAAGCAGCAATATTACAGAACTACTGCACAAGTTCAGTTTTCAGATCTCATTGGAAAACCAATCTCATTATTTTAGTCTCAATTCATAAATACATGTTGGAACAAAAATTGGTATTACCTCTTCAGATCTAGTCTCAAATTTATTGGCTATATCAAATCACTTCTCAAAAAAAAGAACCTTAAAGATTTGACACCACTGAAGCTATTTAAAGTGAACGTGTCATAAATAATTCTAGATTTCCAAAAAATTTCCAGAGAATATGCATAGCCGCCTAAAGGAAACATGTTGAAGGGGCCAATGTTTATGCTGATGTATAGATTCTAGTCTCCTTATGTTAGAATTGGCCTTAGACTTGTATATCTCCCATTTTCATCAGAAGTGGCTTATTTTACTTGAGATCATTAAAATTTTTCTTAAAGCAAGCTCTTCTGCCTGGATTATCTCTCCCTGCTAGCAATACTGTCTGGCTGAAAGCCAGGTGTTCAAATATTGAGGGTACACAGATAGTCAAGCTCATTTCTGATTTTCAGCACAATTCCAGGTTTAATGTTAAAAATCAACAGCTAAAATTAACTATGGATAGCCATTCATTCTCACTAAAATTTAACCCATCATCTAATAGGTACTAATTAAATCATGAGGGGTAAAGTAGAAAAGTGAAGGAAAGTCAGGTGACTATGGGGAATCATTTATCCTCTCTCTTATACTCAGTTAAAGGGGAGTGTGGTTACAGCACTAGAGCTTAGGGATGAGTGTGAAGGGCCTGATGCACAGTAAGCACTCAATTAAATAGGGGCTAATATTATTATACATGTCAATAAAAATAAACACCACTATATATATACCTTCCTAAAAGAAGAAACAAGATGCTTCTGGAAAAAAAAAAAAAAGCTCTCGAGAGACCACTCATCTTCTTTAAGAAAAAATGTAAAAATATTAATAGATTTTTAAAAAAGCATTATCTGACAGAGAAAGAAAAGTAGAAAACTTTTGACCTTTAATTAGCGTTTGCAGTATACACTTATCTTTCTGTAATCTGTGGTGACAAATCTCCATGTAAACATTCAGAAAGAGAAAAAGAGGGGACACTGTGTCATGACTTACGAACTATGAATTTTGAGCTCGGATTACTAACCTTTATTCACAACTGCCTTATACATTTATTAACTGTTTTTCTTCATTTAACAATGGCTCTTGAATAACAAAATAAATTATCAGCAAGTTCAACCATAACTTAAAAAATAGAGTAAAAAAAAACCTGTTCAAGCCTCATAAATGCAAGCACAGTAATATATTTCATATATGTTGATTACAGTTTCCATGTTCTTTGTGTAAATAACACAAAGATTATTCTCTTCCCACTGTTGCAAGTTCACAAAATTTATGAAAAGGCTTCACTCTTTTTTTTCCCAGCTCAATTAACCGTACTTCAGTTGAACACAACAGATAATAACTGGGGTTATTAGTGAGATGTGGTAAAAGAAAAGGTCATGACCACTCAGAAGAACACGTAAACCTAAGATATACCTCAGATTTTCTAGTCTCAATCTGTAGCTCTCATTTATGAAATAATTTACAAAGAACTGTTGATGATTCAATGAGCAGGCTGAACTCTGTCGTTCTGCCATTTTGCTAGTCATGAACACATGTATTTTCCCTTTAAAATGAAGCAGAATACTATTCATTTCCAATGAGACTAGATGTAAGGGAAAAACAAAGACAAAATCATAGATATTTTTAAGTTGTGCTATGTTCCTTCAACTATTTAATTTTAAAAAGGTTAATTACCAGATCAGCGCACCATCTCTTGCTTAAAAACATAATACCTTTGCAAGTAGATAAAAAAAAAATCTTTAAAATAAGCCAGAGGTAAAAATGTAAAGGCCTGAATGACTTGAAAAACAGAAACAGAATAATTTCTGATCAGTGACTATTCATGGGCATAGTCATTTTATACAGCAAGTAGCAACAACAATTTAGCAGTTTTTTGAACAGGCACTTGATAAGAGTGTATACTCAATACTGGGGCATCATACGCAAAAATATGGCTTTATTACAAAGGATTCAAGATGGCAACTACTTAGAATCCAGTGCCAACACGGATTATAACAAATCCAGTGAGTATTTTGTTTTTCAATTATTCATAGAAAATTTAATCCTGATTAAGTATCCTTGGGCAGGAATTCATGGGTAGTTGATGACTGAAACCAGTATTTATGTGAAACGCTTCTGTTAATTTAATCTGAGTATACAGCTTAATTATGATTGGGGATTCAGTGTAAGAGAAATGAATTATATCAGGATTAAAATTTTAGTAGCATATCACACAGTACTTTCTCCTTCTTTCTTTTTAAACATGTAAACCTGCTTGTCCCTTCACCTAAGTGCTCAGATTTTAAAACCCTTTGTAAAACCAATGCAATGTATCTAAGTTTTTCATAAACTATCTGTCAAAAACGCTTTGCTAATCAAGCTAAAACCTAACTAGAGCTAAAAGTAATAGAAGAAAAGGGAGAATAACCCCACCCACAAATAAACAAAAGCTTATTCACTTAACTATGAGTATATTTTATATTGATTTTCTGAAGTAACTTCATTTTCAATTTCCTTAAACTCCAATACGAAATGCACTTTCCTTAAAGCATAAAAAGAAGCAGTTTTTAACCAGTGTCTTACACTGATTTCATAACTGGACTTGGTTTAGACATGTATAAGCAAGTAATCATTTAACTGATTACTTTTTATAAGACTATCAAACCTGAGTTAACTATTGATATAAGAGGAGGCATTATAAGTGGTGAATCTCTTACCAAAATATCATATAATTCTTTTCATCTTTATTTCCATATGGAAATTGCATAAATCACCTTATAACAACATTCTTTCTTGAAAGTTTATTAAGTATATTTCAAAACATTTATTACCTTTTTTTCAGTTTGGTACTGCTTAAATGCAGTTGTATAAATAACATGCTCTGCCTTCTCTGTTCAATTTTTCATACCAAAAGTATGAAAAAAAAAGTCACTGTATTTGGATCCTTATTGCACTCTGGTAAATAAATTTACTTTTCCTCTAAAGAAAATCAAGTATCAGAAGTGAGGCCGACTTTTGTGTCCAGATGATATGGTCAGTGGCAGTGTTACTGAGGAAAGTGAAGAAACTTCCCAGTATAGACTGTGGGATAGAAAGAGTCTGTAGAGAATCACCATGGAAACAGACTGGCAAAGGATAACGCCTACTGTAATGACCTGAAAAGAAAAGAAAGGGAATGCTTTACTGCATGCAAAAACAGAAATTATATTTAATTTATCATGGACCTATAAATACTTCATACATATATAAACTTATATATACTTTATATAAATATATATAAATAATAAACTGTATCCGTCCCATCTTTACTGTGGGTACATCTTGTAAAAGAAATTTTCAATAGGAAAATGAGACTAATGTTCAACTATAATTGTTCAAAAGTAAAATTCCTTTGACAGTTAGTTTATAGATGTCAAAATAAGATACAAAAGAATAATTTTCTAAACCATTTTCTCCTCAGGGTGCATGCACTAAAGAAAGTAATACGAAAAATCAGACTCCTGGCTAATCTAGTAATAGGAATAAAGCATGCCCCTACCTGAATCCTGAAGAGTACTCTAAAAGCCCTTTCCGAAATTCTCAAGTCACTTCTCTATTTTTGTAGACTACCTTCCTATCTATTTACCCTTTGTGAATACCTCAGGTTCAAGAAACATTTGTGCGTTCAACCACACGCTGCATTGCTTGCAAAGGGCTCCTGGCAGAACTCCACTTCGAAATGATGGAGTAATTCACCTAAGAAGGTAGGTATCAATACAACCAAAATGTGGCATACTTGAGCATGGCATTCCAGTCTGCAGGCTGTTAAAGCAACTAGACTGTCTTTTAGAAAGCTGTCTTGATTTTTAACATTATGTAGCAAAAAATTTTAATCATTTTTTCTTAACTACAAAGATGTGTTATAAATTTTATGATTTAATTTATAAAACAGTATTATGAAATAGGCTAAAATAAGAATAACAAAAGCTATCTTCCATCATTTTGCTTATAAACTAAATTTAAATACTCACTGGTTCAATATTTTGTTTCAAAGTTTTATTTTAAAGAATCCAAGAAACCGCTGAATGGATAAACAGGCCTTTCCTACTTTAATAATTTCCCAATAAAGACTACAAAAAACTATTTTGATCATGTATATTATTTACCTTATCTCTTTGGTAGTCATTAAAAATGATAGAAATGCATGCAAGACCTGGATGGCACAAAAACCACAAGATACAGCCCTGAAACAAATGAAAAATAAGTCAAATAAGTGCAGCTATGTCTTTGTTTTCAGAATGTACCAGATAAATAACATTACTAGCATATTTAGGAGGTCTTGATTGGTCTCAATTGGCCTGTACAGTAGAACTTTCAATAAAATGTAGAAATATATTTGCTATTGTTGTGACAATGATATTCTGGTTCTAATCAAATGGGTGTTTTTGGAGTATTTAAAATCTTACATCTTCCTCATACATATATTTTGATGTTTTGATATATAAGTAACAAATCAATAATTGAGAAAAACAAGGTACAAATGTGTAATATTTCTATAAAAAACAAATAAGAATATATATTATTTGCATAGAGATACACAAAGAACTTCTGTAAGAATACACAAAAAACTGATTAGCAGCGGTTATCTGTTTGAGATTTAGTACAAAAGACACAGAATTAGGCGAGTAGGAATGGGAAACTTTTTAACACTATACTTTTCAAATATATATGTTCTATTTTTCCTAGAACATGGCAACATATCCTTTTCCAAAATTAAATCTGAAATAAAATAATAAGTTAATACTAGTAGCTGTTGAAATGCTTGGTATATTGAGGTTACAAGGAAAAAAAACAAGATATAGAAAAATGTGTTCAGTATGCTACTATTTGTATAAAAGTGAAGGGAAATATAAAGTAATATATATATATATATTTGAATTTTTGAATTTTATTTATTTTTTTATACAGCAGGTTCTTATTAGTTATCCATTTTATACATATTAGTGTATATAGTAATATATATTTTAAATTCTCTAAAAAATAAATTCGGAATTAATAGCAGTGATTATATGAGGAGGTGATAACTGCATAGATGGGAGAGAAGTAAGAAACACGTTTGCTGCTTTTAAAATACTTTTGGATGTTTGAACCTATTCAAATAGTTATATTAAAACATATAAAAATAAAAATTAAAGTTTAAGAAAAAATTTTTGTACTGTTTTAAACATAGAAGAAAAGAAAAAATTTAGTTTTTAAATACCTGAAGTATACACTAACTTTTGAAACAATAAGCACTACTGTCTCTGGGAAGAATTCCAAAGTGAAATGGCATATCCTTGCCTGCTTGGTACTCAGAGGCCTGACATGGGTTCCTAGGGCTGCCGCAGCAGCTTTAAAATGCTCCACATCTGGCATAAACAAGGAATCCGGCCCTCCGCCTGGAATAAACGAGGAATCCGGCCCTCCTCCGTCTCAGCCTCGTTCTGCTGAGACTGTCAGCTAGGGTGGGCTGACCAAACAGCTTATCAGAATGCTGCTCTGAGTTGCCAAGATGATGGGTTATGGATTCTCTCAATCTGACCAAAAAAATATAACTCTCTAGGAAGGGAGGCTTCTGTAACGTTACTGACTCAACCTGTCTCCTGATCTTTTCCTTTATTAAATGGGTACAGAAAAAAAATCCATTTGCCTTTAGATCTCACTAGCACAAGAAGGACACAGCAAGGGGGAATGAAGTAGACATGGTCTCATGTGGACGCCATGAAATGGCTGAAACACAGTATGTACTCAGCCTCCTGGCTCCCTCTGCTTATGCTGAAGGACGGCTCTTCATGTCTGTTATAAAACATTGCATAATTCTGGGAGTAACAGTTCATAGTCCATTAATGACTTTTTTGAGACATGCAAACTGTATCCTAATTTTTTTATTTAAAAAATTCTGATACGACAGAAAAAATGTAAAATCCCTATTGATAAAGAAATTATAATACAGGCAAAACTGACCTGCCAAAGATTACATGGAAACTACTGTTTCATGAGTTCTGCAAAGTGGGGATAATATCATCTATATCTCACAAGTTGTGAAGATTAAGTGATTTGAAGCACATAAAGTACCTGGCACATAATAAAAGTTTACTAAATATTAACATATGGTTGCTCCTTAACTTCCCAAGTAAAGCAAAATGAAGTTGATAATGCGAAGAAGTCATTTTCTAACCAAACCCATACTTTGGCAAAAGTGATATAGAACTCCCTCTTGAGTGTACTTCTTTCCACTGTGATGATCTGGTAGAGTCCACAGCCTAATGACAATGCTAGGCAAATTCTTAAAACAATTAGAAGGATCCCTGCTAAGTTGTGATGTGAATGGTGGCTGTGAGGACTGGTATCTTCAAGCTGTTCCCAAAGTAGCAAAATACTCTGCAAAAAACAATATTATATTTAGAGAAAAAAGTCATGTCTACTTACAATAGAGTACTTTTTTCAACTCTTTTCTATATCCCCTTAACCTGTATATAAGCATTCCTAAGAGGCTCTAAGATTTATCAGACTATACAAGGTGTTGATTAATAAAGCACAGGCAGTTTTTCCTTCACTGATACCCTCAGCTGGAGAAAAGGGATTGTTATCAAATGAGACCACATACAAGAGATAAAAAATGCTACTGTTACCATGATTCAAGTAAGACATCTCTAATGATGAAAATAAGCTGAAAAGATGAAGAGAATAAATATAAACTTTCTTCTAAATCTATCTCTTTCTTACTTCAACACCTTATTAGGAATCAAACCGTTCTGCATTCAAGCAGAATTTATTACCTCAGGATAAACTTTCAAATATCTCAGTATCTTTTGTAATCCAGAAATTAACAAGTCAGAATTGTTGATTTCAGACCTCATTCTTTTCCCACGGTAACCTCCCTGGGTAAAGGAGAGTAGATTTT
Source organism: Balaenoptera musculus (assembly GCF_009873245.2). Lineage (NCBI taxonomy): Eukaryota > Metazoa > Chordata > Mammalia > Artiodactyla > Balaenopteridae > Balaenoptera > Balaenoptera musculus. The sequence goes on along the minus strand of NC_045802.1, from coordinate 64,266,943 downwards.
CAATATCCACCATAGCATCCAGGGCACAGTTACTTATCCTTATTTGTTTGTTCACCTTTTTTTACCATATTGTTACTATCCCAGTGTAAAGCTCACAAGTTCCTCATTAAGCTGTTCTGTTTACTGCTATTCAGTAGAAATCAGTGCCCACATTCCCTCCACCTTTACCAAACAACAGTCACTTAAATTACGATAATTTTCACCATCACACATGTCAGTAGCCCTCTGTGCTCCCTTCATTTGCCAACTCAGCCTTCAGAATTGGGTCTTCAGTGGCTTCCAAAGAATTTAGATCAAAACTCCATTATTAAATCCAATTTTAGGCTTTATGGGGTTTACCAGCAACCACTTCCTTTCCTCATTCTCAAATCCTCCACCCTAATTTTACTCCAGCTACCATTCTTGCTAGGTGAACTCTTTTCTCATCTTGCACACATAAATTTCCTTCTTGAAATGAAAATTTGATCTTTATTACAGAAATTCATTCCTCTACGCCAAATTATACCCGTCTGATTCCTTAACTTTTTACAACAAAGAAGTGCTATTATAGAACTATCATTTCCTGCTATGTGAGGTGATGGACATGTTAACTGGCTTGACTGTGGTGATCATTTCATAATGTATAAATATATCAAAACATCAAGTTGTATATCTTAAATCTATACAATTTCTATTTTTCAATTATAACCCAATAAAGCAAAAAATTATAATAAACTACTATTTCCCATGATTCACATCTTTACATATTCATACTCCCATATTTTCACATACGTATGCTAATGCATGACCTGTGGAATACACTGTACACATTTACGTGATCTCTTGTTGCCTGTCTCGTCCACCTAGTCTGGCTGCTGTTGAGAGTCAGGGCCGTGTCTAATACATTCTTCACAAATGCTCACATAAACTCTAGGGTAGTGTTATAATCTCAGTTTGTATTTGTTCATGATAATGAATTTAAATTGCAATGAAATAATGAAAATTCAATTTTTAAAACAGTTATTGAGAAATGAGAATTTACCTTGATATTAACACTACTCTCCATAAATCCTGGATCAAAAACATTAAGTTGGTAGAACTTACCCTTATTTTAATCACCTCTAATTCAGTTCTTTCTCACTAGCCCTCCCTTCCTGGCATTATCTCCTTTTTAAATATCAATATCTGTGATATGGTCTCTTTCTAAATCAATCATATAAATTCAATAAACCTTCACTCAGCACCTAAGGTACTAAAATAAGTACTAGAGGTAGATGAGCACAGGCCTTACCCTTCACTAGTGAGTTTTTCAATTTATTTAATGCATTAAAACTTAGATTATGATGTCCTTTACAGAGCCCAGATGTATATTTCATTTTCATCTATAGCTAATGACGGTCACAAACTCAATACAAATTTTTATGTTTATATCTTTCTTCTTAATTTTTATAAATCCATTGCACATAGGCATATGGAGATCCTAGAATAATGTCTATAGGTCACTATAGAGAAAAACAAAAAAAAGGCATAGAGGACTCTTCTAAAAGACTAAGTTTGTTTTTGCATTTGTTTTCAAAAACAAGATTCTATTCTTTTTTATTCTACATTTTGTTTTTCCTTAAATCTGATATTCACTTAAATTCTTTCATGTATAAAGTAGATTCTGGCCAATGAATGAATCTCAAATTCATTAACTGACTCATTTAATATTGAGTACTTACTAAGTGTTAGAAAATATGAAAGAAAGCTCTTAATTAGGAAATGAGAATCTAACTGAATATTAAATATACTGCACTGAAATAATCTGATAGGAAGCTCAGATTCAGGTAAATTACAATGAAATTCTACAATATACATATACCAGCACTCAGAAAATTAACACGTTATTAATCTATCACTCTTTTTTTTCCCATTTTTTAAAAATTGAAGTACAGGTGATTTACAATGTTGTGTTAGTCTCTGATGTACAACAAAGTGATTCAGTTACACATATATTATACATATTTTTTTTCAGATTCTTTTCCATTATGGTTTATTACAGGATATTGAATATAGTTCTCAGTGCTATACAGTAGGACCTTGTTTATCTATTTTATATATAGTAGTGTGCATCTGCTAATCCCAGAGTCCTAATTTATCCCTCCCTCTCCCTCTTTCCCCTTTGGTAACCATAAATTTGTTTTCTATGTCTGAGAGTCTGTTTCTGTTTTGTAGATAAATTTATTTGTGTCTTATTTTAGATTCCACATATAAGTGATATCATATGGTATTTGTCTTTCTCTTTCTCACTTACTTCATTTATGATCTATCACTCTTTAAATTCACACTTTAAAATGACACAAATTCCTCATGGGTCCCAGGTTTCTTGACATGAGATATGTTCAAATTTGCATTTCTCAATATTGCAAAGCAGAAACATTTAGTATCAGTACTAACCTGTGTTATGACAATGAATACAGCAATGCCAGTGGACGCAGGAGTAGAATCCCACTGGAGAGGTCTGCTCTGAGACTTCTTCATTCTGACTATTGTCCAACCCATGCATAGACTCAGAAGTAAGTATAACATTTGAATTTGGGAAGCGATGTCAAAAACTAATGGGAAATGAAAACCAAAGTCAACTGAGTTTTCACAATACAAAGAATTTTATCCTTTTTTTGGCCACGCTGCGCAGCTTGTGGGATCTTAGTTCCCCGACCAGGGATTGAACCTGCATCCTCAGCAGTAAAAGCATGGAGTCCTAACCACTGAACCACCATGGAATTCCCACATTTTATCCTTTTTGCATTGAGAATATAATTATTTTATTAACCACAAAAGACAGGCATTTTAAAAAAGAAACTGATGAAATTCAATAAGAGATATTCATGTATAATAATTCTAAAGAATTAAAATTTTGCCATTAAATTTGTAAACGTTTCTGAAAATAGTTAAAACAATGGCAATACTCCTATTTTTAAAAAATTTATATGTGTCCATATCATATCTTTATTAAGGCCAACTTTAAATCTCTTTGTGTTTCTAATTCTTCTTAGTTTTTCTAATTACAATCTATAACTCAGTGCTTATGAAAAGAAACAAATTTTAAATATAACTTCTGCAATGTGGAGAATACTTCTGGGTTGTTAATTTTTTTTTGGTGGCTGACCTATATATAATGTGAAGAGTATTTTCTAAACCTATTAATAAGAAATAGCATGACAATAAAACGCAGAGCTGCTATAACATCCAATTATGTTGGCCCTAGCGTCAGAGTCCTGAAGACAAATGAAGCGCTCCATGCATTAGTGTGATGTGCCACCTGGTGGCCATCACTTACACTGCAGGGGAAGCTGGCTGCGGCAGAAAAGACGCAAAGAAAGCGCCTGCACCCAGTTCAGTGCTACAAGAAAATAACAAGCAATAATACTTCAACTGCCGTGTGCATTCATTTTAGAAATTCTATTTATTGAGTTTTTAAAAAATTATTACTTTTTCATCAGAGTGTATTTTGATGTGGATTTTGGAATAAACGTGTGATCACAATTCAACAAAATAAAACTTTCTTCAAATTGCCATTTATAACTTTGATGTCTATGACTTTTATTTCTTTTATATAAAGATATTCTTAGAGAAACAGATAAAACTAGCTGTAGTATCAAACTTATATTAAAAGTTACAAGCCAAAAACCTATTAATAATAGACCTTTTCAGCTTTATTTTGACATATTTTTCTCCAGCTCTGCCACCCAAATTAAAACCGGATACTTTACATTTATGCTTATATACTTGTAATAGCGAATTCTAATAATGAACTGTCACTACACTTTAATGATATAAAATGTCATGGCCTTTCAGAACAAGCACAATTTTCTTACACCATAGATTTTAAATGACTGTGATGCTAATTATTTTTATTAAACATTTCACAAATACATTTTCAGTTACTTAAAGAAGTTAGCCAAAGGAATATCCCTACATAAGTTGCTAATTAGCAAAAGCAAACACTGGGGAGGAGGGAACGTTGATCTTCTGGCTCATTTCTTTACATACTAAGTAATGCACATATTGATATAATACCATAACTGTGAGGGTAGGTAGGCACTGCTTATCTGTTCTTGAAAAATAACTAATGTAGATAAAATACACAGATGACACAAAAACCCCATTCTGTGGAATTTGATTAAAATCTTCATTAACCAAACCTGTTGTCAGAACTACCAAAAATGATCAACATTGATTTATTGCAGTTTTTTTAAAAAGACTTTTGCTTTTAACTTACCATGAAGATGCCAGAGACCCTAAAACACTGTTTTGTATACAGTAGACACTCACAAAACTTCAAAAGTCCTTGATTTTAGTAACAGCTTTGCTACTGATGGGCCTCTGCGTGCTTTGCCTCTTTGGACCACAATTTCTTCATCTAAAATGCATAAGCTAAATTATTTCTATGCTCTGTCCAGCTTTAAAACTCTAGGATTCTGTTAAACATCCTGAGTCATCTAAGAGAAAACAGGGGTTGAAACCAGGGTTCTAGTAATGTCAAAAAAGGAGAAGCAACTCTTGTTCATGCCCAAGAGGTAAACAGTATACATCCTCCTCACAAGGAAAAGGAAAGGTTCTAGAAGTTTTAGAATCTTAAAATAGGCAGCAAGATCAGGATAAGTGGGTCCTGAGATGATTATAGAGATTACCATAAGATACCCTATTAAAGAGTGAGGAGACTAGAAGAGAAATATGGAAATATAAGGAAAGTAAATCCTAGAATGGTTTCGTATTCAGAATCTGCTTTTTTAGAGCAAATCCTAACTTGTTTTTCAGGATTGAGAATGGCATATGACCTGATGCCTCTCTAAAGTTCCCTTTAAAAAGTCATGATTATAGGAACTTTTAGTTTTTCACCATCATATTTAATTGAAAAACTACTTCACAGAAGTTCCTCTTATAAATTAAAGAACAAAGCTGAGAGAGGTCAGCTCAATTATAGGTATACTCTATGGCTCTGGGTTAGAAATAGAGACAAAAAGTCAAAAAAGGGATGAAAAAGGGAAAAAAAAAACTTTAGCTTTGTGGTCAGAAAATTTGGGTCTAAATCTTGGCTCTACCATTCACTAGCGGACTGACATTTGGGAATGTACTTCCTGTCACTGAGCCCAGATTCTTTATAGGGATAAGCATATCTACTTCACTGAGTTTTTATTGAGGATAAAAATGAGAGAATGTGGGAATCCCCTGGCGGTCCAGTGATTAAGACTTGGCCTTCCAATGCAGGGGGTGCGGGTTTGATCCCTGGTCGGGGAGCTAGGATCCTGCATGCTTTGCAGCCAAAAAACCAAAACATAAAACAGAAGCAATATTGTGACAAATTCAATATAGACTTTAAAAATGGTCCACATGAAAAAAAAAATGAAAGAATGCATATAAATATGCTCTAAAGACAATGAAGAGCTATACACATTACCTATTACTAAGAAGAAACTAAATAGGATATGTGGAAACTAAATGTATAATCTTTTTTCCAGTTGAGCTGAATCTAACCAACCTTGGATAAAAAAACTGTATTATGACAAAAAAGGAAAACATACAAGAAGCAGATAGCAAGTTTATGTTTTAAAACAATGCTCAGTAAGATACTCACATTCTGCCAAACTTCCCATAAAAGGTACCCCTATTCCATCTTTGGAGTAACTGAAGAATTGAAGAGGAGAATATTAGCGTCAATTACAAATGTGAAAAAAATCATTCATAATCAAAGCAAGCATAATTTTGGTGGACTAATTAGGATTAATTAGACGTAATGATGAACACAGTTTTAATGGTTTTGAGTTACCTGGAGAAATGAATGTAATTAGCGAAAGCTGAACCAGCTTGTAACAGCAATGCAGTTGTCAGAACCTTTAAAACCACGTGCATGGGTCCTCCTTTCTTAATAGCCTGCCACAATGATTGCGCATAAATGCAAGCAATCACAAAGTACACTAGGACTAGGAGGAAAAAGAACTCATGTAACCCTGTGAAGAGAAGAAAGGAACAAGCCAGTTATAGTGTTGGGTTGCTTTCAAATCTTCCCATCGGTATATTTCCAGAACTTGTTTTCTAATTGAAGTCATAGCATTTACTTTTGTAAGAGAAAAAAAAGGAAGATTGTTGAAACAAATAATTTTCTACTTTAGGATACAGTCTTAACTATAAGAACGCAGATTACACTGAAGTCAATCTATAAGAAGTCATATTGGTCAGGGAATAAGCCCAAAGACTAACCACAAGATCGTAGTTTTGGTCGAAACAGTAAATTAAAACAATGATTTCAGCATTCAGTTAGATATGCTTTTTTCCCCCAAAGTGGATTTCTTTTATAAGACGTTTAAAAATAGATTTAGTCAGTCAATAAGAGTTTTATATACCCTGACAATGATTCTCAAAGTGTGAGCCCTGTGCCAGCAGCACCATCACTAGGGAAGTAGTTAGAAAGGCAGATTCTTGGGACTCATCCCATATCTACTGAATCAGAGATTCAGGGAGCGGGACCCAGCATTCTGGTTTTAATAAGTCCTTCAGTGATTCTGATACAGCTAAAGCCTAAGAACAAAGCTCTGGAATGTATCATGACCTTAAATTCCCATTTGGACAAAGTGTCAAAATACCTGTCACGACCAGGCCTCCTTCTGAAGTAAATGGCATTCAGCTCAGTCAAAGAGGAAAACCTATGGAGACCATGGGACTCCACTCCACAGGTGACTGAAACTAAAACACCTGACCAAGTGGCTACCGAACCAAAGGCTAGTCACTGGCCAGCAGCATCACTTGGCTCTCAAAGATACGAAGCCGATCATGTTCTCTTGGGACATCAAACCACAAAACATAGAAAGGATGAGGCAATAGAAACCGGAGTTGAAAAGAGTTGATGATGGAGCAGGCCAAAGGAGTCAAACCAGGCCCTGATCAAATGAAAATTCTGGGTAAGCAGAAATTCTGAATGAGCAGAGGGAGCTGGTTGGTAACGACAAGAACGGAGCATATGAATGTGCAGATTTTATATTAAAAACGGTCCCAGTCATTAAGCAGCCTCCAGTTTCTACCAGCAGCTTTTCAGTAGCCTTCACGCATCCTCAAGATAAACACCCCTTTTTCTGTGTTACCTGGAATCTTTTGACTGTGTCTTCATTTTTCAGAAATTTCAGAAAATTTTATAACAAACCAGGGGCCAGCTTTGAGTTTAATGGCTTACATTTACTTGGTTACATCTAAACCTAGTCCCTAATATTAGGGCTTTTATATTCTATCTAAATAACACTGGATATCGTGACAGTGGCTACAGCTGTCTCTATTGAATCTGTGGATGAACAGTCTAAACTGTACTCACTTCCATTCCAACTGTGACCCCTGAACCTGCTCCGGTTTCCCATGTGGGGTAAACTCCAAACAACAGGCAGAGAAGGGAATATTTACATTGTATGGAAAATAATTTTAGAAAAGTCATCCAGAAGATACTAATAGTAGGAAAAATACTCAATAAACAGTTCAATCTCAATCATGTTTTTGGCATTGTTAGGAGAAAAAGAGAGAGAGAGAGAGAGAGAGAGAAAGAAGTATTTCAGCCACTGGGTGTCTCTCTTGCTCTACGTACATAAATGGTGATTGTCCACTTCTCTAGTCTAGGTGAGAAAGTATGTTTAGACTTCAGGAAGAGAATATCAAATAACAGAATGGGCATATTTTCTTTTAAAATTCCTGATATAGAGACGTATTCTAGCTTTAGAAATAATGGGACAATAAACCTGGGATTGTTATAGTAATGGAACAAGGCAGAAAGTAAGCTAAACGTGTTATAACTGTGTCAGTAAAAGTACGCTATCTTGTGTTCGGAATCTGTTTTTACCTTTTCTTCTTAGTATAAAGAATTAAATACAGCATTCTATTTAAATTTTTATTTATTTATAATACTTTACAAAATATTCATTACAAGATAAGGTTTCAGACTCTATTAGGTTAGAAATGCACCATGAAAAGAAAATCCCAGACTATTTATTGAGAACCAGAATAATATAGGAGGAAGGGACTTTTGAAAATAAGACACATGTCACTAGCAAAAAATGTTTTAGGATTATTCAAGATTAAATGTATCTTCCATAAAAAGCTAACACGGTAACCAAAAAATTATTTCATTGAGATAATATATTAAATAACTTGAACTAGGACATTTGTCCTACACTTTGCTCATTGCATTTTGCATAAATTATTCTTACCTTGACCCTGATACTTTAAAGATAAAACTCTGGGTCTGCACTCAAGTGTTCTTTTAAATAAACCACCTCTAGGAAAAAAAGTCTGTTTTTTTTTTTCTCTTCAATCAACTTTACTTTTGTTCTGCCACCATCCTTCACAGGAAAGTAATCTATGTTCACCTTGAAATTAAAATCTAATTTTAAAACAGGTGGGAGATAGGAGAAAAGAGGGTAAGAAAAGGAGAGAGTCAGTGGGTCATGGGGCAGCCCCTGGAACACTCTCGCCTACCTGTGATGCTTGCTGTCTCAGAACCCCAATGTCCATCCCACCCTCAAGGGTCTCAAGATAAATCCTGATTAGTCTAAACCAATTAGAGAAATTCCAATATTCCCCTTTCCCAAAGAGGTAAACCTAACCCTTTACTTCGACATGTTGGTTTACCCTTATCACCTTTCTGATACCTTCACATACATTTCTCTTATGATGTTAGACAACAAGGTCATGTGTCGAGTTCTGGCCAATGAAATGTGATAAGGGATCTTCTGGGAAAGGTTTCCTTGCTCTTAAAAAAGAGACACTGAATTTTGCCATTGCCTAGATGTACGGCCCAGACTGCTGCAGTTTAACTGTGAATATGAGGGAGGTGACAAAGCTGACAGTCAGAGGATAACAGGGTAGGATAATGTTAAATAAACTACCCTGAAGAAGCCTCAGAAATTATTGTTATGTAAGAGAATTAATTTCCTTATTGTCTATACCACTTGCATTAGAGTTTTCTGTTACTTTAAGTTACAGAGCCAAAGGTAAGATCCAACCCATTATCTTTCAGGATGACAGAGGAGAAAAGGGAACAAGAGAAAATAATAAACAAATCTGGAATCTTAAGAACAGTGAGATGGCAGGTGTGACAGAGCCTGTAATACCATTCCAATGAAAACCAGTCTACTTTAGACAATAATGCTTTAATTCTCAGGATTCTGAGTACTTCTTCTTTTGGTCTCTACCAATCACAAATATAGTTAACAAGGATTCTAATTTTTTAAGAGGTAGTTTTATTTTATTCTACCTTGAAGCATGATATTCCTATGTAGTATTTTGTCAAGTAGCATCAAACTTGCCTTAGTCTACATTCAAAAAAAAAACCAAAAAACAAAAAAACCTAAGTCTGTAAAATATAGAACTAAAGTCTCGTAGATATAAAATACATAGTTGGTTTGAAAGAAAACAAACTGTAAGATTTAACCAGAGTAACATATAACATTAATTGTAGCTTTTTGCACCAGGTTATTCTAATTCAAACCTCTAAGATACATGTTTTAGCAGTCAATTCTCAGTAAAAAGCATAGCAAATCAATTTTCTCTACTCAGGGCAGAAAATTAGTCAAATGAGGAAAAGTTTCTAAAATGAACTAACTGGGAATTTATTCCCTGGAAACAAATTCTATACCTGAGGCTACAGAATAGGAAGAATCACTCTTAAGGCTCTACGTTGAAACCAACACATTACCAAAACAATGTGGAATATGGACTTTTAGCTAAGTGGTTCTGCACATTAGAATCAACTTCAGAGCTTTGACCAACTACAAATGCCTGGCTTCCACTCCAAAACCAAGTCTCTCAGTCTCTGGGGGTGGACATCTGTATTTTTTCCAAAGCTCTCCATATGCATACACAGTGACAGGTTGAGAACCACCGATTTAGACTTCAATGTAGAATTAATCATATTTTAAGGCATTTAAATAATAAAATGATGTGATCCTTGGAAATTATGCCAGCCATCTAGCAATGAATACTTTTGAGTACTTACGGCACTTTTTAATAATCAATCCCCACAGATTAGCCTTGCACAGAATCCCATGCTTAATGAAAATCCATATCATAGTGAAATTTTTTCGCTCATTTAAATACTCTTGGTGACATGACCAAAGTAACTCTCCCCATTCTAGTATAAGAAAGACAGATTTTAGATATACTGTAAGTATCAAATCAAAATCAGTCACAGGAGAAGATAGGTCAAAAGGAGTCAGGACTAAGAACTGAGTCAGAGTGGTTAGTGGGAACCCTAAAGAAAAAGCTAGCCATAATTCAGGGCGTTGAAAAAAACACTAGAAGATATGGGCAAGGTTCAGGATGAGCCAGGGTAAGGATGACTGACATTCAGTAGTCCAAGCACGACACAGGGCACAAATGTCATTACTTTATGGCCTACGGTCTAAGTTCAGGTATCAAACTGGGAATGAGAAAAGAGTCCAGAAATGAGAGCCTAGATAAGGAGGCAAGAAAAAGAATATCAGGATCCAGTGAGTCTCATGGATCCATACAATAAATAAAACAACCTCTTGAGTCTCCACGCTCCTGTCTGAAGGCAGGAGGGGGAAGGGCTACTAGATGCGGACTCCACTAGAGGCAGTAGGGTTTGCGTGTACAGTGACTACAGAAGAGCATTACTTCCTGCCGAAGCCTGACCAGTCCTAAAGATAAGTGTCATATGAAATAATGAAGCCTTATAGTTAAAAGAAACCTTAAAAGCAAGTTAATCCAACCACCCATCCAATGCTATCACTAGACCTGGGTTTCATCAATGCCTTTCCAAACTATGTAAAATAAGTGTCAATATCTCTTACTAAGATAAAAGAAATGGTAGGACAGAATTAACTTTCAATAGTGAGCTACATTGATCCAAAATAGTATCAAGTGAAATTTAACCTTTACATTCATTTGCATTCAAAAACAATTATGTCATTTCCTTCACAGAAAAGACTTTTAGAATGAATTATTTTTAAATGTTTAGGACCCCATTCTGTCACTATGTAAGTATTTTCTCAAACTAAAGGATATATATTTTTTTAATTTTTAAATTTATTTATTTTTTAATTTATGGCTGTGTTGGGTCTTCGTTTCTGTGCGAGGGCTTTCTCTAGTTGTGGCAAGTGGGGGCCACTCTTCATCGCGGTGCGCGGGCCTCTCACTATCGTGGCCTCTCTTGTTGCGGAGCACAGGCTCCAGACGCGCAGGCTCAGTAGTTGTGGCTCACGGGCCCAGCTGCTCCACGGCATGTGGGATCCTCCCAGCCCAGGGCTCGAACCCGTGTCCCCTGCATTGGCAGGCAGATTCCCAACCACTGTGCCACCAGGGAAGCCCCCAAACTAAAGGATATTTTTTAAAAAGTTTCTTTCTTTATACATTAAGTTACTTGTGACTTATTGTTTACAACACAAGCTCCTTGAGTTGCTCTTCTAGCTGTGGCAATTTACACTTTGAGCTTAACAACTGGTTTAGTCTAATGTGGCCTCAACTCCTGGCCTACCTTCACCCACCCACCTTGATGGCAAATGTAATGCAAAGGGACTGAATTTTTCTCTAAGCAGATTGACTCTTCCAAGTGGGTAATGAACTCATGAAGAGGTAAACACCTAACCCTTTTCTTTGACAGATGGTCTAGAGATTTTAGTTTTCATTCTGACATGTTAATTTACAAATCCATAATACTTTATAGCATGTCCACCATTAATCACAAGAAGTCATTCATTTCGCTTGGGCTAGGAATTCACTTCAGTAGGGCAGAACATAAAATTTTGTCAACCTAAAATTTTGATGAAATATTTTATGGGAGTAGATTTGATTTTGGAAAGTTTTATCAATTTTGATCATTTCAAAAATGGTTGCAATCTCCAATGAAGGCAACCCCTAAATATGTTCAAACAACCTAGTGAAGGACAGCTATACAAAGTAGTGGAGTTTCTATCTCACTTAATCATTGGGTTACTAATTTAGACTGCTCAGTTTCTTAACATTTTTCTGTTTATAAAAATAAAGCTAGCTTATCATAAAAACAAAAAGATTTAGAATGTAGAAACTAAAAACTATCCATAATTCTACCACCCAAAATATGGAAACAATCTGTTAATATTCTTGTACTTCTTTCTGTTTATTCTCCGCATTTTTTTTTTCCTCCGCATTTTTTAACACACTTGAAACCATACAATACAAAATTTCCAGTTCTGCTTTAAAACTTAATAGTACAGCTGTTACAATTCTATAAGAAGATTTTTTTAACCATTTGTCTACTGTTGGACACAAGTTGTTTTTAATTTTCAGTATTCTAAAAACACAACATGAAGATACTTGTGCATAAATCTTTTTCCGTATTTAGGACATATATTTAAATACATATTCTTACCAGATTCTCCAGCACTGAAATGATCAAATGGATTCCCTTCAGCATCCGGGTTTAGTAACATCATTTCAAATGGGATATCTTCCACCTGAGAATTCTCATTGTCCTCTTTGCACGTATACTTGTCTGCATAGAACACGTGCCACGTTTGTGGATATGGAATCTGAGACACTGTCAGATTATGTTCAGTCTGATTCATGGCTACTTTAAAGAGAAAAAAATAGCACTTTCAAAGCAAAATTCTCAAATGTATTCATTGTTTGAGTCACATAATCAATTTGAAATTAGAATTCTTTTGTTTAGTTCTTATTGTCTCAGTAGTCCAAGCCCTGATGTAGTATTGGAATAAGTTCTGTAAGTCATAAAGCAGGTAAAAATAATGTATTTTAACCAACCAAAGGAATCACTATAAAAGTTCTATGAAATACCACAAATGACTAGAATAGTTTCACTGAAACTCTGAATTTCAATTTTAAGTATTTTCAAAATTTTCAAGCGAGTTAGCAACACTAAAAATTTTTTTGTTGTGGTGGTAAAATGTACACAATACAAAAGTTACCATTTTAACCATTTTTAAGTGTACAGTTCTGTATTAAGTATATGCACAGTGCTGTGTAACCATCACAGTAACATTTCTGAAAATTACTTGAGTTAAATCTAAAATGGAGCATTCAACTTTGGAAATTATTATATCTAAAAATTATGACTGACAAACACCTTCAAAAGATTTTCCAAAATCTCTTCCTGATTGGCTATTCTTTAAAAAGTTACTAAAAGTAGAAAAATAGAAGTTACAGGAATATGAGTTGTTATACCAGGTCAGATCTATATAGTGTGTTGGGCTGGGGTGGGAACTCATGAATGTTGGCCTCACACAGACCTGCGCTTGAATCCTGGCTCCAATGCTTACCTTCTATATGACTTTGGGCAAGTTACATAAGCAATGACACTCACTTTCTTCATCTGTAAAATGAAGATAATACAGCAAAGAGCTGATGCAAGGACTAAGTTATATGAGTCACTTAACATGGTATCTGTCTTATAGTAGTTGCTGAATAAAGGTTAATTGTCCTTTTCCTTTCTTTAAAATAAGGTGATTATACCAATAAGTGGTTCTCAATCCAGGGTAATGCTATTCCTCTGCAGGGCATTTGAATATGTGTAGGGACAGTTCTGTTGTCATAGCAATTGTTCTCAACTTCAAGATACTTGAAGCGGGGGCTGTGCTAAACTTCATACAATCCAAGCTTACATGACAAAGACCTGTTCTGCCCAAAATGCCAGTAGCACCCCCTTTGAGAAACACTAAATGATGTCTAAGATCCCTTCTCGATCTAAAACTATGATTCTGACCTAAGAGAAACTCACTACTACCATGAGTGTTGCAGGAGAGTGGCATCTCAAACACTATGTGTAATAAAGACAATGGAAGAGTTAGACAAGCAAGTCTTACTAATCATATACATTACTTAACCTCTCTAAATTTCTTTCTTCAGTAGTAAACTTAAGATACTTGCCCTATCTGACTCAGAGTTCTTGTGAGGAGCAAATGAGACAGTATATGAAGATCCTGTGTGAAGAGTCTGATTCTATATAAAGTATTCTTAAAATATATGATTATGTTGGGTGCAATTCCCAAGTCTAGATTGCCCCCACTGCATCCAGTTAGTCTTGATCTTTTCCTCAACTGAAAAAATGAAACTTCTTAATAAATAAAATACATTTCTTGAGATAACTGTGGTAATTTGTATATGGAAGAGATTTTAGAGGTTATTATGAAATTATTCATTTTCTTAGATGCAGTAATGGTATTGTTATGGTAATGGTAATGGTTATGGAGAAGAATGTCCTTACTCTTATAAGATGTATGCTGAAATACGGTGAACTGCTCAAGGCACCAACAGCTTATTTTCATTTCAGTTAAAAACAAAAATCACACACATACAAACATAAAGCAAATGTAACAAAATATTATTGATAAAATTATTAAATCTAAGCCAAGGATATACAGATGTTGGTTGTACTATGCTTTCAACTTGTAAGTATAATTGAAAATTTTCCTAATAAAAAGTTGGAGAAATACTATTTATATGTTGTCTTTATAAATGAGATACAGATTTATCTTGTCAGGATTCAAATTTTGAGGACTTAAACTTTACATTTGGGAATTTCATTAATAGTAGTTAAACTGGACAAGATGATTTTGTTAAGAATACCACAGCATTGTTTTTTTGGATATCTTAATTTAGCTGACATTTATACTGTTTTTCTTACTGCACAGCTTCTAGAAAAAAGTAGCAAAGACTCTAGTTTCTCTAGTTTCTGTTAAATTGATGACCTTTAGTAAGAATTCAATATATGATCAATAGCAGCTCAGAAATAAGGCTTTTGAAATGTGCAGCTCGAAATTATGTAATCTGGACTTCATTATATAAAGGCTTTGCTGTGTTGAGGTTTTATCACTTGCACTTTTTCTCTTAGATAAAACAATATAAAAATTTAACCATTATATTTTCACCAATACACTTTTTGATGTTTCATTTTAAATTATGTAGATCTACATCAAATAAAAACAAAAGTGTGCTTCATAAAGTGATATTGGCCTTAGTTTTTGTCTTGCTGTCTTTTTCAGTATGCCTAGGAAATAAGCCTCTTGACAAAACTGCATGTTCATTGTTTTTGAAACAAAAGACTACAGCACAGCACACTTATTGCATGCTGATGCAATGAGTACCTCAAATATTAACAAAACTTGAATTGCAGAGAATGGTGTTGAAAGGCTAATCGCCCAATAATATTATAAAAGGAAATGAATACTGTTAACAAAATTACCCGGAATAATAAAAATACTAACACCTTTAAGCGATTTATACAATATACCAAATGTACAAGAGGAAATATATGCATATGATGTAAAAAGATAATACTGAAAATGTTTTATATACAAAGTTACATTTAATTCTTATAATCTGACAGCAAATATTTTTGCATATAAACTCATCATTTTCTGTGCATTTAAATATCTTCTTTGTTTGCTTTAAAAACCTACAAAATAGTTTTTATCATTTAAAAAAATCTGATGTTTTATGACATTACTGAAAGAGAAAAAAGCAAAAAGTAAGACTGAAAAATAATTTCTCAAACATTAATTTGGGAGAATGTATAATCACAAGCAACACTCAACTCTGCGAGTTTTCAAATCTACTAATCTTCTCATAGTTTACAGCAGCAATAAGGTTTTACATAGGAGTTAGGCATAGTTAATGAGCTCATCACCAAGTAGGTGAAAGGCTATTAATTCTTAAAAGTCTCATTAATGGTCAGGAAATGAGAATTATTTCTACAAGGAATTATTTTCAGATACGTGATACTACTACACTGTCATGAATTTAAGGATATGCTTTTTGTTTCAATACATCAAAGCTTCTAAATAACAATATACTATAAATATGAAAATAATATAAAGAAGTTGGAGAATACAGATTTTGTTAAGACTTGGCTTTTGTTAAGGGAAAAAGAACTGATTACATATGTAGAAAGTGATACATATGTCATTAGTACTTAATTTATTTCAGACCTCCAAATTTAACAAAACAATCTTCATTCCTCAAAAATTCCAGTTTCCTGAGATCTTCCGTTCCAACAATTCCAAAGAATACCCTTGCACTTAACAGTAGGGAAGAGGAAGGGAAAACAGAAAAAGAAACAACAGCAAGAGGTTTTATAAATTATAGCTCTCTACATATGCAACTCCACCTAAAGAGTCATAATTAGAATCACAGCATTTTAGGACTTTTAGGAAGCTTAGAAAAAACTAGTCCAACTTCCTTGTTATACAGATAGGTAAAATGCAGCTCCAAGATAACAAGATCTTATTACAAGTTACTAGCAGTGATTCTCAGTTTAGCTGTCTTTGCAATGCAGCAAGTCTCTCTATATACGTAAGTTCTGTGACTGAACGTATTTGACTGATAAAAAAATTATGTTTTTGCAAGTGTATATAGTATATGGTACAATACTGATCATGTAATATAAGAAAACAAATCGATTCCTATAGCTCAAAGCTTTAAACTGTCTGATAAGTTACTATTTCATTTAATTTCACTTTATTTTATTTGGCTGCGCCGGGTCTTTAGTTGCGGCATGTGCGCAGGTCTATGGTGGGTTTCTCTCTATCTAGTTGTGGCCTGTGGGTTTTCTCTCTCTAGTTGTGGTGCGCGGCCTCAAGAGCACATGGGCTCTATAGTTGAGGCACGCGAGCCTCTAGTTGAGGCGCTCGGGCTCAGTAGTTGTGGCGTGCGGGCTTAGTTGCCCCGTGGCATGTGGGATCTAGGTTCCCCGACCAGGGATCGAACCCACGTCCCCTGCATTGGAAGGTGGATTCTTTACCACTGGACCACCAGGGAAGTCCCTGATAAGTTTTTAATAGAGAAAGAAAAAGACTTTGAGGTGCGAAGTACAAAGCAAATGACCTACTAACCAAAAACCCCTCAAGCACTAAGCTCCATGACAATTCATCCTACCAATACTTAGTCAATGCTTAACTGAGCACTAGTGTATCATAAATTCTCACTCATAGTACCATGTAACTAACATTCATAGTCCTTATCACAATACCAGTTTCACATTTATTCACAGTGATCTAACTTATACCCTCAGCAGCCTTAAGGACTGTGAGAGTGTCAGTATTTTGGTCCCTTGATTTATCACTAGTGCCTAGCATAGTACTGGAAGTGCTGTGAATGAATGAATGAATGAATGAACAGACCAAAAGAGCCCTGCTGCTCTCACTGATTGATTTTATAACAAATAAATAAAATGTAAACTTGTAACTAAAATAAATGCTGTGGAGGAAGACAACAGGCTATAAAAACTCAAGTGTTAACTTAGTGGATGGAGGAGCCAAAGAGGGGAAGGAAGAAAAAGCAGAGGAAAAGCCTGTGCAAAGGCCCAGGGTGGCACTGAAAGAACACCTGCGCTACTAATAAAATGAGGCTGAAGGGGGCAATGCTGTGAGATGAAGCTGGGGTCGGGGGTAAGCAACAGACAGACGCGGATGGCTTTGCTGATCCGATTAAGGAGGGCCGTCTTTGTCCTAGAGCAGTAGGAACCCACTGAAGTACTGAAGGGCGTGGTGAGGATGTGAATGTGACATGATCAAACCTGCTATTCAGAAAAATCACTCTGATTCCAGAGGGGGACCAGCATAGCTGCAGTGGCCAGGTAGGAGCTACTGCAATAGTACAGGCGAGAGATTACGGCAGCCTGGAATAACATGGTGGGGGTAGAGATGAAGAAAAGTAGATGAATTCAAGAGATACTGAGAGGTAACTTACGAAACAAGAAGGGGATAGAGGGGTCAAAGGGGGCAGTGTTGGAAGACTCCTTGGTTTCTAGCTTATTCCCTAGATAGATGGTGGTGCCAGTTCCTGAAACAGGGAACACTGGAAGAGGGCCAGGTTTGGATGGGCAAGGTGGTTGACATTACGAGAACTGGGGACAGAAGGCTAGAACTTTTCACACATATGTGGAACACCTAGATGATTAAATTGGTGTAGAAAGGAAAAGAGAATTGATAATGAGCATTTGTAGGAATTTCCCAGATAAGTTCTAAAATTCAGGGTTGAGGTAAATAACTTTATGTAAGTAACTGTCTCTTTGATATCTGAATCCAGTCATTCAGGCTTCTTCAGCATACTGTCAATGTCATCTCACAAACCTAGACAAAAGGTCCCCACAATGGGTGGCAATGACTGGGGACTTGTACTCTCATCCCTACTCAGGCTATGAGGGAACCAGACAGCTGCTAAGACTAAGAAGACTGGATGTTTAGAAATGGCAGTGCTTAACTGACTAGACTGAAAGAAGAGTCAGAGATTCACCATTATGCAGAACATGGTAGGGGAAATACAGGGGGGAAAGGGGAGAGGGATAATTCCTATTTTTTTCTCATGGATGTCTCATATTCCTAATTAACAACCAGTTAACTTCAAAGGGGTAAAATGGGTAGCATGGCATATGCTCTTCATTTCTATATTAAAAAGATCTGCACTCACTCTGGATGGCAAACACCCTAATGCATGGGACAGTGTTGATGAGAATGGAAGAGCTCAAGAATTCAGGCAACTAGAATAATAAAAGTAGAGCCTCTCCAGAGGCAAACCTAGAGGTTTACAAATGATGTGGGGCTGGTATATTCTAAAATGACACATTGTGTCACCATATGACTTGGCCCCGAGTCCCAATAACATGTTGCAAAACAGCATCACTTGGGCTAAATTATACAATTAACTGAGATAATGCAAGCTTAGTGTTTAGCTCAGTGCTACCAGATAATAAGCATTCAACAAATGTTATCATTCACTCCATGCTGCCACTTCGTCAAAATATATCTGCCATATTGGTATGAATTATGTGACCTGTGAGAAGTCTGAATGTAGGAAAGTACACCTTTATAAATTATCTGGATATTTTTTCAAATATTTTGAATAAGAGGGGAAAAAGGCATTCTATCTTTTGATCAAGGAAAAGATTAGTTTCCTTAAACTTTAGCTTAAAATGTGCTCAACAGAGTGTGATATGTGCTGTGCCATGAAACATCTTGATAGGTAAATATTATACTCCCGACATTAAGGAAGAAAAAAATATACATAATGATCAAAGAAAAAAGGATATACTCACTTGTCAACTGAGCTTTGGATAATTTTTCACTACAGCTATAACCGTGACCGCTTTCCTGCAGCTTTAGCCATTCCTGGGCTTGGAACAGGTAGAGTTTAGCTTCCTTTCCAATGGCTACTGCTATGTCATTGATTCTGACACAGAGAAGAGCATGGTCACCTGGATATTAGAACAAAAATTATCAACTAGTTGGTCTTGTATGGAACTGAGACGGTAGGACAATTCAATACCTCTATTTATCAAAATGGGAATTAAAAGAGCACAGTTTGTCTTAAATCTCATTTTAGCTAGGTAGGTCACATTAGAATGACCATCCCATTCAGATGCAAGTCAAGAGATTATTCACATTAATTATCCAAAACAATGTGTGGTGTTTCCTTATACTTCAGCTGATAACGCATGGTTTTTCACTGAATAAACAGCCACTTCTGTATGTAGACATTCACTGTGATAGAATTTTGCCTCATTTTACAACCACTCCACATCTTTAACGCTTGCCTATAAACTATCCATAGAAATTTCCTGCCAAAGTTTCTTTTGTTTTTTAATATAACATGGCTGTTAATATTTAATTATTCTTTTAGTATAAAAAACAAAAACATCTTATAGCAAGAAAGGTTAAATAAATGGGTTTTGGGGTAGACCTGATACAAAATTTGACATCTGTGACTTTTACAAAGGAATTTTCAGAACAATATATGTTGTAAGACAACTACAGAATGAGGCTTGTTGCACACAGCAACTACATTTAAGGCCCAGGAGAGAAATAGCAAAAAGTAGTTGCCTCTAGGGAAAGGGACTCTGGGTGAGGAGAAGGGAAACGGGACTGTTTTTTCATCTGAAGATCTTTTTATTCTCCTGTTTCTGTTGTTTTTACTATTATCACTTTGACTAAACATTTTAAATAAATTTAAAGTTATAGTATGTATCAAAAACTGTCTAAGTCTCTGATATAAACGAATTACGTTATAAATTATCAACAGCCTTAAAAGTGACTCTAAGGCCCTATTAACATCTTAAATCACATTCTGAATTAGAGTTCATATTTCAGTACTGTATGCTCTATTACTATTTTCCTGAATTTGAATTCACTGAAAATTGGTAATAGTAAAATACACCCACACAAAAGAGAGAAAGTGTGTATGTTAATATACTTGGAACACTCTATTCCTCAATCTTACCTGAGAAATCTGGATTTACTACATGTTTCTCCCCTATGTTTATCAGGTAATCACCATGAAACATCAGGGTTGTCTAAGCCTGTCTGGGAGTCACGAGTAACAAGCCATGTCACAGCTTCCATACATGCCAGATTTTCTGGTACTGTCCAGACTGTACCATTTATTGTAGTGACATTACTATCACTGTCAATAGTCAAAGTATAGTTACAGCCAGTTGATTAAGTAACTGAAAATGTTACCTAAAAAAATAATAAAACTCTCAAGTTTCTTCTTCCTTCACCCAAGGTCTACTCCACAATAGATTTTGTTAAATGGATTGCATCTCCTTTTCTCAGTTATTTTTAAAACTTCAGATTAAAAATAATAAAGTTTCCGTTCCCTTCACACCAACAATTCTGTAATTCAATACTTTAACTTTCTTTCCCAACCAATTAGCTTCCTGTTTTTATTATCTTCTCCTAAGAATCCTCTCTAGGACAGTATTCTGATCTTGCATCTTTTAATGCTAAAGACTCTATGAAAGGATCCTAACCTCATCAAAGCAAATAATTATTTGAAATATAGTAGTAGCCAAATTAAGAGTACCAGCAGTATATACCAAGAAAAACATTCAAATTTTGAGGGTGCAAATAAATAAAGCAAAAATTAGAATGAATGCAGATTCATTCATTGAAGAATTATGGATTTTTGAGGGACACCAGAAGGGAATGCAATCTCATTTCATGTGGCCCATTTCAGAAGGGCCACAGAGGATACAAATTATGAAGCTTCCAGGATACACTTGCACGCATTTCTGTCAAGTTAATTCTAGGCCTCGTGGTCCACAGTAAAGCTACTCTTTTCGTAGGGAGGTAACCAAACTGTCCCAGCAATTGTGACAACTAGATTATCAGGTGCTTGGGGGGGGAGGGGTGGGTGGTTCCAAAACCTCTTTGCTGCCAAGTAGGTTTTAGCAAACTGATCTTAAAACAAAAAGAACAAAACCCAGGAAATCTAAGTTCTGGGACTTCACGAATTACGGTGCCTTAGTGTATACAATCAGGCTGAGAACGGAGCGAGCAAAGGATGCTTCTTTGAGCGAAGGATCTCGAAACTGGCAGCAGGAAGAGTCATCAGCACATTCGTTAGTACGGGGAGGATTGGGGAAACGGTCTTTTAGGTGCAGAATACAGCCACTAACCGGGGGAGGTGCTGACAAGGATCTGGGGAGCAGCAACACAGGGGCTGGCCATAAACGCATGCCACGATTCCGGGAAGCTGCGATGGGGGCGGCTGCCGGCCACGCAGGAAGCGCAGGTGAGCTGGGTGAGGTCCCCAGCCTCGCCGCCGCCGGCTCCCGACTCCCCACGCGAGGCGGGGAGGGAGGGGCCGCGGGATGGGCCCACGAGCCTTCATCCCTCTCCCCGCCCCCGCACCTACCGTGGAACTCGAAGTGGCCGATGCTCTGGCCGTGAGCGTCTCGGGCCGCGGCGCTGCTGAAACTGCCTCGCAGCGTCTTACCCTGGCTGCCGGGTGGCCACCAGCAGCAGGTGAGGGCCACCGCCAGCAGCCGCAGCCCCCCCATCCCCGCCTCCTGCTCGGCACCCACACCCCTGCCCCTAACCGCCTGTGGCCGCGGCCCCACGTCTACAGCTTGAGATGGGGAGGTGAGGGGAGAGGGACCGGCGTCGCGGGCCCGTCCCCGGGAGTCTAACAGCCAATGAGGGGGCCCCTCCACCACGAGCCAAGGATACCCACCAATCAGAGGCTGAAATGGGCGGGACTGCAGATATGCAAGTCCCATCACTCCCCGGCCTTTTGGCTAGTTCCCGCCTTTTTTATGGAGACTCAGGAGGATGTTGCTTCAGGTTACGGAAAAATTATTGCCCTCCTCTCCTCCGCGCGCGCGTGTGGTGCCATTGCGCATGCGCGGGCGCGCGGAACGGGCCCGAAAGGTTTCCAGGCGTGCGTGGGATTCAAAAAGAGCTAAGAAACACACAACAGCAATGTTTCTGGTGAGGCGAGGAATACTCCAGCAAAGAAAGCCCTACGTGCCCATGTAACGTACTGGATGTTTGCAATTTAATGTCTCAAAAGCACGTAACTGCCCCTGTCCATTTAATGCCTGGCCTCTCGGCACCTTCAACCGACTTTTTCCTCCTAGGTTTCCTGTCTTCTTGAGCTATGCCATCATCCAACAGGCCAGACAGCTGAGAATTATAGCGGCACCGCCCTCCCCCCCTTATCGCCACCCCTCATACCTCTACATCCAATCAATTCAATGAAACAGAAGTTTATTAGCGCCTCTTCTGGACGGTTAGGTTAGGAAGTGCCAGCCACTATTTTATGCAGGCCACCATCTTACCATTATTTACTTGGCCTATGGCAACTAACCCGACAACAGTCAATTTTCTCCAAGTGGTTACACACAGACTATCTCTAGCCTAGTACCACAGAAAGCTTTAGGAAGCACAGTATGACTGTATCACTTTCCTTCAAAGTCTCTCAGTTGCCTTAGGACATAACCCAAACCCTTTAGAATATGACTTTCAAGTCTCTCGAATTGGCATCTCTCAACAGTTGATGTCCATCCTTACTGAGCCACTGTCAGTTTGCTAAACACACGCCAAGTTCTCCCCTCTGGGCCTATAGCACTTGCAGATCCCTCCTGCTGGAATACTTCACATATCCTACCCTTCAGCCTCCACTTCATCTCCTTTTCCTACTTTACTTTCCCAAGGCACGGTAAGAAGCCTTTCTCAAACCCTCAAATCTGTGTTAGATACCCCTGGTACCAGAATCCCTTACTGCCCTACCAGGGCAGTTACCACACTATTTTGTAAATGTCTATTGATTTATCTGAATCCCTTACTATATTGTAAGCTCCAGCTGGTCAGAGACTATGTCTGTCTTGATGAGAGTAGAAGCTCAAGAATCATTTCATGAATAAATGTATATAAATGATTTTCATTTGACAACAAGCTTTTATTACATGTAATCAAGTTCTCACAACAGACCTCATCATTTAGAAAAAGAAATCTTGAGGGAACATTTCATATATACCCAGCGTTTTCTATATCTCTGGATGACCAGGAATAAACTGGAGATATTAATATATGAGATTTTTATTTATTAAAATATTTTATTTATTTTTAATTATAAAAGTAATTCATGCAGCTTAGAAAAAAATTCACAGTCAAAAAAGTACGGGGAAAAAAAGTATGATGTAAAAATTGAAGTCCTCATTTCCTTCTTTCCCTGCTCATACGGATACCCAAAGGTAACTCCTTGTTAATAGTTTAGGGTGGATGCTTTAAGACGTGCATTTACAAATTATGTGGTGTTTGCAAACCAAGGACAGGAATAAAATTGGTCCTGAAGAAAATCTGAACATTGGCCTTGAATACTGTGACTATTTCTTCTTCTCTTCATAATCAACTTTGTTTTTCTCTCTCACTGAAGACAGGCTTCTTGATTCCTTGTTTCATTTGAATGAGTATAGCTACCAACAAGTTGCAAATTTTTATAGGTCCTCAGAGTTCAAGAAGAGCAACCAGACTATGCTAAAACCTTAGTCCAATTCCAAATCCCAGGAAGAGGATTCAGTTAGCCTATGGTGAGTCAGATGTACATCCTGTGGTCTGGGTGGGTCAACTTGGGGAGATGATAAAGGGTAGGGAAGTCTGGTCAGATAGAACCGTAAGTATTCACTACAATATATTTTGGTCCTCATTCCATGTTGGTACATTCTTTTTAAAAGCTATATATCAGCCCACTGCATTGAAGAAGTGAGACAATACTAGTAGGCATTTAGATTGTATCCAGTTTTTCATTATAGCAATGAACATACTTACGTTTTTCTGCAATTATCTATATTTTACATCATGAAATTTGGGGATCATAGAGTGGTGTGTACATTTGAACTTTTCATGTATGTTACCACTTGGCCCCCAAAAACAGTTGTGACAAATGACACATCCACATATACTGGGTATTCCCATTCTTCTTAGACTTTACCAGCACATTATGTGGAAAACAAAAACAAAAAACCAAGATATTTATCTATCTGAATAAACAGTATTTACTGATGGTTTATTCTGTGCCAGGCCTGGTCCTGAAGCCTTGGGATTATAGCAGGAAACAAAACAAAGGCCCTACCTTCATGGAACAGTAACAATGAGCAATTCAACATAAATGTTGAAGATGGCTATGGAGAAAAATAAAGAAGGGTGAAGTGGCTCGGGCTCGGGTACAGCTTGCTATTTTAACTGGAGTGATCAAGGAGGGACTCTCCACTAGGGTGGCATTCAAGCTGAGACCTGAGGGTAAAAACTAGGCAGACATCTGAGGAAAGGGCACCCAAGCCCAAGAGAAGAAGCATGCTCGGGAAATGCAAGGAAGACCAAAGGAGGGCAGGGAGGCTGAGGCATGGTGAGTAAGAGGGAGAACAGTAGGAAGAGATCTAAGGATAGGATCTAGGGAACATCTTTACCACGACTGCAACCGGCCCGCACTGTCTGTAAATGGTGCCGACGACAAAGTAAAAGGCCATTTTGCAATTCCAACCTCCCATCTCCACAGTTCGAAAGAAGAGAACTAAGAGAACTGGAGTTCTCAGCTCAACCGGTGAGTAATCTGTGGAGATCGCTGTAGTTCAAGAATGAAAAGAAGGTCATCATTCCTAACTCCGACCACATGTGTTGCTAAGTAAAGCCTAATCCACGGTGGTGTCATTTGCCCCGGAACCTTTAAGACCCTACTTTCCCAGCTACCCCAGGCACTCCAATCCTCCGAGGTGTTGGCAGAGAAGAGCTGCGCCTGCGCAGTGGCGCTGCGCGGCCCGCACACCCGGAGGCCCCGCCCAGCCCTCGGTGGGCGGGGACAAGTCAGCCCGAGCTCCGGAAGCGGCCGCTGCCTGCCCCGTTAACGTGTCAGGGGAGGGAGACGCGTCGCAAAAAGTCGCGGTGGAACTTCCCTACGATCTACAAACCTGGCGTTTTACGGTTCCAGTCCCTGCTGAGCTGGGAGATGTCGGCTGCGGGACGGCCCGAGCCCTTGCGTCCTCCCGACGGCTTTGCGAAGCGGGTCCTGGTGACCGGGGGTGCTGGTTTCATGTAGGTAACGGCGCCGCTGGCAGAGTAGTGGCTCCCCAGAAACCCCAACCTTTCCCTGCGCCTCTGCTTGCCCTTGGCAACTTGGGATCAGCTTTGGGGATCTGATTGACGGGGGAGGGTCTTAACGCACGACTGGGATCATCCCACCTTCTCTCCACTTCCCGGCCTGCGAAGACGTGCGTGGCTCCTTTGAAACGACTTGTTTTAAGCGCCTCCCAAACGAAGCAAAACTGCTGTGGTACTGTCCACCTTTCTACCTGGCCCGAGAGGTACCTGTCACTCTTCTGAGTGCGACCCCTTTGCAGTAAGCTTCTCACCAACTGCCCCAACCCGAGTCCAGGGCCCACGATACACAGGCCTTGGACGTATAGGCTCCATGAACCGGTTTGGGGATTATGATAAGGGTTTCATTTATTCAGCAGACTTAAAAAAATCCTCTGTCGGTGTTTTGACCTGTACTAGTCGTTTGAAGCCTCTTTCCCTCTCACACCCATATTTAATCAGCAAGTCTTCGCTCACTCCTTCCAAAGAGACCACTTCTCACCCTCCTCCCCTGTTCTCCCCTAGCCCCTGTTAATGTCTGCTTTTGCCTAGACTAATACTGTAGCCTCCTGATTGGTCACACTGCTTCCACTCTTGTTCCCTTAAAGCCTGTTCTCACGCACAAGTCAGTGTTTATTAAGTAAATAAGTGCGTAATTTCACTCCAAAGATTCCTGTCGGACTTAGAATAAAATGCAAACTCTTTACCATGTCTAGAAGACTGTCAGGTGTCAAAGCTCAAACCGGATCTCCTGTCGTTCCACCTCTTGCTTTTCTGGGCCTCTTGCAGTTCCTGGAACCCAGGAGGCTAGTTTCCCCTATTTTGAGGCCTTTGCACTTGCTCCCCCTTTGCTTAGGCTGTTTGCATCACTCAGTTCAGATGTTTACGCAGAGGTCACCTCCTCCCGGCCTTAGCTGACCACCCTATCTAAAATAGACCCTCTCCCAACTAACACACTTATCACTACCTGAAACTATATCGCATATTTGTGTTTACTTGCTTATTGCCTGCATCCCAACCCTAGGATGTAAACCGAGTGAGGGCAGAGACTGGGGTTCCCTCAACACCTGGAAGAATGCTTCCCCCCCCCACCCCCGTTAGTATATTAGATCATCTCTTCCAATCTGACAGTGACTTGGAGGAGGGTACCAGGCAAGTTTCATTTAATGAAAAGGGGAGCATGGGCATAAAAGGGTGGTACAGTGCTGGTCCAGGAAAGGTACGTCCTAGAAAGTTCTGTGAAAGGGCTGTCAAGTACAAACTCTGAATTCATAATTTGTTCCTAGGAGCCCAACGTTTTGGTGTATATGATAAAAATCTGGTGGATCATCTCACTGAGAGATGCCTCTGGCTCCGCTTCAGGGTCCTCTGAAACCCACTGTGCCACTAACCTCAGGATGGTTTCAGCAGTTCTTAGCATTGGAAACCTAGGTTTACCACTTTACACCACCAAATTCTTATACCAAGAAATAGCAATTGCAATAGGCTACTGTGAACATGGACAACTCCTATGCTTATAACAGCTTAATTTTTACATAGTTACACTTGCAGTCTCTGAAAAGGCACATCGTCGTTTAAGTCCATCTGCAGTGAACACCACCCATTGTATTTATGATACTGCTTTACTCCCACGCTCAAAGTATGCAAGGACAGCATCATTTGGTTAATTATTTTCTTATACCCAAGACCAGTAAATTCTCTCTTCACCATAGTGTAAAGAGAGTGTAAGACTTTGTGTATCAATACTGTTGAGAAGATTAATGAAAAGTGTGGATGTGTGTATATTCAGCGTAGTTACATCATTTCTGTTATCTTGCAATAATTTGAAGGTATCTTTGAATAGTTTCCTAATACTCAGCAACTTAGGATAACGTTTGAGAATTTAAGGAAAAGGTTAAATTTTCTGCTAACAAGATACGCTTTTTTCTATAGTGCATCACATGTGATTGTCTCCTTAGTAGAAGATTATCCAAACTATATGATCATAAATCTAGACAAGGTAAGTTTTATAAAAATGAGCTCTGTGTTTAAAAAAAAAAAAGAGCCCTGTGTGCTGAAACTTATTTATATTTTTTAAAAAGTATTAGAATCCTGTCCCGCTGATATTTTAGTTTTTTATTTAGTCATTTTAGCAGCTTAGGAGCCTATATAGTCATGTGTTCATACAGTTTTAAATCTTACATAAAGTCTTGAAACTTTTAAATTTGTTATGATAGCTCATAATGTAAAGGTTTTAAGTGCAGTATTTTTACTGAAAGAAAATCTTCACTCTGAATTCAGTATTTAGTGTAATCTTGTGATTGTTAACCTTTTTTGGCATTGAGATACTCTGATTATTTTATTATATGATTTTATAACTGCCACCTCCTGAAAATTATATATTTATTTTAAAAACTAAAGTTCAAGTAAATTAATTTAGTTTTGAGAATTTTTCTGTAATAATTGGAAGTTCCCTGGAGATTCTGAAAGCCATGATTGGTAATCACTGTGTTGTTGACTTTAAACACAAGATACAATTAGTTACCTTAATTTTATAAAACATAATAGTAAAAAATATATAGAGAGAGACAAAAAATAATCTGTAAGTCTTAATAACTTTTGCCTGCCATAATATCATGGGCAGTAATTTTTTCCTCCATCTGTATACACTGATTTACCAACAGTTAACTCAGGAAAAAGCATAATGAGATACAATATGTGTAACACAGGTGTAATTGTATTCAATCACTAATTCCTTTTCAGTAAGGAATGGTGAACTCTTACAGCCCCCAGTGGCTGAAGGCAAATCTGGGCAGGAAAATTTTTTAAAGGAGGGGCTTATAAAAATTAATTTTTTTGTATTTTGAAAAGGTAACAAAATTACATATTTTTGTTTGTTTTTTACTTTTAAGATATCAGAAACTTCTAAAAACACTGAGAGCAAACACTTTAAGAAGACATGTTTTTGTGTTATGATCAGAAATCTATAGTATTTTTTTTTTTTTAAGAAATCTATAGTATTTTAAATGAATTGATATTTTATAGGAAAAGCTATTATCACTTTTTGTGTTGTTTTTTCCCCCTTCCTTACTTATTTTAAGCTGGATTACTGTGCAAGCCTGAAGAATCTTGAAACCATTTCTAATAAACAAAATTACAAATTTATACAGGTATGGAAGTATTCTTATAATTATATAATTATTTTATACTGTGCCTCTTTAGTCATTTAGACATTATATCTTTCTACTTTGTAAACTTGCATAGTATGGGCTTGGAAGCATGCTTATTAAAGACCTTTTTAATTTCCAGAAGTACCGTGTGCTATAGAGGATATTACTTGTAGATTGATACTGCATATAAAGCTACATGTTATTTTTGGTGCCTTGGCAGATCTATGAGTAGCTGACTGAAATTCCATGGTGTGTGATTTTTAGGTCCTCACTTGCCTTCTTCATAAGGCCTTGCTGGTATTTAAAGAGATGGTATAAAGTAGGGTATTACTCAGGCCAGTCAGTAGTCAAAAACCCCACCGTACAAGCCCATGGTAGTCCAAAATATAAGCCAGGCAGCCAGGTCACACTAATTCAGAAAGGGAAATTTTAATGTCAAATGAAACTACCTTATGATTTATGTTTTTTAAAGTGATTCTATAAACTCTCTTTTTAACCACAAATCTTAAAGATATACTAAGCAAACATTTCATAATTTTTTTCTTCTATCTGAAAGTGTCTCCTTTAGTCACTGAAGAATTGTTGAGAATACGTATTTTTAGAACTAAATGTACATATAACATTAAAAATACTCGTAAGTTTACTTAGTTGTGGTGAAATCCATCATTCCAGTTGTTATACTTACTTTGAATATATTTCAATAGTGGTTATCGCAAACTTTTAAAAGTATGTTTATATTTTTTCCTGCTAACATAGTTACCTTAGGTTGGCAAGAATGTTAAGAAAAAAAACTAGCACAGTCCACAGAAGTAGTTGGTGCTCAAAAAAATACTGTTTTAGACACTTATTTGCAAAAACATATTTTGAATTGAATATCTTGTATCCTAGGATGCTGAAGAAATACCTCATTACTGTATTTGACCCCTCAGTTGAATTTTCAAGATATTCTCTTTTATACCTGGGTTGGGGGGGATTAATCTTTTTTCTTATCATTTTTTTTGTTCATGAAGTAAAATGGTTTTTATGGTTGGGAGTGCTCAATGAAGCTTAGTTTTTTCATGTTTGTTTTTTTCTATAGGGTGACATATGTGATTCTCACTTCGTGAAACTACTTTTTGAAACAGAGAAAATAGACATAGTACTACATTTTGCCGCACAAACACATGTAGGTAAGCGTTCTTTTATGTTACGGTTATGATGGGCAAATGTTTTTTTTCCAGTGGCTAACTAGCCAAAATGAAGGTCCAATAATGGGGTTGAACAAGTAGGTACTTAATGTATGCGAAAGAACATATACCATGTTTTACCAGAAAAGCCGGTAGTCACTCTGTCCTCTAGATACTTGGCGCTATTCAGATCCGTTGTGTTAGTGTAGGGTAAAATGTAACCTTGACTGTTATCTTAAAACTGAGTTTAGCCAAATCCAGAATAGTGATTACTTCTGGGGAAATGGGCCTTCAGCTGTATTTTTATGTTGTTTTTCTTAAGGTGGGTGGTAGATACACAGTTGAACATTATATTATTATCTGTACTGTTTTGTCCTAAGATATCTTCTAATAACTTGTCTAACATTTTATATTGTGAAATGTAATATATATTCAGAAGAATTTAGAAGTAAGGTTAAATGAATAACGATAATGTGAATACTCATGTAGCCATCACCTAAACAAAAGAATGTTGCTGAACCCTCTTTAGTAGTAGTATTACTACTGCCTTATTACCTGATTTTTAAGTTATAATTTCCCTTGGTGTTCTCTGCAGTTTTACTGTCTCTGTATTTATCTCTAAACAGTGTAGGTTAGTTTTGCCTCTTTTTAGATTTTATAAAAATGCGTATATAAAATAGCATGTTTTGGTCTTGCTTTTTCATCCTTGTAGATTCATCCATGCATTTGGGTGTAGGTATAATTTGTTCCTTGTCAGTGACATACAATATTCCATTCTAAGCATATACCACAACTCCTGTGTCTGTTTTACTCTTGATGGACATTTGGATTGTTCGCACATTGGAGCAGTTTTGAACAGTACTACCATGAGCATTCTTACACATGCATCTTGGTACACATAAATACACATTTCTCTCAATATATAACTGGAATTGTAAAATCTGCACACTTCAACATGGAGATAATTTCCAACTATATTCCAAAGCAGTTATACCAGTTTCTTCTCCTGCAGGAGTATATGAGACCTTCTGTTATTCTAGATCTTACCAAAGCTTAGTTTTGTCAGTCTTTTCCATTTTTGTCAATCTGAGTAGTGTGTAGAGTGGCATCTGATTGTGGTTTTAATTTGTGTTTCCCTGATTACTGATGAAGCTGTGTACTTTTTATATGTTTATTAATAATTTCAGTTTCTTCTTTTGTGAAATGCTGTTGAAATCTTTTGCCCATTTTAAAATTTTTAAATCAATTCTCATTGATTTGTTGGACTATATATATATGTGTGTGTATATATGTGTGTGTGTGTGTGTATATATATATGCACACACACACTGGATACTAGTCCTTTGTTATGTGTATTATATATATCTTCTCCTACTCTGTGGCTTATTTTTTCATCTTTTTGCTAGTGTGTTTTGATGAATAGATGTTCTTATATAAATTCTTAATGAATTTATATATCTTTTATGGTATGGTTAATGCTTTTTGGGTCTTAAGAAATTCTCTTTTACCCCAAGGTCATGAAGATATTCTTCTGTGTTATCTTTGAAAAGCTTTATAGTTTTGCCTTTCACATTTAGATTTGTAATCCGTCTGAAACTCATTTTTATATGCAGTATGAGATAAGAATCCAATTTCATTTTTTTCTATTTGAATACCAATTGGACCTCTACCACTTATGGGAAAGTTCACCAGTTTCCACTGCGCTGTCATGTATCAAGTATCTGTATGAGTGTCTGTTTCTCAACTCCCCATTTGTCTGTCTGTGCCTGTGCTGATTACACAGTATATTGACTAATGTAGTGTTTTCATATCTGGTAGAACAGATCCTTCTACTTGGTTAATGATAAAGTGGTTTCCCTTCCAACAATTTATGAGATGCTTACCAGTACTTCCTGTTGTCAGTCTTTGGTGGTTTTATTATATTTTTCCCTGATTATTAATGATGTTAAAAACCTTTGCATTTGTTTACTGGATTATCCTCCTCCCTTTCCTATTTGTATATCTCTTTAGAAAGTTTCTGTGTAAGTCTGTTTACCATTTTCAAGTGGGTTGTCAGTTTTTTCCTTACAGATTTTTATAAGTCCTTTATATATTCTGAATTCAAACCTTTTGCCACTACCTTTTTTCCAATCTGTGATTTGCCTTTTCACTTCCTTTCTATTTTATTTTATCTCATCTCATCTCACATCACCTCAACTCACCTCACCTCACCTCACCTCAGCTGCGTTGTGCGATCTGAGTTCCCCAACCAGGGACTGAACCCAGGCCCTTAGCAGTGAGAGTGCTAAGTCCTAACCACCAGACTGCCAGGAATTTCCCTGCCTTTTCACTTTCTTAATGATATCTTTGGATCATTTGAAATTCTTCATTTCAGTGTAGTCCAGTTTATCAACCTTTTCCTTTATGGTTAGTGCTCTTTGTGTTCTGTGTAAGAACTCTTTTCCTACCTCCACGGTCATGGAGATATTCTCTTTTATTATTTTCATAAAAGTTATTGGTTTGCCTTCTACATTCAGACTTTTTCCCCATATGAATATCAGCTTGACCCAGCACCATTTATTGAAAGAATCAACCTTTCCCCATTGCCACCTTTGTTGGAGATGAAGTACCCATATATGCATGGTTCCGTTTCTGGGCTCCTGTTCTGTTCCATTGGTCTTTGTCTATCCTTATGCCATTACCACACTGTAATTACTGTAACTTTATAATAATTCTTGATACCAGCAAAGCAAACCCTCCTACCTTTTAGTTGTTCCAAAATTTTTTAAAATGTAAGAGCATTTTAAATTTTAGATGTATCATTTCTTTTCTGAATTAAAAAAAAAGTGTTTCCTGCAAATATAGCACTGATAGTTTTCTAGGTTCTAAGAATTCACACGTACTATGTAATTTGGGCTTAAAGAAATCATAAATGGCAATGCATCTTATGTTATTTTTAACACCGTTGCAGTTGTGGTGAATGAAGAAAAGTGAATAGAGCTTTCCTTAAGCCTGAGTCTACTGTTTAGTATTTGCTTTGTTCCTTGAGTGGAATTGTTCTAGCTTTTTCTTCTTTTTTTTAGATCTTTCGTTTGTCCATGCCTTTGAGTTTACGTATGTTAATGTTTATGGCACTCACGTTTTGGTAAGTGCTGCTCATGAAGCCAGAGTGGAGAAATTTATTTATGTCAGCACAGATGAGGTCTATGGAGGCAGTCTTGATAAGGTGAGCTTATAAAATGCCTGTTTCGGACTTCCCTGGTGGCGCGGTGGTTAGGAGTCCGCCTGCCAATGCAGGGGACACGGGTTCCAGCCCTGGTCCGGGAAGATCCCACATCCCGCAGAGCAACTAAGCCCGTGCGCCACAACTACTGAGCCCATGCGCCACAACAATTTTTTTTTTTAATTTTTAATATTTATTTATTTATTTATTTTTGGCTGCATTGGGTCTTCGTTGCTGCACGCGGGCTTTCTCTAGTTGTGGCGAGTGGGGGCTACTCTTCGTTGCGGTGCACGGGCTTCTCATTGCGGTGGCTTCTCTTGTTGCAGAGCATGGGCTCTAGGCGTGTGGGCTTCAGTAGTCGCAGCACGTGGGCTCAGTAGTTGTGGCTCACGGGCTCTAGAGCACAGGCTCAGTAACTGTGGTGCACGGACTTAGTTGCTCCGCGTCATGTGGGATCTTCCCAGACCAGGACTCGAACCCATGTCCCCTGCATTAGCAGGCGGATTCTTAACCACTGAGCCACTAGGGAAGCCCTGCACCACAACTACTGAAGCCTGCACACCTAGAGCCCGTGCTCCGCAACAAGAGAAGCCACCGCAATGAGACGCCTGCTCACTGCAACGAAGAGTAGCCCTCGCTCGCCACAACTAGAGAAAGCCCGTGCGCAGCAACAAAGACCCAACGCAGCCAAAAATAAATAAATTAAATAAATAAACAAAACAGATGTTATAAAAAAAAGAAAGAAAATGACTGTTTCACCTACTTACCCCATCCCACCATAGAAACCTGTCTTATGAAAACCTACTCTGGACTTTTTTCATCTTCTGATTATACACACTTGTGGGACTCCCCAGAATATTATTCCGTTGTGTCTTCTGTTCAAATCAAATAATACCACCGCAAATGGGGAACCACAGCCTAGTCTGGTACAGATTTATATATGTAATATGACCGACATATTTTGCAAGCAAGCAGCAGCTTTTCCCTGATCACCCAGTCGTACATCATGAATGTCATTCCCATGGGCCAAAGCATGTGTAAGTTACACTGCAGCATAAGGCCTGTCTCCCTTCTCTTCCGCTCAGAAAAGCATACTGTACTGTCAAGGACTGAGTGTGAAATTGTTGTAGAAACTGGAATCTGTTCTCCTTTGTTAATCATTTGTAAACATTATACTTTTTATGCAAAGAGAGGCTCCATTCTCCAGTCTGTATTTTTCATTGTCAGTGTTTACAATGACCTCATTTTGTTTTGTTTTATTTTTTAAATGCATTTATTTACCAAAACACGTACATAGTGGGAAAAAAACCAAGTAGTTTGAAAAGACT
This sequence comes from Balaenoptera musculus, assembly GCF_009873245.2. Taxonomy (NCBI): domain Eukaryota; kingdom Metazoa; phylum Chordata; class Mammalia; order Artiodactyla; family Balaenopteridae; genus Balaenoptera; species Balaenoptera musculus. Next base: position 64,232,740 of record NC_045802.1, on the reverse strand, counting down.
TATAATGAGAAAAAGCAGACCCTGACCACTTCTCCTCAGTGCCCAATCCCACTTCTGAGGAACAACCATTTGCAAACTCTCTTTGCAATTTTTATCAGGTAAGCTTCTTCCTTGTACTCCCGTCAGCCTACATCAGATCTGACACAGTAGCCAGAATGCTTTTTAAAATATAAGTGAGATCATGATATTACTCTCATCAAAACCCATCAGTGTTTTGACAGTGGCCTTCAAGGTTCCACATGCTCTGGCCTCTAGCTTTCAGACCTCATCTCACATTTCTCTTCCCTCACACTAGCCTCCTTGTAGTTCCATTGGACACAGTCTGTCTCAGGGCCTTTGCACTTGCTGTTCTGTCTGCCTGCCTTACAGGGTTGTTGTGACCTTTAAAGAAGTTACTACATGTAAAGTGCTTAGAAAAATGCCAGGCACATAGCTGGGTTTCAATAAATTTTTTTTTTTTTTTTGGCTGCCTTGGGTCTTTGTTGCTCTGCAGGCTTTCTCTAGTTGTGGCGAGTGGGGGCTACTCTTCCTTGCGGTACGTGGGCTTCTCACTGCGATGGCTCCTCTTGTTGTGGAGCATGGGCTCTAGGTGCGTGGGCCTCAGTAGTTGTGGCGCATGGGCTCAGTAGTTGTGGCTTGCGGGATCTAGAGCGCAGGCTCAGTAGTCATGGCTTACTGGCTTAGTTGCTCCACGACATGTGGGATCTTCCTGGACCAGGGATCAAACCCGTGTCCCCTGCATTGGCAGGATTCTTAACCACTGCACCACCAGGGACGTCCTCAATAAATGTTTTTTAAATGTACTGATTTACATTTCAAGTTTGTAATATGTTCTCCAATTTTTCTACTTAGAAAGTATACATAATACTTATTTTTTTAATGTGTCTTTTTAAAATTAGGAATTTGATGAATCTTCTCCCAAACAACCTACAAATCCTTATGCGTCATCTAAAGCAGCTGCTGAGTGTTTTGTACAGTCTTACTGGGAACGATACAGGGTAAGAACTGATTTCAGAAACTCTAGAATCATTTTTCTTTGGACTTAGGTGTTAAAACTCCAAGTTAGCATTAGCAGCATTTCATTTTCAGGATGGCAGACATAGATTAAGAAAAGTTATATATCAAGGAATTTTAAAAACTGATTTCCTATATTGTGTGGACAAAGCAGGGACCTACTTCTTATCCAGTTCATCATTTAAAGGAATAATTTATGTATATATTTTTTTCTGCTTCACTAATAGGTAGGGTGTTACGGCTAGAGTGAAAAGCCCTGCTGGAATGTCCTGATTCCCAGGAGTCCTCTGAGTGAAGGAAGACAGAGGGAGGGCAGGTTCCCTTACCTGCAGCTGCTCCTCTCGGCCCCTCGTGAAAGGGAGATAGATTTACCCCAGTGGCTGTGTCAGTGTCCGTGCAGGAGCCTTGCCCACTATGAATCATCAGCTGGAACCCCTGCACTTGGCTTCCCACTGACCTTCCAGAGTTATTAGGGACTGGGTCAGAAAGGCGAACCAAAGAGTTGCTTCAGCTTCTCTAGCCTTTTGTGTTCCAGTAGCATTGGTCTTTTCCCTCCACGGACGCTCTTTTTGTTTGTAAGGGTTGGTCCAACAGAGAAAGCCAGCTTGAAGTGTAACATCTCAGGTGGTCTCTGAAATAATCAGGTAGAAATGTCCTTAATTTCCTGCTATCAGACCTACAAACCTGCCTCCATCTGTATTCATCCTTCCCTTGTCCCAGTGAAGAGACTATTCCTCTTCTTCCTTTAGGAACCTCTGCCTTTATCTGAATCCCGTCCTCTCCTGTCTTTTCAGGAACCTTACATTAGAAAAAAAATCCCTTTGCTTCTGTCCTTAAGGTGTGTGGAATTATTCAGTCAAAAGTGCCCATATGTTAGAACTGCTTATCTTTAGATAATCATTATTATTGGACCTTTCCATCACCTTAATGTCGAACTCTCTTCAAGTTTCCAGTTGTCATCACACGAAGCAGTAATGTTTATGGACCACATCAATATCCAGAAAAGGTACATTTTACTTTTGAATTCCTGATGTGTTTTAGTGATTGCGACTTCTCATTATTTAAAATAATCTCTCTTCAGTTATTTGTCCAAAATAATTTATGTTGCAATTAACCGTAATTATAAATGCTTTATAGGCCACATACAAATCTCATCATGTTTAGAGTTTGAAAACTTGAGTTTAAGTCTCAACTTGATACCCACCAGCTGGGATGACCTTAGGTCCTTTGAGCATTGTCTTTAAATTCATGGGTAATGATAATACTTAGGAAGGATTTTGAAGAGTCCAGTGAGATGATGTATGTGAAAATGCCTTGTACTTTGCAGGATTCTAAAACACTGTAGAGTACTCCCATCACTACTGTCACACCAGTGAAGACTCCTTCCTAGTATGCAGTCAGACCATATGTCAGGCTGTACAGAAACGCAGACGCTAGTTAGAGAGTGATGCAGGAAGCTTGTACATAAACTTGTCTTAAAGGCAGCCGATTAGCTGTCCCCCAACTCCTCTGTATTGTTGCAGGCCTGAATGTCGTCCAGAAAGTAGTTTAGCAAATAAAGAAATGTAGTTAAAAGGCTGAAAGTGTGTGAGGTTGATTCTGTATCATTAAGCCCAATGTTAAGTAACTACTAGTCTCATTGCCTAAATTTATTTATTAAAATTTTTATTGGAGTGTAGTTGATTTACAATGTTGTGTTCGTTTCAGGTGTACAGCAGAGTGAATCAGTTATACATATATCTCACTGCCTCAATTTAGAGCTGGGTTTTCTCACTTCTCAGCCGCTGGTTGCCTTGATCTGTCTGCCCAGAGGAAAGGGCCATATCATGATCTGCTGATATTAATATATATTTGGCTTAATTTTTTAACAGACTTATTATAAATTTAATAATTTCTTATCTTACCATGTTTAACAAATTTTCTTTGAATCCAGTGGCACTGGAATTACTTTTTATTAATTTCACAAGCACTTATTGAACAGGTACTGTATGTAAAGTAAAAAGTATGATATGATTCCTGCTCGTATAAAATCAACACAAAAGTGAGCTTGCAGTGAGAGCAAACTGTTCAGGAAGATTTTTTCTGAACTTTTTCACTATTTATATCATTTTATCTTCATTTTTATCTAGCAGATAACTGGCATTTGTGAAATAGGAAACGATCTTACAGTTCTTTTACTTATCAAAATTATACTAAGTGTTTCTTGAACTCCTGATAAGAATTAGAATTTGCCCATAAGTGTATTTCTTAACAATAATAATCTTTTAATCTTATGATGAATTCAGGTTTATATTAATGAATGAATTTCCAAAGTCTGAAATGATAATTTAAATATTCTTTTAGGTTATTCCAAAATTTATATCTTTACTTCAACACAACAGGAAATGGTATGTTATTTACCTTTGTACCCATGTTTTTCTGGTATGCTAGAGTATTTAGTGTTAGTCTTTCTTGAAAATCATAAAGTGTTAGAGTTGGAGGCCTTAGGATTTAATGTCCCAACAAATTTAAGAATTCCTTCTACAGTCAGTGTAATAGTTTTAAAAATAATTATAATATATAATTCATCTTTATAATTTGATTACTAAGATAATTTTAATTCTTAAATAATCCATCCTAAAACTTTGAGTTATAGCATTAAAATTTGTCATCCATCTTTATATAATTTTACTTTTTCAAAAGATTTAACTGAACTGTAGATAGTCTTCAAAGTGAACTTAAGGTATAAAATTGATGAATAAATATTTTTGCAGGGGTCACTTACATGTTTGCCACTTTCCTACTGAGCACCCACAGGGGGTTTGGAGGTCAGTTAAGAATTATGGATAAAATCTGGAAGTCATGAGAATTTGTATTTTCAGTAAGAGATGTCTAGGATCTTCATGGGAATTGCCTTCTCTGGAATTGTACCCAATCATTGCCTTACCCTGGTTTGGGAGAGCTTACTTTTTTTTACACTTTATGATTCCCTTTCATTTCATCTTTTTAGCTGCATTCATGGATCAGGGCTTCAAACAAGAAACTTCCTTTATGCTACTGATGTAGTAGAAGCATTTCTCACTGTCCTCAAAAAGGGAAAACCAGGTGAAATTTATAACATTGGAACCAATTTTGAAATGTCAGTTCTCCAGCTTGCCAAAGAACTAATACAACTGGTATGTATATATTATAAAAGGGTAGTATTTTCAAAATTGTCACTAAATTAGTGACAGTAATCACTAATTTTGTCAAAATCAACAATTTACAGTTTACTCATTTGAAAAGTGAACTGGTAAAAAAAGGAACTTCTTAATTCCATATGTATGCTGAGATGTGTCATTATTTGAAACTGCATCACTCATTTAGTCACAGCTTTTCAGGAAAAAAATTCCACAGCATTAAATGTACATAGCCATTATAAGACATACTCAATTTCAGAAAATCGAATGTTAAATTGTGTGTCCTAGAATCAAGGAACACTGATATATAGATAATAGTTATGAGTGTTTTTATGTACTAGTGAGCATCAATTATAAATCTCAGGATTCAGTAAAAAGAGCGACTGAACGAATGGAAAAAACTTGTTTTCCTTTACACTACTCACAGAACACTCTGTCCTCCAAACGTGTGAGTTTTCCACGCCCAGCAATTCTCAGACACCAGCTCGGTGTCCTACAATTTAACTCAGTTCTGACATTACCTGTCTGGTGATGGTGTCAGATCCCACAGGTTAAGGGCTCAGTCTCACAAGACTGCCCTCACTTCACATGTCAACCCCGAGACCTGGCTGTCACCTGTGCTTTTGATCGACGAGGTATAAGTCTGAGGGGCTCACAGAACTCAGGAAAACAGTTTACCCACTAGATTACCGGTTTATTACAAAGGATGGAGGAGATGCATAGGGCAAGATATGAGGGAAAGGGTGTGGATCTTCCTGCCCTCTCCGGGTGTGCCACCTTCCCAGCACGTCCGTGTGTTCAGCAGCCTGGAAGCTCTCCTCTTGGGTTTTTATGGAGGCTTCATGAAGTAGGCATGATTGATTAAATCATGGCCACTGATAATTTGTTCCACTTCTGGTCCCCTTCCCCTCCCTGGAGGTGGGGGCAGGGAGGCTGAGTTCCATCTCTCCAATCACATGGTTGGTTCCCTTGGCAAGCAGTCTTCATCCTTAGGTGCTTTCCAAAAATCACGTGTTAACCTGAACTCTGGTGTGGTTGAAAGGAACTTATGACACCTTTATCTCTCATCACCAGGAAATTCCAAAGGTTTTAGGAACTCTGTGCCAGGAGCAGGGATGAACACCAAATATATATTTCTTATTTTAAATCGCAATATCACACTGAGTAATAACCAAAAGCCAAAAAAATTCATTTTCTCCTATAGTTTATATAATGTGTATTCTCTCAGAGCTTCAGATGGAATTCAGGTTATAAAGTATGGAAAGTGTTAATAAAATGCTATTCGTCTTAGCTGTCTTCCCCACTTGGAGGAGGTTGTTTTTCTTGTCTTTTGAATCAGTTGTTGAATACCATTTTATTCTCTGGTCTCACTTTATAATTTGACTCGAAAGTCTTCTCCATTTTGACAGATCAAAGAGACCAATTCAGAGTCTGAAATGGAAAACTGGGTTGATTATGTTAATGATAGGTGAGTAACAAGTTAAAACATTGGGGAAAGGTTGTGAAATCTTAGGTACTTATAAGATTATAAAATGTATGGACTTACCCAGAAAAGTTTATCTTTTTTGAGTTTTCTGCTAAAATGTTTTTTCCTGATTATAAATGTCATAACAATAAACTGTAGCATTATTATTAGCTGTGTGACTTAAAGAAAGCTATTGACCCTTTCCAAGTCTGAGATTTCCTTGAGTGTGAAATAGGGATAATAATATCTTGCTTATGGAAGTATTTTAAAATTTAATTTATAATGTATATAAACTACCAGACCCAGGGCATGGAACATAAGTCCTAACAAGTTTATGTGTATTTATTCATTCATTCATCAAACACTTAGGTATGAGACATTGCATTCATACCTAGATTGTGGTTGAAATGAGAAAAGGATAAGACACAGAGAGGGTTAGGCTTCTGGATTATAGATGATTTTTAACATATACTTTATTTTACAAATATATAAGTGTGTCATCAGGGAGAATTTTTTGAGAGAAAATTTGAATTATGGGCACACATTATTTCTCTTAGTATTTAAATTTGTAAATAGGGAATTTCCTGGTGGTCCAGTGGTTAGGACTCCACGCTTTCACTGCCGAGGGCCTGAGTTCAATCCCTAGTCTGGGAACGAAGATCCCGCAGGCCGTGCAGCAGGGCCAAAAATAAATAAATAAATACATTTGTAAATATATATCCACAGTATCATTTTAAATCTGTTTTGTTTTCCAAGACCTACCAATGACATGAGATATCCAATGAAATCAGAAAAAATACATGGCTTAGGATGGAGACCTAAAGTGCCTTGGAAAGAAGGAATACAGAAAACAAGTATGTTATGAATTGATCATTTGGGGGGAGGGGGAGAATCAGAAAAATTTTAAGGCACAGTAATTTATTTTAGGACGCTACAAACAGTGTTGCAGTGAATCACTTTCGCTTTTCAAATTTTTACATTTAATGTATTTCTAACATTAGTAATTAAGTATCTTGAATTTCATAGACTAACTTCTGATTAGGCTTCCTTTGTCTTACTAGCATTTATCAGATACCTATTTCATTGATTCTCAGATGCACATTTTTTCACATCCTTGAGAGGTATGTGTTTTACAATCACTAGTGTCTTATAATTATTATTTCAACTTTTTTTCTTTCTTACTAATATGTAAAGTAATGGTCCATCTTAAGATCAGGCATCTGAGATTTGGTGAAATAGAGACAGTTGCCGTCTTTGAGCGTCTTGAGTCTTTTTATACTGAAACAAACAAATAGGAAGCAAATTTAGTATGTGCAGAAATAGCCATTAAAATAAGTGTATATATAGTCTGTGCATATATGTTAAATTCTGTTTAGAAGTGTACTCAAGGGAAAAGATACCCAAGTGTAGGAAAATGTCTCGGTTCAGAGCTTGACATACAAAATATTTGTGTTGAATTTTAAAAAACAAATTCAGGGACTTCCCTGGTGGTCCAGTGGTTAGGACTCCATGCTTTCACTGCTGTGGGCCCCGGTCAGGAAACTAAGATTTTGTAAGCTGCGCACACAGCACAGCCAAAAAAAAAAAAAACAAATTCAAAGATAATTTATTATTTTTCAACTAAAAAAACTTTATTAATAGAATAGCAACATAAAATAATTTTACATATTAACAAAAGGAAGTTGACATCATCTCACTGTGCCTATCATGTAGTATTATGATGTTTACATGAACAAAATACTACACTTTTTTTCCTATGACTTTAAAACCAGTACAAGTGACTTATCTCCCTTTCCCCCTGAATTCCCTAAAATTCGAATGTTTTAATACTTGTACCAGCAAATTCAGTATTGAAGGACTTTTGAAGTTAAAAAGAAAAAAAAATTGTTGATTTTTAAATCTACGTTTTCAGGTGATGAAATATCTTCTGATTAACATCGTTGGTTAGTTCAAAATCAAATTGTTTTCGTCATTAGGCAATCCTTGCCTACACATTAGCTGATGGGCAAGGCTTTTCTTACTTAGCAGGAACTCAGTAAATATTGGTTAACTGATGTTTAGTTTTTTATTTTTGTCTTTTTGTTTTATCAGTTGAGTGGTACAGAGAGAATTTTCACAACTGGAAGAATGCAGAAAAGGCATTAGAACCCTTTCCAGTACAACCACCGTTTGTATAGCCGGGACAGTTTTCAGAGAAAGAAGAAACTTATCCTACCTCAACAAGTGATATGAAATCAAGCGACCAAATGAAGTGTCCTCTTTTCATTTGGAATTAGATTATGACTTTTTGTATAAAATTCAAATGTAAAATGCCTCAGTCTTTAGAAGAGGTTCAGTATTAGCATAGGATTTAAATATCAAAATTCTCTCAGAAACCTTTTCTCCTAAAAATTAGGGACCAGTAGGGATAGAAAGACTCTTCTGTAGGTGTGGGCCAGGAAGGAGGAACTCTCCTTGTTCTGAGAACAAGGACAGGTCATAGCTCTGGGCAGATGACAGCCTTCGCTGGCAGTGAACTCAGCTTCCCGTCCTTTCCCACTGCCTAGACAGTCTCTGAAGTTTTTTAGGCAGTATAGGATGAGCCTTTTGCCCTAATTTATCTTTTTAAGGTCTGATGTGCTACAGTTGCTTTAAAAATGGAACAAATGGAAGCATATCTAGCACTTTTTAACTTTATTTGATAATTTTGTACAATTAAGTTAAATATTTTTTAAGAGAAGGATGTAGTTTTTATATTTTCAAAATTGGTCATTGAACTATGTAAGTAATCTTGTATCAGAGAAATTTTATCATGTACTTACTGTTTAAAATGATTTTATTTATAAAATTATCAATACTTTAATGTATTAATGTGTAATGTAGCTTTTTTAAAAGTAATGTATGTTTTTGTTTTGCTGTAAAAATTTTTTTTAAATGCTTGATTATCATGTATTTTTAGTTCCTCTCTTCCCTAAAGACTTTAAGATGATTTGAAAAGGTAACTGATTGGATATTACATTCAGAAAAGGAAAAGGGTCAAAGACTATGCCCAGCTTTCTGGCCTCAGTGTGTGACTGGTGCCTTGTTTTCTCTGTGGAGTAGGAAGCAAGGTTATTAACTCAGAGGTGGTTGAAGGAGGGCGATAGGAGTGGCATAAGGGCCTGGGGCATGTGGAGACTGGGAAAAGTGTAGTAAGCAGATTGAAAATTAGTAAGGGGATTTGCCAAACAGGAGTGAAACACAAACTGAGGCCGAACACTGTAATTGCAGAATTCTGCTATGTGTCGAAATAGATTGAGCCAGAGCTGGGCTCAGTGTGAGGCCCAGGGACTAGAGTTGAGTGAGATCGACTGAAATGATGGTCCCCTGGTCTTAGGTGTGTAGGGAAGAAATGCTTCTTGGAGGTAGCCTGTAGCTCTAGAGAAAATGGAGAGGGCCGAAGGGAGCGGGGGTAAGATCTCAGGGAGGCAACTGTAGGAAGTTACAGGCAGAAAATGGGACCAACTGAGAGCAAATAGTCTTTGATGGAGTTTGGTCATTGAGGGTAGCTGACAAAATAAAAACACTTGTTCTGTGTCATTTGTTCTTGCACATATTTTTGTGATCTTTCAGGCAGTGAAAATACCCTGTATGATAATATGATGATGTCCATATGTCAATTTACATTTATCCAAACCCACAGAATGTATATATAACACCAAGAGTGAACCCTAAGATAAACTGTGTCTTTGGGGGTGATTATGGTATGTCAATTTGGATTCATCCTTGGTAAAAAAAAAAAAAAAAAAGCGCCATTCTGGTGAATGATGTTGATAATGAGGGAGACTATGCATGTGTAGGGACAGGGAGTATATGAGAAATCTCTGTACCTCCCTCTCAATTTTGTGATAAACCTAAAACTCTAAAAAAACTGTCTTTAAATTAAAAAAAAAAAAAAAGAACAACCTTAGAAAAGAAATCGGCTAAGGTGAAAGCTTTTGGTCTCCAAGAGCCCTCTGAAAGCTGCCCTTTCCTCCCTGCTCTACTCAACTCGCTGCCATCTGGCTTCCTTTCCACCTCCGCTGCAAGAATTCTCCCTATGGTCGCCAGCCTCAGAAACCCTCCTGAGAAATGTCATCTACTCTCATTGCTTTAATTCCCTATCTCTATGCCAGGATCTCTTTTCTGAGCTTCTGATCTCCAGTTTGAAATCAGTTTGATAGGGCCTCAAAAATTTAAACATAGAATTATCATATGATCCAGCAATTCTACTCCTAGGTATATATCCCAAAGAATTGAAAGCCGGATCTCAAACAGGTATACTTGTACACCAATGTTCATTGCAGCATTATTCACTATAGCCAGAAGGTGTAAAGTACCTGTATGTACATCACAGATGAATGGATAAATAAGATGTGGTCTATACAAACAGTGGAATGGTATGATTCCACTTGTATGAAGTACCTAGAGTAGGCAAATTCATAGACACAGGAAGGATAATAGAGGTTTACCAGGGCCTGGGGGAGAGGGGGAAAGTGGGGAGTTTTTGTTTAATGGGTACAGACTTTCTGTTTGGGATGATACAAAAGTTCTGAAAGTGGATAATGGCGATGGTTGCACAACACTGAATGCACTTAATGCCACAGAATTGTACACTTAAAAATAGTTAACATGGGGCTTCCCTGGTGGCGCAGTGGTTGAGAATCTGCCTGCCAATGCAGGGGACACGGGTTCGAGTCCTGGTCTGGGAAGATCCCACATGCTGCGGAGCAACTAAGCCCGTGTGCCACAACCACTGAGCCTGCACGTCTGGAGCCTGTGCTCCGCAACAAGAGAGGCCGCGATAGTGAGGCCCGCGCACCGCGATGAAGGGTGGCCCCCGCTCGTCTCAACTAGAGAAAGCCCTTGCACAGAAACGAAGACCCAACACAGCCAAAAATAAATAAATAAATAGATAAAATTTTAAAAAAACAAACAACAAAAAAAGCTTTCTTCCTTTGCTTCAGCAACATTCCTCTCCCATTTCGCTCACCATTTAGATTCCCCTCTTTGTCTTGCTAGCTTCTTATTCTCCTGTCTATGCCCTTGGTTGTGGAGCTGTCCTGTGCACTGAAGGAGGTTTAACAACTTCCTGGCCTGTCCCCTCTCCCCCAGTTGTGACAACCAAAAGTGTCTCCAGAGTTTGCCAGATGTCCCTTAGGGACCCAAAGCACCCCCAGTTGAGCAGCGCTGCCCTGTGCGATGATGTTCCCATACTCTCCGGCCTCCTGGCTCACGTGCCCTCTCAGTCATTCCCGTTTCCTCATCCTCACGATGACCACGAGTGCCACATTTCGTTTCCCAGCACCTCCCTTTTTTGCCTGGGCTCTAGGCTCAGAGTGCCTGTTGCATCCTGGACCCACCCACCTGGAGTCCAGAAGATGCCTCAGCTTTCTCAGTTACACCATAGAACTCACTTCCACAGCCCCAAGTTGTGCTTCCTGTATTCTCAGTCTTGAAAGAAGATGTCATCATCGACCTTTTCCAAAGCCAGCAACTTTGATGCCATCGTTGACTCTTTCTTGCCACCCATGTCTAGTCACTAAATCCTGCAGATTCCTCCTTAACCAGCTCTGAAATCTGGCATCTCTTCTTCAGCTCTTACTCACCACCACTGCCTTAGTACTTAGAATGACACCCTCCTTGCTGGTGTCCCTGCTTCCAGACCCTCTCCACTCAGACCTTTCCTTCATACTTCCCCAGACTTGTATTTTTATAAATCAAACCACTCCCTGACGTAGAAAAGATGTTTGGGTTCCCTGTTGCCCAATGCGCGAATCTCCAAAGAGTGGCTTATACCGAGGCCACTCCTGCCTTTCAGCTCCATCCACAGCTGCCCTCACATACGACCACGTTGGCCTTCTTAGGATGCCCGGCCCTTCCAGGCCCTGTGCCTCCACACAGCTGTCCATGCTGCCAGAATGCAACTTCCTCTTGGTCTGAAGAACTCCTGATCAACCCTCAAAACCCCACCTAAATGTCAGCTACTCACCTGCAGATGATGAGGTTCTGCCCTCTATGTTACTATCACACTTTACTTGGTTGATTCATCTGTTTACAGGTTTGTGTGCCCCACTAGACTTGTTGCTCCTGGAAGTGTAAGCATCTCTGTATCCCAGGACTTGGACCTGCAGCATCTCTATTCATTTGTGAGGGTTTTAAAGGAGCAGGCTCTTTGTCGGTGTCACTTTGTCTCTTCTGGTTTCTCTCTGCCTCTCTCTCCACACACACATCCCCACTCCAGGCAGAACCCCTTGCTTTTCCACACACCACTGACTACATAAAGCTCACTTTTTCCTGGAACCTCACACTTTAAGAAAGCGGTAAAACAGTTTTGCAAGTCTTGTGCTTGCTGATTTCACTTATGTTTTGTTGTTGTTAGAAGGACTGATCTTTAATCCTCACTTTGGTTCTTCATGGTAGAAACTTCTATCTTTGAATAATTCTTCTTTGATCTTTTCTCCACTTTACTAGCTGGTTTTTCTAATACTGTTGTGTTTATAGCCAAACTCATTACATTCAAATGGACACACTCTTAAAAAGACGAGTTTTGGGACTTCCCTGGTGGCGCAGTGGTTGGGAGTCCGCCTGCCAATGCAGGGGACACGGGTTCAAGCCCTGGTCCGGGAAGATCTCACATGCCATGGAGCAACTAAGCCCGTGCGCCACAACTACTGACCCTGTGTGCCACAACTACTGAAGCCCGCGCACCTAGAGCCCATGCTCTGCAACAAGAGAAGCCACCTCAATGAGAAGCCCGCACACCGCAACAAAGAGCAGGCCCCGCTCGCCGCAACTAGAGAAATCCCACGTGCAGCAACGAAGACCCAATGCAGCCAAAAATAAATAAATAAATAAATTTATAAAGAAAAAAGAATAAAAGACAAGGAAGACATTTTTATCCCCAACATGTGTCACGATAGATTAGGAAGTTGACCTTGTGAAGTTAAAGAAAAATTTTGCTCTAAATCACAAATGAGTTGACCACGAGGTATGGAACTGTGTTACGAATCTTCTTGAAACAGCATGAATTTACTTAATTGTGTGATTTTTCAAGAAAGGTAATTCATTATATATTAAACAAACAAAATTATATCCACAGATGTTTTGATTTTTATGACTTTGTAAGGCTTTCATGTGTGTAAAAGCAGAAGTAAGAAAAAAAATCCTTTGTTAGACCACATGTCCTGATTTGGTGATTCCAAAAATATGGTCCTGGAATGTATAGGACAAACCTCAGCATTAGATGGACTAAGGGGCTACTTAGACTAATTACGGATTTGGGGAAGAGCCTCTCCGTTCTTACAAAATGTATTTCCAGTTACATTCAGGTGCCTAAGATCTCATTAATAAGGAAGAAAGTTCTTCAGTCTTTGGTAAAAAATAGCATTAAAATTCAGAAATTTCTAGGATCTGTAAGATAAGACTAATATTTATCTTTTTTCAAAGTTTTATTATGAAAAATTTAAAACATACAGAAAAATTGGAAGATATGTTTCTCCACCTAGATTCAACAATTGTTAACATTTTGCTATTTGATTTTATCCATATATGTGTGTGTTTGAGACATTTAAAAGAAAGGTGTAAACATCATGACACTTCAACCCTAAATACTTCAGCATAGCATAAATCTCCTAAAACCTTAGCATTCTCCTGCATAATGACAATACCATTTTCATACTTAAGAAAATTAACAGTCATTTCCTAATATACATATTAAAATTTCTCTATATTTCCCTGAAAGCTAGTAGAATATGCCACCAAAACATGCCACTTTGGCATAAGATGTCTTGAGCTGAAGGCAGTTGGGAAGATAAACATACAAGAAAAGCTCTCTGCCCTCTCTCTATTTGCTTAAAAGCAGGACATAAAGTTGTAAAGATGTCCCCCCTTCCCTCCCTACCAGGAAGGACAGAAGTTAATCCCCAGAGACAACTGTACACCCTGATCAGCCCACAAATGGCACCAGAGGAATCTATGTAACAAACTTTATTAACCAGTTTTTTTTTTTATTTGTTTTTTTAAATTTATTTTTGGCTGCGTTGGGTCTTCGTTGCTGCACATGGGCTTTCTCTAGTTGCTGTGAGCAGGGGCTACTCTTTGTTGCAGTGCACAGGCCTCTCATTGCAGTGGCTTCTTTTGTTGCGGAGCACGGGCCCTAGGCACGCAGGCTTCAGTAGTTGCGGCACGCGGGCTCAGTAGTTGTGGCACACGGGCTTAGTTGCTCCGCGGCCTGTGGGATCTTCCCAGACCAGGGCTCAAACCCGTGTCCCCTGCACTGGCAGGCGGATTCTTAACCACTGCGGCACCGGGGAAGTCCACTAACCAGTCTTATCTATTAAGATAAGTTCCCCTTATCCATTAGTTTCCCTATATATTTACCTTCCCACAATTTGCTACCCTAGAAACTTGGTGTTTCTCTGTTGTCTTGTTACTTCTCTACAAATTTCTTGTTCTTTTGTAAGATATAAGCCCCAGTTCCAACCACCTTTTTGAGTTACTCATCACTGGGTACTTCCATGAGTATATGCAATGCACATAATAAACTTCTGTTTGTTTTTCTCTTGTTAATCTGTCTTTTGTTAGAATAATTTTCCATCCAGGGAACCTAAAATAACGGGTAAAGGGAAAACAGATTTTTTTCCCCTCTACATCCCCAAAATTCTCTTTATAGGTTTTTTTTTCTTTGTTTTGTTTTGTTTTGTTTTCCCTGTACCAGGCTCCAATAAGGTCCACACATTACTTTCGGTTAGTCTCTTAAATATAGAGCTCTATCCCCATCTTTTTTATTTTGTTTTTCATAACATTGGTATGTTAAAGACAGCAGGTCAGATGTCTTAGAGAATGTCTCATACTCTAGATTTGTCTAGTTATTTTTTCATGGTGTCATCTAACTTATTTCGCCATTTTCTGAATTTCCTATAAACTGGAAGTTAGGTCTACCTAGAAGCCTGACTAGTTTCAGGTCACAGTTTTTGGCAAGAAGCCTTCATAGGTGATTCTATGCACGTTGTATTATAGGACTAGGAGGCCCATAAAAACTGGCTGAAGGACTTCTATTTACACTGACGTATAAATGATTCCTAGCAGGCCCTTTTCTGAACCCAGAGTTTTATCAGGAGACAGTGAATTGAAAGCACTTAGGCCTCAAGATTCTCAGAGTAACATTGGCATCAGGTTTCTTCCTGTGCTGGGGGAATGGGCCAGGTTAGTGTAAGTAGCAAGATTCCGCTCTAAGATCAAGAAGACCATTTGCCTCAAAACCTAACATCCCCAAAGTGCATGTGGACCATAGATTTAAAAGAACTGCCGTATTTCAATAAAGCTGGTCGAATATAGGGACAAGCATGTTGCATTGTGACCGCCCTGGCCTGGGGGCTCAGAAGAGAGTTCTGGTCTCACCTCTGTCACCAAATGACTGTGTGACACTGGGAATCATTAGCCTCTCTGGACTTTTATCGACTCACACACAGGATAGAGGCTGCTGTCCCAGGTGATCAAAATGAGGTCATTTTGTAACTATTACATAAGCACCGATGTGATTGCATGGCAGTGTTTATTTCTTGTGGAGACAAGAAAAAAACACTTTGACTTTACTTCTCACATTCCTTACGGGGCAAGCTGGGGAGACTCAGTCACTCCCAAGTCAAAGCATTCTTCCTTTTCCAATCATCCAGTCATTATTAAAGGGCAATAGATGAACAGTCTGAACAGGACGCTTCTGTCTGTGGTGCGATGGGTTCCTTCCCGCCCCTCAGGGAAGCTCTGGACACTGGACCATCTATGGGAGAACACGTGGAGCTGCAGCCCCTTCTGAATCCTATGCAACCTTGTGTAGTTGGGGAAAACTGGGTGTAGTCAATTTTCCGATTGCTAATGATGGAAAGGGGCTGGATAGTTGAGTGGGAGAATCTGGGGTCAGGGCCCTGCTTACTGTCCCTGTGACCTAGGAGAGCCCTGGAAACGTGCCCTGACAGCTCCACCTGCAGGACAGAGGAGACATGTCCCAGGCGGCTTCTGCCTCCCACTGGGGGATCCTGAGCACAGGAAGCCCCAAAGCTCAGCTCTCCCTCTTACTGCATCCCTCCTACCCACAAACCTCCTGCAGAGAAACTCCGGCCTGTGTGTGCAAGGAAGACAGGGGAGAAGGGTAGAGAAGAGCTGACTTGTCGCCAAGGGTCCCGAGTGAGGTACGTCAGGAAGTGGCCAATGCTGGGACACGGAGTTGGGGGTGTAAGGATACAACAAACAGGACTAGAGAAGTGGATGAAAGCAGGGGAGAGTCAAGAGTGCGAGGCACCTGGGAGGTTGGAGGGCCATAGGACCAAATAGCACAGGTGCCTCTGTGGCCTCCTTTTCTGGTCATTTAACACCATCTTGTGCATCTTCAGTGGGGCAGAGGAAGAGACTGATTTATTTCTTGTTTCTGGCTTTTTTTTTTTTTAAATTAACAAGGGATTTAGGAAAGTCCTGACTTAAGTTTATTCTGCCTTATTTCTTTGGGTGAATAACCAGGCCTTACCCCTTAATCGCTGGATAGGGGTAGGGTGGGGAGACAGAGCAGGGATGCAGTTGGGAGGCTGGCCCAGTTCATCAAAAACGAGAGACAAGCAATTAAGCTGACAAGTATTTAAAGAACACCCAAGCCTCTGAAACTCAAGCTCTAGAGTCCAAGTTTTCTGGCCTTTAGGGCATTGTTGAAAATCCACATGGTTAGTTAGGCGTTTGCTTGATGGATGTGGGAGGATTGGATTAGCACATAGGAAAAGCTCTGTAGGTTGTTCTTGAGTATAATTTGCTTAATTGTTTCTGGCCTTGTAAGTATACCCGGAGGCTTAATATTGATGTCTGTGATTCAGCCAAAACAAAAACCAATAAGGTCTTTATCGACTTGTGGTTTAATGGCTTTAAATAAATTAACTTCTTCTGGATCAATTCAGCATACAGATGATATTTACAATCTATTAACTTTTTTATACTTCTCCCTTAAGTTATAACTTTAATATATATGTTTTGGAGAAATCACTTTCTATCCATGAAGAAAGAAATTATTTCTATACACAGAGAACTTCAAAAGGCATAAACATGCCCATAAAAAAGCATCTACAAGAAAAGCTGAGCCCTAACCCCAGATTCCAGGTTCAGATTTAGACTCATGCCAATTTTTCATTGAAATGGGGTCTTTGTTTTAAAAAAATTAAGAGCATTTGGTGGAAGTTACAGAATATGCTTTATGGACCAGTAGTCCGTTCTGCACCAGATTAATTGTGTAACTGGTGTGGACGGAATTGCCTTCCTCCTCCAGTTCATGTTGAAGCCCTAGCTGCCACTGTGACTGAATTTGGAGAGAGGGCTTTTAGGAGGTAAAGGTTAAGGTTCAGGAGGTTATAAGGGTAGAGACCTAACCAGATAGGATTGGTGGCTTTATAAGAAGAGGAAGATAAAGAGAGAGAGAGAGAAAGATCTCCGAGCGCGTGCACCAAGGAAAGTCCGTGTGAGCACACGGTGAGAAGACAGCCATCTGCAAGCCAGGAAGAGAACTCTCACGAGGAACCTAATCGGCAGGCACCTTGATCTTGGACTTTCCAGCCTCCAGACTTCGAGAAAATAGATTTCTGTTGTTAACGTGCCTCACCCCACCCTCGCGATGTCTATGGTACTTTGCTATGGCAGCCCGAGCCAACTAAGACAGTAACCTTAAGCAAGTTGCTTATAGCATCTCTAGGCCTCAGTTTCCTGACATGTAAAATTTGTGGATCAGGCAAAATAAACCCCATGTTCTCTTCCATATCTAGCATTACTATGATTCTAACTGAAATTGTCTGGTCCCAGAAGAGCAGCAAACTTAAAAAAATTTTTTTAATTCTAAGTTTCCAATTTTCATAAAAGTTACAGAATGGTACAGACAAGTCCCAAGTATGTTTTACCCAGATTCATCAACTTTTATATTTTTCCCCATTTACATTTTCACGTCCTCTCTGTGTGTGTCTGTTTCTCTCTGTGTGTATTTGCACACATATTATTATTTTATTTTTCTGAACCATTTGAAGGTAAATTACAGATATGATATCTCTTTATCCCTGAATACTTCGGTATGTATTTCTTAAAACAAGGATATTTTCTAACTACGGTTGCCAACTGCAGGGAATTTAACACTGATATGACACTTTTATGTAATCTACAGCCCACGTTCCAATTTCTTTAATTGTCCTAATAGTATCCTCTAAAACATTTCCCCTCCCGAATAGAAACCAGTCCAGGATCACATATTACTTTCAGTTGTCATGTCTCTGTAGACTCCTTCCATCTGCAACAGTGGCCCAGCTCTTCATTGCTTTCAGGACCTTAACAGTTTTGAAGAATACAGGACAGTCATTTACTAGAATGCCTTTATTTTGCGATTTGTTTAATGTTGCTTCATGACTAGATTCAGGCTATGCATCTCTGGCTGGATCACTATATAAGTGCCAAGTTGTGTCCTTTTGAAGGAATCACATTAGGAGGCCCATGATGTCTCAGTGTCCTTCATTGGTGAGGTTCATCTTGATGACCAGATCAAGGATTTGTCCAGCTTCCCCACTGTATAG
The DNA here is from genome assembly GCF_009873245.2 of Balaenoptera musculus. Taxonomy (NCBI): domain Eukaryota; kingdom Metazoa; phylum Chordata; class Mammalia; order Artiodactyla; family Balaenopteridae; genus Balaenoptera; species Balaenoptera musculus. The sequence goes on along the minus strand of NC_045802.1, from coordinate 64,214,519 downwards.
TTTCAATTTCCCCCTTGCAACTATTAAGCAATCTGTGGAGAGATACTTTCAGACCATGCAGTGATCCTCCTCATCATACAACCTTCCCCTCATACTTAGCATCCATTGATGATTCTTGACCGAACCAGTCTTTACTATGATGCTTGGAAAATGGCTATTTCCAATGCTACCACTCCTTCCACATTTATGTTGATGACAGTTATCATCTGTAAGCCAGAACCCTCAATCTCATTCTCCCTCCATTATTGTACTCATGGATTTTTATTTTATTCAAGGGGTAAATAATCTATTACTTTTCTTATTCATTTTGATACTGGGATTATCCTAGATTTGGCCAGTAAGAGCCCCTTTAAACTGGCTCCTATGTCCTTTTGATATATTCCCACCTTTTTAACACTTCTGAGAAATACTGATTGAAATCAGAGGCAAATAAAAATAAGTGCTACTTTTTTGGACTGTGGGGTCCCAGGAGCAAAGTTCAGGATAGATTATCAATTGATAGCTGTTCAAAAATCGATTAGTTACTACAACTACATACAACATGTTCTCTTCAGTTTTGTTATTCTTAGATCTTCTAGTTAGTTCTCATAATTAGTCTTCGTGGTTATCATAGGTAATTAGACTTGAGTTGGCCAGAATCCGTGGATTAATTTGGAAGACAGGACTACAGCCAAAGCTTCTTTTCAACATGGAGTCCTTCTTCAACATCATTTCCCTGATTTGAATGCCAATTTCTTTATCATCTGTTCCTTCCGACCGTGAGTGTGTTCATAGATTGTTCACTTCACTTTAGCCCTTGGCATTTGGTCTCTGTGGAAGTTCTGATGGCTCTTCTTGCCTCTGTAATCTTGCTGAACAAAGATTTTCTCCCAAACTCAGTAATAATTTTCATTCCTGCTGTCAACACTAAGGTGCTAAGCTAGAGGTTTCCAAACCTTCTCTGTTCATAATGCTCTCAGTGTCTCAGTAAGTTTTTCCAATGCTCCCAGGCCAAAAGAAATACCGAACAGTTCCTTTTATGAAGTACTCAGGCCCAAACAATTTATTAAGTATTCATGTCCAATGACTTTGTTTGGAAAAACCTATACACATAAAAGAAAAGAAAGGTATATTTTTATTTCATTCGTAAACAACCAACATTACTTACCAATGGGATGTGTGTACCTGTTGGGGAGTGCACAGTTTCTCCAAACTTGGAAGCAGATTGGACACCACTACTCTCATTTCCTGTTATACATTTATTTTCACGTGCACTTGCTTTTTATCACAACTGCTGAAAACCTAGCTTTGCAAAGAGATGACATCATTGAAAGAACTGTAGAGTGATCTATTGCTGAAACTATGAACTACCTAGCAGTTTGTGCAGTGTCCCACAGATGTCCAGTATTACTGCGTTTCCCTCAAAAATCTAAAATATTCTGCAGCCCCCTGTGAAGGCACTGCAGTGTCCCAGGTTGCTTTCCTGCACAGAACGGACACTATGACACGAAGTCCTGGAAACTTTCAGTCCCCTTTGTAAAACGCCAATGACAAATATTGAGTTGGTTGTTAAAAATCTTTTCTCTTGTGGTGAAACTGGTAGAGCTCATTATGTAGCCCCAAGCTGTGACTCTTTTTCATAGTTTATAAGTTGGGTGATCACATCATTGATTTTCCCTTCGTTCTAGGATACTTTTAAGAGTGAAAGGGGTGCTACCATGACAGGATTCTGGGAGGTAAACAGGGACTGTCCTGGGCAAACCGGGCTGTGTGATCACCCAGTTAATTCATGACATATGTCATAACACTTATGTTCTGAAATCCACCTTTAGTCAATGAATGGTCACTATTACAATGTTGTTTCTCTTATCTTGTGATTTGCTGAAGGATCTTACATTAAATTCTGAAACATGAAGTTTATTGGTTGTGCTCTTCCTTCTCTTATCTCTCCAGTCCTCTTCCTTCCATTTCCCTTCAGACCCTGGACCTTTTCCTCACCCCTACCCGTACCCCAAATCCCATCAAAACTTAACTTTCCTAGTCACGCAGGTTCAAGCTTTGCCTGCAGTATTTTGAGAATGTGAAAGGTAGCTACATTCACGACACACAAGAAAGGCTGTAAAAGCCCTCTTTCCCCATCTCTTTATCTTTGACCCTCACAAGGCAGCTGCACCAAGTTTCTTCTTCTTCCACTCCAACCCCGCTGCCCCCAAGCCTACACAGAACTCTGTTCATCCCCAAGCTCTCTTTGGTCCCTTTTCCTTCCTTAACCAATGACTTCTTTTAAACCTCAAGCTCTTCCGTTTGGATTTGACGCAACAAAGGAATTCAGAAAGTGACTCTACACCTTAGAGATTGCAAACACTTCCCATGTTCAAAACTGTTTTCTTTTTCTTTCATATTCGTATGCATGCATCCATCCATCCCTCAAACCTGGCTGTGAAACTTCCACTTACTTGGGTGAAAGGGCGGTGAGATTAACACCCCTGCCTTCAGAGAATTACAACTTCATTGGAGAGGGAAAAACAGCAACAACAACAGACAATAGGATGTTCGGACATTGCCGAATGTCTGTGCTTGGTAGGTAGTTGGTGCTTCAGAAACATTCGTCAACTGGTGTACGAAGTAGTATTGACATTGCATGGTCGTCCTCAGTGAGCTCGCCAAGCTTTCACGGTGTGCCTATCTGGCTCTGTGCAAAGTGGTGGTGGGAAAGGGAGCGTTTCGAGGACCCAGGATCACAAGGAGACTGCAGTCCTGCCTCCATGCCCTGGTCCACTTCTTGTTCACCTTAATCGTGAAAAGTGAGAGGTCATAGCGGGAAGGGCCGACTCCTTGGGCAGAGGGCAAGCCAAAGGGACCACCCTGCACCAGGCTCGCGGGGACCAGCTGGGGGAAGACGAACCCGCGCCCCGAGGGGCCGCGGAGCCCTGGGGGCGGGGAGTGGTGAGCTGGGGTCGCGCAGGCGTCGCCCCGACGCGCTGCCGCCATCGCTGCTTTTGACCCCGCTCCGCCGCGCTGCGCGCCAGCCCAACGCCCCCCGAGCCCCGCAGCGGGGACACCGGGTCGTTCACGACGCCTGCTGTCGATGATTAAACCAAAGGTTTGGATTATACTGAAAAAAGTAAGTAACGTACAGTGCACTTAGTCACGGCTTGTAAAAAGCAGGCAGAAGAATGTTGATACGTATAACCATTTAAATTTTTTTTTTTTTTAACATATAACCGTTTAATATGGCAAGGAAGAAACGCTGTGATTACTAGGAAGAGACGGAAGAGGCGGACGCGAAGAGTTCAGTGATAGTTTATTCTAGACGCAACAAAGCAGGCGCCGAAATAGCTCAGTTGGGAGAGCGTTAGACTGAAGATCTAAAGGTCCCTGGTTCGATCCCGGGTTTCGGCAGGACCTTTCTTTTTCGATTGGAATTTCTCGTAGGAGCCTCTGTTTAAAGTAACCTGGCTCATTAATTCCCCCCAGGTAAAAACTGGGACTTGAAGGGCGAGCGAGAAGTAGAGACAGTCCTTCTCAGTCACCCCTGGGAGTGTGGCCGCTACTCTCGGCTACTTCCGGGGCGCCTCAGTCGGAGGCGCAGCTGCGCGTGCGCAGTGGGAAGCGTGGTTGGGGGTGGGGCGGCCAGAGACGCCCTGCTCGAGACCCGGAAGTGCGGGATCCCGGGCGGACGCTGGGTGGTGAGAGGGCGCAGCGTGCAGGTCGGGGCGCGAAAGGAATACGTCCGTGTCGGAGGGCGAGAAACAAAACTTCGTCCCAAATCTCATTCCCAAAGCATCCCAATTTGAAAAGCAAAACCCTGCTGTTTAATCAAATGATCCCCCTCTGGCCTTGCCCGAGGAGGGAACCGGGAAGCTAGGTATTTTTGGTTAGAAGCGCACGAAGCGCGGCCCCGGGGGTGGCATAGCCGGGGTTACTTATCGAGTGGGTAAAGGCATGGCAGCTTTACAGCTCTGTAAAATTAGTCTTGCATCGCAACAACTTTAATTAGAGTCTAGATCAGTGGTTCGCAAAGTGTGGTCCCAGGACCACCGGCAGTCACGGCTTCACCTGGGAACTGCTTGGAAATGCACAATCTCGCCCGTGCTTCACACCTACTGAATGGGAAACTCTGGGGTGGGCCCAGCCTTAGGTGTTTTAACAAGTCTTCAGGGGATTATGAAGCAGTCAGAGTTTGAGTTCCACTTATCTAGGCATGCCTTTCAGTGTTTAAAAGAGCCCTTTCCTAAGACTGTTTTTGTGAACAAGCTTTTACCTTGTGCAGTCTTTTGTCCTGCAAGTCTGAAATAAAACTTTGACACGTGCTCGGAATTAATTTTTCTGAAAATTTTTGCTTTCATGGTGAGTGTGTGTGTTGGTGGTGGGATGTGTTGGGGCATCGACTCTGGTAGCTATCTGTAGGACCCACCCCAAGGCTAACCTAGGCGCTGTGGAGTAAAGAAAATGGAGCCCAGGGGCCTGATTATACATTGTGTTGGCTCCTGGGAGCTGAGCTAGGACCCAGAGGTAGAAATTGAAGGATTAAATTAAATTTAATTAAATTTAAGTTTAATTGAATTGAATTAAAGAAGGAAGAAATTTCAGTCTATTTTGGAGTCACTAGAAAAGGGAAGATTTAGTTTAGTGAGGTGATGAATTGCTGGTCAGCAGATGAGAGACAGTCACTTGTGGGATGTATGCACTAAATCTTGCGTATATTCTGCTTCTGTTGGTTTGAAAGGGAAGGCCGCTCACATTTATGAAGCCTTGTGTGCCCTCAGGGTATTAATTCACTCGTCAATTGGACCTCAGTTATGTGCCTCCCGCTATGTGCCAGGCATTATGTGATCTTTGTAACTACCCTATGAAGTTACCTATTATTAGAATCTTCATTTTACACATAATAGTCCTTGTAGGAACGCAAGTATTAAACATATGTCAGGCATCTAACTTCTGCCACGTCCTAAATGTTATGAAAAGTGAATAGTTATTGGGATGTTTGCATAAAAATGAGAGTAGTTTTAGGAGGAAATAAAAGCTTTTGCTGGTGAATCAGAAAAGGCTCTATGGGCAAGAAGGTCTTGATTGGGCCCTCTGAGGAAGATTTCTTGGCAAGGGAAGAACCAAACTGGAGTGCAACCAGCCATCCACGTGTTTTTTTAAAAAAATTAATTAATTAATTAATTTTTGGCTGCGTTGGGTTTTCGTTGCTGCACGCAGGCTTTCTCTAGTTGCGGCGAGTGAGGTCTACTCTTTGTTGCTGTGTGCAGGCTTCTTATTGCGGTGGCTTCTCTTGTTGCGGAGCAGGGCTCTAGGTGCGCGGGCTTTAGTAGTTGCAGCACGTGGGCTCGGTAGTTGTGCCTCACGGGCTCTAGAGCACAGGCTCAGTAGTTGTGGTGCGCGGGCTCAGTAGTTGCTCCGTGGCATGTGGGATCTTCCCCGACCAGGGCTCGAACCCGTGTCCCCTGTATCGGCAGGCGGATTCTTAACCACTGCGCCCCCAGGGAAGCCCCATCCATGTGTTTAAATGGGAAGGGAATGGTGTGGGTGCCGGCAGTGAGAGTGACTGTTCATTTCAGGCAGCCTGAGGCCTGACTACCCCGTGGGCAGACACAACAAGACCATGTATTTGCTATAGGAATAGGGACATTTGTATGGGGGGAGGCTAGAGGCACACACCTGGTTAGAAGTCTGAAGAGGTGTTAAAAAACAAATTTTAACTGAGTAAATGTTAAAGATCGTATTGGCTTTTTTCAAAGATTCAGGAATCAAGTGGCATCCCATCTAGGAAATATAAAGGGGCTCTGAGGAGCTGTGCAAAAGACTTTTAGAGGCAGAAGGAGGCAAGACAAGGAAGTTATTCCAGCCAGTGGTCCCCAACCTTTTTGGCACCAGGGACCAGTTTCGTGGAAGACAATTTTTCCACGGACGGGGAGGGGAGCGGGGGATGGTTCAGGCGGTAATGTGAGCGATGGGGAGCAGCAGAGGAAGCTTCTCTCTCTGGCCCGCCGCTCACCTCCTGCTGCCAGCCCGGTCCCTAACTGGTTGTGGACCAGTAACAGTCTGCAGCCTGGGGGTTGGGGACCCCTGATTCTAGCAGAGAGCTGATTGTTTCAGGCAAGGCCACCTTCCTTTGGGGGGCAAGAGGGGTCCATCAGGAGGATTACCTCTGTTGGGGGGGGGCGGGAATTTCCCCCCTACCCCCCTTGAATTCTTGTGGCTAGACTAATAATAAGATTGGCACAAGACACATTAACAGGAGAAAAAGAAACAAGTTTTAATACATGCTCATGGAGGTCCCATAGAAACGGGACCTAAGAAGTGGCCAAAGCAGGTGACTTTTATATTTTTTAGACAAAGAAACAATAAATTTGTAGGAATTGATAGGACAAAGAAACTTAGGCTTTGGGCACTTGATTAGAGAAGAACCCAAGTGGAGTTTGGGCTTGGGGTAGTAAATTAAAGAAGTAACAAGGTTTGTTCATATAGGCTTCTTGGTCAAATTCCCTCTCTCTGGTGATAAGGGTGTCCTTCTACTTCCAGATGCAGGGAGGGCACCTTTTACAGGAGAGATATTTTTTTCCTGCTTCTGGGAGAGTTAGGAGGGTCAGAGTCCCTCTAGCATCAGCCATTTCTTAAGTAACTTCAAAATAATCAATATGCCATTGAGACACATTTTGGGGTGGCCTGCCCTGGGCCCCAACACCTCACTATTGCTGACCAGGTAATGCCAGACTGATTGGAAGATTATGTTCCTAGGAGAGGCTGAAGCTGCAATTAGGTTAGGTATTAAGTCTCAGTTAGGTGATGGTGGGCCTAGCACAAGTGACTCCATTTTGGCCCTGGTATCTCTTTTGTAGCAAGGGGAAGAGGAAGAGGATAGTTTGGGCAGACCTCCACTGGACCCGTGTTCGTAAAGGGTTTTGCTGACTTTGTGGGTGGGAGGAATGATTAGGAAGAAGGTAGGCAGCATTTTAAAAAATTAAATATATATTTTATTTTAAAAAATTACATATATACATATATTTTATTTAAAAAATAATTACACATATACATATATATGTAATTTTTTAACCTTAAGATGTAAAGTCTAAAGATGTAATCTGATCATGTTTATTGCCTATCACTGACTTGTGACATGCTCTGATAGATGTCAAACGCTGTCAGTTTCCGGGAGTGAAGGCTGAGAAAGACGGAACATGCATTGTCTCCTAGGAGCCCTCTGACGCCAGGCAGCTCCAGGACAGCTCTTTATAATTAAGATGGGGGTGTCTAGCTCTTTATAACCAAGAGGGGTATAAAGGGTGAAGAGTAAAGTGTGGAGTCAGCCTTTACTTTAGAAAGGAAATGCTTTCAGTGGAAAGAGCACTATCAACATTAAACATTTATAAGAGTTAATGCTCAACCCAGCTCTCTACTGTCAGCAGAAAGGCTGTGAATATCTCCTCTTACTTCAAGCCATTTATCCTGAGTGGCAGAGGGAAGGCATCTGCTCAAGTCTCCTTGGTGAGCTTTTGGAAAGAAACCTGGGACCTCTGGCTCATCTGACAAATTTCTAGGGTGACATGCAAGCATATTGCTAAATGACTGTTTATCTCTTAATTATTCCGGATACTGTATTCATTTTAGGTCAGAACTAGGACATAATGAAGCTGTTACAATTGTTATATACAATATTATACTAGATGAGCATTTAATAATTTATTGAGGCCTTTTGTATAATCAATGTGTATGTTCATTAATGCCCATTTTATTAGTCTTAGGTCATATTTCTACTTATTTACATATATAGTGGTTTATAGTTGTTTAGTTTCATGCTATGTTATTTGTCACATCTCAGACTTATCTGATGTTGGTCAGAAATATAACTCCTGTTGGATTTACCTCCAATTCCAGGAATATATGAATCCTGCACAGTCATCCTTAATAGGTGATGTCAGAAAGGATTACTTTGTTTAAGCATAGCTCACTTATCTAACTGGAAATCTTGGAGGGTTGTTTGCAGTCCCTAGCTTTTGGAGTGTGATGTTTGGGAGAGGGCCAGCATGCAGCCTGGGAAATGAAGCAGGACAGTTTGCTGAGGGGCAAGGCGCTTCATAACAGACATCCAGGTCTCATATGAGTTCCGTAAGTTGAAAATTTCATATAATGAGTTGTCTTAAAGCAGGGTGTGCAAATATTTGACTATTCACTCTACCTAAATATATTCTACAGTACATTTGGGGCAACACCTGCTCCTACATACTTCACTGACGCTCTAGTCCAGCGTATAAAGAATGACCAGAGTTGCCATTTCTGGAGTGCTCTCTATGTGCCAGGAATTGTGATGAGCACACTTTGTACATGATCCCACCAAACTTGTCAATAACTCTTCCGGGTGGGAGGCATAGTTGAATATGAATTTCTTTTTAGAAGTTACATAGTAGTGCAGTTTGAAAAGGTAGCATAATTCTGAGATGTATTAAAATGGAACATGAGCCATAATAATAAAGTAGTTCGTTTATACATTGTGTTACTGAGATCTGTGTTAGAGCATTTTGTTCAGTTTTGATGAACTCAGTTTAAGAGGAAAGGGTTAACAAAGAACAAAAACATGATTAAGGAAGAGGAGATTTCTTTTAAAAACGACAATAAAAGGATATGAATTCGATTTGCCAAGATAGAAAAGCTGAGGGTAACTTGATTACTGTCTTCAAATTATTGTTCTTCCGGGATATATAATTTCCGGGGAGATGCCAGAAGAAGAAATGGGTTTAGATGAAGGTGGGAGAGATTTCTGTTAGATAAAAAGGAATTGTGATAAGATATTTGATCTAGTTTTGTGATAGAAAATTGTCTGACCGAGATTGGTTAACCTAGAGAATTGCTGTTGAATAGATTTGTCAGTGTTCAAGAGGACTACTAGCCAACTCTTGGGATGTAGGGGAGGAAAAAACTTTTCCCCACTACCCTCCTAGGTTCTGGGCTGGGGACCTGTATATAAGATTGAAAAAAGATTAACAAGAGAAAAACAAACAGATTATTAACATGTGTATTGCGCATATATATGGAAGGACCCAGTGATGAGTAACTCAAAAGAGTGTCTAGAACTTGGGCGTATATGGCATTCTTACAAAAGAACAATGAATTTGTAGAGAAGTAAAAGATGAAGGAAGAAGGCTAAGTTTCCAGGGTGGCAAACTGCAGGAAGGTAAATATACGGGGAAACTAATGGTAAATAAAACTAGTTAGTAAAGTTTATTACATAGGTTCTTTGGGTGCCAGTTGTGAGCTGATCAGGGTGTACAGTTGTCCCTGGGGATTAACTTCTGTCCTTCCTGGTAGAGGGGGAAGGAGGGACATCTTTACAAATTTATGTCCTGCTTTTAGGCAAATAGGGGGAGGGCAGAGAACTTTTCTTGTATCTGCTTCTTCTCAATTGCCTTTAGCTCAAAATAATCCTTTTACCAAAGTGGCATATTTTGGGTGGCATATTCTGCTGCCCTTCAGGCATTTCAAAAAAAATCTACTAAAAAAAGAAATCTACTGAGGTGTGGTTTCTTTGTTGTTATTGTTGCTGCTGAGTTCAGGAAGGAAGAGGGTGGAGTGGAATGAGGTGTGGACATTGCTGGCAGAGACCATAAAAAGTGTGGTAGCCTCATTGGGATGGCTCTTATCTCTTAACCCTAAGTGTCTAGAAGAAATACCTGTCCCTGCCTCAAAATTTTAAAAAGCACTTTGCATCCTGAGGTAAACCAAGACAGCCCCCCAGAGAATTACCGGCTGTTTAGAGTCTTCATAGTAAATGAAACCATGAGCCTTTCCTGAAAGTTATTGACTCTGCATCAAAGATAATTTTATCCATGACAATCTCAGTATTGATGTCTGAAGGTATGTGGTGACCTTTGTAGATAAAATACTCTGACAAAATCACTGTTTTCCCACTATGAACAGACTAACTATAAACTTGGTAACACTGCTTATCTTGTACATAGATATGGGTGTGTTTTGATGTTTTCTGGGTTTATTTCAGAGTTTCTTGTTTGTTTCTGTTTTCTTTTTAAGCTAGTCTTTTAAAAACTTGGATTTCCTTATTTAACTTCTTAGCAAGTAAACTAATTTTCTTTTCCTCGAAATGCTTTTCTCAGAGCAATGTTAGAAAAGAAAAAAAAAAAACACTCAATAGCGTTTCAGGCAAATTGAAACATGGGGAGGTGAATGCAAGAAGCACGAAAGTGTAAGAGGTGAGAGTTCAGAAAAGAAAATTGCCATCCCATTCTTGATGGCTTTGAATAAAGGGAACGGGACAATGTAAAGCTGGAGTGCCCAAGAACTCTTGGTCATTGTGAAGACCTGACTTATTGTTTCAAGTGCTTACATAGTAAAGCACATGCTTAAATGACCTTTTTAATGAGGTGCCCTGTTACAGGGGGGAGGGGGGGGCCTGTATCCTGCCAGTCTGTTTCAAGTAAGTTTCATGACTGCCTGGAGGGAAATTTGATAGGTAAGCAGTAGTCCATGATGTTAGTTATCTAGGAGATGAATCTTCATATAGTTATATACATTTACTTGTGTGAAGGCAAATGATGAGGTTGGTGATTTTCTAAAATCCAGAGATCTGCCTCTGGCATACCTTCCAGTGTGAAGACAGGGCAGAGCCCCATTCTCTTTACATTCGTGTGGCTCTCTTCAAAATCCATCCTCCCATAGTCTTTCTCATCTTCATAAAGTCTATATATCGCTGACTCCACTTTTCTAGTGGTCTCCTAACTGGGGAGCCCAGTCCCAAGGAAAATGTCCTTCAGACACGTGGACAATGTGAACAAAAGTTTGTTCTCTTTCTGCTTCCCTTCTCTTCCGGAGCACAGCGTCTATTCTACAACTTCTTCCTTTCTTCTTTCCCATCTTATCTTCTTTTTCAATCTCTCTCCCAACTCAGAGAGTCTATTCTCATATTTAAAAGTTGGGAATTTGAGAAAATGTTTTTAAAAATTTAGTTTTTTTAAAGAATTGATTGCTGAAGTCAGTGGTGAGGAATTGAAACAAAAAAGGAGGTACACAGTGAAAGTACATCTCGGGTTTAGCTCTGTGCCTAGTTCCCTCTGCAGAGACCACTATTAGTAGCTTCTAGTGTATCCTTAAGTAAATAATTTTTGTATATACAAGCACGTATGTCTGTATCTCATTTTACACAAACAGTATCATTATGCACACAATTGTAAAGCTGTTTTCTAAAGATGCACATTACTTCTCCTTTTCACATAACACCACACTTTCCTTTCTTCTTTTTCTTTTTTCCTCTAACAACTGTAAACCTGAGCTGAACTTTTAAACCATATTTAATAACCTATAAAGTATTCCTGATAATCTCACCCCATAGCTATGATGTTTACATTCCCTAATTGAATCAAACTCTAAGGGATTTTAATATTAAATCCATAAACTGTATCTGGATTTGAATGGTCTGATCTCTTATGCTAGGAACAAATATTAACAGAAAAATTTGGTTTTGTTCCTTTTACAAAATGAAGGCCTGATTTGTTGAGTAGTTTCAGCTGTTGAGTAGGCAAGAACGAAATACAGGTACGCACAGCATAGAAACATCTCCCTTGTAAGCGTTTTCTTAGGTCAAGTTGGTAAATTGCTCGGAGAAAAACTATCCATGTGCAAAGCAGAGAGCACACAGTAGGTGCTCAATGCATGTTTATCCAATGAATGATAATACACCTCCCTTTTCATCCTCCCAGTGGTGGCTCATCTCCACTGTCATAGCCTCTGACTATACTTGTTTTTATTATGTTCGCTAACAAGAGAATGAACTATTTTGAGGGTCTGGACTGAGATTCCTGTTCCTTTTCTATGCCTTATGTCATCCAGCCCTGTGCCAGAAACGTTTTGGGTTCTCAAGAAATGCTTCTTGACATCTATTGATTTGTCAATAAGCAACTCTTGCAGAAGGACTAAAAAGGGTTTGTAGTTAATTTAAAATTCTGGATGATTTTTAGTGTTTTCTTTTTTGTTCATGTATTAAAATTTTTTTTCCGCTTGCATTATTAAAAAAAGGACAAAAAAAAGGGCTCTAAACCTCCTTCAACATAGGAGAGCAGGAAGCTGGACCTCTGAGTTAGTGCTCCAGAAAGAGAATGGGGTTGTCTTAGCCTAACAGAGACAAGTTGAAGCATTTTGGGACCAGGATCCGCCAGGGCACTAACCCGCATTAATGCAGGTCATAAACCCATGAGGTGGGATCACAGTCACACATTACATGGTTGACATTCAATAAATGTCTTAACAACAACAATAACATTCTCTCATCTTTCAAGTTCCTTAAGATGTTCTGACTGCTATTCTTAAGTGGAAGATTTACATAACTTTCTAGATAAACACGTTTTAGAAAACCTTCCAGATGTAACAGAGATTAAGAGCTAAATAAAGGTTTTGTGTTCTGAGAGATATAAAGAAAACAAACAGTCCAACACAAATAGAAACATGTCTTAGTAATGGAAACGTTTTACTTAATCCACCAGTTATGAGCTCATTCATTCTTGTGAGTTATGAGGCTGTGCAGGTGTTGGCCTTCGGTAGGTGTGCTTGGGAGGTCCCCTTTCAAGAGCAGCTGATGGACATCAAGGCCCTAGCAGCAACCAGAACATGATTCTGTCCGATGTCAATGTGAAATCATCTGGTCCAGGCCTTTTGGTTCTTGGCTATATTGAGGGTTAGACCTGTCAACCTTGGATCCTAGACTGTATCTGCTGCTGGCCCTTGGTAGCTGCCACATTTCTGTGCACATACTTTGGTCCACTGGGCCTGAAATAGAGGGCTCCCTTTCTCTCGCTGTAGAAGGATTTTGTGTCACTTACTACCTTCTGAGCTGGTTCTTGACACCATTTTGGAAGCACAGCCCAACTTTTCCCGGGAGTTGAGGGTTATATATTTCTAGCTAGCACCTCTCTGGGATGCCTGATGAGGAGCTGGATTGACTTCAGTTTTCCATAGAGCCTCTGTGGGGTGGCAGGAGGTATCTTCCATCGAAGAGGGCAACCTAAGCTAACCTATGCCAGTTAAAAGTACTGGTATATTATTAGCGCTTATTTGCAATTCACCATGCCAAACCAACCTGAGGGTACAAATAGGGTCACGATATTGGTAATAACAAAGCGTTTTATCCCAACTCAAAGCCTTTTGCCCCAACTATTTGTTGAAGACCTCAGCAATTGGAAAGAATCTTGCCTACCTGCTTGGGGGTGTTTCACATATTTTCACACAAAAAAATCTCAGATTGCTGGGCACCACCATTGGAACTCTAGTCTACCAGGCTTCTCTCATCTTCTAAATTTTTTTTTAAAATTTATTTATTTTTATTTATTTATGGTTGTGTTGGGTCTTCGTTTCTGTGCAAGGGCTTTCTCTAGTTGCGGCAAGTGGGGGCCACTCTTCATCGCGGTGCGCGGGCCTCTCACTTTCGCGGCCTCTCTTGTTGTGGAGCACAGGCTCCAGACGCGCAGGCTCAGTAATTGTGGCTCACGGGCTTAGTCGCTCCGCGGCACGTGGGATCCTCCCAGACCAGGGCTCGAACCCGTGTGCCCTGCATTGGCAGGCAGATTCTCAACCACTGCGCCACCAGGGAAGCCCCCTCTCGTCTTCTGCTTGGCCTCACGGGCCCTGCCATAGTTCTGCGGGGCCCTGACATGGACACATTTGTGCCCTCAGGGTGCTGAGTGTTGCTGTGTTCTGCGCGGGAGAGCCGCTGGTGGCCCCCAGTTCTGCTAGTTCTGTGGAATGAAATAACCCCCCGGAAGTGGCATGGAAGTGTGCCGTCACCTCACACTCAGGACTGGGCTGGACCCCTCGATGGCAGGAATTGCTGACACCCGGAGTGACGGGCCACATTCAAAACCCCGCACTGATGCTATTAAATTCCGCTTGTGAGATGCAGTCTGACACAGTGGTTCAGAGCATAGATTCCGGTGCCAGACTGCAGCCTGGCTTTGAACTCTGACTTTGCCACTGACCTTGTGGAAATCACTTAATCTCTCCTTGCCTCAGTTTCCTCACCTATAAAATGGGGATGATAAAAATAATAGTATCTCCCTCATAGGATTGTTGTGATCGTTAAATTGCTAATATATGTAACCAAAACAGAGGCTGGTACATACTAAGCTCTAAGAAGGTGTTTTTTATATGACCATGTCAAGTATGTGTCATATAAAAATATTCTCACCTTCTTGAAAATTTAGTACAAAGAAATGAATGGGATGAGTTTATTGAAAGGAAACGTCTTTTTCACGTTCCCACCATTTGGAGGCCTCTAGAGTAGCATTTAACATAACACATGCCACCTTGGCACAAACTCCTGCAAAGGCAAAGGGAGCACTCCCTCCCCTGGGAGTGAGGCTGGAATGAAAGAGGTAGGTCTCCCTGTGACATGAGGGGAGGATATAAGATGAGATGGGAAATAATTGCAAAACCCGAGGAAAGAAGCCTGTATTAGTTTGCTGGGGCTGCCGTAAAAATGGCCCACAAACTTGGTGGCTATTGTCTCACAGTTCTGGAGGCTAGAAGTGCAAGGTCAAGGTGTTGGCAGGGTTGGCTCTTTCTAAGGGCTCTGAGAAAGAATCTGTTCAGTGCTTCTCGTTTAGCTTTGGTGTTTTGCTGGCACCTTTGTGTGTAGAAGCAGTACCTTGATCTCTGCCTTCGTCTTCACACAGTGTTCTCCCTTTGTGTGTGTCTGTGTCCAAATTTCTCCTTTTTATAAGGACACCAGTCATATTGGGACCACTCTGATGACCTCATTTTAACTTAGCTCATTACTACATCTGCAACAACCCTATTTCCAACAGGATCACATTCTGAGATACTTGGGGTTAGGACTTCAACATATGCATGTGGGGGGAATACAGTTCAACCCATAATGAAGCCCTGCTGGGGTTCTCCAGAAACAACCACTGAGAATGAACCAAGAAAAGACTCTATTATTTCCTTTTTTTTTTTTTGGCTGCGTTGGGTCTTTGTTGCTGCACACAGCCTTTTTTCTCTAGTTGTGGTGAGTGGGGCTACTCATCATTGCGGTGTGTGGGCTTCTCTTGTTGCGGAGCACGGGCTCTAGGCACGTGGGCTTCAGTAGTTGTGGCACACGGGCTCAGTAGTTGTGGCTCGTGGTCTCTAGAGCGCAGGCTCAGTAGTTGTGGCGCAGAGGCTTCGTTGCTCCGTGGCATGTGCGATCTTCCTGGACCAGGGCTCGAATCCGTGTCCCCTGCATTGGCAGGCGGATTCTTAACCACTGCGCCACCAGGGAAGTCCCAAGACTCTATTATTTCTTGAGGTGAGAAAACAACCATCTCTGCACAGGAGCTTAAAATGGAACAAAATCTTTCTCTTTTCATCGAAGGTGAGAGGACAAAGCAGCCAGCACAGTGATGCTGGCTCAGCTTGCCCTATCCCACCTCAATGCACATGACTCGGAGCCCACATGTCTGAAGCGTCCCAAGGCCACTGGCAAATGGCACCAGCGAGGGTCTGAGCTGAGCCAGGACGGCTGAGAGCTGGCCCTGGTCCAGGATTCCCTGCAGCCCCACACCCTTCTCATCTTGAGCAGACAGAAGGCCACACACGCAGCGGCTCCCTGGCAGCCCTCCATGCCTTGTGCAGTGATGCTTTTAATCACTGAGTCATCTGAAGGTGTTACAGCCCACTGAACTTGCAGCGCCTATGAGGAGTTTTGCTGGGCTCACCACAGCTTCCGAGAGAAGTGAGCAACCAGTAGTTCTTGGTTACAGGTTGCAATCTTCTATGCCCCAGTCACAGTTGGTTTTGAGTTTCGCAGCGGAGGGTCTTTCCTGGATAGAACAGTCTGGAAGGAAATCATCTTGTCCTGGTATAAAGGGGGAGGGGTCAGCTCATTTTGCTGAATTTAAATCCACAGATGGATTCCAACCCCCTTTTTTTCCCTCGCTCTCTGCTTCTCCCAAAGTGGTTTCCAGCTTCTGTGTACACACTATCCATACGCACTAGAGCTGGGCCCATGAATGGTGAGTGTCAACGAGTGACTTTGATTTGGGTTTGGCGGAAATGAAAGATGATTTTAAAAAGTGAAGTTTTTAGAACATTTTCTGAAAACTCAAATAATTTGAGGTCATTTCTGCCTAGCCAAATGGGTGAGAAGATTTACAAAAGAAGAAGGAGTAGGCTATCGTACGTTTTTGCAGCAAAGCTTAGGGGGTTCAACTGGGGGTGTAAATACAGAAGAAGGACCTGATCCCTCCCCCATGAGGTCAGGGCAAATACGTGTCTGCTCACAACGGGGCTGCTTAGAAATGGCCTAGTTGTAAAACCTCAGATACGGGCCTGGCCAGGCGGATATGACGATGGAACACTTAACAAAGGCACCATTGTTTTGCTTCCTCAAGGAATGGGTCAACCCCTGTAGAAGCTGTGATACATTCAGTTTGAAGTTGGAAAGCTAAGATCCTCCACCCCTGGCCATGTGGTCGCTGGTGACTGCACTTGGGGGGCAAATAGAATTCATGGAGAAGAACTTTCATCTCCTCTCTGCTCCCTCCAAGGCACAAAAAGCGTATCCTGGGCTGTGGACCATTCACACACCCCTCACCGTGGGACAGGTTGACGCTCACTGCAGCTCAGCTGTGTGAGGAAAAACAGGGACTCTGTTCCGAAGGTCTGAGTCTGAGTCCCAGCTCTGCTGGTAACTGCGTGGGGACATAATCTTTGCTAAGATGTCTGATTTCTTTGGGCTCATCTATAAAATGTAAAACAATGCCTGCCACCCAGGATTGTTGTGAGCTGCAGATAAAATCGCTCCTGTTCAAATGAAATCATGTGTGTCAACACACCCTGCCAGACAGAAAGCTCCTCTCTATGGGTGATTGTTGGTACTAGGTGTTATTATGCTTTTATTATTTAGCACTGAATTTACAATTATTCTATCAAGGAATAATAGCAATGGGTAAGTGAAATGTAGTATATCCAAGCAAGAGAATATTATTCAGCCATAAAAAGAAATGAAATCCTGATATACGCTATAGCATGAATGAACCTTGATAACATGCCAAGTGAAAGCAGTCATTCACAGAAAGACTACATATTAAAGTAAGTCCCCTATATACGAACCTTCGAGTTGCGAACTTTCAAAGATGCAAACGTGGAGCTTACTAATGAAGACCTGATGGAATTGGAGGCCTAGAGAAAGGACAAAGAGAAACAAGAAGAAGAAGAAGAATTAACTGAAGAACTGAAGAGATTCACGATGCAGGAAATGGCAAAGGGATTTTCTTTATTTGAGGAGTCACTGTTAGTTTTTGAGGCACAGGACCCGAACGTAGAACGGTACACGAAGGTTGCAGCAGCCGTTCAGAATGCAATCCAGTGCTACCGTGTCATCTATGATGAGAAAAAAAGAGCCACTACCCAGACATCACTGGATCCTTTTTTCAAGAGCGTAGATAGAATTGAATCCAGCAAGGAACCAGAACCCATGCCATCAAAGTCAGGCATGAGTGACATTGCAGCTTGCCCTCCATCTCCTATTGCTCACGATCCTTCGGTTCTACCGTCTCCCACCTCCTCTCCCTCCTCCAGTCAGTAACTCTTCTTGCCTGTTCACTCGATGCCAGCCCCTGTATGCCAGCTGTTGTACTGTACTACTGTACTTTTCAAGGTACTGTACTGTAAGATTAAAAATGTTTTCTTTATTTTTTGTGTTTATTTTTTATGTAGTATTTGTGTGAAAAGTATTATAAACCTATTGCAGTACAGTACTATATAGCCGATTGTGTTAGTTGGGTACCTAGGCTAACTTTGTTGGACTTACGAACAGGTTGGACTTACGAACTCGATCTCGGAATGGAACTCGTTCGTACGTAGGGGACTTACTGTATATGATTCATTTCATATGACATATTCAAAATAGGCAAGTCTATAGAGACAGAAAGTAGATTAGTGTTTTCTTAGGGCTAGGAGGAAAGGATGGATTGGGGAGTGATAGCCAATGGCTATGGGGGTTTGTGTAGTAAAGAAAATGTCCTAAAGTTGATTGTGGTGATGGTTGCACAGCTCTGTGAATGTGCTAAAAACCATGGAAATGGACACTTTCAGTGGGTTCATGTGAACTTTCAGTGGAATGCCATGTGAATTATGTCTCAATAAAGCTGTTACCTGAAAACCAAACAGCAGCAGTTGGAATCACCCAAGGGTTCCGAACATGAAACAGTATCTTTCTCTTTATGTACTCATTAAAGGTATCTGGGTTCCTCTATCAACAATAGTAGCAGCTAACCTCGATAAGCACTGTGAAGTGCCAGGCTCTCTGTTTCATCCTCACAACACAAGTTTTGGTCCCCAGTTTAGAGATATGTAACAAAAGCTCAGAGAGGTGAAGCAACTTGCCCTAGATCACACAGCTAGTGAGTCGCCATGCTGGGGTTTGAAAGCAGGCAGATGGACTCCACAGCGTCCATCCTGCCCCTCACCTCCTCATATCTTCATTGAGAGCATATGTTGAGAGGTTTGGCACTCTATTTTGTCTCCGTGAACTTTCCACTAAACTTAGATGGTTTTGGCTAGTCCTATTTAAATATTTACCATGTAATTTGCCATCTGGGAGGAAAAAACAGCAGAGTCTAACTCTTTTGGGGAATAGTTATTCTAGAAAGGCATAAACTCAGTACCAGTGACTCCATCTGACTTTACTGCCGGGCATATATTTGATCTTGAGATCACGCCAGGAAGGTGTGTGTTTGTTTCTCAGCCTTTTCTTCCACCTTCCTAGAAAGCCAGAGCTTCAGATATTATTAAAAGCCTGTGTATGTATCCGTTTTCAGAGGAAAAAAAGCGGGGGAGTTAGGTCAATTAACTGGGGAATCGTTTAACATTTTGGTAAGATTTGGGGGCCCAATATGGTTTTGTGGTCTACCCTGTCGTGAGCCCGGAAGGCTATCGGCGAGGCGTCTGCCATTCCCCACACGCTCCAGATGACTTTCCCCTTTGACGCAGGGTCGGAGGCTGTTTCCCAGCACTGTGGCAGCCCTTGCCACTAGAATAGATTAATTTTGTCATTACCCTTTCTCAATTTCTGCCTTTGACCAGAAAAAAAGAGGTTAATTGTGTGCCATTTCTCAGGAGAATGAGGTATCAGCATTTCAATTCCTGATATTTTATGAATTGTGGGTAGCTAATTAAAACTTAAAGATTAGAGGAGCTATTTTGGCTGAGGCCTTTTGCAGGATTGTGAAATGGAGAGAACAAAGGGTTGTCTTTTCTTTTTATTCCGACAGCTTAAATGAAACTTCAGGCTGAAATAGAGCCTTGAATTGTTTTACAAACTGAGTATTCATTGTATTGATTCTAATTTTAATTTGCAGCGAGTGGTGTGGTATCTGAAAGCTGTTGAGGGGTGAACGCTGAGATTATTGGGAATGTTAAACAGCAGGATTTGTGTTTGGAGGCTCCGTTTGATCCTTCTTGACTTCTGAGAGACATCTTAAAGTCAGATAGGAACCACTTACAGATTCTATTAGATGTCCTTAATTGCCGTCTCAGAACTCAATAGGAATTTAGATCTCTTCTGTTGTCCCTCACAGTTAACTGTTTGAGTTGCTCCATGGTTGATTAATGGATCTGCCACAAGCATTGGAGTTTTCTTGGTTCCTTTACTCCCTGGTTGGCTTTCAGGCTATTCCATTTGTTTGGATACCACCAACATCACCGAAAACCCACATCTTTGGCATGTGAATCAAGGAAGCCCCCAACCCCTACCCTACTTTGTGCAAATTAGGAAGGGCACATCTTCAGCTGATGCAGTCCCCACAGACATGTAGCTTGGAAAGTCAAGTGTGGCTGGATTTTAGCTCCTACCCACCTCCTGACTATGTTCCCTTGAGCTGGGCAGAACGCACACAACAGATTACAGTGGCCATGAGTCAAAGGACTCTTTCCATCTTAAATTTCTTAGCCGTGTGTCTCAATATGCTTCTTGATATAAAAGAATTTCTTCTCTTTGAAATGAGATTAGGTTAGATGAGATTGAACAAGTGTCCAGATGCAACCTCCTTAGGTGCAAAACCAGGCTGGGCTCATTTTTCATATCCCCGACTTTCTAGTTTTTTCCTTCCATCCAAATTGAATAAGCAGCTACTAGGGCCAAGAAATAACCAGATTGGGGGAGGGAGTGACGATGGGGCAAAGGAGAAAGGACTTTCCATCCAATCAGAAGAGTGTGGGCAAAGATTCTGAAGCTGGAAGGAATTTGGTGCATTCTAGGAATTGAAATAAGACCAGCAAAATCGAAGCTTAGAGATCAGGGAGAAGCACGAGGCAAGAAGAAACTGCAGGGAGGGGAAGAGGACAAACCATGGGGGGGCCTTGAGTCCATGCTAAAGATATGGGACTTGTATCCTATGAGGAACTGGAATCTATCCAGACACTCAGTTTTAAGCACAGATACAAGCTGGTCAAACTTGTCTTTTTTTAATAAATTTATTTATTTATTTATTTATTTATTTTTGGCTGTGTTGGGTCTTCGTTTGTGTGCGAGGGCTTTCTGTAGTTGTGGCGAGGGGGGGCCACTCTTCATCGCGGTGCGCGGGCCTCTCACTATCGCGGCCTCTCTTGTTGCGGAGCAGAGGCTCCAGACGCGCAGGCTCAGTAGTTGTGGCTCACGGGCCCAGTTGCTCCGCGGCATGTGGGATCTTCCCAGACCAGGGCTCGAACCTGTGTCCCCTGCATTGGCAGGCGGATTCTCAACCACTGCACCACCAGGGAAGCCTCCAAACTTGTCTTTTAAACACTAACTCTGGTCATGAAAAATGAATCAACTGGAAGGGAGCAGGAATGACTGTGGGAGATCTGTGCAGAGGTCATGACCCCAGGTCAGGCAACAGACCCTGGTGAGTTGAACGTGGCATTGGTGGAAAGTAGGGGAAAGTGAACAGTTTTAAGAAACCTTGAGAAATTAAAATCAACACGATTTGGTGATGGATTGACCAAGAGCAGTAGAGGAGAAAAGCGCCGAGGGTGACCCCCTGGTTTCGGCATGGGTGACTGGACAGTATTAGTGCCACATCTTGAACTGTGGAACCCTGAGAAGTAGGTTTGGAGAGTGAGATCCTGAGATGGGTTTTGGATGTGTTGGATTTAAAGTCCCTGTGTGTCCTCCAGGTTGAGCTGGCAGTTAAATACATATGCTCTGGCATGTGACTGAGGGCTAGTAGTGTGGAAGGCCCGGTTGAGGCTCACACCAACAATTTTTGGTGGCATCAGTCTGCCTGGTTGAATACAGTTGCTCAGGTGCTGGCACAGAGATGGCCAATGTTTAGGTTAATCTAGGGTGGAGAGTAAGTCAGCTGGTTATGGAAAGGGAATTATGAGCATCTGCATTATTATAATGATGGAAAATAGAATTTAGGATGAATAAAGAGGGAAGAGAAGACACAAAGGAAAGTGGAGAGGGCAGGGAGAAAGCCAGTGAGCCAAGGGTCTGGCGGTCCCATAAGACTAATGTAACATCAGGTGACAAATAAAGGTTAACAAACATAAATAAGATGACGTTTATGGGTTCCAGGGCTTAGAACCTGTTCTCTTTGGGGGGCATTACTCAGCATACTACAGAGTACTTGAGCAAGGAAGCAGGAAGGATGGGAGGTTGTGATCACAGAATTGGGTATTTACATGTTTTCACGACTTCACCTCCAAAATTACACAGAGTTGTCATTTTTGGAAGCGACACAGTTTCAAGTGATACTAAAGGCAAGAACAGGACCATGAGGGTGGTGCCTAAGCTAGAGGAAAGGAGGAATATTGGAGAAGAGGTCAAGGAGATGAGAGCCCGGATACCAGATGGGCGTTCACACAGACCTTGAAGTCACATTGGACGATGGCAGAAATGGCAGTGGTCAATTGTCAAGGTCCTCAGAGAATGAGGAGATGCTATTATAAGTCAGAAGAGGACAGAAAAGGAGGAGATGTTGGCAGGTGGAATAAAGCTAAAAGAGCAGAAGAGAAATTGTCTGGAAGCTATTTCCAACCTATATCATTCCCCTTGATCCCCTATTTCACCACTTACCCTCTTGTGATTTAGCAAATGATCACATTTTGGGGGGAAACTTTAGAAACTATGTAATTAGCATGCCTCGACATTTATTTGCAACAGCAAATCTTTGTATAAACTTTGCTTTTTTGGACACTCTTTTGATATTGGTTTATTTTGCCTTTCTTTGAATGAGCTCATAAATTACTTGATATTAACATGGATCGCTTCTAAAGATTTATTCTTTTGAAAAGTTTTTTGTTCCCTCCACTGCAAATGACACAAACCACGAAATCTTGAGCACAAAGAAGCATTGCTTAGTTCCCTTAGCTTGAATCATGTGGTTTTCATCAGACATGTTTCTCTTCTGGGCGGCAGTTTTAGGAGGGTTTAGATTTAATGTAGAAAATAGTCGACCCAGCTTGTACCTCAAGCCCTAACTCTGCCAGTTTTCCTCTCCACCCAGCCACACTTGACCATCATCTCTTTCTCCTTTGAGCTAAGCCAGGCTCACAGTACCTGGCAGGAATGCTAAATCAGCACATCCCTTCCCATACACAGGCCTGGTTAATAGGAGGCTTGGGAGCTACTGGGACCAATGGAACCTGGTTCCCGAGTCCTGTTCTGTGAGATGGAGGTGCTCCTATGGTCAGGGTGGGTGGACGGCATCCGAGAGCTTGGGTCGCTGCGTATCACTGCCTTGTATTCCAGCCACCGTGGATGTTGCCCTGTTTCTCATTTTCCTCTCTACAGTCTCTCTCGGAAAGGTCACTTTTCAGCCCTACAACTTTCAAATCTGTCCTTTAGTTCAGAGCTCGTTCTTGTGGTCTGGATGCATAGACCAAACATCCCACCAGGAGACCACACAGCACACGCCAACACAACTTTTCCTTCCCCAGCCAAGCTCCCAGATGAGTACCTGCTACCACGTGCTCGGGCTGTGCAGCTGCGGGCCACTTCCTGGGCATGACCTGCACTGGTGCTGCAAGCTGAGGCCCAGGCTCTCCCGAAGTTCTTGAGATTTGAAGTAGCTTCTCTTCTGGGTTGCAGCTCTAGAGCTTCCTCGAATCACTGCTCTGCTAGCCCTTCTTGAGATTTTATAAGCCTCCAGTTCCTTGTGTTCAAACCCACCATGCTTGGAACACAACCAGGAAGCTTCTGTTTCCGGAACGAGTGGTGTCTGAGGCAGTAATCGGTAGGTGACCTCACCATCTACCAGTTAGCTAAGCCTTAACTGTGGGGATGGTCCCTCGCCATCCCATCCCTCACCTCCCACGTCCAGTTGGTTTCCAAATTCTGTTTATTCTTTTGAACCTCCTTCACACAGTTTGAATCTATCCCATCCTCTTCATTCCCCAGTGTTGTCAACTTGGTGTAGAATCATATTTATTTAACAATTGGATTATTGCAACATTCTCCTAACTGATTTTGCTGCCTCCTGTATCCTCTTGAACTCAGTCAGTGTTTACCACACTGTTGCTGGATTAATCTTTCTAGAATATAACTCTGATTCTGTTACATCCTAGCCTAAATTCCCTCCAAGTCCTCCCTTCCTTCAGTGTAACATCCACGCTCCTCTGCTGGCCACACAAGAGCATCTGTACTATTCCACTTCTGCCCTCCCCCCCCGACACCAGCCACACTGAGGGTCTTGAAAGCACCAGACTTCTCATTCCCTTTTTTTTTCCCCTCCGTGGTCTTCCCTTTGCCTCCTCACTCCCTGCTCTGCCTGGATAACAACTGTTTATCTTTCACAAGTAAGCACGGCCTCTCCTGACACGGCCCTGAATTCTGGGTCACACGCCTCACCCTGTGCTACGGCAAGCCCAGAACATACCGACCCTTCCAGTGGCTCTACCAGCCAAAAGAGCCCCAACAAGTGGCCTCCAGGGCTGCTAGCTGTGCTTGTTTCACCTAGACTGCAGCGGTCGGTGCAGCCTCTGTGGACAGACAGTGAAACAAGGAGGCCTGGTTCAGAAAGTGGGCTTGAATTCAAATGCACTTTGCCCCATCCGCCTTCCAGATTCAGTGGTCTGGCCTGAGCGCCAAAAGTTTGTCATAGAATTCGTATTTGACTATGTCCTCTTTCTCAGGCAGCCCTGGTCTCTTCCTGTATTTTATCAGGAGGGAAATGGAGAAAGTGTCCTTGAGGCTTGTACCTAGATGTGCCACCTCGCATCCTTGACCTTTTTATCTGGATCCAGAGGCAAGATAGGTATAACCAGGGACATACTGCTTTATGCTCCAGCCTGACTCCCAGGGAGCTGGGTGGAGTCTTCAGGGCCTGCCTAGTCCCACGTGGTGGATCTGGGGTCAGGCCTCGCTGCCCCGCTGCTGGTTTTATCTCCTTGTAATAGGCCACACCTGAGAAATCTCAGAGGTATACAGCAAGTCCTCAAGTTCTACCCATCATTTCATATGTTATTTCTGAAAAATTGATGATCGGGGGTTGCTGTACCAATTGCTTGGTGTGCTGAAATTTACTCTAAGCTCAGGATTATTCCATAGATGTCCGTAAAACTGTAACAGACCGTAGATACCTCCCCACGTGATAAATTCTGGCCCTCTGAATTTATCAAGCACCTGGAGTGGAGAGAGTAATTTACATGCCCAGGTGGAAGCAGGGCAGGAACCCACCAACCAGCAGTAGCATGGCGTGTGAACTGGGACGACACAGCCTGGTCGCATCTCAAGGGCCCCGAGGACCGAGACAGCATCGTTCTCATCTCTGACAGTGCAGTGTCCTTGGGAATGACCGGTGCTCATCAGAAAGGCACATTCCTTCCCCCGTGCCACAAAGGAGACCAAAAGCACAGACGTGAGGCAGGAGCAATGAGGAAAACAGCCCTTCGCAGTTTTTAAAGACATGAGTAAGAATTCGACTTGGCGGAGATGTCAAACCAGCGGTCTCTAAACACGCTCATGGCCTCTCCATGCTTTTACTCCCCTCCACCTGGGAAGCCCTCCTTCCTCTTCCTGTGCTTTCACTCCTCCCATAACTTCCCCTTCAAATCTTCCTACCTGCATGAAGGCTTCCTGCTTACAGTGGTCCACACTAACCTCTCCCTATTCTGTTCTACTGGACTTGGATACTTTGGCTGTTTTTGTCTTAAATGTTTCATGTTTCTTTGCTATCTAAAAAAAATAAGATATTTATTTTCCTGTGTATACACACATTAGTGTATGTATGCGAATGTGTATGTATATACATATATACATAGGTGTATATTTAGGGAAATATAATATTCCTTGGCATTTTGTACTATAAGTCTTGCATAGATCATTGAACTGGTAAACTAATGTGAATTATTTAAGATTGAGTGGGGGGCTTCCCTGGTGGCTCAGTGGTTAAGAATCTGCCTGCCAATGCAGGGGACACGGGTTGGAGCCCTGGTCTGGGAAGATCCCACATGCCGCGGAGCAACTAAGCCCATGCGCCACAACTACTGAGCCTGTGCTCTAGAGCCCGTGTGCCACAACTACTGAGCCTACGTGCTGCAACTACTGAAGCCCGCGTGCCTAGAGTCTGTGCTCCACAACAAGAGAAGCCACTGCAATGAGATGCCCATGCACTGCAACGAAGAATAGCCCCACTCGCCGCAACTAGAGAAAGCCCGCGAGCAGCAACAAAGACCCAACGCAGACAAAACTAACTAAATAAATAAACTTATTAAAAAAAAAAAAAGCTACCCATTAATTCTGACATGAAGAGGGCCAAAGACGTAACTCTGGAGAATGGTATGGATAATAAGGGAGTAGAAAGAGGAGCTGGAAAAGAGATTGCAGAGAGGCCAGAGAAGAGGAGGGAACCAGTCAAGAGTGGTATCTTAGAAAGCAAAGGGGGGAACTTCAAGGAGGAAACTGCCACGAGTGAATATTGTTCAATGGATTAGCACCAGGTTGGGATGCATCACTGATATTCGTGTCAAAACAACTTAATTTACTTTTTCAACAAAATTTATTGAGTGCCTGCAATTTGCCAAACCACATGGTTCCTGATCCAGTGGAGCTTAGAGGGTAATTACAATAGGAGGAGACATTTTTGAGCATTTACTTAGAAGCTAGGCACTGCTGAACCACTTTCTGTGCGTTAACCTGCTCACGTGATTCCCATAGCAACTCCTATGAGATGGGTGCTGCTATTCTTCCATTTTATGGATGGGAAGTCTGAGGTTGATAGGTGTTAAATAGCTGGCCCAGAGTGTGTGTATCAGTCAGGGTAGGTCAAATTATGCTGAAATAACACCTAAGTGTTTTAAAACAACAAGAAATTATTTCTCATTCACACAGTACATCCATCGTGGGTGGCCGGGAGCTCTACACCATCCTCACTTGGAGACCAGGCTGCACATCACACACTGGCTTTACAGCTTTCACATCACTGGCCAGAGTGAGCCACATGGCTTCAGCCAAGTGTGTGGTGGTGGTGGTGGTGGTGTGGGTGTCTAATTTTACCTTGAAGGAGAAAAGATCCGGAAATATTTGGGTGAACAGCAGCAGTGGCCGCCACAGTCAGGAAGTGGGAGCCAGGATTTGCACCCAGGCAGGCTACCTCCAGAGCTGACCTCTGACTCACCACGCTGCCTGGCCTTCCACTTACAGGTGGGGGCTGACCAGGACCACCGGGGAGAGAACCTCACAGAGGTAAGGGTCTTTCAAATTTTAGACCTCATGTAGGTCTCTTTTGACTCTGAAAGACTTTGACATCAATCCACCGGTTGTCTAAGTTGGCCTCTTATCCCCAAACACGTATTCACTTTGCTTCTCTACACTCAACATAGAAACAGACTGGAGCTATGACACCAGAACAGGGAGCTGGGAATTGCCATCTCTCAGGAGGGTTCATCCACTGGCAAAGCGGAAGCTCAGAATTCCTCATGGAGCATCTTGGCTGGAAGAGACTTTCAAGGTCATCTAATTTAAGTACCAATCCCCTGCTTTTGTCCTTCTTTGAGAGTTGGTCATCCAGGCTCCTCTGGAGCCATCTCCTGGGACGAGGAGCTCACCAAGTCCTCAGGCAGCCTCGCCTGTAATTGGGCTTCCCGGCTAGAAAGCACTTCTCCATAAAGAGCTGAAATGTGTATCTCTAAACTTCCTTCTCAGACCGCACACAACAAATCAGATTCCCTTCTCCCAAAAGCCCTTCACATTTTTAAAGATGGCTTTCATGTTCCCCCTGAGTCTTTCTCCTCCAGTTTGAAACTTTTCTCTAATTTGAAACACATTGAACTGCAAGTTCCATTTTTGTGACAACAATTGAGATTCTTCATGCAATTTAAGATGTTTCTTCTCTTCCTCTCCTCCTTCCTTCCCTCCCTCCTTCTCTCCACTCCTTCTCGCCCTCCCCACACCAATGCTAACAGAGTAAATCTGATTTAAAAGAGATAAATAAAAGGGGACTGATCAAATAATGGACACAGCTGTGGCAACTCGGTCACTTCCCCAGGTCAGAACTTGCACGGACCCAGTGTTCACCCACCCAGCTCTTTCTCTGAAGCCAGATATTACAAGCGAATGTATGTTTGCTGCCTCATCTGTGCCTACCTCACTGGGCTATTGAAGAATTAAAGGGAATAATCCATAAAGTGGTCTGCTCACTGTCTGATATATATTAAGAATAAAATGTTAGTTGTTACAAGTAATTAGGGCAATATTAGATAGCTTCTACCACTAACATAATACGTACAGATTAGTAATAATTACTTTTTCCTCATATCATTATGAAATATAGCATGCTATGTACATTCTGGACATATTTGCAAGTCACTGAGGCTTGACTATGTAAGTTATGTGAAAAACGTAAAAACATGACTAAAGAGCAGTGTATGGGGCCTTGAAGTGCACATTTTTTCTTTTGCTAGTGATTTGAATTAGCAATTCCTTCAGTCATGAATGATGTGAAGGACAGAGACTAAAACCTGTAGACTCTTGACTCTGTTAAATTAGAAGAGACTAATTAAAACTGAGCTAATGTTTTCTAGGTATTTAATTAAAAATAGTCAATATAGCAGAAATGCAAATTCCCCCTGTTGTTCAAAAACAAGGTGCCCTTGATATGGGATGGTATTTATGTATCATCCGAGAAGAGACTCTTTTATAGCTTAGATCAAAAGTCTCGTACGTGTTAAATTGTGGTGGGAGGCTAAAAGACCATTAGATCCAGTCGTAGAATGCCAGGTGGAGTTTTTAATTTTTGAAGTTTTAATTTTGAAATAACTTTAGACTTGTAGGAAAGTTGCAAAAAACAGTAGAAAGACTTCCCGAGTAGCTTACCCTTATGTAACTAGCTTATAGAACCGTAGGAAAATGATCAAAACGAGGGATTGATATCATTGTAACATTGATACAATGATACTAACTAATCTAGAGAGCTTATTTGAATTTTACCAGTGTTCCCTCTAAAGTCGTATCCCATATGGCATTTAGTTGTCATGTGTCTTTAGTCTCTTGTGATCTGTGACAATCCTCAGTCTGTCTTTGTCTTTCATGACTTTGACATTTTTGAAGAATACTTATTTTCCAGATAAAGAAACCAAGACCCAGAGAGCACCATACAGTAAGGTAATAGTAAAACTCTCAATGTGTATCTGTCTGATTTTTTTTCATAAATAGATAGAAGATAGGCAAGAATTTTTGGCAAGAATACCATCTAAGTAATACTGTACCCTTCTCGGTGCATGATATCAGGAGGTACGTGATGTCGGTACGTTTTGTCTTATCATTGGTGAAGTTAAATTTGATCACTTGATTAAGGTGGTAGCTTATATGTATCTCAAGTTTTATTTTTGCCTTTACAACAAATAAATATCTTCTAGGAAGGATATTTTGAGATTATGTAAATACACTGTCTCTCATCATGCAGCAAAAGCTACTGTGGAATTTGTCTAATAGTTACTTTCTATTTGCATCATTCTTTCTACATTTATTAATCAAATTCTACAATCTCTCCCATGCTATTTATTTATTTGATTATTTATTTATATCTGTATGGACTCATCAATATTTATTTACTCTGTAAGTTATAATCCACTACTATCATAATTTATTTTCTTGCTTAACTTGTTCCAAGCTTGACCACTGGGGGCTCCTTTAATTTGGTTCTGTGTCCTTTTGACACACCACATCATTTTTTGAGCACTTTCTCACTTTTGGCATCACAAAATGTTTCAGGCTCTGCTTTTGTTTTTTTCCACCTCAACCCTGGAATCAACTATTTTCCTAAGAACCCAACTTAAGTGCCTACCTGCAGTAAATCTTCTGAGCTCACCCTGAGAAGCAAACAGAAGCAGAATGGTGCTTTCCAAACAGTTTGAAGCATTGAAAATAGAGTGTAAAATTGGAACAGATCATTTTGGCTGACAATTACATTAGTCAGACACAAGTATCACACTCTATAAAAGTAGCAAAGATTGCACCATTTTACAGTAGCATCTTATTAATTCTGCATCTTGTAAATTGGCTTTGGATTAGGATAGTCTAATGTTTATTTTTGCTTTCACTTTGATAAATGAGCTCATAAACAAAGACCACAACAAACAAGACAGAAAGAAAATATTTACGTGACTTATGCACAATCAACACCACTCATTTTACAGATGAAAGACAAATATGTAGTTTATCAATAACCCTAATCGTTATGAAAACCAGGGTCTCTGCTTGATAATTATGTGAACAGTTTTATTGAATAAAAAGAAAAATGGATATGTACCTGTATTTGTTTCCTAGGGCTGCCATAACAAATGACCACAAACTGGGTGGCTTATAACAACAGAAATCTATTTTCTTACAGTTGTGGAGGCTAGAAGTCTGAAATCAAGGTGTAGGCAGACAGCACTCCTTCTAGAGGCTCTAGGGGAGAATCCCGCCTCATCTCTTTTGGCTTCCAGTGGCTCCAGCCTTGTCCTTCACAAACTCTTTCCTTCTGGACTAAGTGCATCAGCCACTTTCTGACGGTTTGTCTCAGGGCCTTTGTAACGCTGTTCCCTATGCTTGGAACACTCTTCCTCCCTCCCTCCCTCCCTCCCTCCCTCAGGTTTGGCGTTCTTGCTGTGTGTTCCTCCAGACCTGTACTTCCTCTGTCTCAATGTGCGCATGTGCCGTGAGCACAGGAGCCATGGCTCTTTTACTGTTACTGTGATGCCACACATGGGTACCCAGGGCAGTGCCTGGCACACAGCAGGTGCTTAATAAACATATTTTTCAATGAATAAATCAATAAAGAAGGAAAGAAATAAGGAAGGACAGGTGGAGAGTAGGAAGGCCAAGTTACTTTCTACATACTATGTGTACTAACTTAATTTTTCCAACAACCTGATCAGATAGGTCTTATGAACGGCATCTTCCTTTTATAAATGGTGAAAACAGAAGCTCAGAGAGATGAACGTACCCAACTGCTTTAAAACCTTTTTGGAACAATTACTTAGAAAGAAAGAAACTAAAAATAACTGTGCAAGAATGGCAGTGGTAGAAAAGTCTGGAAGGATAGCCACCACATATTACTGGAGTTGTCACTGAGTGGTGGGTTATGCTATTCCGTTTTGTTCTTCTTGTTTATCTGAGTGATTTTTAAGATAAAAAGATATTTAAAAAGTGAAGGCCAGCTGTATTTTGGGCTGGAGCACAGAGGGGTATAATCATCCCCTACGGAAAGGGTGAACGTCTGGAACACAGGATTGTCCAGGGTTGTAAGGGGAGGTTAGTTTAATATTCTCCATGTCTTGGAGTTGGGGGTTAGATCCCAGAGTCAGATGATTTCTAACTTCATTTTGTTTCCAGTATAAAATTGGAACGGTGTTTAGCCACTGATGATACACTTCGCTTATTTATCCAAGAAGAATCCGAGATGCTCTGTGTGTTTAAAGTTAGGCAGTCTAATTCTTGCTGCCAATTTTGCTTTGGAGCATCCTGAAGAGAATAGTATCTTCTCTCTTATATCACCATCAACAGCTACTTGTTTTGTGCTTCAGAGGGAAAAATAATCCTCCCTCAGTCCTCTTACTGCTTCTGGAATGAGCATAAATAACTTTATGCTTTTAGTTTTCTTAATGCTAAATTTTATTGAGAAGGATAAAGGTACAGCTCCCAAAGCTTTTCTGTTTGGCTCTGATTTACTTATTTGTGTTTCTTCCACAATTTTAACTGTTGGATTGAAGAGAAAAATCAGCAAAGTCCCTCTTATTATGGTGGGTTAACCAGGGGGCTTAGTGCCTGGTGGGGTTCCCCACACATTTTATCAACATGCAGTCCTTGATAAACCAAACCTGGGGGTCTGACTCATCCAACATGATTCCCTTCCTGGGGGAAGAGGAGACTTGTGATTCTGTCTTGCTGTTGTCCTCCAACCTGTGTTTGCTTCCTGAGGACAGCAGCTCTTATTTAGACTACAGAATGTAGCCTTGTTCTGACAATTTTTTTTTAACATCTTTATTGGAGTATAATTTATTTACAATGGTGTGTTAGTTTCTGCTATACAACAAAGTGAATCAGCTATACACATACATATATCCCCATATCCCCTCGCTCTTGTGCCTCCCTCCCACCCTCCCTATCCCACCCCTCTAGGTGGTCACAAAGCACCGAGCTGGTCTCCCTGTGCTATGCGGCTGCTTCCCACTAGCCATCAGTTTTACATTTGGTAGTGTATATATGTCCATGGCACTCTCTCACTTCGTCCCAACTTACCCTTCCCCCTCCCCGTGTCCTGAAGTCCATTCTCTACATTTGCATCTTTATTCCTGTCCTGCCCCTAGGTTCTTCAGAACCATTTTTTTTTTTAGATTCCATATATATGTGTTAGCATACGGTATTTCTTCTTCTCTTTCTGACTTACTTCACTCTGTATGCCAGACTCTAGGTCCATCCACCTCACTACAAATAACTCAATTTCGTTTCTTTTTATGGCTGAGTAATATTCCATTGTATATATGAGCCACATCTTCTTTATCCATTCATCTGTCGATGGACACTTAGGTTTCTTCCATGACCTGGCTATTGTAAATAGTGCTACAATGAACATTGTGGTACATGACTCTTTTTGAATTATGGTTTTCTCAGGGTATATGGCCAGTAGTGGGATTGCTGGGTCGTATGGTAGTTCTGTTTTTAGTTTTTTAAGGAACTTCCATACTGTTCTCCATAGTGGCTGTATCAATTTACATTCCCACTAACAGTGCAAGAGGGTTCTCTTTTCTCCACACCCTCGCCAGCATTTATTGTTTGTAGATTTTTTGATGATGGTCCTTCTGACCAGTGTGAGGTGATTCCTCACTGTGGTTTTGATTTGCATTTCTCTAATGATTAGTGATGTTGAGCATCCTTTCATGGGTTTGTTGGCAATCTGTATATCTTCTTTGGAGAAATGTCTGTTTAGGTGTTCTGCCCATTTTTGGATTGGGTTGTTTGTTTTTTTGATATTGAGCTGCATGAGCTGCTTGTATATTTCGGAGATTAATCCTTTGTCAGTTGCTTCATTTGCAAATATATCTCCCATTCTGAGGGTTGTCTTTTTGTCTTGTTTATGGTTTCCTTTGCTGTGCAAAAGCTTTGAAGTTTCATTAGGTCCCATTTGTTTATTTTTGTTTATATTTCCATTTCTCTAGGAGCTGGGTCAAAAAGGATCTTGCTGTGATTTATGTCATAGAGTGTTCTGCCTATGTTTTCCTCTAAGAGTTTGATAGTGTCTGGCCTTACCTTTAGGTATTTAATCCATTTTGAGTTTATTTTTGTGTATGGTGTTAGGGAGTGTTGTAATTTCATTCTTTTACATGTAGCTGTCCAGTTTTCCCAGCACCACTTATTGAAGAGGCTGTCTTTTCTCCATTGTATATTCTTGCCTCCTTTATCAAAGATAAGGTGACCATATGTGTGTGGGTTTATCTCTGGGCTTTCTATCCTGTTCCATTGATCTATATTTCTGTTTTTGTGCCAGTACCATACTGTCTTGATTACAGTAGCATTGTAATATAGTCTGAAGTTAGGGAGGCTGATTCCTCCAGCTCTGTTTTTCTTTCTCAAGCTTGCTTTGGCTATTCGGGGTCTTTTGTGTTTCCATACAAATTGTGACATTTTTTGTTCTAGTTCTGTGAAAAATGCCATTGGTAGCTTGATAGGGATTGCATTGAATCTGTAGATTGCTTTGGGTATTAACACTGGGTAATCAACATTTTCACCATGTTGATTCTTCCAATCCAAGAACATGATATATCTCTCCATCTGTTTGCATCATCTTTAATTTCTTTCATCAGTGGTTCTGACAATTTTTGAATCTTCCCCAGGAGAGAGAGAGAGATGGGGGAGAGATGGGGAGGAGAGAGAGAGAGAGAGAGAGGGAGACTGAGAGACCAAAATTTAAAGGAATTGGTTTACGTGATCATGGAGGCTGACAAGTGTAAAATCTGCAGGGTGGGCCAGCAGGCTGGAGACCCAGGGAAGAGGTGATGTTGAAGTTCAAGTCCGAAGGCCATCTGCTGGCAGAATTCCTTCTTGCTCATGGGAGACCAGTCTTTGTTCTGTTAAGGTCTCCAACTGATTGAATGAGGCCCATTCACACTATGGAGGATAATCTACTTTGCTCCAAGTTCACCAATTTAAATGTTAGTCTCATCCAAAAAACACCTTCACAGAAATACATAGAATAACTTTTGATTGAATATCTGGGCACCCAGCCGAGTTGACACAAAAAATTACCATCACGCCAGTTTTCCAGAGACCAGACTGAAGAGCATTTATTAACTGGTCCCACACTTCGTGTGTTCCCATGGGTCTCGAAGGAGGCCCAGGACTTGGCTGTCCTCTCAGCCCCACGGGGCTGACCTTCCACAGAACTTGCAGAAGCCCTTTGATCCATCTTGCTCTGAATCCTGACATCCAGGAGTGCACTGAAGCCTGCAATTCTGGTTTTCCCGCAGTGAGCGTGCAGGCTGGCCTTTTCTACCCACATGATGGGCTGATCGTCTTCTGAGGCTCACCTGTGTGTTCGTGAAACGCAGGCTTCACAGGCAGGAGCCGCCATAGAACGGACAGGATATTGTCTGAAGGAAGAGTGCATTTGCCTCAAGCTTCCTGCAGGGAAGCCAACTCATAATCTCACCAAATTGAAGGAATTGTAGACATAGAAGGTGATCCTCAGTCCTAGGGGTTAAATATTTTCCTGAGATAACCCAAAGATTGCTGATTTCACTGTGGACAAAATGATGGATAATCTCAATATCATAAAATAAAAGACTAAAAATGCCACCTCGGCCTGCTCTGAGAAAACAATGTGTACATAGTAACAGAATGCCTAATGTATGGGGGAGATAAGTGTATCATGGCAAAGAGAAATGCATTGTTTGTCAAAGACTTTGAGAACTAGATGCTTCACAAGACTGGGATATTGTCTGCAAAACTACTGGTACATTATATGATAGTCTTAGAAATATCCCACACGATGTTCATCAAAGGCCAAAGTCCTATAGTCTTTGCATAAGAACACATTAGTACTTCGTATGGGTATAGCTCAAGGGATTTCTGTCACTTGGGTGAGGAAAGGCAAAATACGGGCATAGCTCAGAGATACTGCAGGTTTGGTTCCAGACCACGGCAATATAGTGAATACTGCAATAAAGCCAGTCACACAATTTTATTGGTTTCCCAGTGCATGTAAAAAGTTGTTTCCACTATACTGTAGTCTGTTAAGTGTGCAATAGCAATTATGCCTAAAAAAAACAATGTAGCTCCTTAATTAAAAAATACTTTTTGCTTTTGCACAGGCAAAGGAAACCACTGACAAAATGAAAAGAATGGGAGAAAATATTTGCAAATGATATGACCTGTAAGGGGTATAATATCCAAATCTATAAACGACTCAATATCAAGAAAAAAAATTTTTTTAAATGGCAGAAGACCTGAATAGACATTTTTCCAAAGAGGATATACGGATGGCCAAGAGGCACCTGAAAATAAGTTCAACATCGATAATCCATCCCAGCAGGAATGGCAATCAAAGCCACAATGAGATATCACCTCACACCTGTCAGAATGGTTTATTGTTCAAAAAGACCACAACATAAGAAACGTTAGAGGATTTGGAGAAAAGGGAACCTTCATGCACTGTTGGTGGGAATGTAAATTGATGCAGTCATATGGAAACATATGGAGCTTCCTCAAAAAACTGCAAATAGAGCCACCATATCATCCAGCAATTCCTGGATATATATATAATCCGAAGGGGGGAAAAAACCCACTAATTTGAAAAGACACATACACCCAGTGTTCATAGCAGCATTATTAGCTGAGGTATGGAAGCAACCTAATTGTCCATCAACAGATGAATGGATAAAGAAATACGGTGTGTGTGTGTGTGTGTGTGTGTGTGTGTATATATATATAAAAATGGAATGGTTTACTTATAAAAAACGTATGAAAATTTGCAGCAACATGGATGGGCCTAGAGGGTATTATGCTTAGTGAAATACTATGTGTTTTCACTTATATATGGAATCTAAAAAATAAAACAGACGAATGAATATAACAAAACAGAAGCAGACTCACAGATATAGAGAACAAACTAGTGGTTACCAGCCAAGAGAGGGAAGGGAGCAGGGGCAAGATAGGGATAGGGGATTAAGAGGTACAAACTACTATGTATCAATATATAGTAAATAAGCTACAAGGATATATTGTACAGCCAGTGAATATAGCCATAATTGCTAAAAAAATGCTAACCAATCATCTGACACAGCAAGGTTGTCACAAACCTTAAATTTGTAAAACACATATCTGTGAAGTGCACTAAAACCAAAGTGTGCCTGGGAAGAAATTTGTAAATGATACTTTAATTCTAAATTTAGCTTAAGATGTCTGCTTGCAATGGGGGGAAAATAAGCATTTTTCCCTGAATTAACCTGATTCAATATTCACTTCTGACTGGCTATTTCAAACAAACCTTAATGCCGTGAATCGCAGGCAGAAGGACACGAGGGGAAAAATAGCAAAACATGGGCGGTTGTTCCCCCTCCATCTGGGCTCCCATAGCCTTTCTCAAGTGCTTCTACTTGAGGGTCTTGCCATCTCACTTTTGTTACTGTTTATGTGTTTTTCTCTCTGATCAGACCCATCACGGTGCCTGGCGCATACCAGACTCTCTGTATGTGTCAGTTGATGAATAATGAGTGAATAGCCAGTATGTTAGGGTCTGCTGTTTCTCTTTAAACATCACCAAGGGAGAAGATGGGTATAGTAAGGAGACAAATTACCTCAGGAAGCATTTTATTAGAAACGGTATTGAGAAGGAAACAGGTGAACGAAAGAAAAATGCAGGCAATGTGCAAGTCCAGTTGGCTCCATTCCTGAGATCCTTCTCATTCTGGATGATTTTCTTGGGGGCTGGCCTGGCTCTGGTCTTTTCTTCTCTCTTCATCAGATCTTCTAACACCTCTGCAAGTTGGGACTACTTCCAAGGAAGCTTGGGAATTTTTCTTTGTAAAATTTGGGGATCTAGCTCTAACTATAATCTGAAGGGTTCACCTATGTTTTGGCAAACAGCATGCCAACATTTGGCACGGTGGTTTTTGGAGCCTGTCTGGCTGCCCCAGGGCCCTCGGTATCATGGTGATCTGGGGTTGTTGGGAAACCATCCTGAGATAGTTTGGCTGATATACAACCAGTCATTCTCCTGAATTGGTGACCTTTGGAAATCACTGAGCAATTGTAGGGAGCAATAGGTTCTCTTTTGATCATCGAAAGCCAACCTGATTTCACACAACGTTGTAATGTTAGTGCTTTAGCAGGTAAAAGGGATGCTCAGCGTATCAAAACATAACACACAAAATATTTTTTCTCCTTCACATCTATGCCTTAGCACATCCAAATTCTGTATTGTACCACCAGTCCATACTTGAAGAAGATCAACAAGGTCTGTTCCTGCCATTGTAAGATCTCTGAGATGGGTGGAAATGGTGAATACACGCCAGAATCCGTTCCAAAGACAACTCGTATAGAATACATCTCTTAAGTTCCAAGGTGATTCATCTGGGTTGCACTTTATAGGGTTCAGAAGATCAGAAGATAGGGTTGGGTAACAGCAACCTGTCATTGAAGATAAGTGAATGTTGACGACAGAGTGAATGGGGGGATGAGAAAGGCAGAGAAGAGTCCGTTGGCAGTGCTCCGAGGCATGCAGTATATTGTTCCTTTCTGAGAAGTGCCTGCCATCTGGCTTCTTTTATACAACAGACTTACCGTGCAGTGTCACTACGCCTTACAGAGTAATCTTTGCATGAATTCTGAGTAGGTGCCATAGTAAATTATGTATAACCAGATTTAAAAGAAATTCCTCATAATTGAAATATGGAATCATGTTAAACCTCTTATTACTCCAAAAAGGCTTATACAGTTAAACCACATTTCTCTCTCCTTTGAGATACTGTCCTATCCTCTATCCTCTACAATTGTGGAGTGATTAATATAGTTAGAGAATGGGTAACCGTGAACATTTAAGAGAAGTATTATAATATTAATGTTGCGACATATTCGATGAAGGTCTCATGTTATATTCTTATTTTCTCTTCGAATTTTTGCAACTTGCATTTTGACACACAGTCCCCAATCCATTAAAATTTAAACTCTAATGACATGTGTAATACATTTTTTCCTGCAAGTTTTGGCCTTAAAGATGAATTTATTTCTTGGGCACTCGCATGCTATGCTTTTGGGAGTGGAGATGCTGCAGTCTTTCTGGAAGGCAGTTTGGGAACGTGTAACAAAAGCATTAAAATAAACGTGTACTTTGACACAACAGTCCTACTTCTAGGAATTTAATCCATGGAAATGATCAGAGATGAGTACAAAGATTAAGCAACAAGGATGTTTGTTGCAGAATTCTTAATACAGGTGAAAAACTGTAAACAACTCTAGATGTCCAAAAATAGGGAAATCGATTACACCAATTATGAAAACATCATAATTATTTATGGTGCAATGAGTTATTATGTACCTTTAAAAATCATGAGAAAAATTTGAATAATATATTGCTAAATGGAAAAATTATAATATAGAACGTGATATCACAATTTTGTTTAAATTTATGTGTATGTACCGAAAACAGATTGAAAATATAAATGTCAAATAGTAAGCCATGGCCATCTCTGAGTAAACGACTTATCAATGAATGACTTTCTTCTTTGGTCTCTTTAATAGTTTATAAACTTTCTATAATGAAATGGATCATTCCTTCATGGAGGATAAATGCTAGGATAATGCTAGGGAAGACCCCCAAGAAGCCAGACAGCCAAGGGTTAAACAAGATTTCACACATAGTTGCTCTACTTTTGCTGCACAGGGTAGAGTACATGAGTGATGGCGGAAGGAACCAAAGATCAATGAATAGTATCAATTAGGCATTCTGGAATAGGACCCAGCCTAGGAACTCTCCAAAGACAAAGAGGAAGAACTAGTCTCTGGGAACCCCCAGTGAAATGAGTGAGCCGAACTGCACCTAAAAGAGACTTACAGAACCCAAACAAAAGGATAGAGATTGAGGAAGAAGTGACAAAGGAATAAGAAGAGATCTCTAAGGAAATATTTCTTGGGGCCTGCCAGGAGCCAGGATCCTGAGAGGCCATCCACCCCCAGAAGGCAGGTGTCACCAACCGTGAGACCTAGGGGGGCCAGGTGGGCAGTGTATGTGGGGCAAGAAGAACTGGCCGGGAGAGTCTGGGGTATTGGGGGTGGGGTTTAATGCAGAGTTGCTGGAGCTTCTAGTCTTTCAGAGTAAGCTTGAACTTCTAAGTGGAATCTCCTAATTTTATAAGTGCTGGCACATTAAAATTAAAAAAAAAAATAATAGGCTTTATATTTTTAGGGCAGTTGTAGGTTTATAGAAAAGTTGAGCAGAAAGTAGAGTTCCCATATACCCTCTTACCCCTGCCCCCCAGTTTCCCCTATTATTAACATCTTGCATTAGTGTAGTATATTTATTACAATTGATGAGCCAATATTGATACATTATTATTAACTAAAGCCCACAGTTTACATTATGGTTCACTCTTGGTGTTATACATTCTATGGGTGTTGACAAATGTGTAATAATGTGTATCCAGCATTACAGTATCGTACAGAATAGTTTCACTGACCTAAAAATACTTTGTGCTCAACCTATTCATTCCTCCTTCTCTCTCCCTGAACCCTGATCTTTTTACTGTCTCCACAGTTTTGCCTTTTCCAGAATGTCATGTAGTTGTAATCATATAGGATGTCGCCTTTCCAATTGGTTTTGTTCACTTAGCTGTATGCATTGAGGTCCCTACATGTCTTTTCATGGCTTGATAGATTATTTGTTTTTATTGATGAATAGTATTCCATTTTATGTACGTACTACAGTTTGCTTATCCATATACTTATTGAAGGGCATCTTGGGGGCTTCTAGTACCTTTTTTTTAAAGACAGCTTTATGGAGGTGTAATTGGCATATAATAACCTGCACATATTTCAAGTCGAAAATTTGATGAGTTTTCACACACCTATATACCAGTGAAACCACTGCCAAAATCAAGATAATGAATATGTCTATCACCCCCAAAGGTTTCCTTATGCCCCCTTTGTAATCCCTTCCTCATACCCCTACCTGCCACCCTGTCTCCAGGCAAACACTCATCTTTCTGTCACTTGAGATTAGTTTGCATTTTCTAAACTTTATATAAATGAAATCATGCAGTGTAAACGCTTTTTGTCTTGCTTCTTTCACTCAGCACAAGTGGGGGCAGGTATTTCCCCTGGATTCTGTAGAAGTCTAAATTTCAAGAAGCTGGCATGTCTCCTGAGGATGGTAACTAAGAAGATGCAGCCAGAGATTTGCCCTAGTGTCAAATGTCCCCTCATGCAGTATCTCCTTATACACTATATTAGTTATGAAAATAGCCCAAACTGTTCTTTCCTTCAGAGTCATGTTGCAAAAGAGTCTCCGCTCTCATTAGTCCACACACGCAGCATTTTCACAATCTGATGCAATGAGCCGTCCAAGCACAACGCCCTGCCCTCCCCCCATACTGCCACTCCCTGTGACTGCTGTGTTTTGATAGGACTGACGTGGTTTTGATGGAGTGAAGCTTTCAGCCTTCCTTCGCTCTCTGTTTTAACAACTGCAAATTATGGAGAAGCGTTTTTGACATATAATTACATGGAGGATAAAAGTAGATTATAAAAACGTGTATTCTATAATACAGTTTGATTTAAAAAAGACTATTGAAGGAATGACTCATTACATTCCTCTGGAATGATAAACAGCAAAAGAGTAATCAGAATTACTTCTGGATGGTAAGATTATGAGTGATTTAAATTTTCTTCTCCGTACTTTTCCATGTTTTTCAAATTTTCTGAAATGAATGTGTGTATTGTTACCAGAAATAGTGTGAAAAATATTTATATTAAACCCCAAATTTGGGCTTTTGATTTGCAAGAAATTACCAAGTTATTTGGAGTAAGTTCCCACGCCCAACTAACTTGAACCCTAATGTTAGGGGAACCACTGACTGAAACTGCCCACCTTGGCCAGGCACCACAGTAACCATTTGTATGAGTTATTTTATGACAGAAGATCCTGGCAAGGAACACAGAACTAACAAGCCACCACCAACCGGAAGAATTCGGGA
This sequence comes from Balaenoptera musculus, assembly GCF_009873245.2. Lineage (NCBI taxonomy): Eukaryota > Metazoa > Chordata > Mammalia > Artiodactyla > Balaenopteridae > Balaenoptera > Balaenoptera musculus. Next base: position 64,173,905 of record NC_045802.1, on the reverse strand, counting down.
AAGGTCAAAAGGAGACGCCAGTCCGTATGTCCTACCAACCTCCCAGAGTCCTTCTCGCTAGAATCCATCTTGGCTGAGTGATGCGTGTGCCACCAGGAAGGACCCTGAGTCAGAATGATTGGCCAGAGACAACCCAGAAACTAACCCCATCACCATAAAACTTGAGACTTCGAGCCACGTGGCAGAGAAGTTCTCCTGAATTCCCTTACCCTCCTGCTCTCCACCCGGGTGCCCCTTCCCAATAAAGTATCTTGCTTTGTCAGCACATGTGTCTCCTGGGACAATTCATTTCCAAGTGTTAGACAAGAGCGCACTCTCAGGTCCTGGAAGGGGTCTCCCTTCCTGCAACACTAAGGTAGCAATAGTCACTGTTTATCATTCATTCACTTATTCCTCCAGCAGACATTTATTACTCAGTTACTACGTGTTAGACTCTGTGGTAGATATTGGATACAAAGATGAACACAATAGTAATCCCCTTCCCTTGGAAAGATCCCTCTTCAGCTGATTAGTTATTCAGATCAGTGTACTGATTTGAAGAGGTCGGTCAAGTTGGGGGTTGGGAGGCGGGTGGTGGTTAAGAATTCAACTAGGAAGTTGGTTTTGAAAGAGAAGGAGAAGTGTATTGCTTTTGGTACTCAAGACTGTGGAATCCATTCCAGTGACAAATGTCATTCAGCATGATTGTATTAGCGCCTCCATCAGTGAACTGGGAGGGTCATTAAATACTTGAATGTAGTAGGAACTGCGGTTCTGCCAATGTGTTTTCTGACTCCATTATTCTAGAGATTTTTTAAAGTTAACTTCTTACTTTACAGTAATTGTAGACTCACATGCAGTCGTAAGAAATAGTACAGAGAGATTCCATGTGCCCTTTACCCAATTTCCCTCAATGGTAACATCTTGCAAAACTATATTATAATATCACACATTCTCAGGATTTTAATACCTAGGAAAATGAAGAAGAAACCGGTCTGGCTCCTCACCAAACTTCATATATAGCTGGTACCTCTGCCATTCTTGGCAGGATTCTGCAACATTGGCTTTTTCTCTTACACTTTAGTAAAGGCCTCTCTGAAGATAGATTTTTTTTCTTTATATCTTAAAATATTCAAGTATTTCCTTAAAGGATTACATTCAAGTATTTCCTTAAATTAGATTATTTTATTGAATGAAGTTAGTATATAAATGTGAAGGAACAGCTTTTAGTCATCAGGTTATGGGGGCCCTGTGAACAGAAAACTTAACCTATGAACAGTAAGGATGTTTGTAGCCATGGGAGGAAGACTGATGGAAAGATTGTTCCCAAAGCAGACTATTGAGCAGTGCACAGTCTCAAAGGGGCCTTCACAGGGGCATCTGGAAGTGAATGCAATCTCCAGCCACAGTGCCATATACAAGGAAGCTTCTATTGCTTCTACAAGAAGAGGAGCAGCTGTGTTCAGAGATTCGAAAGACTTAAGTTCAAGGGAAAAATCTGAGAGGGGAAGAGATGGAAAGTTTTCCCAGGAGGAGCCCAACCCACCTCCCAACTCAGAAGGAAACAAAGGAGCTCCCTGGACCTTTCCATAGAGATGGAGGGGCCAGTAAGTCAGGAGACCATCTGGATGTTCAGCTGATGAGTTTATCCTTTAAGGCACAGTGCTTCCCTGTTCTCATTCATAAATTCATTTAATAAATATGACTGAGCACTTTTTATCTGTCTGTCCCTAACTGTTGAGTTGGCAGAAAGATGAGAATTGAGTGACTTTTTTGGGTTTTTTTTTTTGAGGGTGTTGCATTTTTTTAAAAATATTTATTTATTTATTTTGGCTGCTCTGGGTCTTAGTTGTGGCACGTGGAATCTTCATTGAGGCATGAAGGATATTTTAGTTGTGGCATGCGGGATCTTTTTAGTTGTGGCATGTGGACTCTTAGTTGCAGCACGCGTGTGGGATCTAGTTCCCCGACCAGGGATCAAACGCGGGCCCCCTCCATTGGGAGTGTGGAGTCTTACCCACTGGATCACCAGGGAGGTCCCAAGAGTGACTGTTAAATAAAAGATACTTGAGACAAAGATGAGAGGGAAAAAAGTGTCCATATCAGGAAAGAGATATCTTATATTTTACTCATCCTGGTTGCCTAGTGTCAGGAAAGAGCACTGTACTATGAGTCAGGAGACTGAGGCTCTGTCACTGACTAGCTCTGTGATCTTGGGTAAGTTATTTTTGACTCTGTGTGGGCATTGGTTTTCTTAGATGATTGGTCCAAACAGTTTTTAAACTTCTCATCAGCTGAAATGAGAAGGAATCTTTTCCAAAGACGGCGTCAGGCACCATGGTTAGATGCTTTTGGACAGCAGTGATAAAATAATGAGCTTCGTATAAAGTATCAGATTCAGGTCAAGTATTTTTTGAAGATTTATTATTTTATTTTATTTTTCTTATTTTTAATGATAGAATTCATCTTTGTCGGCTCTTGAAATTAATGAGTTGCCTCAAGTCTGGTTTCCCCGGTCTCTGTGGCTTATTTAAGCTTTGTCCACACATATATTTGTTATAATTAATGATGGAGATTCCTAAATTCTAAGGCTAAGAGAATAGCGTACCTGTAAACATAGCACATCATCATTTAATTAATTCAGCAGAATCTAGGAAAGAACAGTTCTCTTCATTTCTGGGTAGTAATATTGCATAATAGATAAGAATATTTTCCATGTGATGAAATTAGAAGTATTGATTTAGTTTCCAGAGGAAACATATTATGAAAAGGACTTATAATTAGATTCTTGGATTAGATGTGTGTATGTGTGTAAGTGTGAATGTGATTTATAGATGAGGAAACTGAGGCTGAGAGAAGATAACTACTTTGTCCAAGGCCATTGAATTCGTAAGTAGCAGGACCAAGACCAAGAAAACAAATCTGTGATGTGCCAAAGCCACATTGTTTTTACTACTTACAGGAAGTTCCTTCATATAGTGTCATCCTCACAAGTACCCATCATTCTAAATTTTTTAACTTAAATTTTTAAATTTATGATTAAAAAGTAAGTACTACATGTGAGTGGTTCAATATTCAAAATGTACAAAAATATAGAATGAAAAGAAATCTCCTTTTCTCTCTGGTTCCCCAGCTCTTTAGACCCCCTTCCCAGAGAAAGCCACTCCACCAGTTTCTTGTGTATATTCTATACATTTACACACACACACATACACATACACTCCCTCACTGTGTTAGCATAGTGAATTCACAGTTATGTATCTTATGATTTTCTCTTGACATTATATTTTGGTGATCCTTGCAGATCCCAAACTGTCTTAATTGTACATTTATAAACTATGGTGGATCTGTTAGTACTAAAATTGTGTTAAAAATTTACATTTTCAGGCCATACAACCTCTTACAAATCTATAGGTGGTATTTGCTGGGTTTCTTCAGAAGTGGGCAGAAAGGGGAGTGAATCTCTCCCTTCCACAGATCTGTATTTTGAAGGGGGAGTAGCTATATTACTTACCCAAGTCAGTCATTAAATTATAGAGGTACACATAAAAAAATCCATATTGAATACCCATTACCAGGATGAAGGATAAAAGCCAAAATGATAAAATAAAGATTAGAAGGCACAAGTGTGCATAACAAGGAACTGAGATGGATATAAAGATGAGTGATGCAAAATCTGAAATTAAAAAACCTGTTTGGTGTATAAACACAGCCTTAAGAATAGACTATCAAAAAATACATGCAAGAGGGAAAAAATGCATCCAACCAAAATAACAGAAACCACACAGCCCGTTTCTAACCCTTGATTCCTCTGAAGAACAATTCACACCACGAAGAAAAGAAAAGCTTTTAGATGTAGAAAGTAAAACCCTTATCAGGACAGATGCCCAGCATTTAGGAAACAATTTGGACACAGGGGAAAAAAGTAATCTCTTTTCCCCATGATGTGTCTGCAGAAAATAGATCAAAAAGCATCAGACAGAGGAGTCCAGCAGGGCTAAAAACAAGGAGGATTTTCACATTCAGGGGCTTGGAGAAGGAGCAGGCAACTCGCTGACAAGCAGAAGAAAGATGCAGATGATTGATTTCTCTGTATTAATCTTAGCTATGGCTCTAAAATGTTTACCACCCCATTTGATTGCTTACCAGGCTCTGAGCCATCTCTTCCTCCTTTGAACGTAGCGAAGGCATGGTTTGCATCCTACCTCCAAAGTTTTTCATGTCCACCCTGCATCGTCCACAAATTCTCTAAAGAATCGTGCACTGAGTCCTTTTTACGTGCAAGATCGTACTAGATGCTGAGATGCAAAATCAAAGTATGCAGAACATCAATTTTCATTCAGATTCTTGCCTCAACTGTAAAAGAAAAGGGTAAAAATATATTGCTTTCTGATAAGGCACTTTTCTACTCAGATTATTTCCCTCTGTGATATACAGCTGCCTCTCTTTACTGGCTTTCAGAACATTGCATAGAATAGTCCTTGATTTTATGGCTTCCGGTGACAACAAATGGTCTCAATGCGCCCATGAGGTATTTCCTCCTGGATTCTGCTCTTTGGTTTCTAGCAAAGACTTTCCTTTTTGTAAATAAGGCAATGTTTAATTACAGCCATACTCATGATCTGAGATCTTCTAGGCTTATGTCCTTAGATGTCTGATTACTTACACCAGCTTCTCAGGAATTCTTTTTGAATTCTTCTCTAAGCCTCGGCTTGCTTACAAACAACTTGGCTGGGAGTTTATTACTGTTGGACTTACACAGAAATGTATGTGTGCATCTATACATCTCTCCGCCTCCTTTTTCAAGGAACTTGAGATAGACTGGAGAAATACATAAATTTGCAAAAGGATAAAATAAGAATTTCCATATCTAGGAACACATGGGAAGGCAAATATCAAACAGAACACTGTGTGAATCAGTTGCTAGACATGGGGCTATGAATTTGGTTCTAAGCGTCATAAGTGGTCAAGGCAAAGAAAGAGACACTATCCTAAGATTCATAGGATCTAAAAGTTCAGGACAAGCTAGTTGCTACGGGGAAGCACCGTTTTTCTGGAAATTGAACCCTGAGAGAAATCTCTCCCATGGATCCTCATAAAAATGACATTGTGATGTATATGAGATGATACAAAAACTCCTTACAAGTTTCACATGATATTTTGCGATGACATGCCTTCATGTAGGCTTATGGCTTGATACTAAAAGATAATTCAGTTAATGTAATGGGAGGAGGGACCCCACATTATTACTTTAGCTAGGCTCCTGTATCAAGATGAGGATTTCTTAACTCTATTCTGACCTGCTTAGGGCTTCCATCTAGGGTAGCAATATTAAAGCACAGAGAGGAGGAGGCCACGTCCTATGGCAGAGATTAGAATGATGTGGCCTCAAACCAAGGCAGCTGAGGAATGGCAGCAGCCGCTGGAAACTGGAAGAGGCAAAAAGGATGCTCCCCTAGACCCTTCAGAGCGCGCAGCCCTACCGACACGCTGCGTTTAGACTTCTGGTCTTCAAAACTGTGAGAGAATACGTTTCTGCTACTTCAAGCCACTCAGTTAGTAGAAATTTATTAAGGCAGCCCGAGGAAATGAACACACATGGAATATTTCAGTTGACTTGATTCCAGCATTTCCTTTGGAGCCTTGCTTTATTCTGACCCAGTGATTCTCACCTCAGACTGCACATTAGAATGGCTTAGAGAACTTAGAAAAAATGCTGACGTCTGGGCCACACCCTCAGAGGGTCCACTTCAATGGGCTTGGGCTACAAACTGGCAACGGTGTACAGTCAGAGTTGAGAACATACACTTCTGTGTTAAGTCCAACATTTAATTAGTCGCGGCAACTTAATATCATAGGGGTGACACAGAAGTACATGGGGTGGGAACAGCTGTATAAAAATGTTTTTCAGTTAGGAATTTGCTTTGGGACATGACATTCTGTATCTTCATGCCCAAATAGAAAGCATTCTTAGACACTGTCTGAAGCAGTTTTGCATGAGCTGTCTGCACAGACCCTTATGGCACTAAGAGAGTCCTGTTTCCACCGTGAGGAGGGAGTGTGGATGCTCTCACAGGTAGCCACCGCTGCCCATCTGGACGCTCCCCTCGCTGCCTCTGGAAGCACTGGGGAGGCATTGCCTTCTAGACTGAAGCTGGACAATGCTTAACTTTAACATAAATCAAAAGACGTCACTTGTAAGTCCTTGCTCCAAATTGTCCCACTGCCTCTTGACAATTAAACAATGACAATTTTGAATTTCTGGTGGCATGGTACTTTGTGTAATTAAAAAAAAAAAAATCTGCTGCAGATACGTGCTGAATAGGAGAATAGTACCTTATTATTTGGAGGGAAGAGGGTCCTTCATTGTGAATTGTGGAACAAAGCAATTCCTTGTTCGTCAGCCCTCAATAAATGTTTCTTTATTTGTGAAGTTGTGTGATGGCCTGTAGTGGTTTTTTGCGCACGTCAGGGCGCAGTCAGGAGTGAGCTGCAGTTAGCAGTGGGGCTGGTCTATCAAGGGCCTTTGACGACGAGCTCACTGCATCTATTGACTCCCCAGGAAGTCTGAGGTCACAAGCTTGGCTGGAGCACATGAGCCCAGATAATGAAGATGGTTTGGCCTTCTTGAAACAAAGCCAGAAACTTTATCTACTTCATTGTGCACTTTGGGTCATGTGCTAACGATTAGGATTTGTCTAATACTAAGCCCCCTAATGAAGGCTTCTCCCAGCCCTTACACAAACCCCACAAGGCCCCGTGATTTGGCAAGCCAGGCAGAATAAAGGCGAAACGGCGTTTGGCTTTTGAACTGAGTTCAAGGCAATTAAAGCCATGGACTAAGGAGGAAAGGAGGGGGTTTAGAAATACCAGTATAATAAGTAGTATGACTGAAGCGCTCCGTCAATTAACTCAATTAGACAAAGCCTGATTTCACGGGGGAAGGCGGTGAGAAGCGCTACCCTCATTAAATCTGGCCATTAGAGGTGCTTCTAATGGAATTAACTTTGTTTTAGTGGTCTGAGTCACAAAGCAGTCTGTGCATGTGCACGTACACACGTGCACACAGGCAGGTTCTGTAATTTTTGTGGGTCTTTTTTTTCAAGAGGCGAGGAATAGAACGCGAAACAAAAATATACCCCCCGAACCGCAAATCCCCAAAGGAAAAAAATCAAAAACCGGGTGAATGCTCAAGAGCTCAAGAGTGGAAGACGAGGAAGCAGCAGAGAGGCGAGGAGTGGAAGGCGAGAGACAGTCCTCCTGATTGTAAAGCCATGAGCCCCCTTCGATGGGGGCTTCTGCTCGGCTGCCTGGGCTGCGCGCTCCCGCCGCGGGTGCGGGCGCAGTTCCCCCGCGTCTGCATGACGGTGGGCAGCCTGCAGGCCAAGGAGTGCTGCCCGCCGCTGGGCGCCGACACGGCCGACGTCTGCGGCTCTCGGGAGGGCCGCGGCCAGTGCGCGGAGGTGCAGACCGACACCAGGCCCTGGAGCGGTCCTTACGTCCTGCGCAACCAGGACGACCGAGAGCGGTGGCCGCGGAAGTTCTTCGACCGGACCTGCAGGTGCACAGGTGAGGCGGGCGGGCGGACGTGCGCATGCGCCCAGCTGGGTGGGGGGCAGGCCCGCTGGGAAAGGAGCCCCTTCCAAGGAAGAGATGGGACTCTTGAGATGCTTAGACTAGGCTTTGAAAAGCAAACCAAGTTGGTCCATCGTAGGCAGGGAACTGAGTAAGGCTGATGTCTTGGTATACTCTTCACACCCTTTGTATGTCTAGGTATGAACCCTAAATAAATATTCCGTGGGCCAAGCTTGGTTAAAGGAACGTATGCCGACACACCATGGGCTTGTCTGTTGGAGGGGGAAGCTAAAGAGCCCAAGAGTCAGCTTTGAAACTCAGAGCAAGTCCTTTCAAGATGGATTCAGTGCCCTCTCCTTCTGAAATGGGTTTGCACTTGTTGAAGAGGGTGGTGGGTGAGGCGTGGCGTCTGGAAGACAGACGTTGAGGGTAGGTGTTCTGTAGTCCGAGTCTCAGCGTTCCTAATGATTTGAACAGGTCTCAAGCAGGATACGTCTTGCTCGTGAAGGTTATGACTGGGTTGTAATTTTGCCAGCATCGGAGAGATGTGGCATGACAGAGCTTTCTCCGCGAGCTGAAGAAGAGAGGCTGGTTATTAGATAAAAATGGCTTTTCTCACTCTTACCTGGGTTTGATGTGAGCGTTTCAAAATTTGCTCAGTGTCTCTCTTTTAGACCTTGGTCTCTCTTATTACCTGGTTCTTTGAAATCTCTGTGCACTTCTTAATCCTCCGGCACTTCTGAGCCATCTCAAATCCTCTTTAGCGGGCCTCCCCTCCAGTGTTCAGCAAACATGCACAGCAGTGATAACACTCAAAGCCTGGCAGGGCATGTGGAACACAAAAAACATAAGCCGTAACTTTAGCAAAGCCCTTGGAAACTGTTCTACAGTGTCTAGCTGCACAAGAGTTTTTTCCTTTTGAAATTATGTTTTTATTGATGTTCTTATATGATGCTGGAACATAGGAAAATACAGATAATTGAGCTATGTAAGGACATAAAAAGGTAAACTAAGGGAATGTACAAAGGGCTGTGATGTTGATGTAGGAATGATATCAGATTTTTTTAACTTAAACAAATTCTGAAACTTTTTTATACAGTGGATAAACAAGATGCTACTGTATAGCACAGGGAAATATATTCAATATTCTGTAATAAACCATAATGGAAAAGAAAAAAAATTCTGGCTTTATAATCATTTTGTAGTCATATTGTTAATTCTGTGATTCAAAGGAACTGTTTTGTCTTGGGGTATTATTGTGACAAAAAGTTTTTAATAGCATGTTGAATATATACTGTTCATTATTTTCTAAGCTAGTTGAGCATTTGCTTCTGTAGACATTATCTTGTAGATTCTCATGGTTTTTCAGTCTAATGAGATGCAGCAGGTTTCATATTACTTGTGGGATTGGAAACCACACTACACAGTGACTTCTTTGTCCATGACTCAAAAATTCTTCTAGAAAACTTATTTCCAGGTCAATTAATGATAGAGTACCACAAGTTACAAAGGTTGGGAATCTCCATTTTATAGAATCCTGGGGGCAGAAGACATTAGGAACTCAGATATAACTGTTAACTCTCCTTATCACCATCTACTCTATATTTCTGACCTGACTAGCAAGTTTTTTAAAAAGTGGAGATGGAAGGAATCAAGGATGGCAGAATAGAAGAGATAATTGCAGTCTCCCTGTTCTGAGGGAATGGTTATAAATATTCCTCTAGAAGTGGCAGTAAATTAGGGTCACAGTGACCTAAGTTGTCTCCCTCCTCCAGGATTTGATCTGTCTAGACTCATTCAGGACCATAGCTCTTTCCATCCCAACTTTGGATGGCTCCACTCATGTTGGCTAGATGGTCTTTTTCTTTGAGCCTCAGGGTACCAGGCTATGTCCTTAGTGACTGAGCTGGACAGCTATTTAGTATACATAATAATCACCGTGATGTGTCATATGCCTCAAAGCAAGACACATGTCGTTCAGTTTATTCTCCCTGAAGAGTGAGTTGCTTGCTTTCTTAGAGTAATTTCTTCATGATTTAGAAGGAGGTCTTCAGAAGTTAAACCTGATCTCTGGTAGCCTCAAAATTCTTTTGCAAATAGAATCACTGGGATTCTTCTGGTGTCACCAAAATTTATTAATGAAGAAATGTATATTAGCAACCAGACTGTTGATGACCTTGAGCTTTGTTAATACAGTGGAAAGATAAACACACCATTCATCTCTTGATGGACATTTAGGTTGTTTCCACATCTTGGCCGTTCGGAATAATGCTGCAGTGAACATGCAGATGCCAATATCTTTTTGAGATCCTGATTGAAATTCTTTTGGTTAAATACTCAGATATGGGATTGCTGGATTATATGATAGTTTTGTTTTTAATTTTTTGAAGAACCTCCATACTGTTTTCTACAGCAGCCTCACCATTTTGCATTTCCACTATTTCCACTAATAGTGTGCAAGGGTTCCAGTTTCTCTGCATCCTCGCCAAGTAGTATGTATTTGCAACTTAATACCATTCAGCCCTACAAAAGAAGGAAACCTTGCAGTATGCAACAACATGAATGAACCTGGAGGACATTATACTCAGGAAATAAGTCGGTCACAGAAAGACAAATACTGAATAATCCCACTTATATAGGGCATCTAAAATAGTCAAATTCATAGAATCAAAGAATGGAATGGTGGTTACCAGGAGCTGGGAGGAAGAGGAAGTAGAGGGTTACTAATCAATAGGCATAAAGTTTCAGTTAAGCAACATGAATAAGTCCTAGAGTTCTGTACAACATTCTACCTAGAGTCAACAATAATGTATTGTACACTTAAATATGTGTTAAGAGGATAGATCTCGTGTTAGCTATTCTTATCACAATTAAAAAAAACACACACAAAAACCCATAGTCTCCACGATCTTGAAGTTGGTAAAAGATTTTAGCTCAATAAAAAGAAATAAATGCAAACTCTGAGGGGGAAAAAACCCCTAAATTATGTGCTCAAATTCTCCAGAGAGAACGTCTTTATTCTCTGTGGGGATAAATTGAACCCCCAAAATTACTGAACTTAATTGTCAAAAAGTGGTAAATTTCAGGAGACTTTGGCATTAACCGTTCACCTTCCAAGTCTCACCTGCCAGTTGGCATTCCTGAGCATAGGCCAGTTGGCATTCCTGAGCATAGACCAGCTGCAGCTGGGTCTTTGGATTTTTGAAAAATATGTGCACCAAATGGTTTATGAACAATTAGCCGAGAACTTCTTGTTTGTACAAGTGACTAAGTGCCTCCATTTTCCAATCTCTGAAATGGGGATAATGATGAAACCACATTTGTAAAATCCTTTTGAACTCTGTAGATGAAAGGCCTCATGTGAGTATAAAGTATTGTTATTAATATAATAGATCTCTAATTAAAAGGAATAGGCTATTTAGAGCTCCTTGTAAATTCACTAATCGGTGGTCTTTAAGCTTAATTAATCTTATAGCCTTTGGAGGTTGAGCTGATGCAGTTCATGTAGGAACGTGCATTGTTTGGTTGTTCTCATTCTCTTTCCATTTTTTCCCCAGTCCTAAGTAGGTATAAGACTTTGTCTTTTTAAATTTAATTTTTACTCAAGGACATACTCAGTGATAGACTGGTATCTAGGGATCCTTTCTTTTTTCTCTCTCCATTTCCCAGTGAGATAACGCAATCCTTTCTAAAAGGGCCCTTCATTTATATATCTATATATCTATATCTATATCTATATCTTGGCTGCTGCTATTGGTGGACTAATGGAAAAATTTAACTCATTAAGTTGATGTTAGGAAATACTAGGAAATCTAAATTAAAGAAATAAACATTTTGTGTGCTAGGTTTTTATGTTATTGCACTTTTCAGTTGTCTTCAGCATTTTAACAAATTCCTTAAATCAGGTTTAGAAGCTCAAATATGAAAGGGATCTGACTGCAGAGCTGTGGGATATATTTTCTCTGAGACATGCTGGAAAAGGGATTTTTTTATCAAATACATTTATGGGTCATAGGTGAGCTCAAATTCACACAAATGCTTTCTTATTAGCGTTTCTACATTGCTTTTCAGGGGCAACTCTGGCTTCATGAGATGTCTTTGTTCAACATAATTGTGAAGCATCTCTGGTCTTCTGAGTCAGAATTAATCATTTTGTCTTTTGTCATTCATGGTGTTTGGTTAATTCTTGTTTTCACTTTTCCCACAGTTAGACTTGTGTTGATATTTCGTTCCACCCATGTTCCTCGTCCCACTAGATGAAGGCACTGCGCCTTATATTTGTATCCTCTAGGGCTTAATGTCTTTTATTTAATTATTCATGACTCCTTCATCAGCCACCCAACCAATGTTTATTTAGCACCAATTATGTTAAGCCCTTCAGGTACAAAGGGGAAGAAACCCCAACATAATTTTTGATGTGTCCACAGTGTAGTGGATGAGTAAGACAGGTATGAAAACAAATACTTAGACCATACGACTTGATAAGTGGTATCTGGTAAAACTAGTAATGGTAACACTTCATATAGAACTTACTATGTACCAATACTGCTCTATATTAACATGATTGCTTTCCATAAGAACCCGATGAAGTAGAACTCTTATTCCAATAGGACAGGCTTTGAGAGGTCAAGTCCAAAGTTACCACGTGTGGCAATTGCATGAATGTACATAAAGCTGTGGGTGCACAGAGCAGGGCATGATTAGTTTTGACCTCCTTTTAGGTATTAGGTGTTAATAAATTATTTGTTGAATAAATGAATGAGGGAGATAATTAGTTATTGGTAATTTTGTTTCTAGCAACCACAAAGAATCATGGTAGAGAAAATGCAAAGATCTTAAAACTCATGGCCTAAGTTATGAATTACTCAATTTTAATAATGAGACCCCAAAATTCAAAGACAAGTTTTATGCCTTTAAATCTAGAAATGTATCAAAATTACTATTTTGAAATTTGTGTGTGCTATTTCTTAGCATTTTGGAGGAAGGAATTGCTCTCCTATTGTAGGGCTATAACTACACATTCACCTCCAGTCACCTGGCTGTAGGGAAACAGCTGGAAGTTTAGGTATTTAGTATTCTTCACATGCATTTTGTTCAATCGCTTCTCAAAAAATACTCTATTCCTATAGAAGCTGCCAAAGTAGGGGATACATTTTAATCAAAGATGTTTTAAAAATAGATATTATACAATTTTAGTAGGTACCCCAAGGGAAAATAAATAGATGCCAAGCTCCGTGAAGCCTGAAGTACCTTGCGTAGCATTTGATACTGTAGTAGCTGTTGAATAAATATTTGTTAAATAATTTATATTTAATAGCTTCACTCCAGTGATCAACAAAAATTTTAATGTTTAATGCACACTATTCAAGAACTTGATTTTCAGTCTTGGGACTAGTAGAATTTTCCCTTTTAAGTATTTTTTTTAAACTTATGTTCTCATTTGGTGTTGAAATAGGAAAATACAAATAAGCTGTGTAAGAGTAGGTAGAATATTTTGTATGTTACAAAGAGCATAGAACACAAATTTAAAAAAAAATTCTTCCTACTTATGATATTTTTAAGGACATTTTCTTTAACCATCAAAAAATCCATTGGGTTAATAGAGAAGGAGGCCTGTGCATTTTCTTTACGTAGGACACATGCTAATCATTTTGTTTTCATGTTATTGGAAAATTTTCTTTTCCTTTAGAGATCCAAATAACCCTCTCTTTACTATGGTCATAGTATGTTTTACTTGCATCTATTTTGGTACTTATAGTTTATCAAAATTACTTGCAGGGCCTGCTTTTCCTTCTAATTCACAAGGGAGAGAAAGGAAGAAGAAAACTGAGGCTTATTGAATCATCTACTACATGCTTTATACTCCTTGTTTTTTAATTAAAAAACTTAAATTTCAGCTTTATTGACATATAATTGATAAATAAAATAGTAAGATATTTAAAGTGTCCATCGTGGTGATTTGGCTTTATGCTTCTTTCATTCATTAAAGAAATATTCATTTGCACAAGGCCAAGCGTAGGCCTAGGCAGCAGGATAACTGCCTTCCAGTTGCCTGTAGCTGAGACCAGTAGATGTCTACAGTTGGCATGATTAATTCAGTGAAAAAGGACATATGAGGTGTCATAGGAGCACAGCATGGGATCATCACCCTGGTGTGTGGGATTGGGAATGACCTTGTAGAGAGCGCATCGTGAAGCTTAAAGGTGGAATAGGTGACCCATGCAAAGAGGAATGTAGGGAGACTGTGAGGGAAAAGTGTTCTAGACAGAAGGAAGAGCAAGTAAAAAGATCTGGGAGGAGGGGGAGGAAGAGAAGGAAGGGAGATTGTCACTCACGTTAAGTGCTTTACATAACCCCTCTCATCCCCTAGGAGATAAAGAGTTATTATCCCTTTTTGTTTCAACATTTCACGCCAATAATATTTAAATGTTTATTCTAACTTATTACCACCTAAGGAATGAGGTGCTGGTCATACCAAAAGCAATAATCAAGGCTAAAAAGGGAAAAGTCAAGCTAAGATAATTTAAACTTTAGATGCTAATCAGAAAGATGCCTAGAGCTTGGTATGACTAGTACTCAGTCCCTGGCGTGATAACAAGCAAAGCAGAGCCGTTTGTTTGCGCTTCCTGACACCATGGCAGCTAATTCACCTGCCAGCCTCCATTGATTTTGTCTTAACTCTGTCTCCTTTGTGAAATAAACCAGCTTTTTAAATGTGGGATTTCACCTAAATTCCTGGAAATCAGCTTATTTATTTTGGTTCCACCTTTAGCTTGGTGTATATTCTCTTCCTTCTCTAAATCAATGACCTATTTTGCATCAGCCCTTCCGTATGTGCTGCAGGGGAGGGGGGCCCAGCAGTGATGACATTCAAGGCTGCAGCTCAACCCCAGGAAGGGACACCCGGCATGACCCGTGGGAGGCAGGGAACGTGGAAGGCAGCAGTGTCTTCGTTTGCTAGGGCTTCCATAACAAAGGACCACGGACTGGGTGACGCACGGAAACTTATTTCCTCACAGTTCTGGAGGCCTGAAGTCCCAGAACAAGGTGTCGGCAGCTGGGATTCTTCTGAGGCCTCTCTTGCTGGCTCGTTGATGGTGTCTTCTCCCTGTCTTCACATCATCTTCCCTCGGTAACTGTGTCCAAATTTCCTTTTCTTATGAGGACACCAGTCATGTTGGATTAGCCAGTGATCATTCCCCCCAATGACTTCATTTTAACTTACTTTTTCAAAGACACTCTCTCCAAAGATAGTCATATACTGAGGTACTGGGGGTTAGGACTTCAGCATATGAATTTTGTGGGGACTCAGTTCAGCTCATAACAGCATGGAATTCATTTCCTGTCCTGTTTCTTTGCTGGGAATATTTCTAGGAACTCTCCAGTGTTCAGTCCACTTGGAGAGACAAACATTTCAAGAGGAGAGTAAGGAAAAGCAATTGATCTTCTCTTCTGTTCTACCCCAGAAATGTCTTCCAAACTGCATAAACTTCTTCTTCCATCTTTCCCTTAATTTTTATTATTTATTTATTTATTTTACGTATGATACATGTATTTATTGTACCTACTAGGTGTGTTCTCTTTGGGAAGTACAAAGCTCTTTGAGACATAGGTTGTTCATTTTTTTGTTTTCCTACAAATACTGTGACCTTTTGAGCAGGAAGGTCTATATTTTACTAACATCTAGAACCAGCAGCAAACACGGTGTCTAAGATGTAGTCAATAAATATGAAATAGATAAATGAACACATTTTTAAGGAAGGGCCAGGACATGAACGAATAGAAATTTTTCATTTTCAGTCACAAATCAACAACAGACATAAAAATGATACAGACAAGTGCTATGGTCATTCAAAGAAGGCATAGAATAGATACAACGAGGATCTCCTCTGTGGCACAGGGAACTATACTCAATATTTCGTAATAACTTGTATCCCTTAATTTTTAAAATGCACTAGGAAACTTCGCTGGCTATAACTGTGGAGACTGCAAGTTTGGCTGGACTGGCCCCAACTGCGATCAGAAGAAACCCCTGGTTGTCCGGCAGAATATCCACTCCTTGACCCCTCAGGAGCGGGAGCAGTTCTTGGGCTCCTTAGACCTCGCAAAGAACACGCCGCATCCGGACTACGTGATCACCACACAACACTGGCTAGGCCTGCTCGGGACCAATGGGACCCAGCCACAGATCGCCAACTGCAGCATTTATGATTTCTTTGTGTGGCTCCATTATTATTCCGTTAGAGATACATTATTAGGTGAGGCTTTTTTTCCCCTGAGTTTACGGTATTTTATTATAGGTTTGGGATTGGGGATGGGTGGGTGGGTGGCAAGTACTTTCAGGCAAGTTAATTGACAAGAGAAAAACCTCTCAAGGAATCAAGGAGGAATTAGGTTTATGAAAGTCATTGAATTATCAGCTGCTGCCCGATGTTAGAATGCAGTGGTTTCTCCCTGGACGTTGGCTGCGGACATTTGAAAATGTTCTCTCCTATAGTTTGTGTTTTTGGTTCAGGGTCTAAACTCTTCTCTCCGAAGCTATTCATCCTCAAAGGCAAGAGTTGGTGAAGTGGAGGCAAATTTCCTTTTGATTCCAGAAGAAAACATTTCTAAATCTGACCATGGAAGCCTTCTCTGACCTGTTCTTCAAAGTAGAGGAATTAACTGAACATGTGCTAAAAGCACGTGAAGCTTCTTTGTGCAGAATTAGAGTATTGGTATCGGAAGTGTGTATCGCACTAAACTCACATGTATTAGTTGTGAGACTTTCAGGTCATCACTCGTGGTGCCCATGTACTGCTGTAACTCCCAGGGTTTTTGGACTTGAATTGTCAAGGAAAAGCATGAGCTGAGCCACAGCAATGAAGCTTGGCTTAGCCCTTTGAACCACAGTTAGGTTGGATGCTTGAGAAAATGGCACCCTGCTCTTCCAGATCCTAAAAACTGGGGCCTGGGATGGGAGCTGTCTGTTAGGAACGTCATGAATCTGGTACATCAAACTTTATCCTCTGTTATCTTCAGTCAGGGGAAAGCCACAGCCACCAGTTAGCTCCAGGAGGGCAGGAGTCCCGTCCAGATTCTGCTCAGTGCTCTCCTGAACTCTTGCTCTATTTGCAATTATCCCCACTCCTGGGGCTTCTCTTTGGGGTCAGGGTGAATGAAGATACAGAGCTCACTTTGAATAGTAAGATTCTCATTTGAAATCATCTGTCCTTGTGTTTATCACTCGCTCCCCCTCACTTGATTCCCCCTCGTCATTTTGTTTTGAGAACTTTAAACTCTGTTTTGCATTAAAACATTTACAAAGGGCTGCGTAGCCAACATCAGTGACAGCAGTTTTTTCCCCTCGGTGTCTTTTTAAAACCTGCCTCATAGGTAAGCATCTGCCTTTCTTTATCGGTAGATACGGACGCTCTTCTGGCTATAAACCTTTGTAGTTTTCCTGTCATCACTCTGAGGAATTTTTGCTTTATGAGAGGGTAGTCTCTCAAGAGGAAAAGAAAACTATAGTTTCTGGTTGCATCTAGGAATTAAATTTATATTCATTTCTGTTCATCTCTCTGAAGTTATCATGGGTACTTTGAAAAACAACTGAAGTTAGCTAAAGTTTCTACATAACCATCAAAAGCTGTTATGAGAGGGAGAAGAAGGATGGAACAGGCAGTAAGGAGGTCATTAAATCTCCCAAAGCTTTTCACTAAAATTGGCAGTTCCAGAGGCCAGCCAAATTGGTTGGAATGTATTTTTCTCTCTTCTGGCCTCGGCGACCATGCTTGTCCGCTAATAGTTGTAACTGATTGATGGCTGAGGCAGAATCCGTGGAAGTGCCTTTTGGTTACGTAAATGCTGAATTTGGACTAAGTGCAGTTGAAGTTGCTTTATTATTCATTAAGCCCTCCCTATAAATACATGCTTTTGTGAGGAATAGGTTAGAAAATGTCTTTTAGAAATATATTTCATTTAGGTCTTGATCTATTTTTGGGGATACTCATTCTATCTTCATGAAACATTGCTTAAAAATTAAATTTATAACAGGAGCTCTTAAGATGACCTGAATTTCTCTGGATCTCTGCTGCCAATCAAACTTTCGAGAGATGAAGGAGAACTTATCCTAAAACTGCTAGTCGCTGCTGAGATTGTTTTGTTGATGTTGCTTTCAGAGAGATAAATGACAAAAAACAGTTGTTTTCCCTTATGGTTACCAAAGGGAAAAGGGGGGGATAAATTAGGAATTTGGGATTAACAGATACACACTACTATATATAAAATAGATAAAGGGCTTCCCTGGTGGTGCAGTGGTTAAGAATCCTCCTGCCAATGCAGGGGACACATGTTCGAGCCCTGGTCCGGGAAGATCCCACATGCCGCGGAGCAACTAAGCCCGTGCGCCACAACTACTGAGGCCCACGCGCCTAGAGCCCGTGCCCTGCAACAAGAGAAGCCACTGCAATGAAGCCACTGCAAAGCTCACGTACTGCAACGAAGAGTAACCCCTGCTCGCTGCAACTGGAGAAAGCCCGTGCGCAGCAACGAAGACCCAACGCAGCCAAAAATAAATAAATAAATTTATTTTAAAGAATAGATAAAGAACAAGGGCCTACTGTATAACACAGGCAACTTTATTCAATATCCTGGAATAAACCATAATGGAAAAGAATCTGAAAAAGAATATATATATGTATATATATATATATATATACACATATATATATATATAAACTGAATCACTTTGCTGTACACCTGAAACATTATAAATCAACTATACTTCAATAAAAAAAATAATTAATTTTAAAAAGTTGTTTTCCGACTAAAACATCACGGACTTATTGGCTCTGCAGCACCTCCCAGGTAACATTTAACATTTAAAAAAATCTATTCTGTGACCCCTAATATGTTTCCCAATTGTTTTAGGACCAGGGCGCCCATACAAGGCCATAGATTTCTCACACCAAGGCCCTGCCTTCGTTACCTGGCACCGCTACCATTTGTTGTGGCTGGAAAGAGATCTCCAGGTTGGTCCAAACATTAGTTTCTATTAATTTTATTATGTATTTGGTCAAGACCCATATCAGTCTTTGCTTTATACATTTTCTTGTTGTTATCTGATGACATGAATTAAATGACTGGTCATGCCCTTTTTTTTAGCGCCTCACTGGCAATGAGTCCTTTGCTTTGCCCTACTGGAACTTTGCCACCGGGAGGAACGAGTGTGATGTGTGTACAGACCAGCTGCTTGGGGCTGCAAGACAAGATGATCCGACTCTGATTAGTCAAAACTCCAGATTCTCCAGCTGGGAAATTGTCTGTGATAGGTAAATCGCATGTGTACCTGCAGCGGAAATCCAGAGATTGTATTTTCTTATGTCTGAGAGATGGAGAATAACTTTACAATTCTGTTTCGAATGCATGTTGGATTCTGTTTACATGTTTCTGAACATTATGTTCCTGAGGGAGGTGGGATTTTAAAAACCCCTGAGCCCTTTAATAAAAAAAAAATTAGAGGTACGGAAATCACACTTGTGAATTGAGTATGCTTGGTTATCACTTTGAGATCAACTGTCTTAAAATGAGAAGTAGTTCCTGTATTCAGGCAACATGTCTTAAGCACCGATCATATTCTAAGCAGTTTAATAGTGCTGGGAATACAAGGATGAATAAAATATAGCTTCCCTTTGGAATATCATTTTATACTTACAAAGGTAGAAGGCTGGTAAACAAATTACAATATAACATGAGAAGTATTTTAATAGGTGTATGTCCAAAGCCAAGAAGAGAATCAGTGACCGTCTTTAAGAGGTAGAGACACGAGTATCCTGAGACTTCAAGGAGGCACAGACCTCTCAACCAGAGGCAGGGGAGGGTTGTGTGTCCTAGATGGAGGGAACATCATGTATGAAGTTAGAAAAGTCCCTAGAGGCAGTCTGATATGGCTGGACCATAGGGTGCTGGGGAGTTGAGGGCAACAGGAAATGGGGTGGTGAGACGAATCTCTAAAGTGCTAAAATCAGGTCATGTGCATCTGGTGTAGAAACTTTTTTCTACCGTAAGTGACACCAACAAATGTTTGTTATTTGAAAAAAAAGAAAGTACTAAAGAACACACAAGCAGCCCATACCCCACAGAGAATTCTGTCCTCAGTGATTCCTTGAATTTGTTTCTCTTTCCTGGCACACATCTCAGGAAAAGATTCCCCAAGAAGCTCTTCTGTCTTCCTATATTCATTTGTTTCCTCCACGATCCTTCTGTTTTGAGCTCCACTATACTAGCACCCTTGCCCTTTGTCTTTCGACCGCTCCATGGCACAGGGCTTCGTCGTCCGCACCCCAGGCTGGGCATGCGCATGTTTTCGGGAGTCTAGGTCTAGCTCACCGTGATCCCATCTTCTACATCCTAAGCTTTTCCTACAGCCCTCCAGGCAGTGCTCATAAGGATGTAGTAAGTGCTTTGTACATGACTTAACGTCATTCCATAAAGGCACCATTTCTCATAGTGCCTTGGGCTATTAATAGGTGGTATGTGAAAAGAGATTCCTCTGATCAAATAAATATAGGGAATGCTGAGTTAAAAGGGTTTTTTAAATTTTAGAATGTCTCAGAGCCTTTCATAAGTAACTGTGTTCTTATTTTTCAAGAGGGGCTTAAACTTATCTGACCCTGACACCCTTATTTCACAGACCATCTCACTGGAACACACTTGGGAAAGGCTGCTTTGGAGGCTGTTTTTTGCCTAGTTTTTAGGTACTGGCGTCTTTCATCCTCACGTGTGTGCTGATTCTGTTCTCACACACCCAGTATGACCCCCTCACCCATTAAAATGCACACAGAAACATCTTTAAAATTTTATCTCTACCAAATGAAATACTGTTCTGATGGTGGAATTCCAGGCCCCAACAGGCATGTAGGATATAATCTTATGGGCACGGGACCTTCTCAGCATCCACGTTTACCAATTAACCATCCCTACTGCCTTAGAACCATCCCTACAGCATTTCTCCTAATACCTCTCCTCCACATAGTTTCATGTGTTTTCACTCTGACCACCTTCATTTGCCTTCAGTTTGCCTGAAATGCTTTCCTGGCTTTACTTCTGCCAAAACTGGCTTAGCTCAATATTAATACAGTCTACCCTGGTCTCTCCTCAGTTACTCAAGATTCAGATGCACATAATAGGAGTCACCGTCTTGCCTAGTAAACCCTCTTACTGTCTTTCCAATGGAATGGTAATTTTTCTTCATTATTTATGTGTTGATTCATATTTCCTGCATCTATGTTTTTGAAAATCCTTAATCCATAATTGCTTTTGGAAGCAGTACTTTTACCACATATTTTTGACCCTTGTAAGGTAACTGTAGTAACATTTTACCACGACTATAACCTTGATTGGTTTGCTGGGCTCAAAGTTATGATACTATCCGTATTATTTCTAATCTCCTTACACACCTTAGCTTGGACGACTACAACCGCCGGGTCACCTTGTGTAATGGAACCTATGAAGGCTTGTTGAAAAGAAATCAAGTGGGAAGAAGCAGTGAGAAATTGCCAACTTTAAAAGACATACAAGATTGCCTGTCTCTCAAGAAGTTTGACAATCCTCCTTTCTTCCAGAACTCTACCTTTAGCTTCAGGTTGGTGCTCTGAGCTCTGCGACCCTGGCATTTTACAATACTTTTAGATTTTCACGCCTGTGGTTGTAATGAACTGGAAGGACATCCAGGTGTTGGGAGACATCAAAGCTCAGTAATAGGAAAGCACTTGGTAAAAGAGGGTAACAGGGCATCAGTGTCAAGAAAATCATCATCCACCTACTATCACTAATAGCGTAGTTTGAATATCTTCTAACTCAGCCATTCAAAACCACCTTTTGTATTTCTAATTTCTGTACACATATAAGTACAGTCTTCAGAACCAAGGCACCTCACTGAATAGCGTATTTTTGAAATATTTGCTCATGTTTTTTCTTTTTCTTTTCTCCCTTAAAAAAATGTCAACCCTAGACCTTAATATTGGGGTCTGAGATCTCAGAGGAGTATTACAGATTAAATGCAACTCAGATTACAGCACAGCAATGACATTACAATACTTGAAATTTAAAGGCCAACTAATACTTTTCTCCCTCTAAAAAGATAGTAAGCATTATGAGAAATATGTATGGCTATAAATAAGATTTTAAATAAACATCTTTGAAGCTCCAAAAAAGAATGGCAGATAGACTCATGGCCTTCTCCCAAACTGAATTCTCTCTCTCAACCATGTGTAAATTATACAACTGGTGTGTTATTTGGGGCCAGGGGCAGGGTAGGCTGAACTTACTGCAGAGGTTGTGCCAAGTGTAGCAGAGCCCAGAGTCTGTGCTGGGGTTGGACACATCCCTCAGAATAGTGTCAAAGGTGAGGTGAAGGGTGACCTTTACCTTGAAAAGGAGCATGCATTAGTTTTTCATTGTGATACAAGTGCAGTCGACACAGATTGCATTTCACATAGATTTTAGTTAAGCGAGTGGTTTTCAAAATGTGGTGCCCAGACCATCATAATTGGCATCACCTGGGAGTCAGGTAGAAAGAACCACAGATTGTTAGGACCCAGCCTGTACCTACTGAATCAGAAACTCTGAAAGTGGGGCATGAAATATGTATTTTTATTTTCCAGTGATTCTGATGTATGCTTAAATTTGAGGATCACTGAGTTAGGGTATGGACAATTAAAATTTCCTGAAAATCAGGAGGGGAAAAAAGAGAAAGATAAGTGGAATTTGGGGATATGTTTAGAATGCTGAATGTGTTACAGTCAAACAGCAGATCTATTTAGTGGAGAAATAGGAATATAAGATTATATGTTAATTCAAAAAAATATTTATTGATCTCAGACCATGTGCTGGGCATGGTACTGAGACCTGGAAATACAAATTTGAAGAAACCACAGTCTCTGTCCTCTAGGAGTTCATATGTGGCATGGGAGACAGATATGACGGTAGATAATTGTCATACAGTACACAAAAGATATAGACTCCAAGCGAGCAGGTGTGGAAGTAGCATGGATTAGGAGGTCCCTTCTCTTTAGAAGATCTCATTAAAGGTTGTCGCTAATTCTTAGCTATTTAGCTACAACAGAGCTTCCCATTTCCCGACACAATCTCAAAATAGAAGACTATTATCTAGGCTGGAAACAATACAAAGAGACCTTTATCAATTGATGACTCTTGTCGCTGACATACCGATTTCTCTCAGGAATGCCCTGGAGGGATTTGATAAAGCAGACGGGACCCTGGACTCTCAAGTGATGAACCTTCATAATTTGGTTCATTCCTTCCTGAACGGGACAAATGCTTTGCCACATTCTGCTGCCAATGATCCTGTTTTTGTGGTATGTTCAGAGACTCAGAAGGGATGAAACATCTTCTAGATAATGTGTTGGATTTATGTGCTTTACAACAAGATTAAGGTTTGGCGTGTGTTTTATTCTCTGTGTGAATGGGATGTATGCATATGGAAGTTAATTTAAATCTACAGCATAGGGGTGGTTAGATAGCATTTGAAGTTCCCTCATCAGAAACCTGTACTTTAGAGATGGTTAGCTTTGGAATGACCCTAGATGGGAGTTTACAGTCCAGAGGTGGATTCATAAATTAGCATAATAATATTATAAATTATACCATAATTTAGCATACCATATCGTACATTAGCATAATGATGAGTGATTTTTCATTGGTGGGATGAGTGGTGTTGAAGGTAAGTGATGGGCTGGAAGTACTGTGCAGGTACTGTGACCCTTGCATGATGCCCAGGTACCTGAGGTCCAAAGCTCTGTTTGGTGTTTGGTCCTGGCTTCCCTCACTTCACAAAGGATTCTGGCTAAAAATGAGCTGCTTTTGCCGTCAGAATATCAGAAATGTGGACTATTGGTCCCAACTTCTAACAAGGTGGGGGCTTGTCTGTGAGTCCTCCATTGCCATCTTTGTTCTTCTGTAGGATGATCCTTGTTCCCTGGCTCTAACTTGATATCTCACAGCACTTTTCAGGCTATCATTTCAGCCATCAGATTATGCCAAGCATTTTGATGTCTACCTCCTCTGCTATCTATCTGCACATCTATTGACACCATATGTCTCTAAATAAGTTTTTATTAAAACACACATTTTAAACTATATAATTTGTACATACAACTCATAATCATAAGAAAAAATGTCACTCCTACCCAGTACTCCAAAATATTATGAGTAGAACAGCAGAATCCTCTGACAAATTGAGGATTAAACCCAGACCTTTCACTCCTACCAAAGGTAATAATGGTGATGGTAGTAATTTTTCTTTTTAAAACATCTTTATTGGGGTATAATTGCTTTACAATGGTGTGTTAGTTTCTGCTTTATAACAAAGTGAATCAGCTATGCATATACATATATCCCTATATCTCCTCCCTCTTGCGTCTCCCTTCCACCCTCCCTATCCCACCCCTCTAGGTGGTCACAAAGCACCGAGCTGATCTCCCTGTGTTATGAGGCTGCTTCCCACTAGCTATCTATTTTACATTTGGTAGTGTATATATGTCCATGCCACTCTTTCACTTCGTCCCAGCTTACCCTTCCCCCTCCCCGTGTCCTCAAGTCCATTCTCTATGTCTGAGTCTTTATTCCTGTACTGCCCCTAGGTTCTTCAGAACCACTTTATTTTTTTTAGATTCCATATATATGTGTTAGCATACAGTATTTGTTTTTCTCTTTCTGACTTACTTCACTCTGTATGACAGACTCTAGGTCCATCCACCTCACTACAAATAACTCAATTTCGTTTCTTTTTATGGCTGAGTAATATTCCATTGTATATATGTGCCACATCTTCTTTATCCATTCATTGGTCAGTGGACACTTAGGTTGCTTCCATGTCCTGGCTATTGTAAATAGAGCTGCAATGAACATTGTGGTACATGACTCTTTTTGAATTACGGTTTTCTCAGGGTATATGCCGAGTAGTGGGATTGCAGGGTCGTATGGTAGTTCTATTTTTAGTTTTTTAAGGAACCTCCATACTGTTCTCCATAGTGGCTGTATCAATTTACATTCCCACCAACAGTGCAAGAGGGTTCCCTTTTCTCCACACCCTCTCCAGCATTTATTGTTTGTAGATTTTTTGATGATGGCCATTCTGACTGGTGTGAGGTGATACCTCATTGTAGTTTAGATTTACATTTCTGTAGTTGCTAGTAATTTGATTTTCAATCCTAAATCTCAAGGATTGCCAAATCTTATGTCCTTATTTTGAGGAAACCCACTAAGTGTGCAGGGCTTGACAACATTTTTCTGTCAATGGCCAGACAGCACGTGTTTCAGGCTTTGCAGGCCAGATGATCTCTGTAGCAGCTATGCAACCCTGCCACTGGAACATGAGAGCAGCCACAGACAATACATGAACAAATGAGTGTATTACTCAAAGACTGGGTTCAGTCTCTTGGCAGACATTGAGCCAAAAGACACAACCAAGCCAAAGACTGATCCGGAGAAGGAAGGATTTATTGCTTGCAGCAAGTAAGGAGAACACTGGGGATATTTCCCAAAGCAGTGTCTCTGAGAACAGCAAAATTGGGGAAGTTTTAAGCTAAGGGTACATGAATATTCATGAAGGGGCTTGTGCAGAGGAGATTCAGCATAGAACTGGGGCAAAGGTCCACAGAGTCCAAGCTTTAGTTGATTGAAGTCACAAGTCAGAAAAGGTTAACATCATCATCCTAGCTTCCTCTGATCGGGTGGTTGAGCGCTAGAGGGGGTTTAGATTCTTCAGAACAGCTCAAGAAAGTGCTTCAGGCTAATCTTTACCATTGAAACGGAACTGAGAGCTTTTACAGCTAATTTGTTGCCTTTGCTATAGTTACTTCTCTTGCCTGGTAACAGTCAGTTGGTTCTTTTGTTTCCTTAAAATTGTTATTACTGAGGCCTGTTCAAGGGCAAGCATTGAGGACAGGCTTAGATCACAAAACGGCTTAGGCTTAAAATGGCCTCTCTTATGTCAAAAAGCTATATCTGGTTCTTTTCCACCAGGGACCCCCCTCCTCTCTCTGCCTACAAGTGTGGCATTCTAATAAAACTTTATTTACAAGAACAGGCTGCGAGCCCTATTTACCCAGCAGGCTTTAGTTTGCCAACCCCAGCTTGAAAGGATCAGGGTCTTCTCTGCAGTACAGATGTCTCTTTAGTCATCTTTCTCTTCCTGCTCTAGTAAGAAGCCCACATTATGACTTTACGGACAAGGAATTCCGTGACTTACATGTAGTTCAAAGACACTAGTTGTTTAATTGTCCTTGTCTTCATACTTTTAATACCTTTAATATTTAAAATTTTGTTTTCTTTGGTATAAGTTATGTATATATAAATAGACAAAAAGCCACAGCCCTCCTGTGAAGGCACAGAAGGAGTAATGTTTTGGCACCAGTTCCAGAACTCACAGTTACTTTAGGCTGTTTACAAAGAGTTTCATGTTGAAGCCAATTCAGCTTCAACGGTATTGAAAGCCAGGTTAAAGCACTTAAGTTAACAGAGTTATAGCTTCTGGAATTTCAAATTCATGAGTCAGTTTATGCAAAAACATTGCATATAACATTTATTAAATTTATTTTTCTGAAATCTCTTCAAGCAAGAGAAGTACAAAGTTGTATGTGATTGCAATAATGAGTATAAGAAGGTATAATGCTAAAATGCAGGAAAAACTCTGAACCAATCTCTGAAATTCTAATTTTAAGGTAATTGAAGGAAATGCACACATTTATCATGGAAAATAAGATTAGGTCACAGGAATGCTAAGTAGTTCTGTTTTCAATATTAAATGTAGATATAACCTAGAAAAGAAAAAAAAGAGGGAAACCAATAGACTATAAAGTTAAATAGTTAACTGCCACAAAAGAAACTATGTTAGAGACTAGTAACTTTCTTCCCAATTCCTAAAGATAATATTCTTAAAGTGTATTTGGATATTATCCTCCTAGAAAGTTACATTTGGCAAGTTGTAATTCTTTCAATTCCACAGTAGCTAGGGGATTCATAGGTTGCATGGTTAGTACTCACTGAATAGCTCATGTGTCTATTCTTCACCTTATATGCTGAAATTATAAATGGAATTAAGACATACAAGCAGCCTTATTGCCATTTGTATTTCTTTCTTTCTTTTTTTATTAAGCTATAGGCAATTTATTTACATATAATATTGTGTATATTATATATGTAACTGAATCACTTTACTTCACACCTGAAACTAACACAATATTGTATGTATATGTATATATATTCTTTTTCAGATTCTTCTCCATTATAGTTATTATAGGTTATTAGATTATTACAAGATGTTGAATATAGTTCCCTGTGGTATACAGTAAAACCTTGTTGTTTATTTGTATTTCTTAACAATGACAATCATTTGGATAAGAAAGGAATTTAAGAATATAAAGCTAGAAAAGAGAAAATGAGTTTCTAAAAACAAAGATCTAATGGATTACACTAAGTTAAGCCTGTAAGACCTTATCTGACTCTACTTTTCTAGGCTGCAATAAAATTACTAAAATTAATAGGTCATAGTAGCAAATATAAAATACTTCTGAGTTATATGAGTCCAGTTGAAATTTTCCAAAAGAAGTATATAGGACATTGCTTTTCTCCCATCAAGAGCAAAGCACTTAAAAATGGGTCTATTATATTTATCTTTCTTAAAAAGTCATAGAGTAATATCTTGAGTAATTAAAATAACATTGTTTTATGTCAATTTTAAATGTATTAATGGTTTAATGATTTATAATTGCAGAAATATTGGCAAAAAAGTTTTTAGATGTCCATAATTTCATTTCAATATTTCTGCTTATTTTGTTTCATATTCTTATATGTTTATACAGTTGCCAATATAATGCACACATTTTTAGGTTGTTACATAGTTTCCTAAATTTTTTAATTAAGAAAATTTATAACATTATAAGAGGTTCAAATGTAAAAGGCACAAAATGAAGTCCCTGTGTCAATACCATCTCTCAGCTATCCATTCCCATTTTTCCCTATTCTTCCAGATATATTTTATAGATATACAAGCACACATATTTATGTATAATATTTCTCTTTTTTATACAGATGGCAGCATACTATAGACACTTTTGTGACTTTGTTTTACTCTTTCGTTTGTTTGTTTGTTTTACCTATTCTAAACACTTTTTTTTTTAAAGGCCACATGGTATTCTATAGCATGAATTTTTCCTGAAATTGGTCTCCTACTGATGGATGTTTAGGTGGTTTCTAATCTTTTGCTTTACAAACAATACAGCAATAAATGAACATGTAGGATAAGTCAAGAGGATAGAATCATGGGCTCAGAAGTTAAATAAACGCATTTGAAATTTTGATAGATGTTGCCAAATTGCCCTCTGGGAGGTTGAATGATTTTTTTCTCTGACCAGCTATGTAGCAGAGGGACAATTCCCCCACTCTTTCTCATTAATATGGTATGTTATTACACTTTTTCATCTTTGCCAATCTGATAAGTGAAAATATTTCAGTGAATTTAATTTTCATTTCTTTTCTTCTAAGTGAAGTTCAACATCTTTTCACATATTTAAAGAACCATTTGCATTTCCTTCTCTGTGATCTGTCTGTTCATGTAGGATAATGACTTCTGGGAAGAGCAAAAAAACTAAAGGTTCTTAAAGAATTAGTTAAAAGATTTATTCTCTATGTAAGTTAGTAACAAATACAATATCCTCTTTTGATATTTTATTTTTCTTGGAAACCTAATACTCTGTTCATATAAAGATGTATTTTCTAGATTTCACTAGCTTAAGGGAAGCTAATGTGATCATTGATACAATATCCAATCTCCGGAACAGTGGTTAGGTTCTTTAGTGGTTAGTACTTAGTTGATGTGCAATAAATTATTGAGCATCTATTAATGTGTCCCTACACTAGATGCCATGCAAACATAATTCTTTAAGTTCACAAACTGTGTCTGGTAAACAACTCTCCTCGTTTTAAATATGGGGAAAATAAAGTTCAGAGAGGCTAAGAGGTGAGTACAACATCAGATGAACTAGTAAGTGTCTGAGCAGAGATTATAAGAAAAGTTTTCTCCTCAAACATTTCCCCACGTGGAGTCTTCCAGCTACAATTTTGCCTCTTGTCAGTTTAGACAATTCTAATTTGATCACTTCACAGTTGCTGTCATTATAGCTGAGGACACATTGTCCTGTTAGATCATGTTGATAGGAATTAACACTAATTGGTGAGGCAGGTCTGAATAATTTCCCTTGACTTTTGAAAAGATAGGGCATTGGTCTTGTCATGAGTAAGGATTCATGACTTTAAAATGCCACATTTACTTATTTAATATATGTATTTTTAAATAACTGAGATGATAGACATCCACTGATTCCTGAGTAGCATAACATCTTGGTGAATTTTACAAGAGCTCAGGTGCCAGAAAGGGTGGCTGGTCACCTGCCTGGGCAGGAGCTCCCAGGGTGGCAGGGTTTCTATAGGCTCAGTCTGGGTGGTTTTATTTTATCTTATTTTATTTTTAATTGAAAAGCTCTAATAATATTGAATTAGGTACAAGGAATACTCTTGACTGAAGTGTGTATCACATTACTATTGTGATATACTCTTATTTACTCTTTTTTTGATTGAGGTATAGTTGATGTACAATATTATATAAGTTACAGGTGTACAATATAGTGATTCACAATTTTTAAAGGTTATATTTCGCTTATAGTTATTTTAAAACATTGGCTATATTCCCTGTGCTGTACAATATATCCTTGTGGCTGATTTTATACACAATAATTTGTAGGGATGGTTTGATTTTTAACTTGCACATGCTAAATGGCTAAATGGAGCTGAAGGGGTTCTTTTTCAACTCTAGACTTTATAAGGATAAACACATACTGTACTGAGAAGAACTAAACCTGTAACTAAGGGATGAACTATATACGCTTCATTATTGATGAATTAAGTAGTATAACAGCAAACCATAATTTATATACAAATCTAAGATGGTTCTAGCATTCATTTGAGTTCCTCTCTCCTAGAGCTTTGGTGGTCCCTTAGTCTTGAATGGCCTGGGAGTATCTCAGTTCTTCTCGAGAATCTCTTCTAACATCACCCTGGGCCTCTCTTTTCAACCTGTATTGTCCGCCTATGATGTATGCAGTTCGGCATACATCGCATCTTTTAAATTGGCATACTAATAGCAGAACTCTCCTGTGTTCTCTGTTTGCATTTGTTCAAAATTTAATGCTTAAACTACAAGCTTTCTTCCTCAAGGGTATAGCAACTGAGTTCCTAATGCTCTTGATATTTCTTCTTACATGCATGGTATCATATCTTATATACAGTGTATACTGTATAATTTTATGTATACATATGTATATTTTGTATCCAATGCTATTATACAAATCTTTTGTGCAGAAAGGGTGCTTTCCCTATGTAACTCCTCCGAAATGCCTGAAAAACGCCTTCTATTCTGTCTGCTCAGGATGCAACGAGAGAGTGGGTAGAAAAGGATAGGGAGAGAAAATTATAGCAAAATGGGAAACACACACCGTCCGGGCTGAGCACTGCCCAGGAGACTATTATTATTCAAATGCCCATTTTCTCTGGTTGTTTCTTCTCTCTCTCACTGAATGTGCTGTCTATGGAGTACTCAGGTCCCTGTGGGAGAGCTTAGTCAGCTAAGTAGAAGTTGGGTGTTGTGTAACTATTTCATGCCTATTACATATGGCTTATTTAGGTATGTAAAACCAACATCTTGACTATACACTGCTTCAGATCCTTGACAGAACAAGGCAAGAATAAATAAATATTATTGATACCATAAAATAACAAGCATGGTTAACTATTTTTTTAGGAGTTACCACTAGGAATTCTCTCATTTAGAAATTCGGACCCAACTTTTTACCTGTGACTTCTAACTCAAGTTTTAGATTAGAGCTCCTCATATGGAACTGTGTGTCTATCATGTGACTTTTAAATGCTCAGATATGAATTCTTAGAGGACCAGAGCATCATCATGTTACCACAATAAGATCCACTCTGATTATGAAGGACATCTTCTGGATAGTAATACATGAACTCAGGTGGTGAAAACCGCAGTGAGCTGGTCTTTGATGAGGTACAGATGTCTTTTCAGTCAGCCTCAGGTTTCGATAGTGATCTTCCTCCAGGCACAGATACCCTTCTCTTGTCACCACGAGATTCCATGTGGCCGGAATCTGAATTTGCAGCCGTTTAAATGAAGGTTAAGTTTGGTAGTAACTTTATCCTCCAATGATCTTGAGAAAGATATGCATGCTTTCCCTGTGCTTTATTAAGTTTCTTTATGCCTGTAAGCACAACATTTGTTGATCAGTTGCTTTCTTCTGCGAGGGTTACATTTAAAAATTTTTACCTTGAAAACCCATGTAATCACATTTTCTTCAGTACTGCCTCGCAAGTTGAAATTTAGTGGTTTCTTTTTTTCTTCCTGTACTTATCCACACTTTGTTGGAACAAGATAGAATAAGTTTTATACCAAAATTTGTGACCTCATTTCTGAAGCACTCAATTATTAATGCCAAAATATAACTATGAATCTCTATAGCAGATGTAAGTCAACAACAGTTTACTTTTACTTTGTTTTGTTTTTATTTATTATTGTCAAATTACATTTGGCCTTTACAGAGATATTAACTTAGCTTATTTTCAACCTGTGTCCGACAAACATACCATTAGTTTCTCAAGAGCAATTCAGGGTATTTCGTTTAGGAATAATGTTCACAACTTCATCAAAAATACGGAGTCTCCAAGGTTGCACTATTTCTCTTTCTAGCCTCTGGATACATTGTTGCTCACAGCATTTTGTCTGTTGCCTTTTTTGCATCTTCTTGGCACACACTGGCCTTTTTTTTTTTTTTTTTACTACATTCTATAAATTGGGTACTCTGTGTGTAGTTCCTACTAGAGCTTTTATTGTATAAGGTTTAACAACCCTTCTGAGACCTATAATCTCTCCTTCTTACTCTTCCCCTGTTCTTTTATCTCTCCAAATTATGAATTGCTTTAGAGTGTTGCCCCCTCCATTATTTACACTTTGTGCTGGGTGAATTCTAGTGCTTTCACCCGGTTATTTACCT
This sequence comes from Balaenoptera musculus, assembly GCF_009873245.2. Lineage (NCBI taxonomy): Eukaryota > Metazoa > Chordata > Mammalia > Artiodactyla > Balaenopteridae > Balaenoptera > Balaenoptera musculus. Next base: position 64,142,229 of record NC_045802.1, on the reverse strand, counting down.
CTTACAGCATTGAATCTGCATCTTTCTATGCCCTGAGAGTCTCTTACTTCTTTTCATAAATCACAATTTGATCTCTCACTTGAACTCAGACAGTATCTAAAAGTTCAAGATATGCTGTATGGCCTTTCTTGGAAAATACATTCTGGTACACCCCTTTTTCCGTGTATCACTTAGCATTTGGTTCAGCTGTTTAAAACAGAAAACCAAAATTACAGAAGTCTAAACAAAAAAGAGGTTTATTTTTCTCTTTGTGTAAAAGACCTCCAGTGGCAGGCAGTCCAGGGCTGGTATAGTAGCTCCATAGTCATCCTGAACACCTTCTGTCTTTCCCTTTTACCATCCTTGGGGAGCGGCTTCTTTTCTTAACTTTGCTTGTTAGCTGCTAAGATGGCTGCTGCAGCTTCAGCCATCACATCCATGTACCAGGAAGCAGCAAGGAGAGATGGAAAAGGAAAAGGGGACACTTTTAAGGGAGAAAACCACCTTTAACAAAATGTCCTAGAAGTCCAATCCAATGACTTGCAGTTAAATCTCATGGATAACTTGATACATTGTTTCACCCCAAACACAAAGGAAGTTACTGTGGAAGAAGCAGAGAAAGGCTATTGGGTAAGCAACCCACAGTGCTTGCTACCCTTAGACACTGTACATCTATTGCTTGGGCTCCATGCTTGAGGTGAAACTTCTGTTTGAGGCTGGCAGGTTCCCGAGGCTACACCTGGAAAAGGAAGCACAATTGCCCTCTCTGGGAACCTCTTAACCTTATGTGGAGTTTCCAAGATTTAGGGCATGTGGTATTGTTTTCAGGGACCCACACCAACAACTAACACTTAGCTCCTTTTCCAGGGCTGAGGCCCCTTCTCAAAGATGAACTGTTCCTGAACTCTACTTGTGGGAAACATTGGTCACTAGCATTATCATGTGTTCTTCTAAAGTTGTTGCTCATGCGATAAACTCTATGCCTTTATTCCTCCGGGGTTTAAAGTTTGTTACGCAAAGCCAAGATTTCAGAACTCAGAAAATCCTTTCTCTCTGTGAAAGCCCACGTCTTACAATTTGATGTTTTGATTTTTAACGTGATTGTCTCTGCCATGAACTTTAAAAATCCATTCAGGAAAAAAATCCCCTCAGTAAATCACTTGATTCTTTTTACTATCCTGAATGTAGAAAGCTCTCACTGTTGCCTGAATGGGTGAACTAACTACAAGGAACCTTGGGGAAGATTTGAAACTATTATCTACTAAATAAACAACAGTAATACAAGCCAGAAGGGCAATGCAATTAAAAGGGTTAAGAAGTGCAAAGGACTAAGAATTCAGACTGAGGGCAGTCAGGGAAGATGTCTCAGTACAGGGACCACTGAGTTTGTCTTGAAAGACTCTTATGCCAGAAAACAGAAGGAATAGGATTGCAGACAGAGGGAAATAGCACTTGCTAGGAAGAGGCCTGTTTGGCTGAATTGTACAAAATATAAAACTAATTTGCATGGCACTGTCATTAGCTAACAGAAACTAATTAAGCATCAACTCTGTCCAAGTTGTATGCTAAGCCTGAAACTTCAAAGACGAAAAGGCCTTATCTCTGGCTTTTAGGAGTTAGGGGTCTTGTTAGGGGAAATTGAAAAACAAATAACAAGTTATAGTATAATTTGACCAGCTCTATAATTGGTAAATTGGTAAACGAATTCATTTAACAAGTATTTATTGAAATAAGTGTCCCCCTTCCCCCTTGCAACAAACCCTGGGTTGACAGGCCCTGGGGACACAGCAGGGAAGGAAAAGCAGACAGGGCCCCTGGGCTCCCTGAACAACAGTCTAGGAGTGAAAGAGAACCTCTAATCACCTGGGCTGACCTCTCACATTTACGTCCTGCTGCAAAATCAGGACTATAGATGTGAAATTTTGCTGTTAATATTTTAAAACATGTAATAATTGCTGTATTTGAAAAGGACTTAGCTTCCTTGAGAAAATAAAATGGAACACTATGCACATTACAATGTTTTTAGACTTTTGCTGGCGTAACACTGAGAATTCAGACGATAGGGTTATAAAATGAGCACATAGAAGGGTGTTCCTGGTGAGAAAAATTTGAACACCCATTTTGGATGTTTTCTTTCTTTCTTTTTTCTTTTCTTTTCTTTCTGTCTTTTTTAAAAAAACTATCCATTTGTATTATAATACTGGTAAACACGTTTCCTTTCTCTCTTGTTAAAACCAAAACATCTGAATATTGACTACACTATATATCTCATCACACTTGCCTTTTTTTCTGAACCTAATAATTAACATGCATTTGTTGAAGGCCTCACATATTCCTAAACCAATGTTAAATCTGCAACGTGAACTTTCATTTGTCTTAACAAAGGGGTTTATAATCCTGTTTGGAGAGATATTCCATACAGCCTTGGAAACTTCACTAAAAATGCCAGTGGGTATGTCACCAAGAAGTTCCTGATGTCAAGAAGAACCAACCCCATTTCATTTTAGAGAAAGTTCCAATCAGATTGGTCTGATTGGAACAGACCTATCAATGTTAACACCGTGTTCAACTGTCTTGCAGGTCCTTCATTCCTTTACTGATGCCGTTTTTGACGAGTGGATGAAAAGATTCAATCCCCCTGCAGATGCCTGGCCTCAGGAGCTGGCACCCATTGGTCACAATCGGATGTATAACATGGTTCCTTTCTTCCCTCCAGTGACTAATGAGGAACTCTTTTTAACTGCAGACCAGCTTGGCTATAGCTATGCCATTGATCTGCCAGGTAACTAATGCAACTTCTAAATGCGTGATTCGTTCATCTTCTAAAGAAGCTTTCTTTCCTTTTCCCTTTCTTTTTAGTGTAAGCCCCGACCTTACATTGAAGTACTCAGGTCTAGTTAAGTGTATTGGCAATTTTATAGAGTACCTATATTTACCAAAATGAGCCTTTAAACTACCAATTAAACATCAGAAAAGCGACTGGTTGGATGACTCTTGTTTTAGAAAATTAAAAGTTGTTAAGAGAACTTATTTCACAGGGAAAGTATCTACACCCGATTTGATAATTCTACTTGAATTAATTGAAAACTGGCCGTGGTTTGAAATGCCTAAGCAATAAAATCAAAATGCACTAGCCACCTACGGATGGGAACTAGCAAGACCTGAAGGTAAGGCTGGGCTAATGGTGAGGCAGATGCAGCACCTGCCTCAGGCACGAAGTTCAAGGGCAGGCCAAAAACTCAGTAACTGAGCTAAGGAGTAATATTCTCAAAAACCCAAATTAATGCAAAAAAATCTATGATGAATACACTATCAAAATTTTAAAGACAGGCTGTCGTTGTCTGTTTGTTTTATACCCCTGCATCAGTTTGTAAGTAGACCAATTTTTTTTTTTTTCCCCAGTTAGCCAGTACCACACCTGCTGAATGGGTTTGTGAAGATGACAGTGGCCTGCCAATAGATTGGGCTGCACGGGGCTTCATGTGTACATTTTTTTTTTTTAATGAATTTTTTGAAGTCATGTTTTTAAGTTGTAGGTTTTTTGTTAGCTTTTCCACCTGGTTCAAAATATGGGAGGATATTTTGATTAAGTGTTATGTAGGGACATATATTTTTTTATTTGCCCAGGCCCCAGTATAGCGCCATGTGCCATTTAAAGAATCTTAGGGCAGGTTGAGAAAGGAAGGTAAAACAATTTTAAAAATCTCTAAATTTGTCAAGAAGCTGAAAAACATACGGCCTATCTGCTGGTGGCGTTTCCCCATTGGTGTCTATTTTGTCTTCCCTAAATCTCAGCCTGCAAAGTAATCAAGATGATTTCTGAGGTCACGTCTCTCTCTCTCTGCCTCTCTCTAACTTTCAAAGCCTTTCAGACCCTGGACCCTGTCCTTTGTTTTTCCTTCCAGTTCTACATCTACTGCAGCTTGTTCCCCTTACTGATTTGAAGTTTCTGTTCTTTGGTCAGCTAAGGATATCTCTTTGAAACTTTCCTCTTTTCTCTGGGAGTGAACATAGTAATAATCAGAAAGTTTGGAATGTGCATTTTGACCATGCTTCCATGTCCTCTCACATCAGCCAATTAACAGGTACAGACCAAGAGTCTAAATATGCCTAGAATGCACTAACTCATTAGAAGATACAAATTACATTCATTTATTGGTTTGACAAAGAAATTTACAATCCTGCCTGGGGAGACATAACTATAACAAAAGGCTGGAGAAGGGAGAGAGGGATTTGGGAAAGGAGCTGGGTCTTGAACTAGATTAAAGAGATGGTAGGTCTTAGGTAAGTGAGGGGGAAAGAAGGGAGCATTTTAGATTGAAGAAGGGCAGGGAAGAGGGCTGTGAAAGACACATGTAGTCTATATAGAGGACCCTGAGAAGAAGGTCTGGTTCTGGTGGAAGGCTTGGGTAGATAACTGTGAATTAAAGTTGGATTTGAGAGAAGGGCCTGGTTACTGAGCGCTTTAAAAGCTGGGCAAAAACCACAAGGAGATGCCACTCTACACCCATTAAGAGGGTTACTACCCAGAAAGCAGAAAGTAACAAGTGTTGATGAGTGTGGAGAAAATGGAATCCTCGTGCACTGCGGGTGGGAATGTTAGCGTAGGCTCTGTGGAAAACAATATGGCAGCCCCTCAAAAAATTAAATGTAGAATTACCACACGATCCAGCAATTCTGCTTCTGGGCATATATATGCCCTCAAAGAATTGAAGGCAAGTAATGAGATATTTGTACACCTCTGGTCAAAGCAGCGTTATTCACAACAGACAAAGGTGGAAGCCGCCCAAGTGCCCACTGACAGATGAATGGATAAAAACAATGTGGGCGATACATACAATGGGATATTATTCAGTCTTAAAAAAGGAAGGAAATCCCGTCACATGCTGTAACATGGGTGAATCTTGAAGACCTTATGCTAAGTTAAATAAAATTCATAGAGTAGAGTAGTCAAATTCATAGAGACAGAAAGTAGGATGGTTGTTGCCAGGGGCTGGGAGGGAATGGAGAATTGGGGAATTACTATTTCGGTTTTGCAAGAGAAAAAAGTTCTGTGGGTGGATGGTGGTGATGACTGCACAACAATGTGAATGTATTTAATGTCACGGAACTTAATTTAAAAATGGTTAAGGTGGTAAAATATATGTAATGTGTATTTTCCCACAATTAAAAAAAAATAAGTAACTAAAAAAAAGCTAGGCAGAGGAGTTTGGACAATAACAAAGGCAATCATTTTTGGCTCCTGAACCAAGAAATGACAGAATAAAAATCTGTGCTTTAAGAAGATGAGGAGGGCAATAGATCCTGCCGGATTGTTGCAGGAAGAGACAAATTAAAATCCTCTTGGAGAAACCCCACTGTGATGAGTCAGGGTCCTCTGTGGGATTGGAAGGAAATAACTAGAAGGACAATCTTACATCTAGAGAAGTGTAGAGTATAGAACAAGAACCCAGTGCAGAGAAACTGAATTTAAGAACAGCTGGCCAAGGATATGATAATTTTTAAGGAAACAACAAATAATGAAATCCATTAATTCTGTGGAAAGGTGCTTATAAAATATATTTGAATAGAGGATTGGATTTATCATGTGATGATTCAGATTTTATTCACAACTATTTAAATGGGTCCAAATTCCTTCTGTTCTTGCGATTGAATGTCTCCTGTTATAATAGCCAATCTCATTTGTCTTACTCACTTATCACCCCATGAAAAAGGTAGAGACAATAGAAGAATTTCTAGACCTGAATGTTGTATATTTTGCAGTTCCCCAGATACCATTTTAGCATGCATTTTTACAAATGAGTTTCTAACTCACAAAAGTAGTTATATACTTCCTTGGAGGGTTTATTCTGTATAAGTATTTACCGTAAGAAATTTTTAAAATGCAATAATCTACATTCAAATAATGGAATGCCATTTCCCACTTCCTCCAGAAAAACAATTGTGGATATGATAAATAGTTCGTAAGGAAGGAGAAGATAAATTTTATTCCGGCCAGTGTAGTTTTGCTTTATCAACAAAAGTGCATGTGAAAGGCTAATAATAGGTTTATTCTTCCCTTTTCTAAGAGTATTCATTCAGCCGATGAAAATCCCAATCATAGACCCTTCTCTTCTGCTTTAATTTCAGTTGAAGAAACTTCAGATTGGACCACAACCCTCTCAGTGGTTATGGGGATGCTGGTGGTCTTGGTTGGTCTTTTTGCACTGCTGATTTTCCTTCAATATAGAAGACTTCGAAAAGGATATGCACCCTTAATGGAGACACAATTAAGCAACAAGAGATACACAGAAGAAGCCTAGATGCTCACGCCTTACCCTAGAGAAGAGGCTGGCCAAGGCTTAGTTCTGACCCTGACAGTGAGCAAACGAATCCTCACTGTTTTTCCTTTCCTTGAAGATCTTTGGCATAGCTCCTCCTGTTGTGGGATGATCCCAAATACGGAAGATGCTTAGCTGTAGTCTCTGGTTTGCTTTGTTTATCTAACAAACAAGCTAAAGTGCTTGAGGGTGTCTCTACCATCAAACAAAGGTAGAGCTGATGATGATTGGTGGTATTTATTAATAATTCCCCATATTGATTAAGCCTCCTCGTGTTCTGAGAGCACCTCCAAAAATCGATAGAGTGGATTCATTGAAATTTGCAGGTCAGTGTAATTTGAGAGCTGGACAAGATCATGGTTAAATCTTTCTCAGCCCACGCATCTTCATTTGTAAAGGGATGGGGGCAGGAAGGTGCAGGTGCTACATGAGTCTCCAAGGTCTCTTTTAGGTATAAACATCCATGATTTTAGGTGCCTTCCTGATCATCTTCCTGCGGCTTCTTTTTCTTTTCTCTTGTTCTCCCCAGCCTTTAAAATGGCCTTGAAGATGAAAATAGGCCTTATTTTCCATACAGGATGGAGAATGAATGAATGAATGATCAATTTGGTTCTCTTTTATAAATTAGACTTTACAGAGTTTATAAAGAGTCTGCAGTTCTTAACAGCAGAGCTATCCCCAGAGTCAATAGCTGAATAAACATTGATCCTATAGTGGTAAACGAATAGATGAGGGATTAAATTAGTTTAAATTAATCTGGTTGATTAATATACTGTTTTGAACTTATTAACTAATACAGAGTAACTCTTTCCAGGAAAGTCTGACTGGAGAAGGCTGGTGAGCCTATCATCCTGAACATGAGACAATTTGAGTGTTCCATTGCTCTGAGGTCTCATTTGGCTGACCCCAAACCAATTCCTTTGCTAGGGAGCCTCAGATGAAAACTTATTCATGCATTTGGCTTATTTTTAAGAGTTGACTTTAAATTCATTAATGCTGCCCTGTACTGACGTTACTTACAAATGCTAATCGAGTCTTATCATTTAAAAGCAAACCATCCATACAAAATACGACAATTCAGAATTAAATGGTTATGACCCACTAAGTAATCATCAGATTATGAGAGATAAGAATGAGGCAGTCTTTACGAAAATGTTTAGACGTATCAAGATGATCCCTCCTTCTGAGGAGTTAATGGTTTTTCAGATCTTAAGGCAGTTTCATCTGTTCATATCTGGTATCCATGCAGTAGGAGTGAAGCCACAGAGGTGGCCCTTCTGTCCACTCACTTCAGCTCCTCTCTACTGGAATGGATGTGTGTAAAGAATGGGGGTTAAGAGCGCCCTGGAGCCTTCTCCATATGGCGGGGCTAGAGGGTGCAAGATTTACCAATATCCAGTGTTATCCCCTGGAATAAGACTGCAGAAGCCAGAGAAATGGACAGAGTTCAATCTGAACTGAATTTGAGTGAGTCTCATAAAGTATATCTGAGAGTAGGCTCAGCAGAGGAGAATCAAGACAGCCCAGAGTCCTTCATGGGGTGAAGCCCTGCTTGGACCTCTTTAACCAGCGCCACATGCATAAATCTCAATGCCTCCCTTTAATAGAATTCATGGAAAATTCAGCAATGTGTTATTAACATGGTCCACTCTGGCAGGTTTATGTTCTGAACTCAAGGTTGTTGGGGAACACATTTTTACATCCTGTTTTTAAACCCAAAGAGAAATATCTCAAGATGAAGATATAAGTGTGCATGGTAGGTATGTTCCTGAAAAGTTGTGTATAAATCAATTATACATTAAAAGCACCAGGGGAAATTACTTTTTATGGATGAACTATTATGAATAATTCTATAAAGCACATAACCACCTCTAGCTTATCCTTCGAGTATATCAGAATTTTCATACATCATATTCTCATAAGATTTGTTTAAAAGCAAGATCTATCTGCGGCAGAAATAAAGACTAACCATTTATACTTAGCTCCTTTTAACTATAGTGTGTGCAACTTTTCATAAATATTATGTTTTATGATGCCTTCCTAAGAGAAATAGTTTCCTAATTTTGTAGTTCATATTAGAGGAATAAAATTTTCTAGCATTTTCTAACATTACAATAAATCAATGATGACTGCCTTTCAGCAAATCTAAAGGTAGAATAAACCTGTAGAGTAAAAAGTTGGTATTTACTTACAGTGAATACTATGCAGATAAACTCAGAAAATATCACTGAGCATTGTACAGCCATACGTCTCAATGATGGGGGGAAATATTCAACCTTGAAGAAAATGAACAGATTGCTTTATATGCTTCTATCTGTAGTATTAGAAAAATTGTGTGTATATGAATTATGATTTTAAAAGAAACGCTTTTTAAAAGCTAACATTCAAAAGTGAAATGAAATCCAATAACATCTTTCCTTTGTGGATTAAATTCTCTTCTAATTCTAAAATTCTTTGACATAAATTTGTGTCTTGCTTAGGATTTAACATTGCTGATTATAATAATCCTAATGAATAATTCTAATCTCACATTAACAAGAAGTAGAAAACTTACTAAAGAGGAAAATAAAAATAAATATTGTTTTGCAGATTATTGTTCATCTGTTGAGGGCTATTGTTTTTTAATTTGTGAACATCAATTCCCGTCTTTTGGCACTCGATATATACATAAAATTTTATGTATATACATAAAATACATAATAGCTACTTCACTTTTGAAAATAAGTCCTTAAACTTGGACAGCATTATGCTAAGTGAAATAAGTCAGACAGAGAAAGACAAATACTCTATGATATCACTTATGCTTTGAATATAAAACACAATAAAGTAGTGAATGAAACAAAAAAGAAGCAGACTCACAGATATAGAGAACAAAAAAGAAGCAGACTCACAGATATAGAGAACAAACTAGTGGTTACCAATGGGGAGAGGGAAGGGAGGAAGGGCAAGACAGAAGTAGGGGATTAAGAGGTACAAATTATTAGGTATGAAATGAGCTACAAGGATATATTGTACAACACAGGGAATACAGCCAATATTTTATAATAACTCTAAATAGAGTATAACCTTGAAAAATTCTGAATCACTATATTGTATACCTGTAAGTTGTGTAATATTTTATATCAATTATACTTCCATTAAATAAAAAAGAAGTCCTTAAATAAGCTGGTGTTTCTACTTTCTATTGAGTTTCTAAGCAACTGCTACTTCCTAGCTCTCTATGATATAGGCAGGAAAAGGAGATACTACCCCTTTTCCCAGGTAAAGAGTCACCTCTGATGTCCCTACAGTCTAAAGACTGAAATCGGAGTGGGGGGTGAGCAGGGAAGCCACTTGAAGTCACTGTACAGGGAGGCAGGCTCCTCTGAGAGAGCCTTCCAGCTCAGTCAGCTTGTTGGAGACGCCCAGAAGAAGGAAATTAGAGCCAATAGAGGTAATGGTTACATGGCGTTCGCTTCCACTTCTAGACTTGAAGCTTCCAGAGGTCAGGTTGTACAGCTCTCTGTACAGCTCCAGTGCCATTGTATCAAAGCACTTTAAGTAAATACTTAGAAAATGGTGGTGGTTAATTGATACAGGCACATAAAAGAGCCAATTCACCTTCCCCACCCTACCCCCTACCCCCTCAGTGGGAGATAGCTACTCTCTTCAATGCAGTGGCAAAACCCAACTCTTCCTATTTCTCCAGGGCCTTGCTCATCCTGAGTACTCTGTAAATATTTTTTGAATGAATAAACTAATCTCAAAGTAGAACTTTTCATTCAGGGCTTCTGGCATATGTTTTGACATGTACTGGATAAAACATAAGATAATGAGGTCTTGTATCCCTGCCATGAAATGAATAGCAACCTATCTTTCAGATTCTGAGTTGTACCTATGCCAGATAGAATTTTACTCCATACAACCTAATACGAGGGGCTACTTTTCAGCCATATTTTCTTCTTGGGTGTATCTTCTCCCCACCATTGGTAGGCCCTAATTCTACCACTTATACAGACAAGGGTAGAAAGTTAAGACCTCACAGTATCATGATAGGGCCTTCCACCATCTGATGTCTTAAAAGCCTTGTTTCCATGGAAGGAGTTAGTGGGCAAATGATTTAGCGAGGCAAAATCAGTGCCTTTCTTACATGGATGGACCCATTGGTGAAACTTAAGAAATTCTCAAAGATGACATGATACTTTACTTATAATGGCAGTTCAAGATGAAAATAATTTCTGTGAATTTAATTATACTTGGGTAGGTAGTTTAATGAAAGCTTGAAAACAACACACAAGAAAATTGTGAGCAATAGTATAAAATTTTTGAAAACTAAACAAAACAAACAAACACACAAGCTTCTTATTCAAGGCCTGAATGCCCTGCATATTATCACTAACAGAATTTCTATTTGGCAGAAACCATTAACCCACTTATGTTATTTCCCACATTGATTCAAGCCAGAATTCTTGGATGTAATATGACGGAATTTGGTCCTTTCTTCTAGCCATTCTCTGCTCCTTTGCTGGTTTATAACAAAGCTAAAACTGTCACAGTGTCTCCCAAACATAACTGAGAGAAGCTTAAACTTGTCCCTTTTTATTAAAATACTAGAGATTTCACTGTCAGAGTAGACACTCTGATTACTCGTTCACTTTGTATGTTACTGGGTGTTTCTGAATTTGTAATGAGCACAAATGACCATTTTGATTGAGAGGAATTAGGCTCACAATAAAGCAAAACCTGCCCTCTTGTGTTTTATTAGAAAATCGCACAATTTTGGTAAAGTTCTTATAGCTATTTTCCTCTACCGTGCGTGGTTAATTGCCTGGGGTCAGAGCAAAAAACAAATGCTAGAAGACCTGCCATCAATTCAAAACTCAGAACAGATAAAGCACAATATTTAGAAGGAAATGATTTCCTGTGCAGGCAAGGTAATCAGATAATTAAAGCTCTTAGACTTTCCTTTCTAACGTACTTTGAAATGTTAAATGTCCCCCTGCAAGCCATAAAAATCTGGGGGAACATTTCAGGCCACTGGGCAAAACTCTTTTATGCTTGTCAGATACACAGAGGGTATAATTTAGTCAAATATTATTTATATGATCATACTGCAGCTGGAGAAAGGGACTATTTCTTTTTCAACTAAAAACAGTTATTGAGGGCTTCCCTGGTGGCGCAGTGGTTAAGAATCCGCCTGCCAATGCAGGGGACACAGGTTCAACCCCTGGTCCGGGAAGATCCCACATGCCGCAGAGCAACTAAGCCCACGTGCCACAACTACTGAGCCTGCGCTCTATAGCCCACGAGCCACAACTACTGAGCCCACGTGCTGCAACTACTAAAGTCCTCGTGCCTAGAGCCCGTGCTCCGCAACAAGAGAGGCCACAGCAATAGCCCCCGCTAGCCACAACTAGAGAAAGCCTGTGTGCAACAGTGAAGACCCAACGCAGCCAAAAATATAAATAAATAAATAAATAAATAAATAAATAAATAAATAAATAAATAAATAAATAAAATTAAATAAAAGAAAAAACTGTTACTGAGAAGGTGGTAAATTTCGGTAAAGTTTTTAGAAAAAATACTGGATCAGTGAATTGAAACCAGATATAAATATCTGAATTTGGGTGTGGGTGTGAGCAATGTCAGAAAATGTCCTTTACTGTGGAAAATTCACTTTTCAAGATGGGACTATTGCCATGGTGGTACCAAAAGCAAATGTTTACTTGGGTGCCCACAGTGGCTTATCTTATATTAGGTGATTGAAAAGATGAAGAATCTCAAATAATAAAGAAAACATGGTCTCTATCTAGTTTTTGTGAAGCTCTTTCTTCTAGTATGTATACCCAGGTAAAGATTAGAGGGGGGAAACAGGCAAGGCATTTGTTTGTTTATTCTGAGAGGTTTTGTTTAAGTGAAAAAATTGGGGCTCAAATTTTCCAGCTGGCTCTATCTGTTATTCTCTTTCTCTGGTGGTTCTCTCTGAATGGGGATTCCAGACATGGTGACAGTAGCTGTTTTTATGGTGAGTAGGGAAAAGGAAAAAAAAAAAAAAATCCTCAAAGCAGAAATGGGGAAATCAGATTCAAGACACTTAGAATGCTGCAGTCTTCCCCGGAGGAGAATCATTCATTTACTCCCTATTGATAAATATGTTACTATGTGGCACACTTTGCTGAAAACTTAATTTCCAAAGCAGCAAATTTATTATTTATATTTCTACTTAAAGTCTCATTTCTAATATTTCTGCTTCTTTAAAAAAGGCAAGTTTTGGGGACTTGCATGTGATTTCCCATAGTTGTACGTCCCAAATTACGATTCTTTGCTACTTGAATAAACCTTGTTTTCCTGGTTTAAAAAAAAAGGGGGGGGGGGAGTTTTGTCTTGACTGTTGCTGCTAATCAGCTTTTTCCTTCTTAAAAGAATATTTGTATTTCAAAAATCTTGCGTTACACACCAAGGAGTGATGCTCAGCTAAGCCACACGTGTGGATACTTTGTCTCACAAGTAACTCAAGCGAATGATCAGCCTTGAAAACAGAAATGTAATCTCAGTCATAATCCGAGCAGTACTGTACCACTTTCTCCTCTTCAGTTGTGGCCAGCACATAACTTCCAACCTTTTCGGCTCTGAAACTCTGATTTGAGCTGAACATTTTCTTTTCCCTTCAGGCATTTTACAATTCTGAGGCTTGTTAACATTTTATAGACTCAAGGTCGTTTTTCTTCCTTTCTGTGCATTTCTCTTTTCAGCCAGGTGCTCTTATCAAGATGTGGGCGTCTTTGTGTTTTTAACACTTTTCCTTGAGGCAGTCCCAACTCTTTGATCCTGTGCTGACTCAAAATCGTTTGCTGTCAGCCGTCCAGAGCGGAGATCTGGTGCATCCTGGTGCTGTCGTCTGCCAGCGCCTGACAGCCTCCTCGGGTCTCTCTGACAGTCAAAGAGCTCTTCCAACCCAGTGACATGCAAATTTGTTCCTTTTCTGCTACAGTTTGTCACAGCCCACATTTTCCATCTTAGCTGCACAAAGGCAGGCAGGATAAAATCGTTCTGAGGTTGATGCTGGCCGTAATGTATGTGAATTCATTGTTTTTAAACTACAGCTACTCAGAACATCAAACTACTGGGAACTCACCTTGCAGCTAGATGGCAGGAAACTACCTGCTTTTCTGCTTGCTGGAGAGAGGATACCACCGAGTGGCTTTTATCACAGGGCAATCTGCTCACCTGTGTTGTAGCTGTCAGAGGAAAAGAACTCCGTGCACTCTGGAAGTTTTGCTGAGACTTTTGGGTATGTACCTAACTACACAGAGTCACAGGAGAACAGAAAGACTCTGCAGCTCATTCCCTGTTTATATCTGTCAGCTTACCCCCACTAGAACTTATTCCCTTCCTCTGTACACTAAAAAGGCCACGAAAAAAAATATGTTACTTAAAAAGCCCACTATTTTTTTCCCCTATTCAAACCACCAGTAAGTGATTTGACCTTAATTATCTCCCTGTGTGAAATCTCTGGCAGTTGAAGATAAGGGCTCTCAGCTCCCATGAATAGCACCGTGTTTCCTGAGCCCGGTCACAAGTCAGTGTTCTGTACAATCCGAACATAATTCTCTGTTGACACTTGGCAGGTACCTTTTCTTGCCCTTGGCACTGGTTCAGTGGTTAGGGAGGGCTCCCAAGGGCTATTTTCAATGGCAAAAGGGCACTTTGGGGATGAAACACGAACTGGCCTTGGCTGGCATGGAAGTGAAACATATTAAGAAAGCTATTTTTTTTAAAAATTAATTTTTGTGACAAAACATATATAACATAAAATTTTCCATTTTAACCGTTTTTAAGTGTACAATACAGTGGCATTAAGTACACCCACAATGTTGTACTACCATCACCCCCATCTGTTTCCAGAATTTTTCATCATCCCAAACAGAAACTCTGTACCCACTAAACAATAACTCCCCAATCCTTCCTTTCCCTAACCCCTGGAAAATTTAACAAGACTTTGGGAAGTCTCCACCGTCTCTCTCCTGATACCCTCAGCTCTGTGATTTTGGTGGAAACCTAATCGTCTTAAACCAATTACTCTTCTCCATAACCTTGACTGCAGTGTTTCAGCTGTGAATGCAAAACTGATAGCCAAAACAACAGAAAGGGATTTTTACTGAGGATTCTAGGAAATAAAGCCAAAAGTCACGGTCTCGTCCCTGAGTGATATGGTAGGAAGATGTGAGGTCTGTAATCACAGCAGCCATTTTGTCTCCTTGAGGGAGTGTTTGAAGCAGCCAAGGAGTACCCCACTTTTTCTTAATTTAGGCCAGTTTAAATTGGTTTTTCTCTTACCATATGAAAAATCCTGACTGATAAACTCATCTTCAGGGAATATAAAATTAAAGTGAGGAAATAGAGGAGTTCATTTATTTAATATTTATTTCCAGACACCATAATCCATGCCTTCAGTTGAGTAAAAAGAAATTCTTCTTTGTTCTTTTAAGATTACAAGAGAAACATATCAATGCCTAAGGAAGTGCTCCTCTGAGTAGAGTGTAGTCATTCAGTATGTGGCATTTAAATTCCAGCTCAGTCACTTATTTGCCACCTAACCTTTTTTGACTTTTTAATTTTTAACTGCTCTGGGCTTTAGTTTCCTTGTCTGTGAAAGGATATTAATAATGTTCCTCCTACTCTGTACACACATAGGTTGTTTTAAGAATGAACTGAGTTCATATATTTAACTTCTTGAGAATACTGCCTGTGTATTAGACTAGGGACTCAAACAACAGAAATTTATTTTTTCACACTTCTGGAGGCTAGAAGTCCAAGATCAAGGTGCTGGCAGGGGTGCAGACAACCACCATCTTGCTGTCTCTTCACGTGGTCTTTCCTCTGTGTACTTGTACCCCTGGTGTCCCTTTGTGTGTCCAAATTTCCTCTTCTTATAAGAACACCAATCAGATTAGATTGGGGCCCACCCTACTGGCCTCATTTTAACTTACCCCTTTAAAGACCTTATCTCCAAGTATGATTACATTCTGAGGTTCTGGTGGTTGAAATTTCAACATATGAATTTGGGGGGGGATATAATTCAGCCTATAACAGCCTGGAACGAAGAAGTCACTCAATAAATGTTGATATTATTTGTCAAATCCCTTTGGAATGCCTGGTGTGTGAAAGCAACGCTGCAGGTTTCAATTTCATAGATCACGACAGGAAACTGTGACTCCAAACTCAAAAGAAGGCTCTGCAGAGTAGGCAAAGATAGCTGAAAAACAAAGCAGGGCTCTGCAGAAGGATCACTGCTCTTTTATTCATGATGGAAGGAGCTGTGCAATTTCCTGGTGCTCAGGTGAGGGGTGGGCGTGTCACTGAGCCACAGGTGGTTTCCATTGGCATGAAGACCTCTCACCCCTGGAGAGGAAGAAAGGGAAGGAGGGAGGGACACAGAGAGAGGGGCACTTCAAGGAGAGCCAGCCATTCTGTTAAGCCCCAGAGGACACCACTGCCTTTTTCACTTGGTGGAGAAAGAACTGGACTGTAAATGGGGTGTGAAACGTTAAATGTGAGTGAACTTTAAGCAATTGACGTGGTGTTTCTGCTTCATTACCGATTTCATTTTTTCTGCTCCTGAAGCCAGAGAAAATGTTCCCAGCTACCAGTTCTTTCTAAGAGATGAAGAACTTTAAGAATGGACTCAGGTTAGATTTCCCACAGATATTCTTTGGATTCTGCCCTTTCCTTGGTTTTCATCCCTTGGTTTGGCTTTGAAGTGAGAGAGAATCAGAGTCAGAAGGGAAAGGGCTGACTCCCCGCCTTAGGCTGGAGGGTGAGCTATTTCCTGCCTCACAGGCAGGAGGAATGAAGAGATTCCCCGCTTGCTCAGCCCCATGAGCCCCACTGCCTTGCTTAGCGCTTGCCTGGATCCTTGAAGGTTTCAATTTGTCATTTTAACCTTCCAGAGGTCACTTTTTCGTCTTTGCATATTTTGTTTGTTTTTCACATATTTGGCCATTGTAGAACATATTCTTCCAAAAATTATGCATTGATACTCTTAGTCTGTCTTACAAATTGCACTTTGGATTTGCATAGATCAGGGAACCGATGAAAATTATGAACTGCTCCACCCTGGGGGTTGCCTGCCAGGCGACAGCTCGGTTCAAGAATTGTTAGGTTTTTCTCCCTGCAGTACTTGTGTGCTTTTCTGAATATTTAATTTCATGTTTACTCCTTAATATTTTAGAAAAGTGAGTAAAAAAATGAAGCAAAAGAAAGATTAATGCTAATGATAAGTTTCACACATTTAGTACACTGGGGACAAAGATGGAAATCTAGTGAGGGTTGATGTAGCCTCGACGGAATGTAAGCTGGTCATCTATGGGTTTAATTGTGAAGGAAAAGAACAGAAAGAATAATAAAAATTCTGAAAAATATATCATTAAGATTGTGTGGAAATGGTGAGGTGTACTTAAAAATTTGAGAATGTTTTTCACTCTCTGGGAATCTGTATCTGTTGTTGGATTTTCAGCTTCAACATCTTCGGATATTGACTATCACTGGAATTAGAATCGGCTGTTGTCAGGTGAATGGCACTTGGCTGGGGCTAATTTTAATTTGCAGTCCCAATCAGACTATTCTTTCCATTAGACCGTTAACCAGGTCAAACTAATGTCTATTTATGTAAACTGTTAAACCTAAGCGAGATGAACTCTACATCCCCCCCCATGACCCCCAACCCTGGAGATTGTATATTTACTGAACAAAATTTAAGGAAACAAAGGCAAATATACTTTGGCCCTTTTATCACTCATCACTGTTCCCAATTCAACTAATAAATAGAAATTTGTATTCTTAACCCTAATTAAAAAGTCCTTTTCCAAAAGTAACAGGCACGACTGAGGTCGCAACCTTGGGGTCCAGATATGACCATGTCTCTTTTGTTTCAGGTTAAATGACATCTGATCCACCAGCAAGAAATGTGGGATTCCCACCTCAGGGCTTCCCCCTTCTTGAATGACTCAGCACCGCTGGGGCCCATGCAGTCTTCAGTCTGACTTCAACCAGGAGGTAAAAGGCACTGCTAATTCATCAATTATTCTTGTGGTAACTTCTCACGATCCCCCCGGTATGGATTTTTTTTTTTTTTTTAAATTGAATGCAAACTAAGACCACTTGACTGTTACTGAAATGAATAGCCCAGTTTGCTTTTTTTTTTTTTTTAAAGAAATTCACGTTCTTTTATTTATTTATTTATGGCTGTGTTGGGTCTTCGTTTCTGTGCGAGGGCCTTCTCTAGTTGCGGCAAGCGGGGGCCACTCTTCATCGCGGTGCGCGGGCCTCTCACCATCGCGGCCTCTCTTGTTGCGGAGCACAGGCTCCAGACGCGCAGGCTCAGTAGTTGTGGCTCACGGGCCTAGTTGCTCCGCGGCACGTGGGATCTTCCCAGACCAGGGCTCGAACCCGTGTCCCCTGCATTGGCAGGCGGATTCTCAACCACTGCGCCACCAGGGAAGCCCCCGGCATGGATTTTGAAAACTGTTTGTAAACAGCCCACAGATGGCCCTGGTCCCCTCCTAGCTAAGGGATCCGGGCACGGTTGCCCATTGCTGTCCCTTTCCCTTTAAGACGGGACCTCCTCAGGCTGCTGAGGTGAGCGCAGCTCTTCTGGTGCCTCACGCAGTCATCTCCCAGGGTACCGGTTGCCCCAGGAACATGGGGTTTGGCATCGGGCCGGTCTTGCTTCTGAACTCAACGTCCCCTTTCTTTGCAGAGGGAAGGGATCATCTCCCCTCCAAACCTGGCAGCTTTTCCTTTGCAAACCTTGGAACTCTGCAATGTGACCCTAGAGGTCAGGAAGATGGGGAGGATTAAACTGCAGGAGGGCGGTAAAGAAAGAGCATGGGGAGATCCACAGTTGTGGGCCGGGAGACAGGAGACTGAGATCTAGCCCCAAGTTTTCCATTTACTGGCAGAGTGATTTTGGGTAACCAACCTGACCTCTCCGAGGTTCATTTTGCCATTTTGTAAAGTTGGTGGGGGGCGAGGGGGTGTGGATTAAAGGATCTTTAAGACTCTGCTAAACTAAAGAGGAGAAACTATAGGATATAACAGAAAGAACACTGAACTAAGAAACAGAAAGCTGGCTCTAAATTCTTTTTCTAACATTTGCTGGTTCTAGATGCTGGACAAACTATACATGTTCTCTGACCCTCAAGTTTCTTTCACAAAACGATGACAGTGCCTCCTTCATAGGTTGGTTGCAAGGACTGAGTTAGGTAACACATGTGAAGACACTAAAAGTGGTGCTGGCACATAGATGTTCAGCAATCATTCATAGAATCTCAGCTAATGAATCTGAAGTTCATGCTTTGTGATTATAAAAAGGACTGGAGGACCGTTTCATTTCTGAGGGATTTTTGCCTTACTTATCTTCAGAAACTTTGGCTGACAAAGGCAAATAAAATGTAAGATGGAGGAAAATTAAAAATATCAAAAGGATAAAATGAAGCAAAAGGAGAGAGGAACTGATAACATCTTTCTGGACATAATTTAATTACAGCGTGGGATACCAAATTTAGCGTGGAGTTTCTTAGCTAAATAAAATCTAGGAATACATTGGCTTTTATAATTAGCAGTCGAACCTTCAAGAAAACATGCATACTCACGTGTAGGGTTTGTTTTGTAACATATAGTTGATTATGCCAGTTCTTACATCATTACAGAGGGAGCACAGATAACCTTGGGCAGTGTCTTCATCTATGGTTTGGTAATTTATTGTGAACTAAAAAACTCAAAGATGGAGTGAAGATTTTTGTTCCTTTGTTTTGTTTTGGGGTTCAGAGAGTGGGAAAATAGGATTGGTTTCAAAATAGAATGATAATAAACTGGCATTGGTGTCAGGAATTTGGATAAAAGAATGGACATGGATTGTGTAATGTCAGTGATTTCTGCCAGAGTCAGATACACTTATATTTTCATTTAAAAGTGTCAGTGCACAATATAAAAATGATCAATACAATGTATGCTGTAGTTTCATTTTTTACAACATTAAATAGCAAATTGAAAAACACCATGACAAGCTGGGAGAGAGATCATGGAAGAAAGGGAAAAGGTTTCTATTTTATACGTGTAACTGCGCTTTTTTCCTGCACAAGGCACCTGACATTTTCATTTTGTGATGGGCCTGGTAGATTATGTAGCTCTTTCTGCTGGAGGTACTGACTGAGGTGGAAGAAGGATTCCCTCTACCCTATAAATGCATATGGGCATCAATGGATTCCCCAGCCCAGCAAAAGTCTGGAAGAAGGCTTCCAAACATTCCTTACGATAGCTCATCTTAGCCTCTCTTATTCTTTGGAGCAGAGCTGAGGCAGGCCACCGTATTGATTTTCTCAGCCCTCTGCTTGTGGGAAGGGCCAAAGCCGGCCAGGGCTTTTCTGGGCTCAAGTAGCTACATCTGTTGACATCAGAACAACACATATTATAAGGAGGGGAAGGTTGGGAAACATGGTCTTAATGAGGTCCACTTGTGGCTGAAACCAAAAGAGTTTTAAACAATCTATAATCAAGATGCTGAAAGTAGAGACCAAAAACAACACCTCCTTGAAAACGGATTTGATTTACCCTCAAGACCACTGCAAATGTTACCAGTTTTGGTTAGAGCCAGCTGAGTCGGGAAGAACATAAAGGTAAACAATTTTGATTATACAGTTGATTCTTGTTATTCATGGTAATTACGTTCCATAAAGTCACAGCAAACCCTGAATTAGCAAATACTGAATCATTGCTTCTGGGGGAAATAATACCGGGTTAGGTTCCTGCGACCCTCTGACATTTTCATCAACCCATCTCTACATAACTTTGTTTTATGTATGTTTTTGTTTAAAGACTTCTTATTTAATGTAAATTGGCAATTCATTAACATTGAACTCACAGCCCAGAACATTACATGCCTGAGCGAAGCTTACCTAACACATGCATTTTGTCTGTAAGACACATCATAGACTCCTTGAGTTTAGGAATGCTAGACAGTGGGGGCCATTAAACAGCAAAATCACCAACAAAAAAGCACAAAAATGTGAACAGCATGGCCCTAAATAGACTGCAAAAAGGACGGTCATTTATAGTAGGAGAGCTGAAATGAGAGAGCAGAGCACCATCTTGTTCGACCTCAGCTGGGATGTGTGCATCAAGGGACTCACGTTTTTCACTTCTGTGCATATGCATGTCTGTGGACAACTGTAGAAATGCCTGAGTATTGATTTGGGGCTTTCAAATAAATTTTAGCAAGTAGACAAATTCGCGAATATGGAATCTTCAAATCATGAGGATTGACTGTGCTGAGGAGGAAGTACAAAAACACCAGTTAGGTACTTAACTCTAGTATTTAATGTAAAGTTTCAAACCAAAAGATTTTGGTCTCTTCCGGGAATAAAACATCAAATGAAAGTGAAAAGATGAACAATATGAAGTGTGTTGGTGGCATGGTGGACTTATTCCATCCAATTCTTATGAGAATGAAAATCACAGTTATAATGGCAGAGCAGATAGAGGTTTTCTGGTTTGTGTTGCTATTGTAGCTATTGTTAACAAGTCAATCCATAAAATTAGGTCACCTAAGGCATGAGTAAAGTTTTCACAGAGGTGAGAAGTGTAAAAGACTGTTCCAGAGTGAATTCCTAGTGTTAATCTCAGAGTTGAATAAACATAGCAGGAGCAACTACTGGGCCAATGGCCTGAAGAGATAGCAAGTTTGAGTTGCAGTGCTTCTCTGGGGAGCTCCAGATTTGCTGGTAAGGAGAGTGTAAGGGGTTCTGAGTCCTAGTTTCAAAATATCCCTCTTCCTTCCCCTCTCCAGACCAAAGGGAAAAATTTGCTGCTTTTTTTTTTTTTTTTTTTTCTGCCTCACTCATAGCCTTGATCCTTTTCCTTGCACATGAGCTTTTCCATATTTGGATCTTCCTGTTTTGAAATAAGAAAAGATTTCTTTATAATAGCAATAAGGCACATTCAGAGGGAAATTAGACGCCTAAGGATCTAGAGGTACTTAACGCTTTTCCTTTTTTCATGCTTTACAACTGTGATTAACTCAGCACAGACCACCCTCCACCATTTCTTATTGCTTAATTAAGAAACATCTTAGAATTTTCTCCCTATTAGTTTCAGGCAGATTAGAAGGAAAAAAAATATTTTAACAGACGCTAAAGTGTCTTTCCAACGATTTGAAGATTAGGAGAATGCCTTTTATAGAGCTTCCAGACTGTTCCCTGGCTACTTCTGCCAGAGTTGAAAAGAATTTAGTGGCTGGGTACTTAATGAAAAGCCAAGAATGCTCTGACAGAGGACTCCTGGGCAACTATTACTCTGGCTCCAAAGAGTTATTGCAAATTAAATTTTATCCTTGTCCTTTATGATCTATATCAGGCAGTAGGTGTAACAACATGACTGAAATATTCTTGTCTTACACTGTTAATAAAAGCACACGTTCACTAATATATGGGTACCAGCAGGAAATATGAAATGGTGCGCTCCAGTTGGAAAGCTGGATGGTGTATTGGCAACTTGGTAGGCAAAAGACAGGGTAAATACACTTCGAGTTTGGGAACAGGGTAATTACTGTCACCATCTGGTAACACATTCTTTATCTGAACTCAAACCTCTTATGTATTTTAAACACTTATGAGGCATCTTGCTAGGCAACCAAATACAGGATTACATTTTAAATGTTACCTTGAAACCTTTTCAAGATTGCTTTTGTCTAAAAACACAATGTCACATCTGGCACGATTGCCATCACCATAAAGCAGAATTTTTAAATAGTATTTATTAAGCACTTTCCAAAGATGCATAATCACCAGCATGAGTTGGTGTTAATAGAGAGTCATGAGTCAGCTCCAGCTTCAATATTTGTGGAAAAGTCAGACTCAGCAAGAAACACATAATGAATGGAAAGCAAATACAAAACACAAAATCCCTGCAGCCTACTCTTTCCCCTGATGGCTGGGAACACTGTATTTCACAGTGGAGCTGCCTGGCGATTTCTGAGCACTGTCTCTCAAATATTTGGCATGAAATATCATGAGCTAAATAAGCACAAGGAACACAGCAGCTAACGGGAGCCTTATGGGGAGAAATGGCATTTACTGTAATGACCGCAGCTTAGGAAATTGCCACATTCCACACTGGGTTAATAAAGGCTTAGGGCGAAGTAGAGAGTGACTGGGAGCGTGGAAGAAATGTCAAGCCCCTTCTTCTAGCTGTCAGTGGACATCGGAACTCTCCTCTCCCCTATGCTCCTGATTCTCTCCCCAAGGCCAGAACAGGGCTGGGATAGAAAAGAACTGTGATTAGGCTAATTCAGCCGCTGGAATGGGATTTTCTGACAGCACTCTAGAGGACGAGGTGCTGCACACAGAGTAATAAATAGGAAAGTATGATGATAAAGCTGTGATTCAGTCAAGAGGTTAGATGGTCTCTTAAGTAGCACAAAGCCACCGCGGCTTATCTCGATGTCATCAAGACCCCATAAGCTTGAACAGGAAATTTGCTAGTCAATATTTTGCCTCGTTTGTTTCTTTGGAGTATGTGGAGTTGGGAAAAAAAACCCACCCAGGTCTCCTTTTGATCAATTATTCTAGCCCATATATATTAATGTGCATATACATATGGCTTAATGTATATCCTTCCAGAACTACGCATTCTCCCCATACTCCAGGGTATGTACAGGAAACACAATCTGAAAAATCCTGACAGAGTAAAAGCATATATGGAAATGAGATGATCACTGACTATTTTTCATTACTTTGCCTGCAGTGGAGTCCACACTAGCTCATTATTTCCACAGGTGGGATCTCTCCTTCCTTCATGCTACTGCACAGCAGGTGGAACTTGAGCTCTGTTTTGTGGGAGCTGTGTGCCTTTTCAAGTAACCACACTGTGTTTCCAGCTCTGGTGATTTCAGCATTTTTCTTTTTCTCCACCTTTTATTGAGATATAATTGACATATAACATTGTGTACGTTTAGGTGTACAAGGTGTTGATGTGATACACTTAATATATTGCAAAGTGATTACCACCATAGCCTTAGCTAACGCCTCCATTGTCACATAATAACCAATTTTTTGTATGTTGAGAACATTTAAGATCTACTCTCTTTGCAACTTCCTAGTATAAATACATTATTATAAGCTATAATCACCATGCTGTACACTAGATGCCCAGAAATTATTCATCTTATAACAGGAAGTCTGACCAACATCTTTGACCAACATCTCCCCATTTGCCCCTGCTAACCACCATTCTACTCTCTGAGTTCAACTTTTTTAAGATTCCACATATGTGATATCATACGTTGTTTGTCTTTTTCCATCTGACATTTCACTTAGCACAATGACCTCAGAGTCCATCCATGTTATTGCAAATGGCAGGATTTCCTTCTTTCTTGTGGATGAATAACATTTCATTGTATATATACCACATTTTCTTTATCCATTCATCTGCTGATGGACACAATGTTATTATCCAAATATTGGCTATTGTGAATAATGATTTCAGCATTTTTCTATATCTTCTAAATTCTAGCTATGTGTGACTTTGGGAGAGTCATTTAGCTTGTCAGTGCCTCAGTTTCCTCATCTGTCTAATTAGGACAATAAGAGTACCTACTATTTTTAAAAAATATTTTATTTTTAGAGTAAGATGAATTACTATATGGGAAGGGCTTAGAGGAATTTTTAGGCATTGTCTTTATTGGTGTTTCTGCTCTTATTCTTTTTTTAGTAGGTGTGGTTGTTTTGTCCTTGAGGAGAGGGAATATGTATTGATCAATTATATATCTTCCCAAACATATATTATAAATATATGAATTGAATTTAGATCGCTGGCTAGATCTTGCAAGTCTTATGTAATATTATTTGTATCATATTTTAATATTCTAAAAGGAGGCTTCATATTTATTCTATAGACAATGCAAATCTACACATTTATGTCCAGCTGATCCTTAAAGAATATCTTTAGAAATAAATGAGCCTACAAAACAGAGCCTGAATTAGCCTTTGAAGGGCTGGCTGATTTAATCAAAAGTAAGTTCCTTTCTGCCAGGGACCTTCAATCCAAGGGGTATCTTTTTATATGTTGGGTGTCAGCAGGTGGCACTTTTTATATCACACTTTGTTCTCTTTGGAACACATCCTCCCAGATGTTAAGGGAACAGTGCACAGTTTTATAAATCCAAGGTAGGAATCAACTGGAGAGTGCTGCAAGTAGTTAGAAATAATAATTGAATGAGCAAAATTTGTGAGTTAGGGTGAATTCCTCATTAACTCTATGATAACTTCATACCCATTGCTTCCTTGCATTCTGATATGCTCATTTGAGTGGGAGAGAAAGGTGGGGGGGTACGTTTAATGCATAGGAAGTTATTGGTACCACTTGATGTGAACATCATGTGTCATCTGTGCTGGGGCAGGAGATAGGCTGAGAGCTATAGGTTGAGAGTTATTCATCAAAATATTGATCGTGCACGTGACTCAAGAAACAAAAGGAAATGATTGTACTTGTTTTGGGACTGCTAAGATCGCAAATGGAGAAAACGTGCTTCCAACTGCCTCCTTCCAGCAGCAGCAAATGGAGCCAGAATACAACTTCTGGGGCAGTACCAACTGTCAGAGGTTTTGTTCACTGACATACCCAGCAAAATTACTGAAAAGCAGGAGGGGTCATTCACCTGGGATCAAGTTCCAAGTATGGTCCATTTTGAGATGTTTAGAGGTGGGCATTTATGAGCTGGGATTATATAGTGTACTTGATGATGTCAGAGTTATTTTTGGATTCTTGATTCTAATTCCAGATGTTTTTCAATAGAAGTAGGCAGGGTGAATTTAAATAGGAAGCTTAGTTGTCAGTAATATTACCCAGTACGTCTTCAGTTGGGTGGATGTTTTGAAAAACTATAAGGTGTCATGCACATTTGAGTGCAAATTGATCTTGTGAATAGCCATTATTCATACCGAGGGTGACTGTGTAATTTATCATTAAAACAAGGGATACTCTCCAGAGAATGAAAGGGTGCTATTAATAATTATATTGGAACAACAGATATAACTGGGACTGTCTCGGACAATTTGGGATGTAGAGACTTCTTATTTATACCTTGTGAGTGGAGAAGAGTATTTAATCATTCAATGTACCACAGTTCCTCTGAGGTTTCTTGTGTTGTCTTTTTAAAACCAGTTTTCTTTCCACAGCACCCCTTTGCCTTTCTCTTTACTCCATGGTGCATGGTGAAAGCCTGTATTTATTGCAGCAATTATACAGTCAGCTGTTCATGAGTTTGCTCTCTATTCCCACGCTTACATTAGACCCTTGACTTCTTGGAAACAGGGCGCATACATTCTTATCTATCTATCTATCTATTATCTATCTATCATCTATCTATCTATCTATTTACCTATCTATCTAATCATCTATCTACTTATTTATTTATTTATATTGTGGTGAAAGCCACATAACATAAAATTTACCATCTTAATAATTTTTAAGTGTATAGTACAGTCTATGTGTCTCCTTGTGCAATAGATCTCTAGAAAATTTTCATCTTGTAAAACGTAACTCACTGACCAGCAACTCCCCTTCTCCTTGGCACCTCCACCCCCCCACCCCTTAGCACCTCCACTCCCCCACCCCTTAGCAACCACCATTCGTAAGGTCCTCCCGTTTCATCCATCTTGTAGCATATGAAAGGATTTCCTTCTTTTTTAAGGCTGACTAGTATTCCATCACACGCATCCACCACGTTTTCTTCATCCATTCATGCACTGATGGACGTGTAGATTGTGTCTACCTCTTGGCTATTGTGAATAGTACTGCAGTGAACATGCGAGTGCTAATCTCCCTTCAAGATCCTGTTTTCAGTTTCCTTGGGTATGTACCTGAAAGGGTGGTATTGCTGAATATGTTTAGTTTTTTTTTTTTTTCCTATGTTTAGTTTCTAAAGGATGCTTCATACTGTTTTCCACAGTGGTTGCACCATTTTATATTCCCAGCAATAGTGCACAAGGGTTCCAATTTCTCTGCATCCTCACCAACACGTGTGACTTTTATTTATTTATTTATTTGATGGTGGCCATCCTACCTGGCATACGGTGTTAGCTCATTGTCATTTTGATTTGCATTTCCCTGATGATTAGTGATGTTGAGCACCTTTTCATATGCTTGTTGGCATTTCTCTGTGATTTCTTTTTAAGTTTTTCATTAAGTGCCGTTATTTTATATTGTCTGTAGGGAGTCTTCCCTTTGAGAGGAGACTTTCACAGTGAAGGTTCAGAATTGATCAAAATAACGTAGACAACATCACGTGTTTCACTTTGTGTGTGTGTGTTTGTGTGTGTGTTTTGTTTTGTTTTGTTTTGGGCCACACCACATGGCATGCGGAACTTCCCTGACCAGGGATTGAACCCACACCCCTTGCAGGGGAAGCGCGTAGTCTTAACCGCTGGACCACCAGGGAAATCCTCATGTGTTTCAAATGGCACTGGATTTCTATTCTTTTCTCTTGCTTCATTTTACCTCCTTCATGCCATCCTATATCACTCTCCCTGCTCGTGAGGCCCCAGGAGGGGAAAGGTCATAGGATTCTCCAGTGGAAGAAAGATTTTGGATGTAGGGGAAGTCTTTTTTATTTCTTTCCTGGAGAAATTAATTTTGCCTTCACGTTTCTCATGGCTCGTGCTGTATGTCTACTAATACGCTGCTCAATGTAAAATTTTCTCTTTTCAATTAAACATAAAAGGCCCTCAAGCTTAAAAACAAACACATGCACAGAATCTGGGCTTATCTTTGGCTGTAGGAATATAGCCTTAACATGCTAATTCATATGCAATGGTTCAAACAAACAAATAGCAGTGAAATCATTATGGTGTTATCAACAAGCTTTTTAATAAAGCTATTTGGGTGAAATTTCTTTGGCTTGATATAATTTGAGGACATCTAATTTTTCACACATAGGAATTCATATGCTGATTCACAGTATGTGATTCAGGACCAGAGATGAATTAGAAGACTCTTGGGATATCATTCTACTAAGACTCGGCTTGGAGGATTTGTTACTGGGTTTCTGCGGCTGAGCTACTGGGGGCTGGTTCTATAAATAAGTGAGAGGTTGATAGGAGCCAGAAAGATTCACATTAAAGTCCTCAAGATTTGGGTAGATTAGGGGTGAGGGAGAGAAAAAGAAGCAGAAAGGGAGAGAATAAACTGACTGAGAAGACCTTGGCTGCACCAGGAAGCGTCTCTGATCTGGAAAATAAGGATGATAATTCCTGCCTACTTCATGAAAGGTGTGGTGAAGATTATCAAAGAAAATGAATTCGAAAGCTCCCTTGGGTGAAATGCTTTATGTAAATACAAGGCATTTGATATCATGAAAGAGTAGGAAATAGAGTTTTACAAACCAACCTTTCTCTAATTTGATATTCACCTACCTTTATGAAATGCCCAAAGAGTACCTTTTAAAGCGGGATAAAACCTGTAATCAGTAACCTCAATTCTCTCAGGTAAGGAGGGTAACGACATGAGGCGGAATCCAACAATAAAAGGAGCTCTAACTCCGTGAAGAAGAAAGACACATGGTACTCCACAATCTGGTCCTTACTTTAACTGAGAAAACCATCGCAAGGACTTCGATTCAGCTGGGTCTCAATGTCATACTTTCAAGATGCAGTCAAGTTAGTCAACAAAGCAGCCAGACCAGTTGTCTGTTTGCATTGACTAACAGCTGGATAGTTTGTTTTCTTTTTTAAATTTTTAAAAATTTTATTTTGATTCTTTACTCTTTTTTAAAAAATTAATTAATTATTTTATTTTTGGCTGCTTTGGGTCTTCGTTGTTTGCGCGGGGCTTTCTCTAGTTGCAGAGAGTGGGGGGCTACTCTTCGTGTGGTGCGCGGGGCTTCTCATTGCTGTGGCTTCTCTTGTTGCAGAGCACAGGTTCTAGACATGCGGGCTTCAGTAGTTGTGGCACGTGGGCTCTAGAGCGCAGGCTCAGTAGTTGTGACGTGCGGGCTTAGTTGCTCCACGGCATGTGGGATCTTCCTGGACCAGGACTCGAATCCGTGTCCTCTGCATTGGCAGGTGGATTCTTAACCACTGCGCCACCAGGGAAGCCCTTCGTTGGATAGTTTTGATTTATATTTTGGGTCCACTTGACTGTCTGAACGGACAATAAATTATAGACAAGGCTAATGTATAGGAAGAACCCCTGAGAGTCGGGCTAAGCCTGATTTGCTTTCTGTGGATGATTTGCTTTCTGTGAACATGATGTTTAAGCCAACTTGACAAACAAGAGGAAAGCAGATTTGGTACGTATGTTCCTGTCCTAGGCATCAAACTTTGGTTCACAATGGCTTTAAGTTCAATGTTATGCAAAAAACCCAGAATCAGTCGTTTGTCTACTTAGGATTTTAATTTTGAAAAAAATTGAAAACAGAGAGCAACTAAATGGCACTACATCTTGGAATAAAGTTTTAATATATATCCTCTGTGCAAGGAAACATCTGTGAATGCCTGTTCATATACTTGTTGCCAATTCTCAGAACACCCTCAGAAAATTCAATTCTGTGTGTAATAAAAAACCAAAATTATCCTTATATACTGCCACTTTTCTGCCTACTTGTTACAGATCTCAGTTCCTATCATGGCCTCGCCTGTGTGGCTCTGCAAGTTAATTAATCTCACTGTGTTTCATTTTATTCAGTATAAAACAAGCATTATTATTCCTACATCTTAGAGATCCTATAAAGATTAAGTATATACATAAAGACCTTAGCATACTTCTTTGCTAAAATGTGCTTTAAAATACTAATAAGTGCCACCAGCAGGCCTGCTGTGTAGGGATGGGTCCTTTCAGGGCTCTGGCTTCACCAGGTGGTAAAAGACCAGGGTTTTTTAAGCATTGCCTCCCCTGTTTAACTTTCCATCCATCTCCCACTATCCAACAACTCACTTACTAGTCCTCATTTCTGTAGATCCTTACATTTGCTTTTACTCTGCCTGGAAATCTCTGTCCCCATGTCTGCACATGGCATCTTCTTCCCATGATTAGGTCACAGCCTGAGTATCACCCGGGGAGCCTCTTCTGGACCACCGGTCTCAAGGGGCATCTCCTCCTTAGTCACTACCCCATTTTGTCTCAGTTCTTCATGGCGTCTTGCTCTGGTACCCAGAACTGTGTCTGGCACGTGATATAGAGCTCATCACATTCTTCTTTAAAAGAATAGATGACCGTTACTGCCTAAGTCAATTTTTTCTTTTATTTTAAAACTCTACAGACATTAGTTCCTATCGAAGGGCAGATGGCTTTATTCAAGGTAAATATTCTTCTGCTTGCCTTGAATCCAGTTTGTTTGTCTTCTTTCTGCTTCTCTCCAAACTTGAACACTCACTGGTAAAATTTCCGTTTTCTTGCTCTGCTTTCTATTTCAACATGTGCAAGAACATGAGCTCCTTAAGTGAGCTACAAAGGCAGGCATCTAATTCCTCCTGGCTTCACTGTGTGCTCCATTCATGAGCCGACAAAATATGTTTGGCCACATGTTTATATCAGCAAATAAATGTATCTGTGGAATGGAGATGTATCTGCACTAAATTGGGAATGTCTGTGTGAACAGACAGAATTGTGGCTACATCTTTCTAGCTATTTCACAAGTTAGTATTTGAAAAATCAATGTCAATTTTCATATTTGTGTGTATATTTTGACTATAGTCCATTTATCCAAAGAGCGAATTAAGATAAATATTGTTGATAAGAGTGGCTGTGGTTTTATTATTTTTTTCTCAAAACCCATTTGGAAGTTTTTCCTTTCGATGAAATTGGTTCCAGTTTATTTCCAAATAGAATTTGTTAGAGTCTGCTTTTTACATGGAATTATCCTAAAGTTCTTTAACTGTTTTGTAGAAATCACTTTGCTTAATAGAAATCAACATAGTAGTAATATGAGCTAGATTATCATGTTGCTTACAGTTAAATGTTATATTTGTGATAACTTTATTTACATAGGTTCTTTTATTTAAAAGGGCATTTTTGAAATAAGTGATGGATTTGTAATAATCATGGTTAACTGTAGTAAAGAATGAATACTTCCCAGCTGGTGGTTTTGACAACCTGTGACTGGCACCTAGACAAGGTTTAGCATTGAGCAGGTGTTTAATAAATATCTGCTAAGTGAATCTTTAGCATGCTATACAGAATTTAGCATTCCTGAGAGCATGGAAATTTCAGAAATAAAAAAGCAGTGCAATTTGCTAAATTTGGAAATTGTTAGTCCTTTTACACATTATCTTAGTTTTTGACCTCATTTATAAAGTACTGACATCAGTCAAGCTACTAATTTATTTTAGAGAAGAAACCAACACAAAAGAAGAGAGGTATAGTACCTTCCATACATGTTTGGAAAGCTCTAAATGTTCTAAAGTTCTAAAAGTTCTTGATTTCAAAGGCCAAGTGTACTTAGGTGAGTGGTGCTGATTTAATCTATCGTTCTTTTTCTTTTCTTTTTTTTTAAAAATATTGCAGCTTCTAAAAAGTTCTCAAACAAAAATAATTCAAAAGCTCTGAAATTTAGACTATGACAGTAATTAAGAAAATGCAGAAAGGGCACTGGTAGATTTTTAAAAACTATTTTAATACAAGATTAATAGCAATTTTCTATCCAAATCAGAAATGAAAAAAATCTTAACCCAAATAATATTCATTTGACAGTCACATAAAATTTTAGGTTTGATTGGTGCACACATTTGTCCTGCATATATGTTATGCATATGCACACAGAGACCTCACTACTACACCATCTTGAGGTGTCTTTTCACAGAAGTACCTCATTACAAGGCAATGTCAAAGATTCCAGTACTTTTCAACTTTCACTGAGGCTCAAATAGCCCCATGCTAGGCTGAGTCTCGTGCTGTAGCAAACTGTGTTATAGCAAGGCTCCAGAATGCATACAAATCAATACCCTCTTTGTAGAACTTGGCCTAAAACTAAACACTGGCTAATGTCTCCACCGAGGAGGAACACATTGCAAATTTGTAAGTTATGGTCTCCTTACTCTTCTGCTCGCAAAGCTAAAGTGCCCCTCCCCTCCCTTTTTTTTTTTTTTTAAAGTTAGAAGTCAGATTTGTTAGTGACTGTAAGTAAATGAAAATGAGTTTGAATTTCTGCAAGTTTTGGATAAGTCAAAACTTGCATTTGCTAACCCTTCCACCTTTAATCAAACCACCTGGTAATCAGCCTTGCAAAGAGAAGTAGTAAAAGAATCACAACTCAGGAATTGCTAAGGTTTTATTCCTCCTTGGGGACTTTAGTTGGTGTTCAGTGTGTAGCCAAAACATGTACGTAATGGCTAAAGAATTAAAGTAGGCTAATGTCTGCAGCAGGGAATATAAATTAAATATCAGACTTCTGCGTCCAATAATATTTTCAGTGTGTCTGATTTATAGAACGCTACTTTTATAATTCCTACTGCTTATCAATGAATAGTTGTGTTTTTCAGTGTAGACAAAGTAGTATTATCTATCTATCCCTTACAACTAAAGCAGGTAACACAAGATATTGATCTGGGTAAGTCACTGTAAGGGATTCAGATTGCTAGTGCTAATGTTCTATGATAGCTCTAATCAAAGTCCCGACTTGACCTTCATTCAAATGAGAGAAGGCTGTCGTGGCCGTCCCTCAACACAGAACCAGAAGTGGAGCTCAAACTCGTGAATTTGCAATCTATTCTTCTCTGCTAAAGACTTTAGCCTCTGTTTAGCTTTTGTTATAAGGTATACAAAGTATAATATACACCAATTACAGACGTGTATTTCTGTTAGAAAAATACATATCATAACTAAAGAACATGTAAATAGAGGCACTTCAATAAGCTAACTGTTTGCAGTTATAAGCATCGCCCAACGATTCCTAGCATCCGATTTCAGTGAGCCCATCCCTCTCTACTCATAACAGAGGTTATGATGTGATTACAGAATTTAGGGGACATCAAAGCAAATGAGGACAGGTCAGGAAAAATAATGGCGCATCGTTGCCTCCCCTATCACTATGCTAAAACGAGAGAAATTAATTTGGTGAGGGGAGGGGGAGATTCCAAAACACTTACTGAAATGGGTTAACTAGATTAAACTAATTCCCTTAGGGCACAAAAAATTCCCATGTGAAATTAGTCTGAAAATCATATGACATCATAGGATGATGATAAAAACCAGGAAGTACAATTTGAATAATATTTTGACCACATCCATGCAGGTGACTAATACTGTGGCATCATTAACTGACAGTGGATTCAGTTCTCTGCCTGGCTCATATAGATCACTATAGCTCACCAATGTGAATAGTATTGTTAACGAAGGTGTTGAAACAGATGAAGCAGGCGTTTATATATTGTTTGTGTGGTTAGTGTTTATAGAACATGGGTTCACATTCAATAATATAATGTGTATTCACATACATGCACAAAACCCTTTGGGGGTGAAAGTACAGGGAAATCAAGGCATTCTGATCTATTTCACAGAAAACAATGCAGATATATTTTTAAAAGGAAAGACTTGGAGCTTAAAGCTATAAAAACAAGTTATGACTCAAATATTTTGGAAAATCAAGATTGATTTAATTTGTATTGCACCTTAATTACTGGAGAAAGACAATACTGATTTCTGAACATACAACACAATGAGCAACATAAATGACTGGTCCTTCATAGAGATGTTTTATGTGTAACTGGTGATAGGAAGCCAAAGTTTGGCAGTGAAATGAATGGTTTTCTAGAAGTATGTAATGCTGAATTAGATTGTATTAATTTCATAAAGATTTAAGTGAAAAGATGCCACAAAATCTCTCAGAATCCTACATTCCGTATTTCGTTAGGCATACAATAGCAATAGATGCTTCTAAATACTTTGTTTTGCAAAAGTGCTCAAGTATACTTAATACTATTCTGCCGCATGTGTTCTACCTAAATGTGATGACTAAATCAATAACTAATTATAATTTTGATGAGTACGGAGATCGAAAAATACCATTGATATGTCATGACTGCCAATGGGTTAATTAACATGTGACTGGCATACTATGGTGTCTTGAAACATTACTTTTCCCAACCCCAGATACATCATAAAAACCAAAAAACACATGGATAGCCAATGGTATTCATAAAGCCCCAGGTTAGTTTATTTTGCTTCTGTCAGGAGGAGCATAGTGCCTGACTTTGGCACACCTGGCGGATCAGTTAGGCTCCAAATCAGCCTCTTGAATTAGAATATTTCTCCAAGTGCCAAGCAGGAATCCTAGGCTGAAGGCGTTGTACCGAAAGCAATGGTTTTGTGTGAAATCACATTCCTTGCGCATACGGTTTCCATGACCAGTAAAGTTCTGCACACCCACGGCTCTGCCCATGCGTTCGATACAGTCTGGAGCACCCAGGACAAAACATGCTCATG
Source organism: Balaenoptera musculus (assembly GCF_009873245.2). Lineage (NCBI taxonomy): Eukaryota > Metazoa > Chordata > Mammalia > Artiodactyla > Balaenopteridae > Balaenoptera > Balaenoptera musculus. The sequence goes on along the minus strand of NC_045802.1, from coordinate 64,108,480 downwards.
TGAGAAGGGTGTGCCCTGGCAAACTTTTAATAAATGGACGGTTAGATACGTAAAAAGTTATCTTTCTTGATTCTTGGTGCTCACAGATCATTGAGGAATCCCTTCTCTGAGCAGCACAAAACAAGAAGAGCTGGTTGACAAGACATTTTCGTTACAAAGGTGTGTCAACCCTGAGCTTGGAATTAAGAAGTTAAAATCTGTGATTTATATATATATAGATATAAAAATAGATGATCATACTAAGACTAAAAAAGTGAAAGAAATCTCCATGTCAATACTATATATATATATTTTTTGTCTTGAGTTTTTTGTTGTTGTTGTGAGTTATTTTGTAAGAGAATGCCCTTGTGATGCAGAAACCAACTGACACAAAGCAAATAGTTAAAAATGAAAACTCACTTATGGATCGAATTGTTTATCGGTTCATTAAAGGAACTCTTCTTTTGGGAGGGTAATGAGCACGGGGCAGAAACATCTAATTCACGTCAAGCCTGTGGCTAAAGCAAAGCAATTGTATGGTTGAAGATTATTTTCATTTCAGACCCTTGAGGAGGATGAATTCATGAGGGTGTCCACTAGTAACTGGAGACGAAGGGAGAAATCTGTGCCAATTGGATACAGTGGTCAGACGTTAAGAGAATTAAGGAAAATGGTGCCATTACTGAAATTGAAATCGGGCAGGGTGAGAGAGAGGTGCTGAGTTGTAGCACATTTTACTATCAGATTAAAGATGGAATTCTAAATTTCCTATCAGTACCTCTGAATCAGCTTGGCATTGTATGGTTAGCGTGCAAGACCTCCAAGACAACAGTGTATTTTCACTACATTAAAAAAAATTTCAAACCTTCTCCACATAAGCATTTTGTAAACCTGATTTGTCACAGAAAAGCTCACACTGGGAGTTGGCTGGCAATGCCGAACTTACAACGTTAAAGCTCTTTTATTTTTCTCGTTTGCTTCTTTGTTGAAAATGCAGTTGTCTTGGGGTTTGGCCTGATTTTGCAAGGAAAATTATTTTCTTCCTATTTTTTTTAAATGGGGAAAAAAATTAAAAACTCACAACGTGAGATTCCTTCACTTCTGCAGCATAAAAGCAAATGAAGGTAAGAAAATCTCCTGGTACGAAAGATTTGAGTAAGAATTCTCTAGAATAAACAAGTTTCCCACAGATGATAGCTGAAGGAAAGAGGAAGCAGTCCAGTCTGGCACCCGGTGCTCTTTGGGAAAACAAAAAGGGAGGCATAGTGCAGTACTGCTCTCTTCTCATAGAAAACGGTAAGCGTTTGTGGCATGGTCCATTGTCCAAGAGTGTAAGAAAAGAAGTGAGTTGGCCGTCCAAATAGCTAAAATGCAGTTTCATCTGACCAAAATCCCAGGATTATCTGCACAGTCTCTGCCACGCCAGGGCGATGCAGACGAGAGACCCTGAGAGGAGGGAGCGTTCCAGGCGGGCTGCAGAAGAGTCTACTTCTCTCCTGTCAGGGTCCACTGCCGGGGCCTCTGTGGTGACAAACTCAAACTCCGTAGGACACACATCATCCATGCACCCACTGCCACTCCCCGAGCCGCTGGATTCATCACCTGGTGTGGACAGATCGAAAGGGAGCGTTAGACCCAGTCTAGCAAAGAGTGGGGCACACGTGAGATTTGGGCATGGGGGTGGCAGGGACCATCTCCCCACCCAAGGGTCCCCCACCCCACTCCACCCCCATGGGTTTGTTTTTTAATGGGCAGGTTTGTGATGCGTGGGTGGACTGTATCTAAATAGACATCTGAAACATAGTGCTTCATTTTAATTTTTTTATTTTTGGCCGCAACGCGAGGCATGTGGGATCTTGGTTCCCCAACCAGGGATGGAACCCGTGCCCTGTGCAGTGGAAGTGCAGAGTCTTAACCACTGGACCGCCAGGGAAGTCCCTGAAAGATAGTGTTAATAGAGACGTCCGTGTCTCTATTTCTGACCAAGCTGAACATATTTAATACGTAGCTCTTTACAGAAGAAAAGTTTGCCATTCCGTGCTTGAAACCAATGCCCAGGTGTCCACTTAGTATGCTGTCTTAGCCCGGCATCGTCCTTGCCTGCCTCAAATGCCTTCTGGGCCTTCTCTATTCCCACTTCTGACTGCTTGGTTCCTTCATGTTTCTTAAACGCTTTATCTCAGATCTGGGTCCAGTTAAGTCTCCATCCATTACTAGCTATGTGAAAGTACTTATCACCATTTGCAACTCTGTTATTTACTTTCTTGTTCCCTCCATGAGAACGTATACTTTTTGGGGGAGAGCAGACACGTTGTGTATACTGCTCATTTCTGTATCCCCATTGGCTTTAATGGCCCCTGGCATATAGCAGGTTCACAATAAATACTTATTAGATAATTAAATATGCCTTGGGCAGTTTCTTCAACTTCTTTCAGTTTCCCCAACTCCATAGCTACTGACGATAACATTCACCTTGTTGAGGATACGTGAAAAGCCCCTGATAAAACGTGTGAGGGCACCAAACCCAGTGTGCGCGATGGTGCCTGACGGAAGAAATGTGGCTCCTACAGCAAAGACGACCTAGATTTTAACCTGCTGTCTTTTATTTAAATGAATTAGGGCAAGCCAGTTAGTCTCACTGGGCTCTGCGTGCTCACCTGTAAAAATGAGAAAAATCATATCTATTTCACTGAATTGTTATAGGGTATAAGTGAGATAATGTTCCTAGCAGGGCTCAGGAAACAGTACACCTGGTAAGGACGTGCTATTTCCCCTCCTTGCTCAATGAGTCCATTCAATAGCCCTAAATGCCTCCCTGCTGGCCTGAAATGCTGATGTCTGTGTTGAGCTGCTCCGAAAGACTGGCACCACCTTGGCTGCTAGACGCTACTTAAGCAAAGCCAGGTAATGCAGGGACCTTCCAATGTCCCCCCAATAAGCACGGCTCAACTCAGTGCAATTTTCTTTTAAATGTGACATCTAAATAACACATAAGATCACTTGAATACACTATACCAGGTTCTTAACATTTTCTCTAATTTATCTTTAGTGGCCTTGCAAGGGGGAAAATGCCCATTAATTAAATTCGGAGATATCACAGTTGCTAAGGGAATTATATTAAACACTGGTATTATGAACAAGAAGTAATATAACCTTTACAAAGATATTACTAAGGTGATTTAGAATATTAGAAATGTGGTAAGCAAATAATGACAAGAGAATCTAGTTGAGAAAAATAATGGCCCCATCTCTTTCTGAAAGGAATCACAAATGCAGGTATGTAAGGGGCGATTTTTTTAAATGTCGAAAGCAATAAGGCTGATGACGACTATAAGATGTGGTAGTGGTTTATATGACAGACACTATCCTAATGTAGGAGGCCAAGTTCGGTGCTGGGGTTAGAGCAAAGTGATGGTCTTAAGTGTTGCTGATTTTTATTTTCTTTTTAGGGGAAATGGAGCAAGGTCTCTCCTCGAGGACAGTCCCTAAGCTTTGCAGATTGACATGTATACAACCTCTTTCGGTCAGAGAGGAGAGAGAACCAAGGCCAACATCAACTCATTCTTATGTATCTTGAATTATTTATTCCAATAGTCATTCTCTAGGTAATAAAGCATTTTATTATATTAGATAGAGAAGACAGAAAAGATAAATTGAGAGGAGTGAAGCTAAGGAATGAGCAGGGGAGAAGCAGCAAAGGCTAAAACCTCGTGTAATTTTCTCTTCTGAAGAGGGGAGGAGAGGTCTAGTAAAGAGGAAGAGAAATAATGGGAGGACTTGAGAAAGTTTACAGCAAGTCCATAGGGTTGGCAATGATCCTGCACTTAGAAAGTTAATTTTTGAGTTATTTAAAAGGGAATTAAGCATGAAAATTTTTCTGCAGGGGACAACTCAGTAGAGTGATGGTTAAGACTCAAATGACTTCATGTCTTCCATCTGTACTTGTTTCTTTCTATCCCATTAATTCAAGCACACAGCATCATCTTTTGCTTCAGTGACCACGTTACAGAATCACTGGCAACTCCACATCTTAAGTTCAAGAAATCTTTTCCCGAGAACTCTCTCTAGAAGAATATATATATATATATATATATATATTGCTGAATATATATATATATATATATATATATATTCTTATATATATATATATTGCTGAATATATATATATATATTCTTATGTATTTTATATATATATATATATATTCTTCTAGAGAATATATTTTTTTATAATATATAAAACAACAAAACAAACTTGCCTTTATGCATCTAGAAACCACTTAGACAAAACCCAAATATAGTTAGTTTCATTTGATGTGCATTCAGTAGTCTTTCAAATCACTTCTGATATTTTGTGATCTTCGATAAAATAGTCATGTGTAATATTACTTCAGCATCTGACTATTTTTCTCAGGATTTCAGATACAAATGGCAGGGGGTCGTGTATGTGCATGATTGGAGAAGGAGAAAGAACTGATGCAGTTGATTCCATGGCACACGAGATATTATCTTAGCTCCTTTACACACAGCCTCAAATGAACCTCCCAACGATCTTTATTCAGGAATGCTTCTCATCCTATAGAAGAAGAACCTGAGGCTCAAGAGATAACTTGTTCAAGACCTCAGTTCTTGAGTGATACAACAGGGATTCCTTCCCAGTCTTGTCTGAGTGAGCAAGCTTGAGAATATTCTTCCCTTGGTGGTTGGGAGGAGGGACGGGAGTTTGAGGCAGAGACATACATGCTGATGGGGAAAGGAGAAGGGGAAAACATTACTTTGCTGCCTTATCATTAATGGATCAACTGGCAGACAAAACTCAGTTTTAGCTTTAGTATAGCTGAATGTCAGCCACTGAAACCATTCCTTAAGAGCAGTTATGATTTTAGTAGTATCCTAAGTTCTGCAGAGCAGAGCTCTCTGCCCCAAGGACTATAAATAGCTTTGCAGATGGGGTAAGAATGACACAAAAGAGCCAAGGTGCACACTGCTCTTAAAGAAAAATTACAGTAAACTTATTTACAAAACAGAAACAGACTCACAGACTTAGAGAAAGAACTTATGGTTATGGGGGGAAGGATGGGGGGAAGGGATAGTTAGGGAGATTGGGATTGACATGTACACACTGCTATATTTAAGATGGATAACCAACAAGGACCTACTGTATAGCACAGGGAACTCTGCCCAATACTCTAATGACCTATATGGGAAAAGAATTTGAAAAAGAATAGATACATGTATATGTATAACTGAATCACTTTGCTGTACACCTGAAACTAACAGCATTGTTAATCAACTATACTCCAATATAAAATAAAAATTAAAAAAAATTCTTTCTTTAAACAAAAGACAAATTATGGTATAATCTTCTATAATGGTTTTCACTCTGGAGGTTACAGGTGCTGGTAAAGGCGTTCTTACTCGTGTCCTGGAAGTTGACGTCATTGCCGTTATACGCGTTCTTCAGTTTGTTGGTCATCACACGGAGAGCCATGATCTGCTGCCTGATGAACGTGTCGGGCCGCGTGATGTCCACGTCCACCTCGGGGTTGTTGATCTGGTTGGTCAGCCCATCGTTCATGATCTCAGGCAAGTATCTGCCGGGCAGAGAGGGAGGACAGGGTAGGGTGAAGCAGGAGCGACCTCGAAACCGGGTTCTGCCACGTTGTTTCTAACAGTGAGCCCAAACGTTGGCAAAACTCGGGCTCGGTTCCTGGAAAAAAGGCCAAACGGTGAAAACAAGGCATACATCTTCCCAGAGGGAGATGTGGCAGTCCTCCTACTCTTCTCACAAGGCTCTTGCACCTTTGGCTTCTTTCCCACTTCTGGTGCCCCTTATTGGAACGTTGGAGCTCAGACTGCTACAGCAGCCTCAAATGGACTTCCTTGTCCTCGTCTTTCCATTCTAGCACAACCTGCACAAGCTGTCTGGTTAACCTTCATAAAATATTGCTTTTGTCATGTCACTCTTCTGTTTAAAACTTGATGATAGTAGCTAATGTTTATGGGGTGCTTACTAAATGCCAGGCACTGTGCTAAACACTTCACACGCATTAAAAAACTTCAGTCTCCCAGCAAGTCTAGGAGGTAGGTACTATTTCAGCCCCATTTGTATAATAGAAAACTGAGACTTAGTGAGGATAAGTAACTGTGCAAAGTCACAGAGCTAATGGATCTAACTTCAGAGCCCACGTGCCCAAACACTGCACCATATTGCCTGGTTGATCAGAAACTACAATTCACACTTTATGGCTCAGCAATCCAAGCCCATCTCCACTTTCTGTCTACTTTCTTAGGCTGCAACACTCCCTTCAAGGTACCCTCCTTGCCTTATGGAATCTTCTCCCTGGATCCATCTTATCTTTGCCGGCAAAGAACTTTCCCATTCAAGTTTTAAATATCGTTAAAGACCCAGGTCAATCCTCACTTTCTCTTTGAGATGTTTTCCAGTTTTTAGGGATCTGCCCACTTTTTTGTAGGGCTTCCAAGTTCGGCAGGGCATTTTGGGCACTGCACAAAGTCATCTGCTGCGGGAGAGAGCTGGGGCTGAAATCCAGCCCGAGTGCCCGTGCAGGGCACCATCCACCAAAAGGGGTGCCGTTTTCTTTCCTTTTCTTCTCTTTTGTGGGAATCTTTTTATTTTAGAAAATTTTAGCATGCACCAAAGTAGAGACAATAGTATACTAAACCTTCATATTCCCATCTGGGCATCCTTTTCTAATTCCTACAAAGGCACTATGTTTGTCTGCGTCCAGGTAAGAAACACATGGCACACTCAAAGGAGCAATAAAGAGAGTTTAAAGAAGAGACTGTTTACAAAGGTGTGAACAGGGTTGAAGGAAACCAACCAATGTGGCAAAGAACCCTGGGGCTGGCAACAGCAGAAGGGCCAGAGGGGATGGAGCTGTTACCAGAATGCATGAGATCTGAAACCACGGAATGCAGCCAGAAGACACTGCAACTGCCAAACCAAGGCCCCTCAGGGAGGGAGCGGAGGGAGTGATACCCTGACCTCTCTAGTCCCTCCTTCTGACCTCTGGCTGGTGCCTCCCATTGGCTGAACCCAACTGGAAGCCAACAGGAAAGGATACCCAGGTGATGCAGTCTGTAGAGGTTCTCCTGCAGGGCACAGACCAAGGTGGAGGGGTGAAGAGTGGATCTCAAGGCGAGTCAGAACATCCAGCCCAAGCATCTGATAGGCTGGAGCAGCCCTGCCTAATTGCTATCATTATCATTCTTTTACAGCCTCTCTTAGTGTTGCCTGAAAGCCAGAAAAACTTCCCTTCCTCTATTTTGTCCTTCCTATTTACATTTTCTCATACAATATACTTATGCTTAAAATTCTTCCCCTTCCCGCAGGTTATTTTCCAATTTTCTGAAAACAAAGGCTCTATCCATCAGCCTCCAAAAGAAGAAATAGAAACACACAAAGAAACTTTTATATTTAAGCCATATTTCAGGTGTTGAAATCTTATGCATGATGTATTTGTGCATGAATGGGTTTACCATTTTATTTTATTTTGAATTGAATTTTTTTATACAGCAGGTTCTTATTAGTTATCTATTTTATACATATTAGTGTATATATGTTAATCCCAATCTCCCAATTCATCACACCACCACCGCCCCCCCCCACCGCTTTCCCCACTTGGTGTCCATATGTTTGTTCTCTACATCTGTGTCTCTATTTCTGCCTTGCATGGTTTACCCATTTTATTTATTTATTTATTTATTTATTTATTTATTTTTGGCTGCATTGGGTCTTCGTTGCTGCGCGTGGGCTTTTTCTAGTTGTGGAGAGCAGGGGCTACTCTCCCTTGCGGTGCGCGGGCTTCTCATTGCGGTGGCTTCTCTTGTTGCTGAGCATGGGCTCTAGGTGTGCGGGCTTCAGTAGTTGTGGCTCGCAGGCTTAGTAGTGGTGGCTCACGCACGGGCTCAGTAGTTGTGGCTTGTGGGCTCTAGAGCGCAGGCTCAGTAATTGTTGTGCACAGGCTTAGTTGCTCCCCGGCATGTGGCATCTTCCCGGACCAGGGCTCGAACTCATGTCCCCTGCATTGGCAGGCGGATTCTTAACCACTGTGCCACCAGGGAAGCCCGGTTTACCCATTTTAAATCAGAGGTCCCAGAATAAGCTCCATGTCTTCATCCATATCTTGAATAAAATTGACTTCATGATGTATACTACATAATGAATAATAAAGCACACAGAGCGCATTGCAAATTCTTTTCCATAGAACTTCACAGTATTTACTGCCCTAAAAAATGTCCTAATTGAAATGAAAGAGTCATGGAACCATATTTCTTTATTTTTGCACTAAAGCGTGATGTTTATGTTGCCTTTTAATATATCTGGTATACCAGTAAAATTCTGTTAGATTCTGAGATTGTCTTCCTGATATAAGTTCTAAAATATGACATTGGATTGACTGTCATTGATATTCAATTATATGTGTCGGGCCGTGTGAGCTCTACCTAATCAGTAAAGCCCATCGGAATAAAAAATACAAGGGCAGTCCAGCCTCTGCTGGCACAGGAGCTGAGAGGGGCTGAAAGGTGCCCATGGGTTCTGGTGTTGCCCCTGGACCTTCTGGACAATGGTCCCTGCCGCTGTACCTATGCTGAGTCAGAGGAGGGCTTTGTTTCTTTCAGCCGCTGTGCGCACGGCACAGCTAGCCGAGACTCATTATCAGAAGCTGACTGCGATAGCTTACATGGGAATGCCACCCTTGGGAGTCTGAGCACGCAGGAACAATACAAGACTGCCAAAGAAACCCAGCCTCAAACTGTGCCTGCTGATGTTCAGCTACTTACAATAAAACCAAGTAACAATGCACCCATGTCCTCAAGAACCTTTTCTCCTTTAGTGTATTCAAAGGGAAACTTTAGAAACAATATGGAAACTTAAACCGAAAAACACAGTTGAAAAAGAAAATGGCCATTTTGTCACTACAGGGGTACATCCTGAGGCCAAATCTGTGGATGTCCAGAGTGCAGCCTGGGGGATCAATGGAAGCCCAGTTCAGCACCAGCCCATTTATTTGTTGCCTCTCTTGTTTGATCTCTTTACATAATGCTCATATCCTGCAAGAATGGACGCATCTTTGAGCCCATAATATTCTCCCCTTTATTAGATTTTGCACCAGCTCTTTGGCTTGAGGGCATTCTATTTTTGCACCATCATAGTCTGGGAGACATGGAAAGGGAGGAGAATCTTGCTACAGAGAGTCCAGGTTCTGAGGCGGGCTGCACATTTACAGGGGGCAGGGAGAACCCAGAAATGAGGACAAATTGGAGGGGTGTCACTGTTTGCCAATACCTCATGCTGTGGTGTGGAAAGTGAGTGGAATCCGGGAATAGTCAAGCATAGCTTCCCCATTTTGGTTACCTCATATTTTGTAAGACCATGTGTAGGGTCTAAATCTTCAACAGTTTTGCAGAATTATTTATCTTCACATCTGCTATGGTCTGCACGTTTGTGTTCTCCCAAAATCTACATGTTGAAAACCTGATGCCCAAGGTGATAGTATTAGAAGGTAAGGCATTTGATCAAGAGGGCTCTGTGCTCATGATTGGGACTAGAACCTTTATAAAGGAGGCTGCACAGGGCTTCCCAGCCCCTTCTGCATGGTGAGGATACAACAAGAAGCCTTCAACCCAGAAGGAGTCCTGGTGGAGGAGATTTCTGTGGAGCTTGCTATGAGTGATGAGTGACCGGGTCAGCAGAGCAGGCATTCCCGACACAGGGCACTACCATCAATGGGCTCAGAATCAATGGACCGTAGAGAAATTGGAACTCTTCTGCATGGCTAGAGGGAATGTAAAATGGTGCAGCGCTTTGGAAAACAGTATGGCAGTTCTTCAAAAAAGTAAAAATAGAATTATCATACGATCCAGCAATTCCACTTCTGGGTATATATCTAATAGAATTGGAAGCAAGGACTCAAACAGATATTTGTACACCCATGTTGACAGCGGCATTATTTACAACAGCCAGAAGGTGGAAGCAACCCAAGTATCTTCTGACAGATGAATGGATAAACAAATGTGGTCTATACATATAATAACTCAGCCTTAAAAAGGAAGGACATTCTGACACATGCTGACATCGATGAATCTTAAAGACATCATGCTAAGTGAAGTAAGCCGATCACAGAGAGATGTATGTTGTATAATTTCACTTATGTAAGGTACTTGAAATAGTCAAATTCATAGAGACAGAAAGTAGAATGGTGGTTGACGGGGGCTGGTGGGAGGGAGGTGTAGGGGGTTATTGTTAATGGGTGTAGAGTTTTAGTTCAGGAAGATAAAAATGTTTGCGGATGGATGGTGGTGATGATTGCACAACCATGTGAATGTACTTAATGCCACTCAACTGTACACTTAAAAAATGGCTGAAATGGTAAAATTTATGTTGTGTATGTTTTACCACAGTTTTAAAAAAATCTAAGTTTTAAGTACAGTTTTCTAAAGTTCTTAACGTATATTACTTTTTCCCTCTCCATTTTTTCCTGACTGCAAACTGGAATTTTCAAAACATACTGTGACTTTATGTTTTAAGTGGATTTATAAATTCTTGAAGACTTTTGAGCTGGAGTTGTCTGTGGCATTAGGTACTTCAAAGAGATGTGACACCAAGACATGGTCAAAGGCACAGAGGTTGACCCAGTGCACCTGAGATCTGAGATCTCTTTGGGACCCAGCAGTGTAATCATGGGCAAGTCACTTAGCTACTATATATATATATACATATATATATATATATATATATAGTATATAGAATTATATTGCTTATATAATTATTTTTATATTTATATGGATAATTCCTACCTTGTTTCATAAGCTGCCATATTAAGTGAAAGTATATGAAAATGCTTGACAAATATAATACACTATGCAATTGCAATGCATTCTTATAAAATTAAGTTGTGAACACGGCTCCCTCAAATGCCAGACTTGGTTTCTCAGGAGGGTTGACAGCAGCAGAATTGCGAGTTTTAAAGCCTGGATTCACGGACAGAAGAATGATTTGCTGTGGCTTTCTTTCCAGCTGGAAGATGCGTGTCATGAAATGGTTTGGAACTCTTGGAGGACAGACAGCTCGTTGGTTGTGCTAGTGAACAGAAGGTAAATTCTTTGACGTGGGTTCTGAGCTCATTGGCAGGAGCTGCCCAAACCATCCTTTCTTGGTAGAATTGGAGTCAGCAAACTCCAGGGCGGGTGGGAAAGAAGGCCCACGAGCCAGTCCTCAGGGCTGCCGAGCTGTCGACAGCAACATGCCTCTCTCCTCCCATGTGTAGCCACACTTTCCTTCACTTCCAGGAGGTGCACGCAGCGTCCCTCTCCCCCGGGACAGTCAGCCTTCGCGGGGTCTTCCCTCCTAAGCATCCCAGAGAAGGGAAGTGGGCTTTCAGCAATGTCAGCTTGGACAGTTGCCAGTTTTCTTCCCAGCCAGACAAATCGTTAACATGCTCCCTGAGGCTTGCACCTGAACTGAAAAAGGGAACATCTTGCATATTAATAGGAACTTAAAGTAGGGCTGCCAGATAAAATACAGGATGGCCAGTGAAATCTGAATTTCAGATAAACAATGAATCCTTTTTTCAGTGTAAGTGTGTTCCACTTGGTGTCTGCTGTTTTTAACGTGCTAAGTCTGGCAACTCTGCCTTAGAGCCTCGCTACTCAAAGTGCGGTCCCCGGACCAGCAGCATCTGCATCTCCTGCAAGCCTGTTAGAAATGCAGAGTCTCAGGCCCACCGCAGACTTACTGAATCAGACTCTGCATTTTTAACAAGATCTCCCAGATTTTAGCCTGTACACTTGAGAAGCACTGCTTTAGAGTTTACCACCTATTCTCACAGACATTATTGCACTGGTCTTTAAATTGTCCCAGTGGTTGGCAAGGAAAGGAGAAGCAGGGAAGGGCCTCTGCTGACCACCTGGTCTTGTTGTAAATGGAGATTTACGTGCTGACAGGGTCATCGGTGCGCCCACAATTTCCTCCCCTCAGAGGGCACAGTCTCTTCCTTCTACCTCACCTCCTGTTTCCAGACCTGCTCCGCTACTGAAGCAGAGTGAGACCTGCCAGAGATGGGCAAAGGTGGGAGCAGGGGATGAAGGTGGGTTTATGTTCTGGGGGAACGATTACTCACATACCGTTGACCGTCATCTCAACACAGCAGCTTGCACCCTGTGGTTACCACAGCCGCATCTGTGTGTATCCTGTTTTGTTTCAAGTCATCATTAATGTCAACGGGTGATATTCATTTACTAACACCTATTTGGGAAAATAATACATACTGGAGTAAAGGGACATATCCACTGTAGGAGTCGTTTTGATTTCAGAAATGTTAGCATGTGAAATAGGCATGCTTCTGAATCAAGGAAGTATGGTAGAGACCCTGGAGCCGCACGCAGAAAACAATCAGGAGAAATATGAATAATGGCAGACAAGTCTGAGCAAATACTTAGATAGGATAAAAGGGCTGCAAAGACTGGCTGAAGGAATCAGATGGATAAAATACGAAGAAAGGAAGAAATGTCTGGGTGACCGGCAGCCTCATCCCTGTTTTAAAACAGCCTTGAGTTTTAAAACGCCAGACAATCTCTGTCAATGCTAATAGACATCGCTGTTCCATATCTATAAACACTTGATAGATTTTTTTGTTTTTAAATAAAGGTTCTGGTTCTTTTATTTCACAGGATGACAAGAATAACCTTTCTTTCTTTTTTACAAGCATTCCTAAACATTTAAGAAGGTCTATCATCTGAAAGGCCATACTTCAAAAATAGGGAAAAAATAGGTTGCCTGCGTTACAAACGGATCTTTTAACTTGCAAAATAGTTCAGTGGAATTTTTTTTTTTTAATGAAAACTTCTTTTGTGTGTTCCTCGATCAATTAATATTTGGATGAGAAGAAAACTTCAATTAAATTTAATCCAACAAATCTTTATTGGTTATCTACTTACAGTGTTATTAAATATAAAGTTATAGGGTTTCCCTGGTGGTGCAGTGGTTGGGAATCTGCCTGCCAAGGCAGGGGACACGGGTTCGAGCCCTGGGCTGGGAAGATCCCACGTGCTGTGGAGCAACTAAGCCTGTGCGCCACAACTACTGAGCCTGCGCTCTAGAGCCCCCGAGCCACAACTACTGAGCCTGCGTGCCACAACTACTGAAGCCCGCATGCCTAGAGCCCGTGCTCCGCAACAAGAGAAGCCACCGCAATGAGAAGCCTGTGCACTGCAACGGAGACCCAATGCAGCCAAAAATAATAGATAAATAAATAAATAAAGTTATAATATTAAGATTCCATTCCAGGGGAAGAAATAAAAAGGAACTAAAAAAAAAACCCCTTGAAATTGTAATTTTTCAATGGAAATATAATTTGAGTCACAAATATTTGACAGCGTTATCTTTTTAATGATACACTGGGTTAAATTCTGGAATATTCATGCAAATGATTTTATCACATTAAGTTTGATGATTTCCCTAGCACACATAAAATCCTCCAATGGCTTCCCATAGACCTCAGGATAAAATTCAAATCTGGTCCCTGAGTACTGATCCAGGTGTGTCTCCACCTATGCGGTCCTTTCCCAACCTACAGTCCAACAGGAGGGTGTTTAAAGTTCCAAAATCCACTGTCTTCTCTCAAGCCACTGTGCCTTTTCATGTGTTGACAGACACCACTGCCATCACACAGTACTTAATTGACAGAACCTTGCACAGTGCCTGGGTTGAGGGAGTGCTTAATAATATTGCTGATGAACTGAATGAACCAAATGTAGACCCACTAAATCTTTTGCAGAGCAAAGACTCTGTTTCATTTATTCTTCTAACCTGGGGAGAACAGTATTTATCTGTCATTTGTTCTAGAGTCAGGGTATTAAAGTGAAAAGAATACTCTCTAGGGTTTGGGAAATTTCAGCTTTCACCCTTGTTAGTCGGCTAACCTTAGACTAATGTTTTACCCTGTCTCGGTTCCTGACACAGTGAGGAACTTGGCTGAACCATCGCAGTCTCTTTTTGCTCTAACGTCAATGGTCTTTACCTTCCTCATTCATTTTCTTGATGGAATGTAGTCCGCTCCCCAGTCCCCTGCCCAAAGCCTTTTTTTATATTTCCTTTTGTAAGACACTGCATATGCGCTAATATCCAGTAACCTGTGTAACTATCCACGGGAATGTAGCTCAAAACACAGCCGCTGTTTTAGCCAAGGCTAAAAGGTAAACACAGATGGGCAATAGAGCAGCTCAGAAAATCAACCACTTTATTCATTAGGCCACCTGGTCATCCTTTACAGTGTCTTTTTGTACAGTCATTAGGAAAAGACACATTAGAAGCTGTTAATTCACAGCTGAATTTGCTGGCCCAAGGTCTCCTTCCTGAAAGGTCGGACACTGATAAGTTACCAAGCATTTTTGAGGAGAATGCTGTTGATACCATGCACGGCCTCTTGGACCCTCATGATCTAAGATGTGCACATTGATATTTGGGGGTAACTTGAAATGATTACAGTTTTTTCTACAGCTGTCTTGTTTTCATCTTGCTAAGCTCTCTCTAGTATGGCTAATAATCTCATTACCAATAGATGCTAAAAAATGCAACTCAGCAGTGTAAGAAGTTACACCCAGTGAGCACCTCACTTGCACCCCTTCCTTCTGCAGCTTCTTCTGAACTTAATATCCATGAATCTTCTTGTTCCCTTTTCATCACAGCTACTTCATATGCTTGAAACCGCCCAATAACGCCCCAGGACAGTCCCCACTCTTAGGTTCTCCACCTCTTGGTTGATCCCCCAAGATTCCTTGAGTGCAATTTACCAGCTGCTCTGCCCACCTGCATCCCCACTGGGGAGGGCTCAGGCAGACTCCTCTCCTGGGGGCTGCGCAGCCTGCCAACTCCCAGCCAGTTCTCCCGTCCAACTTCTCCACCCCATGAAAACTCAGGCCAAGCCCATTTCTGGGCTGAATCAAGAAATTCAGAAATTCCATACCAAGTGGCAGTAGCATGGGACGGCAGAGCAGAGGATAAGAACAGAACCATCTCTCATCAGGAGATTCCAATAGGACTTTTCAAGGCACGGAACCTGTGAGAACGCTTTCCTGGTTGTCTGTCTGTCATTTTCTTTTTCCCTAACCCTTTCAATGAGACTTCGATATTTTTTTTCTCCAAGGGTGAAAAAAATTACAGTTGAATGTTCACTTCCTGTTTAACTTGTGATGGAAAAAAACCAGTAAGCTGTGCAAATTTAACTATGGATAAAAATAGCTCTGCTATCTTAAAGTCAGTAAGTGAACATAAAAAGCTCTTTGTGATCTCAGGATGTCCGTAACCTGGCATCTGTCACCATCCCTCTGTCCTCATCCAGAGGCGAGGCATTCAGAACAAGGATTCCACGCTTAATGGCACCTTGAGAGTAAGTGCTCCCAGGTGCCCATCAAACCTGTCACTCTGAACAGCTGTCGCTAAGTGACGACTTGTCCCTCCACCCTCCGTCGCTTTTTGCATAAACAGGTCTGCAGCACTGTGCCAGGAGAGCCTTCCAGGGCTAGATGTGCAATGTCCCATACATAAGAACAGCGAGCCGCCCTCACCTGGCTTTGCTGTGCCCGTTCCAACATTCCTCTTCGTTGGACGTGCCTGCCGTCACACTCTCGTCCTTGCAGATGGTGTAGGGCAATGCCGACCAGACCTTTTTAGAGAGCTTCAGTTTCTCTTTTATGTCTGTGACCTGATCAAGAAAGCAAGGAAAGAGAGTGAACATTCTTCCCAGGCGTCGTCCGTTTCTACACAAGGATGCAACTCAGGGGAAGGTTAGAGAGGCTGCTATAGGACTAGCACAGACTCTCCATCAGCTTTAAGAGAGACACCATCCTGCAGGATTTGTTGCCCAGGAAAGCCTCACTTCTTCCTTTCTCCATCTCCCTCTAGATTCCAGCAGAGAGTTCTCAGGTAATTGGCTCCTGGTTTTCCATCTTTTCTGTCCTCCCATCCTTTGAAGTAAAAACTTCTGAAGCATCTCAACAGGCTTCAGGTCTCTCTCCAGCTGGGAGAAATAGGTGTTCTCTATTGCAAACACCTTCAATATATTCTTTAGGATTCATATGCCTGGATGTCAGATAAATGCACCTAAAGGACGCACGAAGAGATACAGCACTTTCCCCAAAGGTCTACTTGTTTCTGCAAGAAATGAATGTTGTTACTAATTCAGCTGCTGGTAACCCCTGCACTGGACCAAGTGACAAGCCCACACAGCACACTCTTGGACGATGAACAGCAACCCAAATCCACTTAAAAATCTCTAGCAGCAGAGAGAAGAGTCATTACAAATACAAGCAAGTGTAAAATCCACAGCCCTGTGGATGGATGGCCGGGAGGAGCTTAGTACCAGCATCTTTAGTGCTTTCAGTCTCAGCACTGACTTTTCGTCTGTGGAAAAGGTAGAGAGAGAGATTCAGTACAATTTTGGCTCCATAATTAGAATCTAGTTTCATGCAGTCACGACCCTTATTTCCTATTCTTTCTACATGAACATTGGGAAAATCTGTGGATGGTTGAAATGCCTCTGTTATAGGTTGAATTATGTCCCCCTAACATTTGTATGCTGAAGCCCTAACCCTCAGTACTTCAAGAATAAAACCTTATTTGGAGATGGGGTCTTTACAGAGGTAAGGAAGTTAAAATGAGGTCATTAGAGTGGTCCTAATCCAATATGACTGGTGTCCTTATAAAAAGGGGAAATTTGTACACAGAGATATGCATAGAGGTAAGACAATGTGAAGAGACACAGGAAGAAAACATTCATCTACAGGCCAAGGAGAGAAACCTGGAAAAAATCCTTTCCTCACAGCCCTCAAAATCAACCAATCCTGCTGACACATTGATTTTGGACTTCTAGCCTCCAGAACTGTGGGACAATAAATTTCTGTGGTTTAAGCTGCCCACACCTCATTATGACAGCCCTAGCAAAGCTATACAGCATCCTAGAAGGGAGGACCACTGACACTTGTAATCAGTGGCTTCTGGAAACAAAGTATTCTGTGTTTACTGTGGATGGAGTACAGATGTGAGAAAAAATCCCAAAGATCTGTTGTCAGGTTTAAGAGGAAACACAAAGAAATAAAAGATCTCTGATCTTTCATGTTGTCCCCAGTCATATTTCTTTGTAGTTCCAGAATTGTACAGTTTTTGTGTGTGTGTGTGTGTATTGCTGCTTTTTTTAATTGAAAAAAGCCCATGATTCTTTAGGACGTGATACAAGATTATTTTCCAGTCAGACAGTCAGATCATAATTTCTACAATTCTATAATAACCATAAATTCCAAAGGTTCCTGTTCTTCCCACCCCAATTCACTTTTGGCACCTATATGTGAAATGTCACTTCTGAAAAATGGGGAAAAAATATGCTAAGGACTAGGCTTTTACCACAGTCCTCCTTTCCTGATGAAAAATGTTCTGATTGCTGAATTTTGAATATTGATACAAGAAAGATGAATAATATCTTATCCATAAAAATCTTTTTCTAACTAGATGGTTGTCTCAGGAACAAAGTTATATTAGAAACAGCAGCCAATTCTCAGAAGGAAAGGAGCAATGGCTTCTCTTATCCTTCTGCACTTCTTCTAAATTTAGAATTTACTGAGCAATTCTACGAGCGGTAGCAGGGAGTCTGGCATAGGCTCTGGCTTCATGATTTTAGAACACACAGAATTGTACAGTTTTTGGCCTTTGCTTATTTGTGATTCTGATGATGACAGAGATTTCAGTCATGGGAAGTATCTGTTCACCAGTAAGTACTGAAGACGACCAGAATGCTGAATCCAAGAACCTGGTACACATCCTTCAATAGTGTGATGTTACTTTTGTTTCAGAGCATAAAAAAATCCACAAGTAATGACCTTCCAAGGAGTAGCTTACAATCAGCAAATGTTTAGGGTAGCTTAAAAACTACACTCTCGGGCTTCCCTGGTGGCGCAGTGGTTGAGAGTCTGCCTGCCAATGCAGGGGACACGGGTTCGAGCCCTGGTCTGGGAGGATCCCACATGCCGTGGAGCAACTAGGCCCGTGAGCCACAACTACTGAGCCTGCGCGTCTGGAGCCTGTGCTCCGCAACAAGAGAGGCCGCGATAGTGAGAGGCCCACGCACCGCGATGAAGAGTGGCCCCCGCTCGCTGCAACTGGAGAAAGCCCTCGCACAGAAACGAAGACCCAACACAGCCAAAAATAAATAAATAAATAAGTTTAAAAAAAAAAAAAGAAAAGAGCCTCTTACTCTACCTTTAAAAAAAAAAACAACTACACTCTCTGATTTCCCCCATTTGTGCTGACTTTGGTCCACAGGCTTCCCCCTGGCTCTCCTTCCAGCCAATCTGACTGGCTAAGGGGGCTGTGATGATGCCAGTTGTTTTCTGCTCACAATTCCTAGCACAGATGTGGGTACATATCATTACGGTTTTTTAAAAAATTTTTGTTTTAACGATATGTGGCCATTTCTATCCAGCCATAGATGGATAGACATTCTCTGTTTAACAATTATTCAAAAACCTTCAAACCCCCGAAACACCAACTAAGAAATGTTGAAAGCATGATAGAAAAACCACCATTCTGCAGCCGTCTCATAGTAATAATTGATCTCAGTAAGTATCATCAATAGATGCTGTTGTGGGTTGAACTGTGTCCGCCCCAAAAGATGCTGGATCCTGCCCACCAGTACCTGTGAATGTGACCTTGACCTTATTTGGAAATAGAGTCTTTGCAGATGATCAAGTTAAAATGGGGTCATTAGGGTGGGCCCTAATCCAGTATGACTTTGTCCTTATTAAAAGGGGAGATTTAGCCACAGACAGACAGACAGACAGACAGACACACACACACACACACACACACAGAGGGAGGACATCACGTGAAGAGGAAGGCGGAGATTGGGGCGATGCAGATACAAGCCAAGGAACACCAGAGATGGCCAGCAAGCCACCGGAAGCCAGGGGACAGGCCTGGGACCGACTCTCCCTCACAGCCTCAGAAGGAAACAGCCCTGCTGACACTTGGATCTCAGACTTCCAGCCTCCAGACTGTGAGAAATTAAATTTCTATTGTTGTAAGCCACCCGGTTGGTGGTTACACAGCCCTAGCAAACCAGTACAAGTGCAAAATAATATTGGGTAAAAGTTTAATGGGGAACAGGATATGTATACAATCCCAAAGCATTCCCCACAGATGACATTATTACAAAAGGACGACTGTCATCATTCTACGGTGCAGAAACTTGGCAGGCCCTACCTTAACCAAGTGATCAAAGTAACGGGACAGACTGACATCGGGTACCTCCTGATGTGATGGGACAAGAAGGACCTATCACTTATGCAGTGAAAATTCATAACCTGAATCCAATCATGAGGACACATTAGACAACCCCCAACTGAGGGATGTTTTACAAAACAACTGGCCTCTATTCCTCAAAAATGTCAGTCATAAAAGGTAAAGAAAAGCTGAAGAGTTCATCTAGATTAAGAAGAATAAGAGACATGACGTCCAAATGCAGTGGACGGTTCTGGATGGGGCACTAGATTGGAAAAATAATTGCCAGGAAGGGTATTATTGAGATAGTTGGCAAAATTTGAACACTGACTCTGTATTAGATAATATTGTATCAGTGTTAAATTTCCTGAACATGAACTCATATTGTGATAACACAGGAGAATGTCATGTTCTTAGGAGATACACACTGGAGTATTTAGAACTAAAGAGTTATGATTTCCACAACTTATTCTAGAATGGTTCAAGAATAATAATAAGAATAAAAACACAGATATATAGAGCAAGAGAGAGTGAGAAAGCAAATGTAAGAAAATTTTAATAACTGGTGAATCTAGATGGAGGTATAAAATTTTTTCAGAAATTGCAATTTTTCAGTAAGTTTGAATTTTTTAAAAAATAAAACGTGTCAAAAATAAAATCCTTCACATTTGGTTTGTTCAGTAGGGTGTCACTTCAATGTCTCTAACCTCTAACCTGGACTACCTACTTAGGCCACTCAACCTTACTGCTCTAAACACAAACCCCAGAGGCAGAAATAGGTATTACATATTCATCGCTAGTCCAGAAAATGATGACCAGCTTCAGGATGGAAATACTGTAAGCTTTATTCTGTCTCATAATAAATACACCAAGAATGAGTCTTCACCTGTCTGCTTTTTTTCATATAGAAATCCCACCTTTATGCTGTGGGAATCTGAACCAAATATATATATTTTGAGACAGAGAAAGTAAAATTGCATGACATCCCACAGATATCTCCTCTTTTAATATTTGCCAAATTGAACAGCGTATATTATGCTGTTCTTTCTTTAAATCAAACTCAAGTATTGCATCTTTCATGGTGCATTCTCTGGCCCCCTGGTTAAGTTTGGATGGAACTTTCTGTGTTCCACAGGGGACCCTGTTCATGATTCTGAGTACTGATGGCTCTGATCCCTTATAATTG